>NC_090942.1:105407246-106718746 GCF_040807025.1 Struthio camelus | reverse complement strand
AACCAGCCTTGTCAGTATGTGTAGGGCAGCAATAACCCAGTACACCAGTGGAAAAAAGATTAGGGGTTATTTTGCTCTAACAATGTCTGAACCTGGTATGATAAAGCACTGTATGACTACAAACGGAGATACCATCTTGCAAAGCAGAAGTTAAAAACAAAAAAACAAAACAAAACAAAACAAAAAAACCACACACACAATAAACCACTGCCAAAAGTCCTGGAAACGTGCAGTCGTTACTCAGTTTTTACAGTACTTTTTCAGCGATCTGAAGAGGATTACCTAAGCTCTATGGCTAAATTCTGATTGGGATATATTCTGCCAACTCAAGCTCCTTCTGCAGCTTCTTGGCAACGAAGCACTGAGCAGAGGGACTTGCACTACTTACTAGCTACAGTATTTCATTGGCAAGTGACAGAGTTACAAAATAGACACATACTCTGGTCTCTCAGAAAAGTTTCAGGATCACAGATGAGAGGGTGAGCAAATCCTACAGCAGTTGGCATGCTTCAATTTTTCTCTTACAGATGAGTACAGAACAAAAGTAGCCTCTTTGAGAGCTTCAGTTAGTTACCAACACAGACAGACATTTTCACCAATTTGAGTAAAAACTGAGTGAATTTCCTCAGCTCAGAACAATACACAAACAATTTTCCAGTGCAGGAGATAATGGCAACATGAGTTATATAGGAAAAGCAGGTGACACACAGTTCAATTCAACAGTGTTATAAGATATACTTAAGCGCCCAAAAGGCTCAGTACAGTCATGCACGTGCTACCAATCTCTGCTGGATCCAAACTAATCCAAGTTCACACAAGTATCTTTACGTTATAAATACTCTTGGGTCCAAGAGCGCAATGCAGAGATTCCCAAGCTACTTTTGCATATAAATGCCTTGGGTCCAGCAGGACTTATCAACTACATTGTGGCACCATGCAATTGTACTGCCTCTGCCAGCATCTGAAACTGTACCCAAGTTAATATGCACTGCCAAGCACATTGCTGGTCACAGGCTAAATAGCTCTGATGTTTGGCCCCCTGGCATGTTTTGTCACCCGGACAACCACCGATGATTAACTGACACGCGTGCAGGCACAAAAGATAAGAATTTGATAGACAAAAATCAGATAAAGGATTGGTTGTCAATTCTCTTCCTATGTAAGTTTCCTTTAGCCTTCACAAGAACAGAAGCAATATTTTGTATGATGTTTTGTGATTAAAAGTTGTTAATAATTTTTATTCACATTTTGAGGACTTCCCTTACCTCCACAAGAAGTATGTTGTGTTCTTACATACCCTATGTTCAGTTAGGACTCAATGACTTCCCTAAAGTTTTCTTGTGGTATGGGAAGAGAGCTAATGCAAATAATTTGGGTATATCCAGCCATTTCTGCCTGCCTGACAACGTTCAGCTTCCAGATTTCAGAGCACACTCTCAGCTGCAAGTAAATAACTATTTTCCCATAGTTACATTTCCCTAACTGTAAGACCGATATAACAACAGTTTCAACATAAGAGCAAGATAAGATAAGAGCAAGCCCACTTTCAGGAGGGAAGGAAGGAACATAAACACGAAACTCACCGTGTTTTGGGCTGAGTATAGGAAACGGATCCCCCAACTTCCAGAAGAAATACATGAATGTCAGCCACAGAACACAAGCAAAAAGCAGTTTCTGTCTGTGCACTAATGGAGAGAAGAAAAGAAGAACTTTAAGGAAGTTCTTCCTTCAGCATTTTCTTCAAGGGTGCAAAATCACTATGCTGGTCCCAAGGCTGCTTTGAGTACAGGTGATCAAAGCAGGTGTCAACTGACAGAGCTGCAGGTAGCAGCAGGTACCACTTCAGTTCTTAAGGAAGTCGCTACTTGATAGACACTACCTTTTGTAAGAAATAATGCAGCACTACGCCACCTTGACAAACAAAAGGGCTTTTTCCCAAGGCAGTACAAAGAGGGCTGCATTATGAAAAGGGAGTTGCTTAGCTGCATCTTTCTTGTGTGACCTGGAACACGACATTGGAAATTTAACGTTCTTGTCAAAACTAAACATTTAATATGCCCAACCTCAACACCTCAGCTTAATACAAAGGAGAGAGGAACATCAGGAGCTCAAAGGTGAGTACGCATTAGCACATACAATAGGCCTCATCCAGACAGTAGTCAGCACAGGAGCATGGGTAGTTTACTGAGCTTCTCTCCTTTATTTCTTCTGTCCCCTAGCAGAACAACACAGCCTTGCCAAGGGTTCCAAGGCTGGCTCTAAGTGTAAACTTGCAAGAAACAAAATCCAGTAACATTACTCAAAAGCGCCCATGTCTGTCAAAACCTAGAAAAACGAGGTATGTTGGCATCAGGTAGAGCATCTCCTAACTGCTCAATAAACAGTTAAAGTTAAAGCATTAAGCTCCAAAGAGGAGCTGTCTAGTCAGAACAAAGTCAGAGACAGGCGGGAGATAAGGGGATGGTGAAAAACATCTCTTAAACAGCCCCTCTGCAATAAAGTAAGTACTCACATAATCTGATATTGCTCACAACAAAGTAGCCAATGTAGAAAGGCACCATGAAGACCAGGATGAGCAAAATAACACAGAGGTTCAGCTTCCAGTGAAAATACCGAGAGCTAAAACAAAGTCAAAATACCGTTCAGCATCCAATCATAATACAACACATTTCTCTTAAAGCTGACCACATCTCAGTACAACACTTTCATTTACATTAAGCATTTGATAATATCAGCCTCGCACCAGCATATAGAATATTCTGAATTTTTGTTTCTTAAAAAAACACAGAGCTCAAGAATGCGTATTTCAAAAGCAGTGACCCACCCAAAATGGCCACAGTAGGCTATTTTATAAAATACTGTATTTTCTAGTAATTAATGCAGGCTGCAACAGATTTCTATTTGATGTACTGTTCATCTAGTTGAACGGTAAGTCAAAATTAGTGATCAACAATAACTAATTTTGTAATTCTGTGACCGAGTCAAAAAGGGTTTATTTAAATTGAAAAGATAAAAAGAATTTAAGCATTCCCAACTCAATGTGTTTCACCTCAGAGTGAATTATATCCCGTGTAAGACACTGTAGGGCAAAACTTTAAAAAACATATATATTTGAGAGAGAGAGATATATATATATATATATCTCAACACATTCCAAATTTTTGAAATACTGCTCAATACTCCTCTGGCCAAATTCAGACTGGCTTTAATGGTTAAAAAAAAAAAATTTGTGCCATTCACAATACCAACTTGTATTCTGTTTATGCCTTGCGGCAAAAAAACTTCTGAGGATCCCTATCACTTCTTCCTAGGGAAGTCAGAGGTAGACATTTTCATCTATATTGATGTCCAGTTCTCCAGTGAACCACAGAAAGACATTCTTCTCAATGATCTCTCTGGCTGCAAGCTCTACAGATTAATAACATACTGTCAGAACCAACATTACCTTTTATCACTTTTGAACTTCTTGCCTTTCAGCTCCTTTGACTGCTCTCTTATGCCAGTATGATGAGAGAAGATAAATACAAATCCCAGCTAACCTCTGCTCCATCTTCTCTTTCCTAGTGATTTCTGAAGTATATAGTTTTTAACATCCTCTTTATGTAGAAACCCTCACCCCGTGCCAAGGGAGGACGTGCCTTTGATTCACAAATACTGTATTATTACAGAAGTACAGTTTTTACTCTACAATTGCCTTCACACCTTATTCTCTGCTTTGATCACTACAGAAAAACTAGTGCTTATAGTCCTTAACATCTGAAAAGTGCTCTTCAGTGTGATCGAAAGCATCACAACACTCGCATAAGGGAAATCATCTTTTCATTTCATAAATAGAGAAAGTCCAAGGCTAAAGCCTTGACCTAAAGATCTAGACCACATTAACAGCAACTGCACGGACAATCAGAAGCTTACGGCTTCCAGTCTCACGTTCGGTTAAATAAACGAATCCTGCTGCTCGAACGTCGTCACTGAGTCATTGACAATATCCCCATGATTTCCACGCCCCAAGATTAACCTGTTCATTTGGAAGCTGGACTGAAGCTGCTGCAGAACAGAAGGCAGGTTAGTCCTTTACCGAGCTCCCGCACTCACCTGCTATTCAGCACTCCCAAAATCTCAAAGATTATGAGTTCAAACATGGTACAAGAGAAGGCAAAAGTCACAGAGAAGATCACCTGCACAACATACTGTCGCACCTGCAGTGGAGTAAACAAGCCAGAGACAGCAGTTATTTCCACTCACAGAACAGTGCCCAGACAACCCCCAGGCAAAGACAACAAATCACAAGGTAGGTTGGCACACAGCTGGGCGTCTTGCTTCAAGGCACCTTGTCCTTTCTGAAAATGGGAAGTAAACCAGCAGCCTGTTAGAAACCAGAGGGCAAACTCAGAAGTTGTTCAGCATCACAACAATCGCAGCTATCATCATATTTAACACGTGCCTTACACAGAGGAAACGTCAAGCATGTAACACAGTACAGCAACTTGACTACCGATGGACCCTTCCTAACAAAGCTCTGTGATCTTAACCTTTGAATTAAAAACAAGGTCTGTATCAGAAAACTCTTTAGGTGAATTTGGCTTGCCCTTGAGCCACCTCTGGCCTAGACCATCTTCTCTCACATCCCTTTTGAGGTAAGGGAATGTGGCAGTTTTATCCCATCCAATCCCCACAAGCAATTCAGCCAGAACAAACACACCTCACCAAGTTTAAAGTTCACCATTAACTTGATCTTGTCTCAGAAGTGTTACAGTTATATACAGCAAGTTTATTCAAGCAAAAGGAAAGAACAGTTTCCTATTACCCCTCTCCTCCTCCACTTGATTTTTATTTAACAGTAGCCTACAGAGAAACTTTCACCGTGGCCCCAAAAGAACCAATTATCCCAGATATCTAGGAGTTTTTTAAATGGAAGCACAAAAGGAAATGAAAAAGTAAGTAACTATAAAGACAATTAGAAATAAGATAAGGGAGCTTAGGGAAAAGAAAATGGCCAGAAGCAATTTTTAAAATACTGCAATAACTAGAGTAATCTTTAAGATAAGGAATTGTAATGAAAGGCCTCTTCTCACCTCATAATCCTTGAAGAGCTGGCGCATGAAGAATAGCCACCCAAATCCAAAGAAGAGCACCTGCAGAAGAGATGAAGCCGTTAGTATTTATACCCTGCAGGTTGCAGAATATGAAGCTGCTTTACTACTGACTGTAAATGAAAGAAACAGAAGGAACAGAACTGGGTCAAAGTACCCAGCCTTCACAGAAGTTCAAATTTGCCGCAATATCATGGAGAAAAGAATATTTAAAATACTCAAAGTGTAGCGGGGATGGCAGCCTCCGGCCTTATCAAAGATCCAGTCAAGAGATCCTATTTCTATATTTCCAAGTTTTCAGAATTTAGGTTCCTAGCCTGCTGGAATCCTTTGCACTGTTATTTCTTGTTCCCTCCTCTAACACGGAGAATCAAAGTCTACAGTTTTACAGGAAACACAGTAAAGTAGGGAGAGTAAATACTTGAACGTCCCCAATGTACACATCTTCTAGGGATGAGTATTTGTTAAAAAATCTTTAAGATTAGAGGTGCATTTGATTTTTCTGAAGAGGTCTTAACACTGAATCTGGTTACACTCTGACATAACATATCCATTTTGTCAATGGTTTAAAGAAAACAAATACAAATTAAGAAACATGCTCAAAACTGTAGTTACCCATCTGCAACTAAGAAAAGGACATTTGATTGTCAAGGCTTCCACAGACAGCCACAACTATTCTTCGGAAGACTGAAAGAAAGGTATAATGATTAACAAGAACCCAAGCAAAAAGAATTCAGATGACATCTTGAAAAGATATTTTAAAAGTCACTTTGATAAAAGCAAAGAGAAAAATTACTACATGTCAAAAGGAACAGGCCAATGTACTGTATTTTAAAAAGCACGGGATAGTATTTTTTCCAAGAGCACATGGAAAATGTCACAGCATCCTGGCCCCAAGCAGGGAATCATTGGGGGTGATTCCACTGTGCATGACCAGTAATTGCGGATTTCAGCAGTGGCAGAGGTAACAGAAGAACGTGATATACGGACCACGAATATCTGGAAAATTGGGGAAGGAAGATCAACTATGTTTGCCTTGAAAGCAGAACTGAAGTCTGAATGAAGGCTAGTGATAGGTTACACCTGGCAAAAATTGTTCAAGGAGGACTTAAGAGAATAAGGTAAGACATTCCATAAACCTCCTATCTACTGGCCGTAAGTCAAAGAAGAACGATCAGCAAGTGATATTTACATAGAGCAAATTCAGATCTAACAGTGGGAAGCAGGAAAAAGGAGAGATTAACTTTTCGAAAGAAATAAAGAAAGAAAATAACGGTAGTAGGAGATAGCCAAGTACAATAATAACAGGGGAAATTATACATGAATATTAGAGCTTCCTTCTACTAGGCATTGTACAAAAGCATGGAAGGACATTATCTTAAAAGTTCATAGCCTAAGAGACCGCAGGTGAAAGTGACATGTTAAGTCAAAAAACCCTGAGTATTTGACAATTATATGCAGCAATTTATAAATCCAACTTGATACTTCTGAAGATAACTGGAAGATGCAAAGCTGCCATCATGAAGGAAAGAAGTAATCACAGAAGTGAGATCTTGTAATGTAGAGTAAACAATGGGAAAGCTTTTGTTCTAGAAGAATCATTACCAGTATCAAATCTACACTCAAATCAAACAGCTGAAGTCATTAACAAGCAGAAGGAAAGTGCACCTCTAAGAAACGGCCAAAAGATGTCCTCAGAGCCACCAGGGAAACTACACATTCGTGCAAGGCAAAGTCCATACAAGACAACAAACTGCTGTTAGGAGGGGAAAGATCTCATTTTCTCAGCTCATTCCCCCTGGTTACACAGCACAGACTTCACATCCGTTCTGAAGCTTATCAGATCCCTCTGTGATCCAGTTCAGCTCACTTAACTGGCAGAATAATAAATACTGAAGATGACACAAAGAAGGGAGTGTGACTACACAGCAAAGCACAAGGTAGAGTGGCACCTTTCCCTTTTGGAAGTAGCAAACAGTTGGACCACCTCAGCTGCCAGAGAGGCGGGCAGGAAGGAAGGGTATTCAGATGCTTACTGAGTGGGATAGCAGAGAGGCAGGGAAAGTCAAAGAGACCATAATGACAGGATAAATTATGAGCAAGGCTGTTAATGAAGAAGGAGGGGGTGTTTCCACCCAAAAAAGAGTAGGAAAGTTTCAAGTATGCTAAGACCACAACCCACTTTGTCTACAATGATAAAGGTAGGATGACACAACAAGGTTTAATGGAATCTTAATTGAATTAAGTATGCCTAAAATAAAGACTAGTTGAAAGATGACTTTGATGGCAGCAGAAAGGAGGAGGTGAAGGATTTTCTGAACCACACACACATCAGTGAGGATGCATTTAAGGTCAAACGCCCCAAAGCAGATCGAAAGTCTTCCAAATTTGTAAAAGAAGCAAACTCTTCAGTAGCATACCAGGGATAGAAGTCACGATTAGCCTTCTTAAGAAACACCAGAAAAAAAAAGGGTTACTAGAAGAATGACAAGATGAGCTTTCCTGCCCTTTCCTACAAAGATAATTAATGTTTATAAAAATGATGCAGTACCATAAAAATAAACAAAAAGCTCTATTCCCTGCAACCGTAGTGATTGATATGAACCTTTTCATACAGCACACGCTGGCCCGGGCAGTGCACGAGGGCAACGGGCACGGCGACGTCTAAGGGAGAGGCCCGGAGGGGCACACAGCTCATCTCCCCTTGGAATACGGGCTAAGGCGAGAGGAAACGGGCAACGTCAACCACGCGCCCTCGACGGCAGCGGGGCTGCACCCGCTCCCACACCGCTGAGCGTCACCTCACCGCCCCGCCGGGCAGGGAAGGGGGAACTCGCCCGGGCGCGGAGCCCTTCTCCCCACCCCGCCTCGTGGGCCGGGCCGGGCCGCCGCAGCAGCGCAGCCACCAGCGCAGCGGGCTCCCAGCGGCCGCCCCCTCGAGGCACCGCCTGCCGCTGCGCGCCCCCGCCCCGGCAGCGCGCAGCCCCCGCGCGCATGCGCGCCCGCAGGCCCCGCCCGGCGTTGCAGCGCTGCGCGGCCTACCCCGCCGTCCTGCCGGCGGCGCGGCGCCGGCTCGCCCGCCGCCGCCTCGGCCGACAGACCCACGCAAGGCTCGGCGCGGAGGGGGATGTGTGTTTGTGCGCGTGTGTGTGTGTGTTTGGGGATGGGGGGAAGGTACCTGGGAGGTGAACATGATGCTGGAGTCGATGAGGAAGCTCATGGCGGTCGCCGGCCGTTAGTTCACAGCACTTCCGGCTCCGCCCGGCACGGGCGCTTACGTCAGCCAACCGGCCGCCGCGCCCCGCCCCGTCCCGCCCCGCCGCGCGCGGAGCGCCACGCGCTTGTGGGTGGGGGAGGGGAGGAGTAACGGCCTTGCGGAGCGGCCGTTGGCGGGGTGGGCCGCCAGGCTGCTGGCCGCGCAGGGCGCTGTGGCAGAGGGGGCCGGGCAGCGTGGTTCCCCGGGGGGCGCCCACCGCTCCCCCTCCGGGTTCCCTGCCTGTTGTCATTTTTAGCCTTACGCGGTGGTGCAAAGGCGGAGTGGCGTTTTGTTCTGTTGCGCTCGCGTTTCTCCTCAGGAGGAAGGAGCCCCCTCCCCCCCCCCCCCCGCCGAAGAGGCCGCCATCGGGAGGGCGTGGGGGTTTGCTTCCCACCCTCTCAGAGTGGGTTGTAGAGATGAGGTTAAATACCAAAGGCAAAACACAGGGCAAGGCCTCATCGTTGGGATTTATTGCTGTGGGCAGCGTGCTGAGTGGGGGCACTGGAGGAAACCTGAATCATTTTCCGGACTGCTGCAACAACTCATGACAGACGGCGCATATCTGGCCGTAGAAAGTGTGTAAACAAGAAAGAGGCCAAGGGAAAGGGAGCCACCGCCTGCAGAGGGGCAAGGACGTGACCAGTTGAAGATACAAACAGCGTTTGGCGGTTTTTTCAGTGTTTTGACGCCTCTGCCGGAGTCACACGGCAGAGCAGTTAGGCGCACTGCCACTGCTCTGGACACGCATTGCCATACTGGGCAGAGGGGCCTGTGCAGTTGCACAGAGAGCAATCTTCCACACAGGCCCTTTCCAGCCTCCTTCTGTGTCGCAGAGCCAGGCTGGCGAGGCCCTTCAGGCCCATCAGCAATAACGTGTCAAGGAACGGGGCCAGAAGGGAAGTAAAAGTTCAAACAGGGGATTTCCTGATGCTTATCAGAGCAAGATCCACTCCTTCATGTCACAGTTGTGCACTCATTTGAACTTTATAGTGTCTGGTATCTGTTTTTTCTCTTAAAAGCACTCCTAATCTTTGCCCCTCAAGACTCTCTATATTTGGAATAGTAACACTGGAAGATAAAGAATAAATTGGGCTTAGCTCTTTAACAAAGCACGAAGCGCTTGCTGGTTGAAAATCAGGAACCTTTATTCATTACAACTCATTTCACTAGGAAAACAATTCTGTTTGGTTGTGTGGAATCACCAGATTAGTCCCACAGTCTCTTTGATTGCTTGGCTTTCAGTCTTGTCAGTCTTCTTGTTCTGACATTTGTTTCCTTGTCTATAGCGTTGCAAAGAGAAAAAAAACATTCAGCTCTCATGGGGAAATGAACTGCGGGAGCAAATTATTTTATCGGATCTGAGGCCTTTTTTAAAACTTTTGCTGTTGCTGTCTATTAATGTAGAGTTGAGAACAGAGATTCCCTGTTTCTTCTGTTAGCCACTTCTGCTTAGAAACTGATTTTTACTAAAGTGATGAGATTGTTGAGTTTAGAGGGATTGGGGGCGAGGGGGAGCTCTGCTTAGGTAGGTTGCAGGGAGAGATTGGCTGATTTCTTGTATTTTTACAGCAGAAATTACCAGGAAATTATTTAAAAGTTGAACTGTGCAGAGCCAAATTCTGTTACACCCTGGCAACTCCGCTCACTTCAACACCAGGGGCAAAAAAAGGCAGAGTTTGGTCACAGCTCTTTAAAATTTCTGCTTTGCAACTGCTTATTAATAGGCTGTAAACATTTCTGTGATTAGCTTTAAATGACTAATCCCTGAGCCTTGGGAGAAACACACAGGGAAGAAAACAATTCTTCTCAAAAGACCTCAGATTCAATCCTCCACCTACCCTCCTACCCCTGACCTCTCCTGCAGAAGACAAAAGTTTAAAAAGAATATGGGAAATTTATTCCATGTTGTCACTCCTTAGAAAGTCAGTGCTGTGCATGGGGAGAAGGGTGCATGGCAATTCACAGATAGGCAACTTCTGTAGTAAAAGGCTTATAGTTTCACTAAACAGAGTAGAGATGAAAGTGGCCGGAATGGAGAGGCAAGATGCAGGAGGAGGAAAGGCTGTTCAGTACGTTGGCAGGTTTCCTCTTAGTTCCATATTTTATCCTTCCACATATTAAAGGGCAAATGTGGCTATTTTTTGTAGTGGGAGCTAAATTAAAGTCTTCCAAGTAAAGCGGAAAGGTGGAGCATATTGAATTAAAGCAGTGTGTCGGCCAAGAGAATATTTAGAGATAATGTAGGTTTCCGGAAGGTGCTACAGGGCATATTCATGACAAATAGGTTTTGCTGGCAGCTGGCCACCCATTTTCTTTGCTTTTTTCTCCAAAGTTTTTCATAAACAGAAGTTCTGAGGCTGGGAGTAACTCGACATCCTTCTGGAGCATGGCTGTCACTAGCAGTAGGTGAATTCCTTTATTGAGTTGTCTGTGGCTTTGGTTTGGACTAGCATATAAATATGTGTGTTGTGCAAACTTACCTGAACATCTTTGTCTGGGTACGTCTTCCTATACTTAGGCTGGAGGATTAGAAAGAAAAGCCTTGCTAATGCTAGTTCTGCTCCTCGATTCTGCCAATTAAATCCACAGTCCAGTGCCTAAGAATTGAACTATTTTAAAGTTGCTGACCTTCTTAAAACTCAGGAATACTGAATTTGGTAAAAGTCAGGGTTTAATTTGAGCTAATTAATAGCTCAAATTGACTTACTTTACGCTTGCAATCAGGTACTCAACTGATGGGCTCATGGGCTTCTTAGCTTCAGTCTTTGACTGCAGCCCGCCATCGGCTGGTGTCCTGAACTGTTACCTGGGTTTTCCTGATGCCCTCCTGCAGGGAACCTGCTCAGCAGCCACCTGTAATCCAGTATCTTTGTATATGCTCATTTGTAACTGGCTCTCATTAATCTGATGACCCTTCAATCCAACTATCCACTGAACTTTGGAGAAACACTAGAGGAAAAGAGTTCAACAGCCAACATGTCCGTTTAGTGTGTCTCCATAAATTCTATGCTGGGCTGACTGAAAAGTTTTTGGTAGCCTACTCTATGGCTTTTCCAAGCAATACAGCCTTTCCTCCTAGAGAAACCAATAAATTATTTTTTTTTGCTTTGATTGTACCAGACTGGATCTAGCAAGGTGAAATCCAACACAGTCTTTGTCTTCGCAAAACATTCTGTCAGTAGCTCTGTGATCATCGTTTCTTTTCAGTTCTATTTCAGCCCAGATCAGCAAGCTTTAAAATACAGGGATATTTTTTTTGGTAGAACGTTAAAATGCAGTCCTCTGCACTTTCAGATAGATTTAAAAGCACACTTGACAGCAAAATTAATAGGAGCTGTAAAGACTTAAGCCCTTACATTGCTCTAATTTCCTCTATTAACAGCCATGACCATATTTTAAATCTGTAGTGCTCTTTCTAAGCCATTTGCATAACACATGGTTTTTGCCACAAGCAGCTTTTCTAGCTAGCAAACATAGGTTAACTGTGTTTGTGTATTGGCCTATGCTGTGATGCTTGGTTACTTGTTAGTGTGTCCTGCTGAGAAAGTCCAAGTAAGCTTTACCAGAGCAACCCAGAGAAGCAGAAGGTGCCCCACACCGGTTATTTCACAACGCAGTGGCTGCACTGAGCTTTCAGCCTCCCATACAACAGTTGAGGCTGGAAGGGACCACCTGGTCCAACTGCAGCTCAATGCAGGGCCAATTTCAAAGTCAGACCAGGGCACTCACAGCATTGCTTAGTCAGGCTTTGAAAAAGATGGTGACCCCACCATGCCTCTAGGCAGCTGCTTCACTGTGAACCACTCTTCCTAAGAACATTTTTTTCCTTATATCTAATCAGAATTTCATCTTGCTGCTCAGTGTGACCATTGCCTCTCATCCTTTGCTACACACCTCTAAAGTCTGGCTTCATCTTCCCTGCAACTCCCAGTCAGGTCTCTGTACATCAAACTGCTGGGAGAAAAGCTTGAATTGTTGACACAGGTATGAGTCTTGCCTGCTACACTCAAATAGGAGTATGCCAAACTAGTTGCAGGGGAAGAGCTGTGTGCCAGGCTATATCTTGACAAGTCAACACACATTTATTTGCCATGATTACTGCTCAACATCTGGTGTTGGCAGAAAGCCTTTCCTGAACCATTTTAAAAGGTGTAGCACGCACAGAGCCTAAGAAATGGTACTGTCCTCCTGTTTCGGAAGAAAATTGATTTCAGTACTTGGACAACTCTCCTGATTTTGGTCTGCTTATCCAACCCTGGCCATCAGGAAATCTGGCACCGTATATTGTTTTTTCACAACTGCCTCAGGCTTATGGTCTGTTTCTCATGGATGCTCCTGTCTTTGCTACACAAAACCACGTCTAGGCTGGGATTACTCTCAGTTGTAAGGCTGAAAAGCCACTTTCTATACAAAACAGCAAACTATCACTTTTTCCCAGCGTTGTGTGACACCGGCTGCTCTTTAAATACAAAACTGCTCAGTCAGTGAGTTACTCAGTGGCAGAAGAGACTGGACTTTCCTCCCTCAGCAAGTAGATGGCATGCCCACCCAGGCCTGGAGAGCAGAGGTCCCCTCAAACCTCTCCCCTGCTATGGGAGTACATTATTGCAAATCTGTACATTATTGCATTTCAGCACTAAGAGGTTGTTAGTTTCTGTGTCACATATTGGAAATAGTCTGTGTAACAGGATAGTTTGTGTTTGTGGATTCATGGACAGTGGCCTTTTTTCTACATGCCATAAGCGATTGTAAACTCTTTCTTCCACGGACTCTGAAAAATACACTTGGAGCTTGGTTTAAAACTGAGGGTCGGCAATATCAGGCCTTATACAACCATCCCCCCCATGCCTGCAACGTCCTTAAAATTGCTAGAGCTCCACCACCTTGTCCCCCCTACCCTCCAGGCACTGGCTTACTCAAAGCACAAATGTAGCCACCAAACGGGTGCTGGGAATGGGCACAGGGTGGCATGTAACTGCACTGTCACCTCTGCTTCATACAACCAGGCAAAGGCTAAAGTGGGAGGAAGGGCAAGGGAAGGCTAAAGTCTTCTTCATTCAAGGCAAGTCCACTTCTGTGTTAGTGTTGTCTGTGCAATGCAGCGTTCGCATTTTGAAACCACTGCTCTTCTGGTCAAGGAGCCGTATATTAGCCAAGTTAGACGTTCTGCCAGGAAATAACAAGGATACCATGCATTTCAGTAGTGCTTTTCATCAGATCATTCCTACTTACTTTACAAACAGAATTAATGAAGCCTCACAACATCCCTGTGAGGTAGGTGCAAATTCTTATAGCCATTGTACAGGTGGAGAAAACAAGCACTGAGAAATAAAGTGATTATCACAGCAAGTCAGTAGCAGAGCTGGAAATAAATCTAAGGTTATTATTCTAGGTCCACTGCTCTAGACACTAGAGAACACCAACTCCCACATGCTATTGTAAGCTAAGACACTACCTTTTTCTTCTACTCTCACCTCCTTTGGTGAGGTTGATGAATCTTATACTCCTTGCAGAGCACCATGTGATCAATTAATAATCTGTAGAGGGAAGCCAAGCGGTATGCACACTTTTGCATGATCCGAGCATGGCTGTAATTGTTCAGTGACTTCCCGCTTCCCAGAAAGTTATTTTTCCCTGCTCTTTACATATATTTCCAGTTTTTGCTTAATCATTTGTTAATTAGAATCATACACTGAATCCACAGCTCTGAGGCTGTTACACAACTTCACTAGCAATTTCTCCAATAAATGATTAAACTCATCTCACGGGAGGGGGGGAGGGAGAAAACACGTTTACATGCCTTCACATCCAGAAATAACAATAATCCTTTGCTCATCTATAGGGCCTTTCATCCAAGGACCTCCCATTCTATTCCTAACACAATATAATGAGCCTCACATGATCTTTGTGAGGTAGAAAATTTAACCAAAAGGAAGACTTGACTTGCTGACAGTCCCACAGTGAATTCATTGCAGAGATGAGGCTATATGCCAGAAGACCTGGCTGTTAGTCCCCTGCTTGGTTTGCCAAGAAGCACTGCCCTGATTCAATGGCTCATACTTCGTGGCTAAGAGTCATGAGCAACCTGGTAGGGCACTTGAAAACTGGCTTGGAAAGGATAAAAGTCAGCAAGCAGTTGACTGGAGGTAGAGGAAAACATTGGCCTCTTTCATTGTGCTGTCATGACCTGGAGGAAGAACAGGAGCTTTCCTGTGGCAGCTGTGAAAGAGCTACACAATGTCCCTGAAGTAGATTGCATACAGTGTATTTTACTGAGGCACTCCAGTGAAAGAGAATAAAATTTCTCGACTGAATTGCCTGACTGCCATATTCTGAACATATACCTCTGATGAACAAGCAGTCATCGTTAAGTGGTCTGATGACCTAACGAAGGTATGTCAGAGGTCAGAGACATGGATGGTTATTAAATACTTAGTATGTAGAAGGACCTGTCAAGTAATTACAAGTAAATAAAGCTGTGGAGCAATTCATCTGGTCCAGTATATTAATAGGTGGCAGGGTAAGATCCTCTGAGGAAGATGGAAGATACCTCATACTGAACAGTTGTAGAACCTGTTACCTACAGGGAAATGTTTCTTATCCCCTTCAACTAGTGGGCTGTTTTATGCTTAGGACCATTAAAACTTTCTTTTATCTTTTCTGTGAAGAAAATAAAAAGGAATACAGCCTATGTAGTGCAAATGTGGGGATTTTACTATTTATTTAAATCTTTACCCTTTCTTGAATTCTAGTAGAGTCTTGGTCATGGCAAACTCTCTCCTACTGAAAATGATTCTTTTTCCTCAGTGTTGTTTTCCCCGTCATCTATTTGTGTTCGCTGTCTTTCTGTTGCTATATTATGAGAATGGATAACTGATAGCCTCCACGTTCTATCTCTGCATGATCCTTTGCATATGTTGCCCATCACATTCCCTCTCAAAACTGAGCAGGTACTTTCCAGTCTTCCTTCATGAGGATGGCTCTCCTAACAACTTAACTACTTTTGTCAAGGGAGCAAAGATTGTTAGCTCAGGCTGCAAACCTTGGGAAAATACACAGGCCCAAGAGGGAGCAAAAGGATTAACCGTGTAAAAATATATGGCAGTGCTATGGTGCTGAAGAATCCTAATGCACCCTACAAACTTTCTACATATGTACAGGTTACTTCACTCAGCAGTGAAGCGCAGCCACCTCTGTGCTAGCACAGGTAGCTGTGTATCAAGGCACAAAAAAAGGGTCCACCAAACCGGTTGGATCAGCGAGTGACAGAACTGCTTGTACTCGACGTTGCCTAGGCTGGAAGTTAGTTAGGACAGCCGGACCTAGGGTTTGAGCCCAAGCCTACTGAAATCAGTCTCAGATGCCCATTGACTTCAAAGGATTTTGAGTCAGCCCTGCTACAATGGAAGACTGCAGGGGGTCTTTTCTAGCTAATGGCAGGATAGGTTTTATGCCTTATGCTAAAGATTTTTTTTTTTCTGACCTGGATTAGAGCCTGCCCTGGGAACAATGGAATGGGCTGTAGCCCGGCAGAAGGAATTTGCTGAGCTAGTAGGGTCTGAGGTCTGGAAAGCAGAGCAGATGAGAGTGCATACCTGCACTTTTCTGGCAAGAGGCTCATTTTGGGGGGACAGAGCTGCTAACTTGAAGCTTTTAAATGCATTGCTGCACTGTAACCAGCTGTTGTAGCCCTAAAATTAGAAATCCACAGGTGTTTAAACATTTGCAAACATGCTTTAAAAAACAGTTGCTCATTTTTCTGCCTTTTTTTTTTTTTAAATCAAAATGACTTTGCTGAGGCTCTGAGACTTTTGTACAGACCTGTTGGCACAAAAGACCTAAATGATCTTTTGAAAGGCCTTGTTTTATGCATTAGAGACTTTTGGTATTTAATGGCAAAGTGGACCACTGGCTGGCTCCTGCCTGTCAGATTAAAAACAAAGGGTGTGAAAAGCCTGTTGTTATATTAGGCTTTTCAGACTTGGACAACCTGTTTTTTATTTAGAGGTTTAAACAGTCACATAGTTAGCCAGACCTGTGAACCACATAGTTATCCAGACCTGCGGTTTAGGTTCACAGGTACCTTCAGGACTCTGTGCCTGAGATTTGCTGAGTGCCGGTAACTCTGGGAGCGCCAGGAACTAAGCACCTGTCAGGTTCATGCCATGAAGGCTTATATTTGCTTTCATGCTCTGAGGCCTGGAGCTGTTGCTCCTCTTGGAGAAGCCTTCCTGGGCTTGCTTTGCTAAATCAGGTTCCAGATCTTTAAGTCGCATGACTGTAAGTAAAAAATATCACTTGGATTTATTCTTTCCAGTGCTCCGAAACAGGCACAGGGCTGGATGACCCTCCTGGGACAAATAAACCATCTGTGGGCATCTGCTAAATCCTGGGAGAGAGCTCGTGTTAACCTTGCCCACTGTCAGTGTCACTTGAAGAGAAGCAATATTTTTGACAAAAGGAAGATACTTCTACCTGATTCAAACTGGGGACATTTTTGCCCTTTATTTTCTGGATAGAGAGGATTTTCTGGATATTTAGTGTAGTAATGCTAAACACAGAATTCGCTTTGTGAATTAAATAACTGCAATTCCATGCCAGCAGTGAAGGGAAGATCTGCTCAGGGTGCCATAGGTGAAAACAGAAAAAGAAATACCAGACACAGTGTCTGTCAGCCTTCCCCTTAGCTGGCTCAAGAGTCAAATCCTCCCCACGTCCATAGAGAAACGTGGAACATAAAGCTTCCAGGAAGTACATTCACAGTGGCGACATTTGGTGCTGCTTTAGTTTTTAAAATACATCGGTTACATGTACAATGTAGGTATTGCTGTAAGGAGTGAGCGGGCATGTGGAAACAGGGAAAATGTTCCTTTTCAGGTAGGCCTACAGGGCAAATAGGGCACAGTTACCATGATAGTACCTTTTCAGCTGAGAATCTCAAGAGGAAGTAATATTCAAATGACCATTTTGGCACTTTGCTTAAAAACATCTTTTGACTCTTTCTCTACCTCTCCTTTTCTTTTCCTCCTTTTCTTTTTCATGTGCTCCCCGTATCCTGCAGCCTCATACAGTCAAATCGTCTGACCTGGCCCGGCTGCTGGCTTTACTTAGCCTGCTGAGAGGTCTCATATCAGTGGCAAGTTCAGCAGGTGCTGATGGCCCTTCCACTTCATCGCCTACCACCTCCTCCTCTGCTTTCTTCACCCCTGGCTCTTCCGGAGGTGCCGGCTGCTCCTCTTCCTGTTCTTCCTCCTCCTCTGCTCTTACCTTCTCCTCTTCCGGTTCCTTCACTTGTGCATACGATGGTAACCTCTCATCGAATGCTCTGGAGAGATCTTCCAGTGGCCCCACCCCAATTTTCTCCTCGAACTCATTGAAAGCCGATGGAAGGGGACTGGGCTCTACTCCTACTTCTGTGAGAGGGAAATAAAGGGGCACTGGCTTCTCCTCCTCCAGCAGCTTGTAGCCTTTGGTCTTTGGGATGGAGGGAACTGTGATGGCAGGGAGGGGCTTCTCTGGGACCTCCCGCAGCTGCTCCTCTGCGGGCCTTCTCAGAGCTCTCCGAATCCTTTTCAGGATCAAGTGACTTATCTCCACCAGGTTGAGGAAAAGGGACACAGCAGCCACCACCAACATGAACATAATGAAGATGGTCTTCTCTGTGGGCCTGGAGACAAAGCAATCCACAAGATTGGGGCAGGGCCACCGCCCACAGCGGTACAGGGGAAGAATCCGGAAGCCATACAGAAAGTACTGGCCTACTATGAACCCCACTTCAAAGAGAGTTTTGAAAACGATGTGGAAAATGTAGGTTCTCAGGAGGGTCCCCTCCAGGCGAAACTTCTTGGTCCCATCAGGGTTGTTGCCTTTGTTTTGATTTGGAGCCAGGGGCAACTTCTCTTCATCCACCTCAGCTTGCTGACGCCTTTCAGCTTCCTCCCTCTCTTTTCTCTTCTCCTCCATGCGAACATGGTGCACTGCATGCCCAAAGTACACTAGGGAAGGTGTGGATACAAAAATGATCTGCAGGACCCAGAGCCGGATGTGGGAGATGGGAAAGGCCTCATCATAGCAGACGTTCTCACAACCAGGTTGCTGGGTGTTGCACACAAAGTCTGACTGTTCATCTCCCCACACTAGTTCGGCAGCTGTTCCCAGGATCAGGATGCGGAAAATGAAGAGCACTGTGAGCCAAACTCTCCCGATGACCGTGGACTGCTCGTTCACCTGCTCTAAAATGTTCCCCAAGAAACTCCAGTCACCCATTTCTTACTGTCTAAGGGAAGAGAAAAGAAAGAGAATGACCACAAATTATGCTAAATTAAAAAGATTTGGGGTTATCCCATTGATACCTGTTGTTGCTTTCAACGAGTAAATGTTTCCCTGATATGCTTTGAAAAAGGAAGGTTGTTTGCTTGCTTATTTACCTGATCACTGTGATTTATTAGCAGAAGCGCTGGGAAGCCAGAGTAAACTGCTTGCTAAATTCTTTCTTCCTTGGCTCAAAATGGGCAATTACTTTTCAGCCAGGGAGAATATTTAATTCCTTTTTCCAGGTAGGAATCTTCTGTGGTCCCTTGTAGGCTCAGTTGTTCGAGCCTACTTAGATTTTATACACATACAAACACTTGCCAGGAGTATGGTAGGACAGATTTATCAGCATGCAGCTGCTGTGATTAGAAGAAAGAGTGAAGCTTTCAAGTACCCAAGCTCTTCTTCAGCAGAACTACGTGAGTCAAACAGATCATCTCAAATTGGTGCCCACGTTGCAGCTACACAAACTTAACTTCTCTATAGGTTGCACATATGAGGTTTATGTTAGAAATCATTGTATGTTAGGTAAGAATAGCAATAACAACATCATTACTGTGTTAGTAATACCGTATAAGCCTAATAAACGACTACCTTGTATACCAGTTCTGATATATAATATACATTATGTACAATATAATTATTTAATGTTATTGGGGCTATTTTTTGTATCCTGTCCTGAAGTCAGTTGCCTCAGTTACACTGGAGCCAACTTGGAGAGAAGTACAAAGGTCTATAATTGGGTCCTAAAATACTATTTTCTCTCTCTAAAATGTCACTGCTGCTATCTCAAGCTATCATGGAGCTGGAAGCCAGCTGCAGGTATCCTATAGTAAAAGCTAAGAAAGTAGTCCATTTTCCAGTACTGCAGGTCAAACATTACAACTGTGGTCATTTCTACATGCTAAGAAGTTATTCCTAGACTAGGACTTCATCCTGTATATCCCAGACTTCCCACTGTATAATTTTGGGTAAGGGAAAATCTATGACTGAGGGAAATAAAGCGGAAACATTTCTGGAATGGGCTGATTTAACGTACAGCAGTCTGAAGCTTCTGAGGACTACAGAGTATTACAGTGATCCAGGGACATTGATTTGAGGACAGTAACAAGTGAAGCAGGGAATATTAATTCATAAAATAGTCGTTCACAGGGGTCTAGAAGTTCATCTCTTAGATACTACCTCCCTCTATAGTTTTCTGTATGCAGACACACATACACAAGTGCTGGGAACAGGAATGTAGAAACATCAATATGGAAATGTGACTATCTCAGCTTCCCTCCTCCTTCAGATAGCACTGGGATGTATTTGTAATGCCATATGTTATGACACACCAACGCATACCAGTCTGTTTCAACTACTGTGTGTACATATTCACACATACACAAACACACAAAATATTGAGAGAGTTCTATGACTCTGGGGAATTTCACAAATTTTGTACCAAAAACCCCTGTGATGTCATTTTTCTGGAACAAGTTGGACTTGTTACTTTTGTCCTTAAACACTGTAAAAATTTAACCCCAGACCCCCATGTTAAAAACCGAAGAGCAGAACACAGTCCCTCAGCTTGCAGACACACCTTGCATGCATAAGCGGCAAACATATAATTTAATCACCAAAGGAAATTGCTACTTTCTCAGTCATTACAGTTGTGTAAAGGAGCATGTTAATGTCAGCACTTACATTAGCAAGTCTAGCAGAACATTGTGCTGTTTACATACATTATCTAAACTGATTTAAACATTCTCTTTCTGCAAATTCACGGAGCAAAGTACACCAGACAGTTAACAATCATGTGCAACTCTACCGAGCACAACTATACACAATATAAACTTCATTGTCCTCCAGGCACTGCAGTTAACTCAATCCCTTTCTTTCTTTGTGAGGCACACGGATTTCCACAGCTACCAGTTGAACATTTCCACTGCAGCATGGAAGAGTGACATTGTAGACATGATAAACCTTCTCATCAAACAGATAACTCACTGTAACAGAGGAAGAAAAATGTTTCCTGTCTGACTCCATCAAAGGTCTCACTTGCAGCTTGCTACATTTGGCTAAATTCTTCTTGAGATCATTTCTGAGCTAGTCACATCTTTCAGAAATCTGCCATGACCATCCTCTCTATTTTCTGCAAGTGAAGTGGTTCAAGATTGTTCAACTGATTCAACTGCAAGGAACAATTTTGAGTGGGCTGGAGATGAGCGGTACGAGCAATTTTAATGTCTAGAATTCCACCAGTAATCAATCAGCCCCTTAAGTCTCAAAACAGAGAAAGTGATGAATTTAGGCAGTCACCTTTTCCCTGAAATTGCCTGCCACCAGGAAAAGAGCAGTAGATTGCCTAAGCCCACTCCAAGTCAACAGACTGGTGTTCTTATCTCACATGGGCTTGCTGCAAACCCCCACCCTGCAGTTCCAGACGTCGCAGTCTGAGCACACTACCAGCAAAAGAGACTCTATAGATTAAGGATGTTGAGCAAGCAACTTGCCACTGGGAAAGGTTCCACCGAAGAAATGTGTCCCCCTCCTCTCTTGGCACGCTGCAGTGGAGAGTGAACTTTTGTCTCTCTTCTTCCCTACTCTAAAAGTCCCAATCTGTCGCACGACTGAGCAGATATGACTGAATTGGCTCTGATGGTGGGTTTTAGTTGCCCTGCAATATTTAAGCTCCGAGCCAGACGGCTTTATGAAGTGAGTGACAGTTAGTGACATGGGGAACAATAGAGAGAGAAAAAACAGAGAAAGAGAGACAGAGGCACAGGGAGGAGAATGCATTGAACATGAAAAAGCAGAGCAGGGAGAGGGATAGGTGACAGGCAATGAAAACTTAGTACATGCGTAAACGAGAGTTTGCACAGTTAAGCGGGGACTGAAGCATCTCTGCAATTCTGCTATAGTTCAGAACAGCTCTACGTGTGTCTCCACTCGCTAGTCTTTAGGTGTCATGATGCAACAGGCGAAAAGGGAGCTCCCGCACCTTTGAGGGTGGCAGAACTAATTAAACTAACTTTTTACCCTACACCCAGTTTTGACAGCCAAGTCACGTTGCTGATTTACAGCACAGGCATTCACTGAGGTATTTGGCATTGGCAAATACTTCAGCCTGCTCTTTAGTATATTTTGCTGGGAAAAAGGACCAGTGTGAAAGAAATAGATAATCAGTCAGTATTAATCAAAGCTGAGAAATACCAATTTTACAGCCTGTCCTTTCAGTATCTTCTTATTTCTGCTTTTTTTTTCCCTCCAACTGCATTCTTCAAATGCATATGCATCAAAAATGTCTAAAACAAACTGTTTTCTTAAGGAGCATAACCAAATTCCAGCAGCCCAGCAAAGAGGAATGTTACCTCAGGCATTACCCCTACCCCCAGCCACCTGCAAAAATGCTAGAAAGCCAGCAGAAGACAAAAACTTGGTGATGCCTATTGCATCCACCTGCACAACAGACTGCCCAATGAGTTTTGATTATAAGACAAAGAATATAACTTCATTCTGAGGTGTCGTCTCTGCAGTAAGAATTGCTCTGAATGTGCTCTTGGTGCACAGCTCTGGAGAAGACAGGGAATTATTGGGAAGCAAGGTGTGCTAAGCCGTGGTATGGATAACAGGCTCATACAGTGATGAACAAGCAAGTAGCTCTCCTTCTTTACACTGACTGACCACTGAACCTACTTCCCCAGAATGGCATTGGGAGCATGCTGTTTCTAGAAAAGCTGTTATTTGCAAGAGATATTATAATATTAGGGCCCCAACATTTTGTACCCTCCAAACAACGGTTTCAGGACTCTCTTCTCTGTTTCTGGGCATTTGTGCCTAGGTGAGTTCAGGGCCTTGTTTCATCAGTTGTCTTCCCAAGCAGCTTTTATAAGCTGAGTTGCGTAGTCCCAAAGTCCAAAGCCCAGCTGAAGGCAGAGAGGATGGTTTTCAGATTGGATTTCAAAAGAGCTTAAGCGTAAGCAAGGGATGGAAGACAATCACAGCTTGCAAGAGGGATCAGTTTGGAGACACAAAAGAAAAATCAGTCTCTGTCTATGCAGTTGGAATGAATGTCATTTTCTGAACATCTGAATAAATCACTCTCTTAGTAGAGAAGTAGTAGGTGTCTTCACAGGCTATTCTGCAGCTTGTGCTACATTAAAAAAAACATGGGAGGAGACTCCCTGCCAAGCGAACACACAAAGGAGGAGATTCAGGTCCCAAGAGTTTGATCAACATGGGGACTAAGAATGGTAAGGAAGAGTAAGGAATTTCTTTCTTACTTTGTTTTGTTATTTACTACTGAGATGAACTATAATTAGTACAGGAGTCACTGGCTGTCACTGCCACCCTCAAAAGAGAAGACCATATGATACCACCAGGAGCTAACACCTTTGAAGAGTGTCTGCAAGCTGCTGTGTCACAGAGGCGAAGTGGTTCAGATGTTAAATTGCCAGTCGCTGTTCAGCCTGAAACTATCTTTCTAGAAAACTCGGCTCAGACTGAATCTGCATTACCCTTTCTGGACCCTATCTCTCTGCTAAAACGAGCCAAAACCCAAATCCCACATGTAACTATGTGGCTATAGTCCATCTCTAAATTACATCCAACTACTGTCAGGGATATTTCACATTAACCTTCTATCTACCATTTGCAAACACCATTCCAGATATCAAACACTTTCTGGAAAGTTGCAGAAACATCCAGCTTGCCAGACGTGGCTAACGCAGAAAAGATACTCAAATCACTGATCTTTGGGTATGTGTTACCTTCTTCTGAATGACCAGGGTGACTTCTTTTTCATTACTGAGGTGCAGGGCCTTTAACAAGGGGCAGCGTGAGTTTGCTGGACATCCCTGCTTTGGGGAAAACCACAAAGGCCCTTCGACTGGATTCCTTAAAAAAAGGCACCACTGGACTGTAGGCCAGATTCCCCAGCTTACTAGGGCTGCCTCGTCCTGCATGAGGATAGAAATAGACCTAAATGAAGACAAAGATGACCGGTGAGGAATTCCTCTTGTAATGGGACTACACAGGGAAGAGGTTGATTGCGAAAGGGCTGCTATTTGTAATGTGAAAACAGTGGCTGTGAAAGAAAGGAGTAGAGACCACAAAACCAAAGGTCCAATAGACTGGACCTCACTCTAAGCACAGGACATTTGGTGAGCCTGCAAGAAAACTGCAACATTGATGGTACTGGGCTGATAACGACCAACACTTCTAACCTCCGTACTCGGCTGAGTACTTCTGCTCTCAGTAGGCAACCTGCTGAAGTGCTGAGCACTTCCACCTCTGAGGTCAGTGCTAGCAATAGCAGCAGCTAATGAGAGTAACACTATTACTAGGAATTTTTCTTGCCTTCAAAAGAAGCATGGACATCTCCTGTGCTTTGGAAATGGTCTTTTCTTTGGGAAGAAGCTTGCTTCATTGCTGACTTCTTGTTCTTTAGCTGCTTTGAGGCAGGTTACTGAGCTCCCATCTCCTGGTACCACTCAGACTATAAAGTGTCCACTGCAGCTCAGCCCTTTGCTCACAGACTACGAGGTCACTTGGGAAATGTGA
Source organism: Struthio camelus (assembly GCF_040807025.1). NCBI lineage: Eukaryota > Metazoa > Chordata > Aves > Struthioniformes > Struthionidae > Struthio > Struthio camelus. Next base: position 106,694,545 of record NC_090942.1, on the reverse strand, counting down.
GATTTTTCATTCCAAGAGGATTTCCAATGCAGACATGATGTCAGGACAAGGCAGGGCCATGCTATTGAACAGCTCTGTTCATGCATGATGGCAGATTGTGCAATTATATAGAGCACAACCCTGGATAACAGTACCTCTCCCTCAAACAAAGTTATCTTCTCTTGATCTGCTTAGCTAGAAAGTGGCACATGCTTCCTGTTCTTGTGCTGAACACACAGACCTTTCACTCCTGGCTGAAGCTGAACGCGAGATATATTCAGCCTCCCTACAAGAAGCTGGGAGCTTTGCCTAACACTCTTTTGTGCTAGAGACTACCTGACTTAGCAGACACCTGCTTTCTAGTAATGTATCTCTGTGTCCATGCTAGAGGTCAGTCAGTTTGGTCACGAGGGTGAGAGTTTCCCAGCTTGCATTTTCTCTCTGCCACCTACTGGTCTCAGAGATCGTTTAAATGCAACGAGTGCTAGGCACACCTGTAGGCTGAATTAGCCATGCCCTTGCAAGACTGGTAACTGTCACAGTCCCTTTCTTAAAGACAGAGCTCTGAGATGTTTCCAGGACTTGCCTAAAGCTCAGCATCTCTTCAGAGCCCTCAGGAAATTAAGGTATATAAATTGCGAAGGAATATATTTTGCTATGGAACTGCAAACAAATCAGAAAGAAAAGAGAGGGAGTAAGATAAAAAGCATCAAGAAGGAGGGAAATGAGGGAAGTATGTAGGTAACAGGAAGGTTTGGACAAGAACGCAAGAGAAGAGGTGAAGGCAGGGCAGGGTTATGCTGAGCCTAAAGTGGGGAATAAGTACTTATGGGAAACACATTTTTAATTTAAGGGATGGAACAAAACTAGACGGTGAATAAAGATAAGCAGGGCAAAAGTAGAATGTCTTTCCATATCTATTTAACTTAAACACAGTTCCTCTCTGAAAGTTACTATTACAAAAAGGACCTAGGGAATTACAGGCCAGTCAGAGTAACTGTGATACCTAGAAAGATACTAGAACCAATTATGAAACAATCAATTTATAAGTAGCTAAAGGACAATAAGGAGATAAGAAACAACCGGCAGGGATTTGAAAAGAACAAATCCTGTCAAACCAGGCTGATTTTCTTCTTTGACTAACAAGCCTAGTAGATGAGGAAGAAATGGTAGATATAAAATACCTTGACTTTAGTAAGCGTTTTGATAAGGAAAGAAAATAATCTCGATCACAGACTCCCAGAGCAGCAAGCAGATGAAGTCACCCTGCAGGGGCTGGACATATTGAAGTACCATAATCAAAGGTAATTACCAGGGCTTCACTTTTCCAGGTGGGAGAATCATGTCCCCTATGTTGTGGCTCATTTCCTTGAATGATTTAGTCAACAGAATAGAGGACAAAACTGAAAGGCTGACAGCCAGGTTGGAGGGGCTGCCGTCCTTACTGAAGGGGGGAGATCAGAATTTGGAATGAACTTGACACGCTGAAGAGTTGGTTTTCCCTCAGCAGAGGTGACTGCCTGAATGTACAGTTCAGAAAAGGTGACTGTGTAGACACCAAATACACTGGTCCAAACTAGATCATAACCATGTAGGCAGCGGCACAGCAGAGAAAGGAGAGACTATGAGTCAGTTAAGTGAGATTCCTGCAGAAAAAGACAAATCTCATTCTGAGATGCTTTAAGGAGAGTTTTATGTGTAAGACAAAGGAAGCAATTATTCTGTGCATTTACTTGATTCTGCTGAGCTCTCAGCAGGAACATTGTGTCAGGTTCTAGGCACTACATTTCACAGAAGATGTAGACAAATTGGAGAGAGTCCAAAAGAGAACAACAAAATGATAAGAGATACGAAAAAACATGACTTATACGGAATGGATAAAGGAACTGGATTTGTTTTCTCTAGAAAAAAAAAACAACAGGAGGGGAGGCATGACGACAGTATTCCAGTACGTAAACATTTGTTATAACGGGTGGAGAGTAAGCCATTGTCCTCTACATTCACCGGAGGTAGAAGAAGAAAAAAATCAGCTTAATTTGCAATAAAGATCATATAGTTAAACATTAGAAAAACACTTTGCAACAGCAAGAATAGCAAAGCACTGAAACATACTGCTTGGGGAGGCTGTAGAATCACAGGAGGTTTTTATGAAGAGGTAAACAAACATCTGTTAAGGATGATCTTGCCTCATAACCAGCGAAACAATCTGGGGGGGCCTCCTGAGGTCTTTGGCCCTACACTTTTATGATTTCTTGGCGTTTGTCTTGGAGAAACGATTTCAGTTTTAAAAAAAAGTCAGACCTCCAACTCTGAAAACTCAGCCTGGACATCCCGGGTTGTCTACACCAGCTGGTGCAATGCTGAGCTGGAGAGGCACCAGCTCAGATCTGGAGGCAGGTTTGCTGTGTCGGCAAAGTGTTCCACTTCAGCTAATTATCTCCTCTCTGGAGTGGGGCTAATTAGCCAGGGCAACATGGAGCACACCTATGCTGTGCTCTTTCCAGTGCTGGTGCTGGCCCCCAACAGGTTAGCAGAGGTATCTCTGCACTGCCATACCGTGCCAGGAGGGCTATACTGTATGAAGCTTAGGGACAGTCAGTGCTTTGTGCTTTGGCTTCAGTAACCAGCAATGGCTCTGAACATACTGCGGATATAGACGTGTTTGCTCACCGTAACCACATTTCAACCAATTTGTTCTCCTGCTATATTAATTGTAAGGTTAATTGCCAGGCGTTATTTAGAGTGTTTTGTCTGGACATTGACACTGAACATGAAAAACAGACTGCGAGTGACCCATGGCACTTCCAGTAAGAGCCTGTTTTCTCACTAAGTTCAGCACTGACCTTTTCCAGAGATGCTGATTTTATGTGAGGGCAGGAGGAATGAGAGACACCTACCTTGTCCCAGTACAATTGTTGGAATAGCATCAGCAAAGCAAAAATAGGAAACAGCCTCTGCCAAGCGACCTCTCAGGATGCTGCAGTCTAAACCACTAGCGGGCGATATTTTCTCATTTACAACACAGCACCAGACTAGACAGAGGGGTGCTAGGAATGAGGAAGGAGGGGAGACAGTGTGACTGTTTGCTGTACTTAAACCCTACCTTTCTCTTCTCTAATCCTTCCTTCCTTTAATTTTTTCTGCAGGTACAAATCTAAGGCAAAGCAACACGAGAAATTTGTGGTGGTACGCTAATATCTATGTAAGTAAATAGTTAAATAATATCCTGGGTAGGATTTTTTTACAGTACTTTTACAATGGTTAAGTAGATGGAGTTAAACCAACATGAAAATCACTTTTATGTCAGTTGATTTTACTTGTAGACTCAGTATGAACTTTGTTGAGAAAAGCAATATTTTTGCCTGTATAAGCTATATTTTCACTTTGATCTATATCCTTAACCCAGGAAATATTCCTTATGTATACCAGCTGAACTGTATGACCCACTGTTTAACAACAGTATGCTTAATAGTAAAAACTGAACTAAACTTTAAAAGAATGTCTTAGGAATGGAGATCAACTCTCAAATGCTTCAAATGTGTGAGAACAAAGCAGGGTGTTATGCTACGGGAACAGCAGCATAAGCAGGGCTAGGAAGAAAATAATACTCATTTAGACTCTTGATTTCCTAGATCTGCATGATTTCATGTAAAACTTGACCAGGCTATTTCTAGAAATGCAGACCTCTACAGCAGTGTCCTCATTAGAAATTCTAAGTTCTTGTGCCAATGCAGATGTTATTTATAAAGAGATGTGCTGGGAAAGGGCCCAGAGTTTCTGAGCAAGGTACAGCACATACCTTATGGAGCCATCATATACAGTAAGACCTTTCTTAGGTCCCCATATACCCTTCCTGTTACCTGTCATCTTCTCTATCCCCTTGCTTAGGACCTGCCACTTGGCGAGACGTGGAGCTGGAGCACGCCAGCTGGAGGCCATCATCACAGAGAGGATCTCAGAATACATGCAAGCTGTATACTTAGGTGGTCATGGATTCAAATTGCTCTCTACATAGATTCCCTAGATTATGGCCCTTCCACCACCACTGAGATCCTCTTCAGAGATGGATTAACTGCTATCAGGAATTGTGAGGTATCAGACCAGTCAGGGAACATGTTGTTTACAGCCAGTCTGGACTATGTAAAGTGGATCCAGGGAATGGAGTGACAAGCACCGGATAATACTTCTCGTAATAATTAATTGCTCCATGCTTGCCAGTAAAAGAGGAGCTAATAATATTTCCCAACCTCTTGAGGGGATTTCTGTGTGTTTGCTTTATCAAGGCTTTCTGTAAGGATCTGTTAAGATCCTTAGGCACAAGGAGCTGGAAAGGACAAAGCTTCTGAATGATCAGAACAAGTGGTTATGTCTGGAGATTTCCTGCATTACCTCACTGTCTATGTGGTCCCTTGCCTTCGACATTCTGCCAGAGGCTCATTCCTTACTCCTTTCTTCCTTCTTCTGGGCTCTGCCCTCTTGAAACACTGCAAAGGCCAGCCTTGCTGAGTGGTAGGCTCAGGGCTCTCGGGAGCGTTGTCACCACCCACTCTCCACCTTTATCTCCCTGCCTTCATTTCCACACTGCAGAATGATGTGGAGGAGGTGCACTGTGTGTACAAGGTGCGGAGGTGACCTGGGGGAGCTCATAAGCAGCGCGAGTTAGTGATGCGAGCAGCAGAACGGTGCACTATCCCTGTTCTCCTGATCCTGAGAGACATGCATACCTGCCATGCACTTTGGCTGACCTCAGCTTCCCATTTCCCACAGCGGAGCATGTTCCCAGCTTCTCTGGGGAGGACATCTGTGGGGACAGTTCCTGTTTCCCTGCCCTTTAAGCTACTTGCCTTCCTGAGCCTGATATGATTGTTTCTTTGGGCATAGTGCAAAGATGCCAGCAAGGAACGGAAGCCTCTCATGCCTCAGCAATTTATTAAGAAGAAAAGGAGGTTATTGAACTTGGAAGCTGTTGAGCCTGTCATTCTCTTTTCCTGATCAAGAAGATAACCCATTCATAGGCAATTCATCCATCCAAAGGACTCGCGCATTCCTTGAGACAATCCAGCCTCTATTAATATTAATAAACAGCAGGATGGAGGGAGTCAGGGAGTGTCTATGCACACATTCTCTACAGACCTGCTGGGAAACGTAGGTCGTAGTGGTAGGGCTTAAGGGCTTCCAGTTTGAAGAGACTTTTTTTTGGTTGTGATTTCCAGCAAACTGTAATCTTCTTGGAGTCCTGCTACTGCTCAATGAAAATGATAATCTTAAAAGGAAGACTGGTTAAAGCTTTCTCAGCGTCCTTGTAAGAGCAGCATTAAGGCTCTTCCAGGTTCCCCTGTCCTGGGTCAGACCCGGCAAAACTTTCAGCAGCTGCTTGAATGGTGAATCCTGCTTTGGATCAGCAACTGACTACTACTCTTCTCCACATCTAGCACTACGAGGCCCCATTCTTGTCCGATCGATAAACATTGTTATGATAAACATAGTTATTCCTACAGATAGTTCTTCAGCAAAGAACAGGCAAGTATTTTAACAGCTTCTGTCTCTCCAACCCCTGAAGCTCTGAAGAGAGGACATGATCTTTAATACCTCTGCCAGTCACCCTGCTTCAGCCCAGGGAGTAGCAGCTCTGTAGTTCTGCTGTATATCAACTTCCCCAACCAGCTCTGGGTATATTTAGCTGCAGCCCTGGCTCTTCTTCCTTGCAAAAGCATGCCCTCCTTTACAGAAGCACAATATAGAAGCCAAGGCCTTTCTAATACATCCCCCTTAGCTGTATGCAGTTGTGGCATCCCTTTCTATTTTATACTCATCAAGGCTTTGCCTGCCCGGGGGACTGCAGCTGTAAGAAACTGGAAAACATGCTGGGGTGGTTTGTATGACTGAATGTTAAAATCAATGGCTATAGCCCTGGGAAAGACTGAGTGGGCAGAAGCAGGAGTGAAAAGAAAAGGTATTACCTGCTTGCTCATTTCTGATTTTGAATTGTGATTTCCTCATTAACGATACTGGATGCTTGTGAATTGCTGCTCTAATAACTGGAGTGCTGGCTTGGGTCTTCTACAGACAACTGAGCAACACAACCCTGGCATATGGGATCACTGGTTATTCAAGCACTGGGGAAAAAATAAAGTTAAGTTATTATTTAGTTTAACATCCACTGGTGTTGCTGGCTCAAAACTAGTCTTGGGAATTTTTAAATGTTTTAAACAGTATCCTGATTTTGTAAATCTTAAATCCAAAATGAACAAAAGTCATATTTCACCTCATCCAAGTGTATAAGGTGACGGTAGAAACAAGAGGCTGGTGGTTGGTTAAGTATCACCGATCCTGAGTTAACTGCATTGTTATATGAATGCAGAAAAAGGTCTAAAGTGGCAGTATAACACTTAAAAAAACATGATGCTTTAAAAGCCCTGTTTCCCAGCCCTGAATAGAATTCTGGGCTAAATCAACACAAAGAAGGAATTTAAATTAGAAAATATATTACTGAGAACTGCTTAAACGCATTTTACTGGGCACCAAAAACATACACACACACCCCAGTCAAGAAAAAGTAATGCAACAATTTTAAAAAATGCAGTCTAGTTTAAGAGGGAAGAAGATGGATTTAGAATAAGTAAAACATACATAAAAAATAAAAGAGAGAAGAAGCTGAATATAAATCAGAACACAGAAATAACAGAAAACTGATAATGGAAGTAAAAGGCAGGGGGAATCAATAACTGACAAAGCTAATTTTTTTTTAAAGTAAATTAAGAACAAAAAGAGTCTTAATCATGGTATTGATCCATTATCAGATGGAAATGTTAGAATATTCAATAATAATGCAGACAAGGCAGACAAAATCAATGAATACTTCTGCCCTACTTCTGGGAAAAAGTTGATGATGAAGACATTGTTGGTGACATGCCCATTCCTATAGTATTCCAGAAAAGTTAAATAGCACCTACTAAAATTAGACATTTTAAACCAACAGGATGGGATATATTGCCCTAAAACTTTTTTTAATAAGCTAAACAGGAGGTCTCTCACTATTCCTGTTGATTTTCTCTACTTGTTAGAGCAGTGGGGAAGTCCCAGAGGAGAAGAAAGCCCATAGTCTGGCCTTGTGTAAAGAGTATGTGGAGTGGCATAATTATGTGTTAACTGGAATTACACACAGGTATCTACAGACCTGTGACATGACCTCAGTCCTGAACTAAACAATGAAATGGCTAATGCAGAAAGCAGAGAGTAAAGACAAAGAGGAGGGAAATATAAGTAAGAGCAATCAACATGAGTTTGCAGAAAATATACCTTATTGAACTATCTTGATACTTTTCTCTGAGAAAGTTACACATTTAGTTGTTAAATATATCGAAGGTGGTACAGGATACATAACATCCTGGAAGCCGTTTTCCCTGCTATTGTATGACATTTTGATTACAAAACTTTCTTGACATAAAAATAAGATAGCAGTAATTAAATGGACTATAAATGGCCTATCAGACCGGTCCCAAAATGCAATTGAGAACTAGAAATGATTGTCACGTTTATAGCACGTTCGTACCAAGGTCCTGCAGGGTTTTAGTCTTTGGCCTCATGTTATTTTTAGTCAATAACCTGGAAGAAAACATCAACCTTTTGGCAAATGTCACCAAGCCCAGGAGAGGGGTAAATAATGAAAAAGGCAGACTGCTGACTGAGAGTGCTCCAGATGGCCCAGCAAGTTGGGCGCACACAGAGAGGGTTTGCTTTAGCGCAGGGAAGGCCGTGTGGCACGCATCCCCAAGGAGGTCAGGCTGTCGATGTGCTCTGGGGAAGCAGCAACTCTGCTGAGGTCACTGGGCTCAGAGTGGCTGAGCAGCTCTATCTGAGCTCGCAGTGCAACATTGTGTTTGAAAGGGCTGAGGTGATCCTTGGATGTATGTGCAGGGGCGAGGTGTATATGTGTATCATCTCAAACCTGCCTGGTTTATTCTCCAATGTTCATGACAGTCCCCCTGCTGTCAAAATCTCCCTGTTCTCTCGTCTCCATGACCTCTAACCCAGTGAAAGAGTGCTTTTCTTCTGGTTCAAAAGTCAGGTTGCTTTCATGATAAATCTAATACTCTACCTGCTGGCTTGAATGAAGACTGTACCTCCCAGGACTGTCCTCTCACCCTGTGCTGATCATCTGAGATTGCAGAGCTACACACCCTGTGCTGATCATCTGAGATTGCAGAGCTACACATGTGCTCCTAGTATGTAATTTTAAGAGCTTAATTCTGCTCAGCTCTAGTCAAGCTCCCAGAAATAACCTATGAGGTAGCCCAGAAGGCAGTGTCATCAGTGGAGATGTGGAACATCGCTCCATGGATTTTTGCCCATGCATTTCAAAAGCCCATCTCAACTGAGAGCAATGTCTCATCTCCCAGTTCTGGGAAGATAATGCCTGTCTTGCTCTCCATATAAAGGAAGGAGTTTGAAGGAGATGGGCAAGACCATGTGAGAAGCAACTGGGAAGCCAGAAGACTGGGATGACTGAAAAACAGAATGAGAATAGCAAGAAAAACTCAGAGCAGAAACCAAAGCAATAAACAGACACTACCAGAGCACAACCTGTATATGCCAAAAGGCAGCTCACAGACAGATTGAATGTAAGCCCTGCCTCCTTCCAGCTTAATACAGAATGTGCCCCACAAAGCACCCATGTGCATTTGTACCAAAGAATGTCGTGTACCAGCACCTGAGCTGTCTATAGCAGACTTATATCTGTCCAGCATGAAGCTGCCAGCAATCTAATGTTTTCTATGTACTGGAGTACAAACTCAGATCCCACCAAGCTGTCAGTGGACCTACAGATGGGCAAAGCATGAACGTCCTGCAAAGACTTATAAACAGCCAGCCACTGATCATGTACCAGGGACAAACCAAAATTCAAAAACACTCTTGCAAATTCTCTTGGAGACTATTCACTATATAGGTTGTCATGCATGTTGAGGTCCACATGACTCTCCTACAAGTAGATGTTACCCATATTCCAAAGTTATTGTTTTGGGTTTTTTGTTTCGTTTTTTCAATTTAGCTGGAAATCAGCACTTGGATTAACAGGTCTGCCTGACACCAAAGGCTCTGGTCCCCAGTGAATCTCATGAGTCAAAGGCTGGAACCATTTCATTTCCTGCAAATTAGTCCAGTAGCAGCAAAGTGCTGCTACACTTTGAATGCGTTGCCTGTCTTGCCAAAGGATCAAAAACCTGAAAATGCCCTAGAAAACATCTACCATGGGAAAAGTAAGGGCTGCAAAGGAGTTAAGGGAAGTGTATTGATTTCTGACCCTCTTTTTGAGAATGGATCCAGAAAGCAAAATGGAGTCTGGGCAAAACAGCAAGCAAAGGGCAATAAATATCTTACACAACAACAGACCAAAATAACGGAAGTAGTCTTTCTGCTAGTGCAGGGAGGAGGGCAGGCTCAGGCTGGAACTTCCAGAGGCAGCACTGACCCTGCTAGTGCCCCTCAGAGGGATGATAAAATTTCCATCAACTCCCATGGGAGAAGATCTGTGACAATGCCAAGTGCTTCTGAAGATCTGAGCCTGACTCTCCCTTTTAGGCAAGATATTTTACAGTGACAAAAGTAAACACAGTTATACACAGACCACATCCCTGACCTATGGAACCAATTGCTTCAGAACTGGGTCTGAGCCCCAGTATGTTGCTTTATATGAAAATGCTTGTGGTTTCAATAACTGTGCATGTGTTACAGAGAGGGGAATGGGCTTCTTGGGAAGGGTTTCTATCCAAAAAGCTTAGTCTTTGCACAGAGGGATGGAGCATTCCTTCCGAGTCATTAGCTCAGCTATTTTGCACAGCAATAAACTTAGATAAGAAAACAGTCAAGAGCAACACAGATTGCCAGAGAGGGGTGGGGTGGAGCAGAGTTCCCTGCCTCACTTTTACTCCCTGGTCCTAGATAACTGCTTCAGAGGCACAGGTTATCAATGAGCAAAGGGAGTCCCAGTGTCACGGGAAACAAAGTGAGGCAACAGGGCCATGACATGACTCTGGCGAGAGCCATCAAAACCAAAAGCTATAAGGACCGGAGAACGTCCCCCGGGGCCAGACTGCATGAACACAGGCAGCCTGACCATGTGCTGGCTTACAGCGATAACATTGTGTGCTGAGATTGGCAGGCAGTCCAGGTGAAATCATAAACGGAAAAGCTTCCCGCCCCGCACAGTCTCAGCGGTCACACTCACCGCTCCTCGCCTACTCACCAGCTCTCGGCAGACACCACCCACCTCTCTCCCACACCAGAGGGTAGACTTTACCCTGCTTGGCTTTCTTCCATTCTGTCAGTAGAGGACCAAATCACAAGTGGCCATTGTGTTTTCTTAGGAAATACTATTAGAGAAGGTACCTGCTGCTTCTGGCTCTGTGTGAAGGCTTAGAACCTTGTCTGACTCCTATTATTGCCCCAACCTCCATCTGCAACAGCTTCTATCTTTCATGCTCTGTTCTCAGAAATTTCTGATGGTTACATTGCCCCGGTGACTTCTCCCCACACACGCTCTTGGCCTCTGTCAAAGTTGAAGTGTGGGAGGGAAGGTAGGAAATGGAGTAAAGCCTTGGCATTGTGAGAAGATACTTTTTCAAAACAAAGCAAAAAAAGTCCATTGGGGGAAAAAAAAAATTCTTATTTGGTTCAGAAGTGCAGAAGAAAAACTATTTGAAGTTTAAAGTTTAAAATATATGACAAAGCCATAGATGATGGTATGCAAAGGAATGCCTTGGCTTAAGGAGAATTAAAGCAACATAAGCAAAGCTGATAAATGACCATTAATATTTCTCATCACTGAACACCTCAGCAGATGCCAGTGAAGCCTCATTTGCTTCAGGCTGTCACTGCAGCATTACCCAATAGAAGCTGAACCAAAGTTAAGGCACTCTTATAGCCTATGCCCTGAGCCTTGGTTGCTCCTGCTGGCGATTCTGTCTTCTCCCACCCTGCACAGCTGAAGGGAGAACCAGACCCACAGGTGCTGCCCCAGAGGGGTGAGCAGGGCTCTTGGAGACAGGATAGGGGTGACTCCTCTTCAAAATGTTGGTGCTGCCCTCCACCACCCTCAGTGTCAGCAGTGCAGCAAGCCTGACTGTGTGGGTCAGATAGCAGCTGTCCTAGGCTCTCCCAGCCCTCCGCACCCCATTCTTCCCCAACCACCTGGCAGTGGTTTCGCTGGTGCAAGAGGATGAACTGGCAGCTGCTGGTGCCACGGGCTGGTGTCAGGGTAGGTGCTTACATGGGAAGCAGGAACGAAGGGGGAGCAGGGGCAGGTGCTTACTGGAGCACTAGGCTTTGAAGCCTGAAGGAAGGAGGGTGATGGGACAGGAATACAGGCTAGTTGCACAGGGCAAGGTGAAAGGAATTCGGATAGAGAGGGGATGGCTTCAGCTCTTGCCATGGGTCCCAAATCTCACATTCAACCCTGTAGGTCCTGACATCGAGCCACCCCCACAGTTTCCAATGCCAGAAAGAACCACTGTGATCATCTAGACTCACACCTTGCAAAACTCAGGACAGCAGACTTGGCAGAAATCCTTTCCATCTCCACAAGCATCTACCCTTTTGACCAGAATCCAGCCACAATTTAAAAGCTGCCTATGGAGAATCTTTCACAATCCTCAATAAGTTTTTCCAATGGTTAATTACAGACGATATTTTAAAAAGTGCTATTTGTCATATGATACTTTTTCCAGTTTCAAATTGCAGTTATGCTGGAATTTGGGTCTCGTTACATTTCAGCCTGCTAGACCGAAGAATCTATTGTCAAAAGTTTGTTCCCTGTGTAGGTATATATAGACTCTGAAAAAGTTAGCATTCAGCTTTCCCCTTTCCCTTCAATTCTTCAGCCTCTTTCACTGGAAGGCACGTTTCACATTCTTCAACAACTGTCAAGTCTTTTCCCTGAAACTTCTCCCATACAGGAACTACCAACAAAAGCACTAAACAGAGTATTTGGTAAATGACTGTCTTAGCGCTAAACACCACATGCATCCAGTCTCTCCTAGAGTTATTCATCCTGAAGTTATTTACCCAAGAGTCACATGAGGTCCACTAGCTACAGCATCATCCTGGAATTTCATTGTCAGCCAATGAGCTGCTGTAACTCCCTCTTTTCCCTGTCACTGCTTTGCGAGACAAAGTTGCCAACTGATAAACATGGTCTATATTCCTTATTCTTTGACATAAAACGTACAACAGCTGATGTTTTGCTTGGCCCCATCTTTCTGTGATCCTGACTGAGGCAGTAATGTCTTCTTTCTTCTGCTGCCTTACTGATTTTTGAGTTGCTCTTACTGCTCAATAACAATTTTTTCTTTCGGTTCATTGAGAGTAGAGTTCAATGGCATACAGCAAATGAACAGCTTCTCAGCGCTTATTCCCCCTTAAAATTACTCATCTCCATCCATTTGGAAAGTGACACGTTTTCTGTAAAGTTCTAGTGTCTTTGTTGCAAGAACCAACAACAACAAAAAAAAAAATCTAAAACCACTATACTAGCACTCTCCATTCCTGACTCAGTCTACCTTGTTTAACTTGGATTGCAAGTGCTTTAAGGCAAAAGTTATCGCTTGACCCATGCGCATGTAGGGCCTACAACAAGTGGCCCTCTAATTTAGGAGAAGCAGGCTTCCCCTCTGGCTGGGACAAAAGCAAATGGCTTAGAGCTCTCAGACTGCTGCTACAATCTTGTCTTTCAGGGAGAGAAAGTCACTCACAGAAACACAAGAACATGAGTATCTTGCACTCAAAGCATCTGCAGCACAGGTCCCTGGTCTGGTAAAGTTTATGCATGTGCTTAACTTCACTCTCTGTCAGAGGAGGTAGTCACAGTGCACGGTAAAACACAAGCTTAACGTTTTTGCAGAGCTAGGAAGGAAGACGCACAGCCAAAGAGGAGGCAAAAGAAGAGGTCTGACAATGAAAGCTTTCTCTTTATTCTGTTGCAAATACCGATCTCTATATGCATCTTCTTTTCCGTTGTTGAATACAAAAATTGAAAATGGACAAAAATATAGATTCCCTGGCTTCCAAGGGACTTGAGAAAGATTAACTGCTTAACCTCTAATTATACCTACGCTGGCTGGCTAATGAATGAGATGAGTCAACACCCTTGACTGGCGAGATCAATAAGGAAAAAAATATGGGTTATTCCATCACAGGGAGGAAAAGGGCTCAGTGGTCTGACATCTCACTGCACTGATTTCCCCATCTGTGACACCCACATCTATAGGAATGTCTATTCTTTCCACTGTTTTAGTGTGGGATCACTGTACAAGGAATGGAAGCCAGTGGCTTTTCTCAGTGCAAACAAGAGTCCAAGTTACACAGGTCCATCCTGGAAAGGCACCTTCCCCCACTGTCTGAACTGAGCGTAATGCAAGAACAACCTGCCCCCCAGAAGATTTGATCTTAGCTGTGAGTGACACTGAGTGTTTTGCTGGCCCCTGCATCAGACCACATACCAGAGAGGAGGTTAGCACACCCCAAGCCATTCAGGTTTGGAGTTTCCAAAGGGTGACAGGTGTGGTTACAGGGTGAAACAGTACTCATTGGTGATAGTAAACACCAACACTTGCAATGTGCTACTGGATATTAAACCCTTAGTAACCTTCACTTTAGCTCCTTGATAGGGACGAGGAATACAGAGCAGTGTTTTACAAGCACTTCTAAGCATCAACATCCTGCATATTCTGCACCCCAAGGTATAGCTGTGGCCTGTCGTGACAGACCTGTGACAACTTTAACAAAGAGAGCCTCCAAACCAAGGACAGCTTCAGAGGGGCAAGCAGGAACACAGTATCAGAGTTCTCTGCTGCCCCAGCTGCAATACTATTGCAGTCAAACTAGCAGGACAAAGGAGTATAAACCAAGCATCTAAGGCTATTGCAAATGACACTCGCCTCATGATCCACGAAATAAACACATTCCTTCAGTCATATCTCCCTTCACATTATTTTAGGGAATACCATCTTACTTAGAGATCTGATACGGAGGAACTATACCATGCTGAAGACCACAGCACCCAAATGACTTTGATATCATTACCTAGGGGATAAATCCTGCTGTCACTGAGTTTGGAGAGAACAGCAAGACTTGAGGACCCTTCACTTGCATACATGATCCAGCAGAGGCGCTTAGCCTGGTTAGCTGAAAGAATGACATTTGTCCATTGTATAAAGCACAGTCTATACTTCTCCCACCTCCCCCCAGTTATTTTTCTTCCTCTTTCCATATGCCTTCTTTTCATTTTGCCTCCTCCCACTTCAGCTTTGCTGGGCCTTTCATTTCTTCTTTTCCCCATGTCTCCATCTTCAATATCCATCTTCTTAGATGATCCATGCCAGTAGCACTGGGCCTCCTGTCCCACTCTGACTGATGGTCTCCATTCCCCTCACAAAAACATATTCCAGGAATATTTGGCGCCTCTACGGAAAAGCAGACATCTCCTTGTTACTATTAGATTCTTATTGCTTCATACAGGAAGAGCATGTTTATAGCCTTGAGCTTGCAAAGACTTCTGGAATTTGAAATGCTTTCTCCTTCCATTTTCAGGGCAAACAGCTGAAGAGACCAAGAATCCTGCCTCCTCACACAAATATCTTGGCCTTCCAGATACTGATCTTACCTTTAGATCCTGCAGCTCAGCAAATGGGCTATCATATATCCCAGTATTTACCCAGCCCATGCAACCTGATAGGCTACCTATATTGAAAAGGGTGATTAACGTCTAAGAGTGGATGGGAGGTGACCTTCCTCACAGCTATGATACATTTTTGGAAGGGCAGGCAAAGTCTGGAAGACTTATTAAACCCTTTGATCATTTAAGTTTCTGGTTACCAAATAGCCATCAGCATCCTTTCCATAAATCCATTTATTCTTAGATACATGAGCCCCATCCCCATTTCTGGAACATTAGCAACTACGCCTAAGCCACATCTTCCCTGCCAGCTGCACCATCATCCTTCAGCAGTCCCAGTGACTCACTAATAAAGTGTTCTCCATTTTCTGATCGATGACACAGCATGCGTCTGGCTTACAGCATCCTTCTCCCACCTCCTGCAGCATCCTAATCACTTGACACGAGCAAGCATTAGACCACAATTTGAAAACTGTTACTTCTAGACCCATAAGAAACTCATACAAAGAATCCACCTAACTATTTCATGCCTTCTCATAGCTTCTCTCATTCCCATCTCCATTACCACCTTCACATTTACTGCGAATTAGCCTCATTTTTAGCAAAATGCACCAGGTCCTAAAGAAATCTCCAAGCTTGGTGTAGTTATAACATCAGAGGTAGTCCCTCACCACTATTGTCTCCACATCCTGCCTTCTGTTTTGTCTACTTCCTTTTCCTTCTCCTCCTTTCTTTTTTTGCTGGTATGGTGCAAACTTTTAGGCTAGATTACAGAGTTAGGGCTGAGCACAGCAGCAGCTCAGCTAGAAGTTCACATTCCCTCACTACTACACACTGAATAGGGAGTGGAGGTGCTTGACATTGGGTGCCTCAGAACAGCACCAGCAAACATCTGCCCCCACCAGTGGAAGCCAGATAGGCTGTCCATGAGAAAATGCTGAGAGAGAACATGGATGTCTTCGACCAATTTGTAGTGGGAGTATCCTTCTCAGAACAGGACTCACCACCTTGCAGTCTTTCCTGGTCTATGTATGTAATATAGTTCTTTGTCAAAAAAGACTCCAGAAAGAAAAGGCTAGTGGGCCAGACTGATGGTGACGCGTCCCCAGTAGGCCACTGATTAGGACGTTTTGCTAGAACGTGGAAGGAAAAAAAAAAGTTTATCATCATCTCCACTGGACCGCAAATGCTCAGGCCTGAAGGGCATGTTCCAGGATGAAACTCCCCCAACAATTAAAAGGAAGCTCCTTAAGATTTCAAAGAACAATTGAAGAAACGCTACAACTAGATAGAGTGCAAAAATAAGTCCTGTTCTCACATGGACAGATTATCAGAGGGATTTAAAGGAAGCACAGACCTACCTTCCCCTCCCCCCACCATGGCAGTTTAACCGCAATATTATATACAGTCCATTGCATATGCGCTGCTGATTCCCTGAGCAATCACTTTATCAGTATCATAGTTTCACTTTATCACTATCATAGCTGTCTCCAGCCCTAAGAATGATGGATTTCAGAGTGAAGAGGCTAGATGTTATTTCCCATCCTCCAAAAGAAGAGAATTACATCTGGCTTTAGACATGGCCACAACACTTACCCTCTCTACCAGCCCTGCATAATGCAGCAACTGGTAATCTGGTACATCTTCTCTGAAAACCCATATGAGATCAGGCATTGATGGTCAGAGAGGCAGAGGCACAACTTGCTTATGGACCCCAGCGGACTGAAATGAGAACTAAATATCAAGCTCCACAGGCTGTTACCAAAATGCAAACCTTGGGGACACTACTAACAAAAATCACAGACTTTCAGGATGAGGTGACATCAGTGGGGCATCTTAGGGAATCTAGGTATTGATCTTAAGAGCTAACAATGCTTGCCAGGTGGCACACTGGTACATAAATACCTTAACCATTTTCAGGTGCCTAACTCTTAGCTGGGCAGTTAATCAGTATTCATTTCAAGGGGAATTAGGTGTGGTTTTCTTTTTTTATCCCTGTCTCTGAAGTACTGTATTCCAAATCCTGTCTATTATGAACAGAGCCAAGGAGAGATTTTGAAGTGCAGGAAAAGGGGCTTGGGAAAAGGTAGGAAGGTGAGTGAGCAGATGCAGAAGAAGTCAGTAAGTGGTGAAATGCCACTCAGGAAGAAAGGAAGACATTAAGTACAAAGCAATAACAGACAGGCATGAGACTGGGACATTCAGAGTCCATGTAGAGAGGCTGAAACTTGATGGAGGAAGCCACAGGGAAGCCAGCAAAGGCAAAGAACGACATGGGTAATTTAGCAGGATTTGGGAGGTGGCACAGGAGTGTGAGGCGGGAAGCTGGGGACCATAAGCAGGGCAACAGGACCACCAAGTTTTTCAATTAAGAGAACAAAGACAAGAAGTCAGGTTTTACAAGAAGGACTGGTGAGATTTGGCAGGTCCCTATGCAAGATAAAGCATGGATACAGTAAAATAGATGCTAACCTGGATGTTACTATCAGGGAGAACTGCAGAAAGTCTGGGGGTGATAGAGAGGTCTTGGGAAAAGGCCCAGTCTTCCCACAGATTGAATTCTAGATATTGGTAGGAGATGATGGAATACTGGAGAAAAGGGGAGAAGCTGGAACAAAGAGATGGTAGCACAAGAGGTTAGTCAGAAAAAAAAAAAAACCACACACACACACAGAAAGAAAACAGTGGGAGAGAACAGTTCAAGAGCACAGGGGGAAAGAAAAAAACAAAACAAAAACGAACACACACACACACACACACCCAAAGCTGGTAGGAGAAAATAAGAGACACCTAAAAGCGGCTGGGACGACACTAGATATTTTTGGTGAGAGCAACTTCGGGATCATGGAATTAAAAATAGTCTTCAAGGTATCCAAGCAAGAATTGGAGAGGAATAACGTGCCAAAGATATGTGAACACATGGAACATAGGAGTTTGTTCCATCCAGCCAAGTCTGCAGCTTGTGGAATTGATTTCAGGGATGATTATAGGACTAGTGCTATATAAATAATATATACTATCTCAATGCGTGGGATAGTAACAGTCAGTGGATAACAGTAGAGAGTGGAGCTGGAGCCCAAGAAGAAAAAATATGTATGCTGAGAGGTACACAAGCCTATTTTCTAAGCAAGCTGGAAAAGTGAAACAGCAAGTCAACAAAAATGAAACATTTCATTGCAATTGATTTCACTGGAAGCACAATCTTTGTTGTTTCTGACAAATCCTTCCTCTAAGGCTCTTGTTTCAGTTTTCATCATTTAAACTAGTTGGACCAGTGAAATCAAAATCACATGCTCAAGCCATTAAAAAAGTGAATGACTTTGGTCCCAAGTTCTTTGATAAGATATTTAAGATGAATTTATTTGATTTTTCAGATGTTTTTCTTCAGCAAGAAATTTTAATGTCTTGACTTTTCTCTCCAATTCATGAAGAAGGACACCTTATATCTAGCATCCTATAAAAATATACATTTTTAAGCATCTGAATTTCCCATTCAAAAGGAAAATTCATGTAATGGAACTGGCTGAAAATATGAACTCCAAAGTTTCTTATTTCCCCATTTAGTAGCAAGATTCTGTACATGAGTTTGGCACAGTTACAAGTTCCAAAAGGACATACTTGCCCAGTAGTTGCTTGTGGTGTTTTATATCCAGGATCCTGAGTTCACACCCATAATGAGTACTCCCCCAAGAACATCACTGCAGAGTTGCTCTGGGCCTAAGTAGAGAAGCAGGTAGCAGTTACGTTTAAAAAAAGAAAAAAAAAACACACAAACAACAAAAAAAACACATACACACACATTTAGTGATACTTAAGGTTTGAATAAGAACCACCCCAGGTGCTCAGCACTCCAAGAGAGAGAAATCAGATATTTCTGGAAAGGAAGAAGAACAGAAAGCCTATGCATTCCTTCCCATTGCCATATTGTCTATAATTAAGTACCAACACACTGCAGTCACTTCAAGCCGCTTGTATTTCCAGCTCCACTAGGTACTGAAAAGCAATAGCTATCCCAACTTCAGCAAACTCTTATGCTAACACAAAATTCATGTGCTCTCACACCAATCATATAAGCAGATCAGAAACATCTGGTGTGCATACACCTAGGAAGTTGTTCTGTTCTAGCCTTATTTCAGGTTAGAGCCATTTCTTTATTACCGTGGTCTGGATCCGAGTCCCACACTGGTTGTCGGCTGCAGGCGATTCAGCCTCTCATGCCCTGCAACATTTTCTCTGCAGGGCTGCTCAGGAGATTACACCAGTGATGGCATTTTATCAGCGCTGCTACGAGGTGAGTGCAGACATGATAAGGAAGCGTTAAAAGTCAACGAGGTGCCATTGACAAGGACTGAAGCTGGGCTCACGCTTCCCCACCAATCATGTGTGCACTGATGCTGTGCAGTCTAGTGCCTTCTCACCAGCTGCTGCTTTGGCAGGCAGCACATTTCTCCTTCCTGCCCCGGCATGCAACCTCCTGTCTGGCCATCCAGCTCACCTCTGCTGGAAATACAGTGGTGGTCACAGCATCAGGTCTGTAGGGAACAAATCCTGTCATGAGGCTCCCTGCAGTTTCCTTGGTTAGTATTACAGATTTTTTTAAATTGCTCAAACCTCCTGATAAAGGGGTAGCTTTAGCTCCTCCTCATCCCCCCCCCCCCCCCCCAAAACAAAGTTCACCTTGGAAAGATCTGCTCCTTGAAGCAACTGCCTTCCTAGATGAGCCGCAGCACATGCTGCCAGGAGCCAGGGACTCCTCCAGCAGCCTGCCTGGCTTCCACCCACAGGGATTAATGCCAGCCTATCCCCTGCATGGGCATATCACTAGGCTCAGGCAAACTGCTGCAACTCAAGAGCTCCATTAAGACCAAAGACTTTTTCACCAGGTTTCTCAGATTTTCAGGGACAAGTGAAGAATCTCATAAGAAATTCACTTTCACTGTACAAATGTTGCCACAGTCTCCAAAGAGGGCCACACAACCAGCCAGTGAAAGCCAGGCCTAACTACCCCCCAGAGCAATACATGCTGTTGGAGCCAAAACATCCTGGCTCCACACTTCCCATGGTGACCACTAACTCTACATAGCCACAGCAGAGATGGCCTAAGTAGCCACAGACTGACTGCAACATTTCAAAACAACCTGAAGCACAGGTTGTTTTTAGGTAGCAAACCTACCTAAAAAGGATCAGTGCACATACATGCATGCATGCATCCATGCATGCACGTGCGCACACACACACACACACACACACACGCATGCATGCATGCACGCACGCACGCACGCACGCACGCACCCTCCCAGGAAGGTGCTACAGTTCTGGCCCAGTGGCTCAAATGATGCTCTGAAGAGCCACCAACCCAGGATAGTGCTATAAAAAACCTTCCAGCCACAGCAAATCCCTAAAGCTGAAGTTGAAGGTCACCAATAACTTAATGTGGGACAGGTGCTTTTGTCTTACACCCTCCTTTCCCAGCTGGTTCCAATGAAACCCTTACGCACAGCATGACACAGGGGCCCAGGTCTGGAAGAAATTCTCAATTCGCTTCCAGGGGGTTGTGGTCTGTGCAAGGTTGAGGCACCCTATATAGTTAGTTACCAGGCAAGCTGTCTCTTACCAGTTGTCCAGCACTGTAAATTTACTTTCTTAAAGAGAGAATATGGGAGAAAGAGGGCTGCTGCCTCTTGGTGTGTATTTGCTGGAAAACACCCTCTGAGACATCATTGTGTTCTATTTCCTAGTCTTTGTAAAGAGGCTAGGGGCAAAAAGAGTCAGGGGCATTTTCTGGATTCAGGGTTTTTTTTTTTTACATTATTTTTAACATGCCCCTGTTCCCCACCAGTAAGAAGAAATGAGATCCCTGAACCAAAAGGTGATAGAGAACAGTAGGAATGGGGGGCTCGTGAAGGAGGGCGGGTACACTGGTATAGCCAGTGTCCTCTCCATGGGGGAAGCAAATGCTGTGCCCTTCGCCTCAAGGGTGCACTTACGTTCTCCCTGCAGGCCGGGCCCCAGCAGGGCTGGCAGCGCTCCCCCAGGCCACTGTTGCGAGAGCTGAGGCTGCTGGAGGTAGCTGCCATTGCACAGGCTGGCAGCCAATGGTTCCCTTGGGAAATGGGCTGATGAGACTGGTGGTGGCTGGAGGAGCAAAGGCAGCACTGGCTGATGCAAATGTGGTGTTAGTCTGGCAGCTAACTCTAGACTGGCAGCCTCCCCTTAAGAAAGGGAAGGAGTAGCCTGAGTCTTCCCCTGGGTTTTTCCCACAGGCACCCTGAATTTCCAGTTCATCAGTGTTACCACTCTTCAAGGGTTTTGGTCTTGGAGCTAGAAAGCTCATCAAATTGCACTGTTTTGCAGGAATCCCACTGCTTCCTGGTTTTGTCTGAAACAGAAGCATCTTGTATGTGGTCTTTCATAGTTTATCTGTTCCCAGCCCTGGACCAGACCAGTAAGTTTGCCAGTCTGGCATGTTTCCCCCCAACATTTTCCCAAAGAGTTGCCTTACCTTGTGTGAGCTTCAGGGAGTTCAGGCTCAGTTTGGGGTGAAGGGTAGGTCAGTCCTTATCTCACATCTACACACACAAACGTAGCCCTTACCAGTTCCCTTCCCAGGTCCCAGAGTTCCTGCCCGCGGCGGCATACCAAGGACCACATTTTCCCTCTGTGCTGTAGCCTTTCAAGCAGTGCAAAAGAGCCACAAAGATTTCCTGGAGACCCTCCAGCTATAAGGAAAATCCTGGGGGGGATCTATGACCTTTCTCCTTTGCAGCTTTTGATACAGGGCTCATGGCCAGGGAAAGGAGCAGAGCTACAGGATCTCTGCTTGAGGCTGAGTAAGGAGAGCCCAGGGGTGACTCCGGTTTACAACAGGAGCTGAATAAAACCCACGCTGGCCTGCAGGCACAGTGAGATTCAGAGATGACATAAAGCTATGTTGGCCTCCTCCTCCTTCTGGAAAATACGTTTTCAGTGCAACTGAGGTTGATTCAAGAACGTGAGCTACAGCATCTTGCACAGTTTGTTTAAGCAAATATTGTTTTAGTCAATTTTCCAAATGGCTCTTCACACATAAATTGTCTAGCACCCTGCTGGGGCTCCAAAATATATAGAGAAATTTTCTAGGAACATGTCTGCATTCTTGCCTTTCCTTCTGACCATTTTAAGACCAATTGCATAAATATCAGCATGCATGCAAATATAGGTGTGAAAAATTCAACATTTCAAAGCCTTGTAGAGACTTGTGAGCTGGGGAATCCTGCTTAGACCACTTCCACCTTGTTCTAACTGTAACACATCACACTCACCTCCAAGTCCAGACTAACAAATCACATCTATAGCCCTCACTGCTAGCAGCTACCAGAGGACAACAGCACCAGAACTGAGTGGAGCTGGACGGGAAGGGAACAGTGGGGCAGGGAGAGACATGTGGTCCTGTGTGTTTTCTTGCCTTAAAGATAAAAGTTTTCATGAGTCAAACGAAAAATCAGCAACAATGCAGGAATTTTAAAGAGGCCCAAGCTGCCACCTGACTCAGCGTCTAGGCAGGATATTGATTAGCAAGGCTATTCTTTATTCCTCTGCTATTGTTTAAGACTGGCCTCCCTCATGACAGCACCAGGCGTGGGAACACAAGCAGCTTTGGTGTTAAAAAGTGCTTTTATCACTGAGCTGAGTAGAGGGATCTCTGGGAACCAGAAATGGTGCATCTGATAGCCTAGGAAAGGCATTCAAACAGAGAACCTTATTCCAAGATCTCTGAGGCCCAGCTAACCACTTTGAGACTCCCTGATTCTGTACAGCACATCTGCAGTCCAGCATTTCTTCTGAGCTGTGTTCAGGCTCCAGTGAGTTCAGAGAGCTGCAGAAAGAAAACAGCTCCATCTGCTAAAAAGTCCTGGATTTTTCTTTAAGCACTGGTCCTAACCATAGACAAGCATACACCCCAACAGCTGCTGTGATGGCCGCTCTCCTATAGACATACTCAGGCTAGTTTTAAACAAGCCAGCTTGGGTTCCGTAAACACTGTGGCGCAACATAGATGATAGGATCACAGCCCATGTCTTTATCCTGCTTCCTGAGCAGGTTGTGCAAGCCAGACTGGGCTCCAGCCTGCAATGGCTACCACAGTCAGGTGAGTGTGTTTCTCCTCCATTTAACGGAACCAAGCAAATGTATGGTCAACTACGTCATTTCCAGTTAAACTATCCATGTGTTGGTAACTTACCATTCTGAAAAACACAAATCCAGTCCAAAATGAAGGACAGTTACCCAGTTTCCTGTTACCTTAAGGTAGGAATAAAGCAAAACTAGGCTTCTTGATAACTCTGGGTGCACTTAAAAGCAACAGACTCTTCAACACTTGAGCACATCAGATTTGGCTGAGTAGAGGATAAACAGTGACCACCAACCAGGTTTTTAGCCAACCAAAATGCTTCTGGATCCTCCCCAGGGATCTACAGCTGGCTTCTGATTTTATATTCTCTGTAGGTCTGTATTTCACTTGCATTAGAATCTTGCACATCATCACCTTATATATACATTTGGGGGCCTTTGGTCTCATCTACCCTTAAGATAAAATGAAAAATGAAACTGCTTCAGGCACTGACTGGACAAACATCAGCCTATGAATTCACTTCAAAGACATCTCTAATCAACACACACAGTGCATTGCATAGTGGATCTTCAGAGGTAGCGCATACTCTCTGCAGATACTAAATATTTTTTCCAGCATCTAGAAACACTCTCTTTAACATTGTTTCGTGCCTATCTGTGTCAGAATACACACAGTCTGCTAATGTCAGTGCACCAACATTTTCTGCGGGCTTTCATACTTCGTTATTTCCAAGCATGGCTAACCTTCTCAAAGTTTAAAGCCAGTCACGACTTAGCTAACATTCCCCTACTCCAGTTAACTCCCCTACAAATGGGCAACTAAGCTACACTGACTTAGACTTTTTTTATATAGGTAATAGTCCCTCTTCTACAATAACCAGGTTAGTACACCAATATTGGTTTTTGAAGGTGATGGACATCCGCTAATGTTATCTCAGAACTGTTTCTGTGACAGCTTGTACTCAGTTCCTAGTATAGAGCAAGCCATGCACCAGACTGGGAAACTGGTGCCCAGAGCCTGGCTCACTCTGCCCATACAGGTACTGTGGACAGTACAGGCTGGAGCCACTTGGCACACCAAACAAACCCAGCTCTAGCACTGATATGCGTGTCAATCCAGACGTAAACAAAGCAGTTACTGCATCAGCTCAAGAACTTAGTGAAGACGTCAGTTAAATCCTTACCCACATATTTCGGCAGTCAGCAGTCCAAGAATCAATCATTTTACTCGTTATTCCATAGTCCAAAAAGCAATCGAATAAATGTAGCAGGTTGCAATTTAAAGAACTGCTTCTCTCTCCTTGAGCTCAGTGGCATGGTCATATTTTCAATACTTACTTTCTGACCTCCTTTCTGTTCCAAACCTAGTTTGCTCGCAGACAATGAAAGTACATCTATAACTCACAAATGAATAGGACGAAGGCACAGGCTCCAATACTATCCTGCCATCATCAATACTGTTTAACTGCCAGCATGCTCCCTGGCAGTTTCTCCCCAGGCCAATTACGCTCTCCTGGGATGGTTCAGGGCCTGGGCTGACTAAGAACAGCTCTCAGTAGGCAGCATGGACAAAAGAATCTTCTTTGGGTGCTAGGGTGAGAGAGTGGAGCCATATGGACATAAGTTGTGCCATGTCTTTTCCCCCCATATCGGTCAAACGAAAGAATTTCTGCTTGCAGCATCAAGCCCCATTTCCTTTTGGGTGACCATGTCTCCCTTGTCAGGGAGTTGTTTGCAAGAATCTTTCCTACAGCTTTTTCCAGGAGGAGTTAAATTTATCCAGGAGCCTGGAGTACTTTCAAGTGGATGTGCTTCCTCTGACAATGCAGTGGCTTGTACTCCTCCCATGAATTTCAGCTGCCTCCACACTGCTCAGTCTCCTGGCCATGTTAGGTTACTCCATCACATGAGTCCAAGTTACCACCCATACAGGGCATGGTGTCTCACAGCAAGGGAGATGGCTCTGCAGGACAACCTCAACCACACCCTGGCACATTAAAAACAAAATGTAAATCTGTAAACCACTTCAACAACTATTCTCTAATCAGAATGGGGACTCAGAGACAAAGATGATCTATATGAGACCCGGGGACAAAGTTTCTTCTGTCAAGGAAGTCCCAGCCATGGCACAAACTTCCAGAAGCAACCAAACAATTTCAGAACGTAGGCACCCGTTTTGAGGGGTCCTTCTCATTGATAAAAGTCTTTCTGCCATGAGAATGATTGTTGATACCTTTTTCTAACCAGAAAAAACCCAAGTAACCAAAACAAAAAAGCTACTTTGACAGAACTCCACCTAAAAAAAAAACCCAAAACAAAAAATACTTTTAAGTCCAAAAGACTCTTCTTCAAGGAGCAATTTGAACCTCCAAAATAGGAAAGTTATTGAAGCCATGGCATCCCAATGTATACTATTACTAGCCAGATAGATACATAGATGGATATATATTTGTGTTGGTTGCAAATCTGGCCACGTTCTTGTCCCTATCCCAGTCACTAGTATATATTTTAAATAACATCTCTGCTACAGTATATTTTTGTCACCTTATTAATCTTTTTCTGCATTAGATGGGCTAGCTACTTTGTTAATTTACTTTCCTTCTTTTACCAGTTCATGATCTATACCAAAACTTCATCCTCAGACCAAGGCCACTTGACTTCCTAAATAGCTTCATCTAAGTAATTTTTTGAAAAATCAAATGAATAATTTTTCCTTTTACTACTTTTCTTGATGTGCTGAAGAAATCCTGTACCATGATATGATTTACCTGTACAGAAGCTGTGCTGACCTCATCCTGTTATGGACCATCTTCTCCCAACAACTTAAGATCATAGCATAATTCAGGTTGGAAGGGACCTCAGGAGGTTACAGTTTCTTGCTCTTTAATTTCATCAGCTGAGACCAGCCTTCCTTTTTGACACCAGTTGCCCCAGCAGTTTATCTTTACTACCAGTACTAGAGAATTTAGGAGTCTAGCCTAGATTCTGGCAAAGCTCAGCAGTGGAATATTTCAAAGCAATATTGCAGCCTGTTGTCACAAAGAGCAATTTGGAGGCTGCTCTGTGTAATGCAGGAAGCCTCAAGCAGTCCCAGAGTTCAGCAGGTTATAAAATGGCTTAAAGTAAGTAAGTGATGGGTTTTGTCTGCAGTGTCCTCATTCTCTTTCAGTGCAGTTTGCAACTCAATCCAAAATGAGTTCTTCCATATCAGCCACAGTTACTATGTCACCACCCGTTCCAGGAATTGGAAATACTGCAGGTCATTTGTGGGTATCACCAGCTGGGTTCAGCAGCTTAGACAGCAGGTAACAGCAGAAGAATAAAGGAAGCAGAAGACCCAGAAATTTCTATCTTTGGAAGTCTCTGGCACTTACCAAGGCTGGGTGATATTAATGTTGGAATCACATTAAATTTCTTAAACTCTATCTTCTTCCTTTCTCACCGCCGAACCATCTCACAGCTTTTTTGTGCTTGGAAACAAGATGAGAGTTTCCATCCACTTCAGCACCAAGCAGATCACCTGCCACAAAGCAGGCCAGGCACAGTGCCACAAATCACCATTGTAGATTCCTGATCTGTTGAGCTAACTTACCTTGCTACACAGGCAACCATTTCACATCACTTCGGAAGCTGAGGGAGAGTCTTGTTTCTGTCCTGTGACAGAGTCAGCCCTGGAGTCCTCTTTTCAGAGTGGAAAATAATTCCTTTTAACTATATGAAGCGATTTCTGAAGATGTCTTTTTTATGCAAGGATAAAGAAGGATCAGAAGGATCTGAATCAAGGAGTAAAAATTGGAAGATTTGCTCAGTTGGAAAGTAAGTTGCGTGGCCTGGATTGGAAAGGATTTGACTGGAAGATTGGCTTAGATTTGCCCAGACCTGTTGGACAGGAATGGGAGAAGACCTTCTCTCAAAAGTTTTTGGGATGGGGATATAGGGGATGCAAGAGAAAGCAACTCATTTGACCAGTATGGGTCAGCCACAGTAGCTTCAGGAGAAACAGCTTCAGGATTTACACTGAATCTTGGCACTTGTGGAGTACAACTCCTAAGAATCTGATGGCATTAACAGCCCAAGCATCTACTCTCGAGGCAATATTCCTCATGTTTTCCAAACAATCTGAGAACTGCAGGGAGAAGTGCGGATTTCTCAACCCAGTAACTGTAACGTTACCTCATCATATTTCTAAGCTCTTTAGATTTCCTCCTCAAATGCATGCATCCTCCTCCAACAAAACTCAGACCTCACTGATTATTACCAATAAAATTATTGACATTAGAAATATTGACTCAGGAAGATGAAGTTATTTAAGAACTTTTTACCAGTTGTTAGTTGAGTGATGCTGCACCATTTCATGAATCACACTGCAAAATCTTTCTTCACTGCTGTGTTAAATTGTTACTTTCCCTGAGAAACGGTTCTCCACAAGGCTGGCCTGAAAGCATGGAAACTGTGTGGGAACAGTAGACAACATCAAGGCTTCCCATTTTCCTGTTCTCTGGTTCTTGTGAGCACTCTTGCATGGCTTTTAAACACTGCCATTCATATTCTGAAGTGCTCTTTCAGTGGTCACATCCTATGGTGTCCCTAGTTTGGTGACAACACGCCTAAATACTGAGTCCATTGTCAAAAAATCAGTCTTGCGTTCCTTTAGATCTGAAAGAACCTATTTACTTTTCTCCTTCAGAGAGGCGTAGGATAATTATATGAAGTTCCCACGTCATCCACATGGGTATCACATGCAAAAACCACCTATCATACTAGCATGCATTACTTAGATATCTCTGTTTCTCACACAAGCAGAAAGCCACAAAATATCATCCCAGACCAGGAAAAACTTTTCTCATGAATTCTGTAGTCATTTTTATCATTTCTCAGGTGGGTGGAGGATTTTAAGAAAAATAAGTTTGTGTTTTCTCACCAAGCAGCCGAACTCCTTATTTGAGTACAGAGTAATTGAAAGATTTAGCTCAGAAACAATAATTTTATAGCTATCTCAGCTTGTTTCAATGAAGTTTAAAGATCTCTTCCACCATTTTGAGAAAAATAATGAACAACAGCAAACAGTCTCCTGTCTGATACCACTAACTAATCAGATTTTATCACCAGGTTTCTGCAGAAGCTCATATAGGAGTCTTAGCATAGTGGAAGTCCACTCTGATATCATCCATCAGTCACAAAATCAGAGAGATGAAAAACCAGTGACCCACAAAGGAAACATCTGAGTACAGGCTGGCAAGTTTGCATCTAGCTGTCCTATGATCACACTTCGTCTTTGCAGCTAGCATTCAAATCAATAACCTACAGTGTGCAAAGGATCCAGTGAGGATGAAGTTCCTGGATTCATAGGGAGCGTTCAACACAAGATCAGAGCGGAGCACATAGCATTACGTATGAAGAACGAGGGAGCAGAACTTAAATGAAATTACATAGGAAGCTGACTTAAGTGGGGAAGGCCCTATGTTAGGTCACTGAGAGTACTGTAGGGCTCAGAGGATTTCCTAGCCCCCCGCTCCTCAGAGCTTTAAATGTGAGGACAGCTTGTGGCCACCTGGAGGGCCCTGCAGTTTCTCAGAGTGGCTGTCTGCAGGGCCTCAGCTGGCTACTGCAGAGAAGTGATGGCAGTCACTTCCTTCTCTTTGTGGCTGTAGGTGACTAACACTCACACCTGTTTCCTTTGCAGGCTGTCACCTCTTTTGGGCAGTGGGGGCTGTTACAAAATGTCCAGCAGACTGCCTTTTACCAGGAAACCCAGGTGTCCAAAAACACAATTAAGGAGATTTTGAATTGACAGATGCTTCACCCTTCCAGAAAACAGAGCTGGATACAAACCCTTCCCAAGATTTAAGCTTTTCTCTAGTAAATATTCAGGATGCCAGGCTGACAAGTGTAGGTGCTGAATGCAGCCCTATGCATCTATTTGCCTTTGTGTAGCCAGACAGAAGGTCCAGCACAAGCAGGAGGTTTGCTAGCTTCCCTCCTATGAGTTGACCTCATGACACACTTTGGAGAGAGAAGCCCCTTTTAAGGCAACTTCCCTGGGTGCTGTGCCCCACAAAATTGCCAGGAGTTAGTCTAGGTTGTAAGCTCCTGCCAAAAAAAGAACTACAACTTCATTCTGTGTGTGTTTGCATGCATGCTCAATGCATGGACATTTCGTCCTCTTCTAACATAAAATATCATTTTATTCTGCTTGGGCCAGCAGTGTCCTCTTGCCCCCTCCATTCGCTATAATTTGCGTTGTTCACAGAAGGCTTCAGAATCCAGCTAACACACATCATAAAATTAGTAGGAAGAACTACTGCTCTTAAGTTTGTGTAATTACTTAAGTAAGTTCTTAATTTTACCCAGAAGATTCTGTCTTGAAATGGTTTCAGACCATCACAAAAGAGAACAAGTTGGCTGGAAGCAAAAAGCACTGAGAATTTTTCCTTAATTTAGGCTGTTTTCTTTTGAGCTCTGCTCACCACTGTCCAAGCATGCATCTCTTTTTCCTCAGATACTTTCACTGTTTCTTCCTTTGCAGCTGACCCCCAGGGAAAGCTCTAGAGCTCTTGCCTCCAGAGCAGATTCAAGTCCTGATTTCTCTTTCCCTCCAGCAGAGAACGTATAGAGCAGGCCTCAGTCCTTCTACCCCACAGCAAAGCGAGGTTTCTTTATGCAGAGCTAGGTGCCAGTGATTCTTGTGGGTTTTCTACACTGTCAGCATTGCTTAGGCAGCCTTTTTCTAAACCCTCAAGCTTTAAAGCTGGGAGATCTTGCAGCACCACAGCTATCTAACCCCACTCAAGGGAGGGCACACCCCAGGATCTGGGTGCCAACACTGGCACCACATGGCAGCCATCCAGGGTAAGAGGTCCCCCAGCATCCATGCACTCTGCCAGCTGGGAGCTTTTGTTATCCCAGAAGTTTGTGGGCAACCACATTGGCTCCGGGTAATAAAAACAGGAGCTACAGCAGTCCACAACATTTTCCAGTGTACAGCATTTGTACACAGAGGGACCTTTACCCACGTGAATGGCCCCAAGCCATAACTATATCAAGTTTCTCACATGACCAAGTCATTGCAGGATCCCAGCCTCAGGGATTACTGAGGGTCCAACGGTGGTGAGCTACTGACAAAAAGACACAACTTTATGTTTGGGTGGAAATTCTACTTATCAGAACAAAGCGTGAATTAAATGACACGAGTTCAGATGACACAGATTCCAAGTAAGTGCAAATGAAACATTTTACATTGCCAGAACATCACCATGTGATTTGCATGTGGTATCCTTTACGGCAGAGGCAATTTAGAAATATATCAAATAACTGCTGTCTGCCTGAGAATTCCACCAGCAAAATTGGCCTGGTTAGTGATGTAGGGTGCTTAACTTTCAAGCTGCGAAGTCTCATTGAAATCAATGCAGCCCAGGAATGTACTTAATATGAAGTGAACGCCTATGGACTGCAATGAATTAGGATGTTGTACTGTTCTGTGTACTTATCTGGCTTATTTGTTTACGAAGGAAATATTGCAGAGGGACAGAAATTACAGAAACATTCTAAAAACTGTAAGAGTACCTGCAGAACAGTTGCATTTAAATTAAAAGCTACCAAGTTTAAGACCCAGTTTCTTGGGCCCTTCCAGAGATCATGCACTCACTTTGACCCTCTTATAAGCATCTAACCCGGATAAATTAAAAGGAAAACATAAATCAACATCTTCTACCACTTGCCAATGCAAGATTATTGCCCTAGGCATCAGAGAACAGTGTAGTTTGGCATTCCTGCTTTTAAACTAACGAGGAGAAGAAGGAAGATAATTTTTGAGGTGAGCTCTTTCTGAGTTGTTCAAAGCTTTCTTGCATAGCTGCGTGTGCTCAGTACCTCACCATCTGACTTTCTAGAGACCATACTGCACCACTGAAGGGAAAGGTGAGGTCTTCCTATATGTTCCCTGGAAGCAGGTTAAAAACTCTGTTGGCAGACAGTCCTCTGAAAAAGGGGTATGGTTTTGCATTAAGCAGAGTTTGTAAATGCTTCCCAGTTACTTGTTTTGTTCTCTTCTTGTTACTTTGCAAATGATGAAGCTTCTTAGAAAGGGTCAGACAGCATGGACATTTTCCGCTTGCAGATCTAATAATTTGGCTCTCCGTTCTTCTCGCTAGCTGCATGCCAGCAAGTATCCAGTGACTTTATGGCATTGCTACTTTGGGGTAGCTGAACGGAGTAGCAGACTGCAGCTGCTTCTGAGGGATATAAATATTTTTACAGTCTGGGGGCTCAGGCGCTCCAGCAGGATCGAGGACACCTGGGTTCTATTCCTGGCACTTCTGCAGACCTGCTGTATTGTTTTGCTCCTTCAGTAGCTCTAAATGAAGACCTTTTCCTGACAAATTTGTAATCTCAGATGTGAGATTTCAATTCGAAAATTTGGGCCACAATAAAGAATTTGGGGTGGGGGGGTGAGTGGGGAAGGCAGGGCTGGGCATTCATTTGATAACAGAATCCCACCAAAGTCATTGCACTGGTGGACAGCATGAATGGCTCACAGGACAGCTTTACTTGCACCATTTACCAGCTAGCCATCTGCTCCCTTCAGATATTACTTTATGGCTTTCTTTTGTTTTCACCGAGGCCTAAACAAGAAGGAAATTGTGAGTCTTGTTGCTAGTCCTCTTAAATAAATAGCTCTGCCATTGCTCTAATAAGTTTGACAAGTTGGTCCCAGGCCCTGAGCAGGAAGCTAATAAACTTTAAGTTGCTTTTCTATTGTTTTCCTAAAACAATTTAACTTCCTTTCTGATAGCCTCAAATTCCTCCATTAAAAATAGAGGAGCTGGGAGCCAGAGGAAGAGCTGAACTTGAGCCAAGTTGTGCTTACAATGCCGCCTGCGTAAGATCACATTTTCATCCCGATCCATGAAGACTCTTTAAAAGAATAGCAGGCAGACAGCTGCCAGTGCATATCAGGAACAGCTCAGGAGCTAGTCTCCCCCAGCATCGGTCCTTTAGGCTCGAGGGAATCTCCAGCCAGTGAGCTGGTGTCAGAGCACGGCAGGAGGCTGAGTTCCTGGGAGCTGGCTGAGGTTTGTTTATCCTGTCCGAAGTGTCCTCCCTCAGACACGGAGCTCTTCTGAGAGCTGAACACTGACAGAGTGGGGGACTCCAGCATGCCAGAGGGTCTATGCTAAAGCTAACCCTTCAGTGAGCTTCACTGGCTCTTCCCTGCACCTGTGCAGGCTCAGCAGAAAGAGGTAAAGGTTTATCCTTTCTTTTCTTCTCATTTTGGGAAACATACGTATGTATAGGGGTGAATAAGTGTGTGTACAGAGAGAGAGAGAGAGATACGTATGTGTGTATGTATGTATATGCACACATACATATACTCGTGTGAAGCAGCAATTCCTCTAGCTATAAGTTTCATATTTATAGAAGAAAGTGAATGCCTGGTGGCTAGGTAGATGAGGACTCCTTTCTTGAAAATGGCTTGCTCATCCTTTGGACAAACCCTCTGGGCTCTCCATGGTTTGGTTCCTCCACCTGTAAAGCAAGGAGACTGTTTACAAGAGGTGTAATTGTATTATCATTTGCAAAGTACTTCTCAGCCTCTCAGAGGTGATGCAGAGTTGAGAGGTGGAAAGCAGTAGCTTTGAGAGTGCAGTGCTTTATTTCCAGTAAAGCTGACAACTAAGCATTACTTTGGGAAAGACGGTCATTTCTCCTCAGTGAGATTAAATCCTCTTCCAGTTTTTCTTGCTGAAAACTTCACTGGCAAATCGTATGGACATATGGTGACATTTTTACACTTTTTTGCTTTTGTTTTTCCTTTGCTCTTATCTCACTTTGTGTTGGTTTGGTACTCTGGGGCAGTAAGAGATTGGGGAAAGGATGTCCATCTATAATGGAATGATTGTGAATTTTGTATTAAATAGGAACTGTGACTACACAACTATCTCCTCTCACTCGGGGGCCTATCATCACATGCTACTCATGTTCCCCTGGGGAATTTGCCTCCTGCTAGAGGATGCCTTCAAGCCATCTCCAGAGGCCTAATCTATACAGGAGAACCTCCCCCTCCCTCCTTCACTTTCAGTCATGTCCACACCAGGGGATTTTAGACAAAATGTTTCACCAGGGCGGGAAGCATCCACTGGAACTTTAGAGAAGGCACTAGCAGTGTCTGTCCAGCACAGGATGATATGAAAAATCAGGTGAAATAAGTGCAATGGTGTAGCCAGGCATCAGAGATGTACCTACAAGAAGTTTCTACCTCAACCTTTTTTTTTCTCCCCTGAAGTTTCCCATTGCAGTAAATCTGATATCTTCCCCAAGCACACAGCCCTCTGCAATGCCAGGAAAGGACAAGTCATTTTTTCATTTCTTAAAGTTCTCAAATCTCAGAACATTTACCCACATTTGAAACAGCCTTCCAGCAAAGGCCGGTGCTCCAAGAACATCTACTTTATGTGAAGAAGCTCTATCATATGTGAGCTCTCATCTATACTACTGCATGTTTGCAGACCTTTTCCATGAATTGTGCTGGCTTATTCTTTTTGGTTTTTTAAATGAATGAATCCTCCATTAAATATCTATGGGGTCAAAGCTGAAAAGCTCATCACACTGATACTCTATTCAGAATTTATCTGGCTTCTGCATGAAAGGGAGTAGCTCTGATACGGCCATGAGGAAAGTACAGGAAATAAAATCAAAAAGAGACCGCTTGGCTTATCAGGTTCAAACCATTTGAATAACAGGCAAGCACAATACAAATGGCCTTTTTTAAACTTACTAAGCTCTACCCTAAATCTCATTAGGTTTCTGCCCTCACTTCTGCTTCTGGAATGCTGTTCCAGCACCTCCTTCCCTGTTCTGTTGCTTAGAAACCTTCTGATTTCCAACCTAAATTCATTCATGGCCAATTTATATCTATTTATTCTTGTGCCACATTGTCCTTTAGCTTAAGTAGCTCTTCTCTCTCCCTAGCACTTTCCCAACCCCCAATTCCTAAAAGTATTTATAGGCAGCAAATCTCTCCTCTCTTAACCTTTGTTCTGCCAGACTAAGTAACTAAGCTCCCTTATAGCATTCACCCTGCAGGCACATCACACCATGTTTTAATTACTTTGTGTAGCTGCAGTAGCATGGAGTTCTGTGCAAAATAATTAAATGCATAAACGCTTGTACTCGTACCTGAGCTATTTTCACATCAGCTCAAATATCTCTGTGCACTACTGCAATCACTTCTGTGGCTGATAAGTAAATATACTCTCCATCCCTCTGATCATCTTGTTGCCTTTCTTTGCACCTGCTCCAGGCTGATTCTCTGTCTCTCGAGCATGAGGGAGAAGCACTGCACTCACTACTCTGGTGCAGTCTCACAGCCTCTTGGACAATGACATTAATCTTACTCACTGCAAGTGGAAATACTGCTGTGTTCTGAGAACTCACTTGCCTTTTTCACTCCCACATCACATCAGTGGTTCCTCCTCATTTGATGACCTTCACCCATGACTTTCTCCTTCTATCATGCTGACTGAGGAACTCTCAATTCCTAGGAGAGGTCCCTGTTCCTCTCCTAGTACGTGACTTTGCACTCTCCCATTTCACCTCACCTCAATCACTCCAGTCTAAAAGAGCCCTCAGTTCTAGTGCTGAAATCCACCTTTGTCCTGACAATACCTCCCAGTTTTGTTCCATCAGCAGATTTCATTAGTATGCCTACCTTCAGTGCCAAGGTAATTAACACAAATATTAAAAAAAGATCAGTCCTAAGAGTAATCCTTGAGCAGCCTCACAGATAACTTACCTTCTACCTATTAGGGAACCAGTCTCTCAGTTCTGCCAGTCTCTTACCCACTTGAGGACTTCTGTAATAATCCCTGTCTTCTTCTGCTGAATCTTCTTCACTAATTGCTTCTTCTGGGACACTATATCAGATGCCTTACTGAAGTTTAGGCAGATAAGATCTGGTGTGTTTCTTTTACCTAGAAGGTCAGGGATCTTACCCCAATAAAGCCATTTACCGTTCATCAAAACATGGTACATTTTATCATATTTTCTCCCTTACTTCCCTGTGTTTCTTCTTCCCTTCAAAATCTTTTCTACAGCCTCACAAACTGCTGAGATCTGCAAGCTGCACAAGACAAGCTGTCAGCTGTTCTTCTCATACCCAGGCTGGGGGATCATTCATTCCACTTGCTCTCCTCAGTCAAACCATAAAAGCTTTGCATAGCAGTCTATTGGGGAAGGGAGGAGAAATCTTTCTTCCCAGCAGGCAAAATAGCTATTTCTCTAGCTGTGGAGCTGGAGGAGCCGCCACAACACCTCTGTTTTCCCTTGAAGAAGGTGCAAGAGGAGGGAGAACATGAGGCTCCTCACCCAGGATACAGCATCTCCACTCACCTTTCTGTCCCTTGCCTCCCAAACTGCCCTCACTCATTTCCCTTCTGTGCATCAAAATTCAAAAGATTACCTGAAAAAAGAGCCCTTAACAGTTATCTTATGTACATGATGTACGTATCTAAAAGAAACCTTCTCCCCTTATCCACTCAACAGAACTAGACTGTATCAGTTGGATTCAGAGATTAGCTTTGCAGAAGAAAGAGTATTCGACTCTGGAACAATACTGGAGCAGGAAAGGCAAAGGAGTGAGCAAGGCAAACCAGATCTGATCACCCTGAGCGTACAGCAAATGTCAGCAAGGCAGGGAGGGGATATTACATTTCAGATGGCTCATGCAGGTACTGTATCTCTATAGCACGTGAGAAACACTTGACAAGGCTTAACTAACCAAGCCCGAAGCCTTCTCTGTGAGCAAGGTCTGTATCATTAACACCTTTGTTTGGATATCCCTATGATGAAGACCTTGACAATTTCACTGGCATAAAATCTTTACATAATCTTTACATACTGGACTTTACATAATAATACTTTACAGAAATTACTCCAGAAAGACCAAAAGAATACATTCTTCCTATGTGTATACAGGTATACAATTGCCAAGCAGGAGAGCAGAAAAGCAACTCCAGAAACATTCCCATTTCCTCTGAAGTTAGAAGGAAGCAGTAAATGATTATGGGCTTCTCCATAGTAGGAGTTTACTGAGCTGCTAGGGGAAAGCATACCTCACGTCCTGCACTAATCAATGAGGATTTTGCGTGGGGGAGATTAGCATTCTTGAAAAGGAGATGCACTCTTACTTCAGAGCAAGAACGTCCACATAGGACATGACTCCAGAGAGGCCTCTGAACAACACTGTCCCTGTGTAGGCAGGCCTTCAATTTTCTGCCTAAGTGGGGTACAGCAACATATAGTTGGAGAACGGTGATTAGACTAGAAGAGTTGCCAGCCCTGGGTTAGTCTCAGGACCAGGCTGGCTTCCTGTTCTATACTAGTTGCTGCATAGGGACTGCTGGCTACTACGTTCTGGATGAGAAAGATCAAGCCCAGGAAGGATTGCTGGAGGGACATCCACCAGAGCTTGTGCACAGAAAGCTGATTCTCAGGGTTCTGCAGTCTTCTGCGCAAATCGCACTCTCCTGACACTGGTTCCTTGAGATCAGCCTTTGTCCAAGCCAGAAGGCATCTCAGATCCACTGGCATCACTGTAGCTTGATGTTTAACAGGAATCAGAGGCTAGATTTAACATGCATACATAAAATACAAGAACATCAGACCCTTGATACGTCCAAAGCATTTTTAGAAAGGTTAAAACGTTCATGCATCAGGTACTGAGGGATGGGGGTTAGAAAACACTTCCCCAGATCAGCAGTTCATTCTCTATTTATCCATAAGAGGGCCTGTGACACCTTCCTTGGAAGCATCAAGTGCTCCTGGGACAAGGCTCCAACAGTGCTGGGCCCCTGGTCCAAGCCAGCAGAGCAAGCTCTCCCTTACCTGGAGAGGTGCAGGACCCTGCTCCTTACAAACTCTGCTTTGCTTGCTAAGCTTGAATAGGAGAATCAGAAAAACATCCTTAATTGATGTCCTGTGTGGAACTTCCTAAACTCTGGCTGGGATAGCTGCAAGGCAACCCACTCTCTTCTCATTTAAGGACGGCTTAGACCATGGCATGTTATCTGGGGAGGAGGTGCGAGGAACAGCGGTAGTGGCAACTGGAAGGGATAGCGCAAAGCCAGCAGTCATTGCATCGTGTCAGCATGGGGAGGGTGGCACACAGAGAGACTGAGAACGGAGAGGGAGAAAAGCGATCTATAGTCTTTAAAGGAAAAACAGTGGGAAACTAGGTTTGAAAATAGATTAAGCTGGAGGGGGAGGGAGAAACAAGAAAAGTAGGTGAAGAAAGAAGAGGGAGAAAGACAGAGAGGCAGTGGGGAAGACAGAAAGTGACACAGAAAGGGGGTGGAGAAAAAAGAGGAAGAGAGCGAGAACCATATTAAAGGAATAAAACCAAGCAACTGAGAAGAACAAACAGTCCCACTCAACTATAAAAAGGAAAAGTGCTAAAGCAAGGAAAGGAGAAGCAGTAAAGATACTGGAAATCAGGTAAGTAAGCATGAGGGGGGAAACAGCAGAACTGCAGAAGCATCAGTGAGCGATCAAGCTGTTAGACTCAAGGGGAAAATAACATGAGGGGATAATAAGTAAGACTTGGTGAGGTGGGAAAAGGACGTCCAAAAATAACTTAAGAAATGTACTTTTTCTTTTCATTTCTCTCCAAAACATCCCCACTAGTAATAAGGTGGGCTTGGGACACTTTAAAAATTAACCCCTTTTGCTATGAGCACCTACAAAACTGACCGAGGAGCCTCCCTGAAATGAATATACAGACCAATACATTTCAATATACAGGGAAGCAGGATGAAAGCCCCAAATATCTTCAGACAATATAATGTGCAAATTGCAGTTTCTGTTAGATCCAATCTCAGCATGCTGTTAGGCTGCTCTAGGGAGGGTGGTGAGGGGAACTCTTACCCATGAGAGGCTTCCAGGGTAAAAGCGCTTTATCAAACATCTGTGTGAACTAACTGCCTCTTCTAAGGCATGCAGAATAGAAACAAAACATTGCAGCTTCTTTTCCTTGAGAGTATTGTATCCCTGCTGCTTTGTGACATGGAGCCTGGGAATGCAACTCAAATGTACAAAATTGCCTTGCTTGTGTCTCCCAGTCATATGTACTGCGTGTGCCGAGGGTGGAATGACTTTATTCTCCATCCTGGGGCAGCCCCAATGAAGAGACGCACAGACCTAGAGGGACAAAAACCCTCTCCCACTAGCAGCTTCTTGCTTCTTTTTATTTTAGTTTTTAACTTTTTGACCCCTTTTTGTACTTGGAATAATTACTCAATTACATTTCCATAATTTAACATTTCTAGCATTGCCACCACAGGTTTCAAAGACTATTCCAGCTTGAGAGTATGGTACCTTTATCCTTCCACCTGGAGGAGAGCAAAGGGAATGACTATAAAGGTTGTCTGCTAATTGCCACCTCTGATGCAGTCTAAAATCTGTGGCGACCCCTTTTATTTCCCAGAGGAGCATTTTATTGGTCATTTGTAGTATTTAATGAGCTTTGTGGGCTTCTGATTTTAATAGCTCAGGTAAACTGAGGCAGTATCTCTGTTCCTGAAGTACTGTTAAAGCCATCAGAGGATTATATAAATAGCATTTCTGGACAAATCTCAAATGAAAAAGTCATGGACTGAATGAACTATAATTGCTGAAAGAGTGATGAGCTCTTCCTCATCACTAAACTTGTCAAAGTACCTTGGTGAAGTAGCATGTGTAAGAGGTTTTCCTTACTGCTGCCTATATGACCCTCTCTTTGTGGCTGCTGAAGAACTTTATGCACATAATACATGCATGCATGCATGCGCGTGTGTGTGTGTGTGTGTGTGTGTGTGTGTGTATGTGTGTGTGCGCACCCAGGATTGGGTTAAATTGTTATTCAGAATTCTCACATAGTTCCTGTATTTGCACCAGAAGTCAAGGAATTCTGCATTTGCTGGTCCTTTGAAAATCTACTCTGAAGAGAAACTTTTTTCTAACTTTTTTTCCCCTTTTCTTGAGGATGGAACTCTAGTTTAGAATTCCTGAGGGTTCAGGGTTTAAAATACTCGTCAGACTCTAGTCACTTGGGAACTATGTTAAGTATTCGTGCTACTATAAGTATTTGTTTTGGTTTTTTTTCCCCACTCAACAATATATGATAACTACTTAGTATTTAGGGTTTTCATAGGAAGAATTTAAAGCTTGCCAGAAAATATAGAACTTCCTACCCCAGCCTCTCTTCTTATTGACCTTCAGAGAGATTTCACACATTCTGCACGTTTGTCCTTGTTTTTTGACTTGTCTTGCAGCATTGAAAATAGACGAGAAGGAATGAGTAATTCAGCACTATACCATGTCATTAGGGAGCATGTTTCAGAGACTGCTCCACACCTCGGGTGCTGTTGTATGAGGCATGAGGACAGAAGCTTAAAATTAGAAATAGTTCCCAGGAGGCACCAGAGAAACTTCAATCTTTGGGCTAAGAATTCATATAGAGGAAAAGAAATCAATTTTACAGCTATTGATAAGAAACAGAAAGATCTCTGTCAACAACACTCCATCTCTTTCCTTAAACAAAGAAATATTCATGCCATATAGTAAGTAACGAGATGCATGCTTCAAAGTCTCTCTAGTGTATCTTTAAAGAGCGGTCAGTGTTTTTTAATGTAAGAACAAAGGGTTTTTACACACACGTTTCTATCTTTCTTCACTATCTTTTTGATTATAGACATGCAACGAGAACAGTCAACAAATTTCCATATGAAACTCTTCTGCCTTAAAAGCAGAAAAGCTGAGGGGTGGCTTGGTCAGGGCATAGGGTAGCTCTGGAAATGGGGCTGTCCAGCAAGGACAACTGCTACACAGCTCCAGGGTCTTTTGCTGCATCAGATGTCCAATGAAGGAGGGAGGGAATCATGTGATGAAAAAAAAAAAAAAAGTCTCCAGTTTAAAATAACATAAAGCTTTCCAAGAGGACTGGATTTTATTCCCATTTCTTGCTCTAATTTCCTATGTTATATTGGGGCAAACCATTTAAGCCACATTTCTACACAAACAACCCCTAAGTGGTGTCTCGCACTTTATGGACTTTCAGATGCGATCCAGCTCATGGAAATTATAAACTTTCCCCCTCCAGTATTAACTGAAGAGAGGCGTGCTTTGAACATATGTTGTATAATGCTAAGTACACTGGAAAAAAAAAAAACAGACTAGCAGTATCTCCAACCAGCATTCAGAATTAATGATCATTTTTTATCTTAATCTCTCACTGCCTTAGTTCCTCAGCTGTAAAGTTGGGATAATACCATCTCCTCACCTCCGGGTGGTGATGAAAATAAGTAAATTAATAATTGTGAAGCAATCAGATACTGTTGTGATGAAAGCCCATGGTTTTCCCATAGGAAAACCCACGAGGAAACTAATAATTCTGTCTTTAGAACAGGACTTGAATAATGTACAGTAAATGAGGCACAGGCCACCCACTGAACAATGAAGAGAAAACAAAACATTGAATAGCTGCTGTTCAAGAAAGCCCCAGCCAGGCTGGCATGGAATAAGGCAGGCATCCTGTGCAAAGAATGAGGTGACAATGTGAGGATGTGGTTAAAGACTCACAGTCATGAGGCACAGGCACAAAGAGATTAAATTAAGATTGCTTAGAAAACCAACTCCCAACTGCTTGGTTTTGCAAATTTAGTATTAGTTGTTTTTAAAAGGGGTCTGTGTGCGCATACATGTACACACTCTGAGTATATAAAGTAATCCACTCACAAGCTATAGCCAGACATCGTCCTGAATGAGAAACGAAATACTTAGAGGCGAGGATACCGTGTGAAGAGAATCCTACATGGCTTTGGAAAGAAAGAAAGAATGAGATTTGACAAGGCTCTTGATATTAAGTGGGAAGTAGATAGTCACTGAAATTTTCCCCTTTCTAAAGCTGAAAGCATTAACAACTTGGCAGTGTAGAGAGTTAAGTGGTCAAAACTGCAGAAAAGCTGAGGCGGGGCTCCAAAGGGGGAGCTCGACTGTAAGGGAAAAACTGGGAAGGAACAGGCAGGGAACCATGATGGCATGCAGGGGGGAGGTAGAAGATGGAGAAAGTCTATGAAGAAGAGCCCTCTCCTTCTCTCATTACCTCTCCAGTCCCATCTCTGTTTTTTTCAAGACTGTTCTGAGAGGCATCATATGCAGTCTATGAACCAGCCTAAAATCACATAGATGGCTTTTTTTTTGTTGCTATTTTGTGTCCAGTGTGGTGCCTATCACTTCCATGTCTCCTTATACCAGCCGCTCCTACCGACTACATAGTACTTAGGATCAGTCTCTTTCAGCAGAGCTTGGGAACTGCTTTCCTAAGCCAGTCCTGATATTTCTCAGCATGTTTTTACTCTCTGGCACTCCCTCTGCCCTGTTTGGCTGTCATCTCTCCTGTACATAGCACTGCCCAATTTAGTATCAAACACAAATACATATAAGTTAGCTTCTCCTTACAGAGATAAAGATACTGTAAAGAGCACCAAGCTCTGTAATCGTGAACTGCATGTTCTTCATCCTGTTAGTTAAGGATTAAGCTGAACGAAATCCATTTGCCTGTTTGTAGCATTTATATCAGAGAGAATTGATTTTTTTTCCTAAAAAAAAGCACATGTGAACCTTTATTTGGCTTACCCCAAGTCCAGTTTTATTGCATTTGTTGGGCTAAGGGCTCACCTTCGTAAGGCACAGAGAGAATCCAAGAGAACCTGAGGGGTCTCTGCATGCAAAATGCAAGCCTGGATACTGCTATCATGTAGTTTCTTGAAGCAGGATTTTCAAACACTGTGGGCCACAGTCAACCCTCAGCTGGACTCACCTGAGTTCCAGGTCTCTTCTGTTCTTGGTCTCCTGTGTCTACATCAGGAAGATCTTGGCCCTAAGGTTTGTATATGTTGAAGCACAGTTGGACCTTGGCCAAGGAAAAAAAGCGTTACATGTCCTGGATAGACAAATAATAAGAATTTAGCAAACTGGAAGACTGCAGTTTCCACCAGTTCTTCAGATGAAAATATTCTACGTAATACTGTCATCTCTGTGTGTAACACATCCCTAATGTATACACTTGGAGGTGTTGAGTGATCTCCCTCTCTCCGTGTCTCCGTGTGCGTCAGGGTATGTGTGTGTTCAGGAGGTGACAGGTCATTCAGCTCCCTTATCTTCTCACCCACTCTCTTTTTTGTGAGCTCTGAGACTCTCCACATTTGGAGAGCAAGGGGAAAGGACACCTCATTAAGGAATAACA
This sequence comes from Struthio camelus, assembly GCF_040807025.1. Classification (NCBI taxonomy): domain Eukaryota; kingdom Metazoa; phylum Chordata; class Aves; order Struthioniformes; family Struthionidae; genus Struthio; species Struthio camelus. The sequence continues at coordinate 106,652,513 of NC_090942.1, read as the reverse complement.
AGCTGTCTGCAACTGCAAGCAAGGGCAATGGTCTGGATACCAGCATGACTCTTCCAGAAATTGCAGTGATCTCAGGAGAAGCAGAGAGACAAGAGACACTGGATGGCTGTCTTCTAGGACAGAAGCTAACACAGAGCTCTGGCTTGCCCATTTGATTCAAACACAGGAATCAAAATCACTGTCCTTGCTACTGATTCCAGTACAGGATTTTTAACCTAGAACTAGAAAGGAACCCACATAAATGTACCCGTGCATTTTTTTTAAGCATAAAGGAGTACAAATACGTTTAGTTCTGACCTATGCATAGATCAGAGTTACAAAACTGGCTAAAGAACTGTTTCTGGCCTATTTCAGGCAGAAACTTATCATAAGCACATGCATGTGCGTATGAAGCCAGAGGGACAGTGTTTGGATGACAATGCCTAACGGGTCACTGCTCATCCATCATACACATATATGAAAGAGCCAACTTCAGTAACAGTGAACAAGATACATGCTGAGGTGGACTTTAGCACTTTTTGTGTGCCAGTGCCCTGAGAAGCCTCTGGAAGTCAAATTATTGCACCCACTCTGGAGAGTGCAGTTCTAGTTTCATTCATCTTCTTTTAATGTTGTAAGCCACGTGCCCCCAGAAACTTCCTTGTTCAGGTCCTAGAAACAAAGGAGCGTAATACACCTGTACTGAAAAGGCTGCTTCTTCCTTTTGGGCACTGATTATGGCTGTGGACTCTGTCAGAAATAACAGACACTCGTCTCTTAGAAAAGCACCCCTCTGGTTGTGTGCCTGTTACAAAAGGGTATGTGCCAGGTGTGCCTGTTATAGAAAAGTAGCATGAGAGGGACTTCTTCCAGATCACCAGGAGAGTATTGTCCTGGGGCAGAAGACAGAAGGGTGTCAGTTTGCCCTGCAGCTATGGTCCGTAATGGAGTCTGTAGAAGCAGCCTTGTGTTGCTGTTATGAAGTCCAAGAGGCAGTGCTGCACAGAAAGGACACAGGTTTGAGTATCACAACCCCTGAGCTCTGTCCCCATGCTGCTACTGACATAGTGACTTTAAATAAAGTTTCCTTTTTCTATACCCCAGGGATCATCATTTGCAAGATAAAGGTGACAGCACCTGCACTCTGCTGGATGCTGTGAGACTGAACTACTGCTAACAGGGGGCCAGAGATCTTGAAGCGAAAGGTACAGCTTTATAAAAAAATCAGTTAACTACGCTCTCCAGTGGTAGAGCTGGAAGTGTTCTTCCTAACTGCCTAAAAGTGTGAATAGCCAGGCGTGCAGTGCTGGGATCACTCAGGCCTGGCTGTAACCTGACAGTTTGTAATGCTTCCCCACGGAAAAGATCTCCACCAATGTACCCCTGCAGGAGCTATCTGTTGTGCCATACACTCAGTGGACCTGGTAGGAGGTGACAGCTGGAGGAAGGGAGGCCACAAGCAAGCAATTCCTAGATAATGACCATGCCACAACTGGCCTGGATGCTCCAACTGAAGCAGGCTATGAAATCTCTCATGCCCAGTGTTTAACAAATACGTTTCCCCATTCGTTCAGTGCCTCAGAAGTGGGGGACTTGCTGCATGGCCTCCATACAAGAGGGCTGTGTCTGTCACGTTACCCTGTTCATGACATCTCATGCCCCAGGCTTAAAGGTGGTTGGGAAGTCTGGTTATTATCAAATACACAAGGGCATCAAGGCAAAAATATAATGGCTTTGAATTCATTCCTTTCTTCTTCTCTGGGAACCACACTTCCCCTCACACAAACAGGCCTTTCTCGGAGAGCCTCTCTGAGTGTGTCTGGGACCTGCCAAGGGGAAGAGGTGAGCTGAGAGAGAGCGAGCAGAAACAATGCTATAATCAGACTCTCCACTTCATTTTAGAAACATCCTGCAGAGATGGCGTCCTCCTGTCACCTTCCTTGTGGGAAAAGTTAGCGTGAAGTGTTGAGCCCAGTTATTTATATCTCTACTGATAGTCTCGCCTGTCTTCTAAAGAGGGGGAAACCAGTAGATTCCTAGCAACCCCTGGGGAAATAGGCTTATACTGAGAAGAGAATTGTGTAAGGAAAACATTCACATGGCAGGAACAGCCTGCCTGCCTCTTTGGCGTGAATTTCCCAACTGTTCCCTGAAGCTATGGCTAGTTTGACCAGAACCAGTGCATCTGCTAGAGCAAGAAGCAGTGATGCGAAATGCCTGCCTGTCATTCAGATCACGTGGCATCATAAACAGGAAGGGCAAAACTGCTCTAAGAGCTACAAACACTTACCCTCCCACAGAAGAAGGTAACACAAAAAAGGATATCAGGCAGCAGTAATTTGTTTGCAGGCCAGCCTGGCGTACTAGCAGGTGCCGTCTCCGCTAGGGTATTTTTATCTTGGAATTCGACAGTCACAAGGCCTGGAGCTGGGTGGATTCCACGCCTGGTCTGCGGCTTTGATATTTGGTTTTCCCCAGCTTTAATAGCGTTCCAGGTGATGATTAAGCCAGGATGGCTACATTGATGGGTTTGTGCCAGGCAAAGCTGGTCTTTGTCACATACACGTTCCCTGTTGCCAAGATCTCATGACTGCGCACAACTTCTCTGTTGACCCAGCAGAAAGCTATCAGGCAAAAGTACAGCAGTATAGTGGGACAGCCTAAGGGTCTGCATGAATATGCACAACTGTCCTGTCAAGACGTTCTGCTATCAGGTGCTGAGACCCTGCAAAGATACCCAGAGGTATTTTTCGCTGAGTCACACCAGAGCGAGACCAGATTTGTCCAGTTAAGTCCAAACTAGGAATATAAAAGGCCACAGATGCCCACATGCGGAGAGATAAAAGACGTGGGGATAACAGTGGTCTGGGAAAGAGGAAAAGGAACTATATGGAAAAATTCCAAGAACAGTAAAGCTCTAAGGAGAAAGGTTAAGTCAGAGACAGTCCTGCAGAGCCAGGAAAAGCTGTCAGGAGGTGACAACCATGCTTCTTTGCTTGATGGCAACAGACAACTAGATGCTTACTTCTGTTGATTTAGGAGGTCCTTGGATTAGCACTGGCAGAATAGCTCACTAATAACTAAAGAACAGCTAAGCCACATATGCTGTACTGGGAGGGAAACTCCTTCTCTTGGTATCGGTCACCCATTCGCCCTTTCTGCCTACCTCCTTGCAGCAGCCACCTGGTTCTCTGTGGGGCTGTAAGCAGGCACAGGAGGAGATACTCGGCTCTCTGGGCAGCACTTGCTTCTCAGACAGCAGCTCTTCCTTTAAAGAACCTGTGCAGGGGAGCAGCCAGCAAGGAAGAGCAGAAGGAATTGGCCTTAAAATCCAGTCTAAGCCCCACAGCTGTCAACCTTGAACCATTCTGATATATCACCTCTTAGAAAAAATTACACATGTATGAGGCAGGTAAATTATTGTTACTCCCATGCCCATTGCCGTTTTTTATTTCTGGATTGCTCTTGCATTTAAACTTGCCAACTTCATGTTCTGCGCACTTCAGTTCTACACTCTGCAAGTGCCTAGTGTAGCAGCCTTCCCTGAGAAAAACACGCCACAGTAACACCTCAAACTGTACCTGCACTGGGTAGAACCGATGTGAAGACATGCTTGGTCTGCAGTTCCAGATATACATGGCACTACTCAGCCTTGCTGCAACAAGGGAGAACTTTGTTCATTTTTACCCTAACGAACAAGGTGAATCAAGAAAAGGTAACCAGTCAACTAGCAACAGCAGGAGCCATAGGGACACCTGCAAGCAACACATACTCACATGGAAAAATGGGGAGACCGTTGATCATGCTACTCCACAGGGAGTATTCCACATGTGTAGCTGTGCTACAGCACATTAGACCTTGGACATACCAGTACAGCGAACGCTTAAGTAGGTGGTTGCCATGTCAGCATTCTGCAAGGAAAACAATGCTGATTTCAGTAATACAGTGCAGGTAACTGTCTTTAAATATTTTCCATCACTGATTTATCTGCCTATGTTTAATCCCTTGGTTACTCTAGGTGCTCACAGGACAAATCATGATGCTAATTTCTCCAGAATGCAGTAACTAGACCAAAGCCAGGCAGTTCAGAAGACAGGACAGACCTTCAAGTTCACCCTTTTTCCAGCACAGATAAAGGGAGAGTCTGAAAGATTAGATGATTTTCCAGAAAGATTAAATGATTTTCTATGTTACTGCTTCTCCGGTTCTGGGCTGGCAGCAGATGAAACAGCTTTATATAACTCCAAGCAGAAACCAGGATCTACATTAGCGTGACTGCAGCAATCCTGCCAGGAAAGAGCGAGAGCCCATCTTTTGCTTCCTGGTATGCCCTTTCTCCCTCCTTACACAGATCACAACATGCAGAGGAAGAAGCAAGTGATCACCTCCCATCTCCTTTCCTAGGGGAATCCTTGGCTTGCATCAGGGCAGCGTTCAGTAGCACCATGAGTTTAAGGATTCAACTTTTGATGGGTGTAAACTGTGTGCGCTGCTATGCTAAATTGTATCAGTTACATAACTGGCAGGGAGCGGAGGTGTGCTCCCACAACACACAATTGCACAACACAATTGCAGCTCTCTGTTCTCCAGCTTCTGCACACAGGAAATCTCAGTATTGCTGCAGTAAATTTTCAGTGTTTAACAGTGTCTGTTCTCCACAGCCGTTCTTTGCACAGTAAAAACAATTGGCTCTTAAAGACAAGACAAGAAACAATAAAGAAGGAGAGTTAACACTTCTGTTCCCTGTGGCTTGGGGATTTACTTTGTGTAGTGGTTTTTGATATTTCATTTTGACAATTATTAAGCTTTTCATTTATTTAATAAGAGGGCATTTTCAAAAAGAATGACTGTGGCAGAACATTATCTCCAAGGTAATACTGTGCACTTTATAACACCTAGCCCCTGGTTCATGCACAGGGGAGAGCTTCACAGTGCCCCAGGAAGGTAAGTATGGCGAGTGTAACTGAATCAAATGATCTCTCATGCACTCCCACAGAGGCACACAAAGGATGGATTAAACCCATCATTCTCTTTTTATCCAGAGGGTTAAGTGACTCGGCCAGAATCAGTCTGTCGGAGTCGGAAACAAAACGGAAGCAGGCTCTGCTGCATCCTGGAAATTGCAATCTTACCACCAGCCCACCTTACCTTTCCTCTCATCAGACCACCTACTGAACAGCAGTTCCCAGCAGCTGCTAGTTCTTGGGAGGCATCTCTTAAGAGGCATTTCAAGGGAGGCTTTTTTCGTTCGTTTGTTTGCGTAATTTGAACCGAGAGTTTCATTTCAGCGCTTAAGAAAAGGGGAGGGAGCAAAACTCACCACTTAGATTTTGCAGCAGTTCCCTCTTCAGACAGCCAGGTATGGCAGGGCTGGCAGCAGAGTTAGGTTTACAAGACAGGCACAGCTTACCAAAGCCTTTGCTACTCCCAAAAGCATTTGCGACTTGACTGAAACATTTGGAGTTAGCAACACTGCAAAACCAAAGCAAAACCCATGGACGAGGGGTGGGTGAGCAACAAGAAGGCTTTCCATGCATTTCTTCTAGTGGTAGCACCAAGCTCAAAAATAAAGCCCAATGCTGTGAGCACTTCATGTTCCATCTGTCTGTGCAGATCCTACACAAAGTTAACAGGAGCTGCAGACACATAAAAGCGGCAAGGTACTGCTCAGACCTGTAGACTCCAGACTCATCTCCCAGAGGATCCGTTCATTTAAAGACTCCCCACTGAACAGTTTGCAGACAGATGAATATTGCTTTAACTACACAGTCCGTTGAGGATGCAATATGTCAATGACAGTGAAAGGACTTTCTGAACCAAGAAGAAAATCTGGCTTATCCTCAAAAATCTTAGCAGCTCATTTAACAAGTTGTAGTTGGATTATGCAAAAAAAGTCATTTTTTGTTTCAGTAGCTGAACCAAAAAAACCCCAACGCATTGTTTTTGATGGATGTGAAACGAATTTTTCAGCAAACCAAAACTCATTTCATGTAAAAAAAAAAAAAAAAAAAAAAAACCTGACATTTTCTTTGACTCAAATAATGCATTTCACTCCAAAGATTCCTGGTAGAGCAGTTCCTAACCTTTCTCAGAACCACTCTCTCTCTCTTCTGTCCATTTTCTCCCACAGAGCCTGTGTCCAATTCTCCCTTCAAGGCTTCTCACCCTTCCTGGTGAGCAAAAATGGGGGACTGGAGTTTCCTGGGAGAGTTCCTCGAGGAGGTCCACAAACACTCCACAGTAGTGGGGAAAGTCTGGCTGACCGTACTCTTCATCTTCCGGATGCTGGTACTTGGTACAGCAGCCGAGTCCTCATGGGGGGACGAGCAGTCTGACTTCATGTGCGATACCCAGCAGCCTGGTTGTGAGAATGTCTGCTACGACAAGGCTTTCCCCATCTCCCACGTCCGGTTTTGGGTCCTCCAGATCATCTTTGTCTCCACCCCATCTCTGGTGTACATGGGCCACGCGATGCACACGGTGCGCATGGAAGAGAAGAGGAAGATGAAGGAGGCAGAAATAGAGGCGCGGGAAATGAAAAACAACGGTGACACGTACTACCAGCAGAAGTGCCCTGTGGCAGAGAAGGCTGAGCTGTCTTGCTGGGATGAATCGGGAGGCAAAATTATACTTAGGGGCAGCCTGCTGAACACCTACGTCTACAGCATTTTGATTCGCACCGCCATGGAAGTGGCCTTCATTGTGGGACAGTACATCTTGTACGGAATCTTCCTGGAGACCCTATATATCTGCCAGCGGGCACCTTGCCCCCATCCCGTCAACTGCTATGTTTCCCGGCCCACCGAAAAGAACGTGTTCATCGTCTTCATGCTGGCTGTGGCAGTGCTCTCCCTATTCCTCAGTCTGGCTGAGCTGTACCACTTGGGCTGGAAAAAAGCCAAAGAGAGGTGCTCTCGGGCTTACAAACCCAGCCCCAGCACAGCCCCCAGCAGACTGGAGTCTGCCCCACAAGTAGAGAGGGCCCAGATGTACACTCCCCCTCCAGATTTTAATCAGTGCTTGGCAAGTCCCAATGGGAAGTTCATCAGTCCCTTCAGCAACAAAGTGGCTTCCCAGCAGAACACCGCCAACTTCGCCACCGAGAGGGTCCACAGTCAGGAAGATGCCGCCAGCGAAGGGCCCTTCACTAAGTCCAGCTACGTGGAGAGTCCAGAGGCGGTCAATGACTGTGCAGCACCTGCCTTCCCCGAGAGCTACTTCAATGAGAAACGCCGATTCAGCAAGACCAGCCGTGCCAGCAGTAAGGCTAGGTCAGATGATCTGTCTGTGTGACCTGTCTCCAGGAGGGATGAGGAAACAGTCTCAGCGCTTAGTAAACTTCTGCAAAGTGGACTCCAGTCTCTTGCCGTTAACCTCTCTCTCTTTTAACATCCTCCTGCTCCTTTTCAGTGAACATCCTTGTCATAGCTGCAGATAGCACTCCTCACACCTTAAGACAGAGGCAGCCACTGCGGGACACACACCTGGAGGCTGAAGAGAGGCACCCACCTTGATGAAAATACAGCCAAGCAGGGCCATCCTGACATCTCACGGGACCCACGGGGATCGGGGACTTGCTGTCCTTAGCTGCAGACTGGTAGAGCTGGCTATAGGATTCACTCAAACATCAGGTCAGCCATCCACTGCAACACTATATTCAACAGACTGGACCTCAACCCCCTTGCATGTGCTTTGGTGTCCATTTAAAATTTGCTCCATCAGCTTGGCAATTATACTAAGCTGATGCTTCTCTCACCTGCAGGGAACAGAAACACATTGGTAGGCTTTCTAAAAGAAAGACTTTCTCTTCCGCTTTGTTCTCTCTCTTTCTAAGCCTCCCCTTCTCTTCCTGTGCCCAGATATTTTATACCAGTTTACCTATACAGTAAATCCTACTTGAATTTTTGACACTGTGTACATAACTCTTCCTATAGATAAGGATTGTCCATGGTCCCCCAAACACAATTGCCTCATGTCTAACTTTGAAATCCTTTTCTCATTTCTACTTCAGAAAAGCAGATTGGCCCCAGGAGCTCTGGGATATTGGTTAGGTGACCAGTTGATGAAGGCTATGGAATTTTCCCAAGATACTTATGTCATCAATTCTAAGCAAGACCTCCATTAACAGAAATAGAGATTCTACTGTGAGAACACATATTCTACTAGTAAAAAAAGAAAAAGGAGGAATTATGTGGAAACAAAGTGATTTTTCCTCCTTTTTAAGCTCATCTTTCAAGCAACCTGAATGCTGCTGAAAGGGTGCTACCAGCTGCCAACTTGGGAGAAAAACATTCTCTGTTTATCTGCAGAAGAGGTACTGCCTGTGTCCTTTCCTCGCTGCCCTGCCAAAACACTTCAGGATCATTTGCAAAGAGCAAGAGTTCTCTCCAAGCCCTATGCAGCATTCAGCTCTTGGCTACTCTCTGAAGCCTCTCAGCCAGTGCAAACCATGATATTTGTCCTCACAGCAGGTCCCTCTTCTGCCATTGGGTCCTCTTCATCTCCACTTCATCACTAGTGCACGTGGCCTAAGAAACCAGTCATGGACCAGCTTTTTCTACCTCTGTAGCCATGCAGAGCAGCTGTTGGAGGCCAACGCTGCACAGTAAGTCTGGTGGGTGAGGTCTGTAGGCAGCTCCAACTCCAGATACATTTCGTCCCTACAGAGCTGACATCCTTCTTCTACAGAGATACACTAACCAGATTCAAGCTGCTCCCTTCTGTTTATCCTGCACTGCCCTTTCAGACACAGGCCATAGCTTGCCAACACTGGACTGTGTAAGCATATGGCCTGGGACTAGCTTATGAGGGGGCCGAGCCATTCCCTCTCATAGGGGCTGTTGAAAAGGATTGTGAACGCTTGCTCCTGATACATTATTAGATTTGGTACAGTTCCCTGTACACCTACATACATTGCCACTCACAGAGCAGAAAAAAAGTTTGTTTGTTTGTAAGGTGTTTTTCATACATATGTTTTTTAATCCTGAAAAGACCTGTGTGCTCTCCTTAACATGAGATGGTGGTCAATTGTGCCTAAGTTTGTCCTAATAAAGTTCTAATTTCAACTCTTCTTGTTGGTGTTTTGCCTCTCACGTGGCTGAGAATGAGCTGCTACCATCGATCAGACTGCCGCCAGCCTTAGCTGCTCAGAGATCACAAAAATCCCCTTTGCCCAGAGTGGCAGAAATTAGGGGAGGGCTTGGCCAGGGGGATAAATAATAAACATTGAGAAATGATAGATCGACTGGCTGGTCCACAGACAGAAACACCCTGCAGCTCCCCTGCCTGCCTTTGCATTACCAAGGAAGAACGGAAAAAGCCGGCCAGAGAGCAGCAGCCCTGCCTGTAGCAATGGAAATACTCCCTACATGCCTCCCTTAGCACACTACTTTGCCTAGAGAGGCCACCTGTGATGTGAGGCCAACTGAGCAGGAAAAGGTTAGCAAAACCTGTCCCCTGAGCATCCAAACTTTTGTCCATCAAAGTCAAAGCAGTAACACGAAATGCTTTTTAGGAGGTGAGGTCCAGAGAGGCAGAGTCCACTGTTAATCCTCTCTGCAAAGAGTTCCTGTAGGACCCGCATCTTAAGATGCGGTTGTCCAGCCCAAAGAAAACCCCGTCTGTCCCCAGCTGATGCCTCTCCTTCCTATACTCCATCTGAAGCTCATCTCTTGTTCCCTTTTTCTGGCTTTTCACAGGCTCCCTTCTCCTGACCTTGAATCCTCCTGTCCACCCAAAGGAAGTGCCTTTCCTTCCTCTCTCCACATAATCTCCCACCCCATGGGACTCTGCAAGCTGGGAAGCAGGAGAGAGGTAAAGTACTGGGTCCCAGCAAGGACTCTGAGAGGGGCCACAAAGAACGAAATCAGAATTTGATGAAGAAACCAGAACAAGGAACTTTAACTCTGTGAAAAACTGCAGGGACACTTTAAGATCAAAGGAGCTAGGGCCCGGGGGATTTCAGTCCCGACAGGAGGATGCCACCTCAGCACCCACAGCCACACAAAGCAGCAAAGAGGCAGGATTAGTCCTAACAGGCCTAGGATTTTTTAATTGGCATGTGTGCAGCCGTGAGCATGACTGTCCCTTAGGATGCAGCCTTGCTGGGAGAGATGAATAAGTCAGGAATAAGTCAGGAGCTTATTAAAACATATTCACAGCTAGGTTTTCCTTGGGAAGATTCCATGCGCACTAACCCAGGCCTCGTTAATAAACTGTTCTTGGTTTATGACAAGCAGTGGCCCAGACTTTAAAACTCTATGCTATGGGCACTCAGAGGTGAGTGCTGAAAAATGAGGATAAGGATCTTCTCTACCTTATTTCAGTCCTGTACAATCTAAGCACATTCACAGGTGGGATTCTGATGATCTTTGAGACCACAGGAGTACCACCGTCCCAGCTCTCTGTCTCCCAGCCTAGTGAACACACGGCATCAAAGCAGATAGTCCCCCTCTGCCAGTCTTTGCTTAAAGCCCCACCAGATCTGTCTTCTAGATATAAGTAGTGAGGAATATTTGATGGATGGCTGTTTGCACTGGTGACAGACCATAAACTTTTGATTCTTGGAATCCATTGTCAAAGCCGTCTGGGCTATCTGACCACAATGGGAGCATATTTACTTCAACCAGTGAGCAGAGGCACTGGCCTGTCATTTCAGACAGATTTTATATTTATTGCTTTGTACCAGAAGGATGGATGGATGGACAATTTCATATTTGTGAGCTAAATAAATATTATTAAATTCAGCCCTTGGATAGGCACTCAATCTTTAACCAATAGCATTATGAAGACCATATACTGGGGGGGGGGGGGGGGGGGAAAGAAGAGAGAACATGGGAGAATGTTTCATCCGCACTTGCCCCTAATTTCTTGAGTCTTACCTGTTGGGGTTAGCACAGTCTCTGAAAACTCTGAATTCTCCAGTGAGAGCTAGAACTGACATACAATAGAAATACACTGTCTCCAGTCTTCTTCAGTACACTTCAAATTACTTCAGCGTTGCCTCCTCTAACTGGTGTATGAAGTAGCCAGAGCTCAGTTCTGCTCTAAAGCCATTTATTAATCCGCTGCTGAGTCTAAGATAGGAGAGCAGGAAAATCTGCATTTCACTGAGCTCTTAAAACCGAAATATTTATTCCTATAAAGGGAAAAGCTATATTTAAAAATACTTAGAATGCCAAAACTAACAAAGCAAGGAATCAAGACAAGCTCATGCCTGTAGTCCCTCTCCTCTCTCCAAACAGCATAGTGGGACAGTTTAGGAAGCTAAAAGACAAATGAGGGAGAACCTGAGTGAGCTACTTAAAAGTAATGGCTGATACAGAGCATGCAAATGAAACAAGTTGTTTCCTCTTTCAGAATATGTGAGCAAGGCAATACTCAAGCAAACTCAATGCTGATAACATCTAAGACTGTTAAAAGGGAACAAGCAAAAAGATGCCAGACTATATCAACTCGCCTCAAACACCTTTCCACAAAATATCATTGAGGCCAAGGACTTAAGAAGATACAAAAAATAAATAAAAAAAAAAAGATCAGATGTTCATAGGAATAATGAAAACATTCTTGATTGGGCTGCAAATGGCCAAAGAATGAGAAATACAGAAATTCGTGATTCAAGAAGTTAGCATAGCAGAGTCTGCTCTGCAGCAGTGCTGCGCACTCCAGACTCCCAGCATCAGTGGGCACTGTGGAGGCACAGCTCCAAGGCCAATGCTGCTGCTGCTGTCTGCCAGGAGGCCTCGGCCTACAGGAAAGACCAGGGAAACTTCTGTCTCCCGGGGAGTCCCCTCTGTTACTACTCTTTCGCGTGTCTCAGCAACCATACACTCATGCCAAAAGGATGGCAGGAGTACTTTCAAGCCTGAGCTCAGCAGGAGAGTCAAGGTATGGATGATATGCGTGGATTCTCTCATTCTGGCTCCAAGAGTAGCTCGCACTATCTTCTGCTTACCCAAGCAAGTAAGAATGACTTTAAAAACTGGCATGAAGCTGAAAGGCATTAGAAGGAATACTGTGTCACTGTTTCAATTATACCCCACTACTGGCTTCCTCTGCTCAGCAAAGTTACCATGGAAGTCTGATGCTTTTCTTCTGACCTTGTGAACCATCATCAGGTACATAAAAATCAGAATTTCCCAATGGCAAAAACATTGACAGAAAATGGCAGCAGGGTCTTTGTAAATGGAACATACATAAATAAATATCCCCAGGCAGCCCTGTTCAGGGCTCTAATATTAACCTGGAAGATGTTAAAGAAAACAAAGGTGGGGGGACCAATACTTGTGTGATGTGGCACAAGGGCTTGGAGCTCTGCAGTGAGTTCACGTCACATTCAGCTCTCAGCTGTGACTAGGACTGGTTTGCAGTAAGAAATCCCAGGAAAGGGACTGGTCAGCATTTACTTTTAGCGGTGAAGTGAGGACCAGGCCTCCTCTCCCTACAACCTCTAACTGCCTCAAGGATTTCTGGCATCTCCTCCCAAATATGGATTACAGAGGGGTATCCTATACATGGCATGTGCCAGTTTTTGGACACACACGCACGTCTGCGAATAAAGTCCAACATTTCAGTGATTAGGTTATCAGCTGCAGAAGAGGCGCAGATGGGCTGAGAATAAGGATGGAGTGTAGCAACTTCTTAAGATACACTTTTAGGGGGGAAAAATTACTTGTAACTACACTTTAAAGTACTAAATTAGTAGCTTTGCTTTTGCTTTAAGTGGTTGTTGCTTATACGGTCTAGATGATTCAAGATCTTTCTGGGGACCACAGGAATTTCAGTGCCAGGTACATATCTACAACATTGTCATGGAAATGTGATGACCGGAAAAGAAAAAGGATCAAATGAGCTTATAATACTCACTCTAGCCAAATAATGCAGAAATACTTCATTTTTCCTCCAGTGAACATTCGTTTACATATTTTAAAATGAATTTGCTGAGACCACATTCACATACCACTACTAGTTTCCCACAGACATTTGAGCAATTGAGTTTGACGAGCCACAGAGTTCTCAGAAAGTGAATGTCAGTCATGAAAACTAAATTTTAAATTCGTATGTGTAAATATTCACTCCAGAGGCTGCGGTGTATTCCTCAAGACATCAGGAAGTACAAACGACATTGTATAACCAATCTTGCCAATCATAAACCAAACACCACACCTCCACTGGAGGATATGTAATAAATTCACAGAAAAATATTTTAAAGATAGATATTGATTAGATCAGTAACAATAAACATCTCAGAGAACTGTGATCTACTAGTAATATGCTGGTAGAAACAGTGGTTACATCAAACACATTTTTAGCTCCCTTCCACTAGGTTCTGCGCTCTGCCTGAGAGGTAGCTGGTAATCCTCTAAAACTGTGCACGAATACTGCAAAATGGAGATAAGGAGTGAAGACCACTCCACTTTCTTGACTGCTCACAGAGCTCCCCTGGGGAAATTCTAATTTCTCAGCTTTTTTTTAATGTAAGTACTGTTTACCAGTTTGTGCTCCTACACAGGAGGTTTCAAAGCATCCTTGCAAGCCTCTGCACTTCACAAGCACAAATATAGTGAAAGCATGTGAAAGCATAACGACTCAGGCATAAAACATACTCCCTCATCCTCTAACGCAATCTGCCAAGCTAAAGCAGGGTTTCCTGTCCTACCTATTAACACGAAAGCACTGGTCTCTGGATGAATAAAAGTAATCACATTGTGTTTGTTGCCAAGACACATTCCCCTAGAGTAAGCCAGGAAGCAAAATTCTGAAAAGCTGCAATATTTACTTATTCATTTAAACTTATTCCTGGACTGAGCCTGCAAGACTACTACATTAACTGTTCCTCCCTTGAGGTGGCTACATTTTATTAGTAAATTGGACGATCCTTTTTCCTCTTTTTATTTCTATATTACATAGGCTCAAACTCCATCCGTCTGGCATGTGATAAGCTCCTGTGAGGTAAAAGCCCTGCTTCACTGTTGGCACGACCAGTGCCAAGCAAGGCAGAGACTTCTGCAGACAACCTGCAATTTTTCATTCTTTGAGTCCCTATCCTTTGCACTAAAGCCTATATACCATCTCCCTCCTCAGGCCTGAACTGCCCTTAAGTAAGATCAGCTCTCTACAGACCACTGTTACTTTTTTAAGACGACATCTCTGTCTGACACAACTAGATCAGAGTACTCTGAGCTGGATTTTGTGTGGATGTGGATCATACGCAGTAACTTCTCTTTATCACAAGGTCAATTTCTACAGGAAGAGCTAAGACACACGTGGCCAAACTACCCAGAGACTAAAAGGAATTGTTAGGGAACTACGAGAGAGTTAAATTTTCTTGTTCATGTTGGACATGAACCTAACCTTAAAAGGCACGTCAGCAATGGATAGATATATGACAACATAAAGCAAGCAAAAGACCCATCTAGTGATTTTTCTAGAAACTTGATACAGGCATGCCATTTTTAACAGCCCCTTCCCCCCCCCCCCACTCCCCGCCAACAAAACCCGACACTTATATTCAGCTACGCACAGGGTTTCACTAAAAATTACTTTAGCTACCAGCTCCTACCCTTAAAAGGAATCAGATCAGCAGGGAGAGGCAAGCTTGAGGTCAGAAACTTGCTGCTCTTTGTTTGGGTTTGTTCTTTAAGTAAATGCCATGCCAGCTGTTCAGCCTGGGAACAAAAGTCTGAGCTTCAAAAATACTTTTAACAGGACCAGTTTGATGGGTGCCAGGCTAAAGGCAAGGAGTTTCAGAAACAAATGTCTAAACTTAGTCATTGCTAAGTAACGTATTCCAAGGAAGCTATGCTCAGTTCACACCTTGCTTTTCTTCCATTTAAGCCCTGACTTAGGTATATGTGTATAGCAGAAATTATCATCATCTTCAATGCATAACATGATCTAGCAACCCAAAAGCACACTTGTATTTGTAACTGATATTCCACTGAAAACACTGGTTGTTTTTTTCAATTCATTTTCCCCTTACAGATCACTAGAAGTCTTTTCTCACCTTTTCTCTCCTCTGAAATGAGGCTTTGGATTTTTTCCTCCTATGCGGTCTTGTGTTTCCTCAGGATATGGCTATACTTTCCTCTCAGTATTTCTAGTTTCTCCAGATTTCCTTTTATCTTTGTCATTTCCAACACATCAAATTTAAGGACTTTCTGAAGAGTTCATTAAAGTGCCCAGTTTTAAACCAACAATAAGGACATTCATTAGATTACGAACGACCTACAATAATCCTTACTAATTCCAGATGGACACCTCTGACCAGACAAGCACATTACAGGCACCCAGCACAGTGAGGTACCTGGGAAACTGAGCAGGTCCTCAAAAGCATGCACACCGAGATATCAAATGGGACAAAAGGCACTACTGCCTGACTACAGGTGTATGCAGAAAGGCTACTTGTGGGTGATATCCCGAGACCTAGCCAATCAGGGAAATTTCAGCCAAGGAACCAAGAAAGATTCAGGGTCTGGGGAACACATTATAGAGCTCAAGTCTCCTGTACAACAGAGCAGGGTACAGTTTTCTCAGAAGACATGGAAAGTTTAACCCTTTTCCTCTCCCAATTCTGTAGGTAAGGTGAACAGCCAACTTCCTGTGGGTCACACAGCCCATAGCTGTGCAAACCCCACTGCCCACAAGTCAGATAGGGGCTGCCACTCTCCCTACACATATTTCTAAGCAAGTGACAAGCCTGCATCACACACACATTCATACCATCCCAGGTCCAGAAACAAATACAGTCAGGCATGGCTGCATTGTATTTGCAAGTAACTCCAGCTCCAGTGTAACCCAGTGACATCTCCGCAACGTAGACAGGCCGGCAATGAAAGTGTAAAGCTTGCTCTGTTTCATTTATCTAAGATTAGGCTAAGAAGCATTTTAATCCTGATATGCAAGTACTTACAAGTGGGACAAAACTTGTGACAATCAATTGCTCTTCTAACAGAAGTCATACCATGAGAGCTATTATTTTAACGGGGAGGTAATTAACAATTGGAAAATACAGTCTAGGGATACGATAGGTTTTTTAATTATTGCAAGGTGTTTTAAAAAGGTACGCTTTGCTGCTAACAGAAGTAACTGACCCCACCAGAAATTATTGGCGAAGGTCCTCTGTCCTACACGAAACAGGATGTCAAAAGTTGGTCAGCCCAGCATTAAAATCTACAAATCTGTAAAAACTTTGCTGCAGTTGCTACAGTGCAGGTCTTAATGATTATTTTTTGTCCACAGTGCTGCTGTTAGTTTCAACTCATTTAGCAATATTCATTAGCTCCCCACTTCAAATTAGGGTAATTGAGAGTAAGAGATCATGTAATAAAGCCTTTCACTAAGGGACTCTTGTCACATTCCCTTCACTGTTTCCTATGTTAACACTACCAGCTTGTGATCACGTTTGACTAAGAATCTTTCTTCAGAAATAACAAATGCTTCTTGAAAAATGTTGCCTTATCCTTTCCTTATGGTCCAGTTATCACTGGAGATTTTAAATCGCAAGTTGCATCTTCCCATTTATTCTATTATCTTACAAGGGAAGGTTATTAAACTCCAACACCAAGAATGTTTTGCCTCTGACTCTTTTTCATGACCGAAACCACAGCACAGATAAAACTAAAACACACTCATATATATCAATTATCCTTAAAACAAATATTAAAAAATAGTCTTCCAACAAAACCGACATTAACTATACCATTGCCTGAGATACTTCAAATT
This sequence comes from Struthio camelus, assembly GCF_040807025.1. Lineage (NCBI taxonomy): Eukaryota > Metazoa > Chordata > Aves > Struthioniformes > Struthionidae > Struthio > Struthio camelus. Next base: position 106,635,812 of record NC_090942.1, on the reverse strand, counting down.
CTTTCTCTCAAGCAATCTCAGCCACCCACATCAAATGACTCCCAACTGAGACATGAGAACTGGTAGCAGCGTAAATACCCATGAAACCCTGACTGGTATAGCTGACGGGATCAGAACAGGCCCCAAAAGGGGTCAGAACAGCAACAAATAATGACACTGAGTCCTGGCAAGCAGCTCAGACACCAGCCTAAAACTTGGGAGAATGGTCTCAGGTCCATACTCCAGCAAGTTTTGGGTGTGAGAAGTGACAAGTCACTGAGCCTTTCTTTGCCTGAAATCCCCATCCAGAAAGGAGCATAGTGGCCCTGACCTATTGCTAAGGGGGTGCTGAGAGCCTATGGGAACGTAAGGTCGAGATCGACAAGAGGCAGGCATGGGAATCAGAATGAGCAAAACTTTACGTCCAAAGGAAAGTCAATTGCAGAGGAAGAAAAATGAGGATAAAACAGCTTAAACTCTATGTCTGGAGCTACTATAAAACCTAGATAAGTCCCTGTGCATGTACCCATGCAACGTGTACAAAAACAATGCAGGATTATTTCCAGATTGTAATACCAACATTGTTGTAGACATGGCGGTCCGAGGATGTAAGGCAAGACCTGAAGGAAAAGGTCATATCCTTCACTCAAGTAGCTAATAACATAGCTTCAAAAACAGCGGAGCTCTTGCATACACAAACCTTTCTGCATGCACCTTGCTACCTCACAGCCTTCCTAGAGAGACAGTGATTAAGTGTTATTCCCACGTGCCAAAGTGTAACCTGTGTTTGAATGGCCTACTGAAGGCTGCATGTGAAATTGTATTGACTTTGATTCCAATTCAGTTCTCCATGTTTCCCCCACAACTCTCATACTGTGTTAGGACCCAGTTTCAAGTTCACTACCGTCACGTTCTGAATTAGCACCCACTACCTGCATACTTGCAGCTAACGTTTGAATAGTTTTCAAGAGCTGTAAAAACTCTAAAAACGGATGCAATTCAGTCCTTTCCAGCACCACTGCATGACTCAGGTTCCTATGTGCTATTCTCTGCTTTGCTATGGATTCACTGCATCATCGAGGCAAGTCAATAAATCTCCTCACACCACTGTCTTTCCTGTGCACGCACTAGAAATCAGAATATTGACATCTGCAGTACTTCACTAGGGATGGCAAAGATTAATGCCTGTGAGCTGCTTTGCATTGCATGGATGGAGGATGCTATGGACATACAAATCAAAGTTTATGATAAGGGATACCTGTGTATGTTTCTTCATTAAAATCATCAGCTCCTGATTTGTAGTGGACTCTTCTTGCTGATTGCAAGTAATAAGGAATATGTATCCCCTTTGTTTATGACTGTAGAAAAAAAAAAAAAGAAAAAAAAACCCAAAACAGCCGGGGTACATCTCATCCCTCTGCTTGGTTTTGATACAAGGAACACTCAGCCTATAACTCTGCAGCTGATAATACACCAGGTCTGGAGTCTGCTCAGCCTCTGCAATAACTCAGCTGTTTTTGTGCTACCTTTCGCTGCTGGTGGGGAACAAACTGCTGCTGCCTCCCGACTGATTCACATCATCGAGTATCTGTTTCACTGTGATATGAAAAATATTTGTTCCATTTGCCCATATGAAACATGTTAAAGAGACCTGCAATACATTTGCAATTAGCCACTGAAAAATAAAGTGATCAGACTCATGGCCTGCTTTGAAAAAGCTCTCTTATAGAACAACAAAACTGATTTTCACAAATCCAGAGGAAAAAAATTAAGTTTTTCCCCCAGGATATGAGAATTGCAGGACCAAGAATAGAAAGATGAGCTATAAGCCTTTCAAAGCAGAGATTTATCATGGAAATTCTGACAACTGTCAATGTGAGCAATGCCGCCAGGCACCACTTACAATCCACAGCATCTTTCAAACCTGTTGGGGGTTTTTAGAAAGCGCTAAAAATAAACACAGAAATGGAGCAAAATATATATATACATATATATATTTTTATACAAACACACATGTATATATTATTGTTCAAAAAAGAACAGGTGGTCCTGCCAACAGTGTGAACACAAACGACTCTTTAACACTGCTAACAAACACCCAGCTAAGCAGCCTTCCCTAGCCATACGAGCAGCACATTCAAAGTTCTCCTTGAATTCTCCTAGTCTACAAGCCATAGTCATCTGGGATCCTGATGCTCTGTCATGACAAGGCCTAAGGACTTCCAAGTGTTTTGATCTCCTACACCCAATGTATTCACACAATTCCACCCTCCTGACCTCCTGTGGATTACTGCCCTTCTGAAAATATCACACATGGAACAGCTGGTGGGGCCAGAAATGTCTTGAATGTAAATAGCATGGGTCCCTGAGACGAGGCTTATGTCCCCTCTTCTGACAGCTCCCCACTTGGCCTAATCTTCACCCTCATATATTACAGAGGCCTATATATTAAAGGAGAAAAAAGACCAGGGTACTACAGAAAATGCAAAAGGATTGAAAGAACCAGTCTATTTTGACTGTGTGTTGAAACTCATCCGGTCCGCCACCTGCAGTGAAGGCAAAGAAGAAAACAGGAAGCAGCCTTTGGGCCTCAAAGCTCAACCTAAGCCCGAAGCAAAATGAAAGGATAACATTTCACCCCAGGTTACAGTTATGTCTCCCCACCTCACCCCACAGTAGGAAGGTGGCAGAGTTTACAGGTTATATCAAACACACAAATCCTACTCTCTAGTCACTTCTGTATGAATATAAAAGCATAGCGGAATGGCTTACTTTGCTGGGAACCCACTGTAAGGTTTAAAATCATCTCTTGGTAGCCCTTCTCCCCTAGGGGCTTCGAAAAGAGTAGCTATCCATAATAATTTACACTTGCACCATTTTTTAATATCATCCCAGATCACTTAGTGTAGAGCATATTCACAAAAAGCAATGGAGGTGGTAAAGATTAAAAATGCCAAATGGTTAAATGCTGCCACAGGGGAGTACATCTGCCACAGTGAGTCAGAGCACTGAGCCCTGGCATGAAGTATCTCGGCAGTGGTGAAAGACTGGCAATTCTCCTCAGCATTTAGACAGTTCTACCATGCAAAAACAGAGAACTCGTGTGACATAGCTGGGAACAGCTTAACGAGCTTGCTTTTGGAAGATGCTACTTATCTAAGTCTTCATTTACATGGAAAAAATGCCCTTTAAAGTTGAAGAGAAAACTTGCCTGCTGTTATCCCAGAGAGAGGCATAATTGAGTCTGCATGATCCCACAGATTACCAAACGCAGCAGATGGCGGTGGGCCATCCAGTTTAGGATGACAAAGTTTGAACAAAAGAAAAACAGAAGGCAGGGAGTGTATCTTTTGCACTAGGCTAGAGGACAGGGGATGAACCTTTACACAATCAGTATGTCACTCAGCATACAGTCTGGCTCTAACTCTCCTGCTGCAGCGCTGGCAATGCCTAAATGCCCAAGCCTATAATTAAAAAGGAAAAGAGAGGAAAAAAATCACGTGTCCCAGGCAAAAGGTGCGTGGAGCAACCAACTGTCTGATATATTGTTTCTAAAACCTACAGGAATAAAATGTTAAAAACTTTCCTAATGATGCTGGCCCTAAATGCCAAGACTCTAAATTCCCAACTGTCTCACATAACCTACACAGACTCAGAAATATAACAATGACCTGCAAGCTTCAACAAACACCATTTCTTTGCCGACCAAAATAAGGAAGATAAACTGCTGATGGGAAAGCATGCAGAAAAAGAGATGAGCTAAAAAAATCTGCACGCCATACTATGAATGGTGCCTCGTGTGGAAGGCAATGACCTGTGGCGGCATTTAGTTTACTTTTGCTGATTCTTCCCCAAAGGATCACAGAAATGAGGAGTGGAAACATTCTTTCCATTTCCAGAGATGCTTACAAAGCAGCTGGCTATAAGGTTCATAACAACAGACAGACTGCAGTAGAGACAAGAGTGATACAGTTCCGTAGGCTTAGATTGACTACTTTGTAATAGACTCTGCTGTGGTCAGTCATCAGCCCTTGCATGGTACGGGGATATCGTCATTACCGCTGCATTTGGGAAGGGTGGTACCAAAAGAAGCCAAAAGAAGCCTCTTTTGGCCGCAGTGCAAAGAGGCCTCTGATTTTGAAGAGGAGCATTGCATATACTCTTCCCCATGTTGCATGAGCGAAGAGCTACCAGTTACAACACCTGAGATTTGAGCAGCCACAGTTACTTCAAGAGACCAGAGGTAAAGGTAGCACTTACTGATTGCACTCAATTAGAGAGCTAGTCATAGGAACATTCTGGAGTAAAGTGTATTTGGAGGAACAGGAAAATCCTTTGTGCTAGAGCAGAGCAGAAGTTTTTCACGGGAAGATTTCACCACTCACTTCTCCTGCATATGAACCTTGGGAACAAATGTAAGGGAGAACAGCTCTTTCTGGAAGCGCCCAAAGCCCCCTACAGCTGCCGAATACCTCTCAACGTGCCCTGGTGCATCCAGACCTTAAACCCTGTGAGATCCCTCAGCAGCCCACTTAGATGCAGCTCTAGCAAGCACAGTACCCGGCCAGTGGCAGGTATCCCATACACTCATACAGTCCACGGAGTTGCCCCAAAACAGGCATATGCCCCACAGCACTGGTACAGGGAAGAGACCTTCCTTTGCATTAGCTGCTCCTGGTCCACTTTGGAGAGTAACACCAGCCTGGTTATGTCACCCTCCGCTGGCAGCCAGCTTCACTGCCGAGTTCCGCTACAATTTGCGGTTCCCTAGGGCTGCTGGAGCACATTTCCATCTCACTCCCATCTCTGAGCAGAAAGCACTTGGAAATGAACCAAGGAAGCCAGAGGGTTTGTAAGTCTATTTTCTGCCCCTTATTGTTTAGAAAAAATAACTACCTAACGGGTGTCTACATTTTATCTGCGCCTCTACCATTCAGACACGTTCTGGTATCTCTGATTTACATCACAAACAGCTATAGCCATTTGTTCAGGGGGAAGGCATTCCCCTAATCCAAGAAGCAATAAAACGCAGGAACACACTAGGCTAAACTGTTTTTGGTGGGTATTTTTTAAAGACTATTTAATTTCAAACAGCTTCATGGAACAAAAATATAATCATGACAGTTGGTCTTGTATTGAAAGCAGACAACAGTGCACGTAACCGTTATCAACCTGTCAGCCACATGACTACTGCATGGTTTGGTTGAACTATGCAACTCGCCATGACTCAGTTTCCTTTTCAAGGAAACGAGGATCTAGATGCAAACTTGTCACATAAGAGTGTTCTGAGGTGCGATATATCTGCGAAACACCATAAAAAGGTAAATGATACCAACAGTAATGCTTTGCAAAGGTAGCAATCACTGTAATTTGATTAAGTTCCAGTCAGGAGGAAATCTGGACTCTGCTGTCAGAGGGTGAGGTTGCCTGAAACTCGCTTGTTCGTTAGAGTTCATTAACTTCCCCCAGTGAGACACAGCTCACCCACAGTGGCCATTGAAATAGCCTTCTGCTCCTTATCTGGTCACAAAAAGCAACAGAAGGGTAAAAATAACAGGTCTTTTCAAAAATGTTTCTGTAAAGATGAAGCATCTTAGAATAAATTTCTGCACAGTTGGACAAAGAAAAATAGGGTAACACCATTTGCTAAAAAACTGACAGCCGCCTGCTATTTTGGAGAGCGCTCCTCTAATTGCACACACCTGCTGTTGCATGGTATATTCTAAAATATATCTCAACAGTAAGGCTGCTCAGCAGCAGCCAAATCCCCCCAGGAGCAACACTGCAGTCCCAGCCTTCACAACATCACAAGAACAGGGGTTTTCTTCCAAGATAGCATTGGAACGGAAATTCAGATAAATTCACTATGGGCTTCTTTCTTTGTTTCACCTTTGCTCATTTGTATTATATCATCTCTCCCTCTTCCTTGCCCCCAAATCCCCACCTCTTAAATACTTTTTGCTATGCCTTCTCTTCACCCAGCATCCTTGCCCCCTTGCCCTCCCAAATCACAAGATTCAGGCTTAATTTCTCCCTGCTTGTTATTTTCGTGGCTTCTGCAATAGTCTTTTGCTTCTCTTAACTCTCTCCGCTTTGTCATGGCTCTTTGTTTCACGTGCTAGGCTCTGAAAACTAAATAGCCCTTTAGGAACAGCACTGTTTTGAGATACCAATGAGATTGCCAAACCGCCCCACCCACACATGGACTGACATCCTGATGACTGCGCCAAACTCTCACTACCTGCAGCAGCTCCTCCCTCCGGCCTTTGAGCAGGTTACCATGCTCTCTCCTCTTCTGCTCCTTCACCTTTGTTCTGCTCCCTGCATGCACTGGCTGTGTGACTCCTTGTGCACCTCCTGCCCCTCTGACCAGAGTCCTATGAGCTCTCCTTGAATCAATGTCTGGAGCGGCTCCTACAAGAGACCAGTAAAGATGTCCGCAGAACTGATGTGCAGGGGATTTGGTTCCTGTGCCCAGCTCTTCCCACAACTCAAGGCAAATACTTTAGTCTCTCTTTGTCTCAGGTTGCCAGCTGTAGCAAGGCATGCGTACTCCAGGATGGTTTGAGAATTCTTGTCTTTAAAGTTTGACAAGCACCGAGACACTCTGGTGATAGGGTTTGTGTACGAGTTTCCAGCAGGTGACCATGAGAACATGAGAGCAGGAAACTCTGTGTCTGCCATATGGACATTTAGAAGCACTCTCATTAAGCCTATGACGAGTTTATCCTTTCCCAGCCTATTAGCTTGGCACCTGTACCACGCATATCTTCACTGGGCTGCTTCTTCTTTCTGAGGCACCCTCATGGGAAACAGCCTTGTCTCTCTTCCCAGGTTTTCTTTAATCACTAGCATTGGGGAAAATGGAAAGCAGGACAGCTGGGAGCCAAGGAAAGGGAGCTGGGGCAGGAGGGCACATTGGGGCTGGGGATACTCTATATCCTCTCACTCCCACAGGTCCAGCTGGCCCCAAACAACACAAGCAGTGCAAGCAGGCCTGACAGCAACCACTTTGGATGCTGAGCTTCTGAATTCAACTGGGCCAAGCAAAGGGTCTGCTGGTGTAGGGGGCTGCCGGCACTAGGTCAGCAACCATGAAGTCAGCCCGAATTTTAAGTGCTGGGCAAGGCCTTCTGATGTTGACTCTCTGCAGGGTGTACCTTTGGCAATAGTACAAAGGAGAAGCATATAAACACCAGAAAGCTCAGAGTGCAGGCAGGCAGCAGACCACACACTTCAGACCAAGCGGAAATAGAGAGTCTTAGAAACAGAGGCAAGACTCTTCCCAAAGGAAGGAATGCTCTGGACTAGGGTAGTAACGAAGCACAGAAGGAAATCTTTTATCCTTGTAACAAAAAGTAGGCACTTTATGAAGCTCCAAAGACACAAACATCTTACTGAAGCAATCTCTACTTGGCAGTTTTCCTGAAGACCTGCTTTACTGAAAACACACTCCTTGGCCTAGTCTCCATGGCATTTTTCTGTTGTGATAGCTTTCAAAGACCACATCCCATCAATTCCAACATTTCAGGGAGTACTCCAGCTCTTAATAGACAGAGCCTCTTTCAAAAGGAGAAAATCAGAAAGAGGGGGACAGTGAATACAGTTTTAATCAGGCTTGCAATTTTCCATAGTTTGATAGATAGTTTCCATGAACATCCCAAATTTCTGTAAGACTTCACCTGATCTCCTTGCAGCGTTTGACAGCACCTTCAAGGAGTGAAGAGAAACAAAGTTGGAGGGCGGGGGGGGGGGGGCAGGGGAATAGACAGGAAAGACAAAGGTAGCCAGGAGAAGGGGGCCACTCAGAGTAGGAAGAGTGGGGAAAGAAACAGGAATTGGGCATAAGTAGAGATCGAAGCCTAGAGGAAAAGGAATCCTGCAGCTTACAGTATAAATGAGGACGCAGGATGCACAGACAAGGAGGGACACAGGAATCCCTAATAAATCTAAGCTGGGGGAGAACTGGTCTAAAGAATAGGCAAAGTGTTTATTCCCTGGTAAAAATTTTAGTTATGCCAGAATGACATCACCACCAAGTCTTGAACAAGAGGATCATAGGCATCAAGGAGACAGTATCCTGTTGAATGCTTGCTAAAGTTCAAGGAAGGCTATAGGAAGGCAGAGCCGTTTAGCTTTCTCACATATCAAAGTTGTTAGCCCCTACACTAAAAAGATACTAAATAGCACTGAAAAGTTAATCTGTACACACTCACCCCAGTACTGCAAATCACTGAAAAAGAGAAGGAATAGCTTGAAGATGAGGAGTAGAACGTGCACCTCGAGGGTCTGGGTTCGAATCCACCCTCAAGCGGCTTTGCCTAGGACTGCCAGTGGACGCCAAGAGGCAGCTCCAGTGTCCCGCAGACAACATCAGGCTGTGTGCTCAGCTCCAGCTTACGTGACAGAGTCATGTCCTCCTTCCGCCCTGATACAGGCTGAAGCATCATGCTCTCCCCGCCTCGCTGCTGCACAGTGCAGCACCTTCTCTCTCTGGTGCTGCCAGCTTGTGTCAGCTCTCAAAGCTGTAGTGGGAAGGATAGGTCAAGGCCCACAACAGCCTTCTCAGTGTCCACAGCTGGGCAGCTAATTTAAAAAGCAAACAAACAACTTGCTTAAGCAAACCTGCAGTGGGAAAAGACCTCATTTAAAATAATAAAAACCCCTGCAACTACTTCATTTAGCACAAAGAGCATACCCTTGTTGGTAATGTAAACGGATTGACTGAGCACAGATAGGGAAAGAAATAAGCTACAGCGGGAAAGAGCAGAGCCATTCTCCCAGTGAAATGTTCCCATTAAAATATGAACTGGAGGAAACTACAGAGGGAAACGTCTCCTGCTGCTCATGTTATGTCTATATGGGCTGATTAAAGCTCAAAGCATTGTATAAGGTTGACTGGCCCCTAAGAGATTTGAGCTGAATACAATGTCCTTCCTTTCCCAAAATTTCCTTCCAAAAGGACTGCTGTTCAAAGGAGAGTACTAGCAGTCAAACTGAGAGGAATTTACAGACACCTCTTCCTTCATCATGAATTATTTCCTCTAACATTTGCTAACCAACCTATTGTTATACCGAATTCAATGTGCTGATAAGCACCACTGCAGACTCTTCTATCTAAACGCATCGTACCCACGGCCAAGTGTGCGGTCAGAAGAAAAAGGAAGTTGGAAGGAAAAAAAACCCAAACAACAAATAATTAAAAACACACACACACACACACACACAAAGGAAGACTTCTCCTTCCTGGGACTCTGCAAATTTTCACTGTGTGGATTAGTTCACAGTAAGCACTGATCTGAACGTTTTTACACAAAAAAACGAGACGCGAGGCAGCAGCAGGCAGCACTGTCGCGCAGCCGACAGCACCGCGCCTCGTTCCACTACCAGCGGCGCGGCAACAAAACGCCCCTGCCGCCAGCGTTTCCGCGGCGGGCAAGGCAGCGAGCTGAAGCTTCCAGAGCCGATGCCGCAACACGGCGCGCAGGGAAGGGCCGGCATCCCTCGCCCCCCGCAAGGCCGCCCTGGAAGAGGAGCTGGAGGTAGGCGGCAGCCCGCTGGGCCCGTCCCAGCCGCAGCCGCGACGCCTCGACCCCCGCCGGGGCGCTGCGCCCGCGCCGCTGCCGCTGCCGCTACCGCCAACGGCCAACGGCCGCCGCCCCCGCGCGCCCGCGGCTGACCTCCCGCCCGCTGCTCCCGCGCATGCGTAAAGCCGCGGCCCAGGGAGGCCGGCCCGCCTCGCGGTGCCCCCTGGGAGCTGTAGTCCCGGCGCCCGTCCCGCTCCGCTAACCGGAGCCGGCGGGGGACTCCGTTTCCCGTCGGGCTGCGCGCCCCCAGCCGGTCCGGCGCTGGGCTGCCGGTGCGTGCCGGCCCGGCCCCGCCAGCGCCGCCGCGGCCGCCGCCATGGGGTTGAGAGCCCGCTTGGTCGTGCTGGGCGGCCTGGCCGTGTGGGCGCAGCGGCGGCGGGCGGCGGCGGCGGCGGCAGGCGGGGAGCGGCGGGAGCTGGAGCTGAAGCTGGTGCAGGTGGTGTTCCGGCATGGGGCGCGCACCCCGCTGCGGGCCGTCCCGGGGGCGCCACCGGTGAGGGCCGGGGCCGGGGCGGCGGTAACGGTTCCTCCCGCACGTCAAACCCGGCGCTGCCGCAGTGAAACCCCGCCGCTGTGTCTGGGGCGGCCGCCTGCTTACCAGGGCGGCTTGCTTCGCTTAGCGAGCGGCAGCCGGGGGGCACTGTTCCCTGCCCATCGGGTAATGCTTAGGTCTGTGTATATATGTCTGTGTGTGTATATAAAAAAAAAAAAATATATATATATATATATATAAATATATATATATATATCGTCATTTGTGAGCACATGTAGTGCTCGGGTTGTCTGGGCACGCAGAGTGTCGAGGGCAGCCCTGAAACCCCTGCTAGCTTTCTCCCGAGCAGGCGGCACCATCTCAAGGCTGTTTCAAAAGCTTTTCTAGCAGAAATTCCCCGCCGGATTGGGGACGTTCTGGATTAACCAAGTTTTGATCTGGCCACTAACAGCGGATGTTGATTACCTGCACTGCACTGTACCCGCGGCCATCACGGGCGTGTAACAGAAGGCATACCTAGACTCTCCAACTGCGCTGGTAATGCCGAATTATATCTAAAAAATACCAAACAGGTGGACAGAACGAGTTCCGTTTCACACCGTCATAGACTGCTGCCATCCTGGATCTTTCCCATACCTCATCTAGAATTAAAACACTCAATAGTTTCAAAAAAATGTTACTGTTATACTCTTTATGCATGCAGTGGTGGTATTGAAGTGCAGGACCATAACAATACAGAAAAGATGCAGTGAAAGCTAAAAACATTATTAATTACAATATTTCCAATGAGCTGAGTATCTGCTGGCTCTTGGTGCTGTCCTGATCCATGAGCTGACAGGATTCACACTTTCTTTGTGGTGAAATAAGTTGCGCTAGCATTGGCTTTAGGTTTCTGTTGAGTTGTGTTTGAAGCTCAGAGGAAAATGGTGTTTGGCTGAAGTGCCACAATGCAGATTTTTGAGATGCTGTTTCACTTGTATCAGTCTAATTTTTTTTTTATTTTTCTTTTCCAAAGGGACTGTCAATAGTAAATTTAGGGGAAACATGAGAATTTAGAAGTTAAAATTGAACTGATATAGCTTTGTCACACTACATGTTATTGGACGTGCTCAAAGACAGCACAGGGACAATCATAGTTGTGGGAACCAGGCTGTAGGGAGCCTTCAGATTAAGAGAGCATGGAGTGGAGTCACAGGGCATAGCTATTAGCTGCAGCAATAACACAGATTGCAACTGCAGACACAAAGCCTGCCACTTCAAAGAGCTCTGCGCCTTAATGCCTAGCACTAAGCTGTTCCCCAGCAGCCAGTACACGTTGTAACAGATATTCAGCAAACACGCACTTACTTGCCTTCGTGTTACTGCAATTGATCCAACTCCTGCAATAAGGCAACCTCTTGCCTTGGCAGATATTGGTACTAGTAATTAGCTTAAAGAAACCTTTCAACGTGTAATAAGTAGTAGTAATAGCGATTGCCTACAGCGTCTTCAGTTGTAAGGGGAGGAAGGCAAACACTGTATCTCAGCACTAGGAGTATCTATGCTCAGTGCAGAGCAGATCAGCACGTCCAAGATGCTGCACTGCTGTCATTTCTGTACGTGCTATATGGTTACAAGAGAGTGGTTCCGTTTGGCTCCATATTGTTATCTCCAAAGCAGCACACCATAACAGTCCAGCATTGGTCTAATGCTGGTCCTCGTATGCTTGAAGGTCCTCGTATTCTACTGAAGCATTATTTGTTTGTTTTGGAGCAGGTGGAATGGCATCCCACTCTTTTAGACGTACCTACTCAGACTAAGCTTGAGTACACAGTGACTGACCTAAATGGAAGACCACGACCTCCCTCACCCTATGATGAGCAGTACAAAAAAACCACATTCAAGGTGAGGCTCTCTTTCCTGGTGCTTTCATATTCTGTCCAGACACTTGCTTATTTCCATGTTTCAAACAAGACTTTTCCCTTCTCTCTATTCAGGGTGGTGCAATTGCAGGACAGCTGACAACAGTAGGGATGCAGCAGATGTTTGCCCTGGGGCAAAGGCTGAGGAGAAGCTATGTGGAAGAAGCCAACTTTCTCTCACCGACATTTAAGCCTACAGAGGTCTTGTGAGTCTCTCGGTTTCTTTCTGGACCTTTCCCTGCTTCCTCCCTCCTAACAAGTACCCCTGTGCTAGAGAAACTTCCTGACCAGCCTGCCCTAGCTTACCACAGCCAACCGGCTGTCCCCTTTGCCCTCGCTTCTGCCTTAGTCTGCAGAACCCGTTATGAGAATTTGCTCATTGCACAAAGCGTCCAATTTCCCAGCAGTGCTGAGAGGCACCTGAGAGGTGGATTAAGCTCACCTAGGTTTAGCTGTTGACAGTGGTGTTAGGTAAACTACCTTTATGGTGAGGGAAGAGAAAAAGGCATTTCTTGAGTACAGTTTAACTCACTGTAGAGTAAACGGCTGAAGTTCGGTGAGATGAAGAACACCCCTGCTGCTCACATCAGTAGTACCGGGAATGGCTGTCTTAGGAAGAGATAAATCACACCTGAGAAGTGCCCATTTGTCATCTCCTCTTTCTCTGAAGGGAAGCTAAATGGCAGTTCAGACGAAAGTGTCTGTATTTTTTAAGATACCCATAGCGAGGTGAGATGAATCCTACCAGAGGTTTCGGAAGCCATGGAGAAAGCAGAACACCAAGTTCCAGCAAGTCCTCACCAGCTGCAGCCCTGCTGACAGGAAGGAGAAAATGCTACCTCACGAGCTGCTTTCTCTCTTTCAGTGTCCGTTCCACTAATATTTTCCGGAATCTGGAGTCCACGCGCTGCCTGCTAGCTGGGCTGTACCAACAGCAGAAAGAAGGTTAGGGGAGACTTCCGACCACTGCCTTTGCTTTCTCAGTCTTCCTTAGATACACATATCTCGCATCCCAGTTCCCTTCGGCTCCTGGTTGTTGCCTTTCCCTTTGTTCTTGGCTCCTGCCCCTGTTCCCCGTGATCTTCTGTTCCATGTGTTCCTTATCAGCTTGTCACTTGCTCCTTCTCTTTGTGTAGCTTTCTGCTGGCGCCCAGCTTGGATCTCTTGCCATCAGTGCTGCAATTTCAGATCAACTGAGGAGGTTAGCATTTACCAGCTTCAGCAAAGAGTTGCAGGTTCACTGTTCTCAAGATGCACTGTTGCATCTGGAAAAAGCTTCTAGAGAAACCTAAGTATCTCATCTGTAGGATTCCCAAGATCCTTCACAAGTTTGGCACCTGGAGAAACTTTCAGCTATATCCTATAGTTGACAAATACTCATACATCCTATAACTGCTGTATGAATACCTCACCTCTGTTTCCCATGTATTCAGTTCCAGGAATAAATAGCAAAAGTGACTTGCCGGAGGTCACGACTCCTCCTGGCACAGAAACTAATTTTTACCACTAGAAAAAATGAACACACAACTAGGAGGAGTTACATGGCACATAATAGCCCCCTGGAAATAAGTGCTATGTATACAGAAACAAGTACAGTGGATTGCGTTGAAGGTGATAGCTCAGTGGGAATTGCTAGTTGACGACAGCGGACTTGAGCTCAAAGCCACCGATCAGGCTGTTTCATCTTGTGCAACAGAGCTTCAGGGGGAGTTGCTGTGCACAAGAAATTCAAAATTTGGTCCCAAGACTGTGGGAGTGATTAAAGCACCTAAAGACGTGCAGTTGTACTAGGAATCTAGAAGCTTCCTTCCTTCTCATTCCACAGGACCTGTCGTCATTGTCACTGATGAAGCAAGCTCTGAAATCCTTTACCCCAATTACCAGAACTGCCAGCGCCTGAAATGCTTGAGCAGGTAATTGCCAGCCATGCCTCCCCATATGATTTCACTGCTGTTTCACTTCAGCAGTAGTAATTTGAAACAGCACGTTTTTCCCATTTCCCAATTTTTTCCTCTGGCAGTTACTGTTCTCTGGGAATGGTTAGCTAGTTGTTGTATAAAATACCAGGTGAGAGGAGTCAAAATACCATGCAGTGGCACCATGCAGCCAGAGAGAGAGAATTTTTCTTGAAAGACCAATTTAATTTGGTCTGTCTAGCAAATGCCCATTACTAGCTACTGTAGAGCTGTTTTGTGGCGTTGTCTCAGGGCAGAATTAATGTCACCTACATCTCTTAACATGCCTTTCACGTGTGAACGTATTTGGGTCTCCTTTTTAAACTCGTCTTCAGGTTTGGGGGTTACTACAACATTTCTGTCACATTTACACCTTCAAACAACTGCAATATATTCAGCCTTGACACATTTAAAAGTCCCAACAAAGACTATTCAAGTAAAATAAGAAACATCCTACCTAAAAAGAACACTCATGTTTGCGGAGCCAAGTATTCAATAAAGCAAGCCTAAGCCTAAGCCAGGTTAGGCATGGGGAGCAGAGGGTGGAAATTAGACAGCAGAGGCAAGTGTATTACGATTTGATTGGATTATACACTAGCATATTTTTGTCCAAAGTTCCTCAAGAATTCATTTGCAAAAACTCATTATTTAATGCTCAGCTCTGCAGACTAAGGATTGTTCTTGATGGTGGTGAGATGAAGGCTTGTAAAAGCAGCTCAGGAAGGCCAAAATATATTCAGACTCCACTAGTAACAAACTGTGCAAAAAGAGAGTAAACTGCAGGTTCTTCCTCATACACACCCTAAGCCCACCAACTGTGCATATTTCATGACCGTATCAAGGTGTATTTTTAATGTGCAGTAAAAAGCACTGTCCCAGCTTAAGGCTACCTATGCCAGAACTTCCAGCATCTTCAATTTTGAACAGAAGCTAGAGCTGCTCCTAAAAGAAAAAAAAAAAACAACTCCTAAATCAAATTCTTCCTTCCCCTTCTCTAACAAAGCGGGGCAGAGAAAACAAAACCCATGCAATGTATTTGAAGTGCATGGCCAGCACTGGTATTTTCAGCTAAACAGCAGCTGAATGTTATTAAATGAAGTTTAAAACAGTGTAAAGGGGGCGGATGGCTTTTAACAGAGTGAGTGGTGAATTTCAGTTACAAGTGGATCTCTAGGTGTTTCCCTTTTCCCACACCATACAGAAGTCAGTTCAAAGCTTTTAACTCCTCTCTTGTGAGGGTGTTAACGGCAAAGGCTACTCCCTGGAGAGATTTGCCATGTTCCAGTATTACCAGATCTGTTAACTGATACACAGCCCTAGGTTACAGGAACCTCTTCATCTCATCTCGGTTTTTTCTTCCACCTCTGTGAGAGCTAATAGCAGGCTCTGATCCTTGGCATCGAGACACAGTATCTGCCCTTTCTGCCACACCAGGAATTCCTCATTACCCTGTGTATTTCTATTCTCTTCTGCCGCTCACTGATGGGAGGCTACTCCACTGGGACGGGAGCACAAAGTGAAAGTTGCTTTTTTATTTTCTTCTTAATCCTCTGACAGGGAGAAGTTGAAGGATGCTCAGCTACAGCCAGGTATCTCTGATGACTTGAAAGCAATTAAGGAGAAGATGGGTATTGAGGGTGATAAGTCTGTAGATTTTTTTCTTCTCCTCGATAACATTCTCGCTGAGCAGGTGAGTTAAGGTATATCTGCTGCAATGTTTCAGAAAGAAATCATGCATTCACATAGAAGTGTAGCCTCAAGAACAAACATCCATCATTTTGTTACATGGAGCAAATCTGTATGCTTAATAACCCTACAAGGACTCCCCATATGAATACCGTACTGCGTACTGTAGTATGAATGCTGTGACATGAACAGCTGCCTTCTGTGGACAGTCATCCACAGTGTCTTCAGGCTTTGCTCAGACAGTGGCAAACCTGTTGTTACATTGTCTCCTCTTCTTTCAGGTGCACAATTTGCCAAGCTGCCCTGTGCTGAAGGACTTCCGGCAGACAATTGAACGTCGTTCTGTTGACTCACTGCTTTTCCTTCTGGAGGAAAGTTCAAGGTGAGAGCCTGTATCCTTGCCTCCAGCTTTGGGAGCTGTCTTGGGCTTACACAGGGTGGATGAGCTATACCAGCTTACTGTGGCAGATATAAGAAGTCCTTGCAATCGGTTGCATTCCCGCACCAGAGGTTACTGCCCCCTCAGAAAGTTTGTGCCTCAGCCGTCTCAGACCAAAGTCCAGTGCCTTGGGTCACGAGCGTGACTCCAGCAGGAGTCCACACTGAGGAGGCCAAGACATGGGCTCACTTCCTGCTTTGCTGACAGTTCTGGAGGGAGTAATCTCCACCAAGGAGCAGTAGTAGACCACTGTGTCAAGCGGTGAATTCCTCAGTTGCCACAGCTGTTTGAGTGAACCTGTATCACAGCCAGAAGCAGAAGAGACTAGGAGAAGGTTGCAACCTGAAGCTGAGGCTGCATGAGCAAGGTTGTCCCTGCGGAGACACAGCTACAATGTGAATTCCAACATGACAGTTTATCCCAGGGATGGCACCTGCATGGCTTGGCTGAGAAGTGTTGATGCTAGTGGAAAAGATGATGCCAGGCCCTGCGCACATAAAAAAATAGCTTGCAAAAGAATCAGCTGCTACATACTTAAGTTACCTGCTTTGCAGTTATTTGTAAAGGGCTAAGCTACTAGCCTAGTAGCAGTTTTACTTTCAGGTTCACTTACAGATTCCATATTCACCAGCTCTTCTCAGGTGGTGGCATAGGATGTTCCCCTTTTCCATTAGGGTGGTTGTTCTTAGCCTTTTCTTTAACTTATATTAGATATTTCAGGTACTAAGAGACTTCTCCCAGTCTCACGACATCTAGGAGAGAGCCACAGTCAAGTTCATCCTCCATTCCCACTGATGTACTCGTTTTTGATGTACTCAAAAGAAGACATTTCTTCACACCAGAAATTGTATAAACATCTCCTCTTTGTTCAGTACTGGGATAAAAACAAATCTTTAAACAGAGTTGCCTTCTTCTCCTTACGTTTCCCCTCCCTATCAAAAAAAAAAATCAACCCAACAAACAAAAAACACCTTCAGTCAGTCTTTTGCAGTCAGCTATGGCTAGCTTCCCTAGCTGAAATCCATGCACCCAAAATCACAACTACAGATACAAAATAATACAAGGATATAGAACATCAAGCACGCTCTGGTTTTTCCTTTATGTGGGCCACATCTCATGGGACTGCTTTCTTAACACCTCTCCCCTCACAATTTGCAATCACATAAGAATCTTTGTGGTGACTAAGCAATTGTTGAAAAAAAAAAAGTAACTGTAGGAATCACATTTAATGGTCCTTACCTGCATTCAGCAGACTTTATCACCTTGTAAGAGAAAATCAGGTTCCCAGGTGTTCATTTGAAACTACCTAATTTGAAGGTTTAAAAAAAAAAAAAAAGCTAGTAGATTTATTTCTACCTCTTTTATAGAGAAGTTCTTCAGATGAGTGTTGGTCTCCTTTTCTGTACCTTACAGAAGAACATTACAGAAGCAACAGATCCCTCATCTCCAGCTGAAAAGGCCAGGTACAGGGCAGATCTCTTCTTCTAATTGTTATAAATTCTGACTTTCTGTCAGTATGAAGAGCTAGTTCAGAAGGATGTTGAATGTGTGGGTAAAAAGAATGAGTGCTTATCTGCTAGAAAAAGCATAAGTGATACTGGCTATCCATGGGGAACAGAGCTAACATTTTAAGGGTTTTTTTTTTCTTTCTTTTTTTTTTTTTTTAAATCAGAAAGCTCATTCTCTATGCTTCTCATGACGTTACCCTTATTCCTCTTCTGGTGGCCCTGGGCATCTTTGATCACAAGTGGCCACCTTACGCTGCAGATGTGACCCTGGAACTGTATCAGCACCAACAATCCAAAGAGTGGTTTGTTCGAATGTCTTACCATGGAGAGGTAAGACTGCAGGGAAGTTCATGCATATTACGGTCATTTGGTTTTGCATGTATTTGCATAAAGCTGTGACACAAGACTTTGTTTTATTTGGCCATCAAGCCAAAAAACACGGTAATACAGCTAGAGCATGTGCTCGCTAGCCAAGATACCTTTTCTCTTGAGCTGGCAGTTGACCTAGTGTGAGTTTTAGGCAAAGTCTTTTAACATCTGCCTCTGTGTTTGCCTTGACTTAACATATTTCCCTGCTGCAGAATGCATCAGTAACAACAAAAAAAGGGCTATGTATGTGCAAGATCTGTGGTTTTTGTCTCTTTGCCTTTGCAGGAGCAAGTGGTGAAAGGATGTAGGGCAGCTCTCTGTCCACTTGAAGAGTTTCTACACGTTCTTTCACAGTACTCTGTCAGTCCAGAGGAATACAATAACCTGTGCTCCCAAATGGAGCAGAATCAGCAAACTGACTCATAAGTAGTTATCTTAAATTAAACTTATTGTCACAACCTTTGGCTATTTTTCTTTTTTTTTTTTTTTTTAAATAAATTCTTCCCAGCCTTCCCCATTCTAAAGCTGTTTTAGATGGGGAGACTTATTCCTACCAGACACAGGGTGGCACAGTGTCTCTCTTCACTGTTAGCAGCAAGATGAAAGAAGCCACTAACAGAATGGCTGGAGTTCACTTCTGGGGTAGCCATAGAAAGGAATGGAAAGGCTGAAAACAGCGAAAGAGAGAATAGACCTGTTTGAATTGCCCTGCTGTTTCAGGGATAAGAGAAAACACAGCTCTTCCTCCTACACTGGGACTGTGGGATGAAGCTCAGCTTGCTCTGTGCTACCAGACTTAAGGGCTTTGACATCACCACTGTTTTCATACCCAGAATGCTGCAGAAACCACTGCCCCTTTTCCTTTCTTCATGTTCTAGAGTTGCTCTGCAGAGAGATTATCCTCCCAAATTGCTTGCATTTAGCTACCCCGTCTACTTGAAGGCACTTCTGTGCATACAAAACCTCTCCAAGGGGACAGAAAGACTCCACGTCTCTCCCTGCACTCCTATAAATACAGAAATTCTGCTGTGAACATGCAAAACCACGACAGTGCAAGAACATGCACTCCTGGTGAACTCCGCTTAATGTGCTTTAACGGAGGAAGTCCAGGCAGCTGCTATGGACTTCAGCTTTCGGCAGCACTGTATCTATTTTGCACTTGCTGAAGTAGTATTGGGAATATACCAGCATAGTCAGCAGAAGTACTTCTAGTTCTTAGAGCTGAGATGATGACACTTTTTCCTTTAAGACAGTACTAAGGATCATTGTGTTGCTAGTGAGTAAAACTTGGGTCCTGAGCCACTTTCTCTGCGATAAGAAAAGATGACAGTAGGGGGACCACTTTGTAAAATGACCCTGCAGTTTTGGTTTGGTTACCCCCTGTGACTCAAAGAAAGCAGACTGCAGTGAGGTTGATGTAAGTCACTGATGGCTATGTGACTGGAGGTACTAATGCTAGTACCTCTAGCCTTACTTCTCCCTGAGAACTGTGGGCTGGATTTAGCTCTACTTTTTCATTAAACTGCTCCCACCTAAACTACGTGTTGACACCCTGTACAATGAACAGAACAATTTGAATACTAAATACATTGTTGTATTTAGTATAGCAAATGGAGGTCTCAGTGAACTGCTATTAGAAGTTGTCAAGAAAGCGAACAAAACATTATTTTCCATCAAGTTCTTTATACAGCCTAAAAACATAATGTCATTAAATAAAAATCAATGGCCTACCCTTGCTTAAGAACAGTGTGTTCTGCTCTAATCTCTGTCTTAAACATGCTATAAAGTATTTGGAGAAGAGTGATGGAAACAGGTATATGATAGTGAGTTACTCCTGGCAGACGTGGACTGCTTGGGAAAGGGCACATCAGGGAATGTCACCAAAGCCCTTGGCCATATCAGTAGACAAAACAGGATTTCACGTACCTTCTCCTAAAACAAGAGCAAGAGCATATCCCAGCAAAACGGAACAGCAGCCCGGTTAAAAACTGCAACACACCCAAGATCCCCAGATCTCAGCAGCACAAGCTGTTCCAAGTACACAGAGGATTATTAAAGGGCATTGCATTCACGCCGTTAAAATAATCAAATCACTCTAGGCAGGATAACATACATTTCAGAAACAGTGGAAAACCTCTAAAAATAGGCTAGGAAGAAGCCTCCTCTGGGAGCAGGTTATTTTGGAATTGTCTCTTACAGGGGTTTCTGCACTGCCCTCAGCACCTGACCTGGGCCTTACCTCTCCCCTCCATATGAAATTACTTGGGCCATGCCTTGCTCTAATTCCGCAGAGCAACTCCAAAGTAGCGGTGGCCCACAGTACAATGAAAGAACTATTGCTGACCAAACCAGATGTAAATAATTGTTTCAAAAGGGAGTTGGTGGAACAATGAAAGAGTTTTAAGACCAAAGGACAGAGTTAAGTGGGAAGTGCCAAACAGCAAATACAGTATGGAAGGGCTGAGGCATTTCTGAGAACATGAAATAAATATTTCAAGAAACCAACAGTTCCTTAAGGAACTAAGGAATCTATGTGGAGTAGGCCTGCTGTCACCAAAAACTGAGAAAGAGGCAAAATCGAGATGACGTGCTGGGGGGGGGGGGGGGGAGGGGGGGGGCAGACACTTTTCTTACCCCAGGGTTGTTAATACAAGAACTTCCAAAATCAGCTAACAAATACAGCCCCAGGTTCCCTTATAAACTTGAACTAGAGCTGCTAACTCAAATTAGTTTGCCACCATCACTATTTTAATTCAGTGCAGTTAACCCAGGCTGTTCAGTTTAACCTAACAGACTTTTACTTTTCTTTTTGCATTGCAACTCCATCATCACATACTATGTTATATTTAAGGCAACAGTAGTACAGTAGGTGATCAGGAGGAAAGATATCAACTCAGATTTACGATTTTGTTTTCTCCTTATGTAAAATATCCTCTTTTAGAGTTTCCAGAATCCCAGTTAAAACAGCACCTCTTTTCTTCCCCTACTAGTGCTCGGACTCAGACAAAAACAATTGTAAGGTTAAAACCTGAGTGTGTAGTAAGTTGTCACAGTGAGGAACTAGATCTCACCATGAAGCACTTCAAGCGTGGCACTGAAGGTTTGCCCGTCGGAAGTCAGAGGGGATCAAGAGGACATCGAGCTCAGTATATTTGTCAATAGTTCCCACATAACTAAGCTAGCAGTTTGGGTTGGGGGGTTTTTTAAGGCCTGAAACACACTCCAGATGATGTGCTTTAATTTTAAACAGAAACACCAATAACAAAGTGTTACATGTCTATCACAAAAACCAGCATTAGCAGAAATAATTTGAAACTAAGTGAACTGCCTAAAAACTGAAAGATCTTTCAATAAGAAGTCACTGCAGTAGGAAAATGACACGCTCAGCACAGAAACAAGACAAAAAGCATCTTTTTTAGCTTCAGAATTACTACCAAGTCGACGCAGTGAAGTGTGCTCCACTAACTGCAGACCTACATCGAATATGGATCATTTCTCCTCAAGAAAGATCAAAATAGGGAACAGGTTTCAGCATACAGCCTGCCAAGACTGCATGAGGAAAGTATTCAGAATCGTGAGTGCAGAAAAAAATACACTAATCAAATGTAGCTTTTTCTGCCATCAGAATTGCAGAATATTGTCTGCACAATAGACAATCAACATATCAAGCATCACAAAATTAAGTTCTGTATATAGCATATTTGTAACAGCCTGAACATTTCATCATAACAAACGCTAAGTTCAAATAGTCTAAGGACTCTGTTTACGATTCCCATTTATCATCAGGACGGATTCAGTTATCCCCGTCTACTCCACGTTGGGACACGTGTATCATACCACAAGCACCCTCAGCATTCAAGTCCCAAATAAGACTGACGCATATCAGATCTCGATGTGCTGGTCTTTTCTCCAAAGCATTATCCACTGGTACCACCAGGAGTTCAGTACTAAACTAAGACTAGTTACTTGTTTGCAATATTCTTTGGTAGATAAGCTAACCCATGATACACATACGAAGCTCAAATCAATTTTTTTGGATTGTGCTTAAAACTGCCAGTGTACTTTACAGATGACCTGTTTGCAACAGTCTACGACTTTAAAACAAACAGATTTCAAATATTTTAAATTTTGATTTAGGTGGCGCATTACTTTTGCGTTTCAGAAGTTCACCATCTGCTGGGTTTACCTTTTAAGTCTCTCTGCACTCCGGCTGCGCAGCCATCTGGGATGAGATAATTTGAACAGCAGACTGTTTCCTCCCATGTTACTAGAGAGGAAGAGCAGCCAAGCGTGTATGAATAAACTCTATTTCATTCTTTCAAACAAAGGTGGAGGAGGAGAATTTGAAAGTTCAAAAAAACGGGGGGAAGGGAGGGGACTAAAAATGGCAACCCCAGTTTCCATCTTCAACCGCACCATGACTACCAGAGCTGAGTCACAGTTACTATTGATTATAAATAAGCAGGAGAAAACAGAGCCTGACTTACAGATCCCAAGGTAAATTTGCAAGGCTGGCAGCTAGAAAGCTTTTTCATTTGTAAAGTGGAAAGGGAAAAGTAGAATCAGAGCAAAACAAAGAAGCTCTGTCTATACCCACCAAGTCGATTTTCAGACCAGAGCCAGATAAAGCATTCAAATCTCCTGTCAATTATCCCGGTGTAAATCAGGTAATGCCACTGAGGTTAAGTGGACCTGTGCGGACTCAGGAGAACCTAGAGTCTTCTGCATCTTCTATAGGAAAAGATCTTTTTAACTTATCAAATGCCAACATTTTATGTTAGACGGACACAGAAGGAGCTTTAGTTATCCAGCAGCTTAAAAATCTGTCCTCTCACCATCAAGTAGCTTTGAAACTATCAACCACCTATGCTAATTTTTCCTCAGTTAAAGTCACAATCACCTCTGCAATCCTTTGCTCGTCAAAATACCTCAGCAGGTATAGGAGTCACTGAGGAAAATCATTAAAAAAAATCCCGGTTATTTCTATGTTGATCAAGGAAGTTTACTTTATTCATCATTATAAAAATATTCAGAAGTCATATGGCAGAAAGGGCAACACTTATAAAGATTGCACTGTGACAGCTCCTGTGCGAGATCCTAAAAAGGAAGATATGCAACCATTTAAAGAAAAGGTAACTCTGTAGTACAGAAATAACACTTACTGTGTCATTGTCAGCTCTTTCTAAAAACTTGACAGGCCCCTGCTTCAGGCACACTACTTGTCTTGTTAGAGGGAAGCACCAAAACATACATCCCACACTTTGTCAAAAGAGTAATTCTCACCCAAAATCATTTTAAATTTGCATGACAGAACAAAGGTGAATTTGGAAACAGCCACCAGAATGTGTGGAGGATTGTGTGCCTGCAAAGGTGCACAGGTTCACGCATTTTGTAACACTAGCGACTAAACTTTGGTAAACTGGCCATGGACAACTCTTTTTCCACCTGTTAAAGATCGCTGAAAGTCTCTGATGCACAAGTATATCGAAGCTGCTCATTCTCCACCTGAAGTTTCCTACTAACAGCCAGCCCTTTGAGTTAACTGCTCGTTGAAATAGGTTCACATACAGGTAAAGGGAAGGCAGAACAAGGCATTACTTACTCCATATACAGTGTTGGTGGAGGGGGAGGGAGCAGAGACAAATTGCTACCTGCCTCAGCAGACAGCTCCAGAGGCCGCTCCCTTCCCTAAGGATCTACCTCCAACACATCCTGGTCTTCTCCAGGAGCCGTACTCAACTCATGGTCAGCGTTTTAGTGTCTAGTCTTTCACTCCTCATAGACAAAGCCACAAAACTGGCTTGTTGAAATTCTCTCAGAGAGAAGTTTGAAAAGACAGACAGGGGATTAGGAAGCGATCAATGAGAACCGCAGCAAAGCAACAATTTACCCAGCAGGGTTGTCTTGATAAAAATCTGCTCACCAACGATTTATCTCTCACCTTTGTTATTTAAGTTCAACCAGTCCCCACTATCTCAGCCTCTGAGCAACTGAAGTCAGAGACTCTACCCAGTTCAACAGCCCCCAGGGCGACCCACAACCCAAGAGTCTCATGCAGCATTAGAGTCTCCAGTGCTCGACAGACATCACCGCTTCGGGAAAGCTCAAAACCACGTATCTGGAAGCGCTGCAAAAACTCACCAAGAGGAGGCGACAGAGGCAACAAGTTTTATCTACTCCTTGACCCTCTACAAATTGAGGAAGGAAGACTGTAACCACCATCCTTGGGGGTGTTCTGAAATAAGACCCAACTCCAAGGAAAAACAAGCTTTTCTCAGTTCAGGAGAAAGCCTAGAGAAGTGCCTTGCAAGGAGCACACAGCTGCCTACAGACCAGATCTTTATGAGCTGCCAAGGCTTGCCCCACCTAGCCTCTAGACTGGCTGTGATCATGTGGAAGAGCAAACAGTCATCTGGCCAGCCCTCTGATGTACACAAGACACAGCTGAATTGGATAAAAAAAGACAGTTCGTTTTTGTAAGAAACAATATATTTTATTTTTCTGACACCACAGCCCTGGCGAGTGGTTTTGTACCAAATTTAATGGAGGTTACACAGAACGTTTTACGCTGGGGAAGAAAAAAAAATAACCACAAAAAAATCCTGGATAACTTTTAGTGTCTGTTCCACTCCCACATTAATAAAATCACTTGGGGTTTCTAAGAAAAGGAGAATAGGAAACAGTGAGAGAGACTACTGTAGAATGTAACAGTGTCCAAGTCCAGCCCCTTCCTGAAAGTGGGAAGAGTCCCCACATGAGGAGAGGCTCTCCTAGATTTTCTCCCCAAAATAACACAATGTATTGCAGCTGCCATAGGAGGAGACAGAAGGGGGACGGAGAGAGAGAGAAGCCTATTTAATAAAGAGTGGGAGGGAGAGACAGAAGGTGCTGGACAGCACGCCATAATTTGAAAAATATGTCCTTAACTTATTATTTATTTCTTTTAAAAGATTCCCCTCACTGAACTTAAGTTCCTTTTTGTGCTTTTCATTAATACTCTGCTCTGAGGTCGTAGTTTGGTTTTTCTATACATTGGAGTTGAAGGAAAATAGTCCGAAGTTCTGAAGATGGATTCTCCACCTAAAGTAAACAGCCTAGAATCCCATTCTCCTCTCACCCCAAAGACTAAAGTCTCTGCTAAAATCCCTTTTACAATATAGTACAGTACACAAAAAAACCCAAAAATAACCGAAAGTCCTGGGAGAAGCCAGTCCGAAGGACGTAAACATACAGAGAATGGTGCAACTTGTGACAAATGGCAATTCTCAAAATACAGCTACAGATTCTCAAAGCAGGTGCCGTCACGGGATACCCAAGTCCACAAAAATAATTTTTAAAAAATAAATCTTAAAAAAAAAAAAAAACAAACAAACGAAAAAAAACAACCTGTTAAAATGAATATTTTTTTTTCAGGTAATTCCATACATTCGAGATTTCCCAAAGCGTCCTCTGGTCTCTTTTCACCTATTGCATGGCCAAACTGTACTCCTGAAGCTCCCAAAAAAGCTCTCAGGACTTGGAATCTCATCTTGACAAGGATCAGAACATCCAGTCTTACGGTAGCAGCTTAAAACATCATGTTCCCTGGGTTTCCAGGGCCTTGGCTAAATCCTCCCATGCCAACATCAGCAGCCATACCGCGGGGTCTCATCTGGGGGGGAATCATGATGTTCTGTTGGGGTCCCATCATGCCCTGCATTGACATCATCATACCAGGTGAGCCTACAGGACCTGGGTGGCTGTACAGCCCTGCAGGGGCTCGGTCCTTGCCTGGGATCATGCCCACAGCGGCCACGGGGTTACTCATTAACGCGGGCTGGCCAGGCATCGCCGTTTGTGCTGGTGACATCATGCGATGGTGCGGCCCCATCATGCCTTGCTGCAGAAAGGCAGGCGGTCTCATCGGGTTATGGCCTGGCATGGATGGAGCTGTCCCAAGGGGGATATCTGGAGTCCCCACCGGCCCGGGGCCCCCCATGCCAGGTAGCGTTAGTCCCATCCTCGGGGTCTGGTCTCCTATCATCCCCTGCATGTGGGAAAACCCAGGTCCGGGACCCTGTGGCTGCTTGCGGCCTGGCACCTCCCCACGAGGGAAATACTGTAGTGTCTGGCTAGGCTTCTCCGATGGGATAATCCTGGACAGGTCAAACTCAGGTATTCCCGTGGCTCCAGGACGGATCACCTCCTGCAGCTCCGGATCAGTGAAAACTGAAGGCATATTGTTTCCAAGAACAGTGAAGGAATCTGGACCACCAGGGCCTCCAGTCTTGCAAAGTGCTGGATCTGTCGAACTTTGGGGCAGGTTAGCAGGACGCCCCAGAGGTCCTTCTCCGTGGAAGCCCATTCCTGCTGGGAAGTTGCCTTGTCCCCCGCTGGGCCCATTGTGTGGAAATGGCACCTGCTGTGGAGGAGACTGTACAGGAGGGAACCCCTGTGGGAAGCCCAGGCGTCCTTGAGGTACCATTGGAGAATCTTGGGATCCATGCCCCATCATCGGGTTGTGTGACATCAGGCCAGGTCCCACGGGGACCCCATGAGGAGGTATATTGGGTCCCATAGCATTTGGAGAGGGCATCTGGTTGTTATGGGAAAGAGGCTGGGTCATTCCCATTGGGCTAAGGGTTGGCATTGGACCCACTGGGTTTGGACCTGAAATTCGAGGATTCTGAGAATTAATGCCCATTCCTAGGGAAGAAATAAGGAGTCAGATTTAGATAACAGTCAATAAAACACAATGAAGATGCCAGAGAGCTTTCTGCCATATTCCCCCTCTGCCCCTCAAAAAATCGCTTGTAAAAAGGTGTCAGTCATGGCTCTGAAAAATGCTGTATTAAGCAGGAAATTGATGCCACCTGGACAGCAGCCACCCTAAGCTTGTCACTGCTCTATCAAAAAGTGACTAAAGCTGCTCTGGAAGTAGATCTCAGTCCAACCCATACTTTTACTACTTTCCTGGCAGTCTAGGCAAGGCAGTCAGTGACAAACATGTCGGCAGCAGATTATCACCATATGGTCGCTTGTCCACTGGGAGGTAACCGAATCTCCTTTCAAGACTTATGAAGTACATGAATCAGGAAGTCCTCATAAAACTAGGAGGACATGATCACTGAGGTTAATGAGCTATCATCACAAGCTTATTCAATTAGCAAGCTTCTCCAGGTATATTCAGCAATTCTGATCATTACTATGTGGAACAGATAGTGAACCTATAAGTAAACTCATCAAGAATTCCCAATTCTCAGTTCATCAATTGCCAAGGTAATGAAACAGCCAGTCATTCCTTCCTTCAACTACATTAACTGAAACGGGGCAGAGGGGCTAACACATATTTTTGCATTAAATATGCATGTGCTCATGAACAGTAAGCAATCAGCAGGGATTTTTCATATAAACGTGTTCACCCATAAGACAACCCCAGAAGACAACGTTTTATTTTGCTTTTCCTCTAACTCTGAAGTAGAGAACAGGACAGTTTCCCTCAGCCCTGCCTACGGTCACCTGCCATTACACATTTTCTGTAGCAGCAGATGTGTATTTTGGGGAAGCGCTGTAACACTCTCTTCTGAAACAGAAGCAATACACAAAAATGAAGGAGAAGGGAAGACTACACGATCCAACGTCTGGAAAAAATTTCTGAAGCTTCTAAAACACTGTCTTAAGACAGGGGAAGAAAGGTTTCCTCCAGATAACAGGTTGTAGATTTGACCCTTATTCCCATAAGCAGCCTTCACTCAAACAAGTTTTCCAGTCAACCTGAGTGGAAAGGTCTCCAGGCACATGGGTCTTCTAGATAAGACATTTTCCTGAAGAAAACTAGACAGAAGAATTGGTTGCAAGGAGAGTTTCTGTCTCCCCATTTCTGAGAATTGCAGTTGTTGCCCTCCTCAAAAACATTCCACGGCTATACTCATCAAGGTTTTCCCTCTTACCCTCCGCATCTGATGAAGCTTCCATAAAAATCACCCTCACTGCATTGCCTGATAGCTTGGACCTACATTGCCTAGAGTTTCTTACCTGGTACACTGTTCATAGGTGGCAAGTTTGGGGAGCGCGCTGGAGGGGAGTCATCATCCGAGCTGGCCACAGTTTTGATGGCATCATGATAGAGTGGCGTAGAGCTGGGCATGGCAAATTTGGACATCCTAGACATCATAATGGAGAGAGGATTCTGGGAGAGGGTCGGCTCTGGAGGCATTGTGTAAGGGCTGCTAGAGGGAAGATTTCCAGGGAGAGTCACGGGGGCAGACTGGCTGACTGTGGAAGGAGGTGGACCACCTTAAGGGGGAGGAAAAAAAAAAAAAAAAAGCCTTCAATTTTTTTTTTTCCATCTTGAAGTTTCTTCCTCAATCATACCCTTTTCTCCTAGAAGTTTCAATAACTGGAAATCCCTCTTATTGCAAGAGACCATCTAACTAGTGCAGTCAACGCCTGTGAAATGTAACCAGAACAATAAGCTTCTTGATCTAGATAGTTAATGTTTGTTACTCTGGATTCTCGACTTCTACTGGAACTATCTTAAGCCTGTACAAATCCACAGTCTGAAAATCCTACTATTCAATCCTACTATTCAACTTCTATGCACTGGAGAGAGACTTATGTACCAGGTCTAGGCACAAAAAAAATCTAAATCCAGGTCAATCAATTGTTCCTGCACCCACCAAATGTAAACTTTAACTCCTTTCCCTTTTTCTTTAGGGGAGGCATCAAACAAGCACAGGAGAGACAGGCTGTGCATGAAAAGCTGTAGCAAGTCTTATGCTGAGACATTTGGGCAGATTTCTGACAAGCTATATCAGCACCTACAAGTAAAATTCCTTATTTTAATTTAATTTCAGGCTTTACATACACATATTTACTGTTCATTCCAGTTAAAGAAGCATTTTCTGTACCTATTAGTTTAACACAATTCTTTGCTCTCTCAAAACTAGAAATAACTTAATCATACTTCCAATCTCTTTTGCTATTCAACAATTAATTTCATGCTACTTGAACCATACTTGAAGAAAAGATGCTAAACCAAAGTTTAGCATCACAAACTCAAAATTCACTGCACTCCACTCCCACCCCTAAAAAAGGAGAGAAGACAAAATCCCTCAACACCAAAACACTTCCGCTTTGGAAGAGCTGCATATAAAGGTGTTGTTTAAGCATGGTGTTAGGCGTGGACTAAAGCATTCGATTCAGATTTTTGGCAGCTGGGGCTCGCACTGAGCATTGCCTTGGCAGCTATGCTGGACGCTAAAACCCAGGCTCCATGCCCAAACACACCACAGCACAGGCACCCAACCGGCAATCCTGCTAAATCACATAAGGGGTTACCTCCCTACCACCGCCACTGCCTCAGAGGCTGCTAATTCAGTTACAATCCAGCCCTCCCTGTCTCACGGGGCGTTTCCGCTGGAGTCTCCGCAGCGTTGTTATCCCCAGCAGCACTAGAGGGCAACGTGGGCAAACCTCTTCAGCAGCCTCTGGCCAAATCCCCCACAAGGAGATTTTCCCAGGCAGGAAAGCTCCAGAGGGTCGCTGTGGTCCAAGCCCAGCCAGAGGGACAAACCTCATCCCCTACAAGCCTCGGGAGTATTTGGGAGAGGGAGAGGGAGGGAGGAGATGCTCATGCTACTGAAAGGCCAAGCAGACCAGAAGGATTCAAAAGCAGTCTGTGCTCTCAGGCACAGCCTCTGCACACCAAGGTCCCATGACACAGCCTGGCCCTTGTGTGCTACCAGAGGGAGACCAGGGCCCTGCTAGCGTATTACAGTACCCACTTGCTGTTCAGCTATTTCTGAAATGGTGAAAGTCTGAACAAATGTTAGTACATCTCCTCCCCATCTGTGGTGGTAAATCTGGAAAGCATTAACTATTACCTGAGCCTAGATACATAATTGGCAGTGACAACTCCTATGATCAGCATGTATTTGTAGGAGCCTTTTATTTCAAAGCACTTCCATGACATAAGCAGAAACTTCTCCACAAAGCTATAGCCATCAGGAGCTAGAGGCAGAGTGGCCAAGAAGAACCACTCTGAAGACTGTTTTCTCCCAATAAAACAGTCCTACCTTTTTTCCCACCTCTTGACCACACCCTTTCACTTTTGCATCCTCCAAATTAACCTCACTGCGACACAGGGGGGGTATGGTGTGAGCGCACAAGTATAAAAGGAGGAAGAAAAACACTTATGCTCCGCTAACATATCCAACAAGCTCTGAGCCTCAACACAGCCTGCCTCAGAACAGGCAGAGAAAGCGCCATCTTGCTTTGCTGCACCGTCGCCCTCCAAGAAACCTTCTCACCTTGCTGCACACTTCAAGGTAACCTGATATGAACCAAAGACCCAAATTTAGCAAAATGAGGTGGCACTGACCTGACTCCACATTCCCCAACATGGCTGGAGAAGACATTGTGAGAGACGCCTTGTGGTTTGGGGGAATCCCAGGGCTCTGCAAAGGAGGCTTTGGAGACGAAGTCCAGCCCGGAGAAGGTGCGGGGAGAGATGGAGACTTGAGGTGGACAGGAGAAGCAGCAGCAGACCCCAAAACAGGAGGGGACTTAATGGAGGCAGCAGCAGCTGCGGCAGTGGGGCCTGCTAGCATTCCTGCCAGCTGGGAGGGCGTCTGAGGAGACTTGAGGTTCCCCGACGGAGACCCCATCATGGGAGACTGGACCTGGCGCATTGTGGGAGACTTCAGGGGGTTGATTCCTGGAGAATGCACCTGACCGGCTGCAGAGATATCCAAAGGCTTGCGGCCTAGGCTGCGCTGTGCAGGGGGAGCAGTGTTGAGGCTATTCGGGTTACTGGTGGGATTGAGAGGTAGTGGCGGCATGTGGCTGAGCCGGTTGTTAGTCCTTTGGTCAGGCCCGATCTGTTCTCTGAGATTTCGGAGACCAACTCCTGGGCCCTGAGACATGGGAAGGAAAGGCCTGGGACCCATGCCATACTCCTGCTGGGGGTGCTCTCCAAATGGCAACGGCACCATTTTCTGCTGGGAGGAGAGCATCTCCGAGACACCAGGTCGTAATTTCATCATCTCTTCGGGCCCCACTCCTGCCTCCCTCAACTTCTGAGGTACCAGGGGTGGGTTGGAGGCCATGCTGACATTCATAGCCATGTCCCCCCCCTTCATGCTGCCAGGGCCCATCCCAAACTCCAGCTCCCTACTAGAGCCCATTTGTGGGGGTATTCCTTTTGGGAAGTCCCCCCTGGAGGGGCTCATAGGCCCTTCCACTGGCATGCGAGGGAAGATGGGGTTATTCCCAGGCTCCATGTGTCTCTGGGAGGGAATCATTCTGTTTAACTCCATGCCAGGCCTGATGCCTTCCATGTTCAGGCCAGGAGGGAGGCCCATCTGTTTCTCAGCCAACTGCTGCTGATAGATCTCTTCGGGCAGGCCCTGCGGATTGGGGAATCTCTCCCCTCGGCCAGGGCCACTGAAGACACCCTGGCCAGGAGGGAAGTTTCGGCCATCTGGGATTTTTGGCACATCATCTGGCCAGCTAACCCCCGAAAGCCCAGGTCTGGAGGCGGGATTTGGGACACTGGGGCCCTCCATGTCAGGGTTCATCATTCCTGCAAAACCAGGCAGGCGCATCTGGCTCCCAGGCATGTTGGGATGAGGGGCCATGCCTCTGGGGGGCAGAGAGTGTGACATGTTCATGCCTTCAGGGAAGGGCTCTGGACCCCCAGGGCCCCAGCCTTCCCCAGGGGTCATCTGGTATGGAGGGGGAGGCCCTCGAACCACTCCGCGAGGCCCGTGCTGATGGACCATCATGTCCTGCAGGGAACACTGTTGCACAACAACCTGCTCTTGCTTTCTCCTCTTCTCCTCATAAAACTCCTGCTGCAGCTTGAGCCAGGCCACCTGCTCAGGAGTCATGTGGTCTAGGTGGTCTGGGCCTATGGGTCCCGACTGGGAGTTCATGGGTGGTGGCCCCATTTCATCTGGGGAAAAGGGCATGTCCCTGTGTCCTTGAGGGCCAAACGGAGCCCCTCCATCTGTCCGAGACCCCGACCCTTTGCCTAAACTTTGGGATTGAGCCATCATGGCCTGTATGGGCCCTTCAGGTTTCTTTTGGGGACCATCCAGCACCCCAGAATTTGGGGGTGGCCCCCCGCTTTGCCCTCCTGCAAATTCCTTCTCATCAGGGAAGAGCATGCGCTGTATGTCTCTCAGGGTCTGCAACGAGCGCTCTCGATGTTCCAGCTGCTCCTGAGACAGTCCATCTGGATTCTCACCCAAACTGGATGGGTCCCCACCAGACACCTGCTGGGGAGGACCTTTGGGGTCTGCAGCAGAGCTATTGCTACCTTGCGAGACTGGGCTAACTGCTCGATTATTGGGGGTCGAACTCTGCCCAAATCCTTCTGTCTGCAACGGGGTAGAGTTGGCAGGGCTGCCCACAGACATCACTTTGCTTTCCACGCTGGGACTGTCCTGATCTATGGGGCACGGGGGGCCAGTGGATTTGGATACTGGTGCTGACACGGGTGGAGTCGGCTGCATTTTGGCGTTCTGCGGAGGGTTCTGGTCCTGGGCGGTGGGAGGCTGCGGCTGCGGCAGGGGCTTGGCTTCAGTCCGAAGTGCAGTGATCGGGGGGTTCTGAAAGACAAAGCCACGTGCTGTCACTTGCTCTTCTTACAGCTATGTCACATAAGCAGAGGTGCACATGAAAGATCCTGCCTCAACCTCGCTAGCCCACGCTTTGCAAGGAAGGGTAGTATTCCCACAACAGTTACAGAGCAGCATCTTGGACATGAAGAAACATCTGTTTTGCTCAAGCAAAAGCAGGTACCCTATGCTTCTGTGCTAACTCTGCATGAGCAACAGGTCAAAAATAGGTCACCTAATTACTGCAGGACTCACTCTTCTTTGGTTGATCCAAGCCATTTATTCACAGAAGTCTAGGACAACAACTGGCTCTCTCTTTTCCACCCTAAAATTTATTTCAGAGCATAAATAATCATCTCTCTCTCTGAATCACAAACACACACAAGCATATTTACCATTTCCCTTCCCACCCACATGCAGGTAATCCCTACCAAGGGTACAGTGTTTCGTTCTGCCTTGCTGTTTGAGATGTTCTGGATATGAAAGGACACAATGGTTTCCACCTGTCCCTTCAGCACAGCTTCTGCAGCCCTGCAAAGACAGACAGACAGATGCACATACCCAGTTGAAGCTAAGAATGAAGTTTTCCTAACCACCCTCCCTTCGCTCCTTCAGCTGGCAGAAGGGAGAAAGACAGAGCCATGCATATTTGACTCCAGATGAGCAGCAAAAGAAAATGCTTACATCTATAAGCTCATCAGCATTTAGGGCTCATGTCTCCATTTAAGCCATCCCTGCCTCTATTCACTGCATGGATTGTGAAACAGTATCTATCAGCATTTGCCAAAATGCAGCTCAAGATGAAGAAATAATCACTTCTTAGAGGACAAGAAGCAGCGACGTTCTTCACCCCAGCCTTTTCATCCTCCCCAAAATACTTAGTAATGACTTTTTTCTACAGAAAAACACTTGATAGAGAAAATGCCCTTGTGAGTCTCATAAAAAAGGGAGCACAAACACAAGTCCCACTCCCTGAAGACATTCAAGCATCTACCTACTTACTTGTTGGCCATCTCAGTAGAAAAGACGTAAACCACTTTGGATGGAGTTTTCTGCCCACTTGCTGGCTCCAAAGCAGCAGTCAGGCCATGGGAAGGTGTGGAAGACCTTGGGGCTGAAGCATTTGAAGGAGTCATGGAGTGTGGTGTGTGCTGAGAATCCTGGGACTTCACATGATCAGCAGAATTGCAGTCTGGAGTGGGGAAGGAAGGGGAAAAGAGGGGAATCACTAGCTTGGGAGCTCTTTAGAGACCTCATCTTTGGCTCACATTTGGAAAACAGTCAGCACTTTTTCCCTCCAACCACTACTAAAGGATGCTCTTCTGTTACACCATGCATCTTCCCTCTAATGGCATGTTATCCTTCAGGCACTGCGGGGAGAAAGCTTATCTTGTCCCATTCCAACCCAAAAGTCAGTTCCCAGAGCTAATCCCTTTGCATTCCCTAATGGCCATGTGGAATAGCACAAAAAGTACACACTAAAAGGAAGAAATAGAAAAATGTTTGGGTCCAAGGAAAACACTGTGCAAAACTTTACTTTTTTTCTCTTTGGCAACCTTAGCCAGAAGGCCTAACAAATGGACAATAAAGCGCTGCAAATGAAAGATGGAGGACTGCACATCTAGTCTGTTTCTGCACTGCCTCACTGGGACAACGCTGGAGCAAGAAACAGAACCCAGAAATCTCAGCTCTGGCTTGTGTTACCTGTCAGAGAACTGCAAGGTATGTATCTGTTTTGTTAAAACAGGTCTGCATATTGTTCAAAACCCTAGCTCAACCAGAGCAGATCCCGGAAGGCTAAAGGCCAGAAGGAAACCAACAGGTTACATTTCTATTTTCAAATCCCTGGGGGTGTTTCAGAGTTACAAGGGAACTTTCCCACCATAGTGAGAGCTGCGCTTCAACTGAACATGAACAGGATGGACACGTTTACTGACGCCAGCTATGAAAACTTCTCCTCTTCACTTGCTCTCAAGACCTTTAGACTCCGTTGGCTGGCACTTACAGAACCACAGACAAATAAGTGTTTTGCTAACACTTGCATAGCCTAGAGATTCTTCATTTCACGAAAGGCTCATACCAGTTCTCTGCACTTGCACATGTATCCTTCTAGCAAACATACCTTTGATTTCAGGGTCGTCATTAGGAGTCCCAGCATCCCTCTGTTCGAAGGAATCTGCCGAAATGCTCCTCTCTCTCTTTCCCTTCCCCTTGGCACCATTTCCAGCCCCATTCTTCAGCCCCATGCTTCCACCTGGGCCAGGGAGTACTTTGGGGGGGTGACCTCCACTTTTGGGGTCACAGGGAGAGGGCTGGGATTGGCTGGTGGAGCCCCCCTGTTTGCCCTGGTTGGAAAATTTGGAATCCAGCTGGGGGTTGCCAGACGGGGACATCACTGTGGGGGGACGGACCATCACCTCCTGCTTTGATTTGGGGCTACTGGGGGCAAAGGAAAAAGAGAAAAGAAAAAAAAAAGTAACAGATCAGATTGTGGGATCATTCAACCCCGTGGGAACAGATTAGAGAAAAGCAGAAACACCAAGTGCCACCTTTGCAAGCTAAGGCAATTGCTGACAAATAAAAAAATGCCTGCAAGCTCAGAGTCATCCACGTGCTTTTTTGAACATGCCCTGAAAGGGTTATTATCCAAGATGGGATCTCATTGCTCAAGAAGGCACTAGGGCAAGCTGCAGACCTGCCAGAGCCCAGGAACTGCTGTCACATGAGGACCTACCTCTGGGGCTTCTGTCAATAAAGACAACGGTTTCTATGTGCACAGAGAAGCGCCTCACACCAAGACCAGCTCAGAGTAAACAAACAAGGGACAATAAAGTTCACCTCACCACTCTCCCAGACCCGAATTATACAGTGCAGCACTGCTCAGAGCAGACCCCCCCCCCCACCCTACCTCTTCCCCCTGCTCCTCCCTAGCCAGTTCTACAGGGAGCACAAGGAAAGCCCAGCATTACTGCAGCATTCATCATACATTGGGGCGAGCTGCCAGGGAAACACAAACCTCTGACCGTGAAAACAATTAAACCAGCTACAACCTGCCTCTGAGTAAGGAAAGAGAAGGATACCATCTCCCTGCACGCTCCTGTAAAATGGGGCACAAGAAGCTCCATTAATTGGTCAAAGGAAATTCAATGTCCTTTCCTTCCCTCTCCCATTCAGACAATTGCATCTTAAAACTATTTTCTTCCTCTGGGTTTTACACACTTTTTAGCCATCCTTTCTTCTCACACACCAGTCACTTCACTGCTACGCGGATCTTCTGCATTTTGTTTTCCCATCATCACCATCACTTCAACAGACAGTGCTTGCTAGCATCCTCTCTATGGGACTTGCATATGCTGTTTCCTCTTTTGGCCAGACATCTGACTCAGAGGCACTCCCTCCAAGTTACTCTTAAGTTCCAGATGACCTCTAGGAGTAAATAATCCAGCCTGAGAATGCAGTCCATCACACCACTGTAAGTCCCTGAACACTGCTTTGCTTCCTTTTTTTTTTCCCCTTCCAAATTAGCAGAGGGGAGATGCTGACCTGCTGCCCTGGCAGGTGAATGATAGTGCACAGCTGATCAGTTCCCCAGGCTGTTCAGGCAAATAATACGAAAGAAAACATTTTGTGTGAAAGCACAGACAGTGAGACCTTCTGCTGTCCAACTACCCCTTGGGGAAACAGATAATTACAAGGGGAAAAAACAGACAAAACCAGCATGTTCACTGTCCTGCAACCTATTTAAACCCCTGATGGAAGGGAGGAGGAATGGAGAACCTGCACCTCACAGGTGCAGAGCTCTTTCAGCTCATCCTGAACCCAGCAAATGTGGAGGCTCCTCAGCACTGTGCAGCCAGCGCTCAATTACTCACAGCAGGCCGGACTGAAGTGCAAAGGAGGACCAGTAAGTCTCATGCATCAGTCCTTGCCTAATGCTGCAGCAGAGCAGGGACAGCACCGTGCACCAACGCACAGCCGGTCACTTTCCGACTCCTTTCCTTACCTCTGTGTGTTGCCTGACGGGGAGTTCCTCACTTTGGGGTTACTGGAATGCATTGACAGAAATCCTGAGCTCACAGTCTCACACGCAGGCAGATGGGCTCTCGTCAAGTTCCTCTGGGAAGCCTGCCGCCACAGGCAGCTCTGAAGCGCTTTCTGCCACCCGCTTCTCTCAACGCTGTCTGTCTGCTTGCCTTTTTTCTCTTTGCTCCTCTCTGGTTTTGCACTGGGCACTTCCCTCCTGCAGCTCCAGCATTCTCTAGATGTGTGCCTCCTGCTGCCCAGGGGAAGTCTCGCATCTCCAGGGCACCCTGTTAAAACCACCCCACAAGAAGAGAACAGAAAACAGGTGAGGAACTTTCCAAGCAGATCTGTCCAACGTGAAGCAGTAAATGGCAATTCTTCCCCTATTACTAAAAGGGCAAAGGAGAAGAGCTTTCAGATGGCTGGAACACAGACAGCTATGTATTTCAAACCGGAGGGAGCCCTGGCTGGCCATTCCGTTCACAGGCAGTGAGGCCAGCTTCCTTTCATCCAAAGCAAATCATACCAGAGTCAACAAAGCAGGGACCCTTCTCATATCTGGACACTTCAATTCCAGATCTGTGCTCAGCTTGAAAACACCTCGCAGAAAGTCAGTAGGAAGCCAACATTATAAACCCCCAACATGACTTAGCTATCCAGAATTCCCCCGTGAATGGCCATAATCTGATGTTTCTTAGGAACATAAACTCCGTTCAAATCCCTTCTGTCCCCTTGGTCCAATATAACTAGACATATGTTCAATGATGTGCGATAAGGGTTGCTCAAAGGGAGAGGGGGAAAAAAAAAAAAAAAAAAAGCCTTCCTAACCACCTGTAAGCAACCAGCTATGCAGTGATTACTCTGAAATATCAGAGAGAGGCTACAGTCATTACTCCTATTAGAAAGGCTGACACATCGTTAGAGATCTGCCCATCTGAATTAGCAACACTGTACAAACTATTTTAAGTAATACAAAAGTATAGACTTTTATAAAAGGACAAAATAATCTTTCTTTTGAGCTTCCTTCTAAGAAATAATAAGCGTGATGTTAGCAATAAGGAACGTAAAACTGTTTTGGGATGAGGAAATTATTGAATATTACTGTTTATGCCCTTTGGGCTAAATTATTTTGGAACAAATTTCTGTCTTGTTTATATTTCAACAGAATCTTTTCTGTTCATCTCACCTACTCAGATGCAAATCCACTTAATTTAGAATCTAACCAAGATTTATTGTTAATGTATTAAGCATTGCTAGTTAAATATTATTCAAATGTAAATATTCCTGGTATTCCTTCTCAGCAGCAAAGAAGCAGTTTCTTCCTGTGTGTATCAAATGAAACAAAATAAATCTCACCAGACTGGAAGTGTCTTGAATTTTATGAAAAAACTACTGTTTGAATTGTATTTAGAGAGCAAAAATTGGTTTGCTCATGCGTTGACACCAGAGGATTAAGAAACATTAGTCGCTACATGACCCCCTCCAGCCAAAAAGAGTTATCTTGTGTTCAGCTCTAAAGGTTCTCCGCTTCCCCAAACTGACCTTGTTGTGAGGCTGTGCTCCTACCCTTGTTCAGTGACCCTGCATTGCTGTAGTTTGGTGTGACAGTGCTCCAGAGTGCAGTTCTTCTCTGGAGCTCTGCATCTCCAGAAACTGTCCTCTCCATCACCCGTCTCCTCTACGATCCAGAGGAATCATCCTGCTGCCTATTCTCACCTCCACTGTGCTGCACTAACCTATTAATGTGGGGGATATTTCTGCAACAAAGGCCTCATTTGTTCTGCCTCCTATTAGGCACAATCAGATGAACTCCAGTCTGAGCCACACACTCCACAGAATCCACATGTCTCTTTGGGGCTATAAGCTGGTTATCCCATTGATTTTGGGGACAATTTTGAGTTATTCTATTACTATCGTCATTTCCATCATGGAGTAGTTGAACCTGGTGCTACATAGTCATATTAAAGAAAGAAAGGGAACATCTTCACAAGTATCTACATCCTGTCAACTTTCCATACAAATTCTGCTCCTGTTTCTTTTTTGAAAACAAAACTACCATTATCAACAGCACCCAACTTCACCTTTGAAAAGAGATTTACGCACCAGTAAAAGTCAGTGGACCTCAGTGACACCAGGGAGTCCTCACTAAAGGTGGAGGTGTGACTGAAAATACAGTGAATTTCAGGTAAAAAAGAAAAAAGGAACAATAGCATTATAATGAGTAGAGCTCAACGCTAAAAAGCGGGATGTGGATGCCCGTGTGGTAGACTTCAGAATTCTAGTTGTTTCATCCTCTGCGTTCCCACTTTTGATATTTATGCATTATGATGTTACCTTTTATTACAAGAAAAGAATTTTCTCAGACTCCCAGTCTCACACAGGGCAATGGGGAAAACATGAAGAGGAACGGAATTAAGATCACACTGGCTGCACAGTATTTCTGACATTACCAAACTTTCAAGTACTTCACAGGGTAACCTAAAAAGCCTCCAATTTTTAACCCTGTATTTTATACTTTCCTTCAATCTATTAGAATTGATATCCTCTGCAAGAGAACTGTATTTTCCAATCTCAATTCAAATTTCCTCTTTCTGACCAGAGAGAGCTTTAGAGAATATATCAATATATTCATTGGTGGAACAATGGCTACTCACCTTCCTCTCCTTCTCATTTCTGCACACTGGGAACGTACTATCTTTTATAATGTGAAATGGAAAGTCTCATGATTTTTCTAGGTGCATTTCTAACATAGGTATGTCTAGGAAACCGAGGGTTCAATAACGGAAAAATCTCTAGAGAAATGTATTTATGCAGCTGGAGTCTGCCTGCCATAGCCAAGCCCTTACCATTGCTCTCAAATTTATCAACAGTGAATGGTCAAGCCACTTTTCAAGACATTTTGGCATGCAAAATCTGAGGGTATGGTTTCAGGACTGCTTTAAGGTAAGGCAAACGCGGGGTGAAGGGAAAAGGGACTGTTCAATTGTCTCACTCATTCCCACACTACCTCTCTCCTGACCAGACCAAGGAAAGATCTGCATGAGAACTAATCCAAAGGAAACAGAAGAAATCTTTTCTGAGTTGGATCAGTCCCCTGATCTAGTTGACCACGCAACCACATCAATGCCACTACAAGCTCAAAAGAGCATGTGAGACCAGGAGAAAAGTAGCCTCATTCCATTGGGTGGCAGCTCACAATTAGGATAGCTTAAAATGACTTTAAACCTCAGTTCCAGGGACAAAGAGATGGATCCACACTAGCGGGGACATTACGGGCCCTTGCCTTTCCAACAGGCAACTCACCGAGACCCCTGGTGTCACGACACAGCAGTACTCATTGTGGAGGCCATGAGTCGGGAACCACTGCTCTCACAAGCAAAGATCACCTGAAAACAGAGGGGAAAGGAAGAGTTTCACCAGCAAGAATGCACCACATCGCCAAGCTGCCACCCTTCCCTCTGGCACGTCCAGCCACAGAAGAGGAATCAAAACTTGCTCTGAACTACTGACAAGTGGGAGCCTTTGCTCAAACTGCCAAGATTTGTCAGCACTGAAAAAGCCATAGTCAGATTAGAATAGTTTAAAGATGTCTGCTGCACATGAACGTACAGAGGGGAAATAGCTCAGACCTGCTTCAGCCCTCCCACATTTGAGCTAGCTGGATTCCCATGAGCTCATCTGTGCTCCGAGGAGCTGGCACAAAGCTCGTACAAGTAACCTCCCCTTCTCTTCACCCATCTCTCTTCAAAGGCTTACCTTCCCCTCACTTACAAGCCCAACTCTTCTGCCAAACCCCTGCCCTGCATATATACACCTTCAGACAGCCTGACTAGCTATAAGTAAAAACACCAAGCACCAGGTAAAGCCAGGCAGTTGCTCAGTCACATCTAGGGAAAAATCAGGCAGATTTCAGAAGAAGGAAAAAGCACTGTCTACTCTTCTGTCAGCTCCTACTTTATATCATTGTGCTGCACTACAGGAAGAAGTGAGTCCAATAAAAAACTTTCCCAAGTAAGGCATGCTGTAAGTTTGCCCAAGCTAGAGAGGCAGATATGACACTAGATCCCCCCTCGCGCTACAGTTATTTCCTATAAGGCCAAAATAGTTCACAGCCTAAGAACTGATCAGCCACCCTTTCAGTTAATGGAGATAACCCTGCATCAATTAACGTTCAATCACATGTTAAAACAAACATACATAAGAGCCTGAAAGTTCAGCAATACAAAGAAACTCAGACTCTGAGGCATGGCTCAATGGTAAATTTGAGGTCAGTGCAGAATGAAAGAGCAGCTATGTGCCAGCTTCTTCTACCTCACCCTCTTTGAACACTGGGGAGGCTGCAAGAACAGCATGAATCCAGGCAGCATTCAAACTGTCAGGGCCAAATACCATCTCTCAGTGCACTCTCAGCTATTTACACAGCATGGGCAGCACTGCAGTTAAAGTATGACTGCAAATTGAAATCACTACCAGAAGTTTTCTGTGCCATCTCAGCATATTCTGCTGACCAGATCTGTCCAACCCAAACACAAGAGCTGCTGCAAGGCTCAATTAGTTACGCATTGTGAAACCTTGCGCATATTCCCTTCCCTCCGACATTCTCCAACTATTATCTGCTGCAGCTTCACCTGAATAATGTAGCAATACTCTACCATGTAATCTACCCCACCAAAACCGAACTACAAAGCTAGTCCCAAACAATGGAGCTACATTCTCCACCCAGTCCAGCCAAATCAAACAATGAAATCATCGACGTGACAGACCATCCTTATCTAGCTAAGTCACACCTGCAGACAGAAGCCCAAGCAAACACCTATCGCAACAAGCCGCTTCATCCAGTAAAACCTACCACAGCAGCAGAATCATCCCTGAATCCAATTACCCAGTTAGATCGTCTCTTCTCTTTCCCCCACCCCACCCAGCAAAACAATACAGGCTAAACCCTGCCAGTGCCAGTAGGGACACACCTCTATCAAAGCAGCGGCAAGATCACCTTTTCCCTTGAAAGGGAAAACACTCGAACACCAGCCACGCATCAGGACGGGGAGAATCTATCACAGAAAACTGTCAGAGCTCTGTCGCTTGAAACATTCAAGTTCTGCTTGGCACAGCACTGGAGAAAGACGGCTTTACACAACTGGGCTGAAAGGAGGAGACAACCGATCAGACACAAACCACCTTCAAGGCTACACACGCACGTTATTGCAATGCAATCCCATGCCCCGATTTACCATCGTTGCTGCCCATCTGCACGCTCCCAGCCCATGGTTAGTGCAAGACTGCTTGCTCCTCAGTGGATTTAAGAGCAAAAGGGTGAGAGAGTACGTACACAAGCAGTGACCGCAGAGTGACTAACATGACACATATCCACATCGTAGCTTACCTTTTGGTAACTTATT
The DNA here is from genome assembly GCF_040807025.1 of Struthio camelus. Lineage (NCBI taxonomy): Eukaryota > Metazoa > Chordata > Aves > Struthioniformes > Struthionidae > Struthio > Struthio camelus. The sequence continues at coordinate 106,593,870 of NC_090942.1, read as the reverse complement.
CATGAACCATCCCTTTACTTCTATGAACTAGCCACCATACTACCATAGTGTAAACAAAAGTTTAAAAAAAAAAAAAATCCAAACCAGCTCTTTCCTCCTTTTTCCCTTTAAACTTCAGAGTGGTGCTTCTGTACCTTACAAGTGACAAGTGGCCAGATACTTGGAGATGTACAGTATTACGGCTGCTTCAGCAGCAAAGACTGCAGTTATCATTGATTCACTTCAGTCTTGTCTCCCTCTTTGAGGAGGAGAATGTGGAGAGATGAAATAAAGGCATACCAAGTAGATAAAAGTATCAACCTCGTGGCCTGACTGTGACAGGAAGCATTAAAGGCAAGAAACCTCTTTCTCTGTGTACAAGAGCGAGCACATTTCTTTTTTCCCCAGCCTTTCTGAGACTGTCAATCTGTGCTGGACTGAGGGTGGCAAGAGCCCAAAATCAGCATGGGAAAAGAAAAAAGGCTAGAGACCTGCTGCTACAGAAAACAAACGATGAGTCTGAACACAAGCTGAGCCAGCACCCTGAACTCTAGCTGCGGTAGGGGAGTGGGAGAGAAAGGAGAGAGAGCGCAGAGTAGCAGACTGCTCTGCGAAGAGCTGCGGCTTCAGGAGGGATCAGGAACGGCAGCATCGGCAGCAGGAGCTGTTCAAGTGACTGCTCACCCTGATAGACACCAGGAAAAAACGGGCTGCACGCGTATCCATCAGTGGATTCCCCGGGTGACCTGAGAGGTGGGGTAAGGCAGAGAATCAACCGACACGCTCTTTCAGCACAGTTTTTCTGGGATGGGCTCATCCTAGCCCTCCGACCCTCGTTCGGCCACGTAAGAGGGAGAACAGCTGCACTGGCAAGAGGTGACTCCACTACACCCGTAACCCGAGAGCCACCGCTGGCTTTCACCATGTGCCGCACTCCGCGGTTTTGCTAACATTTGCTTATTTCATACACTTGCAGCTGAACAACCCATGTTATTTTGTATAAGCTGTTGTTTAATGAAGTATTTGGTTGCACACCTCGTTGATAAGAGCGCAACCGTGAAACAAGGAGGAGGCAAGAAGCGTTATCCAATGCCTTTACTGAACTGTCTTAAGACCACACGAAAGTAAAAGCAAATAGATAAATTGACATGAATAATCTAACATCACACAAATCTCCCTAGGACATTAAAGGGTATGGGGAGACAGGACACTTTTTAATGCTTTGAACCAGCCCCACTCTCTAGATATGGCCATTACTGAGGGCTTTCAGTTACGCCTTTAAGCCTGCCACCCACTCTTGGCAAAAACTGTCCTCCTCACCCTTTCCCATGAACCCAATATAAAGTATGCTGTAGTAATACAATTAGTACTGGGCCCACCAGTAGCCGAATAGGTTTGCAGAAAACGTCACCTTGCCTTCAGCTGGCCAAGTGCATGCTGGAGCCAGGAAAGCAACTTCAGTCAGCCTAAGCCTGTGCGAGTCTAGCCCTTCCAGACATCATGAGCACTTGTGATGGCCCAGCTGAAAAATAACTCTAGAACAAATACAACTAATTTTCAGCAGATGGGCTTCCTGTTTCAGCCAGCCAGGTGGCCACACACTCACTGGTACTGGCACAAGCGAGGCAGCAGTGACTGACGGCATACATTTGGATAGGCTTAAGCCAGTTGTTCAAATATACCTACATCCTTCCCCTGCCCTGTTCCCCCTCCCTCTCTTCTTAAGCAAGGGCAGAAAATACAGTGGGTACCTGAAGAATAACTGGGGCTAGAGATACAGTGTCAATACACATACCATCTAAACACAAGACAACCCTTCTTGTCCAAGGAAGGAACCAGTAGATAGCCTGACTACCTACTGTGCTGACTCTCCCTGCAGCAGTGTTTGCAAACCTCATCCTCCGATCAAACTACGCCCTCATCAATTGTGCAAGAGCCTTTTAGCTGGCATGATCAGCTGCTCCTTCTGCCAGAAAGACAACAGCCACTTGCAACTAGTGGCACCTCATGCAGCACAGGGACCATATTCTGCTCAAAACCTGCTCCCGATTTGGGGAAACTAGCAAGTTCTGTCGTTTCCTGGTAAGCCATAAATGCCATTTGCTTATAAATCGATTTCTCAGCACCAATGGCTGATTTGTTAATACTGAGCTATCAGTTAACAACTTGCAGCCACGGCTAGACACCAGTTTCTAGATGGTCCTAACTTATCCTGGAACAGTATGGACTTTGCTATGTGTACGTCTTGGCAATAAAAAAAGATGCCACACACAAGGTTCTCACAATTTCCCAAAATCAGGAAGACAGAAGTCAGAGAAGTGACTGCTCATCCTAAGTCTGTGCAACATTATCTCTTTGCTTAAATTCTTGTACCAGAAGTGACTCCATCAAGAGAAGAATCCAGAACTTATGTCACTTAATTTTATTTTGCTACATCAATAGGGGGCCTACATAATCTTCACCAGGCTCATTACAACCTCCACAGTGCTGTAAGAGAACCAATCTTTCCTGAAGTCCATTCAAAACAGAGATGGTCACAGAGAGTCCAACCTTTTGCTCTCCATCCTTAAAAATTGCTTTTAGGATAGCCATGACAGAGCACAATGCAAACCCAAAGGCTCAGAGAAAGGAGTGTCCTGTGACATTTCCAGTGTTACCATCTCCTGCTCTCATTTCAGTGGTATCTGCACGGACTATCCTCTTCCTTCCTTCTTCCAATAAGCACAAGGATAACACACACTAGCCACGACGTAAAGGCTGTTCAAGTAGTTATTCACTCTGGGTATGTACAAAACCATTCTAAAATACCCCTTTTGCAATAGACACTGTACATCTTCAAGAGCATGTGGTCCACTAAACTTATAACTACCATTTCAAGATTTGTCAGTAGCACTTTTTGTCCAGAAGACTAAGTGTGTGGGGTTTTTGTTTGTTTGTTCTTTTGGTGCATCTAATCATAATTCAGTAGGTTAATAATACAGTGAGGAAGAATAACTCTCCTGAGGAAGAATAACTCTCCTAGACTGTTTCTGATTTTGCACAGTTTTCCACAATTCCTTCCATACAGCAACGGAGGAGACAGACGCAGAGACTGGTGAGCAGATTCAAGGTGTATACACACATTTGAAGCTCCATTCAGTTTTCCAGCTGGTGCTCTGGTATAAAACCATGAACTCCTCAGTCTGCCTCAGACTGGAGCGTGGTCTTTTGGTAAACTCTCGACATAGTTCCAGAAATCCATTTTGGAAAAAGACAAAGCCTAAGATACAACTATCGGTGTCTGTACAAGAAGGCTATGAGCATCTGCTGCTAACACCATTTCAGCCTCACCAGCATTAGCAACATTTGCAGCTATAGGTCAGCCAGGCTGCTCTTAGGGCGTGACGCCGTCACATAACCCTTAATACATGTGACGTCACGCTAACATCAGTTCAGCCTCAGTGTATTTCAGTGCAGTTGCCAATATCAGTTCGGCTCCACCTATGTTAGCAATGTTGGGAGCAGTCTATGTACATTACCACTGGAGTTTTGAGCACTTCACGTGTAGCACCACTTACCTTAGCAGCGGCCTGTCTTGTTGTAGAGTCCCTACTATTGTTAACGCTGATAAAGATCAAATGCTTTTAGCAATAAGGGATTTTTCAAAAAATGTTTTATCAGTATTTCCCTAATATAAGAAAGGCTTCTATGGCTTACTACACCATGTTAGCAGTTTCACACCTAGCATCAGTCAACACTACATGCAGAAGCCCAGTGGGCAATACTGGAGTTTCCACGCACTGCCTTCATAGTGTCGCCTTCTATCAAAATTTGATCCGCTTCTCAGGAAGCGGGTAACATGTCTGGAGCTAGAGGAGATCTCTTTTCCCTTACTTCTCCGGGTTTATTTTTCAGAAAGTTTAAATAGAAGCATCAGCATGGACAACAGGTAAAAGACACCTGCAAAAACCATGTCAGCAGCGCATTCTTCAGAAACTAACCCACGGAGGAGAAAAAAAAAAAAAAGATGGAAAAAACAATGGATAGGAAGACAGGACTAAAGAGATACCAGTTTGTCCTTCAATATATAGTAACTCCACAACGTTCAAGCAGAAGGCTTGGGAGAAATAAGCTACCTATCAGTTCAGCACGGAAAGACGCAAGTACTTTTTCTATTTATTTCTGTATCCCTTCTCTACGTTTCCAGAACAAAAGATACGAAGCAGTCCTCAGGCATAACACCTCAGGCTGCAATCCTGTCAGTTTTCATAAGCTAAATGGGGCTGCGATGGGTCAGTATAGGACAGACCTCCTCCAAGGAAAATCTAGCGCCACAGCCAGTAGTAATTCCCCAGGATGCTGTAAGGGGACATTACACACGATGCCTTTCAGAATTGCTGGGGGCGACCCACACAGATACTTGGTCTCTCTCTCTCTCTCTTATCCCACATGAGCAGTTTTTCAAGGCTCCCCTAAACATCACTACCTTCCAGCACTGCCTGCTACACCAGTTTTCATTCAGTACTGTCACCACCAGACGTCCCTCCGCTCTTCTCCCTTGCACCCTCCGCTCTTCTCCCTTACACGAGCCCTCCTGCAGTTCTATAACAACACATACTCGCACTGGGGGAAGTCAGCAGGGCAAAGCAGGCATTCCCACGGGGGCAAAGCTGAAGAATTACTACATTTTATGTGGCTTACAATAGTTCTCCTAGTGGGTAAGGTGTGTGTCAAGGGGTACGTGTTCCTGACAAGTTGAACTTCTCACTCCTTTGCTTTTAGGCCCACGTTAGGCATGTTGTAGGTATCACAACCTTATGTGACACAAAGTGCTTCTGCATACTGGTTTCCCAGTTGTTAAATGTAGGATTTTCAACAGAGCAATGACTCTACTAACGAGTAAGGAACTTCAAAGAACTCTAGCAAGCAAACAGTGCACGTGCACAGTACTCTGAGATGCTACATGATTATATCAAAGCTGCTGGGATGAAAAACTGATGTTTTATAAATAACACAAGGTCACCGAAAAGATCTCAAAGCACTGCATGTAAAAATTTTATTTTTACAAGAAATTAAGCAATTCTATAATGAGGTCTATTATCGAATCTGCTCCTATGGTAAGCTCTTATAAAAGTATGAAGTATATGCAATTCCAATTGCTGCAAAATCCTCCCTCATTCAACACAAGATGCACACATTTAGTATTTTTCTAGTTAGCCACTCATGTACAGCAAAGCCTAAACTACTTCAAAGTATTTACTGCACTGTGTAAACACAGCGCTATTTTCGAAGACTCATAACTGTCAAATCAAAGCTAGCTTTCACGAAAGCGTTCAGAAGCATTTCTCCTGGATGGTGGCTATTTGCCTGACAGTTTCAACTTTCTATCCCCAGTCACAAGAAGGTTAATTTTTTTTTTTTTTTTAAGAGACAGGAGAAAGCATTTTCTTGCTAATAAGCTGTCAAGCCACTTGGGCCTTACGTTCTTTACTTCCTTCTCATCCATACATATAAAATGTCATGGAAAATTTCAGTTCTACTGGTGAAAGTTCTGCAAAGAGCTCCTCTGTTCATCACATTGCCTAAACTCTTCACTGCAAAAGCTCTAACTGTAGAAGCTGCGGCTGCTTCACTTTGACAGATTACAGCTTTGCTTTATATTACACTGCAAATATATTTCTAATCAATCCTCAAACAAAACCAGTTTGGTACATCGATAAAACATTACCATTTCACAGGCAGAGGAAGAGTTATATCAAGACCCTTAAGTCAGTTTAGCAACATGCTCAACTCCCCACCATCTGAGAAAGAGCCTAATGCTTGACCTTTACACAGTGCTTTTCACAGTGAAACACCAAAACAGGGTTTTCCTCAGGTTTTGCATAATTCCACATACTCTGCAAAGGTGGCAAAGATGGCTTCATGCAGCATACACAAGCAGGCACATAGATTTAAAGCAGTTTGTGGAGCATAAGTAACATAGCCTAGTCGATAAAACACAAGCATATTAAGAGTCAGGTTCTGTTCTCAGCACTACCACCAGACCCAGCCTAACCTGGTTAGAAAGAGCCCTTGGGCCTCCTCCAGGCTACTGATGAGGTACAACAGATATCAGCATCCTTTGTTCAGCAGGCACAAAGGACGACAACAGGCACATGAAGACCATCCAGGTGAAAAGACGGGACAATAATTCAAAGCTCCCTTGCTCTGCTACTACGCAGACAGCCCCACCAGAAAGTTAAGTAGCAAGAACACAGCGAGAGCCCTTTCCTACGAGGCCGAGCACTCGTGAAAACGAGACAACCAGTTCTGAGTAATTATAAAGGCTAAGAGCACACAGCAGGTAGCTGTTTGGCTACCCATGCCTGAATGGCACCTGCTCTGAAGCGAATACAGAATAAGGCAAGCTCTCCCTCCGTTCTATACGCAGCTAAATTATTGTATGTGTCACACGCTATCTTCCCATACATCGTCACTCAGGAGCACTTAAAATCAGTACTGTTTTCAAGACTACAGCACCCAATTTTCAGTGAACTCTCAGAGGACATTGCTTCACAACCTTTCAGCCCCACTATGTTGCAAGAATTATATCACTGGTAAAAGTGTACTTTCCATTTCCCTTCCTTCGTAAGCATTCCACTGATTCTGCCTGAGCTTTACAAACAAACAGACAAATAAAAACCACACCTCATTGTTCCGCTTTCCATCTTCATTCCTTATTCCACAAGCTCCTCCTCAGAGGCCAGACAAGGAAGAGCTTACCTCTGCTATTAAGTTTGTCTGAAAGAAAGGGAACTCTGAGCACATTTAGCTGCCCTAAAGAGATAACACTCACTCTTCAGGTACAGTAATCTGCAAATTTTTAACAGTCTTCAAAATACGTTCAGTGAGTGTTGTCAAAACAGATCAAAAGCCGCGCTGAGATCTGACTCTGCTGAAGGGCAGGTAGGAACAACCCATAGACAAATGTAAAAACTCAGGTAGCAGCAGTTCACTTTTCACCGTGGCCACAGTTTAATATCTCAAAATAGACTTCAGGATGGGTCACCAGGATCAGACCAGAAGCCCATGCAGTTTAATAGTGCATCTCAAACACTAGTCTCAGTCAAGTTTTTGGAGAAATGTGTGAGAACCCTCAGTAAGCCCAGGCAAAACAAGCTATTCCCCCCCCCCCCCGCCCCTTTCCCCAATATAGAAGCACATCTGTTACGGCAGAACAAAATAAAGTTTTTGACCACAGGCTTAATATCTCTTCCAAAATTTCTACTGTCACTGATTATCATAATTGAATATTCTTCATATTCCTACAGACATCTGATCCTTTTTAACTCCTGTTGCATTCTTGCTCCTGATGATTCTCACAGCATGAGTTTCACTGCTTAATTGCAACCATACTAAATATTCTATCATCAATTTATACTATATGTTCCATATCATCAGACAGTCTTGAAGCAGCAGAAACCTCTCCATAGCTAAACTTACACACTCCTCTCTTTGCCCTTTTTAAAGCTGCTTAAAAAGGGTTTCTCTTTTCATACATTGCATATATGTTCAGAGATCAGAAGCATTTTTGGCAAAAAGAATGAGGTAAATTGAAGGAATGTTCTCAAGCTAGGGAAGCTGTAACAAATAGGTGTAAATAACATTTAGCAAGTTTAGCAGACTCTTAGGGGTGTAGGTAGATGAGCATTTCTTTTGGCAGCAACACCAGCTTAAAAAACTGCTGCTACCAATATTGACTTCCACCTCTGCACCACACTGTCTGATGTGCTGGTACAACTGTTTGCACGACCAAACAGCGAACTAGTTTGGCAAACCGATCCAGGCTAAATACAACCATTTTTTGCCAGGCTACTTACAACCTGGATCAGTTCCTTGATCCATTTCAGCATACAGCTGCTCAAGCAGCAGTGCTAGCACAAATGAAGGGCTGGTGTAGAATCAAAAAGGGTATGCGCTGAGGACTTCTTAAAAGCCAACTCCAACACCAGAAAAAACCCTCACAGACTAGCCTATGAACAGAGGAAGGCTTGGCATATCCATAAAAATATGGTCGCAAAATACAATCCCACTTTTTCAAAAAGTGTGAATAATGCTCATTTTAAGGATCACATCAGAACAGCTAATTTGGATTCAGCAAACATTGGAACATCACCTTATGTTTTGTTGTTATCAAGTTAACTAGTGTTTTTAGGACTCTGCGTGGTCTTAAATGCAACTCTTAAGTGGAAAAAAAAAAAAAAAGGAACTTGAGAAATTTCTGATGTTCTTAAAGATTAGCTGGAAGCCCTAATTATGAACAAGTAAGGACCCTGTTCTGTTCTTGTACAGTCCCTAGCACAACGGAGGTCCAGCTCAATAAAACTTTTAAAACGGACAAAAACTGAAAGACAAGTAAAAGTATAGGGGGAAGCTATTTTAAATATGATAAGAACAGCAGTATTCAGACAAAAATTCAGCGATCAAATCTCCTTCCATTCACAACTTGCTCTGAAAGCCTGGGTTAACACCTTCATTTTGCTAGCGGGAACACTCCAGGGGGACTCCAGCAGAGCTTGTAAGCAGGAAATCCAAGCCCATAGCAAATCTTGCTAGGTTAAAGGACTTTGTATCTATGTAAACAGACCACAGACCTTACTGAGGCACAGAGATTTCTGTGAAGTCCAAGGCCATGCAAACCAGATACAGGGATTTTAAGAAGGCTGTCTTCATTGCTCTTAAGAAATTCTGGTAAACTTCTAGAAAGGGAAAGAGATCAAACCATGCTAGGTAACAGAGATGACATCTAGGATGTGAATTAGTGTGAATATTCACTTGAGTGCAAATTGCTCCATAGGCTAAAAATAAAAGGTTTTTTTTCCCCACTGACTTTATAAAAGACCAGCAAAATTCCTAAGCCATACACAGTTTGCAATGCAATAGAATTGACATGGCATGTCAGGCACTCAAGAGGGAAGAAATCTAGAAAGAAATGGAAAGTCAACATATTACAGAGTTGAAAGTCTGTGAATAGCTAAGAAATATGGATCAAAGCTATTCCATTCCTATCCACCTCAAACATATAAACTATGCACAAAAGTAGTTGCATATGAGTATTTTAGCACTGTGGCTTATAGTTGCCTCAACTTCTATATTTGGATACTTAGTGACAAATGTAGTCTCTTCAGCTGTGAACTCACCCTAACTGAAAGCAATCCAAGCGCATGAGCTTTAAAGATGAAATGGGCTGGGGGGGGAGGGGGGGATAGCCCATACCCTTTGTTTTCATAATATACAGAAGAGGTCTACAAAGTTTCTGGTTGTATGAATAGAAAGCTATTTATTTCCTTTCACATTAAAATTCAGGTCTTGCCTAGCTCCAAAGACTGTGTTGAATGATGAACAAATTAAGAGATCACAAGAGCTGGAAGTGAGAGAGACCCCCCCCCCCCAATAAAATGCAAGAAACCCCAATACACAGATGCCTACCCCACAAAAAGATGGTAACAATGGTATTGTCATATTCTAGCAACCTCCCTCACACCACAGCAGACCACAGCAGTTTCTGCCAGAACCTCTTTACTGCGTCTATGAACTAAATAATTTATAGGGGGAAAATTATGCTGGTAAGTCCACAACAGAACTTTTACCAAACATTGCCAAAAACAAGTACATAGATGCCCATACAAAATACATCCCAGAAGAACGTCTAATGCTAACCTGACCAAAGATGAGCAGCTGAATGGGAGGGGGACTTAGACAAAAACTTGTTTAGGTTTTTTTTTTTGGTTGGTTTTGTTCACACTTATTTAACGTCAATGATTGATTAACATTTTGGATAAAGGAGGTCTTTGTTAGTGATTCAGCATCTCCACCCCTTCAATTAAGGTGTTAAGAGTTCACAACAGTGCAATCAGACCCAAGATATTCAGTCCCCTTCCCATTAAAAAAAAAAAAAAAAAAAAACTAGGAAAATTTTGAATCTCAAAACTGACATCGTTTCTAACTCCAACTTAAAAAGAAAGCTGCCTTTCTTTTGTTGTTTGAGGAGGGGCCAGCATGAGAGACAGAGAGAGAATACGAGCCCTTGAGCCATTTTTATGCTCTGAGGAAGAAAAAGGGACACATTCATTACAAATAATCTCTTTGGAGATCACTTTAAAAAAAAGAAAAATACAGAGCCATCATGCCCAACTTGTCCAAAATGACTATAATATCTCATCATACCAACTCCTATGATTTCCAGTAAAAAGCAGATCAGTCTACTATGGGATGCGGATACATGTGCACTTCTGCTAGTACAGCTCTGCTGCAAGTGTAGGATAAGCACAGAACAACTATGTTAGCCCTTACTCAGCTTCACAAGTTCAACATCTGTAACACCCTACTGTATGCAGCTATCAGGCATTACAGCCTGAAAATAAAGCAGGATGGAGATAAACAAAAAGAAGACAGAAATAAAGCCATTTAAGAAGGTTAATTATTTCATTCCATACATATTTTTTATTTGAATTCATGTTGTGCATTGCCTACCTTTCCAACACTTGCTTTTGTAATACTTTGAGCAATCACTGACCCAATATTATTTTTCAAATAAAATATGCACCTCTTCTCTGCTTTTAAAGCGTGATGCATTCGAGGATGCTTCACAGTATCGTACAATGTCTGTATGGGCTTTTCACAGAGCAACACTAATTAAATACTTTCGAGGAAAATAAAAATGTTACTGGAACTTACCCTCGGTTCCCCCCCAAAACAGCAACATACAGAGCTGTCTCCTCCCCCTTCCTCTAACCCTTTTTTGACAGTGGACTGAGTAGCCGCCAAAGCAAGGCTTAATGAGGCAAACTTGACTTGGCACAACCTTCTTTTCCTCTCCCTGTCCCAAAGTCAGTGAGGTTAACAAATGCCCAAACTAAGCAGAAGCTGTTATTTTTCAAGGTAAGGGCTGCAAGATTTGATGCTCTTCTTCCACAAAGTAAGGCTTCTTGGCTATTTCTAGACCAGTCCTGGACTCCAAGTCAGGCTTGGCCTCTGCAGAATAAAAGTGTCTTCTCTTTCACATTAGCGGACTTTGAATTTTTCCACAATCAATTATCTATCATCATTTATTATTTCATACTTTTTCTCTTCGCCCCACACCAATTTCCTGAGTGATTTTTGTTTACTATTAAACCACTAACCATCATCTAATCATCCCACCCTAATATTTTATGCCCAAATAATAACCCACAATTGATTGTCACATCCTTTCCTATCTTCACCAATAACTCCAAAATCTGATTCCTTCCATCAGTGTCCTCCTGGTTTGTTTTCCCTCAAAAAAGTAACATTCACCTTCCATATACCAAATACTCAGTCCTCTGAGACCTTTTTACTCCTGTCATCCTATCACCTACATAGCGGTCTCAGGGACAGACAGTTGGAAAATGCAGAGATACAATATGCTCTTCAATCCTAGAAGTGTAGCCTTGCCTCCTGCATATATCCAGCTGTCCGATCATTTCCCTAAACATTTGGGATCTCCAGCTCTCTCACCCCACTGACAGCCTCCTATTAACCCCTTTGCAGTAGGCCAGGGCACAGACTTCCCATAACACATAGGTGTTCAGTATGTATCTCTTCTCTACCTAGCAGAAACACTTCCAAATAAAACCATTTCCCCCACGCACTACCCTTGCCTTGCCAGATATTTCTCTTCCCCATGAGCTCTATGTACAAGATCCCCTCCCATACTCCTACTATCCCACAAACCCCACTTGCACAACTATTCCACATAGCGGCTCCTCACTACATGCACAGTTTCCTGGTACTCTTGCTCCCCTTAACCACACACTCCATCCCAGTTCCGGACACCCGCATTTCCCTTACAACCATATGCACTAATTCCTCCCAATGCTCCCCATTTGCCAGGTCCCAACCTGGTTTCTCCATACCACCACCCCCTCCCCATATCCCTTGCGTTCAGTCCCTCATGTCCCAGCTCCTCACAGCCTCCCCTCACTACACCCCCTCATGTATGAACTTATGTCTCTCCAGCATATCTCATACTCCCCATTTCACAATCCAGCTCTCCACATCCCTTCCCCCAGACACCCATATTTCAGTTCCTCCCTGCAACAAAACTCCCATCCCTTCCTCACAGCACATCCCAGATGATCTGATGCCCCATGCACCACCTCTGCCTCCCCAGTGCACCCTTCGTGCCATGCCCCAGCCCGCTACACGCTTCCCAACAGACTTCTGCACTCGAGCCCCACCTCTACCCTGCACCTCTAGGAGGTGCAGTCCTAGCTCTCTCCCCATTCACAACAGCTTCTTTGTCCTAGGACACCCCACACTCCCAACCCCAACAGTGTCTCACCTGTCACAACCCCTCCTATCCTATGTCCTAACCCCCCTTGGCAACTCAAACCTGAAACTACCTCTCTAATGCACCCAACACAACAGCACACCTCTGCGCGCTGCACAGCCCCCAGGATGTCCCACGCATCCCAGTGCCCCTCAGTGCAGCCGAGGGCACTGCACACACCACAGCTCGCCAGGCACCGCACGCTCCTCCGGCAGCGCAGCCCCCAGGGCACCCCATACACTCCGGTGCATCCCAGGGCACCCCACACACCTCTCCCTCCACACCGCACGGCTCACAAGGTAACCCTGCACACCCCCCAACACAGCAGAGCCCCTAAGGCATCCCACGCACCCCAGGGCAACCTAGAGCACCCCGCACAGCTCTCCCCACAGCACAGTCCCCAGGCCATCCTGTGCACTGCAGAGTGCCCCACAAACCCCTCCATACAGCACTGTCCCCAGGGCATCCCCTGCATCTCAGGGCATCCCACAAACCCCTCCACACGGCAGAGGCTCCAGGGCACCCCATGCACTCCAGGGTACCCCATCAGCCCCTCCACATCGCCCAGCCCCTAGGGCACCCCAGGGTCCTCCAAGCACCCCTCCATACAGCACAGCCCTTACAGCATCCCAAGCACCCCAGGCCGCCCCACACGCCCCGCCATATAGCGCAGACCCTAAGGCACCTCGGGGCACCCCCCACACACAGCACAGCCCCCAGGCTGCCCCACACACCCCTCCCTCCACACAGCCCAGCCCTAGGGCACCCCCCCACACCGACACGGCCCCCCCACCGCCGCCCCCGGCCCTCCCCTAAACTCTCAAACTTTCCGCGGGCGGCGGTTGCCGGCGCCGGTGGGTGCCCGGTGCCCGGTGCCCGCCGCCGCCGCCGCCTCCCCTCACTCACCGCCGGGCCGCGGGGGGAGGGGCGGGGGCCGAGGCGCCTCTCAGCCCCGGGCGGGAGGGGGCGGCGCAGCGTCTCCCCCCGGCGACGGCGGGTCCGTCCCCCTCCCGCAAACACACACAGGCTCCATTGTCCGCCAGCGCCTCCCCCCCCCTCTTTCCCGCACACATGGTACCGCCCATCACAGACCCTCTCTCGCTCTCCCCCCGCCTCGTTCCCCCCCCTTCCCGCCGCGTTCCCCCCTCCACCCCCCCCCACCCCGCCGCGTCCCGCAACCCGGAGAGAGCGATGGTACCGCCCGTCGCCGCGCCCCGCCCCGGGAACGGCACTGTCCCCTACTCACTCCGGCGACGGGACCGCCTCTTACTCCCCGTTTCGGGCAATGGTCTCGCCCGGCCCCCTCTGCCCTCCCCGGCGAGAGGGGAGGAGACTGCAATCCCTTCCCCCTCGCACACGCTCTCCTCCCGCCTTCGCCTACACAGTGGTAGCAACCGGGCTCTTAAAGACACAGGCCCGAAGGAGACGAGCGCCCTCCGCGCCCGCAGGAAGCGCCACCCTTGCAGCCCCCCCCCCCCCCACCGCCCCGCAATCGCCGTGGCACCGCCCCCTCTATTAGCATAGCCTGTCCCCCCGCCTCGAAGCGGCCCCACCCCCCGCCCCTTTTAAAGAGACCGCGCGCCCGCGGCGCTTCTTAAAGGAACCGCCCCCCCCCCCGCCCCACTCCCTTCCGCGAGGTCGTCGCCCCGCAGCGCTGCGGGAGGCACCCGCCTCCCCCCCCCGCCCCTCCCTCCCCAAGGCGGGGAGTGGGGGGGGGGCGCCCGCAGCCCCGAGGAAGGGGCCGGTGCGGGGCCCCTGTCACCGAGGGCGCGGCCCCGGCCCAGCCCGCCCGGGCGGCGTGCGGGCACCTCGCGCTCCCCTCGGGCGGCGCGCGCGGCCCCGCCCCCTAACGGCGCCCCCTAACGGAAACGGCGCGGCGGGGCCGGCCCGCTCCCCTCCCGCGCCGCCTCCGAGGCACCGCCGAGCCCCGAGCGGGGCCGGCGGCGGCGGGATTGCCGCTCTCCTCCGGCCCCGGCCGGCGGCGGTGCCCTGCCAGCCCTGCTCAGCACCATCTTGCCCCAAGGGACCTGGGCGGCCAGTGCAACTCGCGCCCTGACACCTCCCCGGGCACTGCTTCGCCCGTGCGCGGCCGGCCGGTCGCGGGGACCAGAGCCACAGGCTGCCCTTACACACCGGGAAGCCCAGGCGTTGCCAGCGCCCACGGGGACCGTCACCCCCGAAGGGACGCAGCCCCGTGGCACGGCTGGCGAGCGGACGGAAAACCTTACGGAGCCGCGCGTTCGCTCCACGCCGCGAACCCGAGCGTGAAATTTCCCTTCCGGGTGTTTCTGGAGAAGGAAGGGATGGTTGTGACCCATCAGCAAGGCGGGAGGCAAGCAGCAGGCAACTTCTGCAGGAGAAGCATGCTTCTCCTACCAGGTGGCTGAGCAACTTCAGTCTGCCCACAAGCTGCCAGCAGGCTGATGGAGGGCCTTTTCTGATGAAGAAAGCCACTTGCTGGGTTGCAACTTGCAACTAAACAGGGAGGAACCAGACAGGAATGACAGACACAACTTATCAGCTCCTAAGCGTGCACAAGGGCCCTATCCTGAACAAACGCTCCATGCTTGGGGAATTAAATATCAATGCAGTTTGAAAACGGCTGTTAAGAGTTTTGAAGGTTTGTAGCTGTCCCCCGCCCTCTTCACTCTGTGACTTCGGTGAAAAGAGAGCTTTCAACATCCACTAATCCTTCCCCTTCCCCTCCACAGAATGTTCTTAAAATGGGTGATCCTGTGGGTTATAAGGAAGCGCTTTCCAAACCACCGGTGACACACAGATGCCTAGAACCGCTGCAGTCTACCAAGAGAAAGCAGGACGATCATTTTTGCATATCCATGATGCCCGAATAACCTGTTTTGCCAATACAACATGAGTGAATTGAAATGCAGACTGTTCTCCCTTTCCCTTTATCCTTGAGTGACCCACCCTTTACACTGTCCAATTCCCACTTTTAAAATAATCCCAAGTTTTTGGAAAAACACAGCTTCAGTATAGAGCATTCACATGGGGAGCTGTTCTGGTATTTTCACAGTGCTCTAATTATTCCACTGTTTCTGCAGTGCTTGGTTTCAGCCTACAGATAGAACCTGCTCCTTTCTGTCCTCAGTCCTCGTTCTCAAAGTGCTTTTTTCCTTTCTGTCTCACTCTTCTCCTTCCCTTGTCCGTCCCCACTTAACTGTGTCGAAAGCAAAACTCTGCAACTTCCTGAACCCTGCGGCAGTAGGGTTCTAACTCATGCCTTTTACACTAGACAGCTACTCCTCTTTGAGGGAGGATACTTTTTAACAGTGGTTTTCAATCTTTTCTGATTTGTTGGCCCCCTAAATGTTTCCCACTGGACAGAGACTTTCAGCCCAGTGATAGGCAGCTTGCTTTTCTCAGTTACTTGTTACAACCAGGTGCCTTGGGCTACATGCTCCCAGGGTCTACTGACCCGAAGTTGGAAATGATTAGTCTCTGACCAGTCTTTCCACCTCATCCACCAACACTAGCCTTATCAGTACAGTTCCACTTATCACAGTAATACTTTTAAAGGGTAAAGGGTTGGCAAAACATTGGCTCCACTTGAACTACCACCTTTGTTGCCATCAGTTCAGCCCACTCCTTTACCAGATGTATAAACCTTATCTATTTTTACACTGATATGGTGCTTTTCTTGTGCAACACTTCCAATTCCTCCTCCTCTTTACTAGATAGATAGGGCTCACCTACCATCAGAGTCAACCAAGCCCAGAAAATGTTGCAACAGCAGTGGTTGTACAGAGCAGACAGCCAGACAGCAAAACATGGTGTAGGGAACAGCTATGCATCATGGTAAGACCCAGTCCTGCTCCCACTGACATCATGAGCACATTATGGTTCAATGAGAAGGAAGTTTGCTTCCCCTAGCAGTGGAGACCAGAATTTTTCTGAGCAGCCTACAGAAGTCAGGCACCCAACTTCCATTTCCTGAAGGTACCTTTGAAAATCCTAGCCCGTGCTTCAATCCTGACATACACAACAGCAGCAATAAAATATGAGGTGTTAGTGGACTCCTTTCTTTGTTCTCATCCCTCCTCTGGCCCAGTCCTTCACTGTCTTGTCCCTTGAGGAATGAGACCAGGGAAAGGGAGCATAAAATGCTACTAGTTCACATGTGCTGTGGTTCCTCCAACTCCCCTCCCATCCCCCAAACCCATCCCCCCACATTTCAAACAGTTATAAATGACTGTGCAACTCTGCAGGCAGCGGTCTCAAATAACCACACCAAGCCTCTCCCCTCAACGGCTTTATGTCTCTTCCTTCCTCTCTTTGGGGCTCTGGATAGCAGCCATCAAGGTGTTTTGCTTCACTCTCAAGAGTTAAGTTGCTACTTCACCTTCTACCTTTGGGAATTTGCCACAGCAAACTGCCAGGAGCATTGAATTCCCAAGGCAGGGATTCTCAGTTGAGAAATCCCTCATGCTGTCCTTGAAGGGTTTTACCATGGGAACTGCATGGGAACTGACAACAACAGGCTCCCAAATGATCTTCACTGTAACAACAGGTTGTAAGGCAGGCTTTCCCGTAGTGGAGTCCCAGACCATGGGACTGCCGCTGCCAACCTCGAGAGCATCGCCTGTGGAGGGCCGTGCCCTCCCTCAGCCTAGCTCATAAAGACTGCCCCAGAGAAGCCAGCTGTCCTGGTTCTTTAAAGTGCTCCAGCAAATCCAAGAACATCTTGGAAACATTACAGCTTTCACCACACTGCATGCACTCTCCTTACAACTCTCCAGCGGCAGCAGGGACCGAAGATCAGCTTTTCTACTCAAAAGCAGGGTCCTCTTCCACTACAGTGAACTGAGCCTAAGAAAAGTTGCTACAGGAGCTCCAGGTCTGCACAACAGACAGATCAGACTAGATAGGCCAGTTAGCAAAATACATTTGCATTAGGCTTTCTATATATGGTTCAGAGCATGGCACACCCCAGCCTGTGCTTTCATGCTCTTTAAGGGCCCAGCCCTGCAAACACTTAATTTTACATGTGTAAGTAGAGACCCACTGAAATACAATAGAGCTACTCATGCAAATAACGTTAAGAGTGTGGAGGGCTGTGGCTCCATTTCACTATTTCATCTGCAGCAGACCCAGTTTAAGAGGATCCTGCTGCTCCCTCTCGCAGTTATCGCTGCTCACTTATGCCAGCTAAACTGTTTATGTAGCCGCACTCTTAGGTGAGCTGTTTAAATGAGCCAACTTTTTTTTTTTTTTTAAGCCCTGCTGACAGGAACAACTCCTTAAAGCCAGATCAGCTCCAGTGTAGATTTCATCCCTGCAAGTGGCTGAACTGGCACAACTGGAGAAGGTGGAAACATCTGAAGAATAGGAACTTTTGAAGGTGGGTGAAATGGCGACACCAAGCCTCAGCACGCAAAGGTTGGAGGCATCATTCTCTTCCGAAGTTACACCTTGGTCCTGACCATCCACTCTCTGAAACTGAACCTCTTCTCTAACCACACAGTGGTTCCACATGACATAAGTTTCACCTCAAATGAAATGGCAGATCAGGCCTTTTCAGTCATGAGGGCTTAAAAACCTTCCCTCAAGAAAATCTGTCACCACTAAGAAGGATATGCCAACAGTTACTATACGCAGGATCAGGGCCTTTCCTTACAAGTAAGGGATGTAGTCACGATGTGCATCTGTAGCCACTACAGTGGTCCTGCAGTCAAAGGATCCCTCACTATTAGCTTAGACATGGCACATTTGGGCCATGCAAAGTGTTCCCTATGATTTTTTTCAGTTTATACGCTATTTTATCTCTAGCAACTCTGTGCTAAAATTGCATCACATATTTCCTGTCTGCTGAGGCAAGATTTCCCTCTTTCAGTGTGATTATAGCCTTCCAACAGGGAAGCTCCACTAACTCCTTAAGAGCTTTGCTCTCTATACAGCCTCCTGACTTCTGTATTCATGCACACCTGTGCAAAGTGGGTGTAAAACACTATCACTGTTGGAAGTGAAGAACACACATCATTAGGAGGATGTTTTGCTTTCTTTGTTTGCTTCAGGTTTGGTTTTTTGCCCTCTTTTTGCACTGGGGTAAATGATCACACCAGCTGCAAGACCAGGGAGAGAGATCCAGGCACTATGAATGCTTCTTCTTACGAGCTTTGAGTTTTACATGGCTGCATGTTCTAATGAGCCTTCGAGAAAGGAAACAACCTGTTCTGTAAGGAACCCGGGTGATTAAGGTTCTCATACTGCAGTGATCTCTCCCTGGGCACAGGGGAGCTGCCTTCATGTACCTTGCTGCAGGATGAAGTCTAAGGCTGGAGAGCGTGAGAGATGGCAAAGGACCGCAGGGAAGAGTATACTGCTATCTTGAAAAAACTCTTCTTTCAGAAAGTGTTGTATCTATTATAAACCACTCCTAAACAATTAGAAAATCAGGATTTAGCAGGGAGGGGGAAGGGAGCAGATTGTTACGGCTTTGTTTGTAGCTCTCTGTAGTTCAGTTTCCTTTGGTATTAGACAGCACCCTGAATCTAGCCAGGTTTGCTGCGCCTCAGTCCTACAAACACTGAAAGGCATTCTTAACTTGCTTCAGGTGAACGGTCCCTCCACACCCTGACTTGTGTGGGACATCACAGACCCACAGAGAAAAGAAATTAATCCATATCCATATATATATAGATATAAAACCCCCAAGAAACACACATACGCACACCCCTATTTCAGTCCCCACTGCTAGCATGAGAGCACCTGTAGCTCCCCTATACTGATTCCTACTGCCTCGATGGCTGCACAGCACACACAGCTCTGTCAGGAGGGAGACTGGCTCATCGATCTGACCACCTCTGTCTGCACAACATCACCCTATGACAACAGTGGTTAGATGATGGCAAATTCAGCTGGGAATGTAAAACCTTGCCCTCCCATTTCCTATCTACGCTGCAAAGAGAGACACAGTTGGACATATCCACACCCAAATGTCCAAACAACCTGAGCCTTAAACAAGTTTGGGCTGGAGCACGGAACTGGACCTATGCTTAAAACATATGACAGAAGTACCTCCCGGATCTCCAGAGAGCCCCAAGGAACACTCTCATCCTGACGAGTAGCCCTTGATTTCTAGCTGATCTGCCCCCTTCAAGACTTTAACATTATGAATGAATCCCACGCATTATAAAATTGCAATTGCAGGAAGCTCTTATCCTATTTAGAGAGTCATCCCTGAAGTCAAAAAGCAGATAGGAAGCAAATATTTTGCAGCAATACTGATAAACGCTCAGCTTTATCTCCTATGATAAATAAAAAAAAAAAAAAGGAGGAGAAGAAGGAGAAGAGAAGAGACTGAATCAGAAGAGAAATCAGGTAAACAGAATTTGGAAAATCATATGCAACAAATGAAAAACACAAATTCATGTAAAACAAAGGTGGAAAATTTTGGCATATAGGAGTCAGGACGCTCCCAGACTGATATTTGTCCAGTAACACTGGTCCCATTACACTCTTCCCGTGTTTTACAGGGAGCTGCTAATACACATCAAATGCTGTGTGTGGCCCAGCCAGGAGACCTTGGCGGTGGAACTGCCTGGCTCTTGAGCCTTTTAAGATTCTCAGCCATAACTTAATATCTCCATTGTGTGTGTACGGCTATCTTTGACTTCAATGGGAAAAGACATGGCAGCAGCCCAGAAAATTGCCATAATTCACCTCCTGCTCCCATTTAGCCATCTGCTGAGCCTAATCCAAGACAGCAGGCCACCGTGCCTAGCCAGACAACTACACTCACAGTAAAGCCTGCCCCAAAGTGCAAGGGCACACACGTGTGTACTTTCATGTCCTGAAACCAACCAAACCAAATTTCATCCCTGAAGGAGTATTTCTGAGAAAGCCATGAGCAGCTGAAGAAAGCACCTTTCAGTAGGAGCATCCTTCTCACAGGACAAATGGAAGAAGGCTAATTCTGCCCTTGGATAGACCAAAGAAGTCATCTGTGGCCAACACATACAACACCCCTTTTGACAGAAGAGGCTTTTTGCATCTTCCAGTGCTGCTCCTCTAGCATCTGGCTGCTCAAGTCCCCTGCCTGCTGTACAACAGGGCAAAAGCACAGACAAGTTACACTCATGGGCCACAGCTGCCCCTTACAGTCAGCACATAGACAGACGCCTGAGGGTAAAATTTTGCTCATGTCTCTCCTGCAAGGCTACAATAAAATAAAAATAACTTCAGCATGATTTCCTCTCTAGATTGCACATGAAAAGAAACCAAGCCCCCATCGTCATGCAGACTGGCCCATTAAAGCGAATGGTTAAATTCTTGCCATGAAAAAGTAGGCGTTGTTGTCTGTTTTGTGAGGCAGAAATCAATATTCCCGCCTCCTCTCCTTCTGCTATTTCACCTTGAGATACTCATATACAGATAGATGAGATCGGAATCTTATTCACTGCTACTGCAACTTTTCTCTCTCCAGCATTTCACAGGGTCACAGATGTTCTCAGAGTCCTAACCTGCTTGTAATTTACCACTCAGCTCCCTAAACTGAACACCACTGGTGACTGAAGCACAACTCATTTTCCTTCCAAATTACATCATTGTGGCTATTTCTAACTATTTTTCTACACCTTCTATCTCGGTCATTTTACTCCCTGTGTGCTCCAATAACAATCCTCTCTCTGCCACAGCCTCTTTCTTCCCCGGACCCCTATAATTCACTCCCTGGTGCTAGACTCTTCCACAACATGGCCATCTCATATAAATGATGCTTTGTTGTGAAATGCTCCTTCTGCTCTCTGTCTCCCCTTAATCTACCTGTGGGGGGTAGCTTGGTTAAGTCTAGGATGAAGGGGGGAAAGGGGGGAAGAACTTGGGTGCCTGATGTTCAGCCAGGCCAGTCTGAAGCGATACTGGCTGCGGGGAGACAAGCAGGGTAAGATACAGCTAGTACCATACATTAACAGCTGCTCCCTTGACTAGGCGTGCCTTCGGCAGTTCAGATTCAGGAGGCCTGGACCGATTCCCACAGATCAGGTAGCAATAACGCCAGGCTAGCTGGACCACTCTGATGAGCCCTCTTGGACGCAGCTCTGTCTACTATCATGCTTGCCTCTATCACCTAAGGATTAGACAACTGCAATATGCTCTGCTTGGCACCATGCTTTGAATCCATTCATAAACTAAAGCCAGCACAGAATTCAGCGCTCTGTTAGATAAGCTGTGTCTCTCGCCCACGATCATTCTCACATTTGCGCTCCATTTTTTTTGCCATCTGACCACTGGTTTCCAGACAGATTTTAACATGTTTTAACTGGTTTCCAGAGAGATTTTAACATATTCCTGATGACCTCTAGTGCCTTGCATATCAGAAACCTCCTGCCCACGAGATCACCTCTTACATCTCTTAGCAGCAGTAGAAAAGACACCGGGTGTTTTTACTTGATTTTCAGGAATCATCTGCCCAGCTTAATCTTAAACAGACTGGATTTGACCATCTTTTTATATCACGTCCCAGCATCCTGAAGACACGCAAGTTTGCACAGGTGCCTAGGAGAGCGGATTGGAGGGTTGTTCAGTCTTTAATTTGCCATTGTTTGCTGGTGACAGTCTGATGAAATTGCTTGAGTTATAATGAAGACAGTTTTCATTATCTGTCATTTAAAAATGTCAAGGGAGCTTAGACTGAAAGGATAGGTGCTACCTGTTGTTTCAAATAGCTTTTGATGAAGGAAATACATTTCAAAAGTACAAATCACTGATTTACAGGTGCTACACAAGGATTATATAAAACAGTGAGATCCCTCCAAAGAAAACAAGCAGATTTCCCTCTTGCTTTTTAGTATAGACGTTGCTTTATTATCAGTGTGTGGTGCTGACTCTTCTGCAGTGATCACTGGAGGCTTTTCAGATCTGCAAGATCCCAGGCGATAGAGGACCATACTGACAAAAACATGATTCTTCATTTTTAGAGGACACTTGAGAGTTCTGGGTTAGCTACATAAACGCTTCACTCCCATTCTTTTGCACTTTCTACTTGGGCACTGTTAGGGTGCAAACTCGAGGCCACGTTAGCACAAGTTGTAGTAGTGATTAGATACACTTCTGCCCAAGCATTTTGCTAGTTCCTCTCTGCTGAAGTTCATGGCCTCTCACAACTGAACGGCAAGAACAGACTGTGTGTTCCTAGTCCATCTGAGCACAAAATCAGTCAGCTTAGTTTAAATTATATCTATTTCCCAGTATGAACACACCTGCTTACAATATCTGCCATGCAAGTCCTCAGAGACTCCTGGGACAGTATGTTTCTGTCCTGTCTATACCTTCTATATTTTAGAGCATGCATTTAACACGTGAGATGGTAGTGCATAGGAGGCCTGCCTAGATCATGCAACTCTGATGGAATACACTCCTCATGCCTCGGCTTGCTTATAAGATGAGCTGTTCATATACAAAACCTGTACCTGTGCCTGTCCTTTCTGTCAGAGCAAGACAAAATGAATGCCAACAATTTAGCCACTACGTGAGGAATGCAGGTAAAACTCCGGCTACTTTGTCTTTAAAAAACACCAGCATTTTTGTTCATTGCTTTTACAAGAGTATTAGCATCAAACACTGTAGCATGAATCTCTAGTAAACATTTAAATGCCAGAGCACAGGTACTTTCAACTTAAGAATTAGAGAATACAAATTGCTGCTGCTTCATCCCGCTAACAGAAGTTGAGCCTTCCTGAGTCCCATGCAAGTCAACTGGCTTCCTTATCTGGAACACCATTTCTTCCACGCACAGAAAATGCAGTGCGTCCATGCTGTCCCAGCTCTCGGTGGCACGTATGATGTTCTAAACTAAAGATTTGATGGTAACCAGGAAGGAGAGGAGGACTGAGCTTTAGGATGGGGAGTCTCTGTAAGACCCAGTTGTGGGGAAGAAATAGTAGTTGTCCATCAGCCGTTCTGAGACCTGCTGATTTCTGCTTCTTGTTTCCGTTAGGACTATGTTTCCCAAGTCTTATTTGAGCTATCCTTACAAAGCCTCTCCCAAAGGAAAAGGTTTATGTTCCTTGCAACATGTTCCAAAAAAACATGTCCCCAGTTCCCTGCTGGCATAAGCAATCACAACTCTAATGATTTCAATAAAGTTGCACCTTCTGTGGCCCTTAGGCTACACTACAGTAAACAAAGCCAAATACCATAAGCCAGACGCTTTAAGGTCTGGATCCAAGACTTCAGTGTCTTACACACACGATCCACCAAAAGATGACTGAACCCACACCTTCTTTTGGTTGTCATAGATCTCTTTCTCCTTTGAGCAGAACACGGGTCCAGGGGCCTCATCCCAAAGCAGAGCAACGGCTAGTGGACTTTGACCTGCTCCTCATGGGCAGTGCTATCCCAGAGCTTTGGACTCCATGCTGCGTTGGCACTCCCAGCCCCCGTGCTGAGCCCTCTGCCCTCTCCAGACAGAAACCCCATACACCACCTATAGTAGTCCCAAGCATGAGTTCAAGCAACAATGGGCTGATGATACCAAAGGCAAATGACTTCAGTATTTCATCGGCACACCGCTCCTGTTTCTTCACTTCCCCAGCATACAGCTTGTACTCCCTTTCTGTCTAGAACATCCAAAAAGACATCTCTACCTCCAAGAAAGGCATAGCTCTAGAGTCTTGCCAGGCTAGATATGGGATCCACTGGCACATGCTGGAAGTGGACTCCCAAGTTTAATCAGACGACAGAATACATTCTGGAGTGAGAAGACTGTAACGCCGAATGGTAGCTCAGGACTGAGGGAACACAGAGAATGAATGGTCTTTTCTGCTTCAGAAGTGGTCCCTAAAGGCCAGCAGTAAGGAACTTTGGCTTAATAGTATAGTCTGGGGAAAGTACTGTACACAGATCCAGTGGGTAATGTTGAAAATCTATACACAAAGGAAGTGTTTTAAAACAGAAGAGGAAAATCTACTTGAAATCAATACTGTGAAGGTCTCTAAAAGGAAACACTGCAAAAAAGGACACATTTGCCACACATAAATCTTTAATGATATCTTATAGTTCTAACAAAGCCTTAAAAAAAAAAAAAAGGGATAATGTAATACACCTGATAGAGCAATAACCCTCACATGGCAGAATATGATTTTCACACCTGGTAAATGAAATGACTCTGCTGCATCCCAAGGTCAGGGTTAGGGGCTAAGGTGAGCTGTTAATGGAAGGTTAGAGACCACATAACACATAATGGCTCTTCAGGGAGCACCTTTCAGACGCTCTTTTCATGTACAGTAGCGCACAGTGATCAGAAAGCACTGGCAGCACGTACTAAAGTCATTGTCACTGACAGGGGTTCTCACTGTGCAGTAGCCAGTTGATAGCTTGGGTTAAGAGAGCTGGCTTACATGCCAACGCTCAGACTTGCGGTAAGGTTTGCTCTCTATCTATCTGTTCTCTTGTAAGAGCAATCCTATATTCTTTCATCTCCCTCCTGGCATGTCTTCTGCAGCACACCAAGGTTAACCAGCCACTCTCTCCTCACAGATGGAGAGTAAAGCTATAGAACTGAGACAACAAATTTTTCAACCACATACAGCTAGAGCCTCTGAGCCATTAAGAGAAAAGCATGTAGTGAAAATCAAGGAAAATATTGATCACAGGTCATGCTGGTAGAAACCCAGTGGCATTCAGAATACGTCCTGTATCAACACGTGAGTCTGCTAGATCCAGGCAGGATGGCAACACAATTTGCCAAGCACTCAAGAACAAGAGAGAACTGAAACCTGCAGCGAGCCAACAGGCTCCAGAGGTACAGACATTTACAGCAAAAAATCCAAGCGGAATCAGCAAGAGGAAGACACAAGGAGAACAATACTGATCGCCTTAGCGCCAAACAAAACACGTGGCTTAACAATCTGCCTTAAAATATCTGGCTCTGTAAATCCACCTGTGATCACAGTTCCTGAACTCACAGCTCCTGCTGATTTCTAGGGGTATAGGGGATGTTTGGCACTCCTGAGATCAGAAGCCAGATCGAATGCTTTTCAAGAAGTACACTGATGAGTATGTTCCTAGGGAAGAATGAGCCAGAGCTATGCCTTCAAATGAGCACGAGGAGAACCTCTTGCCCACAGACAGGAAAGTGGTAACCTCCTTCACTTCCTTTGTGGCTTTAACCTAAACCACAGCTCCTCCCTTTGGGTTAGGAGACTCTTCTGCTCATTCAGATGTTTGTCAGCTTGTCTCTGCCTAATACCCAGCATCCGTCGCTGCCACAGAGGGGGGAAAAAAAAAAAAGCTCTCCTCTATTTTTCCTCCGTTCCACACCCCTTGTGCTGTTTCTTCCCTAAACAGGAATGGCTTCAATAAATGGCAAAGCAAGTCTAAACCATAGTTCTCCACTTAATAGGCACAACAAGGAGAAAACTTAGTGACTTGATGGAGCAGGGGGAAAGGAGACTTTGGTACACAAGCTACACCAACATTCAGGGATGCTAGGAGCAAGGAATCTTTGCTGCCAGCAGAGTGAATGATGCCAAGCCAGCTCACAGGGCTCTTCCAGGAGGGTGAGCACTGCTGCCCAGCCCTGGGTGCAACAGCCCTCCTTTTCCCGGCAGAGTTTCAGAGCAAAGACCAGGTGCTGCAGGCAGGGGGTGGAAGGGGCTGAGTGCAGGGCAGAGCTGTGCTGGCACCGGGGTGGCCCCTTTCCCACACATAGGGAGGTGAGAAGGATCGCTCCCACCACCCCTGCCGTGGGGCATCTCTTAGGGAGAGGCCACAGCTCCTGCCTTACTGAGATCACAGCCTCTGCAGAATGGAGGTTTAAACACGGGAGAGACAGCGGCTCCCACCCACTGCCACTCAAAACCCTATTGGCTCCTGGTGTAATATCACAATACCCAGGGTCAGCATGATACTGGGTTTTTTCAGATAGATTTTGGTCCTGTGAAAGATTCAAGCAGTACTGCACAGGTATTTTATCTACGTGCCTGTACCAGGCAGGCGGAGAGGTACCACGGAGGTAATCTCTCTCTCTGCTTTAGCAACGCACTGGACAGCAACACGCAGTGTCATGCGATGCAGTTGCTCTCGCTGCCTCCATCTACTCCTGGGGCAGTTCAGGACTATTTAGACGAAGGAGAACGCTTTTCCCTCCTCCAAGAATTTCAGAGATTTCAAATCATTGTTCCATACAGAATCAGGCAGAAAAAAAAAAAAAAAAAGATCTTTACTTCAAGCTTACACACTTTTTGTACCAATTACCTTAAAAAGCTCTTTTGACCCAAAAAATAGAATGGTAGTATTTTGATTTTTTAAGCACATGGGCATTTTGACAGCTTCAAAACTCTTGTCCGCGTTTTTTTTTTTTCAAGATGGGACAGGAAAATGGAATCAACTTTTCCCCAAAATAGCAACAGTTTGCAACTCAGCAATTTTCTAAGAAAAATGTATCACTGGAGAAAAATCCCAACAAAACCTAGTTCTGTTATTTCCTCCCAGCACTGCACCAGAATATGCCTCCATGGTGTAATTCAGCCTTAAGTTTCATAGCAACTCTGATTCAGACATATTGCACGCACAGATATTAGACTATGCCTTTGACATCATGAGAGCAATGCAAAATAGTATATATACAATATGGCCAAGCAATGCTGCTATGGAAACCTTTGCTTCTGAATTCCCATATATGGGGTGTTTAAATTCTTATCCCTAATATTGCTTTAACAGAATTTTTTGTATTTGATGTCCTTGCTCAAGTCATATCTCTCCTTCTGGACTCTCCTCTTCCTCTCATTTGAAAAGAAAGATGGCCTTGTGGGCGAAGCACAAGGTGACGGGACCTGCACTGCGTTCCTGCCTCTGCCACACACACTAAGCTATGTAAGCTACAACAAGACACGTAGCTGATTTGTGCCTCAGTTTCCGCAGTTGTAAAATGGAAATAGCTCACAAAGAGCTTGCCGTAACTTTTACTTCGGCTATGACTATAATGTACTTTGAAATCCTTTGTGACAGCCAGAGGATACATGCATCCTTATTCTTATTTGTTACTTTCTGTAGGCGTGGAGTTACTGTCCTCTACAGACCTATGCTGATGATCTCTCTATATCGAAGAACCAAATCAGGAAGTACAGTCGCCCACTCATGTAGCGAAGACATAAGTAATAAAGCAGTGCACTTGCCAAGTTCTAAGGAGGTGGTTTCTTAAAAAGACATAGGAAGCTTTCATGTTTGGAAGCTGACTAATTTCAGAAAGTTCCCATTTCGCTCTCTTTTTTTAAAACTTTTTTTTTTTTAAGTATAAGTTTATCTGCTCTTCTGAATCATTTTCAGCTAGGGAGAGTAATAATGTTAGGAAAAAAAAAAAGACACTGTCTATCTATCCATCTCTTTCACTTGCAAGGTGCTCCTGGTGACCCTAGATGGTAACTTTCATATCTCACCCCGATAAAGAGAAGAAGCCGCATCCAGCAGCAGCCATTGAAAACTCTGCAGACTTCTGGGCAATGCACGTCCCGGGACACACGGCACCACCTCCCGCAAAATTTGAGCAGAACGTGCAATCTAATAACGATCACACAGCAGCCACTCACCCGTGCAATCCAGTGATCACAAATGCAGATTAAGTTACTTGCATTTGTCTGATTGTGTAATTGCCAGACTGCACATTCAAATGAGTATTTGTTTAACTGTGTGATATACAGATAGAGCTTATGCACTTGAGGCCAAATTCACCCCTGTTGCAATTTCCCTAACTCCAGTAGCAATTACACAAAGGATTAATTTGGCCCACAGTGTTTTCTAGTATATGTGATTCATCATTTCTTTCCTATAACAAAGAATAATACACTGTTTCAATCGGTGGTGATGTCCTGGCCTCCTTGAGGCTGCTGGACTCCCTGTTTAATCAGACATAAAACAAATCACTTGCTGAGGCAGAGGCGTATAAGCATGCTTTAATTACAATATTGTAACACCAATTAGAGATCTATCTAATCGAGGACTCAGTACTTCCTACTCGGGTATTACTCCCATGTTGGGATAATTACTGCTAATTAAGCTTGGAACTAATTAGGCCAAATGATCTCATTTATACCAACGTAGATGACTTCTAGGAGTTCACACCAAAAAAAAAAATCCAAGGGTGATTTTATCATTCCTGGACTCATCAGCACTTTGCTTTTGAAACGGACTGTCCCTCTCCAATAGATAAACCCTTTGAAAACTCAATCCCAAATCTCAGCCAATCTCGGATTCTGCTGAAGATGGGAAACTCTCTCCGAAGGCATTTCACCTGATTGGTCCAAATCAGCTTTTGCTATAATAGACAGAGTGGATTAGCAGACCCATGTTCTACCACGGTCCAGTTCATTCAAAACGTAGAGATTGCTTTGACTCAGTTTTGGTTTTACCTTCTCAGTGGGTTTATCACTACCTATTCCTATACCTATATTACCACAACGGCTGCCCAGAGTAAAGAGGTTTGCTGTAGGACCTTGTTCAGTGCTAAGGCTTACAGTAACTTAAAACCATTTCTCAAACATGCTGATAGCCAAATGTACTTGTGGCATGATTTGCATCGATGCTGAGTATAATTAGAAATTACATCCCAATGCTGCTTAGTAATGGTGGCTCAGCTGTGCTCTGTGCTATGGTTGAGGAAAGAGGCTGATTCGTTAACAGAGTAACTTGCAAGCCCTACCCGTGCTACAGGATTCACCATGTTCACAGTCTGACTGCATTTTGAACAAAGTTGGTTTGTCAGGGTGGTCAAAAAAATAAAGCATAGCCCATGAGGCTGTGTTTATGTTACAGCTTCTCCTCCTCTCCCCCAACCCCAGCGTTCTTTGCATCTGCTCAGCAGTGAGATTCTCACATAAAAGAGACTCCAAGTCAAAGCAGTTGCTTTCAAAACTGCCATGTAGACCTACCCTTGGCTTACAGAAACGGTGGCAGGTAGGCAGCAGGGTGTTCCTTGCCTTATGTTGATACAACTAAAGTGGCAGGTAAAACAAAGCTGAAAAACAAAACCTCTCAGCACTGTATTTTGGCCTGGATGTTTTGGGGACTACGAGCGGCCAGGATTTCAGCTGTTACTTCTCACCCAAATGATAGTCTACACCAGTAGCATGATTTCTTCCTACAGTATTTGACAATTTCAGTTTCATACTGATTGGAAAAAGAATGCCACCTACCAAAACGCCAGTCCCACCTCCTCAAACAACTGGACATTTTTTGAATATAAGGGAGGACCCATCCCAGGCACCCATCAGTCCATGTTATGAACTTTATGAACTTACCTGGCGTCTTGCCTTTGGGCTAGCAGAGCACCTCAACGCCTCTGCCTAGCCTGTTGCATCTGCTGAGGCTGGAGCCTGATGTGTCTGTGCTATAGTACAGCACAGGTAAGCCCAAGGAGATTCAGCCACATTCCTTGTACAGATCATCTCACTCTACACATCCCCTTTTCCGTCTTCTGCATCAAACTTAAGCTTTCCAGCATTAAAGCTCAGAACAACTCTGCTTGTAGTAAAATCCGCTTTCTCTTTCCTTTTGGCTTTCTCTGTCAGGCTCCTTTTATTGCTCCTAAAGCTTCCTCCTAACCACTTCATTCTTTTGCACTTTCTCCTACTTCAGGCTTGAATCCTGAAGCTACTGAAGCCAGGAATTCACCCCTCTCTTCAGGTTTCTTCTAGCCTGCCCCCTTCTCCTCGCAGTGATTGTTGTTCCCTTGTGAGCCACAGGCACCCTCCCTTTTCCCCTCCAAATGCCTCCTGAGCAATCACCTCTTCTCCAAAGCCTGTCAAAACTGGGCCCAGCAAGGTTCCCTACACCAACCCAACCTGGTAACAATACCTCCTGGAACTGATCCTCCAGCTGTCCGTGAAATTTCTGTAGAAGTGCCACTTCTTTATGCAGTACCATTAGCAGAAGATTAATAAATAACTCGGAAGAATAACACAATCCCCAATAAACAATGTACTACTTCTTCTCCCTTTTTCTTAAGTGAACAACATGGGTCCTAAATCTGATCTCCCACTCCAGTTGTTACCCAATCCTCATCTCAGCTACCAAACTCTCTCCTCCCTCCCCTGGCAAGCCTGTCATTCCTTTCTTCCCAGCTGCCAAAGCCTGCACTGCTACCTCCTCCAGCCCAAATGCACTAGCAGACACAAATGCAAGCATCCACATGCATATCAGATTGCATGTGGAAAACGCACATGCTTTCATACACTAGAATATAGTAGCCCATGGCCCACTGAATCATATTTGAATATCCATTAGATCCTTCGCAGCAAGAGGAGGGTGAGAAGAGATCTTCAAATGGAAACATAACCAGTGAACCCAGAGTCTGACCAAGATGGTGGTAGATATATGAGCAGGGAGGGCAGTGTTCGGCAGGAGCACACACCGGGCCTGGGGGACCTCTTTTGATGGCACCTTTAGTGTTAAAAGGGAGGAATTCAGGAGCTTTAGATCAGGAATGCATCCCAGCTGGGCATGAGACACTAATAAATAAGATGCTTTACACTGACATAGAACCACAAACCTCCTAACATCCTCCCCAAGTTCTACATACAGGACTCTCTTCAGCCACTGGTGGTTTGGAGGGCAGAAACCAAGCAAACAAGTTCCCGACGTTACAGAGTTGGGGGAAAGGCAAGGGAAGGGTAGGAACATTCTGGTGGAGGAGCATCGTGTCACAGCCATTACAGAAAGCACGATGAATGCTCTAATTTCTGACTACACTAAGTCCTTCAGGATAGGGAGAGTCTCTTTCTGGTGTCTGGACAGCACACTCCACAATGGGACCCCAGTCCCATATTAGGACTTCAGTTTGCAGTGTACAAATATTTGCTGTCCCCTCTAGCCTGCAAAGAGAGGCCATCTCAGGAGGACCTCCCAAGGAGCAACAGCGAGGGAAGATGAAGGGCTGAGTTAAAGTCCAGTGGAGCCTGCTGAGACAGAGTTCAATACGTCCCCCTTCCAGCCAGGCTCCCTATGCTATTTTCAAACACTCGCTGATTTGGGAGTTTTAACGTGTTTTTTCAATCACAGTAGATCCCATACTCTTATTCACAGTCCGCCTACATGCAAAGATCCAGGGGGGAGCCAGACCTATATGGCCCACCCTATATGTGAAAAGGAGAGACAAAAAGCACAAAGAACCCTCATATGGATCAGAAACAATCCAGCTCTTGCTCTCCGAAAGTGCCAGCCCCACAAAAATGTCCAAGGTCCCAGCAGCAAGGTGGCAGAAGAGTGGGGACACTGTTCCCTCCCATCCTGAATATCTTGGTTGGTACCAGCTGCATTTCCAAAGGAAAGCAGAGGGGCTGCTTATTGCAAGCTGTTGCCACGTTCATATCCTCCCCCCTTCCAAGAGCTTCAGCTCAGGCTCTTGTTGCATAAGGCAGGAACACATCCCTAAGTCTGAAGTTTAGAAACAAGATGTATTTATTTGTTATTATTTTCGGTTATCCGAGTGCAGTAAAGGTCAGAACACTTATCTTCTGGGGCTGGTTCCCGCTCCCACTCGTGTGATTCAGAATCAACCAAATGGTTTTTTTCTGCTCTTCTCAGAAAGAAAAAATCCAGAGGGAATGAAACCTGACACAGGGCATTTTCTAAAGAGGATCTGTGGGAAAACGAGGATCCACTGCAACAGGAGGAAGAGAAGGTTTGTGGGCACACCTGGGCACCTCCTCCCCAATCCCCATGAGATGCAATGAAACATGAATAAAAACGGGAGGGGAGGGCACAGCTTTCTACCTGGGTGTTAACCTTAGCTGATCTCAAGGACTGGGATGGACAGGTCACCTACGTGATGCTCCCAGAGGCTGCATTTTGGGTGACAAGACTCAAGGACACAGCTGCATGTTCTGTGCCCTGCACATGGGCTGTTCCATAATCCCCAAGATTAATTTATGCAAAATATGGGAAGCCGTGCTTTTTCGTTTTGCAGCGAATGGCTTCATTAACCTTTCAGGAGCTTGCCAGTAGTGAAGTTGAAGCAACGGGAAAATCACTGTTCTGGGGGAAGGGGACTTCTGCTATGTTGCTAATGGCACATACCTGGGAGAGGCAAGGGACGCCAGCAAAT
Organism: Struthio camelus; assembly: GCF_040807025.1. Lineage (NCBI taxonomy): Eukaryota > Metazoa > Chordata > Aves > Struthioniformes > Struthionidae > Struthio > Struthio camelus. The sequence goes on along the minus strand of NC_090942.1, from coordinate 106,561,525 downwards.
GAGCACCCTGGTCTAGGGGGAATCTGCCTTCCCCCTCTGCTCTCCCAGACACCCTCTGTTCTCTGACCTGCTCTCCCAAAGGCCCCTTCTGTCCTTGCTGCTGACAGTTTGCAGGGTGACCAGACTGATAAGGAAGCCAGATGCGAAGGCAAGCGAGGCAGAAAAACACCACGGAAAGAGTCTGGAGAGAGAACTAGCTCAGAGTCAGAGCGGGAGGGAAAGAGCAGGTAAAACAGGTGAAGCAGGTATGCAGAGGGAGAGAAACAGCTGTGCGAAAAATGGAAGAAGAGGTATAGCATCCTGCATGAAGAGTGAGGGACACAACGTCAGCATACTAAGGAAGGGTTAATCTGTCGCAGAGACAGAAGGGAGAGATCAGGAGTCGCCCGGTTAGGAGCGCTGAAGCTCATAACTTTCATGCGACTAGGACTGAATCACCTCTGGCAGGGTCAAATGCAGGTTTACCCAGCAACGGGGCTAAACTCCACTGGGGGCTAGCAAGTCATCCTGCTCTGTCCTTAAACGTGGCTATTTCTGTGACCTCGCCATCCTTTGCTGTCAGGACACCTGACAAGCCCTGATTTGGCTGACTCTCCCATCAGCCTAGTTGCAGCCACCTCTCCCAGCCCTGGGGAAAGAACTCCTTCATGTGCATGTACCTGCTGTGGGTGGCAAATTAGTCCCAAAGGAGGGGAAAAGAAGAGTCGAAGCAGGGATATCCAAGAAAACACAATCTTTCAACTGTCGCTACTGGCCAGGATCCTTGCGACCAAAATCCTGCCTCTGCATGGAGGTGAAAAAAGTAGGCTGTATCCACTCCAGCAGATTTGGAGGAAACTTTATCACCTATCAGATAGTGGGATAGTCTCTGAGTGGGATCAAGCGACTCGCTAAGGCGGATGGAAGCAGGATTCTTTCTAAGGCAGTAATCCTGCTGTCACTGTGCGGGCCAAAGTGCAATTCTCGTCCCCCACAAAAGCACAGGTCTCTCAGGGAACAGAACGTAGTGGTCTTGACCCGCTGGGCGCCACCTTGTTGGCCAAGCGTGACTCGTCAACACGAAGCAGACAGCTCCCCAAACCTTTCGTGCTGGTCCTCTCCCTCTCCTGTCACGGCTTTCCCTGGCAAAGCACAGGTCCCTGAACTCAGCTGGGAGCGACCTGAGGGGACAGTCGCTCTCCTCATGACAGCCACAGATGTCTCTAAACAGTTAACTAGAGGGGTTCACTGTACTGCAGCCAGGTAGCATATGACCCAGGTTTTCAGTACAGTGTCTAGAGAGAGGGGAAAGGTGGGAGAATGGGAGTGGGACAACAGGCCAAGACCAGAACAAGTCGTGGGGCTGTGTCCAAGGAGGTGAAGTGACGTCAGGAGACAAAATTTGAGACTCCAGACTTCACCAGGCTCCCAGGGCATAATAAAGCACTCAGACATTGAAGTGACAACCATGCTATAGCTCAGAACGAGATCCGAAGCAGCCCTTTCCAAAGCCCGCAGCACACAAGCAGAGGGAGTCTCACCTTGCTTTATCAGAGGGCAAGCTCCACCCCGCATGCCCCGAGGCCGAGCTGCAGCCGCAGCAGGGGGCTGTCTGGCTGATCCCACGCGCTGTCCTTCCCTCATAGCCCCTTACTAGCCAGGCCCGCAGGCACAGCTGGCAGCTCCCATGCAGCCAGGCTGCAGAGACAAACAGCAGAGGAAAACAAAAAGGGGTCCAAGGTAGAGGGACGCACAAGAGAGGAATTTGGGGGATGTGGAGAACAAATAAGAGAGAGGAGATATGAGGAGTGCGTGACATATGAATAATGGGGGAGGGTAGAAGATACAGAGTAAGAGAAGAAAATGACATGAACAGAAGGAAGAGAGCTGCAAATAGAAGGGGATGTGGAAAACAGCAGAGATAAACAGATTGCAAGAGCAGTGGAATTAGAGGAGAAGGAGAAGGAGAAGGAGAAGGAGAAGGAGAAGGAGAAGGAGAAGGAGAAGGAGAAGGAGAAGGAGAAGGAGAAGGAGAAGGAGAAGGAGAAGGAGAAGGAGAAGGAGAAGGAGAAGGAGAAGGAGGATTTATGGTCTCGCTGAAAAGAAGGAAGACCCTGCATTTTTCCTCCTTAGCTCCTAAAGGCTTTGTGAAAACACTCCCATTTTAAAAGTGGAAGAACTCAGGTGCAGAGACTGAGACCCCCAGGGAATAAGCAAGATGGTAGAAAAGAGTTTAGCTCCTTACTTAAAGTCTTCTCTCAAAGACACAAGTGAAAAACGGTCTTGACTTTCTCTCTCTGAGTACACCAGGGAGAGCCCACTACCAAAAGATGGCGGGAAAAGGGCCTGCTAGGAGGAAGAGATAAACGAAAATAACACAGGAAAAAGACTTGCACCTGCTTTCTCCCCAGCCCCCCCACCCCAAAATCTCTGGAGATCTCACTTTAGAGATACTCAGATTAAATGAACTTAGAATGCACCAAAACAAACAATGGCTGGCTGCTACATGGAGAATTGGCTGCAGGGAAAAGATTTTGTAGTGTTGGTCCAGTTACTTCTTGTCTGTGCCACCAGCTTAGAGGCCAGTTGCAACAAAAACAGAAAACAGCAGTGTGCAGGATGTTATGTGATAGGATTCTGCTCCTGTAACACTTGCTATTACCTTTCATTGCAGATTTTTTTTTCAGGTGCCTTGTATTTATCCAGTTTAATTTGTACCACCTTCCTGTTACAACTGCCACTACGGAAAACAGGCTTTTTTGTGCATACAAACAAACATCAAACCCCTAAAGCCAGGTACACCTGAGCCAAATATAGTTTGTAAGAACCCTGAATAAACCAAATACCTAGCGCCTGTTTGCACTCCCATACACACACGGGCAAACAGAGCTTCCCAGTTACTCGCTGCACAGAGGAACCCACAGGACCCGGTGTTTTCCTAACCTCAGACAACACTACTTTATGACTTGCTAGCACAGGAATTGTCTAGGATTCCCTTGTCAGTGAGTGACGAAGGTCTCTCTGCTATAAACTGATGTTAATGGCAGGTTGTGTACCTTGTTTGTTTACTGCCGAGGAGGAATGTTTGTCGTGGCTGTCAAGATTATAAAAATATTTCCATGACTTCAGACAGCTTGGCATTTTTACATGCAGCTGAGAGAGTGGGTGAATGTACAGATGAGAAATTGAAGAAACATTATTAAGGGGGTAAAGAGTGTATCTCCTAGCACCACCAAGAAGGCTGAGAAAGGCCAGGGAGGTCAGAGACATTTCTGAATAAAATGCATTTTTCCCTAGCGGTCTCTGAAGAGCTCGCAGTAATTAAGCCTTACAACACCTTTCTGAAGAAGATAAGTCAGCTGAGGCCATCTGAGGTTAAAGGACTTGCCCGTGATCACACACAGCAAATCAGTGGCAGAGAGGAGAATAAAACCCAACAGACTTCGCTTCTATTAACCAAGTCCTAAATACCTGGCTGACATCCAGATCAAAGGACTGGAGCAATGCAGGTTGTGGGTCTGACTGTCAAATACAGGTCCTCAAAGACAGTACAGCAACTGGACAAAAAGCTGAAAGGCAGGCATCCACTGTAACTTAAAGATGGTAATTGTGAAAACAAGAGACAGAAGGCTGGGAAGCAGCGCCTAGCTACAAACTGTGGTGCCAAGCGTATTAAATATACATCGATAGATTCAATTACAAAGAGTATCATGCAAAGTGGAAACGACTGCAGTTGAAGACCCGAGGCAGCAAGAAATACCTCCCAAAAATATGATCACATTTTTCGGTAAGAAGAAATACATACTTTTGGACCTTGTAGAGAAGGCACAGGCTTCTATTTCTAGGGGGACTGTCCCAAAGCCACCTGAGCCAGTGACTAGGCAGTGACACCCAAGCTCCGAGGGCTAGCGAAAAGCATGCGGGACTCAGGTTTAGTGGCTCCGTTCAGCTGAGAGAGATACGTATCACTTAGTGCTGAGCAGCCCTTTGTTATCGGTGTCACCAGAGAAGCCCAAGAACGAAGCGGCAGAGAAAGTGAGCTACGCCCTTGTCCCCCCACCGGCCGCCTCTACCTCACCAGGGCAGGACTGAGACTCACCCGCAGGACGCAGCCAAGGAAATTTGTTCCACGTTTCAGTCTGCGCTGCGCCCTGGGCTGGAGACGAAGCAACCAGGACCTCAGGGGGTCAATATTCAGCCCTGCATCCATCCACCCCAAAAATGCACGTTCTCTTTCGGGGGGCTGAGAAAGTACTGGCTCTGGCAGAAGACGCAGCCTGATTCCTAGCATCATCGACCAGCTCCACAGTCAAATTCGCCTAGTCTTTAGCGAGAACGTAAGCTCCCCACTTCGCTCTTCTCCTTCACCCATTTTCAAGCCTTTCTCCAGGATTTCAAAGAGTTATGAAACAATCACCGTAATCCCCCCTCCCAACTTTTTCCTGTGCTTACCATGACACACGTACTACCCAGATCACCAGTAATGATTTAATTTCCTCTTTCTTCCTGGAGCAAAAATAGCAAGGATAATCATTCAAAACTCCATACACACAGCTGCCACCTGAAAAATGCAGGTGAATGCAGTTAAATGGAGAGACAAGTACAATCTTAGACCATTTTTGTACCTGGAGAACTAGACAAGCACTATTTTGCATGCAAGATTACAGGTCTGTGTGTAGTTGCATTTTCACATTCCATTACTGCAATTGCACACGGCCAGTTACGTGCCTTAGCAGCAGCTTACAAAAGCAACTGCTGCTAAACATACAAAATCCAGCCTACAGATGCACACACAGAAGACTAAAAAAAATGGTTTTTATTTTTCTGCTGTAGAAAAAACGTGTATTTGCTAACTGCCTGCCCCTCGTGCAAACAGCACGCCAGAATTTTTCCTTGCACTTACACTTGCAAGTTGATCTGCATATTCATTCAAGCCTTATAATAATCTAAAATATATACAGCATTTTGCAATTAGAAATGTCCCAAAAAAGCCCTAGTTTTTGCATTAAAACTTCCTCTCCCAGCAACCAACTGGACTCACCTCTCTAGTTATAACGTACTATCTGTTTAAGGCTCCAGAGAAACAGAGTACCGACAGTTCAAGACAGTAAGAGAAGAATACTTGTTTTCATTTAAACTATAGGGGAGTTTTACCTAGATAGACTGCAATTTCCTGAGCTTGAACCTGGCAAATCGCCCAGGGCTAAGACATTTCCCCCCCTTCCCTTCATGGAGTCTTTAATACTCAGAAGTAGTTTTACATTTTTGATTTCACATTTCATCTGAAAGATGCTGTGACAAATTCAGTTGTAAGCAAGCCCAAATGCCATTGACTTGCAGGGGTACTGCAGTATTTATTCCAAGAACGAAACTGATGCGCAATGTCCTAAGCACACTATCCCCAAATACCCTGCTGAGGAACGGTTCAATACTGAGTCAGAGGGAAGTGAACTGAATCACGAATAGCAATTCCTGCAAATTACCCCCCCGCCCCTCAAGTTTACAATCCGAGTAGCAACCAGGTTGTGGTTAGCTTGGGAAATCTGATGAGATCACAGTCTGAGGAGATACAGCCTCAGACACTAGGTTTTTGTTAATCAGCTCCTTGTTTTGCATGGAGACATGGACAGCAGTTGTTATACCAGGTTTACCATATGTTTATAATATTGTTGTTATGGGAATACATGTACAGGCCATGTCACTGGCAAGTTGCACTGTTTTTTGCTGGAAGGACAAAACAGAATTCTCCATCCAACAGAGCACCGAGTATACGCATAGTTTTAGCAAAATTTATCGTAGCATGAGTCACACCGAGTGTAAAAATGCTTGCTTTGTTCGTGCAGTGTTGTGTGATTCTGCCATATTGTCTGCAAAGAGGCACAGGACACTTTCCAAACACACACGAGCAATTTGGTGTACTGCTTCGAGAGGTGGGTAAGTATTATTCCCATTTTACAGATCTTGACTGCGAACCAGGAAGATCAGTCGGTACTTTAAAGTGATTTGCCTAAAGCTGCCCATCAAATCAGTGTGGCGAGATCTCCAGTTCTCACTGAGATCTCCATGCTGAGACCACTCACTGTTCCTCAGATCGGACTAGCGAAGCATAAAGCAAGGATGACGTTAGCTGACACAGCTACATACACAAGGCCCGCTCACATAGCAAAAATGTTTGCTTTCCCAAGAGTCCCAAGACGGTGTTTAGTCCAATGACTTTGCTTGCAGGACACGGGCATAACGTTTGTGTTTATGTGCGAGGGACCAGCGTTAAGAAATACTGTGCTTGTGATGTCGGCACCCTTAGGTGTGGGGCAGGGAGCGTTTGCTGTGTCGGAGCAGCACTGAAGAACTGACTAGGAAAAATCCTTTTGCCTGACAGCCCCAAACAACACAAAATCCAGCCAGAAGGAGTGAAATACGTTTTGTCAACTGATAACCCCACCAACTCCTGAGCTACCCTTGAAGATCTCGGCCACGAGGACACCTGACTAGAGCCACGCACCCACAGTTCAAAGGACGACTAATTTACTCATTAAGTCTCCTTTTAGACATCAGCAAACAGCGGAAGAAATGGCCAACTCCCGCCCCAGCCCCCCCCCGGCCCTGACACGTTGCCGTTTTCTGTCCCTGTCTCCATGCAGCCCGTCACATCCCATGCCGTACTTGAGGAGCGGCGCGCACGCTTTCATTGCGTACACGCTCTCCGGGGAAGGGCGGCATGGGATGTAACTGACTGTCCACAAAGGAGCAGAGGCAGGAGGCCAAGGCTCGTTATTGGCCTCGAGTCATACTTGCTGAGCGGCGCGTCCAGGATTTCCAAGTGCATAGCTGATCACATCAGCAGCTTGTCCTAGAAGGAGGAAAGTGACATAAAATATGCACAAGCCTTCCTTCTGTCCTGACAGCAGGTTGAGTTTTCAGATGATGTGGAAACAGCAGCCTGCTCTCCTCCCCCCAACATGGTCTCCTCTCACGCCTTTGCTGCAGCGCTGCTGCCTTGCTGCCGACTCCAGAGACTCTGCTCCCTCGCCCGCGCTTGTGCTGAGCCTCCGTCTCTGACCAGGGGGCTCCACACCACTGTTTTTATGCCCCGCTCAGCCCTTGGCCTTTCTTCTCAGCATGCCAAGCAAGGGCTCATTAGTGTAGCTGTTGTTAAGCTTTTGTGGCTCCGCACAATCCCAGCACGAAGCTGGGACAGAAAGGGCACCGGGTTGCCATCTGGGGGGCGAAACTTCCGCATAGTGCCAGCCTAGCTGGAATTCAAACAGGTGATCCCGGAGGGAAAGGGCTGAGCACGCATGCATGCGAGTCGTATGGGCGAGAGCAGCGGGCTCTCTCCGCAAGCAAGGCGCAGACACTGCCTTTCTTCAGAAAGAGAGTAGGTTCGCGTGCGTTTGACCACGATCAGTTCTTTGCGCACCCACGCACGTGAAATTTTTACGGCGTTGTTTGCGTGTGCAATGTCTGTGGTAGGTATCTGCTCTGCCACAAAAACACAGAACGCATCGGTCTGGAGCGTCGGCTACCCTGCCACCTCACATCGTAATTCATGCTGTTGCAAAGTGGGCTGCAAAATGCTACCCTTCTCATAGAATACGCTATTACGTAAACTGAGGAAAATAAGAGAACTGGGCCATGTCCGTGCAGGAACCATGCTTACAACATGTGCACATTGCCCCTCAGGAGGAAGAACGCGCTCCCCAAGCAGGTGTGTTTGCACAAACTTACTGTTTCCATGTATGCAGAAGGGCAGGGTGTATGGGAGCATTCACGAAAGAGCTTTATTTCATCCATACAGATATTTTTGCAAGGGTTTGGGAAGAGGAGGATTTTTGGCCCTTGTTGTTGCCAGATTCCAACATAACTAATGGAAATATCTAAAGTCACATCAGCAGAAGATGCCCCATCAAACAAATCACCTACCGAAAAGGCAAGCCGCATGCTCTCTGGGGGAGCATACGGACCCCTCAGCTGCAAGCTCCTCGTCCAAGTCTTCATCGCCCCTTGAGCTGCCTACAAAAATCTCCTCCCCCTACCAACTGCCCAAAACTCTGCACGCACAGGAAACTCAACCTCCCCTTTCTTCCATGCCAAAAAGTCCCGATACACCACATTCAGCTTACCTACACTCAGTCCCTGCTTGTGCCCTGATTCTGTTCAAAATTCCCCCTCTTTTCAAAGCTTTCCAAGGAGCTGGTCCACGGTCTTCCTCAGACATCCTTCTTCCCTGTTCCCTCATCCATCAATATCCTCTCTCCACAGGTTTTTCACCCAGCATCAACGCTGTAGGTGCCACAGCCTCCCCCTCCACAGGTCCGGCTGCCTGGAACAGGCATTCTTTATCCCTTCCTCGCTGCCTGACAAGTCTCATTTCAAACATGATCTGATACTTCTCCCCCTCCTGTAAATGAAAATCACAGTCTTTCTCTCTGCTTCTTACATGTCTCCATCACTGGACTCTCTGACTGTAAAGCGTACGTGATAAAGGTATGATGGAAAATGTTACACGAAATAATGGGTTTTTGCTTTGATTTTTTTTTCTGCTTATTTATTTATTTTCTGAAGGGAGGTAACAAGTCAGAGAGGAGCTGGTTGAGATTTCTGCCGTACATTTTTTTGCAGCAGCAAGATCCTCCATCTTCCTTGCTGGATTGAATAGGGTCTCAGGACAATTTAGACTCCCTCCCCCATCTCCCATCCTGCCCATATTCTTCAACACATGATGCTCTCCTCCCAGCCTCGACTGGGAAGGCACGAATCCTCACTCTCTCCCCCTCTCTCCGCTCCTGCCTCACTTAGGTTGTGCCAGGACACAAGAATGATGAACATTTGTGCAGCTCAGACTCTTGTAGGTTATTTTTTTAACAAAACAACTAGAATCGATGAAACCTGAATGATGGTAGATGGCAAACTTAAAAGACCTCATGAGGATGCGCCTAATGCACTGGAAGGCTTTCCGCATTTTATACCAACAGGAAAAATAACCCTCCAAATTTTAACAGAACCCAGTGTCAGCGCTGTAAAGAAACGGGGCACGAGGACCAAGGTTTCTCTCCTCTGCCCTTTTTTTTTTTCTTTTTTTTCCTCCTTCACACTATCACCTCAACAACAGTAGGTTAACAGCCACAAAACCACCAGCGAGCGAGCAGCAGCCGTCACAGTTAGTCTCACGTCGAGCTAGATATTTACTTGCCGATAGACGGCAATTGTAAATAAATCTCATTTAATCTCCAAAATCCACGGTAAAAAAAAAAAAAAAAAAAAAACCTTCAGTCCCTGTGGCAGACTTTGCAGGTCTGCCGGCTCTGGCTAGCTCCAGGAAGCACAGGCTCTGGAACGAAAACACTGACAAAAGACCCTGGCTTTCCATCTTCCTCCGGGCTCCTCGCCGCCTCTCGGGGGTCCAACCTCCCCGCCAGCCCCGCAGCTCTCCCCCCTGCCCCAGCCCCCCTCCGCCTCCCCAAAAGCCACAGGGACAGAAGCCAACAGGTGGAAAAAAGCTTTTTTTTTCCGTGAGCAACGCCGACACACTCGACCCCCCGCGCTCTCCCCCGCCAAGTCCCGCGCTGCCTTCGATAACAAACTGCAACAAGCGGCCCTGGCCGCCCGCCGGGGGAAACTGAGGCAGGGCCGCCCGCGCCCCCAGCCCCGGCCCCGGCTCCGGCCCCGCGCGAAACTTTCCGGGCCGCGCGGGGCGGCGTGCGAGGCGCCCGCTGCGGCAACACGCGCGCGCTCGCGCGCACACGCGTGGAGGGGAGTTCGGGCAGCCGCGCCGCGCCGCGCACACGCGTGTGCCGCGGGCCGGGCCGCGCCGCGCCACGCCGCGGCGGCGCTTACCTGCTTCAGGCGGCGATGGGCCGGAGCCTCATCGCGGAGGGCGGCGGGGGCGGCGGGGACGGGAACAAAACAGGGGCCCCTCGGCCGGCGGAGCCCCGCGGCCGCCGGCGAGCCAGGCGCTAGGGCGACATCAAAGCGAGTCAGGGGGAACCCTTTCGGGGCCTATTGTCTGCGCGGGGCTGCTCGGCTCCTCCGCGGCCTCCCCCTGCGGGCGCCGCGGCGCTTGGTACAGCCCAGGCATTCATGCCAAGTCGCTTTCACACATGGAAGCTTGTCTCCAGCAATTGCTGACAAGCCACAAACAAGACGTCCCCCCCCCCCCCCCCCCGCCCCGCCGCCCCAACCACCACCACCACCACCCCCCCCCCCCTCCCCGCGCCCTCCCTCCGGCCCTCCCCTCCTCCTTCCTCCTCTCCTCAATGCAAACTCCCAACTCCGCTGACAGGCAGGCGGGCTGGGCCTCGCTGCTGGCTTTCTCTCCCCCTCACAGGCACACACACACACACACACACACACACACACACGGCAAGCTCGGCTCGCTTGCTGTTGCTGGAGGAGTTCAGAGGCAGGAAAAAGCCCAGGCTGAGTTGGGGGCAGGGAGAAAGCTGTCTGCCGTGTCCCAGGAAAATGGCAGCAGGCGAGAAGCCGTGCGGGCGGCCCTGCCGCCGCCCTTGCTCGCCACCGCACAGCCCCCTCGCCAAAAAGGGCTGCTGGCCCTCAGCGCCCAGAAAAGCAGAAAAAAGCCGCCGCTCCCCCCTCGCGCCTCCCCGAGCCCGACGGCGAACTAGCCAGGCGCTAGCTTGGCCCCGGGTCTCGCCAAGGGGGGCCGAGACGGGCCGGCTGGTGCAGGCTGAGCGGAGCTGAAAGGCCCCTCCGCCTCCGCCTGCTCAGACTTGGGGGGCGAGCATACGAGCAAACGGTAGCCGGCAAAGTAAATAACAGAGACGCGCTGCATCCCTTGCTCGCAAGCGCCACGCTGCTGCTAATTATGTCTTCCCGTGCTCATGACAGTCAAGTATCGTTATCAACGCTTTGCACATGGAGGAGCCGACAGAGAATTTGCGTGATTTGCCCAAGGTCACACAAATAATCTCACGCGCCAAATGGTGGATACCAAACCCTGCAGTCCTCAGCACCAACTTTATCCTGTAACCGCACGTCCTCTTCCATGATGAATACAGCGGCAAAAGGTGTGAGAGAAGCGCAAGGAGAGGTTTTGCCCTGTCCCCAAGAATCACGAAAAACAAGTCCTCTTGGACTATGAAGCATTTTTGCGGCCCTCAGCCCCATAAACCACAGGACTGAGGAGCCTGGGTCTCCAGCGAGAAAGTCAGGGTCTCTCCAGACGGAGAGCCTGCACAACCCCCAGAGGTCCTGGAGGCGCAGCGCAGAGCTCCTGGGTCTGGGCTCACAGAGATCTGGGCAAAGTGGTTTGGGTGATTTAGGGTTCCCTTGACGTTCAGCTTTGTACACCCTCCGTTCAGCAAAAGCTGAACCAAAACATAGCTGGTGTGAATCATTAAACTGCGTGCCTTGCGTACGGGTTCATGAGGGTTCATTCAGCCCAGAAAGCAAACCACATGACCAACTGTCATAAGTTTCATAACAAAACCACAAAACTCAATCTCAAAAAACACATCTTTGTCCAGGGACAACAAAAGGTTTTTCTGTGAGTCTCAGCGGAAAAGGTCGGTGGAGCCCAAGAAAAGTGTTGCACAAGCATCAGCTGGTTTCATTTAATAAAAATAATTATAATGATCACAATAACCACCACTTGGATAGCTCTTTTTGTCCAGTGATCTCAAAGACATTTCACTCACCCGAGCAAGTGAGTGAGTGAGTGTTATCTAAACTTAACAAGTGGTAAAAGAGATTCGGACTGATTAAACGACCTACCCAAGGTCACCTGAATCTGTAGCAGAAGGGAGAATGCAAATTTTCAAACTCAAGAGCTCAGTCAAAAAGCCACCTCCCAAAACCAGAGCGCATACAGGCCCCCAAAACTCAGAAGTTTTACATGAGTCAGGGTTTCACTGTGAAAAATTTTAACCAGGTCTAATCTGTAGTTTGGATACTAGGACAGGATGCAAATGAGGTGCTTCCCAGGAAAGAGAAAGAGAGCTCAAGCAAGGAAGAAAGATTGCAACCAAGAATGGCTGGAGAGACAAAAAGAGAGGAACAGAAGGGGGGAGCAAAAGCGGGAGAGAAGGCTGGAAGATCAGAGACAGAATCTTACATATTTCCCAGCTGGAAGAGTAGGATAGTGCCAAGAAATCGGGGTAGAAGGACTTAACGCGACGTGAAAAATACAGACGGGTGGCAGAAGGTATAGTCTAGAATCCAAAAATCAGGAAAACAAAATCACTCCATTCATAATCAGGCACTTGGGTGTTGATAGAGCATCCCCGTCACCAAAGCCTTGGGCAAGTCAAGCCCCCCCTGCTCAGGCTGAGGGAAGCAGTGAGAGAAGGCATGGAGGCGCCCGATGCCGAAACACTCTCCTAAACAGCACTCTCAAACCCTGGGACTGAAAAATCCTCGGAGGATGGCAGCATTGCAGGTCCTCAAAAGAGGATGCCTGCCACGCTTAACCTGTTGAAAGCAAAGCCAGATTTTATGCAGGGTGGCCATCAGGTCCAGCTTCAGCTCTTGCAGCTTCTGCGATGGGAGATACAGCGGCAGACATGCCTACCGGTACACAGGTCCATAGCAGTAAGTGCTTCCCACAGTAAGGCTCTGATGCATCTCCTGAGCCTAACATCCAGCCGGGGCAGACTGCGGGCACAGGCATCGCTGCTTCATATACAAAAGCCACTTTGAAGTCCTGATGGTACGTCCTACAACGGCTTTGGCTTAAAACTTTTTTTTTTAAGGAGAGCCCTGGGTTAAGCTCATTTCAGCAATCTTGTCAAGCCATCGTAAAGGCAGGGATCAGTCCAAGCCCCCATAAAAAGCTCAAGATTTCCGAATAAAGTATTTAAGGGAGAATGAAAGCCCCTCTTGATTGTCACAGGTTGAAGCTTGATCATTTCAAGTACCCACATTCTGCTACTGGGGAAAGACAACCCAGGGCTAAATTTACCTTGTCAGGGAGGGGCTGCAACCAATTGATAGCCTTTTCCCATTGCTCCCTGTCTCACATTTTCAGATCTTTTTTGTACCTGGCTAAAGATGACTTGGCCTTGTTTTCCAGTCCCTGGACTTCCTAATGCCTAAGTAGCTCCCGGTGAGGCCAAACCGTCATGCAGCTGATGAGATCTACTGCTCTTAGCAGAAAGGATTTTCCCTCTTCCTTCATTTCCATAACGTTTCTCTTCTGTTTACTTTCTCATTGCTTTCCTCATGGCCCCAATTCAGGACAGCATGTAAGCACAAGTTTAATCTCATTGATCTTATGGAACTCCATGTATGGAGGAAAACATGGTCTCTTTCCCCAGTGCCTGCTTATGCATTTTACGTTAAAGAGACATGAGATAAAATTCAGAAGTGGTCACTGGAGTGTGGACTAGAAAATGGACTTCCCCCACTTCCCAGGTGAAACGCTTAACAGCCAGGCTTGCCATTCCTGCACACGCTTCCTCTCTGGCAAGCCACAACGCTTTTCAGAAAAGCAGAACACCTTCAGCAGAAGCAGTGAACGTGCCCTCTCTCCTGAAATTGCGGGCAGCTGGGGAGCTGGAGCACTCCCAAGGGAGATACAGGAAACCCCTGGGGCAGAGGAGGCAGCTCTGTCTGGGGTTTCTACATCCTCGGTGAGTGCTTTAACCACTGTGGACGCTGGCCTGTGAAAGGAAGCATCAGCCTCTTCTGGATTGTGCACAGGGCCACATCCTGGAGGCCTGCTCCTTTAGGCAAAACAGCACTTTGCTTCTGGATCCTGCTGCTGCTGTTGTGCTTGGCCTTGGCAGGACGGAGGCTATCCCAGAGCCGTGCACAGCAGAGCCTCCACAGCCGTGGAGCCTCACTGTCCAACCCGATGGGCCTGAGGGGTCTGGGCATCCCCAGGACTAGGCGACAGCAGAACAAGGGTTTGCAGGATTATAATTTGCACTCAGAGGTCTAAAATTCACCTGAGTCCTGCTTTAGGAGGCTAACACCTTTCTCTGACTTGGCTCTTCTCTGGACTTCGTTTCCCTGTCAAATAGGAAATACAATGTCCCCTTCTTGCACTTCTGTTAATTTAGATGATATGCTTTTTTTGTCGGGGGAGCAGGGAGGGAATAAGACTTTTTCACTATGCACACGTACAATGTCTTTTATAACAGCACTCTGAGCGCAGCTCAATTGTTTAGGTAGCTGCTGTAAAACAAGTAGCAGGTAATAGGATAGTCTGGCTTCCATACATATGAATACACCTACAGTTCTTTACTCTGCTTGACTGGTGCAGTCAACCGGTCCCTGCTTTACAAATATATTGAGAATGCGTAAAACTACGTTTGTCCTGTTTCCCAAGCAGGAATACACACACTTACGCTGTAGAGATGTTCTGCGGGTACTGCAGATCGGACACCTTCAAAACGCGTTGGGCATACTGTACATACGCAGATCATCTGCACAGCATATGCACAGCAGGTCTGACAATTTTTGGATTCATTAGACTTTGTGCATGCCTGCTGTAAAGTTCACCTCCCCAGTGTGTAGCTGACCTATCCTGAATTTCTGGATGTTCAGCAGCCCAGCTATCTCAAAGGCCTGGTGGGCACATGGAAATCCTGGATAAATGCAGACAGCATTCAGATTCCATCCCAATAAAATTCCCACGTGGGGAAAGATGAGATGTCCGGGGAAACACAGACACGTGGAAGCTCACAACACTAAAAAGAAGGGGTGATTCATCTGTAACTGTGCAGCAACCATTCACACCTCTTCTGATCTATGTTGCTATGTTTTGCCAAGTACTTACTTTTCCCAGTCTAGTGCCCAGGCTGTTCTGAAAGCTGGGAGTTCTGTGTAAACTGTATTACTCTGAACTTGCGAGACTCGCTGTGTTTGCCCACACATAAACATCCCCCCTGATATTGTGTAGGCTGGCTGTGATTGCTGTCTGTCCCTATGTCCCCTGAAGTAGCTGTTTTGATATGTTGTGCTTGGTCACATTTTGCAGCCCTTAAGAGAGTCTTTTGCTTAGCCCCATTAGTTTTTCCCATCATCAATACAGCCCATCTAATTCCATTACCATAGATACCTCAATCCTGGTCAGACCTCTGATAAAATATTCTTCAGAAAATCTCAGGAATCCCATTACTGCCGATTTTCAAGCCATCTGTTACTCTTAAAGTCCCTGATCTTGGATTCATGGGCTTATGCGAGAATCTTAGCTTTCACTAAAAGAGAAAAACTAACTTTTCTAGGTAGTCCCTGAAACGCTCCAGCGCTGGAAGATGAGAAAAGGACTCTCAAGTGATTATGTGCTTATTTTCAAGCCAGATTTCTGAGATGAAGCCCTGATTTGCCAGGCTTGGCTCTCAGTTTTGCTCTCCGGGGGTGACAGTGCCACTGTTCAGCCAGACAGAGACCCTTCTGCTGGAAGCGGAGGACGCCCTGTGAAGTGTGGTGAAAGGAGGAGCGGGAGAGCCCTGAAGCGGTGTATTATAAAGGTATCCTGAAGTCTCCTCAGCCGGAGGGGGGGGACTGTTCCTATTGCAGTTGCATTGTTTTATGGTGGTGTCATGCAATGAGATGGTGCCGCTTGTGGTTGTAACCAGCAGGCGGAGCTGAGCTGAATAAACAAGGGAGAGCTATTCATAGCCATAAAGAGGGCAGAGCATTCCTCTCCTAGCAACACAACCAGAAGAGGAGCGGAAGAGCTCTGCCCAACTGGTGAAGAAATGTGTGTGCAAAATCTTCATATTCCTCCCTCTCCGAGCAGTTCCTGCTCCATTTGCTGTGAGGTGCCTGGAGACTTTTCATCTGCCCCACTTGCTCTGTCAAAAAGCCCCATTTGATCTCAGCAATGTGCTTGTGAAGATTTCGGCAAAGTCTGTTTTCTGGAGTGAAAATCCCTTTCTGTTTTAAAAAAGACAAATATAGGAGAGGTAAAAAGCAGAGTGCAAACTCGTGTCAGGGGCTGAAGCAGCCAGGGGCTCCATGCAAGGTGTGGGAGGAGCAGGAGCACTTCCCTGCAGCCCGTCTCAGCGTAGGTGCCAGACCACCCTCGGCCCAGAGTACCCACAGCCCGTTGGAAGGCTCCTCCATCACCTCCTTTCTCTACCTGCGTCTCCTTATGCAAAGACCAGTTCCATCGGCGTCTGCAGGTAGGACCTGGTTTGTGGGAGGACAAAAATCCCAGGGCATAGCTCTGGAAGTTCTGGGTGCAGATATGTGATAAAGCCCGTGGCAGAGGTACATGCCAGGTAAACATGCATGCACGTTTTCCAAAGGAAGCACACCCAGCCATTTGAAAAATTAGGCATGTAGTAGCACGGTACTGACAAGTGTTCCAAACACCTGTAACACTGCCAGTAAATCAAGTGAAAGCATTTGTCAGCTCATCATTAGGAGGGTAATGAGCTAAGTACAATAGAATTTAGGCCAAGCAAAGAGGCCAGCATCTGTCTGCAGGGGACATCACCAGAGACAAAGAAGAGTCAAAGTTTAAAAGAAAATGCATAGACTGTAAACAGAGGGAACCCAGTCCTCGCCTGTCATAACGAGAAGCGTCCCTCGTCCTGACCTCTGCGTGGTGCAGACCCACAGCCACACCTCTGAAAACGAGCCACTCTGCCTTGTCGCGCTACTGTCACTTAATGATCTAAGCAGACTTCTCAGTCTTCAGGACCACGCACTTGTGATCTCACCAGTCCATATGCTGAAGAAACGACCCAAAGTCACAAAACTGGTACTTTGTACTCTGACGCATCACAACTAGAAGATTTTTGACAGACATTTCAGTTTTCAAGCAAGTTTTCAAATGTCTGAATTTAAGAAATTGTTGGGAACAAAAAAGGAAGAGGGACAACCATAGGCACAATTACAATGTCTATCTGAAAGGCTGCATACTAGGCTTCCAGATCTCTCGCAAAACATGCCACCGCTTGAACTCCAGGAGTAATTATCTTTTATGGAGTTTGGCGAGGAGAGAGGGCCTCAACTTATAGTTTGCCATTTGGTTACAAACTGTCTGCTAAGGAGCAGGAGAAAGACAAGACCCAGGAATTCTGGGCTGTGCTTCTAGCTTTAGGACCTCGAAGTTAAAATAGTAGAGGGACCAACCAAGTCACATAGATTTAGCGCATTCAGATGACAGGCAGTGTGGCTGAAGGGATAAGAGAACCGTAGTCTAATCTCAGCTCTACCTAATGTGACACTGTGCAGCTTTTCCCATTGTTTATTTTTGCACTGCAGGAGGGATATGGGTGCAGGCAGCACAGACTGAAGCCTTGTTCAGCCACGAAGGTTATGAAACGCCCTGAAATATAAGTGAAATATCAGCAGGGGAAAGGAAGCAATATAAGGTGTGCTCCCTCAGTCTGCAGGAAATTCAGCCTTGGACTCTCACTTGGTGTACTGGATTCTGCTGAAAAAGCAAAAGCCCGGTACAGTTAAGAGTACTTGATAGAAACAATGATAAGACAAGAGAGAGCAAAGAAAAGGAACAATTGATTTAATGCAATCTTCATTTATATTTAAATAAATAAAGATGCCAATATAAGGCTCTAGGCACCTCACCACACAATTAACACGACCAAAGAGAAACCACACTGCACACCACTCCCAAGCAGCATGAAATGATTATCCAGAATGTGCTCTGCCACCTCCCAGAGGAAAAGCATCTGGTTCCAGCCCTCCCAGCCCCTCTCTCCAAAGGGAGCCACTTGCAACGCGCTCGCCTGGTGGACTTCTGCTGAGAACGAGGGGCAGCAGCCCCCGAGGGTTGCTGAGCTGCCAGGGGCACCCACGCACAGTCTGTCTAGCCACGGACCAAGGATGCGGGCCAAGCTCCTGGGGACCGTTGCTGCTGTGGCAGTGCACAGGGAAAGGACACGACGTGCTGCTCTTCTTCCTCTGGTAATACGCTGCAGAAAAAACGTTGGCTTGCCCAAGACTCTGTTGACACTGAAGAATATTGCTGGCCCCAGTATAATAAGCTGGAAAACTTCTGTGTCCAAATGAGAAAAAAAAACCCACGCAAAAAACAAAGCGATTTCACTAGCAGTTATTTCACTACCAGGACTGTTACAAGCTCCAAGCTTGTAACATTATTAGCCTTTCCCCCACCACGATTCGGTTTGAATTGTTTCTGTTTTCTATTAGCATCTGTTACCAAGCCTTGCAGCTGCACACACACCCCTTCCTCCTCCGGGGCAGGGGCTGGAGCTGGCACTGCGCTGCGCCGCCTGCCCTCAGCTCGGCCGGCAGGGTCCGGCAGCCTCCCAGGACAGCACCCAGCACTTACAGCAGGACACGAGCACGGACGTTGCTGCCCACACTGGCTCGGAGACGCAGGCTTGCCAGGGGCTTGAGCAGGGCCGTGCACGTTTCAGGCCTGCCGCCCATGGCGAAGGCAACCGTGGGCCGTCCTGCTCACAGTGTACTGGGAAATCGTCTCGCACAGCCACGTTTACAGGAGAAACTGAGGTCCACGCCTGGGTCCGGACAAATGAACTTAGGTTACGGCTGTTAACCAGAGCCCTGTTTTCCAGCAACTGCGCTCAAGGACTAAACCAATTATCAAATCGTTCTCAGAGCTGGGGGGGCAGGGTGCTCCAAAGTAAGTCGGGAGTGATGGGTTTGCGCCGAAGGAAGGTCCCTCACGTTACCCCTTGCCAGCTCCAATAATCCCAAGTCCAACCTTTCACTTAGGACCGCTGAGATGGTACAGTGCCACAGGCCGAGCTCTGGGGAATGCGTCAGCAGGGCAGCGGGTAAGGGATTGGTGTGCAAAGCAGACCAGGGATAAGGCAGAGGGATGGCATGTACCTGTGTGTATGACTGTCCAAAGAAGCATAGCAAGCCTCGGGCTATGGCTAGGATCCAGAGTCAGAGGGCATGGAGGTAGGGTATCATGTAGAGGGGACGGTGGGAAAATTAAAACTTCAGACCACTAATTGGCTTTTTATTGTTGGGTTTTTTTTCCTGCCAGAATATCTGTTGCAATTACCAGGCAAAATTAACAACCACAATCATTGCTTTTGGGCTGGAAAGAACTCCACTGCAGTAACGGCTCTCTGCAACTGTTAGCCTGAGGTACCTGCTCCAGATTCAACCTGAGCCAATATCTAGACTGTCTTGGTGATTGCAGAGGTGCCCAGTGGCAAGCCCAGACTGGCCAAACTCATGGTGCTGAGCACCTCCCGGACAACAGAGAGCCTACCAGTGTGGCTCAGTACGGCCCAGTGCAGTAGCTAGTTCTCCAATCCACAGACAGATCTACTGTGAAAGGGAGCACAGCCTCTGGTACAAAGCTATATGAGAGTCACATATGAGCCATATATGAGACAACACTGAATGCACTACCAGCCTCGGTAGCCTGGTGAACTTCAACTAGAACTTGAAAGCACAAGGGCAACTCCCTGGTCTTGAATCAGAGATAATGGTCTTACCAAGGTTAATTCTTACCTCCCTTCAACTTTGGCTCGGTCCTCACAGTTGTCCTCTGACCATTTGCTCTGACAAACATCTTTCAGGATGAAATTACAAAGAGGAGACTTTCAACACTCCAGTCACCTTCATTTGTCTTTCAGCTCTCTGCAGGTTCACACTCACCGACCACAGCAATAACTGGTGTGAGCCTCATGAGGCAAGGCAGGGCTTCACAAGTCAACAGCAGGTATGAAGGTCCTTGGAAAGCACAAGTTGGATACATCTTTGCACTGATGGGGATGACACCAGGTGTGAATGTAGTCCTTATGAAAGCTATACCTCATGCAGTTGCCAGGTCAGCCAACACATTGAAGAGCCACTCTCCACGGTCCAGCAGGGTCTGCAACCCTCAGTGATGCTGACACCTATGTAGTAAGAGTTAGCTCTGCCACTGCTAGCTCCATAACACAGCATATAGACATAACTGGTGGGATATGAGTCATCTTGGGTCCAGTATTAATCTAGCTTCCTCAGTTCAGCCGCGTGCCTTATGTAATAAGCCTGACCCTTATTGCTTTGTGCACAGCATGGTAGAATCTGGACCCAAGCTATGAAGTGTACAGCGCTTCCTGGTGCTGCACGGACTTGCTGGCTTGGGTCTTCATCAGCATGGACGTTTTTGCTCCAGCTTTTGCACCATGGTGTCAAGATGTCTGCAGTATGCAGAGGAAGTAAAAGAAGGAATGAATGACATCAAGCATTTCGCTTCTTATGGGGGAATCCAGGGGCGCATCCCAGAGTGATCTCAGGTACACTTTCTCACCTGCCCCCACTGCAGGGCATGTTTCAGCACGCACACACCCAGCCTGGCAGTCACCGTCTCGTTTCCCCTCAGTGAGCGCTGCCTGACTCTGAGCCTTCTCCTCGAGTTTCCATCAACTGCCAGAAAAGCTCCCACTCTCCTGTCCCTGGTGGCCGGAACTCACAATCAGCAATAACAGTCTAGCAACCCTGCAGAAAAGCAAGCTTAAAGCAAGAAGCTGAGTATTTCTCCTCACTCATCCAGCAATTATTCTGCTTCCTCTTCTCATTCTAGCTCTCCAGTCTGACTGACTCTGCCTCCTCACTCACTGCACAGGGTCCCAGCAATGCTCAGCTCTGCATGTCAGCTGAGGGCGCATACAGCCGTGACATGACTCATGATCCCTGATCCCAAATAGCACCAGCTGTCACCACCTCAACCCACTGGGAGTCAGTGAAACTGGGTTTTTCTGGTTCCTGCATTCTGGGCTACCACCCCGCAGGGAAGTGCTTATAGCCAGCCTTGAGCCTCAGAAACCCATCCGAGCTGTGCACTGCTCAGCAAGCCCCGGCACTAACTGACATCCCAGCAAGGAGGTGCTGCAGTTACTGTGCTGCCTGCTCTGTGGCAGATGCTGGGCGGAAGGAAGCGGCAACCCTCCCATGGGTTATGGAAGCTCCTGGCAGCCTCTCAGCAGGCCCCTGGGGTGCAGGCTCACCCCTTTCCACAGTCTGTGAGCAGTCGCTGCACAGGTCCCCAGCAAAGCTCCCGCGGGAGCTACAGCTGCAAGCGTAGGAGGGGGAGAACTAGTCTGCACAAGCCAGAGTGGTTAGCATGGACATACCGAACCTCCATGGGAACATGTACCACAGGAAAACTCTGTCAAGCATCTAGCCTTGAAATAGTATGGGCGACCTCGTCTGGCTCACAGTGTACTCTAAACACTGCTTGTTTTGATGTCAAAACTACACTTTTTACTGTTGAAGAGTCTGATACGATTTCCAATGGATTTCAGTAGGGATCTTGTCACCAGTTTCAGGGAGGAGTGGGTTGGGGCCTGAGGGAAGGAGAAAAGACTTGATGTGGTGCCATTATGAGGGAATCAACTGTCCTTCATCAAAACTGTACAGCCATTCTTCCGGAGAGGGAGATAACAAAGGAAGAGAAATCCAGAAAGGGACAAACTGACAATTGTAGCTATCTGGCTCCATAACTCTTTGTCTCTCCAATATTTATTGTTTGTATAACAGTAATGATTCGTGCCCTAACCAATGTCAAGGCCTCCCTGTACAAGACACTGAACAGGCATAAGAAGAAACAGTCCCTGCCCTGAGCAACGTGATTAAGGAAGACAGTCAGAGCATGGAGAAGGGGAATAGAGATGTGAAATGACTTGCCCATGGTCACGGGCCAGAGGAAGAGCTGGGATCATGGCGCAGCTCTCCCCACCTCCTTTCTCCTTCTCCCCTAGGCCAGTGCCCTCAGCAATAAAAACGCACTGACTTTCCTCCACAGATCTGTAGGGCTGCAAAGTTAATTAGTTAGGTCTGTGAATTAGTTAATTTCCAGGAGCAGTTCTTTCATTACAAACACCACACAGCAGGCATTTTACATCTACAGCTACAAGAGCAGCCTCTAAGCCCACAACCCTTTGTCAAGAGTAAAAATAGAAATCAGTCACAGTAAATGGGAAGAGAGTCAGAAATAAAGCAAGAGCAGGGAATGATGGAAGCACCAGAAGTTCTGCAAAAGAATGGATGCCTCAAAAATATCCAATTATCTCCAGCCCGAATATACTGCACACTTGTTTTGGCATAGCACAACGATAAGAGGGAGGCTCAGGGCTGCATGAAGACAGCACTAACAGTTATCTGGATTCAAGCACCTTAGACTCATTCCTCAATTATTACAGAGCTCATCCTTCCCCAGAAGTCACATCTTTCCATGTAGACTTAAGCTGAACGAGGCCCTCGTCATTTCCACCACACCAGGGGCCACAGCTCTGGCAGGAACAGGCAAGGAAGAGGAAGGCAGCTCTGCATCGGCAAAGGGGAGAGAGGCAACAACCGCAGCCCCCGAGAGCCCTGTGGAGGGGAGATGGGGAATCCAAGGGGAAACATGTCCCAGGGGAAGGACTCTCGGGGGGAAGAGAGACTGCAGAGTTCAGTACTGGGCAGGTCTCTGTGCAGGGAGCACTAAGGGAGAGGCAGGTGTTGGGGAGTAGAAAGACTGAGATGGAGAGGCTATTTTAGGAAATGGTGAATGGGAGAGGGAGAAGTTAGGAATGGAGAAAAAGGAGACTCATAGGTCTCCAGGAGAAAGCGCTGTAGGGAAGGAAGAGGCTTTCGCGAAAGGCGGAAGGAGAATAAAGCAGAATAAAAGAGGTGGAATGAGAAAGAGAACATGAACAGAAGTCAGACTGAAATGAAAGACCTGAAATAACGGAGAGGAGAGCACCCATCAGACTTCCTTCAGAAAGCAAGGGATGAAGAGGAGAACGAAAAAAGCATAAAGAGCAAGGAAAGAAGTGGATATAGCTTTATCATCAAATATAAGGTGACACTGACACGCTATAACCTAGTGATTGACAAACATAGGCAGAATGGTGAAATTCTGCAACACGTGCTTGCACATAACATAGAGACAAATAACTAAGAAGTGTGGGGACTGCATGTTAAATTGAGGTGATTCCCAGAAGTTTGGCCCATCACTCTCCCTGCTGTGTTTTTGTGCTGGGCCTGGAGGTCAGGCACCTGTCCACCTCAGGCCAGAAATCTTTTGCATGTACCTCCCTGGCTCTGCAGCCTGCTGGGGCACTGCCAAAGGGACACTGCTGCCTTGCACCTTTGGAGAGCGTGTCTTGGAAGCATGAGTATCCTGCCTATTTCCAGGCCACTGGAAATATTCGGCTGCTTTGAATGAAAAGGAGCTTAATCTCCTCACCTAGGCGCTCTGCCTTTCACCCAAGCTGAATGCTTAAAACAGCCGCAGGGAGACCATGTGAATCCCAGTCGCAGCCTGCCTGGACTCCTCAGGATAAACGTGAGGCTGGCTTGGCCAGATACAGAGAGAAATCAACACCACATGTCCCTGCTCCTACCCTCCCGAGAGGATATCAAAATCAATTTTCACCTGTGATTCTCTTTTTAATACTTCTACCTGTTTTGGCTGGAAAACATGACTCAAGAAGAGCCTGTAGACATTTTCCTGAGCAGAGCAGGGAGCAGCAGACACTAGAGAACAGAAATAACTTTCCTTGCCATAGAGACAACACCCAGGAAGACCAGCCTACTCTGAAGGAGAGCTTGGGCAGAGGAGAGTTTGGATGCTCTGCCGCATGCAGTGGGTTTCTTCACTAAAGGGATCAAATGCATCATTTATAGCTCTGATTAACAAAGCCGATCTTTCAGTTTCACTGGTCACACTGGGGAAATCTTCCAAGTACTTGTACTACTAAAATAAGATCTTGCTCACTGGAGATTATGCAGAGCCTTCTCTTTCCTGGTATATTTTGTTAGCAAGGGATTAACTAGGAACGTTGACATTTAAGTTGTTGTCACTGACTATTTGAAGCTAAGTGTATATTAATTACAGGGCAGTACAGCTCCCAGTCTCAGAGCTCCTATAAATCAGGAGGACACTGGGCTGTACATCCTCTAGGCATGGCAGAGGACAGACCCTCACACATGGGAGGGGATGGAGCTGCAGGATGCTCCAATAGGGATTTCAAGGCACCAGATCAAGGGATAGGAGTAGAGACTCCTATGCCATGGAAATAGCCTCAGTTAACACTCTGCTTAGATGAGTGGGACACTCACTAACTCACTCACACTGATCAGAGCTACTGTCACTTCAGGTGCTCTGCAGCTGTAGGCAGGCACCAACTTCCCATATTTAAGGAACTGAGCAATTAGTACAGCTTCCTTCCTTCCTTGACTTCAGAACCATATGTACCTCCAAAGGAAAAGAAAATGACGACACTTCAGTAACTTGAGGAGTCCTCTTTGTGCTCTGGTGGCAGGTAACATTCAGGGGTGCTCTCCTTTCCTCCTGAAAGGTGTCAGGTTACTATCAGGACTGGACATCTCAGGTGATTTTGTACTAAATCAGCCCAACATTTCAGTACACTCATCCGTCAGGTCTCAGTAATACTTGATTTCAAATCTCAAGACCAAAAGAGACGCAGGCAGAAATTCATGGTTTTGTTATTGTCCTAGTATTTCCAGCACAAATGCGTTCAAAATACCACACGAGAAATGGTGCCTCAGCATACGCACATGTGGCAGTAACAGAAAAAGCTGCTCCGGTGCAATTGTTCAGCTCCATTTCATGGAGAGAGCAGCACAGAGGGAGGGCTGCACAGCAGGGAGAGAAACACAGAAACACGTGGGGCTACATATATGTGACGGAGGGAGAGAGAAGCAGAGATGCAGACCAAGAGGAGAGCAAGGGCAGAAGAGGGACAAAATGAGGCGAATGCCACTTAGGAGCAGAGGCTACAGTAACATTCAGGTGTGTGTACTCAGCCTTTGGATGCTCTCTCCAGCCGAGCACAGCCCGGGGGGGGGGGTGTGCAAGCGCCTGCCACTGCAGGGGAAAACAGCCACTGTGCAGCCCCCGCCGCGCCTGCCCCTGACAACCCACAGCGCAGGGTGGGGGGGGGGGGGCTCCCATCACCCAAACCCACCCTTCCTAACATCCCCTTAAGGTCTTGCAGGAATCTAGCTAAGGAGCAGCGCCAACATCTTCATACAAAAGTAGAGGTACTGCCCTCTGCCGCTGCAAAGTAGGAGTCTTTCCAGTCCTGCCTGGTCCCCGAGACCGACTTTCCTTACGACCTTGATCAAGTCACCTCTTCTCTGCATCAGTTTGAGAGCTGCACGACAAGGCTTACGGGACACACACACACACACACACACACACACACACCTTCTCCCAGGCTTGCAGCGCAGACTGCCCCAGCGAGTCCAACCATATGCAGCGGTGCATGGGAACAAGACAGCTTGCCTCTCTGGCAATGTTAGCCTCTTTGCTGAGTTTTCCAGCACAAACTTTGTCTCAGACATTTGCTCCTGGTCAAATCTTGCCAAGCCACCACCTTCTCCTCCACATCCTCCTCTTACAGTCCAGTACTTCCACCATATGCAATGTAAATGGTAGCTTGCCTCAGGATGGGAGCAGGCAACCTCCTGTTCAGTGAGGAATCCCACTGATTTTTGCCTTCTCACCCCACATGCCACATGAGGCCTTTAGGTGCTTTTTCAAATACAATAGCTGCAAACTACTACCCAAATCTGTGAAATATCAGAAGCCCTGGCTTACCAATAAGGGGAACTGAATGAACTTGGTAGAGAAATAAGCCTTCCTCAGTGGCAGGGAGATGGAACAACACAGCTCTTCTGAAAAGGATCAGAGAGGGACAACGCAGGTCTCACACTATGACAGCAGTGTATGCAGCACCACTGTAGGACAGTGAGGAGGAGGTTGCCTGAGGAAGAGAGACCCAGACTTACAGCCCACATCAGTACAGACGTGTCTGCTCTGCGCCTTGCTCTCAGCATGTGTAAAACAAGGATGAACCATCCCTGCTGCAGGATAAGGGCCACGAACAATTAGCAAGGGGCTTACACAAAGGCCACCAGGAACTGAACAGGTCTCACTCCTAGCGTGAGGACGGACATCTTCGCTTGCACGGATAACAAAGGGTGCCAGATCTACCTTGAACCATTAACCAAGCATTAGAAATCTTGTGATTTTTTTTTTTTTTTTGAAAACCATAAAGGTAAGGGCAACTGGAGTAAATAGAACAGAACTGGAAAAATGGCTAATAGAGTCATATTCTATTGTCCTCGTTCACATCCCTTAGTACTTTAGCATAATGCATACTATTTCTATGATGGGGTGGAAAGACGATAATTTGGGAAAAAGCAGACCCTCCAAAGACTGCCTGTGTAAAACACCTCCTCAGTACTACTACTCCAGGCAATACAAATCTTTTGAGGCTGGTCCAATGCAGAGCAGGGCAAGAACTGCCCTCACCCACATCCCCCAGCGCCGTGAGCACCTATACTGAATGCCATGTGCAGCAGCAGTGCTGTTAACTGCCTCCCACAGGCCCTCCCGCCTGGGTGTAAAGTGAAGAACACAACTGTATGTTTACAGTAGGAGGGTGCAAATTAGCCTTCTGGGAGAGCAGCTCCACTAATTTCCCTGCAGCTGGAGCCAGGGGGAGGCTTCCAGCTGAGGAAAACAACCAGGAATGTGAGTATCTGCCATTTCCTACAGGGAAAGGATTCAGAGCAGAATTGTCTGAGTGTATTAACTGATGCTGGTTCCTGTGGATAGACGGTGGCTCACTGGTTTACTTTAAATAGTCTGCTTCCGTCTCTAACATCACCTTCAAACGTTCAAACCCAGCCATATAAAACTCCCTTCTTTTTACATTCTGCAGCATGTCTCTCACTGATGATTTTATTTTCATAAAGGGAGACCTGAAGCATGGTTTCCAGCAAATGAAAAGAACTGTGTCCATTTGCATGGTTGCATAATCATGTTATACATGGATCTTTCAAACACCGGAGAGCAGAGCGAGGGAGAAAAGTGGAACGTCACAAGCAGGAGCTAAAAGCCAGATTTCTTGATGAGATCAAAGAATAGATGTAAAGTCAGTCAGATGGAGAAATGTCTGGATAGCTCTTCCAAATAGCAAGAGTTGCAGGCTTAGCTCGAAACATAAACAAAGCAAGATGTTTCTGGGGGTTGGGCTAGGTTTTGTATAAACTCTATTTCCTCTTCCATCATTGAAACCGGATGAGAAGAACAGCTTGTAGCTAGAATCTTTTGCTCTCTCTGCTGAGGGTTTACACAGGGCTCAGTTTCCAGGGCTGTCAGGCCAGGACCTTTCACCAGCATCACATTCACTGCAGAGTGAAACAAAAATCACTCGCGTCTGTGCTGCTGAATGAGAAACTGAAGCCGAGACGATCATTGAGAAGCAGGACTACGTATTCTGTAGCATGTATTTTCCGCTCACTAAATTGTAAGTTACCAGCAGTGGCCATTTTCCCTTTTGGATTCCCTAGCGACCTTCTGCTAGCCCAGGCCCCAGCCCCGGGTCACTGTAAGCACAGCTCCGAGAAGGAAAGCATCACTTGAAGTATAAATGCCATTGAACTGAAATGGCAAATTTTCACAGAAATGAAATATTCTCCGAAACAAGGGAAACCCAAAAAGGCAAGTGCAGTATGTCCTCTCTAAGGATAAGAAATTCATTTTGAAACATATCTTCACCCGTTTCCTTCTGAGCTGCCCTAAAATTCCTGCCTCACCTCCCTTACCCCATTATTCTTCTCAATGTCAGTAAGAGAGGGATAAGGGTGTTTCCACAGATATTTTGTGGTCCACTTTGCAACTCAAGGACTCCTGCGAAATTTTAAAAATCTAGGACATTTACACATCCAAACTGCTTGAAATGTTTAAACATCTGAAGAATTTCTCAGCTGCTTCCTCAAGTGTGAAGTCAAACATAGCCTATCTTGCAGAAAAGGGAGAGTGGGAGGACATGTTTTTTACATGTTGTACCTCCTCGCCTCCTTTGCACAGTCTGATTTCTTGCTCATGGAGTAGGTAACAAATACAGTATTTAAAGGAGATCCATCTCCAGCCAGAGAGGACAAGGGAACAACAGGTGCCTGATCTAAATTAACCATCTTACCCCTGGGTGCAAAGCTGTCATCACAACCCCCAAACCTGTTACACAGAATGAAAGGCTAACAGGAGAGGAACGAGAGAGCCTTCCTTCCCCAAACAACCTGCAGCATATGGCAGCTAGAGCCTGCCGGATTTCCAGTGGCACAAAGCATGACTGCAAGGGCTGGCTTCCCTTCTACGCTCGGGCCGTTTTTGCAGCGTTCTGGAAGTGTGAAGAGGCAACAGGCAAAATGCAAGCCTGGCCCACTGCGCTCACATTGCCTTCCTTGACACGTGGTGTATCATGCGAGTGGGATAGCTGTCAGACAATGTCTCTGAGGACATGTTCCTCAGTGGGCTCAAGCTGCTTAGAAAATCCTAGATTCTCCCCCAACTGAGGCAGCTCCTGGTTACCTCTCTCTGCACCACTGTGCCAGATTCTGCCTGCTACACTGCACTGCATTTAGCTCAGCTAAACACATCTCCTTTCACACTGTCACCGCAGCTGCAAAATCCCAGCAGAAAAACTTAAACCTCCCAAGGGCTGTGAAAAGCTCTGAAAGTGGGAATAAAAAGCAAGCAGTAGCAGAGTAGAATATCTCCACAGTGCACGCTGCAGTGGAGGGGAGAGATACCTGAGCTACCTGTAAATGAATTTGTTCAGGCTCTGGAAGCAGACTAGCTGAGCCAGATACAGATGCAGTAAGACAGCTGCATATCACTTGACGTAAATCTTGATGCATTTGATACTAAAAAGGATGGGTAAGTGTCTTACAAATTTTGCAAGAAGTAATATGTTGCAAAACCATTGTTTGGGATCTGAGGTGCCATATTATCTGCATCACAAAGATGGGCGGGACCTTTGCCTTGAATTTTCTCCTAGTTGCCTGGCTGGGTATCAAGAAGAGGGATAAGACAATACTTTTTCAGTGCAAGAATCTTCCTTTGTGATATATGGCCCAGCTCGTGGACCATACCACATACACCCTATGCACTGAAGCAGGGGATCAGGTACTAAGTAGCCAAAAGGGTAGAGCAGGACTCAGCAAGAGACCTTTTGAAGACAAGCTGGTACAATGAGCTAACAGCCCAGCAAGTTCATACCATGCCCCATGCAAGGGGCTGTTCTGAAGTCATGAAGGGGCAGAAGCAGGCAGGGAAGGTGAATTACTTTTGTTCAACATTGCTCAAGGGCTTTTTTCCACTTGTGGTTGAGCATATCTTCAGGATGGCACCCACAAAACAAACTCAGTCCAATTGAAGCATGACCCACGTGAAGAACAGCTTTTGCTGAGGCAGCAGTCCAAGCAGGAGAGCTTCAGGATCAACAAGACATCCCAGAAGTGACAAGCTGTTCGGACTCCCTGATGGCTAAGGCTGACACTAGGAGAGTGCGTACCAAGGAATTCACCAAGTCACACAGCCATGGAAATCCCTCTCACTCCAAACAAGCTGCCCTGTTCATGATATGCAAGTAGTGTAAGCAGCAGACAGCTACACAATTGTCATGAGCCACGACAGCCGGCAGGACAGATGCCATGCCAGGACAAGTCACAGCGCAACAGAGCTGCATGATGTGCCCAGCATAGGAGATGATTTTTCGGTTTCAAAAAAGTTTACCAGTGTAGCTGGAACAGTGACAAACAGCAAATGTCTGCAAGACAGACTGCTATGGGAAGAACATTTGGGTGTACTGAATCAGTTCTGAATAGCATTAAAACGAGCACTTTCCTCAGTAGCATCACTGCAGATACGAGCAAGAATACCAGGAAGAATAACATCTGAAGGGAGAGATGGCTTGAAAAGCCCAGGGAAATGAATGCCATTATCAATGTCTGTTTTCTCATTTATGCAATGAATGGCAAAAATGATATGAAAAATAATCAGTGTGTAGACAGCAGGAATATCGTGTGGAAAAAAAACTTAGCCTTTCTAAAGAAGTTTCCAAACTATGGGCCAGATCTCCTTCAAAGTGACATTCAGTCTGAAGAAATGGAGCTACTCAGATTTAGTAAGGAAGTGATCCTATTGTTCTACCATTATTTTCTCATTCTGATGTTATGAGAAATTGGCTCTCTGGTTTAGATTTTTGCAGACTGGGCACAGGACAGATAACAAATGAAGAAAGCTAGTAGGACTATAAATGGAATAGAACTGTGGTTTCCATACTTAGTTATGCATTTATCTTACATTCTTACATACCAGACAAAAAAGAAAGCTATGTTGACATGGAGCTAGAGCTGAGAGTGTTAGTAAATTTAGGGTAAGATACATACCAGAGCACTGTAAGCCCTCAGAGCTTAGTGTTTACTTGAAAAAAGTTAAAATACAATAGCTCAGTAAACGCGGAGCTAAATGCACCTAAAAAAATTGTAACTTTGTTCTACAGTGTCACCATCGACCAAGAGCATGTCTGAAGCCAAGGATGCTATCCTCTCCTGCCAGTGACCATGGTAATTCCCCAAGGCCGTGGGAATCCCTCGCTGCAGTTCGAGGTGTCTCCATCTTTAGATGTCTCTTAAGTTTAACCTTGAGCCCCAGTTATAAAATTTCCATTCTTAGCACATAAAATTAGTTACTTTTATCCACCCACAACAGTTTGCTATGAAGTTTACATTTTCATCAGAGTATTTTCCAAATTTCTTGCCTTGTTTCAACGTATACGTATTCTTGAGGATGTACGTTTCACAAGACATGAGTTCTGCCATGTCAAAGATCTCATGTTGATGGATTCCAGCCTGTCTCAATAAATATTCACATGGGTATTTATTTTACTTAACCTTAAACCAAAGCCACTCAGCTTTGTTGTGCAGACTGTCCTTATATTTTCTTGTTTTTGTGAATTTGTATACCGATAAACAACATTCAGGATCTGACATTTCACTTTGATTGCAAGTTGCTGTAATTAAGGACCAAAGCTTTATGAATTTTAATCATCAGCTGTAAGTGGTACATTATCTCTAGTTCACAATGAAAGCAATCAAGTGGACAAGATATTTTTAGAGACATTACTGTGGTAATATTACATTAAGTAGCGGTTAGTACACTATTTTCACACCCAGCGATTTCACACATTAATGTGGCTATAGATCAGAGTTAATGACAACAGAAAGTTATTTTTCAAGTAGTGCGAGAAGGGTAGTTAGAAAAGCTACTGGGGATTTACACTCCAGCAGCAGAGGGGCACCTCAGCAGGGCTGCAGTTGAAGACACTTCAACAGCAGGGGCTGCTCCTACTTCTCTTGGAGACAGTAGCAAAAGCCCCAAGTGTCCTGAAGGGATACCGGTTAATGACAGAGGCATTTTCTCCCAGCTTCCTGAGAGGAAAAGGAGAACAGGAGCGGACAGTAAGGCAAAGTACCCTGATGCTGGCACTTAACTCCAGAGCTGGTGAGAGAAATCACATACCACATCTTACAAACAATATTCCTCCTGCTCAAGGAGGGGGCAGAGTTAAGGAATAAATCAGAAACTCTAGAGCTTAAAGAAGGACGAAGGGGAGTTGGGCGCGCTAGGCTTTGGTGTATGCTATTCTACATGGATATGACAACACTGTCCAGCTAAACCTGTAAATACAATGTCTCTTCTTTCAAGGCAGGAGGGATTAACGCACAAAGTACATGACTCTGAAAGGAGCAGATTTAAGGCACTGCTGGCTCACTGAAGGATACCAGTTCATCTGAAAATTGCTTACTTGAAACTAGTGCTGCTGAGAAATGCTGTTTTCTGGGAAGAAGTAGTTCTTCCTTCTTCCTGGAGTCTCAGATCTGGGATAACAGAAGTAGTTCCTGAGATGAAGTCAGAAAACTCAGTAAGCCATACCCTAGGCCTGCAGGCCATTTTTTTACTGCAGGGTGCTGAGAGGGTGGCAGAGCTAGGACGCAGAGAGCTTAGCGGACAATTCCGTCAGAGAAAGGATGCTCCGCCATCTGGGTGGCACTGTGGCAGGCAACTGTTGTCGTGTAATCTTGGCTTCTGCTGAAAAAGCCCTCTCAAAGAGCCAGCCAAGCTCCACAAAAGGTGGCACTTGAGAGACAGACACCTCTCCCGTCAGAACTGTCCTGTACTGGCATCACAGTAGCACTTTACAACTCCATTTCAAGCCACCTGGTTAGGCAGGCCAGCTGTTGACAACAGGTCGCTCAGAGAATTTGTACAGGAGCCAGATGCAATGATAACGCCAGCCTTTGCTGCCCTCCCTCACACAGCATCAGGTTACATCCAGGTAACGGACCAGCCCTCAAAACCAATCCAGAGGTACTGGACATCAGCATACCCAGATTGGACCAATAGCGCTTTGTGAAATAGAGAAGTAGCACGGAAATACTGATCAGACTTTACCTACACATCACGATGTCACTTAAAGTGTTTGCCTTACATGTGCCCCTTTCTGTCCTGCAAATAAAGCCTGATACATGGTAACGCAAGCAGCTCTGTCACAGAACAACCTGAAGTCTAAGCACAAGCAGCACTCCAGATTATACAAAATAAGAGAGGAATCCTACATTTGAGCAATACCTAATGCGCTCTCACCTATTTAAACCAAAGAATAATTTCTTCTCAGGATCCTACAGATGCCTTCAGAAAGCAGCATTTAACTACATGTCAGGGGCCTATGGGACACGTGTATTCACAGATAGATCTCTGCAGTGCGTACAAAGACTATGCAACTTAGGAAAAAGGATGGTGAAATAAAAAATAAATAGAACAGGAAAAGCTCTACCTGAGAAGCTGAGAAACATAGTGGGAAAACATTAATGTATCTATATGGAAAAATCCAACATGCTACTGCCCGCTGCTTGGCTTTTGAGACTCTACAGGGTTGTTTGTGTGGAGAAACGTCAGTGAAGCATTTCTCAATATGCAGCCTCTGCATTTTCTTAAAGTCCTGTTTCCCTAAATGCTGTAGAAACACAGAGACAGGCAGATCCCCTATACAGAAATTTGAGTCTGCCCTCCTAGCAAGCATGGTCTCTTTTCCCTCACAAGGCCATGCTCCCAATGGTTTCCCATAGCTCTTCCTGACAGCAGCTCACTCGCTGTCAGTCCGCTGTTTTTCAGACAGGTCTTTTAAAACTAACAGCTTATCTTCCGCTCAGGCCTGGGGCATAGGGCACCAGCTTCTGCTGTACCATCTCCCAGGACTGCAAGGAGAAGGCAATTACCTCATCATTAGGTCAGAATGGGGATAATTTACATACCCATCTATGCCTGAAATAGAAAATGGACATTAATGGTGGTCATATGGGCAGGGTAATGCCCCTATTTGAGTGTGAGTGTTCTAGCACCTGGTACTCAGACCCACGCACACAGAAAGGTCTATGCTTGTATCACACAGGGCTTTCTTCGCTACTCCCTTTTGCCTTTGCAGAGTTAAATGTGTAAAATGCTGACTTGGCAACAATTTGCACCTGTATAAGAATCTCTGCTAAGGGTGAGAGACAGAGGGAGCAGACACCTCTCTCATTCTCTTATGTTATCATGGGAATTCTTCCTTTGCACTGCTGAACAAACTGGCACTCCAGTCAGCTTCCTGTTTCTGATAGTGCCACACACAGATGCTTCAGATGAACATGTAAGAATTTCTCCAGGACAAGGATGGAATCACAGAAGCATTGAAGCTGGAAGACACCTCCGGAGATCATCCAGTCCAACCCTCTTGCTCAAAGCAAAGTCAGCTGGGGCAGATTGCACCGCACCGTGTCCCATTGGGTGTCGCAGATCTTCATGGATGGAGACACTAAAACCTCTCTGAGCAACCTGTTCCAGTGTTTGACCACCTTCACAGTGAAAGTGTTTCTTCTTATGTTTAAATGGAATTTCTCATACTTCAGTTTGTGCTCATTGCCTCTCACCCTGTCACCAGGCACTACCGAGAAGAATCTGGCACCATCTCCTTTAATTTTCCCCCATCAGGTATTTATTCATGTTGATAAGATTCCCTTGAGCTCTTCTCCAGACTAAATAATCCCAGCTTTCTCAGCCTTTTTTTGTATGTCAGATGCTTCAATTTGTTACTCACCTTTGTGGCCCTTCACTAGACTCGCTCCAGTATGTTCCAGTCTCCCTTGTACTGGGGGGCCTAGCACTGGACCCAGCACAGCAGATGGCGGAATCACCAGTGCTGAGTAGAAGGGAAGGATCACTTCGCTTAACCTGCTGGCCATGCTCTTCCTAATGCAGCCCAAGAGGCTGTTGGCCACCTTTGCTGCAAGGGTGCATTAGTAGCCCATGGTCAGCTTGTTGTTCACCAGGACCCCCAGTCTTTTCTGCTAAGTTGCTCTCCAGCCCTTCACCCTCCAGCATGTACCAGCGCATGGGGCTATTCCTTCCCATGGGCAGGATTTGGCATTTTGCTTTGTTGAACTCCATGAGATTCCTGTCAGGCCATTTATCCACCTATGCAGGTTCCTCTGAATGGCAGCACAACCATATGGAATAATCTGCCTCCTGCAGAGAGCTCTTTGTAATAGCAAAAAGTTAGGGGTGGGCTTAAATCTTGAAGGTAAAATGCATCATTGCCCTGATAAATTCATGTACTCCTAGTGGTCATTTGAGTGTTCAAATACCCTTAGAAGTACTTCACAACATGCAGATCAGTCCCCCTAATATCAACGTACCGTCAGTATGAGATCGCTGCATCACTCAAGAGTCAAGATAGAAGTAAATCTTTAGAGCTTTTTTGAACAAATTAAACCTTTACGGAATTGCACAGCTTTCTACAGAGGTCATGTCTGTTCCAAAAGACTTAGTCTTTTTTCCAGCAATTCACTGGGACTATTTTTGTAACACTCCAGCTTTAAGGCCAGATATCTTGGCCTGACAGCTGTCTTACAGGATGCTATAAACCCTCTAAAGAATTTTCTTGAGTAGATCTTCTCTCTTTAAATGTTTATGGATTTTTATAGTTAGAGCACGAGCCTTCTATGATCTGAGTAAGTTTTAGATATGCTGCTAGAAGTATTCTGTACTCACCCAGTCTCTCCCAGAGTCTCTTTAGAGACTTTTTTCATAACAGACTTTAAACCTGGAACATTTCACAGTCTATGAACGCAAACTCTTCTTGATAGATTTGATTGGGGGGAGGGGGAAGTTTCATACCAAAAGTAATTATCACTGGTTCACCATCAAACTAGAGATGCATCAGGGTAGATTTTTGAAGAGAACTCTCCCAGAACTTCTATTATTCAGTATTTTCATTAATGACAAGAATGAGGGAACAGAGACTGAGTTTATTAAATTTGTAGAAGGCACCCTGCTGGGAGTGGCTGCAAATATGCTAGAAGACAGAACTAGAACTCAAAGCAACTTTGACTATTTGAGAAAATCTGCAAAATAAGATGTTATTCAAAAAAAGATATGCAAAATTCTACAATTACTTAGGAAAAAAACAGCTATTTAAATGTAGACCGGGGTAGGACTAGCTAATTGGAGCAACAATGCCAACACTAGAGAAAAGACTTGGGCTTATTATGGGAGCAAGCCTAAAAGGAATGAAAAACTCCCTACTAGCGAGAACAAAGCACTGGAATAAATTGCCTGGGCAGGCTATGGATCTCCAAACTGCATGTCTTTAAAAATGGGTTGGGCAACTATATTTTTGTCATCCTGGACAAATAACTAATCATCCTGCTGGGCTGGGGGATGGACTAGAGAGCATACCAATGCATCCTTCAGCCCTAGTTTCTATGAGTTTTCAGTGATATCCTATTTGACTAGAAGGAAAGTTTTGCCTCTTGTTTTGGACTGGTGGGGGTCTCCTTTTGAGCTGTGCCCTATTATAACCAGACTGTCTCAGCAGCCCTTTCAGTGTAAATTCAGCCCTATGCTGAAAGGAGGGACTATGACAACCAATACTAACCACTGCTTTTGCAAGTCTCTTCCAGAACTTCAGTTCTCCGATAGGAAAAAGCCTTTTTCAAACTTCCTACCGAAATATATTCAACGTTAGTTTCAACCTTTAACGTTTTGTACCTTTTAATTAGCACTTTTCCCTGGACTTCCTCCTTTTCTTCTAGTCTTCTCAATGTATTTCAGTGATCACCAATGCTCTCAGGCTCAGGCTTCGTCTTGCAAGAGGATTAAACAAGCCAAGTGCTTTTCACCTTGTGGGGTAAACTGCACAACACAGCTGCTTGCAGCACATGCTCCAAGGGCTTGCATCCCTAGCCCAAGGAGCTTCTTTCCAGGCCCATTACACGCATGGAGAGAAGCTGTTCCAGGCTGCTGTCGAGCAGTACAAGCAGTCTGTTGAATTCTGTGCCAACTGTTTCAAATCTCTTTTCTGGATGCGTGCACCTCCTACTCCTCAGATCTTCAATAACGGTAATTACTTACCCTTTATAAACTGTAGGGTTTACCTTACAGGTAATATACAACTATAATTTTTGTAGCACGGGCAGTATAGCAAGTACTTTCTGAGCGCATGCATTCAAGCTGCTAGCATAGTGCCCAGTACAAATCGGTGATTAATCTTCAGCAACACAAGGACAATCAGGAACGTAGCTGAGGGTCTGTAAAGGCCTTGAAAGCTTCTGGAATCCCATGAACCTTGTCATTTCCTTATGCTTTCCCAGTCTCTCTCCTCTATGTACCTCACCTTTTCTTTTTGGCAAATATGGAAAAAAGATTGGTCAACCTTTTCCACAATCATCTCCTCTTTCCTGTTGGGGACAACTCATCCAAGGGGACCAAGTCCCTGAACTGCTCTCTAACCATCTGCTCTATAAGAATATCAGAGTAAGCTATGTGACACTGACTTAAATGACTAGCACATTGGCTGTGAAGTGTAACGTAGATGTAAAATTGCAGAGTGGACTCACCCTCTAAAAGAGGGTTTGGGCTCTGATATAACACTGTTGAAGTCAATGGAACTGCAGTAGGGATTAGGCTAGCCAAGACTTTCCTCAGGGCAAAATGGTCCCAGAAAGCAGGATGCTCTCCCCTCAACTCATGTAGATGCTGGTATTTAAGAGTCGAGCTGGTTCATAGACCAAAAGGTGCACCAGACCAGAAAAAGGCCCAGCGCAAGCAAAAGGCTCAATGCAGGGGAGGACTCCTTAACCCCTGAGGAAGTGCTAATCTGAATTTGCTCCTCCCTGCCTTTAATGTAAACTATAGATGAACCAGAAAGAACATTCTAGATGTTCAAACGAGAAGGGTATCACTATTAAGATAGATCCTACCTTAGGAAGACATGAACTAATAATACTAAGGAGACCTTGCTATCCTATTAGATATGAAACAAGAAGTTGTCCATCTTCCTGCCACTTGAGACCCAGTTCTTACAAAGTTTGAGAAAACTAAACTAATCACCATTAGAAAACAAAGGTCAGTAAGTGATAATTAAGTAGCATGGGGATCTATTAAAACAAACTTTAGAAATCAGTGTTTACACTGTGTAGTTACAAATTAGCTGCAAGGGGCATTGTTAAGAAACCATTTTTAGAAGACAAACACTAAACGTGCATGCACATTAGAGTTCTCCCATGATTAGAAATCACAGCACAACTCATCTTATTCCATCCCTAAATTAGAAACTTAATGCCTAGGTTTATTAGCAAAAAAAATTCTATGACTTTCAAGCAATGTTAAGGCATAGACGAGCACAATTTTTTGCAGCTCTGCAAGCAAAACTACTCACAAGACCTACAACAAAACTACTCACAACCACCAAGTACTGAAAACAAGACTACCACAATTACAGCTCAAGGCTTCAATGATTTAACAACTTGAATGAATTAAGTGCTATGAAGTCACAAACATCTAGGAATTCTCTCGTGACGGTCTTCAAAAAACAAAGTAGCTGGGACAAGTGACATTGGTAATGACAAGTGCTGTGCTGTTCAGGAACTAGAGCCCTCTGAACACCCAGAACATGTCATTTGTTTTCAATTTAATTAGTATGTAAGCATTCCCATACTCCACACTGTTCAGGAATTACTTTGGGCCAAGAACCTGAAGAGCTTTGCATTATTCTCTGTCTGAGGTGTAGCTGATCAGGGTTGGTTGTTCACATGAACTTCTGCACAACTAGCACCTCCTGTGAAAAATGTACAGGTCCCTAGAGCTTCCCTGGGAAGCCACGTTTAGCTACACCCTTAGAGCCAACAATGTCAACTATATGCAAGCTGTCTGCTCTAATAAATGTTGTCTCAGACATCCTGTGCTGTCACCTGTGTCCTCTGAAAAGCCCTTCCCATGGTTACTTAGCAGAAAGTCTATTAGTTCCAGCTGTGTGTCTGTCTAGGGTACAGCCGCCTCAACCTGCTGTAGCTATCACCTGAGACCTTCACAGTGAAAGGCAGAAATTTGTGCTTTTTCTGTCTGCCCTTCAGGATTTGGAAGATATCTTTTTTCCACAGCATGCACTGTCTACAGCAACCACTTCACATGATCATAAAGCCACCACAGAGCACAGCTTGGCAGTAATTGTTGTTTCTTAGTGTTGCTACGCATATATATCATTTGTGAAACACTGCCAATCCTAGATTCCAAAAAATCATACTTAGTTTTTGTTCACCTTTTTCTGTTTACTTACGTTGGCAAACCCCCACAGGTTATGATACCCGTTTCTGCTAGCACAGACAACGATCTACTGCATCTGAGCAGTGCTGAAAGTGTAACAGACTGGCACTGCCCCCCTTCTGGCACTGTTCTGACACCACTTTCCACCAGCACGCAAGGTATAGGCAATGGGGCTAACTGCGATACAGCTAACTGTCTGTGCCAGCTAAAGTGTGGCACACTGACGAGCATTACTTCGTGTATATCAAATTCATTGTCAGTAGATGCAAGACCTGAACCTTATAACGTTATAGTATTTTCCAATAAAGGCACCAGAGGAATATGAAAATGGCAGCATAGGGCTCCTTCATCAAGCCAGTGTAAACCTAAGTTACCCTTGTTCTAGAGGGTCAGTGTTTTCCACCAGCACACACTCTTCCCTTTAACATCGCTTGTATTTCTTTCTGACTATTGAGGGAGGCAGAGATGTCTCACGTTGCCTTCAGACTCTAAATGACTTTCCGCATCTTTAAACTATTTTCCTGCAACACTTCAAGGATCAGTTTTCTTCGTGCCTCGAAGAAGTGGTATCTAAATAGCTTTAAACTGAAACAGGGACAGAATAAGCTGTGCAAATCATTTTCTACTAGAGCCTTAATTACATCCTGCAGTGTCTCATCCTCAGCAAACCACCAGCAATAAAAGTCTGCATTTCATTTGAGAGTTGGGTTTTTTGTTTTGTTTTCCCCAATTGACATATACATAATCTAGCCTGGGACTTTGTTCCACTGCATTTTTGTCAAAGGCACTAGAGAGTGTGCCTGCAACTACTAAATCTTTCTCAGGTTCACATTCAATTTGCAAGTTATACAACTGTAGCTAAAGAAACAGACATTCTATTTGCAGGAAGGTGTTTGCCAGCTCCCCACTGGCTACGGCAGTAAGTGATTTATAATCAGTTTTAGTTAATATGGCCTCTCAAACAGATTTTAAAAAGTCTTTGCAGCCATGGCCTAAGGCCAAGACTTTTTCTATAGGAATATATTCAATTTTAGCTTATGTTGGTGCCTATGGTGCAACTGCAGAGGGAAATGGCTACAGTACTGAACACATCCTCTTGATGAGCCTAAGGACCTGATACTTCCTGAATGTGCCAGCTCCCCCCATGCTCCACCATTACAAATCTCTCCTTACACTGGGGTTTGTGCAGGGGTATTGGTGGCTTTTTTTCCCCCTTAATTCATCTTTTTGTGCTAAACCAAAGTCCTAAATTTTCTGATCTTCTCAAAGAACAGTGGATGTTGCCTGTTCCCTCGTTGGCAATACTAATATGAAGACTTGAATTATTACTCCTGACTCCATCTTTGTATGCATACTAATAAATCCCAGTTTGCACTAAAAAGGCGTCCCCCTTCCTTCTGTGGGCTGCTACACTGTGTTCCTATTACAAAGAATTCTTTGCAAGTCACTGCTGTCATGAGCACAGCCACCCCCTGGCACATACAAATTCCTCAAAGGATGAAACCACTGCAGTTCTTGCATCTTCTCTCAAGCTCTCAGAGGTGCATGCTGAAGGAACACAAATCAGCTACAAGTCCTCAGATTTGGACCTTCAGGTTTGAGCTACAGGTCCTTTGCTCCATTTTTCCCTTGGATCCTCTACTGTTCCCACTGCCAGAGCCCTGCTCATCTTCAAATCCTCGCAATCAACTGGATGACTTCCTTCACTGGGAAGTCTCAGATGGGGCTTCATCAAGAGTCAACTCTGCATGCTCCTGGACTTGTTTTCTCTCAGTCCATTAATTCTGCAAGCTCTACAGAACGGCAAGATTGGATTTCTAGTGTTAGTTCATGACCCTACCTCTTTCTGGGTGTCATTCTGGTACTCCAAATCACTTCTCATGTAGCACTGTTGTTGCTCTAACAGTCTCAATTAGCCTCCTTTGCTTAAAATAACTGAATATTCAATACCAAATACCCCGAGCCAGGTACTGCAGATGTGGCCACTTTCCTGAACTTACTAGCCACAGTCCATCGCCTCCGCAGCGCTGAGAGTTACAGGACACAAATCTCACAGCCCAAAGGGAAGAGAAGCTCCATGTTTATAAACAGAAATAGTCTTGTCTCTCTAGAAGCAATGCAGCTTCTTATGGGACCGGGCACACCCCCAAGAAGCCCTGGTAATGACAGCCAAGTTTTGAACCTCAGCAGCCTGTATAGCTTCCTTCCTCCCTTGCACAGCTGGGCTTTGAGACTACTGTCTGCACCAGCCTAGCCCCACAGATGATCAAGCATGAAAACTATGAAAAGCTACACACTGGCTGCCTCACAACTACTGAAAGCTTTATTTACAGTGCCTGGATATTTCCCTTCTTGCTAGCACTTTTTTTTATCTGCACCTAAACCTTCCTAGTTCTCCATATTTCTGAAGAACTTGAGTGCAGGTAGGGCAGTCATCCTTCACTCAGGATATTGTCCTAGTCCATATTCCGTATAATCAGAGTGCCAGGCATTAAACAAAACTCTGCTTTGTTTGATATCTGCATGCTAACTGCTTGCAAGATACAGCATAGACCAATATATAATAGAGCCAGTTCCAATGTGCTCTTACAGCACACCATCTTGATAACGCAGGAGGAAAGAGGAAGGTAGATTCAAAAAGTCCACACTGAAAAAGAAGCAAGAGGGGGCAATGATGGAACTTGTCTCAACCAATGAGCTATGGAGCCTGGTAAAACTGTGCCATCCCAAAAGCACTTGGAGAGAAGAGAATGGGACTTAAGAAAAAAATCACCATCAAGTTCAGAAAATTCAGGACTTCCTTTGTGTGTTTAGCACCAGAGGGTGGCTTAAGGGAGGAAAAAGCTCACCAGCCCCCCCTCACAAGCAGACAGTAGCAACTAGCAGAAAAGCTAGACTATAGCTTTGAGAGAAACTCAAGATCTAGAAAGTAAAACACTTTTTTTAGCTCAGTCTTATAAGCAGCTTAGAGAACCAAACCCTTTCCCAAGCACCCTCCTTCTAACCTACGTTGGATATGTAAAGCAAGGACACCAGACTTGCAGCCAAGTGATTTTCCACTCTAGGCAGATGGAACACGATGAAAGTCAGTTTGTGGGTGTTTGTGCTTGATTTGGCAGGAAAAAACATGAGAAGGACAGTGTTTGAGGGAAGGTATCAAAGATCAGAGCCAGATGCTCCTTCACAGAGCTCTGGATTTGCAGGAAATTAAACAGGTAGAGAAGGTGAGGCAAAGGGTGTGTTTGAAGTGAGAGTCAAGGGGCTCGAAGCTTACAGCCATCCAAGATGCTTGGGGGAAGCTACAGCACATTCCAAAACCACACCACAGTGGCCTGGGGTGCTTTCATTATACAAAGCCTGGGAGAGCAAAGGCTGTAAATGCAGCTTCAAAAGGAGCTTCATCTTAAAGTCTTAGCTCTCAGGCTCTATTAAACATTTATGCTAACTACCACTCCTACTCTTTGCCTCAGAGAAAGCACCCAAAATAACCTTTGCTACTGAGCAAACTACTACAGTTCTGCTGACTGTGTAAACGGACTAGCATGGAAGCTGTGAGAAACAACCAGAAACAGTGTTGGACAGCACACTGATGTGTCTATTTGGTGAGCAGGGAAAGAGCAGGAAAATCTGGTCTGGAACTTGAAGGGGAAGACAGAAAATAGTACCAGAAATAATGGGTGGATTAGATTTGTAGAAACAGGTAGGGCTGAGCGAGACCATTGGAGGCAAGCAAACATATCCAACATATCAGCCGTTTCTGCTTGATCCTACCTTAAGGTTCATACTTTTGGCAGAGTCTTCAGACGAGCCTCCGGTTTTGAGCCCATTACTACTAGAACTGTAGAAGCGACAGCAGAAGATGAAGAAACTGGATCCTGAGTAGAAAGCAAAAAGACGACAGAGGGATTCTAGCAGAAGTTGGAAAGGGATTAATTTCCTGATTTGCTGAAACATTCTTTGGCCATGCAACACAAGTTTAGGATGGAAATGTGAGACAGAAATACTCCAGATTTTCACTGTAGGAAGCTGTTACTACTAGTAGCAGACAACTATACCCACAACACATTCACTTACTCACATAGTTCACTCAGTTACCCAGCTGGAGCAACAGCTGAGTGGCCACCCCAGCTGTATGTATACTCAGTAGTGGGTAGCGCTGACACATTAGCAGCTTTTAGGTAGGTGTTGGGAAAGTCCCTCAAACTCATTTATTTCAAGAGATGCATATATAATCATGTAGTCTTTGTTTGCATACAGAAACCCCTGCCCTCTAATCACACAGCCCACTGTTGACACTAGCGTTTGCTTGTGGCCTTGCACAGATTCAGCAGATACTTGGTGCCCTAAGTTATCAAGCTTTTGCAGATTCAGCAGAACTACTAATGCCCAGAACTTACCAGTCTTCAGAAAACTTTCATACTTTCTCAGCATATACTTTTCCTCTTTGGCCTGTTTTCTGGTAACAGTTTCTCCACCCAAACCTACAGATACCTATAGAATCCATTCAGTCTCACACAAGAGGCCTTTGTGACAAATTTCATTGGTGGTTTGTGTGGCTAATCCTTCAGCCTTCCTGCTACATACAGGTGCAAACTTGGTGTAAAGCCTGCAAACAGGCTGCCTCCTATTAGTGAGCAACCACTGAGCCTCCTCTTAGGATCCGAAATGCCTTAACATGGATCTGGGCTAGGAAAGATGAAGGTTTGGTGTTCGCATTTGAACACGCAGACCCCAGGAAGAGGGATGGTCCATCCCAGACTCAACCTAGGGAGAAAATGTTGATCAAATGATCTGGATTTATGTGCCAGATAGAATAGTGCCTGCATAGCCCCTGCCCCTCTTACCTACCTTACTTGGCTGCTGATCAGTATGGCTATTACATCCAGGGCTTTGTTAATGAGCCTGTCTCCTGAAGACAGGCTGAGCTGACCCAAACATTAACTGTATTCTTAGAAATCATTTTGGAAGGAGACGGTCCTACACATATTACATTGATGGCTTTTGCAACGCTGATATCGCCAATTCTCAGTTCTAGTATTTCTTTCCCCCCTGCCCAAAGCCCACATTCCTGAAGTTGCAGGAAAGTTTACACAAGTGAACCTGAACTTTTACACCATAAGATTCATGACTTAATCCCAAGTGATTAAATTGAGTCAGGCCTTGGTAGTAGCAAGCAAGATGGTGGATTCTTGCTTTTGGGTACCTCTCTGCAACTCTTGTAGGCAGGCTAACACACACCGAGGAAAGAAGGCAAATTTTACTCTTTGGTCAAAATAAGCCTGGAAGTACCAGACAATGGGTGCTAGTAAAGATGGCTGACAAAACACTCTCCCCAGACCTGATCTGTGGTAAAACCCACCTCCATGCTCTTCAGTTGAGAGGTTCCTCCCCCAATCTTCCCCTCAAGTAGAGATAAGAGAAGGAGCCTTTTGCTTACACTTTGGAAGAAGCGTTTTTGGATGATTTCGGGTGTCCAGGGCAGTTCCAAAAAGCTCCCAAATCCACCGAGGGCTGCTAGATACATAGCAACCATATACAGCTCAGGAATTTCCCAAGCTGAAAATGGCTAAAGCTAGGAGAGTCTTTAGAGGAAGTGTCAGAAATACATGCTCTGCTCTTCTCTAGGCATCTCTTTTTTTGGCTCTTTCTTTCAGCACTCAGCTCCCAACTACTGTAAATAACAGTCGAGTTTCCCACAGGCGGGGCAGTCGCAGGTGTCGGCACAGCCGCTCTGCAATGGATAACCTCCCCCTGGGGAAACCACTGTCCTGGTCACAGTCTCCCTGCCAGGTCCCCAGTGCTCATGCCTTTATTTCAGGACGTTAAAAAAAATAGTAGTTTCGCAGCTCGACTTCTCCCAGAAAAAGCCCCGTGGGGGCTACACCGAGGGCAGCGCAGCTGGCGATGGCACAGCAGACGAAGCCCAGAGGGGCCCCACGCCCCACCACAGCCACCCTGCGGGGCTGGCCGGCCGGCCGGCCGCAGCGCCCCGCTGCCACGGCCCGGCTTTGCGTGGGCGCTCCGGGGACGGGCTGCCCCCGGCAGGAGCCCCCCCGACACCAGCCCCGCGGGGCAAAGGGGCCGCGCCGCCGCAGGAACTACAGCTCCCACGAGCCCCTGCGGCATGCTTCGCGCCCCCCCCGGCCACGGCAGCGCCGCCATCTTTGTGCGGGGCGGCCGCCATCTTTGGTTGGGGCGCGCCGCCCACCGCGGCGGCGGGACGCGCAGGCGCAGGGCGGTGCTGGCGGCGGCGGCATGGGGCGGGCGGCGGTGGCCCTGTGGGCGCTGGCGGCGGCTGCCGTGTGGCGGCCGGTGGCCGCGGCGGGCGGCCCGGCAGGTGAGCGAGCGGCGGGGGACGCC
The DNA here is from genome assembly GCF_040807025.1 of Struthio camelus. Lineage (NCBI taxonomy): Eukaryota > Metazoa > Chordata > Aves > Struthioniformes > Struthionidae > Struthio > Struthio camelus. The sequence continues at coordinate 106,516,809 of NC_090942.1, read as the reverse complement.
TCGGGGGCCCCGCGCGTCTCCCGAATACGCTGCTGCTGGGGTGGGGGAGCGGCCGCCGGCCTTTAGCCGTTAACCGTTAGCCTAACGGCGCGGTCCCCCCGGGGGGAGGGAGCCGGCGGGGCTCAGGGCCCGCCCTACCCCCGTCTCTTACCTCTCTACCTCAGCCGCCTGTGCCGACGACCCTCGCCCTTCCCTGCCTCCCTCCCGCCGCTCGCCGGGGCTGAGGCGCCCCCTCTCCGGCCCCGGGCAGCCTCCCGGCCCCTACCCCGCCGTGGGGGGAGAGGCTGCCTGCGCCAGGTTCCCTTTTATAGCGAGGCTGCCCCCAGGGTGCCAGGGTGCGGTGCTCGGTGCGCTGCCCCATCGCCGGCCGAGCCCGCACCCGTCAGCTGGGTGGCCCCAACTGGGTGCAGCCGGGCTGGTATCCTCGCGTGTGGCGGCTTCTTCCCTCCGTGTGCTTTGAGGGACTGCGGCTAACCTTAACTAGGGTTAAGGATATCACTTCCGGAGACGATTCTGTGCCCTTTGTTAACACTGGTAGAACTAGCAAGGTATGTGTGCCCCTCACAGGTGCGTAGCTGAGGAAGGAAAGCAAAAGAGTCTGACCGTTGATCTCTGTGAGCTGGAAGAATTAGAATTTGCCTTACTCTCTGCCTTTATTTCCTTCTTCTGGAGAGAAAATCACGTATAACATACGAGGGGGGATGTGCACCAATTCCTTATAATTACAGAGACGAATGCAGCTAAGCCACTTTAATAGTCATAGGTGTCTAATGCTTATTCCGGGAGTTGAGTTTGGTTTTGCAGTCTGGACTCAGCAAAAGAAAGAATCACTGACACCTAATTGAGGATTGTGTCGGTGGAGCAGTCAGGGTTTGAATGGCTGAATGAGTGAGTAGAGGTTCAGCTTCTTCCCATCTCTTGAGGTGGACAGAGCACGTTCTGTGTCAGGCACGCTCTAGTTCAGCTGCATGGAAAGTACTGAAGTGTGCTGTGGGATCATGGTGCATTGCGATTGCCGTGATATCAGCTGGACCAGAAATCCTGTTCAGCTCCCAGTAGTTGCTCTCGGAGTTTAATGGATAAATTCCTTTGACCTTTCTTTTCCTGTATATTTTAGATGCCAAATGGAAAACAATAACTGACCAAATTAACAAAGCTTTGGAGGTCTATAAGCCATGTGTGAAGGAGAATTGCAGCTGTCACCAAAGGTGAGAAACTGGTTTCCTTTTCCTGGACAGGCCCCTGCCCCTGAGAGGGAATACTCATTCTGGCACTGATGGGTGGGAATTAGCTATGGAATATTTGGGCTCTAAAGTGTCACACCTGCAGCCATCATAGGTCACAGTGCTTAGGAGGAGGAGGTTATTAATGGTACTGTGTGAAACGGTTTGGCTTCCAGCTTTCCAAGAGAAGGTGTGTCCGTGCGCAAACAGATCACTGTTCTTGTTGTCCAACTGAACAACGCAAACTGTGTCAGCGTCTTACATATGATCACACAATACACCCGTCCACGCAGCTGGTGATATTTCTGTGTTAATGATCCTCTTCTGCCTTCTCTCTCCATGGGATGTTGCTAACAAGTCTTTCTCTTGAGCTTTTAGAAGTGAAAGAGATCAGGAACATGCAAAATATTTTAAAATAACCAGATTAAGAAGGATTGTTAGCGAACACAGATTCCTTTGGTCTGATATTGTGCTGTTCCCTGGTACTTTGCGTGCTGCCTGTGTCAGGACAGGGCTTCCAGTGGAAGAAGGGAGGAGAGAATTGGAGGAACACTGTTTGGAGAGAGTTTAAATCACTGCCTGTGAGAATTGGAGAGGCAGTGGATATTTAACTACCTGACTTTCACACGAGCAAAGCATGATCCAGGAGGAGCTCGTTCAGGAGCTTCTACTGCCTATTTGTAATTGCGGAGCATTATGCGGAGTGCTAGCACTTTAAATGTCGGCCTGATCTTCCCATAGTGAATTTAATGGAGAGAGCTAGGACCTTTCGTATGTGAATGCAAGACGTTTGCAGGTAGTACAAGGGTAGGCTAAGCTGCCTTGTAGACCTAGCCAGACCAAACTTCACATCTGTTTCTACTGACTGAGCATGACTTCAGTATGGAGAACTTACATTACAGATGCCTAAGCCATAACTGCTGTGTGGGTAGGGGCTGTAGGACTGGTTTTTGTTTTTTGGGGGGTTTTTTTGCTTTTTTTATTTTTATATATATATATATATATATATACATACACACACACACACCCCTCTAAGCAGCTTTTTTTATTTAAAGGGGGAGACGGAGTACAGGAAAGAGTCGAAATCCTAATTCTTCTGTCTTTGGGATCAGGTTTCCAAACACAGATGCCCAGCTTTAATAAGTCTCCTATTTAAAAAAGTATCAGCTGTATCATTTATTTTAGGGATGAGATTGGGTGCTATATTGGCTTTTAATATCAAGTGAGTCTTATTAGGCAGCTGTCTGTACACTGTGTTTGGAGCTTTTGATCTTCACTGAAATACTGGTGAGGAAAAGTCTCTTTCAGTTTAGTCTTCCAGTCTTTTTGCTCAGTTCCAATTCTGATATAACTTGAAGATATCTCCTCAGCTTTAAACATATATGCTGTCATCTCCTGCCCACCTTTGGAGGTTGTAACCATCTGGGAAGGGGTTGTACCCAAACTTGCTTCAGAACATGATAATTGATAGTAACAGGAAGTTACAGTTGCTGTGGGCTCCAAACCTAGTGTAGTTCATTTAAGGGTTGTATTCTGTAGTGACAGGCATTATAAAAGAAGCAAGAAAAATTATATAGCATGTACACTGTGTAACACTAAAACTCAGTTAATTTTGTTAGCTGATTTGGAGATCTTTAAATGTGCTGCAGAACACTGAAAGCCGTACTTTTCCACATGTAGTAGATTCTACTTGTGTCTGGTTTTGTGCCAGTCAGTGGCCAACGACTGAAGGTCCGAACTTGTTAGTGACGACTGGAAGGTAGTGACCTAGATTAACGCGACATGGTTGTGCCATGAAGCTCTCTTGCTTTCCTCCTGTTTTCAAGCACATTACGTTTCCATCCTTGCCCGACAGCTCTTCCTGTGGATGGCCCATCTGTTATGCAGCAATTTTTTAAAGTAGTTTTACAATTTTATACCTGATAAATCTGTGTAGTGTTGTATTAAACCAAGGCTTCAATGCCAAAAAGTAGGGAGGAATTCTCCATGGCTCTTTTAATCTGTCAGTTTTCATAACTGTTCCAAGCAATTAGATCTGAGCACCTTTAGACTAAATTTACATAAACTGCATCCTCCTTCTCCTGTCTTTCATTACATTAGGTTTAGGTTAGGTTTGGTTTATATTTTCATATTAGGTTTATGTTTTCATACCTCATTCCTGGAGCTCACTGGTGATGTACAGATGTCACAGAGCATACTCTCCTTAGGCCTGGTCTTCTGGACTGGCTTTCACTGCACACAGCATGATTGGAGGATGCTGCTTTTTGGGACTAGACTCTTGACTTCTTTTTTATGGTCTATAAATACCATACAATACCATATAAATGGTATTGTATGAGGATTTTGGTCCTGATGTGGCCTGGCATTCCTGGAAGGCCAGAGCTCAAGCTGCAGGACTCAAAGGTTGTGAGCTGAAGACTTTTACTCATAACATGCCAGGGTGTGTACTTCTGGGGCAGTAACTGGAGTGTCTGTGTTAATTTAGCTTCAGAGTCCTGTATTGGGCTTTCTGTTCAGGCAAATGGCGCATAGATCATCAGAGAGCAAAGCTAGGACCTTTGTGTCTCTGAGTAACAGCTGTTTTGGGTGAGTTAAATCAAATCCTCTATTATGCCGCATGTAGCAGAGCTCCTGGAAGCTACACTGAGCTTACTTTAGCTAGAAGCCTCTCCTGCAGTAATTTACAGGCAGCATCTTCCCTACTGTGCCTAATGGTGGCTGACATTTGCTCTGTTTCAGCGTCTGGAAGCAGGACCTGGCTCCTTTTCAAGGTGGCATTTCCAAGGAGATAATATCAAATGTGGTGAGCCGGAAGCTTGGAACACACTACCAAATCATTAAGAACAAGTTGTATCGTGAGCATGACTGCATGTTCCCTGCAAGGTGAGAGTCATGCAGAATATCCTGTCTCCATAGCCAGGACACAAGAGTACTCCCAAGCCTGCCAAGTTAAAAGTCACTGAGCATGATGATATTTCAGAGTTCTGAATTCCTTATTGGGGCAGAAGCCTAGAAAATTGTGCGTGAGGTTGAAGCGTAGGCAAGAAGTAAAACTCAGTATTGTACCTCACTGTACAAAAGGTTAGATGATTGTGGGATCCCAGAGACAGCTGTGGATCAGGGTTGGTATAACAGGATGGGCTGCTTCATTGGCATCTGTGCTGTGTTGGGGCTCAGAGGCTGCTGTAGGCAGTTTCCAGCCTGAATTATTGCATGGCTCAGGTTCACCATCTCTCCTGCTTCCACATAGAGAGCAAAAGCCTTCAAGAGACTCCAGGAGTCTGCCTTCTTCTTACTGCTCTTTGCCACGTGTCATTTTTCCACAGATGCAGTGGAGTTGAGCATTTTCTTCTGGGGATCATCAGCCGCCTCCCAGACATGGAGATGGTGATCAATGTGAGAGACTACCCCCAGGTCCCCAAGTGGATGAAGCCCATTATCCCAGTCTTCTCCTTCAGTAAGGTGAGGGGTTCACATGCGGGGCATTTCCGAGACGTGCCTCTTCTTTTTTCTTTGGAACATATTTTTGAAGATGGTCCTCCAAAGATCTCCTTTGTGTCAAAACTGGTTGTTCTTTTTTGCTTTTTATGTTCCTTCCCACTTCCAGTTCTCTGGCACAGAGACTCAGAGTTTATTCAATAGAATATTTTTTTTTCCTCCTCATTAGCTCCTTTTCCAGGTCAAAAATGCACCTCTGCCTCAGTGGAGTGCTGCACAGCTGGATGAAATAGGTGCCAGCATCACTGTGATTTGCTACAGTGCCTCTGTTAAAATTGTAGCTGTGTTTTAACAGCGTTGTTAAAGGATTTGTGATCATCTGTCAGCTGTCATACAGCTAGTCTGAGTTAATATGTAAGTTTTAGTCATCTTTGTTGCTACCACAGATAAATATTTTTCATCTTTTCTGTAATGTTTCTGTCTTCTGTTAACCCTTTTGCCCTGGATTCTTTTCTCCATCTCCACACATGCGTGTACACGCACACACGCACCCACACACACCACACACACCCCCCTCTGCCTTTCCATTCCCAGACTGGAGAACTCTACTGTCTGTTTTTCTGCCTCTCCTGTTGTTAAACTTGAGTGTAGCAAATCATAGCCTCTCATCCTTTCCACCAAAATATCCTTAGACCTCACGCTTCAGCAAATCTTGATCTGGTTCAGTGTATGCCCAACATGCCCAAATCCTGCATTCTGTCTGTCTAACCCTGATCCTGACCCTGTCCTTGACTGAAACCCAGCAGACTGTAACAGGTGCAGAATGAAGCGATAAACCATTTGTTCTTGCTAGCTCAGAGACCCTAATCTATTTCTGCGAATTTTTGAGTATTCTACCCTAAACCCAGGTCTTTAGCTCATGCAGTCCAAACCCTCATATGATTCATAACCACTGTCTAGTAGTCCCCAGTCATCCTAAAACTATCTCCCAAAATTCTGACACAGCTTTGCAAGCACTGTCATTCAAGAACTGTGGTCGCTGCAAGATGCAGTAGTAAAGCTAACTGTGTCACCCCTTGACCCTAGCATAACCTTAATTCTAGCTGGCAGGACCCAAGTAGCTGCAGAATATGTTGCATTAGCTTAATCTTTGCAGCCATATTCATCATCCTGCCCTGGGTGGCTTGCAAGACCCAGCAAGACGCAAAGTTCTCCAGTCATTTTTGTACAACATGTGAACTGTCACCTCAGCCCTAGCCTTAACCGTAATGCAGTGATTCAGGCCCAGCTCACATGTAGACAGCCAGCGTTAGCCCCTATCAGAACGAGGAGGGGTCCAGCTTAGGTTTGATGCTGAAGGTATAAGGGATTGAAGAGTCGGCTTATTCTGCATCCTGGAAGGCCCACAGAGCTAAGCTGATGTCTGGAGTAATTGTGGTTTGATATCAGTGGTGATACAATGTGACCGAGAAGGAGAAGATCATAGAAGCACAGACTTATTTAGGTTGGAAGGGACCTCAGGAGGTTGTCTGGTCCAGTGCCCTACTCGGAGCAGGGCGAATTGGCTCAAGGCACTCAGGACCTCATCCTGCCCAGTTCTGCACATCCCTGAGGACAGGGGATCCACAGCTTTCCTGGGCACCTGCTCCTTCACAGTGCAAACGTGTTTCCTAATACCTAATTGCGATTACCTGCATCATAATCAATGTCTCTTGCCTCTCATTCTGTCTCAGTGCGCTTCTGAAAAGAGTCTGCCTGTATCTTTTCTGAACCCAGTAAGATAGGGTGTTCTTCTAGACACCGTAGAAGATAGCAATTAGATCACCTCAAGCCTTCTGTTCTTGTGGGTGAACAAACCTGGTTCTCTCGGTCTCATACAGCCTCTCTTCATGTGTCACGTGCCCAAGCCTCCTAACTACCTTGGTGGGCCTCCACAGGATTCTCTCCAGTATCTCCAGATGACAGATATTAAATGAGTAATTTGGGCAGAAAGTTTATTAGTAGTGCAGTGAAGTGGCCTATAGTCTGATTTCATGAAAGGTTTTGGTCTTATGTAAGTGCTGATCTTCCCACTGAATAAACAGGAATTTAAGCATTCACATAGGAGTGAGGAACTGAAATTCTTACATGTTGCGTCTTCGTCATGGTATATTCTTAAATGATCTCTGGGAAGTGTGAAATGAACTGAAGTACTGGAAACCTAAATGTCAAGGTGTCTAGAAGTGGCTTTATCACTGAGGAGATGATAATGCCTCTTAACCTATGATCCGTAGAAAACGTTTGTAGCTATACATAGGCACAGGTTTTTAGAAAGGTGAGTGGAGCTCAGCATCTTCTGATATTTACTAATCAGGTGTATTATGGATCTTTTTTGTTATTTCCCATCCACACATCTGGCACTAGTCCCTGAATGAGGTACAATGCAGATCTATTGATTCTGCAGACGGTTGTGGTATGAAAAATCAAGTATAATGTGTGCACGTGCACACAGCTGAACTCTGTGAGCAAATGCCTTCCCAGCAGTAGAAGAGCAGCACTGCTAACTTGCTGACAGGAAGGCACAATGTTGAAAATCGAAAAAACTGAAGCCAAAATGTGACTCTTCTCTCACTGATAACAACTTGGCCTGATACCAAACTGAATTATTTATCCCAAAGAAAAATTTCATAGTTGTTGAAAATAAGCAAGAGAACAACTACTCTTTGGATGGCTGGTTTAGCATTTGAAGGCATGACAACCACATATTGTCCTGCAGCAAGCTGCAGCCTTTTTAGCTTCATAGAAATGTTTAGGTTGGAAGGGACCTCAGGGGGTCATTTGGTCCAGTGCCCTACTCAGAGCAGGACTAATTATCAGATATACATGCTGAAATAACACTTGCTTTTCTCTATTGGGGTTATCTTCATATGATCCCCAGCAAAACAGGAGTGACTGCGGAGCTCCAGTGATTGCTTTTGGAACAGTAATGGAGAAAACAGAGAGAATTCCTGAAAGGGACCTCCTTTACTGACAGACTGGGTCAGAAAACTGAGGTAAATATTACTCATACTCTTAGATTGCTCTTAACTACAGTCTCCTTTTTCTTAAGACACCTGAGTACAATGATATCATGTATCCTGCCTGGACGTTTTGGGAAGGAGGACCAGCTGTTTGGCCAATTTACCCAACAGGTTTAGGGCGCTGGGACCTCATGAGAGAGGACCTCAGAAGGTATGTATTTGGAAGGAAGATGTGCGGGGGGAGACATAACAGTAAATATATCTTCGTAAAAGCCTTCCAGCACTGGGGCAGCTTTAGGGCGACGCTGAAGTCGAAGACCACAGGTCTGTTGGCCTGGGGTCGGAGCTGCTGGCTGTCGTAAATAAGAATTCTCCATGGAAACCTTGAATGGTGTAGCTAGAAGTTATAATTAGCTTCTCTGTTTCCAACCCTTTAGCAAGGAATGCTGTCGCAGCCGGATTATCATTTTCAGTAGAATAGGGTTGGTCAATAAAGCAGTAGTTGTTATCTCCAGCCTGCAGAAATCTCCCCTGACACGTGGGAATGTTTTCCTTTGTTTCCAGCTACTTCTATAGGATCCATGTTTTTCTCAGTGCAGGGATGATCCAGGATGTTTGTATAAGCCTCTGGAAGGGTGAAGGAAAAGTCTTCCTCAGATCTACCTTCACTTGAGGGCTGCTGTTGTGCAACAGAGAAACCTGGAATCATTCCCAGGGAGCAAGAGTCATTACTGGGCTGAGATGGGCTAGTAAGACAGATGTTTCTGACAGGAAGTCTATCTTTTGGCAAGATCTTTGACTGTTAGCAGAATAAGGAGTTATTTCTCCTGGAAAGGGACATATGAAGGATGTAACAGCAAGTGAAAATAGAAACACAACAAGAAAAAAATCTTGATGTATAGATGAGTTGACATCAGAATGTTGGGCTATACGTCCCTCTTCAAAATCTGAAGATTTATGGGACTAATCATAGCTGAACGCCAATGTGATATAATGTAGTTAAGGTCCAAAGCATTTACTTATCCTGGCATTCCAGTGGAGCTTACTGACATCGCTGGCTTACATGCAGATGCAAAGATCAACCTGCACAAGTCAGGTTGAGGATCAGGACCTACATATCTGGCCAGGTGCAACAACAAAAAAAAAAAAAAAAGAATAATGGTGAGTTCCTGAGAGGCAGGAACGTGACCACATTATAAAAAACAAAGCATATCAGAGCTATTTTGAAGGACTTACTTAAATTTAAAGGAAAATTTATTTGGGGAAACAATGAGCCCGTGTGTTTTAAACACAAAACAACATTTTGTTTGGAAAAAGAGGGGTATGACAATGGTTAGAAACTCTGTAGTCGTTTTGTACTATCCATATTCAGTGAAACGAAGAAAAGTAAAGCAGCAATGTAAAAAGTATATTCAAATTTTTGGAAAATGTTAATATGCTTAAAGAAGGTTTGATAAGGGTTTTTGTGAGTAATTTATTCTTTTGACGGTGGCTCTGAAAAGTAGCCTATATCATGTTGCCTTGAACACAACTATTCACAGGAAAACCTGTTTCATTGGACCTGGCTGAGAGTTTTTCCCTGCTATAATGAAGAAAGTGATTGCCATCAATAATGAAGAATAATAAAATGAGATCAAGCTGTGAAAATTGATGAGAGCACTGTTTCATGGTTTTATTAAATCATTTTTTGCCATATATAAAAAATATTTTCAGATCTGCAGAAAAATGGCCATGGATGAAAAAAATCTCCAAAGGATATTTCCGAGGATCCAGGTGAGCATATTTTCCTACAGCAGGAGATTCTGCCAGTATATGCCATGTCAGCTATCTGTATGTGCAGATTTCTGTATCTCCAAGACCTAAACGAGTGTTACTCAGAATAGATTTTTTTAAAAATAAGTGAGACATTTTGTTTAGCAGCATTTCACCGTTAGTGAATCTCCTTAAGAGCCGCTATTTGCAACTAATTTATTACAATAAGTTGAATACTGGAAACAGAAGTTGTGATGAATTTGCTGCTTTATTTCTTAATGAGTAAAACTGTCTGCCTAGGAACCAGCTTCTTTTCTTCTGTGGTGGGAACTGCAGGTGCATGCTACAAATGTGAAGATTTGGTATTGCTGTACTGGCTTCTTGACAATGTGAATTCTTCATTCTCTGCGAAAGTACTCTTCAGTGAATCACCAAGTGTTCTTGCTTTAGTTACCTGAGAGTTGGGGGTAAGAGAGGAGTAGGTTTTCTCCCTCTCTGCAGTGACAATTTGAAAATGGTGTTAACCCCTACTTGTCTTCATTCCTCCAATACAGTTGGGTTTTAGGGGTAGACTTGATATCTGACTATTAATAGGTAGGCTCGGGAGATCACAAGGAGTAAGTCTCAGGGAACTCATAACCTTGTTTATCAGTAGTCTTTTAAATTAATGTGTCAGAGGGATCAGCACCAAAGATGCTTAGCATCTCTTAACTCCCCTGATTTGGGAAGGGGAGTTGAACTATTCAGTACCTATCGATATCAAGCCTGAAGGAAAAACATGTCTGCTCATTTGTCCTGGGAATTGCTTAAAATAATGCTATTACGTATTTAGGCTTTTACCGTAAGTGAAAGAAAGAAACAAGGCCTCAAATCCTTCCAGTACACGTAACCCTTTCTTTTCTGTTAATCCACCTGTGGATAGAAGTATACTGTAGGATAGGCACTTAAAAAGTGTTTTCTGGGGACATAAAAAGGGCAGCCTCATGAAGAGGTAGGGGTCTTGAGTCCTGTAGTTTGTCAGCTGTGTTGGGTCAGATGGACTGAGAAGGAGTGATGGCATTTCTTTTGCAGAACGAGCCCTGAGAGAGATCCCCTCATTCTGCTGTCCCGAGAAAACCCAGAACTCGTTGATGCTGAGTACACTAAAAACCAGGCCTGGAAATCTGAAAAGGTATTTATGTTTTATGTCTTTTGGGGGTGCAGGCCACAAAGGACTTTGCAAGATGGCTTTGATGGTTGAGATGCGTCCTGTTGGAGAGTTGTGGACGTTCCTCTAGAGTGGGGGAAGCTTGTACTTCTACTGATGGCCACACCTCTCTGGTGGATGAAAGGAAGGAGCCTCTAGAGTCTGGTGGGCCAGCTATTTTTTCCACCTACAAGTTTTGCTGAAGAAAGGCAGAACACTTTTTTTTTTTTTTTTAAAAAAAAAAAAAAGAACCGTTAGAGCGCAGCTCTCTCTGTAGCGGTGAAGGAAGAGACTAAGGAAGAGACTAAGGCCATACTCTAGGATCCCGCTGAGTGAACTGCTTACTAGATCCTGAAGTGTTTAAAACCTGTTAGTAAGATTCCAGGCTCTGCCCTTCAGTTTTGGGGTCTCCCTCCACTCTTTGAGTTGTAAGCCTGCTGCTGTTCAACCCTTTCCCTGTGCCCATCCCTTCTGCCTCCATTGCTACAAAATTAGCTTAGCTTTCCCCTTCCAGCCCCAGACTGCCTGTGTGTTGCTCTGTCTTTTTAAACCTTTTTCTCTCATCTTTTTATCTTGTTGCTGATAACTTTCTGATAACTATTGCTTGTTAAGTTTTTAGTTTTATAGTTACCCCACAGTCCAGCTCTCTCCAGACAGTCTTGGCTAATCCAGTTACGTTTGGCTTCAGACAGTCCATTGTCCTAAGCTGTTTTCAGCTCTGTAGCTGCCAATTTAATGTTATCGTTACTCTGTTGTTCGCTTACAGGCAGTGTGTAAGTTAACTGAACTTTTTTTTTCCCCAGTTGAAGGACTGGGAATTCTTTAGAACACTTCTAAAAGCCCACCAGAGAAGGCTTTCTCATAAGCGGAGATGGAAGGTTTTGAGATTTCAGCTTTATTTCTAGTTACCTGAGAAGGAAAATGAATATAAAATCACCATGTAAAATGTTTTTTTAATTCCCTTTGTTTTAAGGATACCCTAGGGAAACCTCCTGCAAAGGAAATTCCACTGGTTGATCACTGCAAATACAAGTAAGAGCTTTGATCAGTAAAGCTGTTCAAGGGCTATATATTATTACTTTGCTTGCATGGTCTTTTGTCTATCTCTCTTTTTTTTTTTTTTTTTTTCCCTCCCTAAGATCCAGTTTCTGCAACAAATTCCATGCAGATAGGAAAGCATGTGAACAGACATGGAGCCAGTTGAAAATCAGGGAGCTTAGCTTGGCCACTTTCAGTATCAGCTTTCTCCATCAGGTCTGGAGAAGCAAAGTGGTTTGGGGAGAATAAAGATCTTAGATCACTAATAAACAAAAATATAGATTGAAAATGCATTTTTAATAGATTTTTTTTAAATCAAAAAGTCTTAAATCAATTTTTCTTTAAATTCCTGTACCAAATTTGTGAGTTCAAAGTTATTTTTTTGGTGCTGCAGTCATAGCATTAGTATCTTCAAAGCCATAAGGAACTAAGGAATCATGCCTTGATATGCATGTGCAGGCAAGTGTTGCCATTGGATGTTTATAATGAAAGAGAGAACCTGAAATATGATTGGGCAGATACAGTATTCATTCATGCTTCATATGTTCTCTGTGAAAATGTGGGTTTGATTTCCAAAGAGTTATTTTTTCATCTTTTTTTGGTTTAATATTTTTGTGGTTTTCTTTGTAAAAATATAGAGTATTAGTTTGTATGCACTTATATGTCTGACGTTTAAATTTTTCTTTTGCTTTATAATGATTTAGTGATGATTCTACAAGCTAAAATCTGCTGATACAAGAACTCAGTTGTCTGGCTGGATCTGTGTTTTTGTGCAAATGTGATTACTTTTTCTCATTTTACATTCTACTAGACTGTTCCCCAGACTTCTCCCTTCTGGTACACGTAGATTTCCCAAACTCCTGATGCCTCCAAGCCCCTTTGTACAGAACAGGCTGTGAGAGATATCTTCACACACTTTTGTCATAGCTCAATTTGATAACAGTCATCAGTAGTCTTTGCCAGCAGCGTGGAGTCTGTCCTGAACGATTAGTGCCTACAATGGTCCTGCATTATTGGACTGCGGGTGGAAAAACACAGGTATGGAGAGGCTGTAATAAGCCTACCTACAGCAGCTCTCTAACTTAGAAGTCATGCTTCCATCTGTCCATGGGTTGTGAGAGCCAAAGTCTGGTAGGTTTGACTTGAATTTCTCACTGCCTCCTTCAAAGTACGTGCCCTACTAGACTGTCTGAGAGCAGCCCTCAGACTTGGCTGAGGTCATAGATGATGGGAGCAATGTCTGAAATTGGATGGAGGCATTTCTTCACTTCCAGACCACTGTTCTTGTCACGTTTCTGTGTGTGTTCATGCAGCTTCTAACACAATGGGCTCCTCATCCCTGCCTTGAGCTCCTAGGTACTACTACAGTAATACAAAGAATCCGCAATAATTGTAGATCTACTTCCTTCCACTTAGTGCTGGGCTGAGTTTAGTTATAATCCCATTGCACCCAGAATAGCTATGTTAAAGGAAGAGCTCCCTTCCCCCAGCCCAAAATGTTTGACTTCAAAGATCAGTTACATATATTGAGGGGTTTACCCACAGGAAAAACAGCTTTACGTATTATTGGAGAAACATGGATTTCAGAAGCAAACAAACATACACAAACATGTCTTTGATATACAGCTTGCTAACAAAAATCCCCCCTCTCCCAAATCTAAGTCCATTTTACTAATTTGACAGAAAATACTGAAAACAGGGTTGTTGATTCTCTCTTATCGGCAAAATCATCTCTTCAGTGCTAGCCTGTTTCATCTCCTAGGTTTGCCTTCCCAAGTTAATATTGTTTCCATTCAGATTAAAGCAGGACCCCAGGAAAAAAAGAAGGCTGGGATAGATATGGCAAAGCAGAACAATGAATAAGAAAGTCCATTGCAAGAGGTGTGGGGAAAGAGCTCCTTGTGGGAACAGAATGTTGGGAGTTGCATTGAACCACAGGAACAGTGTCAAAGTTGTGACCCTCCATGCCATTTTAGCTGTGGTCTGTGAGGTCGTCTTTGGTTTGTCACAGGTGGATGTCTGTATCAGAGCGAAAGCTTCAGCCCTAGACTTTCTCCCTCAATCCTGACAGGCATCAGAAACTCAGCCAGTACATCCTTAACTTCAGCTTTCCTTTACTATGAGTAGCTTCAAAAAACGTCTTCCCTTTCCTCTAGTGACAGGTGCTTAACTCAGTGTGAGAGAAACCCTCCTGTCTGTTATCTGTGAGAGAAGGTTGACCTCCTACTCAGAGGCCAATGTCTTAGTAGGGCAGGTAGTATTTCCTTGTAAAGTGCCAGGTGTAACTAGGTCCCTCTCTTTGCTTATCTTTTTAAAGGTACCTGTTTAATTTCCGGGGAGTGGCTGCCAGCTTCCGGTTCAAACATCTTTTCTTGTGTGGTTCACTTGTGTTTCACGTTGGAGAAGAGTGGTTGGAGTTCTTCTACCCCCAGCTGAAGCCTTGGGTCCACTACATCCCAGTCAAATCAGACCTCTCTGATGTCAGGTGCAAGACCTACAGTGTGCTCCGCAGAGCACTGCATGCAATAGAAAAACACTGCTATGTTTGGAAAGGTGGTTTGGTTTGTATTACGCTAAGAAGTGCCTCCACTCCAAAGAAGCAGGCAAAAGCACCTGGAGGTCATGTTCTTTTCTCTTTATAACTACCCTCAAAGAATCCTATGTTCGTATTACTTAGAGAGTCTGAGTTTCACTGTGGTATGTAGGTCTTCCACCTCCACTGAAATCAGCAGGTACTAGGTACTTTAATATGTATGAAGCACAGGTGAAGGGAAGAGGAATATGTCGCTGGGCGAAATGTGTCAGCTCGCCGAGTTCAGCTTGCTCTCTAGGGCTGTTATGGAATAACTGGGAATGGCAAGTTTCTTCTGTGCTCTGAAATGAGGAGGACCAATCCTTCACTTGGTTGTAAATCCTTAGTCTGTCTCATCCTGTGCAGTAGTCTAGCCAAGGTCTAATGCTCTCTGTTGAGCTAGATGTTTCTTAGCAATTTTTTGTCTTCATTTTAGGGAGCTATTGCAGTTTGTAAAGGAAAATGATGCCATAGCACAAGAAATTTCGGAGAGGTAAGTTGTATTTCCTCTCTGGCTGTCAGGCACTCTTCTTCTGAAACACCTATCAAAGACAGCCTCGTGCTAATAGGGTAGAGTATATTTATCTTCTGCAGTAACAGCAGGGGGATTGGAGAACTCGTAATAGGGGGAAGAGGAAAACAAGATTATATATTCAGGTCTTCAGTTCGGATGTGATCCATGTCAGGAATCGCACTGCACACTATGAGAAGTTAGCAGCTTTGGTCTCGGTATGAAAAGAGTCGACCCCTGGGAACCGTGTCTGCATTATGAACATTATATATCCAGGCTGGCAGTGACTAGCTTTTGAAGCAGCATGACCCACTGTTGCTCAGGGTGTATCTGGGATAATGAATATTACTTCAGATAGCAAATACCATCTTGAGGATAACAAAAGCATTGCAAGTGTCAGAGCAATGAGGGTAAATGAAAATTGCGAAATTAAAATAGATAGTACAGAGCAATGCATGCTGTTTTGCATCGAAAAACAGAAGAGTGAAAGTTGGTATACATATAAAACAAAACCATGGACTCTTGTAGGAACTGGAAGTTGGTTCTGACTGTGTCTTGTGTGTCTCTAGGGGACGCCAGTTCATCACTGAGCACTTGCAGATAGAGGATATCTCTTGCTACTGGGAGCATCTGCTGTCTGAGTATTCCCAAGCCTTGACTTACAAAGTGAAAAGGAAGAACAACTACAACGAGATTACTTCAGAACGACTGAAAACAGAACTGTAGAGACTTTGGTGGTTTTCTTTTCAGCTCAAACTGATCTCTGTGGAAATCTAAAGATCAGTGTACCTTCTTTCTTGTCCTCCTGGGCTTATTATCCTTTACACTAAAACTACAGAGAACAGCAATAGGCTAACTTTAAAAGTCTTCCCGTACAGTGGGACCCACTTAAACTGTTGCCATAAGACCATTAAGTAGACTGTTGGATAATGGGTACTTAATGGAGTGGTTATGCTGGTGCCTGGAATAGGGTAGTAAGCGTTTGGGACTTTGTTACTACCTGTCTTTGCCTCAGAATAATCCTAACTCCCATCCAGTCAATGCGGGACCTTTTCTGTTAATTTTACTGGACTTTTCATCAAGTCCTCTGTAATTGTGGACAAGGCGCAAAGACTGTGAGCCCTGCTCAGCTGGGAGATACGTGCCCATTTTTGGCAGATTGGCAGTGTTTTCTTACGTGTGTGATGGCATTTGGGACGTTATGCGTTCCCTGACAGAAGCAGTGACTAGGTTTTGGGGTAACCTTTTTAGATAGCTTAAGACTTAGTTTTCTTTTCGGAAGTTTATGTCAGGTTTCTAAAGCAAAGCTGTAATGGACAGTTAAAAGGACAAGTTCTCCTTGCACACATAAATTACCTACCTCATAGGGGATCCAGTGGTGGTGATGATGCTACCACAGTGCTAAATCTGAGTAGCAGACAATGGCAACTGACATAAAGACAGTCCGTCCTCTGACAGATGAGCTTATCTGGATGCACGCACAGCTATGCAAAACTGAGCCTCTGCTAACAGGCTCTCGCCAGTCCACTGGCCAGATGTCTTAGGACCCTTGGGAACCTAGGGAAAGTATTTGCAGGGATAGATTCAGTTCTTCTTTGTTCCAGATGTTCACAGCGTCTTTGTTCTGATCCCTTTCTATAATCTTTTCTAGTTCTTTTTTTGAGGCTGGTAGCTCCACTGCTTGCTTCAGCATTTGCTTTTCTTTCCCCCAGCTGTTAGATTCCTTTTCTTATCTCCTTCAGACTGGTTTAGGAAATGTCTTCAGTCACACAATGGCAGCTACTCCTCACATTATTCATTTTGAGTTCGGTCACAGGTTGCTTGTGCTGATTAACTGATTTATACCAACTAACGGCTGCTCAGCCCATAGTGAATAGAATTTTTAAAATGTTTTGTGGTCCCTGTGTCAAGAGGGGCCTGGTGGAGAGCAGCATGTTCTCTGGCACCCAGAGAAATTCAGTTCCTCCTGCTTGTAGCTTGCTCAATAACGTCAAAGCCTTGCATTAAAACATTATGTTTCCTAGTGGAAAAGAGCTAGGCATTGTGCTGCTTCCTGACCTGGCTGTCTAGGCCCCTTTAGCTGTTGAGCCGTTTGCCCATATGCTTTGGGATCACTGCTCCTTCTTGTGCCACAGATTGTCTGCATCAGCGGGGTCAGTGACCAGTGGCCTAAGCATGTCTTTTGGGCATGCACCTGTCAGTCGGGCACAGTTCTTAGCAGAGTCCTCCCTAAGCCTTCAGAGGCCTGACTGCAGAGAAGCAACTGCTAAGACTAGCCTGAAACAGAGCAGTGTAAGCTGCAGTGTGGGATCCCGTGAGGCGTCTGCATCCCAAGTGGGCGCCCTTGCTTATAAAGGGGCCTCATGTCTTAGGAAGTTGCACATTAATGGAAGGGAAGAGCGAATGCTAGCAACAGCTCATAATCTTCTCCACAGTCAGTTTGGATCAGAGAAGAAGAAAATGTTCCAAAGAAAAGTAACGCTAAGTAAACATACACATGCATGCGCTGACGAGGCCTTAGCAGCACTGCCAAGCTCTGGTACAGGGAAATAACTGTCAGACATATTAGTCAAACTCCAGTTGCTGGAGCAACATACCAGTTTCAGGACCACTGTCTGGGTTATCCCAGTGTACAAAGAAAACAAATTAGGGTATTAAAACAGTTTGTTTTCTGAGGGGAAAAAACTGTAAGAGTGGAAGGGGTTTTCTGGTTTTGCATTTTTAGTCAACAAAGAGCAACCTGAGAAATTGAAACGACTATGTAGAATATTTTAAACCATTTTTAATGAAGGGCTTTTGGATTAAAAACAAAAAAGTGTTGTTGGATACATCATTTTTTAATCTGAAGAATAATTTTGTTGTAATAAAGATCTGGACAACCACCAGCTGTTTCATCTAAGAAGTTGAAATGTGTCTTTGCTTTTTCTCTTTGATGGTAACATTTAGGGTGTCTCAGTGGAGTGGATGAAAGAGAGAGCTCTTCCCACCTAAGTCTCTCCTTAAAGTCTAGCTAACGGTGGCTAAAAACTTTCCACTGGTTGTTCAATAGCCCGTGTGAATCGGTACATACTTTTCAGTCTACTTCCTTTTTCACATTACTAAGACAGCCATAATTAATAGGGCTCTCAGCTGCCGGTCTTGGCAGATGGGACAATGCCTGAACGGGCAGCGAGATCGCTTGGAGAGGTGGTGAGCCCTTCCTCACAAGTAGGATTTAGATAAAGGATGGAGTGGTATGTGAAAGCTGTTCTGCAAGTATGGTATTTGTACTGCTGTAGTTCTAGAGACTAAAACTCAGTTCTGATTTAACCACTGCACACACAGAAAATAAAAATCTGTAACCTCCCATCTAGTTAGCATGTAAAAAACAAACGGATAAAAACGAGACCAGGCAAGGAGGACCAAAAGCAGGAGGCTGATAATGGATATGCTTGGCAGAGGTCTCAGCATGCCAGCTGACTAACTTTTTTGCATCATTAAATAGAAGAGTTGGATAGATGATCTGGAGAACAGGGACCGTGGCGCAAAGGCAACCCCAGGCACCTGAGTAGGTGCTCCAGGTGCACACAGGCAGCAGCTCGGAGAAAGCAGTGAGGTGCTCCTTGGAGAGCAGCCGCCTCAGCCCTGCGGCTGCACCGCTAGCAGAAAGTTTCTGGTAGCCCGAGGCATGGCAGACGAAGCGGAGGGGAGGCCCTGGCAGCAGATCCTGTTTTCATTATGAAAGATACCACACTTACTTCATGTGGTAGAAAACAGGATGGCAACGAAGGGATTAAAGGAAGAGATGGTGAAGGAAATCAGTCAACAAAACCCGTTCTCGAAGCAGGATTTTGAATGAGCAAGTGGGTCGAGACCTCTGAATGCAGGGTATCAACGTTTTTCATTCAAAGTGTAAAGGAAAAAACGTGCCTTAAGCTGCCCTGGGACTGGTGTGAGCTGCAGCTCAGGGTGCAGGAAAGCACTAACCACTGCCTCTGTGGTGCCTGCGGTAGTTCTGGGTACTGCGTGGCTCAGGTTTCCCCGGAACTGCCCTCTTTTATTTTCAGAAAGAAACAACAGGCCTGAGGGTTTCGTTGCTTTCTTTTCCCCCTCCGCACATAACCTTTAATCTTGCCGACCCGCACAGCGACCCGCGGTAGGCGGAGAGGCTGCGGTGGGCGCCTAGGGCCCCAGCAGCCGGCTCGCCCTGCCTCCGCCGCGGCAGGGCGCCGCCAAGCCGGATTTAGCCCTTTGGCTCTCCTCAGCGATCTTCACAGCTTACACGTTACAACCGCGAGGGCCCGCAGCCCCGTGTGCCGCGCCCCGCCGCGGGGCAGGGGGCGCTGCTGCCGCCAACTGCCGCCAACCGCCGCCAACCGCCGCCGCGGGGGGGACGGGCATGGCGGAGGGGCTCGGCCGCCCCGCGCCGCCGCCGCAGAGGGGCTGGGAGCGGCTCCGCGAGCTCTGGCAGCGCGAGTGAGGGCCGCGCCGCGCCGCGCCGCGCCGGGGGGGCGGGGGGAGGAGAAGGGGGGGCGGCCGTTGCGGCCCTCCTGTGGGCGCGGGGCTGCTTTATTAAGGGGTTTGCGAAGGCGTTTTCGGGGTGCGCGTCCGGGCGGAGAGGCGGTTTGAGCGGACGGATTTTGGGGAGGGAGGGAGGGGAGCGCTAAGGTTAGCGCCGCGGCCTGTGACCCCCTCCCCATCCCCCTTCCCCGGCCTTTCTTTGCAGCGAGCGGCAGCAGTTCCCGGAAGAGACGGTGAACATTATCAAATCGGCGTTTTCGGGGGGCGTCATTGGCTGGGTGTACGGCGGGCTGCCCGCCTTCCGCCACGCCAGGAAGGAGTTCATCGCCCGCAGCCACGGCGAGCTCTTCCAGAACCGCGTCGACGCCGTGGTAGGGGCAGAGCTGGCGCCGCTCGTCCCCCCCCCCCCCTCTCCCCGGGCACGGGGTTCGCCCCTAAAACCACCCACCCCGCGGGGAGGGACCGCGCTGGGGCAGCGGCTGAGGCTGCGGCTGGGGAAGCGTCGGGTGTTGTCCTCCTCTCCGGGGGAGGGAAACCTGCCTCGAAGACGCCGTTTGAAAGCCCTGAGTGGGCTTTAGCTGGGCCCCCTGAGGAGGAGGGTGCCCTGGAGGGGGGGAAAAAAACCAAAACAAAACGAAATCAGGTTTTTATTCCAGCTTGGTTTGCCTCTCTCACACCCAGATCTACAAAGACAGCTAGGAAACATCCGTTTAGAGAAGGAATATGGTGGTACTAGACTGACTGGGAAATGCGAGCGTGTCTGCAGAGAGACGCCCCTGTGTAGCTAGCTTGGGTTTTCAACAGTTAGCCTGTGGAGCCTGTGTTCACGCGGTGCCACCCTCCCAAAATGAGCCGCTCCTCAGGAGCGAGGGGAGAGCTGAGCGGATGAGCATCGGGCTGCCGGCCACGTACCTGTTGGTTCTTGACCGGGTGACGCTTTCGGGATTCCCAGTGTTAGGCCGCAGAGATAAAACATGAATGTAAAAGTCGGAAAATATAAAGGTCTCAGTTGTCAGGGTTCGATGGTTTTGTTTTGTTTTCAAACTGGGCTTCACTTACTGGCTGCGGCCATTGTAAGGTCAAAGCACTGTATGATGTACCTCATTAATAAGATCAGAGTGAAGAGGGAGGGGGTAATTTCCATTGAAAATGAGATTTTAAGGTTTTTTTTTTTTTTTTTTGAACCTGCTCTTCCAAGGAAACGAGCAGCATGTGATTGCAGTTCACTCTATCTGCTTTGAGCTACGTTCAACCCTGAACCAACAACACTGCATTGCTCTGGGCAATTTCATTCTGATTTGACAGGGGCTAGAGGTTTCACAAATAATTATATTCCTACAGTGTCATGAAAGTAGACATCTTGTTGTGATTTGGAAGTGCCCTAGTAGAGAGGAAGGCTGCACTGCAAGCATGCAGAGACAAGGCACCTTGTAAATGCTGCAGCTGTGCAAAAAGTTTCCGTTGGGACCTGCAGTTTGTGATGAGATGTAAGCCAGTAGGAGACCAGGCTTCTGGTGCTGATGAACTTGTTTAATAAGATGCACAAAACACAAGGGTGAGTGCATGCTTAATTTTGAAACCCAGTTACAATAATGGGCAAAATACCAAAGTGTTTGCTTTATGTGTGTAAATACGTATAGTCTGTGTAATCACCTGTTGTGTTGTGAAAATTAGCTATTCAGTTATACCCAAATTCTACGTTTAACTTAAATTGTCCTTAATTATAGGAAAATTTGGTAACAATATTTACATTCTATTAAATGACTAGTTAAATAACTTCTCTTGAAAAACCTTTTGGCTTTTAAATTTTAGCGTGATGGTGGCTGACCACTCTGTAGTGTCAAATTATCAGTCTCCTCTTAACTTACTGATGTTTTTTGTTTTATATGCCTGTTTAAAATATAATTCTTAAAGCCTATCACTGCACCTCACCATGAAGAACACTTCTGATGTTTCATAGAGGTATTTGGACTTTTGGGGGTTTGTTCTTCAATTAAAGTGTTAGTAGCCTGGATTATTAGAAACAAAAAACTTATGCCTGGTTTTACATCATTCATTATTTAGATATGGCTCCTGACTCAGCTGTTGGCGAAGTATCGGTATCTGGCTTCACTCTCTCCTTCTACTGACTTTTCTTTTGTTTTGGCACCCAGGCTAAGCCCTTATACCACAGGCACTGGGAGAGAGAATTTGGTTATTTTCAATAGTATTAACTGGAATATTCTTTTAATTTTTATGAAACTTCTTTTTATTGCATCTTTTAAAAAGCCTATTTTATAGCCAGACTTTCAAATACCAGTGCTAAACTGCAGAGTTTGAGGGTGTCTTTGATGGGTTACTGATGTGTTTAATACATATCAACTAATAATAATTACGGGCTAGTTTTCAGTTTGTCCCTCCTTTCTTCTCCTCTTTTATGTTATTCTATTACAGCGTAAAAAGTGCTTCCTTAGAAAGCTATCACTGTCCTACCAACTGTGCTCAGCACCATGATTAGGAAGACCAGTTGATGTTGCAACTGAAATTAATTTTTGGTTTTCCTGTTGATGGCCTGGGGAGGAGCATGAGCTGCTTTTCCTTTCAAGACAATCAACTCTGTCCTTAAGGGTCAGGGTTTCGTTCCCAACATTTTGAGGGACATCAAGCCCCATAGCCATTGTGAATACTCCGTATCATCCTCTTCAGAATACAGTGGACTTGTGCTGGCTGAAACGTAGCAGGTCTGAGATCTGTAACCTTTCTTCTCTCTTACTCTAGCAATCAGCTCACCGTGCCGGTCTCAGGAGCTTCATCCGCTATGGCTGGCGCTGGAGTTGGAGAGTAGCTGCTTTTGTGGCGATATTTAAGTAAGTGTTTCTTATTGGCAATGGGAGAGGAACTGGCTTACTCGTTAGTGGGAAGGTGCCCCTAGTGCATGCTCTGCTTGTAGTTGCTGCTTCTTAAGAGACTGCTAGCGTCTGCTGCTTCTTAAGAGACTGCTAGCGTCTGCTGCTTCTTAAGAGACTGCTAGCGTTTGATGGAGGCTCAAAATGTGTTAACAATGAGTCTGATGGATAAGGTGTAAACATGAAAAGGATTTAACCTTTTCTATTTACCTCAGAATTCAAATCTTCCAACAAACTAACCCAGAAATTAAAGCTGGAAAAGCCCTGTTGGTTACACCTAATCCATACCATTATTGACTTGTATAGGGTTCTTCCCTGTACTTAGCAGCTTCTTTCTGCTTTACTTAATCTCTTTTGTTTGATGTATTTTGCAGTTTTCCCTGGGAGAAAGTTCCAGGCCGTTGTCTATTCAAGAATGGCTTTCTATCCTATACTAATTTTTCTCCTTTTTGTTATTTCTCGCTATTTCTAGTTTGTATACACAAGCATTACTTGAATCATCTGCAAATATTTGGAAGACAAAGATTGCATCTTGTTAAGCAGTCTTTGGTCATTAGACCTACCAGCTGTGCATTAAAATTTTCCTACACAAATAACGCACACATAATGTTCTACTTCTCTAATTTTCTTCCTCAGACATGTCAGTATATTTCTGACAATATAGCATCAAGCTAAGCATACTCTTCCACATAAAGCCCTTGTAAACCAGGAATATCTCTGTCCTTGACCTTCAACATGATAAATTTATATGTAGTCCAGAACGTGTACGGAATATAGCTGCAGCCGTATTGTCTTTAAATCCTCATTTTGTTTGTACGATGTAGGCAGTATTGACTAACATTATTTCCCAGTTGCAGCTAATTTCATATTTCTGCCTCTCTTCATAATTTTTATGTTCCTTTCTGTGATTTTTACTTGGTCTCAGTAGTTTTTTAGCTACTCTTGATTTGGTATATTTTTTTAGGCTTAACTGGCATGCTGTTTACTTTCACTGTCAGAACTTTTGATTACTTTAAATTTTTCTGGACTTGATGCGTAACTTCATCATCTTCCACCAGATGTCTCCCCTGCAATCAAATGCGTTGTCCTTTTTCATTACACCTTTGTACAAGCCTTTGAAAGAAAATATTTGCCGCTCAGTTTAATTGCTAGTGTAAAATCCAGTTGGAAGATTGAGTTCTCCATTTGGGCTAATTTTGAGTTTGGCAATTTAAAACCGAGTTGTTAGTCTTACCTTGTACAAAAAGCTGGGTTGACATTACAGCGTTGGAAAGGACAAGAGGATTGCTGTTGACTTGTAGATGTTGTGTAGGAGGCTTATTAAGCTGGTGGGGAGGAGGTAACTACTGGACTGAGTAGAGACAGGCGTTTTGGGCTTCCCATTACGTTTTTGGGGGAGATGATGTACCCACCCTGGCAGAAAATCTCATGCCTCAAGAGCAGATGACCCTGCTGACATCATTAGTCTGACTTAGCTCTGGTGGTAGACACTGTGTATGTCAGCCAAGCTCTTAGAGACACAAATTCCTCTCCTGTGGGGTGAAGGTGCTGTGTGAGGACAGACTGATAGGACCTTTTGGTTGCCCACTTGGTATCATCCTTGAATATATGATGGAAAGAAATCTTTAATTTAAGCACAAAATAGAATTATCTCAAATCCAAGCCTAGGATCGTCATATTCCCCTGCCTCTGGCTGAACGGCTGCATGCAGTAAAGTTACTAAAATCAAAGCATTTGTGGCTGGTATGCGTGTGCTCTAGACTGACTGGCAACAGGGCAGTTGGAGGCAACCTGATGGTTGACTTACTGAAATCCAGTTTTATTTCAGGACGTGCTTTGCTACCTGTCGTCTTCATGTGTAACTGCTGATTTCTTTTGTGCTTTATCCTTGCAGCACAGTGAGCACTGGTCTGTCTGTGTACCGCAATAAAACCACCATCAGTAATTTTGCTGCAGCAGGAGGTAAGATTGCTTTATTTTTGTGTACTTTCCTGCTTCTGAGTAAGGGAGGTACTGTCTTGGATCTGAGCAGGGCTCTAGCTGTCTATGCTTCTGGGTTTTGCTTCTTGTTCTACTGACTGACTTTGTAACCTTGCTCGCTTGTTTAACAGCTGTGTGCCTTTGTTTGTAATAGAGAGAGATCAATGCATTTTTGAAATCATAGGGTAGTTTTATGGTTATTTTTCCTATTTCTGCTCTTTATAACAGTTCAATATGCTGCTTAAACTATCCTTTTCATGCGAAGCTTTACATGTCTGCTCTTGGCAATAGGGTTCTTGGTAAGGGATCTGTTTGTTCCATTTTTACAGGCTTTATTGCCATTATAGTTGGATACGCATTTTAATGTTGTTTTCTGCCTTACGGTGCAGCTACTATTGTTGGCTGCCGTTTAAAAGAAGAAAAGGGAACCATACTACAGCCAGAAGAGAACTCAGTTTTCCTTTTGTAGATACATTTATGTTTTAGCATTTCTTGGGGAGTCTTTCCGAAACAGGAGAATTTATGCCATGTTTTAATGCAGAGAACATGTGGATTAAGTCCTGTTGGAAGCATTGCAATATCAGCTCATCGCTGGTTATTGAAGTGCCTGCCTCTTGAGCTAGTGTGACTGTATGACCGGGGTCCCTCCCTGCTGGACACAGTGCTTGGTTTCTACTCTGTTAAATATGGACATTAGCCTGTGGAAAGGAGAAATGGGGCAAAGCAGCTCCCTCAGCGTGCATGTGATGGCTGTTGTGCGGGTAGTTTGTGGTTTGAGCATGTTTGTTTTCTGTAGCCTTCACAGGAGCCCTCTTCAGAATACACTTGGGCCTGCACGGGCTGGCAGGCGGCAGCGTGTTTGGAATAGTGTTTGGGTAAGTTGCGACTGCTGCCTGTGAGTGACTGACTCACAGTTATTCTCTAATGGAATGTGTTGGATAGTGGCCTCCCCCGCCAAGCCTTGAATCGTAGGTGGGGCTACAGAAGCTTCCCTTCCTTTCCCCTCTTGCCCTGAAGGTTTTCTCTTTCTTTCCTGGGGCCTCATTATGCTTTTTCTCCCAACCTTCTAACTCTTTTTTCCCTTCCGCTTCTCGATTTGTATTTTGTTGTTTCGTCAGTGACAGGGACTCGCTGCTCTCAGTAGAGCTTCTTACTGCTCTTTGCATATTGGAGGAGGCACTGACTAAATTGGGAATTTGTCCATGAGGATGGGTCATAGATGTGTTTTCTGTTCCCCTCTCTCAGTGCGGTCACTAATCATCCCTTTGGTTGTGTGCAGAAGAGTCTGGCATCTGTTCTAAGAAGCTATGTTGTCTGGGGGTGAAGGCAGGAGTTTAAGAGCTACAGCTTCTGGACTCCCTTTTCAGCTTCATCAGTGACAGCTCCTGTAACAGTTCAGAATCCAGACCTTGATCCACAAGGAGTGTTGGGTGTCATAATCGCAACTTCTAAACAACAGGGCAACCCATGAGCTGTCAGCCCCTAGGTTAGGAACCTGTATAAACATGAAGTATGTACAGAATGGGATCCATAAAAGCCAGAACGTGGAGCAGCAGCCATTAGGAAATGCTGAGGAAGAAGCTGTGTGTTTGGGCCTGCCTCTGTCAAGGCTATAAGATGGTTCATCTCTTCAAGTAGATTTTGCAGTCCTGCATCTTCTAAAGCTCCCTGGGAGATGGAGGAACCCATACTTGTTGTTTGGGGGCTCTGTCTGTCAGGACAGTGACCTGTTCGCTCAGGAGAAATCTGACTTTTCAAGCAGAGCTGGGAGTTCTTCTCCAAGTCCAGATCCGTGGATATCCTCACAAATTAATTTGGGGATCATGTCTAGACAGACGAAAGACTTGCTTAGCGCTATGAGGATGGAGTCAGCTGTGGATGTGCCCAGAAATAGCCTAGGGAGCTTTTTCAGTGAAAACACAGGTACCTCTAGAAGTTGAACAGAAGCTAAGCAGGGGTTTGGCTGTCTAAGTCATGGGTTAGGTTATGCCCAAAATTGGTTTGGGCATCGTGAGTCCTTCTGGCCCTTGCCCTCTGCATGCTTGTTGGTGAGTAACTTCAAAATGTGTCATACAAAAGGGACTGCAGTGAGTCACAGCTGATGATAGGCTGTGTTTGGTGACTTGCTAGAATAGGAGCACCTTAGTCTATAGCGTGATGTGAGTATTGGGGAATGTTATGCACCACTGGTCTGGTGGCTGGCCCCCACACGCTCCTTTTGCTCTTGCCAGTAAGTTATTACTATTACATGTCCCTTGGGTGACTTCTGACTTTTCTGCTTCCTCCTCTAGAATCCCTGCGGGGGGCCTCTTAATGGTAATGCAGAAACTTGCTGGTGAGACCTTGCAGGAGAAGAGGAATCGTGAGCGGAGGGAGCTGTATGAACAGAAGTTAGCAGAGTGGTAAGGAACAGCATTCACTTCTTTGACTGGAAGTGTGTCTAGGTCTGTGCAGTACAAACATTTAAAGAAACCCTCATGCAATAGGTCTTCTTAGCCTCAGTTCCTCTCCTCTTTAGTTTTCTGTGTGTTTCACATACCAGACTCTAAACTGCTGATTTAGTCTTCCTATTGTTAGATGCTGCTGCTTATTTTGTAGAAAGTTGTGTTTTGTTTGAAGTGTGTGGCTTCCCCCTTTGTAACTGTGCCTCCATCTTTCACTTCTGTAGTGGCTGAGAAGATAAGCAAGAGAGGTGAATTTGCTTTAAAGCACATTTGTATTTCTTTACCAAAATTGAGAGAGAGACCAGAACTCTCGCTTTTCCTTCACTGCTGCTTTCTTGCCATCCCTGTTGAGGAGAGGGAAGCTGGAGGCTTTGGGGAGAAAGGGCTATGATGCTGGCTGCATGACTCATAAAAACTCACAAATAGTACCAGTTCTAGAAGAAATCTTTAAAGAGTTAAGGCGCTGTAGTGATATCTTTGTCAAGAGGATGCAGACATAAAGTTGCTTTGCATTTTCTTCCCCCTTAGGCAATCCAGACTCGATGTCACTGAAGTCTTGGGCCAAACAGAAGGCAATGCTCAGGGGGGACCATGGAGAGAGAGATAGCGAGAGAATCCTGGAGCTGCTAAAGTCTTCCTCAAATCTCTGTCACAAGCAGCTATGAAGTATTTTGATTCTGCCCATTAAAAACTCTTCAGTCAAGGGGTCAAGGAAGTATTCTGTGAGCTGAGGTATATCCTTTACACTTCTGAAAGAGCAATTTGATGAAAACATTGTTCATGAATGTGTATCACAGCACAAGAGCTTGTAAGGGGCTAACCAGTTCTGCTTGAGAAGGTGGAAATGCAGGCTCTGCAGAATAGCAAGTGTCAGCTAGGTTTGCTTGGGAGGGAGGGTAGCTCCAGAATCTCTGGCAGAACCCATTTCACGTCTGAAAATGTCTAAGCCACCTGTAATGTAGAAATAGTCAAGGAAAAAGAGCTTATTAATAGTTTGGCTGCTAAAGATACCCTGATTCTAAAAGGGTATTCTAACTTAATTGTGGTGAAGCTGCTCTTCAGATGGCAGCTGGAGACTTTACTGTCCAAGCACAACACAGGCAGCACTAGTACTAGTCTTTTCTCCCCCTTCCGCGGTTTGACTTGCCTGGGTGGGACTGACTGTTTTGCTGATTGTGGTTTCTTCAGGCTTTTTTGCAGAAAAACATGCTTGGTTCCTAGGGTAAATAAAGTATTTTGCAATCAATGTTGAGGAAGGGTGGAGGAGTGGGAATGATATGGAAATACCCTGAAAAAGACATATTTTGGCTTCCTTTGTAGAAGTATGACTGAGGAGACCACAGCAAAGATGACGGTTTCTGGTGGTGATGGTGGAAGGATTGATACCGTAGGCAGTTCTAATAACAATAAAAAGTCCTCTAATTTCATTTAACGGTCAGAGATTAGGGGATTATCTCTGGGGGAAATGTGGTTCAAGACACCAAATAAAGCTATCTCATAGTGGTGATTGTCTCCATAATATCCTTATGCTTAGTTTGTACGGTATTTGCATTAGAGAAAGGTACCTGAATGATGTCTCATGAGAAGAGCCATACCTGAGATCCCACCAGGGAGCAATTAAGTCTGGTTGCAGCATCAGGCTCTCCTTTAGAGACAGTAACAAGGACAAGAGTCAGGAGAGTGCCAGTTGCATTTATTATTGGCACCAGTGATCGTCTGCTAAGTCATGGTTGTTGCCCATGAGCAGGGCTGAAGTTAATTTCATAACGGCCTGTACCTAGAAGGGCCAGGTGGCCCATTGCCATTTTCCTCAAAGCAGAAGACCAGAATTCTGGTCCCTTTTGTTTGTTGGGGAGGTTTAGCCTATTAAAGAGAATTGTATCTGGGCAGGGGGTTCTGGTCTCCTTCCCACAAGTAAAGAGTAGTTACTCTGCTCTGTTTGAATGCTGTTCCTCCATTACAGTTGATAGCTGTTGATTGAAATATGAGCAGTTGATTCCACAGAACACATTCCACCCAAAGCAGATTTTTGGCACAGCTTGCTTCTGAGAAGGTGCTGTGTTTTCTAACTTCTGAACTGAGCATTTTATTTACTAATCACCTCAGTATAGGTCTTTTTTCCATAAAAGAAACACATTCTGGATTTTTTCTTCAACATTGATTTTCCTTCTCTAGGAACAAGTAAAGGATCTGAATAAGGAGAACTGTGGTAGGTCTCACACTCTTCCATATTTTCAACTCTGCATGTTCTGGTGGCAGTAGTATGATTACCCTCTGCCCCTTCAAACACTATCAGAACAGTAGGCCTTTCCAAGTCATATTTCTTTGCTAGCGTAGTTATACGGTAATGTTTTACCTTTTATGATCACTTTTTCTTGCTCTTGCATTCCTACTCTTATAATTTTCTCTCTGTAGCAGTTTTGATGACGTTTAGCTGTCATTGCTCCCTCTTCCTCTTTAGCGGCCATTTGGTGTGATGACTAAAGAATACCAATTCTCCTGTGTCTGTGACCATTGATACGAGGATGTTCTTCCTTGGGAGACTAGTCAGAGCTAAGCTAGCAGGTGGGATTTCCTCTCCGTGTGAGGAAAGGAGGGAGTGCTAGATGTCCTTATGCTACACACTAGCAAGGGGAAGCAGAGACTTAATCTGCGTTCAGCTCAAGATTAGCAGCCATTTTTTGCTTTGTTTCCTGCTAAGTTAGCTCCCTGCACTTCCTCATTTCTTGTAATTGAAGCCACTGTCCAAAATGGGATGTGAAGAATTGGTTCAGAGCTTATTTTTAAATCCAAATGTTCCTTCCAGGAAAAGGCACCATGATGAAGTTATCAGTCAGCTACCCTGACAGTGGAGAACACAGATAGGAGGGATACAGCAAGAATATCTTACACTGGATTTTATTTTTGCAGAGAAGACTCCCTTTTGGGGAGGGAGAAGAAAGACCTGTTGCAGGCTCTATGTCTACCAGCATAGCTATGATGCTCAGTTAATCCCCAACAGACTGACAAAAATGAGGTATGTTGAATTTACAAGTCAGGAACTCGAATGCCATTTTGTCATTGCTGTTGAGCACACCAGACAAGGCTGGATCTTGAGACCAGCTCTAGCTACTGTAACACAGTTTTGTTAGCCAGCTCTATCACCTACCTTGATGTGAGACAGTCTATATTTTTTAGTGACGGTGAAATGGTAGCTGGGGCTCATTTGAATAATTGAGAGGCTGTACCACTTCCCAGCACTTAGAACAGATGTCTTTTATTACTGAGGAAAGGAAACAAAGTTTACTATTTAACTTTCAATACAATTGAAGGAGAAACACCAGGAAAAATGTTATATACAAAATACTTGCAATACACTGAGAGCAGCTCATGTGGTACAAAGACCCAGATATCAAGCTGGAAAGGTCTCATGGAAACCATTTGTGTGCAATTCACTGAAAATAGCATAAGGTAATGGAAAACATGATTCAAGGTACAAGTGCTTAAGGAAAAAAAAAAAAAAAAGCAAAAAACCAAAAACCAACCTGCCCACCAGGTATATAAAAACAAATTGATGTTAGACATACTTGTCAGTGTGAAATTGTTGGTTTACTTTAGAAGGAGTTATTTACAGCGTCACAGGAGTTGCTGGTGCTGTGGAAAGGTTTGGCAGCGTGCAGAAGACAAACCTTTCTCTAGAAGTTGGTGCAGCTGTCAGTCAGGAAGTCAAGCGTGGGATTGTCAGAAGAAAAACGTTATGCAGGTAAAACTATCAGAGCTGCAGTATGGTTGGTATGGTGGAAATGTGTCATGGTTATAGCAGGCAAGAAAGCACAGTGTTGAATATGAACTAATTAAATACAAGGAAGAGAATTCAGCCTGTAAGAAGCTGGAAGTTTCTGCTGGAAAGAACAAGAAGAGAGTGAAGGAAAAGGAAAGGTATGAAAAGCATGAGAGACACCATTTTCCTGGCAGCCTATATACCAAGTCCTGCAATAGGGTCAAGCTGCCTTTTGATAGCACTGCTTTCTGTGCCACTCCTGCCCTGCTTGCAACCAGAATGCGCAGATGCAGGGACTGTCAGCTCTGTGACACCCATTCATGGCTAGAAGCAACCTTACATTCTTTCTCTGTCAAAAAGCCCTCGGTAAGAATGTTTTGAGGTTTCCATTTCATACAATGGGAAAGCAGTCAAAGTAGCTGATGAGGCAGCATGACTGCAGGACTAGAAAGAGAGCAGTGTCTTATTTTTCAGTAGTGACTTTTCCTGATCCCTTAGCCTCTCAGAGCTGAACCCTCCACAAACTGCCTTCTAGCGCTCCTGTTTTCTCGAGCAATTTCTGTCTTAATACCTACTTGCTAGGAAAAAAAAGTGAAGCGACTGGAATAAGTCTTTGCTGTCCTAGCAAGGTAAACTCCTAAAGCAACAGAACATCCCACAAAGAGGATGGCATGGTGCTTTTCAGACTTTTGTCTGCCCCACTAACTGTGTACATTCACATACAATATAGGTGTTGCTTCTGTGCCATCCCTAGCAGTAGCTGCAGGACATGCTGGATAAAGCAGTAAGGGAATGGCTACAGCTTGCAGCATCTCGGAGCAAAAGAAAAAGGCAGCAACCCCATCATACTCAGGGCAGGGCTGAATTAGTTTAGCCTGTATAGTTGCTCAGGAAGCTTGTTGGGGTTGGGGTTTTTTCTTCTTTTCACCTCAAAATGAGAAACCATTTTTTCCTACACAGTAGGCAAGAATATCACCCAGATCAGATGAATCTTAGCCAATATTAGCATCCTGCAGGGAACTACCTTCAAGTCCTGGCTGGGTACAGAGACCACTGAGAAACAGCAGCATTCAAAGCAAAGTAACTCTGTATGTTGCTATGAGAGAAAACGAGAGAACCAACCCTAACAAATATTTCTAGACAAATGTACAAATAAAAGCAGACCTATATTTTACGGAGCAAGGCCCTGAGTTACATTTCATCATATTAGATATATGTAAGATAAGCACTGAGTGTTACGGGGCTTTACAAGTGCAGATAGGAAGAAACGCATATAAAAGCTCGTGTAGGTGTGTGTGCGCATACGTGCATGCGCTCACCATGCACTGTCACCAGTGGGTTGGACTGTGTCAGATGTGCTCCTGCATCTCTGAGGAAGTTAATGGAGGAGCAGTGTCTTGGTACCTGGGTTGGTGAGGCCATCCTTTCAGGAGGAAAAGGTTGCGAGAACTTGTGCCACCTCTGTAGGCAAGCAACATTAGTTAGCTGTGCTGTCAGTATGTATCATTTAAAAAAAAAAAAAAAAAGTCTCACAGCACTGAAAATAAGTGTGAGGTGTACATTGCCATCTTGAGATGCTTTTTCCTAAAAAGTGGCTGCATTATTGCCTCTTTAGGGGAGAAGGGACACATATCCGTAATGGTCAAATCCAAATCCAAACTCCTCCAGCCCAAAGAACAGAACTGGCAGCTATCAGTGCCAGGCTGAGTATAAAAGACGTTTTAGCTGCTCCCAGTTACAACGTGGAGGCACAGCCTGCCTTGAGAGTCTGCATTGGGGTTTGGGTGTCTCCCAAAGGCCAGCCCCACATTACTGAAGGGGAAGGTGGACATGAGCTACCTGCTAGAGCTCTACAGGCCCCCTGATTATCACAGAGGCAGCATCAAAGCCAAAGTGTCCCAAACTCTGGACTTGGTATACTGGAACGGTGCTATGCTGACAACATTCTTCTTGTACGCTGCTCTAGGAATTTGGAGCGTCCTTCAGGGTGCAGTTCCAGCGACTGCGTTGTAATGTGACCACCCCACAGCTTCTGTGGCATAGGTGGGCTTTTCAGTTCATTCACGCAAGATAATCTTGTCAGTCGTCTTGAGCAGATTTTTTTTCTTCCTGCTCTCATCCCCTCTCAGAGAGCCAAAGGGTCACTGCAATAAGCATTGCTGTAGAGAACAGGGGGGACTGCGGTGCAGAATATACAGGAAAGGAAACCTGGGGGGACACAAAGGAAAGCTTTTATTTATTTATTTATTTAGTTATTTATCCCTTCTTAATCCTAAATACAAGTGAGAATGATGCAGAGCCAAGAGACAAACGGATCACCTGCTACAGGCCACAAGAGGGCTTCTGTTACAGCAGAGACAAAGAGGGTGCTGCGTGCCTGTTCAGCGCTAGACAGCTCAAGACAGGCACTACTAAGAGTTACAGACTGCCTCAACGCTTGCATACTGGGAAGGCCTTTGGAGTGCATAGAAGGTGCCCTCCTGCTGTGAAGCAAGAATGACTAATGAACATACTACTCTATTTAAGCAGCAATAGGACATGGCTCAGCGCATCACACAGTTATGAGATTACAGTCAGCCACTAAGGAAGCAATATGCTTTTCTAATGCACAGCTTCTATCTCTGTTCACAGAGAGCAACCATCCCAGGCCCTGGAGCTAGGAAACTTCAGTCACTTAACCAAAAAAAAAAAAAAAAAAAGAGGCAAACTTTTATAAGAAAGAGGAATACAGCAGAATGGATTTATTCAGTAGGTGAACTCCCACCAGGGAGCAGTACTGACCAAACCGCCCCCAGAATTCATGCTAACCAAGGTTTTAGTATCTGTTCCAGATAGGGCCTTCCCCAGAGGAAAATATGAGTGGGTGGTCAGGTTTGGAAATGAGAAGAGTGGCCTGAATGATATTTTCCCCTTCTTTCAGTCTCAAGAATTTCAAGCCTTTAGATTACTACAACACACAGCTTGAGAAATTCATGACTTCTAGGGCTCTACAGCTGTTACTGTAATGTATCCCCCTGGCAATTCAGCATGCTGTGGTGAGAGCAGGAAATACAGTCACCTGGATAATAATATCAGTGGTAACAATTAGCTGATAATCTTTCCTCCAACCTGTTGACTAGAAAAATGTCTTTTTGGAGGACACAACCCTGGACACAGCTGAGCTTTCAAGCCAAAATGAATATAATGTTTTTGTAGTCATAAACCCATGGCAAGCCATGCTTTTTCCCAGCAGTTCTTATACCATGCTTCACAACATATCATATCACAAATAACTCCTTCTAAAACATTGGTATGCTTCCTGGGCAAGTCTTAGCTGGGAAACTTTTCCTCCTTCCAACCCTCCAGCTGCTGAAGAGAAGGAGAATACCTCAGAAGTGGACTGGCATTGACAATCTTATTTGGAAAGCTGGAGTTGTTCTCTTGTTCTTCATCTCTCCCTCACTACCGTTTGGTCAATCCTTCTTTGTTTCCCTAAGCACAGATGTCCCCATCTTTATTCATCAGATTAGGCATATGGCTCACAGGCCATTCCCTGGAAATAACCTCTAGGGGAGGAAGCCACTTGTAGGACCCACAAGTTAGAAGCTACTCATTTATGAATCCAACGGGGCAGGAAGACTGCCCAGAAGACTGCCCAATTCTTAAGTTGGAGGCCCATAAAATGAGCACAAGGGCAGTGGCAGGGGATGTCGCTGCAAATCCTGATGGATGGGATGACCTTGCTGCAAACCCACCTCTCTGATATTAACCAGTTTCTTTATACAATTTCAGAAGAGACCTAGTCAAATTCATCTAATAGTCTTTTTCTTTCTCCTCGCTCTCTCGCTCTCTCACTCTCTCCATCCCCATTTAGACCCTGAAAAGTTACGCTAATGAAGGAAATGAAAGCCATGAAAACTTGTGCAGGACCCATTCAATGAAGAAAGCTGATCAACAGCCCAGGAAATCAAGTCCTCTAACATTTTTTCACTAGATTCATTTCTAAAAATGAGAAAGAATCAAAATAATATAATGCCCTACAAACAACAGGAGCATCATTCCCCTAGCTCCTGGCTGAGAAACACCATGTCTCTGAGTTGGCAACAGCCAACAGCTACAGCTTTGACCCTAAAGAACAGTGCACATTCATATCAAAAGGCATACCTAACTTTGTGAGCTAGCATTGCGTAAGAATTTAATAATATTTGAGAATATATTTTGCCAAGAGAAGAATGGTGAAGAAAGCTACCTGCAAATATGGTCTGGTTATACAGATGACGTTTCAGATGTCACTTTAGAAATTTCAGCTGTCTTCATACTTTCTTTCACATCTTCTTCCTC
This sequence comes from Struthio camelus, assembly GCF_040807025.1. Classification (NCBI taxonomy): domain Eukaryota; kingdom Metazoa; phylum Chordata; class Aves; order Struthioniformes; family Struthionidae; genus Struthio; species Struthio camelus. The sequence goes on along the minus strand of NC_090942.1, from coordinate 106,482,201 downwards.
TGAATTTTGAGACATACAACAGTGAGAACAGACTGAAAGAGAAAATCCCTCATTAATACCTGGAAGGCTAAAACATGTAAAAGTACTGGATCCAAATGTCTTCTTCAAGAAAGTAAAATGTAATTGAGAGTGAGGAGGGAGGAGAGAAGAACTCGTTATAGGAGAATAGATGCAAAGCAATTTTTTAGGACTAGTTACTTCTATTTTTCTTGGCAAGACTGCTCTTGCAGGGCATCTGAATAGAGCTATCCCGTAGCAATAGCCTGACCTGATAGAAATCTCTTTTAAATATATGATATCTATACAATGTTATATACATAAAAATTCTTATTAGCACAGACCTGGAACCTCAGTCTGGCACAAAGGCAAGTCAACACATGCTGAGACAAGGTCAGAAAGGAAGTAATGGTAAAAGTTAACATGTCACTAAATGCAACTTGCATGCCAAATAAGTAGAAGAACACAAGAGTTAGCATAAAGAACCAACAAACTCTTTCTGTGCTTGAAAACAAGTCTCTCTAGTATTTCAGCGTCTATGAATGACATGTTTTTATAAATCTGAGTCTCTCTGCCCTACTATGGCAAGTTGTGCTTGCAGAAACTTCACACCAAGCCACTTAAGCTGTTCTTTATACTACCTCTAATCTTGATCCTTTGGGTTAGATTAATTGGTAAAAGATCTAGGGAAAAAAAATTCTGGAGATTTTTCCATTCTTAAATTACTGCAAAGATAAAACAAATTAGGCTGCGAGCTCCTCAAAGGAGGGAGCGTGAACCTCACCAGAGTACTTATCTATTTTGGTCACCACCACTAGCCTGCATCGGAGAACCCTTATTTCCGTTTTACTGTCTTCCTGTTCTTCCATCCCATACTTCAGTTCCTTGAAGCATGGCTTTTTGAGCTAAGAAACTAAACTCTTAGCATTAAGGTAGCTCCCAGTCCAGATTTCCTTATGTCAGAGCAACAGAGGCACCCTGGGAACTGTTCTGAGCTCCTGCAATGTCTCTTGAAAGTTGATCCGTAGTAACACCAGCAGGAAGCATTCTCAGGACAGATGTTTCCCCTCCCAGACAAGTGATAATGCGTAGCAGCACTGAAGCATAACAACTGTTTAAACTGGGAAGTTGTTTTGAAATGCCAGCTTCAGTTTCTTACAGGTTGGGTCTGGTCTGAAAAGTGACTGTGCAAAATAACACCATCCAAACTCAGCAAATTGCTCCCTGCGCATATTAGGAAAATGGAACTGAAAGGGAAATTCCAGGTTATGCAGCCAAGCCCTGCCCTGCTCTTGCGGGTAATCACATTGTACCACATTGGTGGTACAATGCTTTTTTACACCTCCCTTCGATCCTGGTAGGGAACCTTTTAATTTCCAGCCTGTATTTATTTAGAGCCAGATCTTTGGACTTCAGTTCATTCTCTCCCTTAGTTAGGAGTTCATTATCTACACAGCTAACAGCATAGGCGGAGTTCAGTTGTGATTTGCTTGTTTTCAGCCTGGTTCCTGCCTTCCCATCAACATAGCCCTGGAGAACTGCATGGGAGAACCAACACTGGTGTCATGGGAGGACATGAGTGGAAAATGGGGAGGTGCACAGGTGTAACTGAGAGAGAGTCACTGCCTTCCAGAAACTTCCTTTTTTTGTGCTTGAGCACAAAAGAAAAAGAGCCCAGTCCAACTCAGTGGTCACACTGTTTTTTATGGGAGTGTGGCTGGTGAGGAGAGGAAAAGAAAAACACCACTACCTCCACGCTTCTCACTTGTGAGTGACCCTACTTAAAACTGAAATAGAGAGAGCAGAAGACACAAGTACGACAAACTCACAAGTGTCCCTAAGTGAACTGAGTCCCTGCTGCCTAACAAATTACCTCTTTCTAAAGGTGGATACAGGTGCGACCATGATGAGCTACGATACTTAAACTAGTGGCTTTTGGTTTAAATGGAGTTAACATAGACCATTCTCAGTGTGGGATTCTTGATTCCAAACTTCACTTCCCCTGTGACCTGACAGCACCTGGTGGGTGATATTTATAATGTGTTGCAAAACTCACTGTCTTTCTCCAGGACTACTTTTCAAAGCTACTCAATGGGTGCAGATGGGACACCAGCTGATGTTGACTTTTAGTACCGGCTGGATGCCTCACTGCCTTTTTAGTTCCACTAGATGTCTGCCACATCTCTAGGGGCTTTCTGGCTAGGTCAGCCTAGACGTGATTAGGAGCAACAGATAACAGATGAGATTTAGAGCCACAAAAAAAAAAAAAAGATCTCAGCTACCACCGAACCCTGAGATGCCCAAATTCCCCTTTGCCATCGAAGAACTCCTGGACACATCTGGAGTTACTAAAGACGTCACAGAGTGGGACAGGGCAGCTGGCCTGCACCGTCGTGAGCTCCACAAAGAAGGCAAATCCATCTCTCCTGACTGGGATCCTAGTAGGTGATGAGGCCCCTAAAAGTGAGGTGTTGCTCAGTCTTTTGGTGGCCCTAGCATGATATATTTTTGTAATTTGGCCCTGTGACTTTTCTGAGGGATTGTCCAAGTACGGTGTATAGAGTTTCAACTTTGAAACTTTCAGTTCTCAACTGTATCTGTTATGACCAAGATTCTTTGCATCTTCAAGCACTTTAAAACATAAAAGTGGACCTTTGTGAATCTCTCCATTTCTATATACCCCTGTCCTTTGGAAATATACCAATTTGCTGACTTAAACTCCCAATCACTCCTTGAGTCTCAAACCTGAACCCTGGTGCTGCTTGCACACCAAAATGTAGGAAAGTCCAAACCTGGTCTTAAATTTTGTGACAGTAGATGCCACATAAAAAAAAGGAAATGAGAAGAATGTACAAAAATATCTGGTGGCTCAGTGCAGCTTCTAGAAAAGTGTATTTTACACAGTTTCTCCATAAACAGTGAAAGACTGTTTCTTGAAAAAGGAGGTATACTTACCATGCCTTGGGAGGAATCTTGCTGCTAAGGTGACAGCCAAAAGGAAGACAATAATGATGATACTTGAAGCAGTAATGACATTATAAGATGGAGGTATAGTAGGAAGAACGCAATCACTTCTTTTTTCTGAGAGAGAAGAAATAAAACGTAACTGAAGGGCCCACAGCATATCGGCACTTTCATGTAAGAGCAGGTATGTGCATCTTGGTGGTGCTGGCCAAATTCTAACTCAGATATTCAGCCTGAAATTAAACTTATCCAATAAACAAGAAGACAAAGGTGGCACCTAAGCTGTAAAGGTCTTTCCATTCCCCCACATTTGCTATGTGCTGAAATTTGTAACACATCCACAGAGTCCTAAATGCTGGATCTCTGTCCAGAAAAGGACAGAGACAGGCAATATCTAAAAAAATACATAAACTCTTTTCAAAGAAACTGGCTAGACTGGGTGGAAAACTCTGAGCCCGTATCTAGAAAGTTTCCATTCTCAGAGGTACTCTGCAGCTTTTATTACTGTTTCAGGCAGTTTTATGCCTAATTTGTTCCTCTAAATTCATGGGTGACAGGAGATAAGATGCATTAAATAGACTGGAGGTGTCATTCCCTGCATGATAGCAAAAGAGTATTGGGGCAGAGTTGAGTTTCAGTGGATCTGAATCCTTTGGCCTTTCACTATTGAGATCGCTATTCCCCCACATCTTAAAAATTGAAAGGTGGGGTCTCTGTGGCTGACGTTGTCACTGTTGATTCCACCCTCCTCTGAGAATTCATGTGACAACAGTGTGTTATTATTATTACTTTTTTTGTTGGTCTTCTTTTCTATGTACTACGATATTCACAACATTCTTCCATTACCATTTCTAGGGAAGTTATGCACTACATCCAGCAATAAGCAGTACTCATCAAGCACTAGTTTCTGGCATTCTGCCTGAAGTTGAATGGCACCTTTCCTCACAAGGCTTTTAGTGATACTGTTTGATGAATAAGGTACCTTCATGAATAAGGTACAATTCCCTAGGAAAAATAATTCTTGCCTTCTCTAGCTTCCCTTGAAAATGCCCATATCTCTGCACTCAAAACATGAGACCCAAAGACATATTTTAGAAGACTTTTATGGTAACAGCATTAAAAAGAAATTTTTCTGGCTTTAAGAAATTTACTTCAAATTCCTTTCTACTGCAAAACATCTGGACTATAGCGTGCTTGCTTCATGCTGTTTTCTCTTGTCCCCCAAGCTTTTCAAAGCATAGGCTTATCTATTATTTTATCACTTTTAAGCCAAGCACAGTGATGTAATTTTTATCCTATACAAGTTAGCCCCAGTATTAAATACACACGTGGAATCAGAATTTCCTCCGGACCCCAGCAGGCAGTTTCCTGCAGTGAAGCAGGAGCAAACATGCTGGTTTGTTACATGGGGAAAGTGCAACGTGGTTTTTGAGGCACACACATTTCTCAAGCCCCTCTATTCAAATGCCAGGTCTGTGTCACACAAGCAGCAGTAGGACCGTGCCGGTACAGAGGGGCTCTGGATGGTGGGAATCCCAACCTTGGGAGCAACTGAGGCTGGTACCACCAGACCACAATGGGATCCAGCTGCTCGGTCAGCCCAACCCATCCTGACTCACGATGAAGCAGCAGGAAGCCAGGGCCATCTCCTGCTTATCAGACACTGTCATAACTCTCCTTTCCCACCCCTGCTGTCTTACAGCCATTGAAATATTTTGGTGTGCAGCTCATGGTTGGGCCACCCCCGCATGAACAGATACACAAAATCTGCCACTTCCTCAGAGGGGAGCCTCAGCAAGTTCCACAAAACATTTCTGCAACAAAATATAGGTAAAAACCTACTCAGAAGCAAGCTAGTGGACTTGGCAAAGCCATTGTACTCAATGGAGCAAGTGAGGCTGGTGTCTTCAGTCACGTTGAGCCGCAGGTTGCCAGTGACGTTGTATGGGCTGATGCCGGCCTCAGACACCCAGGTGGCATTCCACACCACGGACTCATTGTTGAGGGCTCCAGAGATTTTGGGTTTTGGGAAACCTCCATGAGAAGAACATCTTACCACCACCTCATCTGATTCACAAGAACTAGTGCGTACTTCTGCTGTTATGTTGGGCTCACTGAAGTCAGCTGAAGCAAAAAAAAGCTTTAGTTACCATTCTGCCAGATTACACAGAAAGCTCCAGTTCTGGTCACCCACGGTCAAAGCAAAGACCACTCCCCCACACCTGAGGTGTTTTTCCTCTTACTCAAACTATCATAATCCATCTGGCCCTTCTTGTGCCTTAGCATTCTCCCCGCAGCCTCGACTGGATATGGTGTTGGCCTTCACTTCTTTTCCTGCCTGGTCAGTATCCCAGGGTCCACGGATTTCACGACCCTAGCTTTTGAGTACCACTTTTTCTCTCTACATACAGCACCAGAAGGAGTCATAAAAGGAGGTAGGAAATATACAGGACTGAATATGAACTGGCAGAATAAAGATTTGTATTACATACAGTGATGGACAATTTCCTTTTCCCTCCCTCTTTAGACCCTTCCCAGCCAAGGGCTCACAGAGGGCCCATCTCTACCAGGAACAGAGGTGAGTCAGGTGTTGGCCTCTCAGCCAGGTTGGGCAGCAAGAGACCAAATTATATCTTCTGTATGAGAGTCCCTCCAGAAGGCCTAGCTGAGAGCAAGACTTGTACAATTCACTGCAAAAATGTGTAGCAATACACAGATCCTCCCCTAAAGAATACAAGCCATGTTTCCACCACACATTTTTCTTAATGCCAAAGCTTGTTTTCACAGGTTTCCCACCCATGCTGCTTGTTCCATGCCCTCCCTCCCCTTCAGATGTATTGGTGCAAGCATATGTGAGGCTGCATGGTGAAGTGGATGAGAAAATTGATCTGGGTGAAGGAGAAGAAAGGCTGTGTTATTGTTAGCCTGCGTCCCCTTTCACAATCTGGTTCACTGTGTGGCTCTAAACAGTTGTGTCAGTGCAGGTGAGGAAGCCCACGGGTTGCAACGACAGGCCGGGGTGAGGAGGAGGTAAGGGGTGGCGCAGGAACTATTTAAGGCAGTTCTCCCACTGGAAAAAATCTATGTGTGCCAATAGCTTTAGCAAGAGAGGCGCAGGTCAGGAGACGAAGCTATGTGTGCGGTTTCTAAGTCACACTAACACCACTGCTCCAAAGTGACCAAATGCTTCCTCTCTCTCCCACGCCCGTCACCTGCAAGTTCACTGCTCCCTGCAATCCAGTGTCAGGCCCAGGCATGGCAAGGCCACGCAGAGTGCTGTGGCAGCTTGCTCATCTCACAGCAACACAGCCCTTTTTGGAGCAGCTGGAAGAGCTCCCGATCTGACTCGCCACCTGACTACAGGACTATGAGGGTCAGCACAAGGCAGATGGTCCCTGTGCATCCCCACAGGGCAATGGGGAAGGGGAAATGGCCCCTTGAGGTGGGAGCATGGTCTTACATGGCTTAAGGACCATGCTCCCATGGTCTAAGCTAACGAGTAACTGTCTTGAGCAATATTGCTTTGACATCCAGTCTGGAAAGTCTGAACAGTCACCAGGTGGTAATAGTTCTCAGCCTCTCCTGGGATAGCTGGACTCCAACAGTGGCCTAAAAGTGAAGGAAACTTTCCCTTCGCTGATCCCCACAACAACTGCTCCCTCTTTTCCAAAGGGAGAAGTCTACCACAATTATTACACTGGGCTAGTTAGAGCAAGGAGCTGTCTAAAAGCAGAGAAATTGGAATACATGTGGGGAGCAAAGGAGGGAGATCCATTGTTTCATGTTTCTCATGGTTAACTCTTCAGCCCTCAGCAATATTCCCCTCCATGACTGGAGATGGTCCGGGCAATACAGTTACCTTTTTTCTTATCAGTTCCTGGAAGAACCAGTGAACTTGTGTCCTTGCACATAGGCCCGCTATTTCCCCAGGTAGGCAGGCAACGGCCAAACCTCAGGAGCTTGGATGTTTTTGTTATTAATCATCTCATTCAATATGGGGAATGCTTATTCACTGGCTTTTCTGGAAGATTTCTGAAACTCTCTGCTGTTAAAAGTATTCATGCTGAAATAAGTATGTATAAATGTAAATGTAAATGTATGTATAAATATATATATAAAAGTTACCAGTATCTCTGCTTTTGGTTGAAACCAACCACCACAAAGACAGTCAAGCAAATGGAAAATAATGTCAACGGAACTTTTTCTAGCCTCCAAGAAAAGATTCAGATTCGTTTTGAGCAAAGGGACTTGTGTTGTTTCTCAAGGTAAAAAGCCTCAAATCTCCAGCTGACTTCAACTTTATGCCCTGGAGCTGTTTGGCACCCTACCAGTGTCCCAGAATATTCCGTGCCCCTCTGGGGTTTGATACAGGCCTGGGGCGCTGCTGTGGCCATGTGGAAGCAGTACTACCCCGTTCCTCCTTCGGTTTGGGAAATGTTTGCCTTGCACCCAGGGCCTGATCTCAGCTTTACCCAGAAGACAGCAGGGGGCAGAGGTGGCCCAGGGCACACACTAACAGTGGTACCTGGGGGAGGTGTCCCCGGAGAGGTCCTTCTACAAGAGGGAGTCATCAAGGGAAAGATGGGGAGGGGGGGCAGTGGTGGGAGATGACCTGCAAATTTTCAGTGCCTGAGGTAGCTTTGGAAAGATAGGGGAAGAGGCTGATGGAAAGGAAATAAAGGGGACTTAACACACTTTCTGTCTCTCTTTCAGGCTTCCTGATGAAAATGAGGTCTATCTATTACACCAGGAACAAAGCTTGTAGAAATGTCTCTTATCTCCAGAGGCCGGCACTGGAAAGCCTCTGGTGATAGGAGGCAACCCACCTACCTGTAATGAAGAGGGTCACGGGCTCATCACACACAATGCGAGGTGCAACTGAGTTCTGCAAAACTTTGAGGTGCTGAACTACACACTGGTAGGGGCCATTGTCCAATATTTCCACGGGGGAGATCCACAGGGTGAGATTCGTCATGTTGAGCTCAGTCCGATTCTTATACCGCTCGTTTTCTGAGATCTTCTTCCCCTCTGCGTATGCAAGCACTACCTCCGTGGTGTTCTTCTGCCAGTAGACCCGGTAGTTACGTAGGCTTTCTGTGCTGGGTATTTCATGACAACAAGGCAGGCCAACTTTTTCCCCCACTTTGCCTTTGGCCATTTTTTTCTCCACTGCATAGCCTAAGAGGGGGCAAACGAAAGACAGTGAGATGATGGTATATCCTTGTACCAGGATCTTCTGTGTAGAACTCACCTATTTCAGCTCTGTCTGCACCCGCTAACATACCTCATTCCTCCATTCCCTGACCATTTTACAACTCCAGCTCTGCATGGAAGGGAGCCTACCTTGGCAATACTTTTTCTGTGATGCTGCAATCCCACTTACAATTCCAAGCTAGCAGGCACTCAAGGATTTCAGCATGCATGGACTACTGAAGGCAAAGGCAGGAAGGTCACCTGCCTGAAAAGAAATTTTGCTGGCACCTTAAAAAATGCACCTCAGACTAAAACATTGCCATGATAGTCACCTGAAAGGATAATAATGTACACTGCACAAACTGCTCATATCTAAAGATCTCCTCTGCGCTCCTTTTTTAGAGCTCAATGTTAGGAAAGTCTGTATCATCTTCTGTTGCGTTTCCTGCACAACAAACAGGGTGACAGTGGAATATTGGCTTTTTATAAAGGAAAAAAAAAAAAACCTTCCAACATCCCAGAAGTCAGACACAATCCTACAATAATAAACAAAGGTCAGACCCACGGTTTCATGAGCCCTCTAGTATTAGTAAATGAACAATTTTGCCCAGCCTAGCTAAAATGAATCTAAGGCCCCTGGTCCTCCCTTGGAATCATTTCTAACCTAGCAAAGACTTCCCAGAACTCCTGCCCCGGGCACGTGTTGGTGCCATACCTCAGGATACAGGCATGATCCTACAATAACAAGCAGGGGCTCCTTCAACAAGGAAATTAGATACACCTTTGCTCAGGTTAGCAGCAATCCCCTTGCTTCACGTTATGACTCCTTTGCACGCCATTGTCGTGATCAAAATGACTTTCCCACCCTCCTTCCTCTTCTTAGCGGGTAGGCTCTTGCAGGGATGGAGAGCGGAAAGTGCAGGGGGTAGCCCAGAGAGGAGCCCCTGCCTTTGCTTGGAACGGTGACACAGTACTGACGGTGCAGCCCCGTGCTGCAGCAAAGCCAGAGCCGTCTGTGCTTTGCTGGGGTTTGTGTGACCTTCAGGATGTTGCTTACCCCCTCTGCACCCTGCTTTGTTAGTCTGCAAGGTCAGGATACTCTGCCGGGTCGTTTTATGTTTGCCATACTTGCCTCTTCCTCAGCACCTTAGCATCTATCTTTGGTACAGGAGCAGGAGGATATAAGTCTCTTGCATGTCATTGACCAAAAGCAGAAAAATAAGCAAACACCTGGCCTTAAAACAGAGAAGATTCATATTCCCTTCTCCTTCCCTGCAGAACAGATCTTAGAAAACGTGTCTTGAGAGAGACAGCGGGAGAGCCCTGAAGAGGGAGGACGCTACTGATGGGCAGAGTGCAATGCTGACCATCAGTGGAGGTGAGATCTCAGGCAAAGAGTCTCAGCCAAGTGTGAACTGAACTCTTGACAAAGCCGAGTTTCAGAGCTGGCATCTACCCCGTGGTAAAACCTGCCTGATGCTGGAACATACTTGACTTTTATGCAGTACGGGGCAGCCACCACGTACATGTGCACAGAGTGGAGCTCCCAGAATGTGATTGGGGTGCCGTAACATCCAGATTCAGCTGAATTCAGCTGTCCAAAACAGCCGCAAGCTTGTCGCCTGCCAGGCTTGTTTGCTTAGCGGTGACTCACAGAGTCTTGGGACGCAGTCAAACAGGACCCCTGCAGCTACGGGTGCTAGAGGGAGCCAAACAGTGTTCATGGGGCAGCATCATGGGCTGCTAGATGAAGTTCAGTGGTCACAAGGCCAGAGAGAGCGCCTGAGACTGAACCTGAAATGAGCATCACCCCCATCCCCTGAAGCACACCTACCCCTGCCCCACCTGCCCGTTTTACATCAAATCAGCAGGAAACACTCTGAAAAATACTGGGGAGGTCCTGACAACTTTGTTTATATATTAATTAATTACAATTTGATATATAATCAAATGATCAACTTGTCATTTAACTCTTTGTCCCTCCCACAGGCACCTCATTGGTCTTCCAAAGGCAAAAGATCCGATAGATTCAGATACATTTTTTTTTTTTCTGGCTAGCTGTACTTCCCCTTATAAAATACGTAACAGACTAAGACCAACCAGACTGGGGCAGACCAGGAGCCCACTCAGTCCACTGACCTGTGTCAGCCAGCAATCAGTAGCAGAATAGTAGAAAAATAGTTCTTACACCCTACACAGAATAAGAACTGTCGTATCCTGCCAACCTTTGGCAAGTACGCGTTTAGGGATTTCTTGAGACTGGCAATTTAACCACTGTTGATAGGCCTATCTTTCACAAATGGGTCTTGCCCCTTTTGGAACGCACGTAAATTTTTGGCTTCCACAACATCCTGTGACAATGAGGTCCACAGTTGGATTACCTGCTGTTTGAAAAAGCATTTCCTCCTGCTCACTTTAAAAGCAGCCTACTTTAAGCTGTGATTCTTGAAATTCCTCCTCCTGTGTGTCTGCATGCTCTTCTGCAAGTATGTGTGTTTGTGCGCATTCATTTTTCCTCAGCACCTCTCTGCATAGCCTCACAGTTCAGCTCTTACTGAACTTACTTACTCTGGAGAGACTTCCAACAGCAGCCAGGGAAGCTGGGATTGCGGACCCTGGCAACACCACCACAATCAAATATGTATTTTCTATTTTCTTTTGCAGCAACAGAGGAAGAGCAGGCACACTGTAAATGTCAGGGTGACATCGCATCATGAGTTGCATGAGGTTCTCCGTGCCTTGCCCCTAAGAGGCTCCTTCGCAACCAAAAGGAGAACAAAAACCTCCTCGGCAGTACATGTGCAGGGGCTGGAAACTCCTGCTTATGTCACATCTACCCTTAAAAGGCTCTGCACTCTTGAAACTGCAACCTGACCGCTACAAGGCTGAAGGAACCAGAGTCCATGAAGAGTCATTCAGCCCAGCAAAAGTCCCCTTTCACTTTAAAGGTGAACTGCAAAGCAAAAATGAAAATTGAGTTTGGTCCCATTTCTGTGCTGAATGCTCTCTGTAACCAGGCTGTGGGGGAAGTATCCACCATGGAAATAATTTTTAATGACTCTTCTAGAAAAAAAATTCCCTCCTCTTCCCACCCCCAGTGAAGTCCACCTGATCATTTGATATGTACTAATGGTAGCTACTTCACTGGAGCCCTGCAATGTGTGATGAGATCGAACCATTGCAAAGGCTGACTTTCTTTTCCCTAGGCAGAAAAACACGTTTCATTCAAACTACTCCCATGCTGCAAATGACCCATAGAGCAGGGCTAATTAAGAGCAGAAAGGTGAGTTTAGAGGAAAAGTGTCCTTTCTGGTTTGCTCTGAGAGCCAGAACCTGCTGTCAGGAACAGCAGGAAAGCTATTGAGTCCTTATCCTTTAACAAAGATCCCTATTTCCTATATTCCTTGCCCACCCAAGCTTTAGAAACACCCCAAGCCACAGAGCACTTGGTTTTCCTGAGCAGCACCTACAGCCAAACGGTATGGGAGAGCCGACTGCCTCTGGGACAAAGGCACAGCAGAGACATTTGACTGCCCTGGCAGCAAAAGACCATACAATGCTTTAGAGAAGCAGCAGCAAACCGTTAGAAACCTCCAATTAATTCCTGGTGAATGGAAACCCCAATGCCATTCACTTTCCCCTCCATCTCACATTTCTCTGCCTTTCTGATCTGCTTTGTCTTTCTTGTCTCTTACCTTGCGTTACCGCTCTTCACACACGACCCCAAGGCAAACTACATGAAAAAAGATCCTTCTTGTTAGGCCTGAAGTCCTTTGACCCCCTCTGTGTAAGCAGCACATAAGACAACAGATCTGCACATTTTTTCGACTAACAGTTCTGCAGAAAGCTCTGAGGCAAATCGTCAGGTTTTCACACCGCAAACCAAGCACAGTCGTGAACCGGCCCTCCGAAATGGGGAGGGTCAGAACAGCCTTGCGTTGTTTTTCTCCATGAGGTGCCCTATACATCCTTGCAACAGTAGCCAGTCTTTCCACTCTTAAATTAGTGCCAAAACTGACTTTGTCTCAAACTGCACACGCGGGACTGCCGCTGCAGCTGGGCAAGGGCGCCTTCCTCACCCTATGCCCGCGTGAGGGCCGCGCTGTGGGTTGGAGAGTGGGACCAGAGGCAGCGCTGGGAGGAGGTGTGCGCTGCGCCTGCGAGGGAAGGATTCTCCTGGTGACAGGGTCAGGCTGGCTGAGGATAAGGTCTCGCAAAGGTGCAGCTTTGTCCCAGCGGCTGTCCCCAGGGTTCGGTGCAGGGAATCGCAGCCTGACGGCCTGCTAGTCCCTAGGCAATTCTCAGGCTCAGGCTTGTCATTTTCTCAGTAGTGCAATTCCCTTCCTCCCTCCCCCCTAAACTTACAGGAAATTTGTGACCATTTCTAAGCAAGACAGATAATCAGTTTAAAAATGTTTAAATTATGAAAAGCTGGGTCTTTGAAGAACCAGATCTTGGTCCCAGATGATTCTACCAGTGAGGAATCATATGCTCCCAAAGCTTTTCAGAGTTAAAATTCAGCGTATGGCTTCTGCTCTACTTGAAGAAATGCTTTATATTTAAGCTAAATCAGTGGTGTGACTAACTCTTATGAATATGTTCATCACAGAAAAGACCCCATAAGATGCCTAGACAGCTTCGGTGTGGAGCTACTGTGACATTTCAGCAGCGCATAAAATCACTGCCTTCCTCTGCATTTGCCTGTAAAAATCCAGTGGAGTGAAAAAGACCGAATATGGACAGGGAGAAGTGAGCACTGGCAGGCCCAGCTGGCAGACCTCTTCAAAGCTCCGCTCACTGAGTATTAACCTGGGCAAGAGTACGTGGGAAACCTCCCAGGTTCCTTCTCTCCAGACTTCATTTCAGCACGCAGGGAGTATGCGGAGGGAAGTCTTAGCGCACAGAGAAAGCAGGAACGGTCCTTTCACCTCGCACAACCCCTAGCACAAGCTTTCCGTCAGGAATTGCAGGCTTGCTGCTACCCTTCAGCTGCTCCGATAAAGCAGAGCAGCTGCAAACCAAATTCGGTCAGCTCGCGTCGCAGTGAACTCTTTGCATGTCAGGTTCACTTACTCATCCCAAATGCAGTAAAAGAGAAGAGGTGAAGGGAAGGCTTCCTAAAAAGAAACAGCTCTGCGCTCAGTCTGGCGGCAATTCCCTTCAGTCTCAGCTCCTCGCACGCACCCAGATTAGACAAACGGGCCCATAGCAATTAACTGATTAAGTAATCCAATCTTACAATGATGCCACGGCAGGACCAGGCTAGGCAAAGGGTTTGAACAGGTTTTCTCCAGTTGGGCTCCGCTTGCCTCAGGGCTGTACCCCGAGGGCGCCCTGCTGAGGGCGGCGGCACTAGGGCACCATGCTCCTCACGCGGCCGCAGCTTAAGCTGCGCTGCCTCACTTTATGAATTTCCTATCTCAAGATATTCACATTCCTTTTAAGCGAAACATTGACCTTGACTTGTCCAGCTTTTTACTGCTGGGTTTGGCAACAAATGCAATATCCCTGTAGTTTGTCAGGACTTTCTGTCTGACTCCTTCAACAGCCTCCCTTCTATTTTAACGTGGTTTTGTTTGACATGCAAAGAAATGCAAAGAAATCCCTGAAAACATGAAGCAGCTGTGAGAAGCAAAGGACATCTTCCCGAGGCTACAACCAAAATGACATCACATCTCTGGGGGTGGGCACTAACCCCGTTTTCTTGCGGCTGTGCAGTAGCTCAGGACCGTAATGATGACCAAAAAAAAAAGTATCATCAGCCTTATTTGTCTCCCTTGTTTTGATAAGAGGTAATGTTCTGTAGTTAACACTCATTTTAGAGTGATTCACACAGCACTCTCAACATATGTTGGTGTCAGATGCAGGCCCAGTTTCTTATAGACTCGCTACTCCTGTCAGATCCTGTTTAAACCCTCCCTCTGACTGCTGCTTCACTTGCAGGTCTCAAGCAAAACACTATGTTTTTCCGTGTCTTCTTTGCTGCTCACCACAAACTAGATTTCATGCCCCTTCTCGACCATCTTTCCGCCACTAGAGCCAGCAAGGCGATCTCACCAGAGAGGGAACGAAAGCAATTGCTGCTACTGAGTCACTGTTCTGTCAAAAACCCAGCTTTAAGGAAAAGGAAACGTAGTTAATCACAAAAAGTTCCATGATCTGTAATTAGCAACCGAGGACACGAGAGGGAATCTGAAGTACTTTGGCAAAGGGACTCGGGCAGCTCGGTGGCAGCTCCAGCCAGCCACTACCCCTCCCTCCTGCTGCGCCCAGAACGCGTTTCGGTACTTCTTGAGATATGAATCTTCTGCTTCCTGAGTCACGAGGGCCCTGCGCCGGGACAAGCCCACCGCTTGGGTATGTCCAGCCTGCTTGCTTTGTAAGACGAGTCAGATCGCAACTCTTCACATCACAAGTCAGTTGGCAAATTTCTCATCTTGGCATTAGCCAAGATGTCACTGCCAAGTGGGGAGCTGGAGCCAAAAGGCCAAAACACTTGGGGTGGGGGGACATTTCCACATACCTTCCCATTTGCTGTGGACCCCTCTGCGTGGATGGCGGCCCTGGGAGGACGGCGCATGTCAGCAGGGCCGCCGGGGATGGGAGCGGAAGGGCATTTTTGACGTGGGAAAGGAGGAAGGCTCTTTCTGAACCTTCCCCTTCTGTGTTCCCAGCACCGGGACTGGGTGAGCACAGCCAGAAAAAAAAAAGGACGAGGGTGGAGGAGATGGGGCTGTTCACTCAAAGCTCAAATCTAAATATAGCTGCCCCCTCAGAGGATTTGCATATTTTGGTTCCTGTCACGATCAGCTTCCTAACGCTGGCTCTTATGATTCCCCAGTTTTGGGGCAGAACCTAATGTGGCAATTGAGGAAGACAGGCCGTTGGGGGAGAGTTGCAGCACACAAAGACAAAAATAAGTTTGTTGATTTTTTTCCCCTGAAGATTTCATCCCATGCTGACTAGATCACTCTGTACTTCCTCTGTATTTATCTCTGCGCTGAAGATGTTCTCGCATCATTTTCCTGATTCCCCTAGTACCACTGCCACAGACACTGCTCTCCTCACAGTATAGCTGGGGAAGTTGAGACTGTCTCCATTGCTTAAGGCTCAAGTTTTCCTGGGTGTTTGCTAACTCTTGCTGCCTCATCTGCTCCACAGGTCGCCAGCTCCCTTTTGGAGCTCACAGAAGGTGAAAGTGCCCAGCAATCAGGAGAATCAAGTATCACACCTTCCACATTAGCCCACTCAAAATTAGAAAAACACTATTTTTTTTGCATCTAAGGGACTTGCTTAGACTAATAGCAATATTTACCAGCGCAGCTAACAAAGCTACAAGGCTGCCTGCTGTTATCCTGTTCTAAAAACAGCCCGGTCCCTGCTCCAGCACTAGCTTGCTAAAGCTGTGCGGCCGACAAGCTTGACAATAACCCTGCAGCTGGAGGACTGGCTGGAGGGAAGATTAAAGAACGCTATATAAAAGTGCAGCATGGCAAAACGGTAGTGAGCTGAAGGATGAATAACGGAAGGAGAACAAAGTAGTCCAGAGGTGTCTGAAAGCTACCGAGACCACAGAGGGAGTGAAATGACAGTGACTTGGGCACAGATCGCTTGTGGCACTGCAGATAATAGCTGGGAGCATCGCAGGTCAGGGTAGCGCGAGAAGGGGACGCTCTCAGCTGATAGGAAGCAGTGTCTAACAGTGAGATCTATTTAGACTGAAGAACCTTCCCAAGAGCAGGGACAAAATCCCTGTCTGTCAGGCATGTAAAGCCACACCAGAGGATACCTGCTACAGAGAGAGCAGTAGTGCAGAAAGGAAGTCGCCTAAATAGTCTTTTCTAACTTTTCATATGATATAGTAGCAGTGCAGACTCGCCAAAAAGTGAACGTATTTTGAGTGCAATATAGCTAGAGATGCCACCACCATTACCCAGCAGTCAGCACTTTTATTTTCAGCCAAGGAGTCCCCTGGGACCAATGATATTTTAAAAGCATAACAGTGAAAAAGCAGAAGCAAAGCTTGTGGCATTTCCGTGTTGGGAAAGATTTACATATTCTCAAATGAGCTCCTGAAACTCTTGATAGTGATGTCCCTCCACGGGGATAGATAAGCTACAATTAAACGTAAAGTTCATATATTTAAAAACAGAAACAACCTCCTTTTGCCAAGCAAACAGACTTGGCTGCATTCTACACATTCACCTTGCCACCTCATGAAAAATACCACATGTATATAGCATGCAGTGCTTGGAGTGGGAAACACATCTTAAGAAGGAAGGAGAATTTGTCTGAATGTGGAAATTCTCCTCCTGCTCTGCACAGCCTTAGGGTGCAGTTAGACGACAAAATTCAATGATCTCGTGGTTTTCTTGCACAAAAGGACGTGATCTGCCTCCCCTTTCCCTTCCAACCTTATGTGTTCCCACTGCTTTCCTTGCAGTTCTCTCCAGAAGCTGGTTCTACCCACTGCTTTGTGGGTGTAAAACAAAGAAAAAAGGAATCTGCTAAGGTGGGAGTTGAATTAGCTCATCCAAGGACCAGACACATGCCATGACTAGTGCAAACGAGGGGAGGACCACGCAACTCTAAGCAGAGGAGAGAAGAGCAGGACTGCACCTTTCAAGGGCAATGAACTGATTGGCCACCTCAGCTGTGCTGTCTGCCTGCACCCTTCAGGATGCAGTTTCATGGTACGCAAAGTCTGGTGTAAAAGCAGACTGCCACTGGGAGGGCGGGGGGGACCTTCCTAGCACCTGCCACACACTCGCCCACTTTCCTTGCGTTGGCTCTAGCGATTGCAGGCTGGGGCTTGGTTCAATGGACTGACCCAACAGAAAACTATGCTGCCCAAAGAAAGGCAGTGGGCTAACCCCATCAGTGGCAGCCTTCTTTTATATCTGATTAATTATGCCATGAAAGCACATTTGTAACTCAGAACTGAGGCAACAACCAGCAGGAAAGGTGTGAGGGCGTATAAAGCTGCAACTTCTGCTAATAGCCCACCACAGTATGTAAAACTCAGCCCAAAACTTTACATGTTTACATGCAAGAATGCCTGACATGGGTATTACAAAAAGGTTACAAATGTGTCAGTGATCCAAGAAATGTAAAAAAGTTAATAGCCTCAGAGTAATGCGAGCTCACCAGAGCTATTTTGGTTTATCCTGCGCTAACTGGAAAAAGGAAAAAATGGGGGTGAAAGAAGTGTTAGATGGGTAACTTTACAAACTCTTTATGTATGCGTATAACGACACTTTGATTGCACAAGAATTTGGCTTGTATAGGTTTTAATTTTATGGGCTTTTTTTTAAAGAAATCTTTCATTAAAAAAAAATCCAGAAAGAGTAAAAGGGAGTGTAAGAAAAAGCAATAGTCTTTAGATCAGTTTCTATTTCTCCAGGGAGGTTGGGCCAGTAGGTTTCACTCTGGATAGACAGACAGAGAGAATAAAGAGTTCCTTCTTAGTTCCGTTGCTGTTATTTTTTGACCAAAACCATTTCTTTTCTGCATATCTGGAACAGGAGGAGACAGAGACTCATCCGAAAAAAGAAAGAAAAAAACCTGAAGGCAGTTACAGCAATAAGACAGAAATTCAATTTGCATCTACTGATCAAGTGGGTAAACCTGGTACCTCAGAAGAAATTTCTGCCATCTCTGCCATACAGCCTGCCCTAGACACAGCCCGTGCTGGAGTTGGCACAGAAATTAGCCACAAATCACCTAAATCTCATTTCTAGTCATAGTAATGGCGGCTATGAAACAAGTAATCTTTTATGCCCTCAACCCTCTTTGTCCCTTTCCGAAACCTGGCTCTGCCCTGAGCAATTTATTGGCAGTACTGCTTGAGAGGGGATTCCCAGAGCAAGGTATCTGTGAGCAAAAATGCTTTTTCAGCGCTAAGGGAAGTGGATATTTCCCCCCCCCCCACCCTCCAATAACTCAGAAACACTGTAGGGATTTTCCTCAAAACTTCCCAAAAATTTCATGACTGGGAAGAAACAGAGAACTGGATGGTCTCCGGTTGGATGCAAAGACTGCAGAAGGCCTAAAAGGAATCCTCCATCGACACCAAAGAGGGACCGTTGGGGCCCTGCAGTCATTGCCTACTCCATGTTTGCACACCGGACAGGGAAAGATCGTACTGGGTGACTTCTAGCAAGGCTTTCCTAGGATAACAATCGCAAAGGCATTGGTAAAACCACTGTGAGTGAGAACATGGTGATCCCACAATTAGTAGGTAGGTGTGAAGGTGCAACAGCAGGGGAAAAACAAGCCCACAAGGGATACTAGCAACTTATTCAGACCCTAACCTGTAAATAAATTAAGTTTTTTTCTATAATCAAGGCTTTTCTGCCACTTTTCCACTCTGCTGAGACGGCAGGATGTGCACGCACATTAATGTCTCCAGCAGCAGGTGTCATCTCAGAAACGCCTTTAAGTTACGCTAACATCTCGGAGGAACCCTAGAGCAGCAAAATTAAGGGGAACAAACATAGCTGCGTAGTTTGGGCTTACGCAATTTCCTACACAATACAGTCTTCAAATCATCCTTTTAATTACCTCACCACCGCCACCTTTAATGCCCTCTACTCCCTACGATGGCAAAATTCAGCCTGACATTCCCTGCGTTACTATTTTACTCACATAGGGTATACAGAGAACACCTGCTGTCATCCTAGCATGCTATTTGGCCTTTTGGAGCTACAGCACAAAGGTGTGCAAGCACCAGGACACCTGGGCTGAACTCCAAGACAACGCAAGAGTAGCCACAGGCTTTGGGTGCCCACTTCAGTTGTGCCTTGATGTGGTCATGAGCAGTCCCAAATGGGGTCACTTCTGAAAATAAATGAACTGAAGTCTTGGTGACTGGCTTAGCAACGCATGGGAAGTCGCTGCCAGGGCCACGACAGACTCCAGGGCTTCACCATTTTGCCACGACGAGGTCAGAAGTAGGTCTTTGCGGTCCCTGTGGGCGACCTAGGGAAGGCATCATCTGCAAGTCCCAGTAAAGCTTTTAACATTGCTCCTATTTGGGTACTGTATGCACCATGTGCTGTACAGGTCACTAATGTGGGAATGCCTGTTTTTGGAGAGAAAGGAAGAAAGGTAACGAGATGTCTATGTGTGTGTACAGAGAGAGACAGAAAGCGTACCCGTCCTGTTGTTGTTATGAGCCTACCAAGCGACCCGCCTGCCCTGGCACCAGGGATTACACACGCTCATAGACTGAGGAAGAATTGAACAATTATGCCCCAGAGGCTGATATTACTCTTTAAAATAGCTTTTTCCACCCCTACACACACTCTAGCCCTTGCAGCGTTAAACCCCGCGATTTTGTAATCAGCCAGATTTAGAGAAGTCAGACCTCTCAGTGACAGGATTACCCAACCCTGCTGGCCTGTGTGCCTTGTGTCTCCCAACCCGACGATTCCCGAGCCCTCAGGACCGCCACGCTCCTTGCAGCCCCCACCTGCCCTCTCTAGCGGTGGGGCAGGGCAGGAGGCAGCACGGGCTGTGGCTCTTCGGGAGCCTGCTCTGTGCTGGTTGCTAGCTAGCTAGCTGTTCCTGTGCAACATGCAAGAGCCCCACAACTTTGAGATCTCTAGCTCTCTGTCAGATTTGGGCAACAGATCCAAAAGTTATGAGCAGAGGCCCGAGAAACAGCCAGCCAGCAAGCATGGCAGACTGTCAGTTCCTTAGTAAACCATATAAAAATGAACAGTTACTACCAAAATTCCTAGTTTTCTAGTAATATCACACTCCGATTTGTAGTACTGGATATTATCATACGTCAGACTGTATCCCTAAGTATTGCCTATCATCTTTGGTCTTTCTTGTAATTAGAAAAAATTACACTTGACTGGTGAAAACACAGGCTCATCGTTATATTAATAATACACTGCAATCTCTTCAGCTACAGAGAAACAGTTCTGCGTGTGGATGGATTATTTACACATGCAGTCTGTGCAAAAAATGCCTGTGTTTGACATGTGCTTTGCAAGTGCAGAGGTAAAGGAAAATAGGAGGGAAAAGGTCTCAAGAGCGGAGTTCAGGGCGGTTGCTTTCTCTACATGCGAGCTCTGCGGTTCAATCCCTGTTAAATTCTCCAACTTTTGTTTTAAGGTTTCAAGACTGAAACCCCAAATGAAAGTCAGCGGAGAGCACCAAATATCGCCCAGTTTCACAACCTCAGCATGAATAGCTCCTAATTTTGCAAGACTTGACTTTTAATCAAAGCCTGGGTTCACCCCAGGTTTGCTCCAGAGTATCGTTTGCTACAGCGACACGCTAAAACCGCCAGTAGGCGCAACCCGTTTTGCGCCGGTAACAAATCCCCGCTCGGGAGCGAGCTGCCGGCGGTTCCCAGGGGAACCTTTCGCCCAGCTGCGAAAACTCACCCCAAACCTCTCGAGGTGGCCGGGTCGCGGGCGAGCCCTTCGCCCCGGGGCCCGGCCTCGAATTAGCGCTGCGTGGGCGCGACGAGACCGGCTCCGACGCGCGCACACGCGGCCCCCTCCAGAGGGCTGAGACAGCCCGACCACAAATCACCCTCCTGACCGAATTTCGGCCGCGGTGAAAGACGGCGGCGTGACCGCCCCGTGGCCCTTCGTCCTCCCCGGCCCGCGGGTCAGCGCCACCGCCGCCGCCACCCCTGCTCCCGCCCTGCCCGAGGCGCGGACGGGCGCCGACGTGCCTCCTTACCTAGACTCACGAGGCGAAACACAAGGAGCCCGAGCCAGAGCCACCTCTTCAACGCCGGTCGGGACGGCGCCAGCCCGGCCTGGGGGCGGCACGCCATGCTCGCGCAGCTCCTGGGGCGGCAAAGGAGAGCGCCGTGCCCTTAGGCAAGCGGCCAGGGGGAAGCCGCGGCCCCGACGGACGCCAGGCCCCCGGGCACCCCGGTGGCCCCGCCGCCACGGCCGCTGCCGGCCGCCCGCTTCCTGCCTGCTCCCTCCCCACCACCGCTCGAGGGAAACGGCAAAAAGGGGGTTTCGCTCTCCGGCCCGGCCCCGCGCCCAAGGGCGCCCCACGCCGCCCCTCTCCCTCCCCGGGGGGGCGCGGGCTACCTGCCGCCAAACGCCGGGTGGGGGGCGGTGGGGGGCAAGCGCTGGCCTCCCGTGGCCCGCGGCCTCAGCGGCGCGCCATGGGGCCCGGCGCAGGCAGGCTCAGGCTGGGCCGCCGCGCGGGGCCCGCGCCCTCATAAGTCGTTTCGGGCCGCCCACGGCTTCCTCGTGGGGCGTGCGTAACGCCTGTCCCCGGCGCCCGCGCCGCCCCACGGCCTGCCCCGCACCCAGGCACCGCCGGCACAAGCCCGGGGCCGGGGCGCAGGCTTTCCTTCGCTCTTCAGGGTCTGGGGTTGTGGGAGGTTTCGTTTATTTACTTATTATTTATTTATTTATTTTCCCTTCCTTCTTTTGCCCTCTGCGAAGCGGCAGGAGGTTTCGGAGCTCCCCCCCGTGAGCAAAAGGGCTCCGCCGGCAGCACGAACGGCTGGCCAGGCAGGTTACCGGTGGCGTTTTTTCATACTGCTGCTTGCGATGTGTTTAGGTTTGATGCCTGGTGCCGCTTTGAAAATAATCCTGCGTAAAATTACGTCTGGAACAGAAAGATCGTGGGATCAGGCTTCACAATGTAATCCGTTAGCATTCCTTATGTTGAGGAGATTTAAGAAAGACTGTTTAGGCGGTGTGCTTTACCTGTCACAGCCAAACGCCCAAGCGAGAAGCAGCTGCCAGAAGGGCAACCAGCACCCAGCAGCTGTGGGACTGAACCAGCCTCGGGGAGCAGCAGCAGCAGCCTGGTCAGCGCTTGCGGAGAGAGTATTTTCCATCGTAGCGGGTTTTTCCTCCAGTTCAATTTAGCAGCTCCCTCACTTCGAAGCTGAGAAACCATTTTCTCAGCCAAAAATAAAGCCCGAGCTCCTCATCTCACCTCCGGAGAAGGACAAGGCAGGGGACGGGCGTGAACTGTCCTCGTTCGAAAGCCTCAAAGGACGCAGTAATCGGAAGCAAGTGGTTTAATTCGTTAATTCCAAGCAGGGTTTCCCTCACTTTCCAATGCAAAACATGTTTTGATAAATCTCTGCTCCTTGTGCCCAGACCATTTTGGGGGGGGTTAGCTCAGTATTTTAAAGATGTCCTCTGGGTGCGTTTTAACTCGCTTCCACTTTCCAAACGAGAACAGTCTGAAACAAACCCTAAGCAGAAAAATAAATTGCTTATTAAGGATCCTGATTAAATAAGTCCTAAGTGATGTAAACTTGTATGGGTATAACACATCATCCTGCAAAATATAACTAATCCAGGCAGAGCGTGAGAGTTACAGTTCCTTATAATAACCACAGTTAAAGGGTTACACACCAGTGAAAACCTGAAGTTTTTCAGGAAAAAAAAAAGTGCAAAAGCAAGACAAGATTAAAATCAATAATTTAAACACAGATTTCTGGCTTGCTGATTTAAATTACTTTGATTTAAAGTGAAATAATCCTCCTTATCAGAACTGATTTGCCACTATGTTGCCACGGTTTTTCTTCAGTACAGCTGCCTCAAATTAGAGGGAAAGATGTAGAAGTGAACTGGGCTTATTAGATCATAACAAAACTTGGTTTCCTTTTGACATAACTGACCACGTTTTGATAGAGAAATCACATACCAGAGCAAGAACAACTAATAATTTCTATGTAAAAAAAGGAAAGGAAAGGAAAAAAAGGAAAGGAAAAAGGAAAGGAATAAAAAAGGAAAGGAAAGAAAGGAAAGGAAAGAAAGGAAAGGAAAAAGGAAAGGAAAAAGGAAAGGAAAAAGGAAAGGAAAAAGGAAAGGAAAAAGGAAAGGAAAGAAGGAAAGGAAAAAAAGGAAAGGAAAAAAAGGAAAGGAAAAAAAAGGAAAGGAAAAAAAGGAAAGAAAAAAAAGGAAAGGAAAAAAAAGGAAAGAAAAAAAAGGAAAGGAAAAAAAAGGAAAGGAAAAAAGGAAAGGAAAAAAAGGAAAGAAAAAAGGAAAGAAAAAAAGGAAAGAAAAAAGGAAAGAAAAAAAGAAAGAAAAAAAGGAAAGAAAAAAGGAAAGAAAAAAAAAGGAAAGAAAAAAAAAGGAAAGAAAAAAAAAAGGAAAGAAGGCTGAAATGGCCCAGAGGAGTTTGCTGTCGAATCAGATGGGGACTGTGCCTGTATGTTGCAGGGTTTCTAACACTCATGCTCTGTCAGCTGGATTCTGGCTTAAATTCTTTACATTTGTACTCTGCGAATGCATTTTCTAACAGGACCATCAGCAGAGTTGGCAGATTAACTAGTCATTCATATATCACTTTTCCAGTTCCTGCCCTAGCTCTCCAGCCGCTGAGCCATCCTACCCTCGCTGCATGTCTCATATGACAGCACAGCATTTTTAGGCATTTAGGAACCTAACCTCCCTGCAAGTGAGATGGGCCCACATACTTTCTACACCTAGTCTAATCATTATGTGGTTACTGGAACCCCTGCTATGGGTGTTCAGTTTATCATCTCACTTTCATTTTAAATTCAAGTATAATTTTTTTTTTTTGTTATTAGCATATTACAGCTAGAAAGAATCTCCAGCCTGTTGCATCCAGATCTGTATTTATCGCTCAGAGTTTAACCCTGCTCTTCGACAGGCAGTCCTAGGGAAGATAGGTGAGCTCATCAGCACTTGAAATGCCTCACTGCTCCATTGCAGCGCTGCCAGGGTCTGGGGTATGTGGGTCCCAATAGATGCTCGGACCGTACTGGCAAGTTTAGCTGTATCCTTAATGGCTTAGCCCCACAAATGGCAAAGACAGTGGCTATATACCCAGGCCCCAGAAACAGTATTTTTGCTGTTGCGAGACCAACTGGCCAAGGAACAGAGTCCTCAGAAGGGAACAAGGAAGCAAATCTCTTGTGTCCCCAGCCGTTTTGTCTGCCTGGTTACTCCCGTCTGCCCTGTCTTTTCCTGCCTGACCCCTTTCATCAGCTTTTGGTCTGTGGCAAGGAGACACAATATCTGTTCTCACCCACGCTGCAAACTGGGGCAGCTAATCACGTCATTAAGGCTGGCTGGATTTTGTACAGAAAGCTGAACTCAAGGATGTTATTCGCGGTCAGAGTTCCTTCTCTTTTTCTAGGTATCACAGCTCTTAGTCTTCTCCTACAGAGAGCTCGCTGATTGCAAGAAGATTGCAAATAACGGGAACGGTGTAGCAAAGTGCTCTGTTCTACTTTGACTAGAGGCTGAAGTCATAATTTTCAATCACTTAAAGCTTCCCTAAGCGTATGTACTTTATTCTTGGAAGCCATGTCTTCAAGGGAAGACAGGCTATGCATCCTTAGTCAGGAGGACTCACAATAAAAGCCACAGTTCAGAGGAAACCACAGTGGGCCTTATAAGCCCACTAACATCACAATAAAATCCTCATAGGAAAAAACTGTCTCATGCACTTTAAGGGGCCTTCAGCGTTTTACCTTTACATGCTCCAGAATCAGGTTTAGACAGACAGAAGCAGCATTGCAGCCTGAAAAGGGAAGTTTAATAAGAAACGGCCTCTCAATTCTACTAAAGACAGTTACTGTGGAAAAGAGGAAGATGCAAGAGCATCACATATACCACATTTTTCCTTTGCTTTCACACAAACCATTAGGAAAAAAGCAGAAAATACAAGTGAAATTTTGCAACATGTATGCTCCGTGGAGGAAATTGATTTCACTAATCAGCACTTGTGGTAAAAGCGCACTCAAAAGGAAGGTTGCTTAAATACATTACTACCAGAATTCTCCTTCAGACTCACAGACATCACCAGCTTTTTCCGAACGGCAGAGTCACCACTGCAGAAACATACACTGAGAGTAGTATCAAACTTTACTACTTTACATTTCTAGTGACTGGCAAAACCAACCAAACAAAAAACTCTTCCTATTTCTCAGTCAACATCTCATAGCAGAGAAATATCAGAAAGAGCATAACTGGATACATACTGAAAAGCAAAACACGACACCTACTCTCCAATGAAGAATTATAACTACATTCCCTCCTACAGATTGATGATTCCTTTTATTGGCTTTAATGTGACAGATATGTGGCAACAGCCAGCATGCTTTTAATACAAGAACATACAGGCCAAATGGAAAGTATACAAGATGTGTTTCTAGATACATAAACTCATCAAAAATGATTGCGCAAATGCCTTAAAAAAATTCTTTGTCAGAGAAATGATCCCGCTGCAAAGCAGAGAAACATTTTAGGAATGTTTTTCTCAGTATTTGACGGCTAGAAGACAAGCCTGTGGAACAAAATGTATACAGAGGAATGAACTGAGTACAGTTGATGGCACTCATCTGTTCATTAGTGGAGTAAGTGATACCTTTCTTTGTAAAAGGAGGGCAGAAAAAGGCCCTATTAAAGAGGTTCAAGGGCCTTGAGAAATTAAGCCAGAACGGTAGACTATCTATCTCCTAAACGACATCAGTAACAAATGAAAAAACATTGTGGGGAAAGAGGAAAATCCAACAGTTTCGGGTTACAGAAAATCACTTTCATCTTACAAAGGAAAATAACAATAACAAAAACCCCACAGCTCAACAGGTTTGTTGTTCTTGTTTTTCCCCCAGCCGTCTCCAACCTTCAGACCATAAACCTGGCAAGATTTGAAGAAGTTAGATGCTTTGTCTCAGCACAGATGAGAGTCTAAGTATGGTTTTGTTTACAGAAAAGAAAGAAGGACTTTCAGGAAGCAATGGCATGTTTCACTTGTGCAACCTACCCTGTGCGCGACAGGATGGAGGGCACTGACCTTGGCTTTTCCCTCGGAGTTTCGGAGGGAACCCACACATCAAGTTACCCTAAATGAGCTCTCTTGCCCTAGACCCTTCGCTGAGAGGTCTCCAAACTAATTTCCTCCAAACATGCTGCCAGGTGATGGCCCCCTTCAAGGGGTTTGGCATTTGGAGAAGTGTACTGGAGCTAAGGCCCCCGAAAGAGCAAAAAATTACGTTAGTCTCAGGCGATGCCCCTCAGCAGAGCTCTGATGAATTCCTCAGTTCTCTGACCAGAGGCTAACCGGTTTAGTAATGCCCTGGTGCAGCCCCCAGGGCATTCGGTGCAGAATGGCATCGGGGTGGCCATGCAGAGACCGACAACATGCTCTGGTAACTTGTTGCATTAGAAAGCGCAGGTAGCACGCCATGTTAAGTCAGGAGTGATGAATAAAGCTAAAATAAGCGATTCTTACCCAGAATTAGAAAGGGGGAAAATATGGGAAGTTAAGGCAAATGCAAAATGCACCCACTCTGTTTGGCAAGTGTAATTTAGTTCTGATACTTTGTGGCTATTTTGGTGTCTGCTGCTCAAAACACTATGGCTTCTTGCCAAAAATAAATTTACTTGAATAACCTGAGATTAAAATTCTTCACTTACAGTCACAGCCAACCGCTATAGGGGATCCACTGGATCACTGTGTGGTGCTCTTACTAGGCGCCACACCGCGCACAGGAGCCCCGTACTCTTTGTGTGGGCCATGCAGGAAACGGAGAGCAGCTGCCTGCCCCACAGCCTGCAGGCTGACACCCACAGCTGCCCTTGCCCACCCGCCAGCCCGATCAAGCTCCTGCAGGCTTCCCTTTGCAGCAGAGACTGTTCATCACCTTGTAAAGGAGAGCCCAATCTCCTATGGTGTCTAGCCCGGTGGGTGAAGATACGGCAGCAAACACACTGGTTCTCCTCAGCAAAGCAGGCTGCGCTGCCTGCAACGGCTGTGGCAGCCCTGCCTGCCAGGGAGCTGCAGCCCGCAGCAGAAATGGGCTGTGAAGAAGGGATGGGCTGGTTTTTTTGTTGTTTTTTTTTTTTTAACATATGCAATAGCTATTTCAGCAGATGGGTGGCTTTAACTCCACCCCTGGCTGCATGCTGCTGCAAGTTACCGCTTGCGCTGGTTGCTTCATTTGCTTGTGCCAGCTCATAAGGGGTCAAGAGCCTAGGTCTTATTTTCAAAGTCGAGGCCGTGGCAGCTGTGCTATGGGAAGCATGACTGTGGCCAAGATAGCCTTGCCCTGACTACGCTCACTCTGGCCCAGTTGCTGAAAGCAGGGACAACACGGTAGCACCAGCTGTAGCGCAAGGCAAGTGATCAGACAGCACAGCACATGGGTACTACATGCTGGGCTGTATTTTCCCTTTTTTGTGCTATTACACAGGAAAAATTTAAATGCAGCAATGAGTAATTATTAAAAATGAACTCGCCTGACCTCAGAGGGCCCTCGCCGTGCAGGAAGCCAGGGTGCAGGCACCCACACTCCCTGCCACAGCTGTTAGCAGTGCAGGAGGGCAGCTGAGGATAACCAGGTCCCTGGGAGGCCTGGCTAATCAGACATTTTGCTGTTTGGCACAAGTGCCAGCCTCATGGGGAAGATGATTTTCAAACTGGTTCTTATTCAGACAGGATAGGACAGCCCTGTGTTACCTGGGGAAACAGAGAGTGCCCTTGCACTCACTGAGGCTACGATTTGGCATCAGGGTGGACTAGGTGGAGGCTAAGTTCAAGGACTGCTTGATCCTGGACAGCTTACAGAGGTTCATGGAAGGTCAGGCTATTCTAATCATGAAACCACAGAGACAGTGAGAAATTAGAGCAGTGCAAGGGTAAACAAATAAATGTCTAGCTATGGGGTGAACATGATGTACAGATATGAAAAGGTATCTGTAAAATGAATGAATTAGGGTATAGAGTGGCATGTTTGAGAAGCAGCTCTTTGGAGCTGCTTTTCTCTAGACGAGGTCTGCTGGGCATTTGTCCTGCTAAACCGAGAAATTTGTCACTATGACTGAGGACTGACGACTTTTAAGAGGACTTTGCATGTCAGAATGTTGTTTTGATTTCAGTAATCTACAGTTAGTTCACATTGTGCTTGGCTTCTACTCTGCAGGCTTGCAAAAATCCCAAGAATCACTTCCACATGGCTGATCACAGGGCCGAACCTCCCCCCGGACGGAGCATGCATTTCAGTGCCCCCATGGAATTTGATTCAAGTGCTAACCTGGCCAAGAGAAAAAACAAAACAAAATCCCAAACAGCTCTGCTTGTTTGCTTTTCTTTGCTGGGTTAATTTTCTGCCGTCTTTGAGAGCTGCATCAACTTACTGGGATATGAGATAAGCTCCAGAAGAAGTAGCAGTGGCACGATCAGGTGGCTGAGGGCAGAGAGGAGGAGTTGCTCCCTGTTGTCAAAAGCAGGATTTTCAATCAGTGCCAACAGTCAAACATAACTTCACAGTAGCCATGTGTCTGGACCAGCTAATCTCTCCTGTCTTTGAAAGTGGAGTAAGGCAAATCATACTCAGTGCCCACTAAGAGCATACAAGAGGAGTTAATTAGAATCAGTGAGCGTGCTGCTAATTCACAGCCCAGCTTCCTACTCACAATTTCCCCATATGGACAAGCACAAAGCGATAGCAAGTGTGACTACCATTCTGACACAGATTTGTATAGATAATGTAGCACTGATCTCCATGGTAGTTCCATGGTTCCTCACCCAAAGAGCAGAATTACACTCTGTATTAAAAGCCGAGCTGAAAACTCTACCTATAGAATTACAACTGCTCGGCATCTGCTTTGGTTGTGGTTAGGCTTAACTTTAAAGGCTGAAATTTTAGACAGCAGCTATAGTTTAGACTGACCTATGAAACGTTCAGAAAAAAAAAACAGTAAGAAAAGAAACATCTATTTCTAAGACTAACGGTAAGAAAATAAGAAGCTATTTTCCTTGTGCTAAGGTTGTTCCCATGCATAAAGTTAGAGCCCAGTGAGAATATATAGGATCAAGAAATTTACAGCTGAAAGAGCACTGTCAGAGAGTCTGCTTTTTGCAACCATCTGAAAAAAAAATATGCCCATATGTGTTATGAAGCATTAACTGGTTTTAGTTTGTATGTGCTCAGTACAAAAAGCCTCCAAAAACTCCATCTGCAACAAGGTTGTGCTGGCAACCTGTGGAGTGGCTTTTCCTCACATTAGAGTAATTTTCTTGCCAAACACAATATTTTTGGCAGATTTGTTTATCTGGAAACAGTTAGGTATTTGTCCTTGCTGATGCTTCTACAAACAAAGCTCACTCTAATGTGTACACAAATCAGACATCGACACGGGAAGTGCAAACTCAGAGTTTTCAGGAAGCAAAGCTCAAAAGGACTCAATTCCAGAAACCTGCCAGGTTGACATTTGAAGGTGGGAGGGGGAGTTCAGGAGAAAACAAACAAAATCAAAAGCCCCACAACTTAAAACAAGAACCAAACCTGAAAACATCTGAACCTCAAACCTAAATGCGGTGTCCAGCTTTGGTTTGTTTGTTTTCCCTTCAAATCTAAAAGAGAGTGATTTTCTGTAAGTGCGAGCCATAGGACTTCCCCCTCTTCTTGGGTATCACACTTTTTTGATGGAAATCCTTGGATCTCAGGGATATGGATACCATTTACTTGGGTTGTTTCCTCCTAGTGACTTCAGAGACGTCATCCATCTTCAGTGAGGCTCACTCAAGTGAACCTGTCTGTTGGCTTCAGCTGCTCCACCAATATATCTTGTCTTCCACTTATGGCACTCGGAGATGTCAAAGGCTGAAGAGAGGCCCGAGCTCCAAATGTGCTCGTAAAGAGTCATGAGAGCAGATAGAAAAATCCAGTAGGGTTTTCCAGCAAGGATGCTGTTGCCTGTGCTCATTTGTACGCAAGCTCTTTCTCCCATATCTCCAACGCAGCCGAGTCCTGGTTTTCGGGAGTGTTGGTGACCATCACCCACCTTTGCAAACAAGCCTGTAATGAACAAGCCTGAAGAGATCTCCCGAGCACTGAGCCTCCTTTCTGGCTACTCAAGGGGAGATCAAGCCATGGACGTCACAGTTGGCCGCCTTCGTCTTGGTGGCCTGTCATGACCAGCCCTGCTGGCCTGCTAGACAAGCATGGCTTTGCAGCGAGCTCGTAGGGGTAGGGCAGGCACAAGCTCAGACCCGCTCTGCCAGAGGTCTGGCACGGCACTGGCACCATGTGCTTCTGGGGGGCAGCACTGTGCTTTCAATTAAACAGTGCTTCTCCTGCCCAGAAGCCAGATCCCATCCACACCTCTGGGCACTGGGCTGAGCAAGCCAACTT
This sequence comes from Struthio camelus, assembly GCF_040807025.1. NCBI lineage: Eukaryota > Metazoa > Chordata > Aves > Struthioniformes > Struthionidae > Struthio > Struthio camelus. The sequence continues at coordinate 106,451,927 of NC_090942.1, read as the reverse complement.
TGGTCTCTCCACACAAAGTAGGCTCCTCTCACCCACCTTGGTCCCTCTCTGTCTCATTCCCAGTCAGGGCTGCCCAGAGCCACCCAGGACGCCTGCTGTGTGGTTCCTGGGCCTCCATTACGACCCAAAGACTTCTTTAAACCGGCTGGGGAGGATCTCACCTGCAGGCGAGACTTTTTTTTTCGGCTGCACCATGATAAGGACTCATCATCTTCTTACGCTCAATCAAAACTCTCCTTCCTCTGTAATTTCAAAATGGCAGGTAACAAGTTGGGAGCAGAACATCTCACTGCTGGTCTCTGCTTGCATAACCCGCGCCTTGTGGAGCCGACTTTCATCCTGTTGCCATTATTCCAGTCCTTTGTGCTGTCAGTTCTCCTTGCACAACAGTCTGAGCCATTTATGTACTGACAAGACCTTCAAGTTTTATGCTGTCCCCAAATCTGATTAGAGCCTGTTTTCTCTCTGGGTAAACAAGATCAGCCCCTTGAGGAACATCATCAGCAACCCCATTCCAGTCTGCTTGCCTCCCTTGAGGCACAACCTCCTGACATCCTTTCTTTAGGTAAATCCTTACAATGCTCACATTCATCCCCGTTTTCTCCAGCTTAATAATTTTGCTTGTAGCTCTGTAAGAGTTGCCTTTCTGAAGTCCTCCATCTACATAGTCAATTATCTTATCAAAATGAACCTACTCAGACAGCCTACCATGAGATAGCCTTGGCAAACTCATTTTGCACTTTCTCTCATTTTCCGTTTTCCAAGGTCAGGCTAGTCGGCTGCTTGGAGATCCCAGCTCACATACCTCTTCATCCTTGGTTTCTTAACGATCGAAATTACCTTTGCTACTTTCCTCTCCAGTGGTAGAAATTCTTACCACTGGACTGTGTTTTCACGTACCAGTTCCTCAACTTGGAGATTAAGTGGCCGGCTGCTGCCTCCTCACCCACTCACACGTACAACCACCCTCTTTCAGCTGACTTGCCTTTAGCCCTTCTGGTTTGCTTTCCTCCTGGCTAAGGCACAAGACACCTATGAGTTCCTCATATGAGTCTCATTTATGGCTGGATGCATTCATGTCAGCTCAAGTGTGGCCTCACAGGTTTTACTATCGCAGCCAAGAAAACTTAAGCTATGCACGGCTAGGTTAGATCAAAGCAGCTAGTATGCCGGGGTATTCAGTGGAAAAAATGAAAAGGCTCTGGAGACTAAGGATGGGATAAGGACTATTTCATTTCTAGATCACCACTCCCAGTGCAAGCAGATGTCTGAACAGCGCGCAAAAAGATCTCACACTTCTCTTTCTCTTACAACCACCCAGCTATTCCAGAGAGATGGCTGCTCTGGCAGACTCTGAGCCCAACATTCAGCTAGCACCTGCTCTGACACAAGGCCTCATCCCCGAGCTCGTGCTCCTGTCACATCGATGTCAAACAATAAGCTGTTCCACACTCCTACTGCTGAGGGTTTGGGTTGAAGCACAAGGAAGGGGTCTTCAATACAGAACCAAATAGCAAGCATTATTCTGTCCTGTCAGCTCCAGACAGAAGAGACTTCTCAGATGCATTGCAGAGCCGCTGTTATTGTAGGGGTACAGATCTCCAGGAATATTGAAACTACAATAGAAGTGATATCCTTATTCTAAGGCCTCTCTGTGCCTGCTTTGGTTGCGATTTTTCTTAACTTTTGACTGACTTTTGACAACACATGGTCTGAAACACATCACTAACCAATGCTTGTATGTTTATTTGTTTTTGTTTTTCCCCTTAAACCTGTTCATTTTACACTGTCTTGTAGCTTTGTGAAGCCACAGATTGACTGGCAAATCAGTCAACGGCATATCTCCTCCCAGACCCCAAATGCTTCTCAGTTTTAAAAGCAATAGGTTTCATGGTTAGCAGCTTCCTTTGCTGAGAGCTTCCCCGTCCTTTCTGCCAGACAGGAGCTGTTATGGAGGGCTAACCACAGCACAGCAGTGCATTTTGTGGCCTCCTCCGAAGACTTCATTCCCATGTGGACTTGGGCACATGCATGAGATGACGGGGAAGCCGGAAGAGGGGAGTCCAACAGTCAATGTACTCACACCACCTCCCCGCTCCTCCTCCTGAAAGGACTTCTCCGTGCAGCAAGGCAAAGTCACCATTGATTTGCATCACACACAGTACGTAAGAGCGGAAAGGAAGCAGGCAGATATTTTTAAGCCTCATCAGACCAATGGATAAAATAGAGTGTTCAGTGGCCTCGTTCATTTGTTCCCCTTCTGTCACACACCAGCACTTCCCAATTCTCTGAAATCCAATTCATGAAGAATCAAATGCAGAAGTAACCTTTAAAAGGCCTTACTTTGCTGTCTTTTTCCCTAAGCCCCTTCTCACTAATTCTTATGCCCCTTGGTTCTTTTGGTATACAGCCAAAACCAGGAGTCATTCCCATGGACAGAAGTATTTTAGAGGGAGCTGATAAGGAAAGAGGCACAAGAGAAATACAAAAGAAAGAGAAGACTCAGGTCACAATCCAGCATCAGAGAAATCCCTGTGGTGGAAAAAGAGCCACCTGATCAAATAATTCAAAGCCACCACAGGGCTGTTCCTAACTTATCATATCTAGGATTTTGCCTAGTCTCAGTTTAAGTCATTCAAGCTGTGGAAAGTCATTCCTGAGCCCAGGAGGTCCTGGCGCTACAAGTACTCCCTGGAAGTAACAGGAATTTCTGAACACCGTTCCTTCCCTCCTTCCTCTCCAGGCCTTGACTAGAGCCGCAGTGCCTCCCAATGATTCCTCCCTCAAATTTAGCTCTGATACCCCTACAAAATCTGTGCCTTCATAAGATGGCTTGAACACATTTGCAGCTTACAAAAGAGGAGACCCTCCTTTCCAGCCTACTTCCTTTCCCATCGCTTATTTTTACACTAATTCTAACCATCACCTAGCTCTTTCTTGGCAGGACAGAGGGCCAAATGGGTTTTACACTGCAAAGGAAATGACCCTCATTGCTCACACCTGGAGTGAGCTAGGAGGAGGAGAGCTGGAGGGAAAGAGGAGAAGCTAAGTTGCTTTTTGAAAGGACCCAGCTGTTAATTTGGCTCAGCAGTAGTGTGGCAGTACACCTTGGATGTGGGAACTACCTATGCTTAGCCAATTAATTGCTGTGTCAACACCAGGGACCTCACTGGAGCTCCTGCCAGGATTAATAGTCCCACTTTGCTCTCTGTCCCAGAAGACTGAGCTCCCTCTCCTGCTGTTGCTCCTCACGGTCCTCACAACTGACAGACATTTTCTATAACACAGCCCAGAATTAGGTTTCCCAGGCTATATGTATTTACACAGAAAGGAGAAACCTGCCCTGAAAGTGGAAAACACATCTAATGCTTTTAACATCACTTCTCCTGCAGGGTGGAAAGAATATCACATTTCCAAATCTATAGCATGTTTAAGCCCACCATCACCCCCTGATGCACACACTAACTGGCCATGTTTAAGCAGTCACATCCTGCTAGATCTTATCTTCATTGACGCATTATGACTCAAGCGCCAAGAACCTTCAAATTTAGCCTGCCGCTGGTTGTAATGGGAGTCACTGGGTCTATCAGAGAGGCTGAAAACACAAGTTTGTATGCCTCATGAGCTGCCACAGGGAGGCAGGCTCCCTGGGCCCAGCTGCTCATGGGCATGCTCTCCCCCAGTGCGTTCCCACAGCCCTTGCGTGTCCAGAAACGACACACACACAACTGCCAGCAGTTCGGGAAAAGGCAGCAGCAGAAGGGACAGAAGCATGGCCTGCAGACCCCTTCACGCCACAGATGGGAACACAGCACCAACACTGGCACGTGACTGAAAATCAAAATGTCACTTTCTTTACATCACAGAGCAACTGGCCTGCCAATCCACTGCTTGAGCCAAACCCCAGTCCACAGAAGCCAACTGGGACTGCTTCATTGGCTTCCCTGGGCATGGGGGCAAGGTGTGCAGCCAGCCGGGCAGGTGGCTGTTCCCAAACACCCCAGTTTGCCAATGAGCCAGCTATGCACCTAATGGATAGGCAGTAAAGATGAGCTTGCAGACCATTTTGCCAGTCGTGGAAGCGGGAGAGGTGATCACAACCCTCAGCTCATCCAGGAGATGTTCCCTGCGTGACCAACTTCGCTGGCTGTCCCAAGTCGGTGTTGCAGTGCCTCTCTCTGTGGTAAAGCAATTGAACTTCTTCCCATCTTACCTTCTACGCTGCAGAATTGTGGCTACTTGAAACAATCTTTAAAAAAAAATTTTTTTAAGTGTATTAAAGAGGGCTTTCGGAAGCATCCTAGAGGGAGTGGCAGGTGCCACAATGCACAGTTCACGCTTATTTTCTAATGTTTCCCTTCTGATCCAGGCAGACTCTCTCTTGGAAAGTTTCTGGAAGGATCCAAGCCTGAAAAGAAAAAGGCAGGTATTTCTGCAGTGAAATCTAGTTTATCAAACAAGAGGCCAAAGTCCAGTGTTGCCTGAACCTCATGTCGGAGACCCAGAGGTTCCCACAATCAAGTGGGTACATGCATGAGATGACTTGCTTCAGCACAGCCCTCCAAATCTTCCCTCGTGAGACCCCCAATTATCTCCACTCATGATCCCATTTCCAGGCACAAGCCTCATGTCTGTAACTGGCTTCTCCTAAGACAGAGGCTCTGTTTGCAAAAGCCACATATCCTCTCGCAGTCAAGGCTCTCGCTGTCTCTTATGGCCATGCTCCCTCAGGCAGGACTCAGGGAGGCAAAGATCCCACACTGTCATTACCGCTGGAAGACAGGTGGCAAGTGAGGGCCATCCCCACACCACAGTTAGCTGGAGAAACCAAGGCAAAAAGTGCCCTGCTGTGCCTAGGGCGAATGAAGAGCATAGCCAGAAACACTCGCTAATGCTGAGTGCCTGTCCCCGGCTGCAAACGTCGAGTCAGCGTGGCTGCAGCCACCCAGCAGCAGTGAGCGTTTCCTCCGCACACGCACGCACGGTCACGCATGGCTGCCTCACCAGCAGACCCTGCCAAGGTGCTCTGCAGACAGCACTCCAGGTCCTGAGCAGACCTCATGTGATGTTTGGTGCCCCTGCTTTGAATGTTAGTCGTTGCTTGTTATGCTGAATTATTATTTGCTGTCCAATGACAAAGAAAGGCACACACCTGGGGCCTGAGGACTAGGGTAAGCCCAGAAGTATTCCCCATTTAAAAAATGCCTGCTATCATTCAAGAGAAAAATGCTATTAAAAGCACAAGGGACTGTTAATGATTGGCATGGGTCCAAACTGAATAGGCTTGAGGGCCCAGGAGATCCCTTGGAAAGTCACATATGAATCTGGGGCCAAAGAGGAGGTTAATATGTGAGGCAAAAAGTGGAAATTCGTCATGTTCCCTTGCAGTCCCATCTCGGGAAGAGCTGTAGCATGTAAAAGTAGGGGCATTGCCTATTTATGAGAGTGGAAGTTACAGCAGCAACCACTCATTTTTAATTTGTGCTTTCTTCCAGCTCTGGGCTTGAAGACCTTGTGTAGGTCTGAGGAAATGTCCCACAGGTCTAAACTGGTACATACGCTTGATGCTTTAATGCTACCTTTCACTGCACCTCAAAACTGGGCTCTTAAACCCTGGGCTCATTTAAAAAAACATACTTTTTTAAGTCAAAGAGAATTACCCTTTTTTTCCAGATGAATATGAAGGAAAATTCTGACTCTAAGTGAGTATTAACCACAGTGTCCAACACATGGCAGGGGCATGTCAGTGAGCTGCTCCAAGATGGTACTTTCCAGAAGGCGTATCCTGGCATTTGGTCTAATTTTCATTAAAAAAAAAAGAAAACGAAACAAAAAAAAAACAAAAAAAACAGTAAGGTGAAATATTGTGAGTCTTTAACTCTTTGCTTGGTTCAAAATTTGAAGGTGGTCCTTGCACAGCTGGCATGGCCGTGCTGCCTCCCAGTGTCACACGGTGATGTAGCGTGATGCTGCTGTGTACAACCCCAGGGCATGGCACTCTGGATGGAGGGTGCTCTCCCACCCACTCCACAGGAGAGCCCTTCAGCATCAGGGCATGGCACTCAGGCCTGAAAAATCACCTCTCTCCCACCAGACGCCTCATGCTTGCAATTCCTGCAGAAGGCTCATCGGCCACTGTCTCTCAGTGACCGGTCCTCACTGTTTTTCTGTAGCGTATCTATCTCAGATGTTGCTTAACTCCAATGCATGTTTTGGTTTCAGCTTTTAGGAAGCTGAACGAGATCAGGAACCAGAAAACCATGATGTGAGCCAAAGATTTCAATGCCACAGGCATTTTGTGCTAATGCAGAGTTTTCCCATCCATTTTTTTTGGCTATTTTGGGAACCCTATGAATTTCTTTTTTTTTTTTTGGTCTCCTTAAAGGTGCAGCAGAAGCCCTTTTTCACAGATAGCCATCAAAAGCCGGGGGCTTTCCCTCTGACAGGCCCAAAACTTAGGAGAGGAAAACCCTGCTTTGCTTTTAAGTGTTGCACCGACTTGAGTAAATTCTGAGCAGTTCTATATAAAACAGAACGAACCAGAGAAGCAGAAAAGGTCAGCAGGCACCGCTGGCTGTGCTGAGACACAGGCAACTTCTTTTCCCACTTCCTTTTCTGTTACTATTTTCTGTATCAGATGCTTCTAAAACTCCACATTTAAAGCACCATGCAGAGCAGCAGTCGATATTTGAATGGGCACTGAATATTAAACCACTGAAGCTGCTGGGGTAGATGCTCAAGTGTGCGCTGCATGCTCAGCTACCTTGAAATTCCCCAGGGCCCATCTCCAGCCCTGTGCCCTTAATTGCCCCCAAATTCCCCAGGGACTCAGCTCTGACCCAGTGCTACATTCTTAATTGCCCTGAAATCCCCCAGGGCTGCAGCTCAAAAAACTACCACTGCTTTCTCTCACAGGCAAGGGGGGATTTTTTTTTCATGTAAGAGGCATCAGTACCTTCTTGGGTGAATCCAGGCTCTAGAAATATGGTGTGCAGCGCATCGAATGAGCACTGGTTGTTCGAAAGGATTAGCCCTTGCGAAACTCAGCCCAAGTCATGCTCAATCCTATTTCTCACTCCTACATCCTGCTTCTTTCCCTTCCTTGCCCATTCACTAGAAGCCCTGAGCCGTGCAACCAACATCATTAAAAATAAAATATAGAACTCATAGGAGGCAATGGTAAAGCACCTAGAGACACAACTTAAAACAAAACAAACTGCAACAACAGCAACAACAACAACAAAAGACAGGGCAAAAATTGGCCCAGAGCTTGGGATATGAGAGGGGCCTTGTCCCGGCCCAGGGCTGAACCCAGCTGAAATCAGGGCTGCAGGGGGCATGCTTGAGGACCAACGGCTGCCCAGATGCACTGAGGGATGGGGTAGGACAGTGAACCGGGGTCCGCAGGCAAAGGCTCCATGGAAGTGCTGGAAACTGGGAAGGGTTGGCTGGTCTCAGCTCAAGGTGCAGGGGATGAGTGTCCAAAAAGCACCAAAAAAAAAAAAAAAGAAAAGAAAAAAAGAAAAAAAAGAAAAAGGTTTCTCCCCTTTGCAAACTCTGAGCAGGGCCCAGAGACTGACCGCTGTGCTTGCCCAGGAGGACACGGCACCAAAGTGGGGTCAGCCTAGAAGGGATAGGGGGCTATGTGTGAAATAAGTGAAGAGGAGTTCCAATTGAAAAACAGGGGAAATGCTGCACGTTTCATTTTGATTTTTTTTTTTCCAAAACAAAATGTTTGATTTCCATTTGGTGATTTCATTTCCAAATTGACTATCTTGCTGCTAAAGGTGCTAAGAAAGAAATAATCCCGAAAATGAAAAAAAATATTTAGCTACATGGCCCAGGAAACTTTTTTGCACTTACCCAAATGAAAGCTTTTCTTTTTGAGCTCTTGATCCTATAACTGGGCCAAAAAAAAAAAAAACCCTCTTTGGCTGTTGCGGCGGATAGCGTGGACCTACCAAGCCAAGGGCAGGTGAGACATCGCTAGGCAGACAGGCCATCCGCCTCCTCAGCTCTTGGCCCCTCGGCTGCCAGGGGCTCTCTGGCTGAAGTGCCACCTTGACACCTCAAGGCAGGTGTCTTCAGAGGGTAGCAACGCTGGTGGCAGTGGTGGCGGGCGCGATGGTCACCCGCCGGGAGCCCGCCAGGGCTGGTGCTTTGGGCAGCAGGACGGGGAGACAGGTGGCCTCGGGTCTCGCCGCCACCGCCGCGCACCTGCCCCACCAGCTGGGGCTGTCAGCGTCTCCGTCCCCACCTGGACGTGATCGAGGGCCACCACCAACCTGCAGCACCCCGAGGTGCCAGGGCGGCTTGTGTCCCAGCAGGGCAGGACGGGGGCGTTTCCTAGGGCTGGGAAGGGCTTCAGCCCCATGTGCGCCTCACCGGCAAGGGAAGCCGGCACTGGTGACGGGGAAAATTTGCCCTTACTGCCCAGCTGGGAAAGAGCCGCCGGGGCTCATGTTGGCCTTCACGAGCTGGACGAGTGCCCCTCGGGCCCCGCTCCCAATGGGACAGCCCCGTCTGGCAGGGCTGCCCGCCAAGCCCGCCGGACGGGTTTATGCAGCGGGCGAAGGGACGCTCGTCCCGCTGCTGAGGACAGCCGGCGAGAGACGTCAAGCGCAAGGCAGCGGGGCAGGAGGGTGCGCCGAGTCCGGATTTTCAGCGACGGTCCTGAGGGGCGAGTGACTCTCCTGGCACTGGTGCAGCCTCCCGGGCCTCAGCGACGTGTGTGCGTGGTGCAGCTGCTCAGCGCAAAACAGCGCTTCCCTGCCTCACCTACAGACCACGGCCCTGTGCCGCCTGAAGCAGGAAGAAGCCAGCGAGCTGGCATTTATAGGGTTAGCCGGGCTGCCCTGGGCGCCTGGGAGGGAGCGGTGGCCATGGGGCAGGGCCTGGGCAAAGCCCTGCTCAGCAGCGGGCTCCTGGCCAGGCAGAAAGCGAAACATTGCCCCAGAGCAGGCGCCTTCTGCCCTCGTCCCTCCACGTTTTTGGGCAGAGCCCGGGCCCTCCGCGTTTTTGGGCAGAGCCCGGGCCGGCCGGCGCGCTGGTGACGCATCGTCACGCGCAGCCGCGCAGCCGCCGGCCCAGTGGGGAAGCCCTTGCGGAGGGGCCCCAGGTACCGCCCGTTGCCACCTCCTTGCCCCCCGCACTCTGGCCAAGCGACGACGGGATCGGGAGCCCTCCCACCCCCCTCCCCTCCCGGGGGTGCAGGAAAGCCGGGGGTCCCCCCCCGGGGCTGAGGGGTCTGGGGCCAGCAACAACCACCCCGAGCCGGGGGCGCACAGGAGGTGCCGCGCGGGTGGGGAGCGGGCGGGTGGGCGGCCGCGCCAGGCTGCACCACGCGGGGGGCTCCGCGGCCTTGCGCCCTCCCCCCTCCTTTTTTTTGTGTGTTTTTTTTTTTTTTTTTAACTTCACTACAGCATCGCAACAAACATGTCCGAAGCTGAGCTTGGCCCTGCGCTGACTCGATCGTTTCATGACGTTCAGCCTTGAAAAAAAAAAAAAAAGAGCTTGCTTTCCCTTTCTGCTACGCTGTGGTCTGTAAAAGAGAGCCGGAAAGCGTGGCTTTAATAATTTTTCTGATTTTTTTTTTTTCACTTTTCTTTTCTCCTAGAAAGACCGCGCTGAGCCCTCTTGCGTTCCCCGGTGTAATTCAGAAACTAGCCAAGGGCGTAAACCTGCCTATGCCGGGCAGGGCGTCTGCAACCGCTCAGCCCTGCGTGGTGTGAGCTTCAGCAGCAAAGTGCCAGGCCCTGCCGAAGAGGCTTGTGCAGCGGTGGAAGAGATGTGCTCCTTCGCTAATGGAGGGGAGGGCCCAGCAGCTCTTATTCAAAATACTCGTTGTGTAAGTAATTAGTGTGAACGAAAACAAGGTCCAACGGTAAGAGGCCTTCTCGGTTAGGCAAATCACATGCTTAACCTCAAGCAGTTGATTAGTAATTTGAATTTTCACTATGTCTGTGATTTTTTCTTTCTGCATTTTTCCCAAGTCATATGGGGAAAGGAGACTTCCAGTCCCTTTAGCACTTATCAAGACACAGCCATAAAAAGTGACGAGCCCGGAAGGATATATTGTAGCTGGGAGGGAGAGATCTTTTACTTAAAATATCTACCCCAATATTCAACTCTGCTTTTAAGAACGGAAATTTCTGTAGCCAGGCTCTGAAATCAGAGGCACGTGTGCCTGCTGTACGGCCGCTGCTCTGAACCGGCTGTGACGGGCAATGCAGTGCTGGACTTTTGCCGCTGCTGGAGCACCGGGCTCCGCTGTCCCCAGCTCTGGGCTCAGCTGGCCAGGTGCTGCTCTGCAAGCCCGCGCTCACGAGCTCACGAGCTGTGCGCTCACCCTGTGCCCAGATGTCATGAGGAAACAGCTACTTTGAAGGAAAATCCTGAATGAGATGCAGGTGCTAGGCTAAGCATCCAAGCTGTGCGAGCTTAGCCTGTATTAAGATGAGAAAGACTTTCTCCCTTTCCCTCTCTCATTTGCTTGTTTTTCCCCCTAGTATTTGCTCCATTGAAGCCATCATGGGGCAAGAATTGTGTCCCAAGCTGATGGAAAACTACGTGGCATCTATGGTGATGAGTGCGCTTGGGGACACACTGGGCTATTACAATGGGAAATGGGAGTTCCTCCAGAGCGGCCCTGACATCCACGAGGAGCTGGCACAGATGGGAGGGCTCGGCAACTTCAGCATCCAAGGCTGGAAAGTCAGTGATGACACAGTGATGCACCTGGCCACAGCCGAAGCCCTGGTGGCCGCTGGGAAAAATCCTGAGCTAGCACAACTCTATTCCCTGCTGGCAAAGAACTACAAGGAGTGCATGAATGACATGGCAGGCAGAGCACCAGGTAACCCCTTTAGTGCCATCTGTGCAGGACTCTCCTGGCCCCCTTTTCTCCTGAAGGCTAATGCTCCCTCATTTTCCTGCAGCATGGCACGAAGGCTGTCCCTGCTTCTCAGCTTAAGGCTTTGCTTTTGGCTCTCTGCAGCATTAACCGGGCTTTATGGACAGGCAGAAGTTTTCCGCACTCATTGGTTGTGTTCCACGCTCAGGCTGAATTAAAGAATTCAGGCTAAATTAAAGAAAACACAATAAGGCAAGGTGGAGAGGTTTGGCCCCCTCTGGACTAGATTCGAAAAGATACTGTTTTTGAATGTGACCAAAAGGTCACATTCACAAGATTTTCTTACAGGTGTATTTGAAGCCTGCCTTGAACTTAGGGGAAGGATGTAAATGCAGCCATGCATAACATGCACCCTGAAATGCTGTATTAAAGCAATACATTTAAACAGAGAATTAACATGAAACATCTCGTAACAAACGCAATAAATCACATTTAAAATATATTTAAAGGCACAAAGAACCTTACCTAGAATAATTAAGTTTACTAAACTCTAAATCTATTTTTGCCTAGCTCCACATGTCTACTTCTGCACCTCTGCAGTCAGGACACAGCTGTCTTTTCTGAAGTTATCTTTTCCATCAGCTCTCCTTTCTCTGCATAAACACAATGCTGCCAAGTTTGGGTCACAAGCAGTGAGGATTGGTGGTGTGTGGCATTGTTTAGGAAAGATATGTTGACAGAGGTTGTAATAGTCAAGCGGTATACAACATTTTCCTGTATCATACCTAGTTAACCTAGGCCTGCTGACCCAACTCTTCCCAGAAGCTACCATCTCTCTCTCCACACAGCTTGTCCAGCCTCTTGTGGATGCCTCAATGAAAGCTAAATAGCAGCTGCTGAGGCTGGGGCCTCTGATTTTACTAGTGCAGGTGATGCAAAGTATCAAGTAAACACTCATATTCAGCAATCCTATGCAAAGTTGATGCATCAAAAAGAAATTGCCTGGACACTTGCCTATTCTTTGGGGTAGCTTCCAAATTATTATCAGGAACATTCTGATTTGACATAAAACACTTTATCTGAGCAGCTTAATTAATAACATATTTGAGAAGGGGTAATGATACCTGCCAGGACAGCAGGAGTCATCAGGTTAAACTTTCCAGAGAATCCCTGCAGTTTTGGCAAAGAAGCATCTTGTAGTTCCCAGGGCTGATGGGGTTCTACCAAAATGGACTAACCACAGCTGGTTGTGAGACAATGCCTGGAAGCTATTTTTAGCTCTGCTATCTAAGCTTGGTGACTAAAACCTGAGCTGAAAACAAGAAGAGCCTAAATTGAAATTTTAGTAATAGCTAAGGATAATAGCACAGCTGCTGCAGTTCTTATGCAAGTAACTGAGCTGCAACATGCCCACAAGCAGTTCCATTTTGGAAGTGAAAGGGTTTAAAGCAAATTTGTCACGGCAGCTAAGCGGAGTGACAAGGAAAGGTCAGGCTAGCTATGCAGAGAAATGCATCTTCTTTAGTGGGCACTAGGTACACGGACACTTATCTTGTAAAATTTTGGCAGGAGAAAGAGTAATATGGGGAAAAAATGGAAGTCTGCTGAAAATGCTCTTGTGACATCATTCTGTAGGGCTCCTGCTGAAACCGCAGGAAAGGTGTCCAGCGGGTCTTAGACAGCCTCTGAGAGCTTAAATCCTGAGAGGTGGCTCTTTAATGCCCACTGACGTACTACCAAAGGGAACATCTCATCCGTAAAACACTGGAGTCTCGTGTTGCACTGATAAATCTTAACAGTAAGAGTGTTTTTTAACTGAGAACATAACTCCAGATTAGGTTCTAATGGCCAAAGTGATCACCAAGGAATTGCACCCTTTAGAGCCGAGAATGGAAAGTTACTGCTGCAACTTTCACCCAATAGAGAAGAGATGCCCCCAGAATAGCGGGGGGAAAATCACATTGCTCACCCACACAAGGGAGTCGAGACCCGAAAAACAAAACCCACAGTGATAAAGGGATTCCCACAATTTAATTAGTCCTCAGAAGGCCTAAGAAGGTTCCTTCAAGTAAGCAGCCCCAAGAAGAAAGGCTAACCTATCGGACTGACTTAAATCAATGACAAGTTAATCCCTACATGCGTTATTGCTTTTCACAATGTATAAAAGCCCCACATGCATCGTCCTTCACAGACAGCAAAGCCAATGAATGAAGTGACACAAACATGGCCATACTTCTTTTTTTATGATACAACTGCATCTGTCTCCAAAACTCTCCAGGAAACCTCCTGCTTCAAAGCTGTTGCCATTTCTTTTGGTCTGAGTCCTCTGTCTGTGGCATTATTTATGACTGTGTGATTGTTTTAACTCACCTTTTTATGTATATCAACAGATCCCAACTGCTGTTTGTGCTCACGAAGAGTCTAAATAAGTTGAATGGAAGCCTATTCCAGAAGTAACATCCAGTCATCCTTGAAACTTTTTCAGATTTGCTTTGTTCACACAGGTTTTTTGCCTGTATTCCTTCTTTCCTTAGAATAGCGCTCTCCTCACATTACTTTTAGTTTCTTCTAGTTAGCACAAAGAAATCCTAACCAGGATTTACTTGGTTTCCAAAACAGATTTTCCTGATTCCAAAATTCCTATTGGCAGTTTTTAAAAATCTAGTTTTAAAAAAGACCCAACAACTTGATTTCAGGTTAGTCTTCTTACTCAGCTTTCAAAGGTTTAAACATTTTGATTGTTTAAAAGCATTTAGATAACATTTACAACGCATCACTTTCTTCGTAAATCACAGGAGTCTTCTTAACTGTTGTATACTGGTGTGTTTTACATTTTTTTGGAAGGTTGTCAGTAGTAATCTCCTGAAGTTATACCCGCAGGTTTAAAGCTGTGAGAAAATGTTTGATTATTATTGCAAAATAACCAGTCTTTCTTTACATTTTAAGCCTTGCCATCATCCTCATTTTCCTTCGATTATAGTAATGGAAGAACAATCTCATTTTTTATAAAGGACTGAGTTGCTTAGTCTCAACTTGCCCAAACATGTGCTCAAGACATGTCTTTCTTGCAGCTCCATCAAGATTACAAAGTTCATTTTCCTTTTGTTTGTTGTGCAGAAATTTATTTTAAGCTCCCTTAGTCCCTTTGCTCTCTCCCTTTCCCCTCATCTTCCTGCTAGAAAGTCAGTTTTAACAAGGACATGCAAATTGGATGTTTGGCACAGTTTTTTTAAAGCTGTGGTTTTGTTTGTCAGGGTTTTTAAAATGTCCTATTATAGGTCATAAGTGCAATGGTTAGTGTATTTAGAAATACATAATTAATTTTTTTGGAAAAAATGCCTGTTTTCTCTTAATCACAATAAACCTAGAAACTATACTGATATCAGTCCTCACTAGTTTGATCAGTAGCAGCCAGCACTGAGTTAATAAAGTACATAAAAAGCAGATTGAGAGGCCTGAATACATTCACACTTTGAGAAGTCACCAAAAAAAAAAAAAACCCTCCTCAGTGGTTCAGTTAAAAGCTGGCAATGATCAGTCCCAGCAGGACTCTGTGCTACCCATATCAAGCACTGTGTGTACTGCTTCCTCAGCAGGGAAATACGGCCCTGAAATTTTCGCTCTGTAAATTAGCTGGAAGAAGTACATGTAAAGAACATCTGGACTGATGCAGCGGGCAGCTGGCTGTGTGGCACAGCAAAAAAGGCAGTCTCGCCTACGTGGATGGGCTGCGTAAGAGACGGTGGCGTGCAGGCATGCTAGGCACATCCAAGACTGGTGAAATATCAGTCCTGGTTTGTGCATGGGTCATGAGCTCATGAGAATGAAAGTAGCCTGACACTGGGCTGCACTGAACACCAACCCATTTTTTCCTATGGGGGAGCCTTGCTTATGCTGTTCCCATTCTTAAAGTTGTCTCACACAGCAGGCTCACCAGGCTAACAGTCAGACAGCCTCGACTCTGTGCTGCTTTTTCAGTTTGAGACACTCAGCAGTTCACAGAGCACAGAGGGCTGCATCCTACGTCAATCTAATAAACCTATCATGCCACGACACTGTCAGAAAAGAAAGATGCTAAAAACGCTTAGCAGAACTATAAAAGGATCCATCTAACCTTATTCCTGACTGCAGTCAACCGTTATTTGTTTCTAGTACATGAATAGAAGGCAATCTTAAAGCTGTGTTTGGATTTGCAGGGACTGTGGTTACAAGGGTAGTTTAACTGCCACATGCTGGTAGAATAAGAGTGCCAGGCACAAAATCCTACTGCCAAGCTTATATATGCAAGTGAAAAAATAAACAGCCCTGAGTAGTCAGCGCAGTGCCTGGCTGTGATTAGTAAGGTCCCAGATCAAGGTAATCAGATTGCACCAAAGAGCCTAGAATTGTACAGTTACATAAAAAGTCTGGACCAAGCTTCTCGCCAGAGCTACTCGTTACTCTATGCCTTAGTTTGACTTTTAAAGCAACAGAGCACCTGCATGTTCATTTACCAGCTAGCCACCCTGGCTAGGCAGCAAAGCGCAGGCCCTAACTGTCTCATCTTAGGTACATGAGCATTTCAACTGCTGCTGTGTGTTTGCAAGAGAACTAAGCATATTGTGATTGGGAGAAGATTCACCTTTTCAATCCAGTTTCATTTAAAACTTGAACTAAGCTACTTGAAACCTGCCCTTGGATTTACTTCTCTACCGGAAAAGAAATATTTCAGATTTGGCCAGAAGAGAAGGCTAAGAAAAAAAGGCAAAGCAAAGGAGAATCAAAGACACTTTATTTTTTCGAAGCCGTTTCCTCTTCCTTGCACGCAAGCATTTGGGCTTAGTACTCCCAATTTGTTTCCTGGTCTTGGCTGGGAGAGCTGACTGAGTTCTGAGATTTGGATGTGTTTCTGCAAGTGGCTTTCACCCATGAACATGCTGGACTAACAAGTGAAGTGTCAAAAGAAGCAGCACTAGAAGAAGCAGAGCCATTTCTTTAAAAAAAAAAAAATAGCAGAACTATGAGAGAGACAGAGGTGGGCAATGCAAGAGTTATGGCGTGGCTTCCCAGCTGAGAAGAGGCAAAACTGGACTAGGGCAACAGCTTAGAGCAGGAGTTAGTCGACGAGGGGGGACGTGACAAAGTGTATTCAATCTTGAATAGCATGGAGAAAGGCTAGTCATTATGTCTTGTAATGTAAAAATTAGAGGGGAATTTCGGCAAATTGTCAAATGGGTGGTTTAAGACAGACAGAAATACTTTGCATAACAAAATTGTGGCACTGGTTACCATGAGATGTTAAAGGAGTCTGAAAGCATGCATGGGACCTAGTGACACCAATTCATGGTGGTTAGGTCCACTGGCGGTTATTGATCATGATGCTGCTGCTCCAGCTTCTGACTCAGCAAGGGCTTACTACTCCGACTGCTGGGAGGTGTTCTAGCAAAAATGGTGTGCTTGCTCCATTTTTAATAGTCTTTCTGTAATTATCTGCTCGCAGCTATGTTTGGAGACAAGCTAGTGGGCTGGACAAACCTTTGGTCTGACCTAGTACGATTGTTCTTCAGCTTATTTAAGAGATGTTTAAGGAGAGTACAATAAATCCAGTTATATAAAATTGTGTTATAGTGAGGCAGGTACTAAGTTCATCGCTTCCTAACAAACTTAAAACTGCAGCAAGGGAGATACAGATTCATCAGTAGGAACCATTTCCTATCAGCGAGGCAGTGGAAAAGATTCCTGGGCGGCTTGTGGGGTCTCCATCTTTAAAGAGCCCTGTAAGGAGGTTACAAGTCTGTCAGGAATAAAATAGAGACGCTTAGTCCTGCTTTGGGTCAGAGATAATGCAATCTGATATCCCTCCAAACCTCCTTTCTATTTTTATGCATTATATATGTATTTACAGGGGTGTCTGAATCCCTATGCAGAGTAACACTTCCTTCCCTCTATCCTGCCCGTCTTCCTGACATTCCTGCGCAATGTCACCCTATTGCCTCCTGATCTGTGTTTCTTTCTTTCTGGGGCTCTCTCCCTTCCTGCTCAGGTGTGACGTGTAAGGAAAATGCTCTGATGCTGGAGCCGGAGAGGCCAGATGGCTGGAGGATCCCGTTCAGCTCCCAGGCAGGAGGCTGCGGTGCTGCCATGCGCTCCATGTGCATTGGGCTGCGTTTCCCCCGCCCCCAGCAGCTGGACACCCTGGTGCAAGTCAGCATCGAGAGCGGGCGAATGACCCACCACCATCCTACTGGCTACCTGGGCTCCCTGGCCTCAGCCCTCTTTACTGCCTTCGCAATCAACCGCGTGCCCCTCCACACCTGGGGAAAGAGGCTGCTGGAAGTGCTGCCGCGAGCGAAAGCCTACGTCAGGGATGCTGGCTTCTTCGTGGAGGAGAACATGGGCCACTGGTGAGCTGGGCTCTCACTGACTGCCAGGGCTCCTGCTTTTCACAGGTCCTGCAGCGGATTCCTTCCAACGATCCCAAAACACGCTCTCCCAAAGTGCCTTTAGGCACACTCCTAAGCCCTTTTGCACTGCAGGACCCAAGGTCATGAAAAAATATAGAGTTAAAAGAAAAGGAATTGTTAAAAATTAAAACAAACATAACGTACAAGAGGACAAGCTCTATTTATGCTTAAGCTTGCATGGTCACATTATTATAAACTCTTAGAGCAGCACATGCCTGCCGTGGGATCAAATCAGTTCAGAAAGTCTCTTAAGTCTCCCAGGGGACAAATACCTCTAATTAAGCAAAAAAAAAAAAAAAGAAAAAAAATTGGCAGACTATTTGTGTCATGTGGCCGTGACATTTTTGGATGCAATATGAGGTAGTTAGACTTCTCATCTCAGGGAATCACGATCTGATGAAAGCTGGGAACCAGGGATGGGGACCCACACTGGGCTTAGGGCTGAGCTCAATTTGAGAGTTTTAACCAAATCTGGAAGTTTGTTCGGGGTGACTGTACACGCAACCAGGCACCCACCCAGGGACACTGGCAGCGGCAATGTGAATTCAGGAGGATGACTCAGTTCTCGCTCTGAGCCTTTGATCCCTCGCAGCGCAGCAGCAGCAGGTGCTGGACTGCCTTCTCCCAGGTGGCTGGAGAGAGGGGAAATCTCGTGCACTGAGACATGCTTTTGTGCACCTTACTGTAAATCATGTCCGCAGTCTGATAAATGGGACGCCTACCATTCGGTTGAGCTGTTGCTCCAAGCTATCTTTCCGTGGGGCGCCTTTTTTAAGCTGACATCTGTAGCGCCTGTATGCAGAAACGGTGCTTGCTGCTGCACCGGAACGCCTGTTTGCATCCCTCTCTTCCTTTCTCTTTTGCAGGCATTATTTTGAAGAGCAGTGGAAAAAATACCTGGAGGAGCGAGGCATATCGGATGGGGTCTCACCACCTACCTTCCCCTCAAAATACGGCGTCGTGGAGAGAGATTCGTTCTACACCTCCATCAGCTACTCAGGCTGGGGGGGCAGCAGCGGGCACGATGCACCCATGATTGCCTACGACGCACTGCTGGGCGCTGGGGGCTCCTGGCCTGAGCTGGCTCACCGCGCTTTCTTCCACGGTGGCGACAGCGACTCCACGGCTGCCATTGCAGGCTGCTGGTGGGGGGCAATGCACGGCTTCCTGGGCGTCAGTGCCGCCCTCTACCAAGACCTGGAGTTCAGGGAGCGCCTGGAGGAGGTGGCCAGGGACTTGTACCTGCTTAGCACTGGCTAGTCCCCACCAAGCAAGCTGCGCTTTTTGCAAACCCGCTGAGTCAATGCATGTGATTGTAACTGGGGTGAAGCTTGCTTTTTCTTTTTCTGCTTGTCACCTTCAGCACGAGGGCCGTTTAACAGAAAGTGGGTTGGGATTTAGTGGGGGGGAGCAATCACGCAGTGGTGTGGTACCAGTGGGCAGCCGTGGGGTCACCCGAGCAGGCAGAGCCTGGAGCGTGTGAATGCTCCACCTTCTTCTTTGCCTGATGTGGGGGGGGCCTCTCCCTGTCCCCAAGGCAGGCAGGGATCCCAGGGGTGAGCTGGCATGCCTCCCTGCGACCGCTACGTCCAGCTCCCGCCCCGCACTGCCCACGGGAAGAGCCAGGGATGCCACTTACCTTCTAGCACTGAACGTCCGCAGAGACGAAACTTTCGCTCCCTTGCTCAGGATGGATCTGCTGTAATCTCTGGCAGAGGCAACAGCCAGCTGTGTCAGCGGGTGACGCAGTTTCCTCATGCAATTAATTCAGTAGAGAGTATTTTTTGTTTTCAGTGAGTGCCAAAAAATTAACCCTGCAGCTTCGCCAGTGCATTTTGCAGAATTCCACAGTGCTTTTGCTATTTAAAGAATGTGACATCGTACTTTCCTATTTCAAGTTAAGGGGAAGGTCTAGACTGCTGGCTAAACTTTTCTGCAAGGTAAGGGCTGCTAATGAGAGAATTTAACCAGTTGCCTTTTACATCAGGTTAAGCAACTCCTGTGGTAAACTATATTCTTATATTTAAATTCAAACTACTAATGAATATTTGGTTACCATTTGCCATGGATTATGCAGCTAATTCTATGACAAATAAGTTTTTCTTCAAATCCAGAATGTTATACAGCTTGTTGTGCTTATTTTTCTAAGAGCAATTTCAAAAACCAGGGTATCCCATCCAATAAATGGGCATGCTGTGCCTCTGTTAAAAAGGTATATTCTATTATGGGATGAACTAAGGGATGGATGGGGTTGTATGCCTGGAGGGCAGAGGGAGCAAAGGGGCTGCAAGCTTCAGCCTGGATAAGAGAGGAGAGATGGGGAAGGGAGGGAGGGAAAGGACTTGGGAGGGAAAAGACTTGATGCATCAGGCATTTACTGGAGGAGGGAAGGGCTGCCTAACTGTGGGAGTTGGCTTAGGAGTTCAGCACACCTTTAGGCAGGGAGCATGCATAAAGGCATAATGAAAGCCCCAATCAGACAAAAACCAGCAGCAATATGAATCACAATTTCAACACAGTTTACTACAGCTCTCAGGTGTGTTGTATAAAACATGTTTTAGTGCAACATAGTACAAAGTTTCTGTTTTTTTTTTTAAAAAAATTCCCAAACATTTTTCCACATCATGCATGGAGAGGGTTTCTCTCTTTCTTCTTGGGTTCGGTACAGAAAGTTACAGCAGAGAGAGTGGTCTGAAAAGCTTTGTGTTAAAACTTGTTACAGGAAGTTTGCATTATAAAAACAAAGAGAAGTTTGAGACTGAGCAACATACTGCCAGAGCAATGGAAAAATATCACCGGCAAGGTATTCTGTGACCATCGTGGGAGCTGCTTCCCAGGAAATCCTGGGCTCGGTGCAAGAGCGCACTGGCTCCCACAGCGAGGCTGGGAAGGGACAGGGTTCAGCCAGGGGGAGGTTGCTGCGGGAAAGCCCTCCGCAGACAGCCCTGCTCCAGGGATGCGCTGCTGGGGCAGCCTGGCGAGGAGGAGCCTGGTTCGGATGCAGCGCAGCGCTCTCCCAGGAATGAACAGCTCTAGCTGACTTTTTTTTTTTTTCCTCTTCTCATTTAAAGCTGAAATGAATTGCCATTCCTTCCCCAAAGCAGTATGTACAGGAGATACTACATTTATGAAACAGTACCCACTGGCTGCAGCTGCTGTTCTTTTTGCCTTGGTTCTTCATTTCCATTCACTTATCATTTCACCCCGCTCTTTGCAGACTCCTTATCCAGAAAGGGAAAACAAGCAGGTGGATGTGTGATATATATAGGTGTGTGATACTACGCATATGCCGGGGCCAGTTAACAATTGCCTCTCAAGGAGGGAGACTTCACAGAGGGATGAGTGGAATTTTGCATTCTTAGCGGAAGAAGAAATAAATGCTGTTTTCGTGGAGGAGCAGAGGTGGCTTACTACGAACGTCTGATGGACTCGACTCACCTGCCACTGGAACGGGACTGTCCGCATGCATGTAGGGGTACACAGGCTCCTCTTCCAGGCAGGAGAGAGGATGCATGATTCAGATTTCCACCCGAGGCTTCACCACCTCTGAAACATCAAGGCATCAGGGTTTAACCTACTAGTGCTACAGAGCATCTGCTGAGGTCCCCTTCTCTTCGCAAAGAGCAGTCCCACCGCCCTGAAGGGGACAGAGGCTGTAGGTATGGCACCTCTCTCATGCGAGGCAGGTGGGCTCTTGCGGCTTCACCCATCCGCCCCAGTTGGCTTCAGCCATGCTGCAAAAAATAAATGGCCAGATTTGGCAGGAAGACATCAAGGAAGACAACAAAAAGCCATTTTTGGCAAACATTTTCTTCCGCCAGACATAACGCTTAGGGTGTATCGGGGAGGAGGCGGTTTCCTCCACAGGACACAGCAGGAGTACTTGGCATTACTGGGTACTAGGAGCTTAGGTGCCCCACACAGAGAGAGCCCTGGTTTGGTTTGCAAGAGCCATATCTTTCACAGAAAGAACAGCGTTTTCGGTCACAGCGATTGTGCACAACAAAGAGCAGGTGACTTTGCCAGGAAGGGGAGCTTATGGCAAAATGGTTTCTTCTCCTGAAGCCCCAGAAATGGAAAATGGCACATGCACACACACACAGAGGGGAAGATTTCTTTCAGCCCAAGGGGACACAGAAGCCCTCAGGGAGCAGATGTGATGCTGACTCTTTCACCAGTTTGAGCTTGGGCTGGGAGGCCATGCAAGCCCCTGGGAAATTTCATGACACGTGATGGTTAACTGCACATCCCTGCTGCGTGGCGTGACTACGACTCGGCTCCTTCACCAAACCATCCAGGGACGGTGAATCCCCACTAATGGAGCTTTCCCCCTTTCTAGAGTCATTACTTTGGTCAAGTTAAAGTTTTTATAGAGTGGATCCAGCCATCCATCCCCACATGACTGGGGCACACAGGTAACCCGCCTCTTCAGAGGTGGCAGCACAGAGACCAGGGAAGAGTGCGCCTCTGATAAGCCAGACCGCATCAGGAGCCTCTTTGCTACCAACAAAGTCAGGGCTTTCAGGTACCCCCTTCTGCCTCTCCCTTCGGTTTCTGGAGGCAAAATGAATTGCTTAAGTTGTCTCGATTGCAAGCATGTTGAATATTCAGTCTGCCCAAAATCAGAGAATACTCCCAAACAGTGAATTTCTTCCTCCTGAGAGAACAGTAAGATGGAGGCAAGAAGATGCTGAGACTATGGCCAGTCTTTGAGATGGAGCTCCCAATACCCCAGCTAGCCTCAGGATGTCATCCTGGCTTTGCCTGCTTTGGAAGAGAGAGTGGCTAGCTTAGCAGGCCTTGGGAAAAGACCTTGTTTGCTGTGGCGCAGAGTCTGAGCAAGAAGAATGAAGTCTGTTTGGAAAACATACATTTACTCCAAAGAGACTGTCCCAGGACCAAAAGCGTGCTGGGAACTCCTCACTGTGTGGAGGGAGGGGGAAGTCTACAGTTCTTTGGATGACTGAATATAAAAACAATGGAAAAAAAAATTATGGCCCAAAGGACAACAACTGATGGGAGCAAAATTAATCTGTGAGGAATATCTGCTATGTACAGCAAGTGCACAGACCCTCTGTCCATCCCTGTGACTGGTTGCGTTTCCACAGCTGCTTGAAGAAGTCTCAGAGTTTCCAGTCCCCACCGACTGGGTGCTCTGCAGAGCCCAGTCAACGCACAGGAGTACAGACACTGAAACAAATGAAACAAGAACAACAAAAACACCCTGTTCCTCAGGGTTCCTGGTCTGTCTCTGCTTCTCTCTCTGCGCATTCACCTGGGCGCATCTGCCTTTTAGTCTATAGTTCCCGGGTGGATGCTGAGGACTGGTGGCTCTAGGCAAGTGGGAGAGTAGTTGAGGTGAGGCTCTTTGATCCACAGCAAGGGGACCCCGTTCTTGCCCTCTGAGTTCTTGCTGGAGTTTCGACTCTTGAACCGCACCAGGAGGATGGTGATGATCAAGATGCCAAAGATGGGAAAGGGGTAGAAGAATACAAAGTAGAAGAGGGCATCATTGGAGCAGATGACCGACTGCAGGGTGGAGCCTAAAAGTAGAGACAAAAGACAGTCACATTTTGCAGCTTCTCTGCAATCAAGATCATTAATTTGTATCAACACAGAAAGTGGGACTCTGAGAAAAATTCCAACATTTGAAGACATAGCAGCAAAATAAAGCTATTGCAGGGAACATTTCAGCTTTTTCCTTCCTTTAAGTTTCATGAGAGCTACAACAGAATCCTCCCTGGTGCAGACTTTCTGGTGGGGGGGAACATCACATAGTGGCCTTTTCCTCAGTGGTGGCACAAAGAGGCAGCCCTTGAGGGCCCACAAAGCTCTCATGACCCTAGTTATCATTGAGGCCTCTAGCTCTTGGCTGGATTTGTCTGAAATCATCTGATGGCTTCAAGAGTTACTGGGAGGAGACCCATGCGCAATAGCACAGGGATCACACAAGACCTCACTTCCTTAGCACAACAGGGCTAGTTTAGCAGCTGATGTTCTTCAGCACCAAGACTCGCAGCAGAGTGACTCTGTATGCCAAGCCTGGATTAACAGTGCCTGTGCGCAAGGCTGCAGTGGTAGGGGCTCCCTTAAAGACAGAGCTCACCCTTCAATCTGCCCTGGACGCAGGCTCTAGTAACCTGACAGTGCCCGAGGAGCAGCAGAGCAGGAGAGCATGGCAATCCATCAAGGTGCCACGATGCTGCAGTCTCCCAGCACAAGGGAAAGGCAGAGGTGGCTGTACGGGCACCAGCAGCCCAGCCTCACCCTCTGCCCAGCTTGCTGACATGAAAGCCAGCGCTCATGTGCAGAGCTAAGTCAAATTCCAGAGCATTTCCCAAAGAAAAAGATTAAACTTAAGCACGGTGTAACGCTTGCCTCCGCTGATTCTGGACAAATCAGGCTCTGGGGCAGACAGCCCAAGCACAGAGCTAAACGCAGTGCAGATACTCTAAGCCTGAGCAAGAGCTGGGCTAAGAGCCAGCAAGCTGACCAAAAAAACACCTGAGCCACAGATCTGCCCCAGTGCGGACCAGATCCAGGCTCCACATCCCATTTACTCCTTGGCCTTTCTACCTTGGCTGCCAAAAAGGCAAGAAAGCTGGTGCTGTTCACCACAAGGTATTGTGGTGAACACCTGAAACCCAGCCCGGAAAGGGTATGACTGGGCCATCACCCAGCAGGGTTGCCTCTGAACACGTGCTGAAGTGGTGGGCTCTGTGGCTGCAGAGGGAAAGGGCAGGGAGGGATCATGAACGCTCACACACACAGAAGACATACTAGCCATCCCCTCAAGAGCACGTCACTTCTTCTCACCTGCGTCCTGCACATGAACAGCGACCGCGCCAGACTCCTCCTCAGCCAGCCGATACCACACGCCATTGGGGTCTGCCAGCCACTCCTCCACGCGGCACGAGTAGTTGCCAGTGTCGGCGACACCAGCCTGCAGCACCGTCAGCCGGAAGAGCACTGCCGAGAGCCTCTGGAAGCGCAGCCGGCCCTCCCAGCGGCCAGCCTCCTGGCTGAACACGGCATCCGGGCCCACGCTCAGCACAGCCTCCCTCTCCTCCTCCTCTGAGTGACCGCCTCCCTCTTTGGCCCGCATGTTGTACCACGCCACTGCGAAGTAGGACTCCTGGCTGGAGCGGGACAGGATGCTGCAGTCAAGCGGGAAGGACTCCTTCTCCTGCACTGTCAGGTTGGAGGTGGCTGTGTCCACCTGCAAGGTGGGATCTGAGACAATAAAAGGGAAAAGGTGAGCGCAGAGCTAAATACTATCTTCAAAGTTATCCTTCCTCAGCGCAAACATGCTGTCGCATCTCCAATGCTGGGCACAATCCAAGCAACACGCAAAGGCTTGACGCAGCCCGCCAACTCCCACAAGAACCTCTGTGGTCAACCCCACAGAACCAGCATCCCCACCTTACCATGCTCCATCTGGCTCAGAGTCAAAACAGGACTAGCACTAGCTAGCACTGCTGCACATTATCACCCTGCCCACACAGACTTTCGCTGCAGCCTCCTAGCAAGAAGCATGCATGCACTAATGGACTTGCATGAAAAGAGAAAGTCTCTGTAATTCATCTAGATATATTAAAAGAACATATCAGGAAATACAAAAGTTCAGTGCGTGCAGAGAGGACCAACATACTACTCCCTAGCTATCGGAGCAAACAACATTTCACTCTCTGTTTATTTTTGTTCCTAATCTGTACAAGAGCGGTCTTCAGAATCAGAAGCTCTAAGTCGGAAGAGGGCAGAACTTTTTCCCAACAATTTGTGAAGTTCATTAGGAAACCTCCACAGAGAGGCCCTCAGCACACAGGCAGCAAGGACACTAAATGTCTCTCTCTTTTTTTCTCTGTTGGTTGCTGCAAGGCTAAAGAGATGTTTTTACCTAACTGAGATACAGTGGCCAGAACTCAAGATGAGTTGATTAAAGGCTGACTTCAAGAGCAATTAACATTTGATTTAATCATATTGCCAGGGAACACATAATCTGGAGATTACAATCAGCCCAGATCTAAGCTTTCATTTAAAGATTAAAAAACCCCTTCTAACGCAGGAATTAAGCATGAAGGGCAAGCCAATAGCTCACCAAAGGAAGAGGCACTTTATCCTCCAGCAAAGAGAGCTGGGATTCCCTCCAGCAAAGGGAGCAATGTCCCCTCTGGTCTCATTCCTGCATGTTGCCAAGTGCTTTCAGCTCTTCCAGCCTCAGACCATGTCCATCCTGCGCAAAGGAGGCACTGGGAACACTGCGGCCGTCAGCTCCTGGGGTCACGTCAAGCTCATTTTTGGACTGGGCAGCCTTTTGAAGGCCATAGGGAGCACATGAAGGACACAGGAAAGGTGAGACCAGACTGGGAGTCGAGGGAAGTCTTCTGAGCGGGGATGAAGAAGGGCAGCTCCAACAGGCTCCCAAAGAGGGAGGGAGGGAAGGGGAGAGGAAGGAAGGAAGGAAGGAGGCAGGCTCTTCTCCGGGATTCCCCTTCTCTGGGACATGGGGAGCAGCTACAGCACAAGGGGGCTTTTCCCCTGGGGCTCTGTTGATCCAGAAGCCTCCTCTGAGGCTGGCAGGCACAGCAAATCTCCTTAGCTGTAAAGCTGGGGAATCTGGGTCCAGGGTGTCGTGAGGAGCAGGTTTCAGGGTCCCCTTCCAAAGGGCAGCAGTAGGAACTGCAAGGAAGAGGATGTTGTGTTTTTTCACTAGAGCAGTTTTCCTATACTTTTTAAATGATCCCACACAGAAAACTTTCATCAAGGCCAGAATCCTTAAGACTGTAGACAACAGCAGTGTTTCCAGTTCTCATCTTCCTCAAGAGACTCCTGAACAGAAACAGGAATGAGGCAAGTCCTCAGATTTCTAGGACTTCTGAGGTAAAAAGGAGGAAAGGAAGGAAATGGCTTGTCAAAACAAACAAAAACCTCCCCCACCTCTGCGAGTTAAACAAAAAGACTGCAGTCTGAAGGTGTTGAGTGTTTTTTTCTTTGCTCATGATTATTGTATGAAAGATGAGTACAGAGATCCTCACTAATGAGATATGAGTCACAAACAATGCTATTTTTAAGTTTAGTAATTTTTCAGTTACTAGCTGCCATGAAAGAAGACAACAACAACAACAACAACACACTTTTTAAAAATCTTATATTAGTGCACTCCCAACTCCCCCTCTTCTTCCCACTCCACATCCTTCCACAACTCAAAATGAACCAAAGGAATTTCCCTTCGCCTTCATCCTCTGTCCATCAGGGCTAGCAATTTTCAGCCTGAAGAGTTAAACTCATAACTGTGTAGGCGTGCAAGCTACCCAGTTACTGTCTGGAGACCCTGGGGTGCTTCTGCTCAAGCCATCTCAGTGAGAAAAGTTTCCTGAGCAAAGACCTTGTGGGTAAAAGCTGTGCTGTCCCTGAAAGAGCTTCTCCTTCACAGCACAAATCTTCTCTACAAGAATTACCACTAAAACCTTTCCAAAATCTTGCAATGTTGCCAGCTCCATTGCAGAGTTACAAGGCTGACACCTCACTCACATAGGCAGGCATAAAGCACCAAAAATACTTGCAATGTTTTTTTTTCTTAAATGCTGAAAGGTACCCAGTGAGTGTAAGTCATAACTTTTCTTTGACCTACCGTCTTCCTTCGAGATTTAATCTTTAGTCACATGCCTCAAAAACTGGAGAATCTGTATTTCCCAAGGTAAATTACCATTGCAGTTTGCCATCTGTGCTGTTAAAATAGAGGAAGCTGGAATTTTCTTCCTGGTTTGAACTTTTTTGGCACTTTTTCCTCTACCGGATCTTGTAAAGAACGAGAAGCAACTGAGGCTGCAGCGATCTCTGATCCTCGTCTTGCTGTGCACAGGCAACGTCAAAATGTGAGCATATTTTGAGTGTTGTTATGTAGCAGGAGCTGCATGAATTGCTATAATGGGTGAGATCGTGGCCACAAACTTTGCCAGGAGGTGCAAGGAGCCCCTAAATACCCACTTGTCTGTACAGAGGAAGATTCTTCGTAACCAACTTTCACTCCATCAAGAAGCCCGAGCCCTTGTCCCGACCCACAAATGAAGCCCTGGATCTACAAACCCTGTGTCTGCTCTTCCCTTGTGGAATGGAGAGCAGCATCTTGTGAAGCTGCCTGGACAACCACAAGGTCTCAACCCCCTCTGGTACCTTCTTTCCTTGCAAGGACCCTGCCTCTTGGGTACACAACTGGGAAGCACAGGCCTTTAACTCTAAGGTAGCTTCTTCTGCCTCGTTCTCAATCAAAAAGTGAATAGAAGCTGAAGCCTATTTTATTGAAACAAGAGCGACAACAGTGCTGTACAAAAACGAAAATTCACAGACCCAATGCTGCTAAAATCCCACGTCCAGCTAGCTGCATTCGCAGGCTCTGCTGCATGCTCCCTCCAGAAGAGTGAAGGGGCAAGGAAGACACCCAGCTAAGTGTGAGCACGGCCTGCAGCTGCCGCACTCCTGCCCTCTGCCTCGACCAGTCATCGACCACAGGAAGGATGGTGAATCGTAAGGTTGACCAAAGAGAGCAGAGAGTTTCTTAAAAGCCTGTGGCACAAGACCCACGGCTCCTCGTTACCTGGCTGCTTCACAGTGAGAGTGATGATGCCGGAGAGGTCCTCTGCCCGCTTGTACCAGCGGTCGTTAGGGTCCTGCAGCCACTCCTCCACGCGGCAGTCGTAGGCCCCACTGTCCCGCACGGTGGCGTTCTGGATGGTGAGGAGGTACAAGCCCTGGGATGGGCTCTCCAAGTGTAGCCGGTTCCTCAGGTCACCCAATGCCGCCAGCTCCCCATAGCGCAGGATGCTCTGCCGGCTCAGCCGGGCCACAGCCTCCTTCTCCGGGTGTCCTGGCCGCCAGATGTACCACTCGACAGAGAGCTGGGACGAGGGGCTGGTCCGGCTGCTGACCAGGCACTCCAAGGTCACCCACTGGTTCTCCAGGATGGTAACATTCTTGTGGGTCTGATTTACCTGCAGGCGGTTATCTAAGGAAAAAGGTGGTTAAAAATACAACGTGACTGAGGGGTGCAGGTGTCCTCTGTCCCCCCACAAGCCCAAAATGGGCTTACGGTTTTTAGGCTCTTCTGAAAATCTCAGACTAGTAACAAACAAAGCCCCTTTCTGCGCAGGAAACTAAGAATGCCATGGTCTCCTAGTAGGACCTGGGAGGTCCTAAATGCACAGATACCTTGCAAAGGAAGGTCACACTTCAGTCTTTTCTCGTGCTCCTTTTGAGGCTGGGCACTAGCCCAGTCCTACCCAAACTAGCAAGCCCTCTTGCGCTGGAAAAAGCGGGAAGAAAATAATGCAGAGAATAGACAACTGATTATAGGGAACCACAACTGCAAAAGGGAAGTGGTACAAGGGTCAAGGGGAAAGTCATATCTAGTGCATCACTGCACTGAGAATCTCCCTGTTTTTTGCTCCATAACTTCACTGATGCACTAGGAGTGATTGCAATCAGCTCTTTTATGTGAAATGACGTGTCGTACACTCCTAACTCCTTCATGATTATTTTAAGGGGCACAGTTTGGACTTCCCTGGTATGGCCACTACAGTAAGAAATGGGCGTTCTTCTGATCAGAGGGAGGCAGGTGATGCAAAGGAGGGGGTAAATCACAGCTTCCCCTTCCCTGGCTGTCCCAGGCCCATCCTGGGAATTTGCATATGGAAATGTAAAGCGCTGGGACCGGCAAGGAGCAACATGCTCAGGCCTTTTGCACTTGTGGTGTGACCAGGCACAGCGATACCCAAGGTACTGGCTGGGGACCACATTCAATAATCCCTGCAGGACACCAGAGGATCCTCATTGCCCCAGAACAGCTCAGCAAGCTCCATGAGGTGCGTATGAGACAGCAGGGGCCAAGAGGACCCAGGGTTTTCCCCTGGAGCATCTCGCCACCGAGGGGCATACTACCTGGCTGCTTGACGGTGACCTCTGTTCGCCCCGACACCTCCTCCGCCAGCTTGTACCAGGCATGGTTAGGGCTGAGCAGCCACTCCTCCACGTGGCAGTAGTAGCTGCCGCTGTCACGGACTTCTGCCCGCTGGACCGTCAGGCTGAAGAGCCCCCCAGATGCTGACCGCTCAAACTGCAGCCGGCCCCGCAGCCCCTCTTCTTCCGCGTAGGTGCCATACTCGAAGGCTGAGCTGTGGGTGGTCTTCAGGATGAGTTTGCCATCAGCGTCGGAGGGCTTGTGGACGTACCACAGCACAGCAAAGTGCGAGTCGGGGCTGGTCTGAGATTTTACTGAGCAGTTGAGGGGGATAGGCCTGTTCTCCACCAGAGTGATGCTCCGCTTCGACTTGCTCACTTGCAGCTTGGTCACTGGTAGGGGGGACAGAGAAGGATGAGAAGAGGTGGGTCATTAGCACAGAGAAATAAACTCACCTGTTTCGGGGAGGAAAACAAGGAGTCCTCCCCTACCTGCAGTCAGGGGTGCCCTAGCCTGGATCCCACTTACACCGGGCCTTGGGGACACGGGTGTTCAGATGTTCTCCTACCAAATCTCTCCTCTTTTTTCATTTTCCCTCTACTCCTGGATCTTCCCACCAGCTCCCTCAGCAAGAGACTTACTTTTTCGTCTTTGATAGGGTCCCTTTCTTAACTCATCATGGTTTACGGCATCAAATCTAGCAAGAAGGTTACGCCCAAACTCAGTTTTCCAGTCTCTTCAGATGCAACAATCCTCTAGGCTTCTAGGGTTTTTTTTTTTCCATAGTGAAACCACACCACATGAAGCTTAGGCCAATGAGCTGTTGACTGACTCCACAGAAACTCATTTCCAGGAAGAGTGACTTAGATATGACTCTACTGCTGTTATATCCCAGTCATCTCAGTGACCTGTAACCTCTGGACACACAGTAGTTAGGGGAGCAAATAGGAGTGCAACTGAAGAAAATAATCATACTGGAAAGGAACAGCAGCAAACATGCTCTGCTCTGCACTTTGCACCCAGGTCCAGTACTCTTTCTCTGGTTCCGCCGCAGACTTACTACATGACCTTGGACAAGTCACAGGCATGTCACCTCTCTCGGCTTCCCAAGTGTCACTGTCAGTCCCACACTGGTAGCTAGGTCACACAGCGTAGAGGTGTCATTAGTTCTTGTCCGTGCAGGGAGACAGAATAAATTAGTTTCAAATTTCTCTCTCCTTGCAGGAACAGGAAATAAAGCCTTTCCAACACGCACATGTTTAGGCTGCGTCTATTGCAGCGAGCCTTGATCCAAGGCATTCACTTTTACAGATGGAGGATATGAAGCGCCCTCGTGTGACATTTATACTTGGTATGCCCTGGAGTCTTGCAATCTAAAGACCTGAAGAGCAGAGCTGGTTCTGACCAGACACGTTTATTTGCCCGAGCAGCTCTGCCACCATCTTCCTTCTTCAACTCCCTTACCACAGCAGGGACCAGCACCTTGTCTCGAACAAGAGAATGCAGGAAACCCCGATCTGATAGCTAGAAGGGATGAGGGTGAGGTTTGAGCAAGAAGGATATTACTGGATCTGAGGAGATACACAAAAACAGGCCAGCGCATGAGCACTCAGGGTTTCCAAGAAACAGGGACAATATGTGATGGTGTCCAGCAAGCAGCACCTCCCTCCTCACCCACTGCAGTCAGGGCGAGCCAGCTCCTGGCACACCTGCAATGGAAAGCGCCACTATTCAGGAAAGGGTGGTCCTGACAAATGGTAGACCTCCAACAGTCAAGAGACATAACACATATGCCACAGTCCTCCTCCAATTCAATGCATCCTACTCTCTCTGAATTTCACCCGCCACTGCTGTTGCCCAGACAATGAGCACCTAAGCATTGCTGTTCCCCTCTAAAAGAGGGCATGTCTTGCTGCTGGGTGAAGGGATTTTGTTGACAATTTATATATAAATCTCTTAATGAAACCTCCTAAGCGCTCCTGGCAGGAGTAGCATGACAGGAGTGCAGGGCTAAAGGCACCCAAGGTGGCAGCCTGCTGGGGAGCTGTGCAGATCCGCACTCCGAGAACCCAGCCCACGCATCCTACGCTTGCAAGGAAGCAACGCTGTCTCTTCTCTCCTGCTGAGGCAAGGGCTCCTCGCTTTGCATTATGTTTTACTTCCAGCTTCCTCTGGACTCTAGGGTCTCAGATGCCTGTCGGTGCAAGTGATGAGTGGAGGGGCTGAGGGAGTGAACAGGTACGCACAAACAACATCAAATGGAGGGGAGAAACTCCCCTGACAGTTACACTTTCTGCTCTAATACAGCATCTGAGATAGGCATCCGGGTAACACGTTAGAAGTTCCCCTGGAGCCTGGATTGCCCGTGGCTTTAATCCGTATGCTAATATAGACTGGACGGTGGTGTTACGGGTACGGCATGCAGACAGGAGGAGGGAGGGAAGGAGGAGAAATAGCCCCTTGTTCTTCCTCTCTGGGGACTTCAACTTAATGGAGAGATTTAGCATCATACTCTCGTACTTCTCCTGTTCTCCCACCCTCACGACACACTCCTTCCCCTTTGTTTCACTTGAGGACAGCAGCCTCAGCCACTGCATTCTCACTCGTCCCACCTTCGTGGGTCACTGTTGGCTAAGAAAGGTTATTTCAAGCATTTAATCAATCTTCTGAGTCCCTGGGAGATGAACCAATAAAGGGGAAGGTGATTCCCAGCAGTTCCCTTTCTCTCCCCTCCCCCTTTCCAAACAGTTTATTTTTAATTGGTACTGGATTATTTTCTGCAACTGTTACTACGGAAACCTCTGTTACTATAGCAACTGTGTATGTTAAGTCAGTAGCCTATATCTATTAAAATGCAGTATATACACACGCTACGTGTGTGGCAGGGTTGCTCAGTATCAATACACACGCACACGCGCTCAGGCCATGCAGAGACTGGAGCTGCCGAGAGATTCGAGAGTCCCTCCCCACGTTCTTCCCACACTACCGTATCTCCAGGAGATGGAAACGAGGAGGATGGGGATATTTTTAAGCACTGTGTTCTGGGCAACAGACCTGCATCTCATACACGATGGATTTATTTCACTGAAGCAGTGAGGGTATGCTCCCAGACCGTAAGCACAGCCATTCTCAGTGTGTACGAACGCCACAACACCCCTAATGTTACAGGGCATTCAGACAACCTACGTGCACTTTTCCTGCTTCCACTCAACACTTTGGAAGATGCCTTTTGGCGGGGGGTGGGGGGGTAAGGGTGATGGAGGACATTTTTGCCATTTCTTACTCTGGCAAAAATGAGATCTTAAATTTCATACAGGTACCCTCCAAAATCTTTCTTGGTAGTTACTGCAGGCAGCATTCAGGAATTTGTACTACTACAGCATCCTAGTATCTGCAGAGCCTCCCCCACCCCAATCCTGAGGGGATGATCACTTCTATTACTGCTACCAAGCAGAGTAGCAGGCTTTAACAGGGAATTACAGGTCTTCCTTTTGCTAGACTGCACGTGCTTGCGCAGATTTGTAACGAGTGTGCCAAGCTTTGTCTAGATTAGCAGCTATCGGCTATATATAATGACACCCTTGTCAATGAACTTCTCAGCGAACATGACCTACTTTCCTAATTGAGACATGCCATGGAAGGCGCAGGTGTGGCGTTCGCTTCTCTCCCATGGATTTGGACAGGACATTCTCAGTCTTTTCCAACCTGTGAACACCAAACACTTCCCCGTGCAAGTGCTCGCTCCTGCGCAGCAACTGTGCACCTAGCAATGCCAGCCTGGCTTTTCTTAGCCACCTTTTGAAAACCCTTTAGGGATAATCCAGGGCTTTCATAGACCACAAGCTGAAAACTGCTGACTTGGAAACACTATAGGCTCACAGGTCACCAGAAAACAGCTTCAGCTGTACGCTGAAAGGCTGACATGCTTTCTAATGCAGGAGAGAGATCCTCTGCCCACAGTCTGGTTAAGAGGCAGGAAGCTTTGTGGGGATCCTTACACTTCTGCTGTCCCACAGGAGCAGGGGAGGTGGGACTATCAGCCACCATTCACAGATATGCAAAACAATCCAAAAGGCTCATTTGGCACTCAAAAACATTGCGATTAAAAAACCAAATCCAACAAATTCTGAAGTTAGTGGGCCAGGGCGATGGAAATGGCACAACACAGCACCAGCGAGTTCACCTCTTTTCGTTCCTGCTGGTACGACTGCTCGAGTATAAAGCTGGGTCTTGCTATGCCCCGCGCGGCCTGCAAAGCATGTTTAAAAATGCCTGCGTGACATGGAAATTACTGTAGTTGCTGGTGCATGAGTAGGATTGCAAGACTGACATCCCAGGCAGTAAGCCAGCCAAATCACACCCTCTTGACATGAGGGGGGAACTCCCCCTCCTGCCTTGGGGATTCGCCTGGGCAGAAAGCCAGGCAAGGGCTTGGCCTTCCCATTTCGTAGATGCAGCGTGCCCCAGGGGCTGGGGTTGCGGGGTGCCCGGGCAGGGCTGCCGCGGCGCGCTGTAAACCAGCGGAGCTGGAGCTGGTGGGTGCAGTGATGTGAACAGGCACGGTTACACAGCATTTTCTGCTAGGCTGTCAAGAGACTGATGCTCTCTTAACAGGCTCCCGAACATCTGCTTCGTGAGGCAAACAGGTGCGTGTGTCTAGGTGAGGTTATTGTGCATATCATCTGCAAACCGTACTGCTGTTGCCACAGCGTCTCCTGGCTCCCTGGAGGGTGCCAGCAGAAAGGATATCGTACCTTGATGTACTGTAATTGGCTCCAGGTACTCTGTTAAGGCTCTCAGTTTACACTGGCAACAAGTCATGGTTACATCCCGCATAATCTTTTTAAACCTGCCCAGTTTCCTTGCCCCAGCCACGCAATATGTGTGAAGGGCATGTGCATGCATGGAAGTGCGCAGTCGTGTTCGGGCAGGGACTGGGACAGAAAACATGAGCTCTCCGATGGCGTGGAGAGATGCTCTGCTGCACCAGTACAGACGTCTACCGAATCTGCTGGGGAAGCTACGGGAGTTTAAACGGGCAATGACTCAGGCTGGGACTGGGCCAGGACACTGGGGACCTTACCTCCCTCTTTTTCTGGAGAGGTTGGCAAAGATGTTAGGTGTCCCTCACCAGCCCGTACACCCGACAGACACCTCACTTAACTGACAGCCCTCCAGCATCATGGTTCCTTTGTATCAATTCCAGGGCTGAGGAAAACATCCCGACTCATTCGCAGGGACAAACGCTGTCTCAGGAAACCTGCGGCAGCCTCTGCTCCCCAAAGCTTCTCCCTCAGGGCTGTGGGGCCGGGTCTGACCCCCCTTACAACCAGGGCACAACATGATATGGCTGGGCACTCTACCTGCTGATATACATGGCTGCAGTACTCTATACACCATCAAAGAGGCAATCAGTCTCCTCGAGCTGGGCATTTGATAAGCACAATTATACAAATATTGGGGGGGGGGAGGGAAACTAGCTGTCAAAGCAGAAGAACAGAGGCAGGGGCAGTGATATGATTTTTTACTGCCTTTTTTTTTTTTTTTCCAACTGACATAGCTTTTTTTTTTTTTTACTGACTCACTGTCCTGGTTAAGCCACTTGGGTGCCCTGCCTCTGTTTCCTAATCATCTAGCTGGGGTTACAACACTTATCTTCACTGAAGTGCTTTGCAATCCATACCTAAAAACGCCCCAATAAAAAGAGACTCTGTCTCAGACTCTTCGCATCATCTTCCCTTGCGGGCAGCAAGAAAACATAAGAGAGTTTGCTTCTCACGTGGGAGCCACTGTGCCCAAATCCTGGGAATGCCAGTATTTAAG
This sequence comes from Struthio camelus, assembly GCF_040807025.1. Taxonomy (NCBI): domain Eukaryota; kingdom Metazoa; phylum Chordata; class Aves; order Struthioniformes; family Struthionidae; genus Struthio; species Struthio camelus. The sequence goes on along the minus strand of NC_090942.1, from coordinate 106,416,856 downwards.
CACAGTTGAAGACACCCTCCAGCAGGTAACCCCAGACACGGCCCCAGCGTGCTCCTCTGCGGCGGGAGGGGAGGGGGACGCGAGCTCCGCACACCCCGGGGCAGCTCCCGCGGCGTCGAGAGGGTGGGCGCAAAGACGGCCATGGCTGGCCCACAGGGTCCCCCGGGAGTACACCCCCATGGTACAGTGGGGGTGACAAGGGCTGTCCTGTGCTCCTTCAGGGATGGCCACCCTCTGGGGAGGGCTCCTCCAGAAAACGCTCTCTCCTGGAGAGGCCTGATGAATATTACAAAGTTTTTCCCAGGGACCGTCCTACCTCTTTTAAAAGCCTCTATCAGGACTTCACTGTTCAGAGGAGGGGAGGAGAGGAGAAACAAGGTAAACCAGAACCAAACCCGGGCACGGGGCGGGGGGCAGCTTGTGGTCAACAGGTTGACCAAAAGTGAGCCAATTCTAGGAGCACGGCTGCAAGAAGCGTCCCAGGCACAGGACCCACCTAGGAGGCAGGTCTCTCCTAGGCACTCACTGCGCAGCACCTGCGAAGGGCGCTCGCTCATCTTGTGCGATCGCAGAGAAGAGCTAAGGCAGGCAAAAGAGGCTGATAGTCAACTGCGACTTATCCTGACGGGAACAGGAGTGGCGGCTGAGCCAGCTCTGCAGCGACCAGCGTGCAATTGGAGATACACCAGCTGCCGCAGGCCAACAGATCTCCCCGCCGCCCATGGTCACAGCTGGCTTTGCTCTCAGAGGGTGCCTCACCCTTTCCCTCGCTAGTGCCTCGAAAGCGCCCTGTGCCCTAATTCCTCCCATGAGGAGAAAACATGGCAGTGGATGTTCATCTCGGATCGAAGAGACCTGTACTCAGCCCCCTGTTCTGCCACAAGCTGAGACATGCCACTAACCCTCTGCACCTCTATCACCTTTTTCCTTCTGTGAAACAAGGGTGTTGAGCCTCTTCCCCCTCCAGGAGTACTGCAAGGACACATGCGTTAAAGGCTGTGGGCAACCGTGGTAAGAGAAGTCAAGTAAGTACATGTCAGCCGCCTCAGTCAGCAGGAGCAGCAATGGGTGGGCTTAAGTTTACTAAGCTAGCTGAAAGGAAATGGACGTACGCAAGGGAAAGAAGTGGGAGCTGAAGGGGTGGCTTTTCAGAGAAAGAGAGGCCAGAGAAGACATTCACAGGAGGGAGGAAGAAGAACCATTCACAGGAGGAGTTCCTGATTAGGCTTGAGCCTCACACTGAAAATCACAGCAATGTAAAGACAAAGACTTCCAGCACCAGCACAGCCTCCCCGGAGATGCCAGGAACACGGTAGCACAGCTCCCTGCTCTTGTTATTCTCTTTTAATAGAACAGAATTCCTACTGAAACTGGATTAGCGAGGTTGCAAATTGTATTAGCCAACATGGGAGGCTGCTAGTGCAACAGGAGCAGGAGAAAGGGAAATAGCATTAGACTTTGCCTGCCATTATTACTGCCATTATTAACTTGTCACTTTGCTGTAGTGCCCCTATAACAATGAATTATTGCCTGCAAACAGGTTGACATGATTGAATTACTGGGAGAGCAGCTCCATGGAAAGGAGAGACAACATTAACCCTTTGCTGAGGAACGCTCAGCTGCTGCCCCTTCCCAGGTGGGCACGTGAAAGACCTGAGGCTTCAAATTTGAACGCTAGACTGCCATTTTGACCTTGAGCACTGCTAGTTTCAGAGCCATCCTCCTCACTGCACAAGAGCCATCTGGGCCATCTGCAGCACGTACCTTTACCTCACTGGAATAAATGCCGCCTTCTCCTATGCCAGAGCTTTATTGCAGTCCTGTACTACTACTTGCTTTGGTGACGTAGCTCTGCACTTGTCTTCCTCTGTGACGCAGCCAGCTGTGGCCCCACAGAGCTGGTCTGGGCCGTCCTGCGCTCTCCTAGCTCCCAGCAGCAATACCAAATGTTTCTGCAGTCCTCTAACTGCTCAGGTGGGCTGCTCTGGGTCGGACGTACAAATAAAAGCACAATATATGTGCGTCTGCAACACTGATAAAGAACCACAGCCAGAGCTGTTCTGTCTTTGCATCCCTGCAGACCTTCCTACAACCTCTCTAGTCTACTAATTTTGTAAAGCAGAACCCTTATTTTTGCACACTGCTCTGTTCTCATATAGACAAGATAGGTCTCTGGACAAGTCATCAAACTGACTCACTGCTAGTCTAGACAAATGTGGGTCACCTCCTTTCCCCTGCACCCCCCCCTCCCCAGCAGAGGCGGTCCTGTCTGCTTACAATCAGACAGGCTGTTAATCCCATTCTGCTCTGCCTTGCCTGACGCCCTCAGAGACACGGCACGGTCGGGCCCCTCTGCGCGGGGCAGAGCTGCCGCAGCTCTCAGGAGCAGCCGTGCCTCTCGGCCACCCAGGCCAGTCCCGCTTGCCACTACTCCAGGTGCCCTCCCTATGCTACGCAACCCCGCTCAGAGGGGCTCAAGAGGCTTGAGCCGGCTACCCTTCAGTCACTCCCTCCCTGCAAGCGCTGCTCACGTTTTGCTATGAATCAAAAGCACAACACCTCTCCTGGAAATTTACTGTTCCTTGTATGCACAATGTAAATCAACACCTCCTGCAGCAAGGGCTGGTGGGACACTCCCAGCCCCCAGGAACAAGCCCAGACTACAGAGGAGCTGGCTGCAATCCCCCTCCTTTCGGAGCCGGAAAGAGAAAGGGAACAAACCACCAAGTGACACGGTTCAGTACATCACTTAGTTGATGCAAGTTCAATCACTCTGCGGAAGCAGACTATCCACAAGCCTCATAGCCTGCCTGCTGGAGCAGTACCAGCTGGGCATTTAAGTAGCTATAAACATCCAAGCTGACCTTAACCCATCGCAAAAGCCCCAGCAGCCTAAGCCTCTGCCTCAAATACAGACCCGAGCACAGGCAGATGTCCTGTAGCACACTGTATTACAGCCCGCTGGGCCTTCAGGAAGCATGGCATCCGAACGCTGCTGCAAGGTGTCATGGCCAAGGAGCACAGGCACCTTCCCCACATATCCTGCAGCGAAGCCCCAGCACCATTCTCTTTCCCCACAAAGGCAGCGCAGCCAGATCACTGACCTATCATCAGAAAACCCCCAGGTCGTAAGGGGACAAGTCCATCGCTGCAAGCCATGCGCTGCAGAGTGAAGGCTACGGGCTGTGGCAAGGACATCTGCTCAGCTAAGGGACAGCCCAAGATCACTGCCCCATGGCATGCCGGAGCTTGTGGAGCAGCTAACAAACCAATGGGTAACAAAGCAGGGCACGTAAGGTAGTGAAGCATGTATATGCGACCTAGAAAGGCCTCTTTAAAACCCAGGCCCAAATGTCTTTAAGTGTAAGGAGAGAAGGCCAGTGTGTAGTTGCAGGGATGGAGAAAACTGGGCAGCCTGCAGCGTCGAGGTCTGGCCATGGCTAACCCAGAGGCTGCCAGCTGGGACACGCCGCTGACCTGCATGAGCCTGGGAAAAACAAGAGCTTCCCTGAGAAGCAGAAATCAAGTCTCTCTGAGGAACAGCAAAATGGAAAGAGTCAAGGACAATCTACCTTGAAAAAATAAAAAGAAAAAAAACCAAAACACCCCACAAACCTAAAATCAGAAACCTGCCTGTCAAGCCCTGAAATAAATGTAAAAGTTCTGCAGGAGAAGTTGGGGCGGGGGGGGGATAAAAGATTCCCAGTGTGAGCTGTGTCTGCTGTCAGAAAACCATATACGGCTCACTGATCACTTGTAAATTAAAATATGGAGATAGGATCACTGGAAGATAAATTCAGTATCAAGGTACAAGAACAGAGGATGAAGAAAGAAAAAAATAAACATACTGAGATATTTAATCAACCCCTCATCAGAAAGATTTCAAACAAAAAAGTGCTACAATGATTACAAAACAAAAAGAAGTAATTAAACTCTACCCAAAAGCATGTTACAATACATATGACAGTGCCACACACAAATTTCCGCGCCATTCTAGAGGCTGGCTATTAACGGCCAAATTCCCTGTAGTAGGGTGTTAGAAAGATACCTGAAAAGTTTGTGTAGGTGTATGCTAGAGTACACCCGTACAGCCCATAAGCGATGGCTGACTTTGCATGCGCTATTTGACGTACTCAGCTTCAGAGGCTGCTGCTGGAAAGCGGGCTGCTAAGCAGAGGGATATGAAAAGCTGAGGGTGGTCTGAAATGCCATTTTCCTGCCATGCAGAGAGCAAGCCCTCTTGCAGAACTTGCTTAGGATCTCAAGGTCTTTTGTAGGCTGTCCGCATCCACCTCACCAGTGCTGCCCTCCAGGTAAAGGCAAAATCCTGTGGGAAGGACCCGACTGAATCCACCTAAGAGCTTGCTCGCTAGAAGGGGCCACTCCACTCACTTCAGCTACTTCTTTTTCACTGCACGGATTTTCTGCAGGTTCAGCTGGCTCGCTGAGGGGTCCATGCTGGCACAGCAATGGGACAGAACCAAGTAGCCAGCAGCAAGAGCTGGGGAATGAGGAGCACCTCCTTCTGCACGACCAAGTGCTAGATCAGCTCCACTTGCCTTGTGAAACTGCACCCTAGAGCTCTCGTGATTTTGCTGCCTCCATACATTTGTTGGTGAATCCATCTACTGCATGGAAGAACACCCAAACAAAATGAGTCATCGGGCATTTCTCCAAAAAACTGTCATCTTAAAAAAAGAGGACATAGGAAGGATCACAACAGGATGGACTATAGATCTATCACTATCTGGACTCCATGTTTCCATATTTTACGGGACAGGGAAAACTGCAGGAATTTTCTTTTAATAGTGCCCCACATTCCTGTCCAAGTGAGTAGGATGGCCTTGGGAGCCAACTTTTATATTTCCAAATTAAGAAAAAAGACCTTGAGCCATAGGTTCTGCATGTCCAGTCTCTGCCATTTTGCTAAAACAAAGTAGATCACAGGTCCAGTGAACCCAATATTTTGTCTTTGATCAATGCCAGAAAACACAGAAAACCCAAAATAACCAGCCCTTTATGAACCAAAACTCTGGAAAAGTATTCAAAGAAAAACTGCCCTTGTTTATGCTACTCACACAGAGGTATTAATTTCTTGCAGTAAAAAGAATTTGCCACTGGGAGAAACAGCAAGCTTTGTTTTACTGAAATTACCTCCTTTGCATGGGCTTTGCTGCACCACCTGGCTATGCAGGTGGCTGTCATGCTGAAGAGCAGAGCCACCGGGAACCTGCCAGCTGTGTACCACCAGCAGAAGACACCTCAAAGGCATCAGTTGAACCAATGCTCACAGAGCCTAGAGGCAGGGGATTTATAGTAGTTTGGGCCAGGCCACCTCTCTGCCTGGCTGTTCAGCATTGTCCTTCTCAGAAGAGGACAGGACATATCTTGTGCAAAGGAATAACGGGCAAGAAGGGGTTTCTCATCAAAGAAGCAGCAGCCTGTGTGATGCGGAAGCTAGAAAAATGATGCAAGTCCCATGTAAAATGACGGGAGAACCAGAGCTGCCACTCGGGCATGACAAGAGGGACACCTGGCCTGGGTCCTACTCTCACAGGAGGGCTGACAATGCAGCAAGTGAAAAAATGCACTGCTGCAGCGCTAAGCCTGCTGGCCCCAAGGCTGCCCATCCACGGGGACTAGCTGGGGCAGTGGAGGGGAGCAGGCTTGTGCCCCACACCGGCGAGGGGACAGGACAGCGCAGGTCAGCGTGTGGCTGGGAACCTGCTCGCCACCGACACTCCCAAAGGGGCGGCTCTCTAAGGGTTGGCCTTCCTAGGGCTGCCACTGCTGACTCTGCTTTTGGGGACTTCAAGGATATGAGGGACGCATAAAGCTTTAGAGCTGGACAACTGCAAAATTCTTCACTGCAGAATATTATATGCCCCAGGAGAGCAAATAAAGTTTCAGCGAGAAGCTAATGGGTGCAGAAAGAAGACACCAGACTACATCAAAGAGGCTGCGTGTGCAGACTGCAAAGGGGGCTGCGATTCTGGTTCTGTATAAGCATGCTGCAAGTGGGAGTGGAAGACCACTCATTAGGTATCAAAGAGAAAAACAGAGAGGACTTTGAAGTGGAAGTGAAAAAATTGCACTCAAAAAGTAACTGTGAGGAGAGTTAATCTGACTAGAGCAGCATACTTTGAATACAGGCCAGGTCTTCTGAAATTCTTGAGTCCTGCTCAGGGAGGCTGAGAAGCAAGACCTCCTGCATGAAGTTTAGTGGGCACACAGTGCAGGCTGACCCTGATTAAGGTCTCACTAGGGACAAGGGCACATTGCTGCCCCCTTCATCCTCATAAAATATACCTAGGATGCTTTTAAAACCCACCTTCTCAGGTGCTCTTGGCTGCGTTTTCCTGGCTGGAGCCACAGGGAAGCCCTGACCGTGATTGACCGCAGTCCACAGTACGTTCACCACACAGCTCTTACAAAAACATTTGCACAGGCTGACCTAAAGAGGAGGCAAGTATTTCTGCTCCCATGCCAGAGACAGGAGAATAAAGGTAGGGGGAGGCAAAACCCAGCTCTGACCGAGCAACTCCAGCATCAGCGTCCCTAGCACTGGGTCAGGAACACTGTCTCTGATCCAGTGTGAACTCCTCTGCTCCTTGTGCTGGGGGGCTCATTTTGTAATGGCAGCCTTTCAGTGGGATCAGGATGGCTTCTGCTGTGTGTGCTTTGGCAGCTCTGCCAGAAATGTAATCTCACACCCATGTGTGACCTGAATTGCACCCGATTTGCCCTGCTGAGTGATCTGGTGGAGCACCTATCTGGTACTCACGACTGTGAAAGCACAGCTTGGCATGACAAGGTCAGCCAGAAAAACACCCCCATGGAGAGAGCACCCTCACATGGATGTGTGTTTATCGGCAGAACTTCACCTAAAATCTATTTTTACAAAGTTACGCCTGTAAATTGCACGGTATTGCGTGCATTACAGCAGCAGTGAGAAGATGGGGCTCCCAGGCCTGTGTGAAAAAATGACAGTATGGAGAAGAAACAGAGGTAGGGGGTGCCGGGAAGAAGGGTTTAATAGCTTGAGTTGAGAAAAAGCATGCCGGGGTCCCAGCCACGGATAAATAACCATGCCAAGGAGGCGGCAGAAAGTCTGAATGGGGAAGTTGTCCCAGGGGACCTGGTGAGCATGGCAACAGAGCTCCCAATGGTAAATGTGCAGGTGTAGGAGGCTGTGCCACGGGGTAGGAGAGGGAGGGAAAAGAGGTGGGAAAACAAACCCACCCGGGCCAGCTGGAGCAAGGGCTCCAGTTGGGTCGGTAATGAAGACGTGTGCAAGGAGACAACCACGGGTCACACAACACTGAACTCCTTCATTTTGGCTGTTTAGAGTGCTGGAAACTGATAGGAAATAGCAGTGGCTCAGGGCTGCAGGTCTCACCACGCTGGTAATGAAAAGAAAGGAGCAAGCTTGAGCATCCAGGGAGAGGAGACCGTTCTGCACCAAAGTCATAGCTGCTGATTATCAGCCTTCTGTCTCCGCTGAGCAGTTCCTGAATTCCTTCATCCCTGAACCAAGAGTACAACTATTTGCCATATGGAGCAGAAGGCTTTAAAGTAGGGATGCAATGCTGTTCTACAGAATAAAACCACTCTAAGCTCAAACAAGCAGAGAGTTAAGACAGTTTCTAGACTTTACTTCTGTAAGGAAATTTCTGGCCCATTAGCTTTCCTTGTTTAACTTTATTGTTAGATGCTGCCAGCAGCAAAAAGGGTCAAGTTTTAAAGTATGAACCTTGTGGCTCTTGAAAAATACTTGTTTGAACCATCCTTCAAGAGTCTGGGAGATCCCAGTACTCCACTGGCCACCCACTAGAGAAAAGGTACCTTTCACATCGCTCTGTGAGAGGATTCCTCCATGTTATTAAATGTTTTTAAAAACTAAGAAAATGTTATTAAAAACTAAGAAGGGTGAAAAGCAGTAATATCCGATTTCACTTGTTAGGGCAAGACTGTCCCAATACTCCATAAGCGTCTTGGCAATTGTTTTAAAGTCAATCCTCCCCTCCCAGCCTTAAGCACATCATAAGGCAGCATATTTTTCCAGTACCCTCCATCCTCGGCCTCATCCTCTCTCCACCCGCAGCATCCTCAGCCTGCGTGGCCACCCTCAGTCACTTCAGCAGCAGTCATCAAATCATCACCTGCCAGATTTTTTTTATGGACGCTAGGAGAGTGATGGAGAGCTCTGCACCCATCTGATCTTGGGTTTTCTGGGGAAGCAAGCCTTCGGCTCACCCTGCTCTCAAAGCAACATGCAGACATAAGTTTCCCCCCCTCTCTGAGGCCAGCTGAGGAGCCTCCCTCTCCACAATAATAGTTTCAACTTGACATCTCCTAATAAACCAAATTTTATGAAGCAGACCCTAGAGAGCCTCTGGAAGCTAATTAATGTTCTAATGAAGAGCCTGACTGTCTTGTTTGCTCGACGGCTCCCAGGTCAATCAATCTGCCATAGCCCAGCTTGCAAAAAAGCAGCGAGGAGACCAGGACTCCTGGCGTCTGCTCCGTTATCATCCCCCTCCACCCCTCCCCATTCCTCCTCCCATGTTCATTACTGTCAAAAATGCAGTAGCAAGAGGGTAAATTTATAGAGGTGACTGCAGCTTCTCCCCATGCGCCCGCTTCTGGATTAGTCACAAAAGAAGCTGCAGAAGGATCACGCAAAGGGAGAAGGATGGGAAGGGCAAGAGAGGAGGAAGACTGGAAGAAAAAAATCAGTTTGTGGGCACAGATGTGGCTGCACATTTATCAGAGGCTGACGGCTCGCACACAGTGAGGTGTCCCCCCCCCAAGGGCAGGGGTGGAGAGGGCCGTGCCTGGCTGTCAGTGGGGACAAGGCCAGCCGGCCAACTACAGGCACACGAGTGGCCAAGCTCTCTCTGTGCCGTGCTCCAGGTCCCACACCGAGGGAAACAAGAGCAGCCAGCGCCAAGGCTTCTGGGCGCTGGGGAGCACAAGATCCCCCAAGGTCAAGCGCAGAGGTACTGGGGAGGTCTGTGTTACGCAGGTCAGAGGGGCCACGCAGGCAAGGCGCTGGCCAAATCCCCTCCTGATGAAGCGCATGATCCTGGCATCATGAGTCTTGCAGACTTCCATGCTGCCAGCCTGGGTTTCCCCACAAACATGCTCCCGCGCCCCAGAGCCGGACAAGCGTTCCCAACAGCCCTCCGGGCTCTGGGTGAACAAGCCCCATTCAGACATCAGCTCACCAGGTTGCTTTCCACTAAATAGAGCAGAGGCTGCTAAACGGCACTGGGATGTGCAAGTCGGTGCCATAGTACGAAAAGGGGGGAGAGGTGGGCTTGGTGGGGCTTGTCACAACCTCCTGCTTATGAAAAAGCCCTTATTTTCTATTCAGCTGTTGCCAGAAAGAGTTCCCAGCGCTCAGATCTCTCACAGCTCTGCCGAATCACCTCACGCTCACACTGCAGGGGGAAGATAAGTGCAGTAATGCACACGAGGACAATGGCAATTTAATACACCAGCACAAATCTGCTCAGGCCTTCTTGCCAAAAGAGTCGTATTCAAATGTCTCCGCCTGCCCAGATTGCAGCATAGCCCCAATCATGTACTGTGCCGCCAGAGACTGTCTGCTGCCCTTGTCTGAGTCCCACAGACTTCGCACAGACACACACTGCTCACAAACAGCATGCCCTGTCTCAACAGCTCCTTCCCTGAAAACTTGGCAGAGAAATCACGACTGAAGGAGGAGCCGTGAGCAAAGCCAGGCTGTCAACCCTTGGGTCTAACCTTGTCCCGTACAAATCTCCTGGGCAGGACACCGAGCCATGGCACATTCCCCCCGCAGGGGTACACAGGGAACAGGGGAGAGAGCAGGAAAAGGCTACCACCCTGTATGTGCAGACAGGCTTAGCTGGCATGATCAAACCAACAGCTCAGCCTGAACTACTAAATCCTAATGCTTTCAGGATCACCTGGGTTCAAAAGGAACCTCCTGAACAGTGTCTTCTTCCTCTAAAACCAAAGAGATTGGTATGCATCAGGGAGTTGTCAAGTCTGTCCCCTCTGAGGACACATCTGCCCCGACTGCTGACTTGAGGATCAGCTCAGTAATGTTTGTATGGAGAATCCTCTTCTCCAGCCAGGAAGGGCAAAGGCCACAGCAACAAGTGTGAGGTAACAGCTCTGGAAGGGAAAGGGATGGTGAATCATCACGGGACCCCTCAGCTTTTGGGGCAGAAGTGGGGTTCCAGAGGCAGGCCAGATCCTGTAACAAAAGGGAAGCCCAAACAAAAGTATGGAGGTGGAAAAAAAAAATCTTTACATGTGCATTTGGGGCTTGTTCCAAGCTCAGCCCACGCCTCCGTGCACAGTGCTCCTGCCAGCTTGGGCTTCGGGGAAGCAGCTGGCATGAACTGCGCCTCACTTTTATTGTTCTTCCCCCTCTGCTGCAACATGAGCTCACCGAGAAAGACACAACAGGCAGCTCAAAGAGCTGGAAGTAGAAACAGAGCGTAATGCTGTAAGGACACAGAACAGCCGCAGACAAATCTTTCCAGTAGCCAGTCTGGTCCCTAATCCTGCCTCAAAGACCCCTCGAACCAGCCTGGATTTCAACTCCAGCCTGCAGAAGTTAAAAACCGCTCACCCTACAGCAGTGCAAACTCCCTCTCTCCAAAGTGCACATGAGCAAGTGGGAGAACGTGCCTGTACCTGTGCATACCCTTCCCTCTACTCTGCAACCAAAAAACGCTGGGTTGCGTGACACTGAGGAGCAGACAACGAAAGGGAGAAATACCGGAGCTTCAGATACTACTGTTGCTGCTGGTGAGTTTTCACGTATCATCAAGTGATGCACGCCACACCCTAGCGATACCTAAATTCTCTATAAGCTCTCACATATAAAGCCAGTGTCCTTTATAGGTTTTTCTCAAACTGTCAGTCCTTACAATGGCCTAGCACCCAAGGGAATAAGGAACAGTCACATCCAAAGGTCAAAGCTAGCTCCAGGTGTAATGAGGGACACTTCTGTCTTCCCACCTACAGATTTTCACTTCAGAGCTATGTTAATGCTGCCAGCTACCCGCCTTTTCCACTTTCTCCTTCAGGAGCTCCATGTTTTGTTTCTCAGGTACTGCTGGTTTCCTCATGCGAGTAAGAAAGGAGTCAAGTGTTTCAAGCTGCTAGAGTCTCCTCAGCATTACCTGTTGGCCACTTGAGACAGCAATAGGTGAAAACTGCAGCTACATTAACAGATGCAATTCAATGCCAGTGCTGCCACTTCTGCAGCTATCACACAGCATGCATGACAACTACAAATATTCCTATAACCCACTGCTGGAAGGCCAAGAAGAGACAGTTTAAATATTGCAACAGCAAACTGACACACCAAGAGAAGATCCAGCATCTAGTCTCTTGAGATGTGGAATTTCACAAAGTAAAGAGATTAACGAAGCAATCAGCTAGCCACAATTTTGCCTTTCTATAAGGCTTCTCACCTTAATATACTTTAAAGGCTGACATATATCGATTGCCACATCTGCACCTGGAATCTGTCAAACAGAAAGGTCACTCTGACAAATAGGGAACAGGGGTTTTAAGAAAAAACTAGAATCCCAACATTAACTTACAATCTGGAAACACGCTACCTCAATTTGCCAAAAGACCTTCAGAAAAGCTTTCTTTATTTCTTTATGCTATCCCTCAAAGAGCGGTAGTGGAGATAGTTCTCCCCAAACCCACTGGGGCAAACCCAAAGAAAAAGGAGAAAGACAGGACTAAGTCATCCTGTGGCAGGCTGAAGTTATGTAAAAATAATGTGGCTATGGGGAGCCACAGACTTAAACTGATGGCTCTCTCATGTATTCAGTTGTTCAGGGGTCCTGAATGACCCCCTTTAAAAACAGCCCTGCATATTAATCTGAAAGCTAGCATCTGCTTCGCCAGCAAGGTCTGACTGCTAGGGCACTAGGACATTCATTCAGAGGTGACGGACAAAGGTGCCTCCCATATCATCCTGGATTCTCTCTGGAGGTTATCCGGACAAAGATCCAACAAAAGCATAACCCTCTGTAGCTTGCAAAAGGAGAGAGAATCACAGCAGACACTTGCATGGCTGCCAGCAGTATTTATGGAGAACTTCCAAGCACCCTGTCTTAGAAGCTGTGGGGGCATGGAAATGACACACAGAGAGAGCACAACAGAGGTGCTGGGAGACATTCTGAGGAGGAGAGAGAGAAAGAAGCTCCCTTCTTCTCCTCCACGCCCCTGTGGGCCATAAAATCACAAATGCTATGCGAGGCTCATCAGACTGATGGCTAAGATTTGCATAGCAGTAGTTTGTTAAGCAGTAGGGAGGCAGGGAGAGGTAAAAAATGCAGAGACCTAGATCACTACTTCTGTTACAGCTGCAGGAAAGAAGAACTGGTTGCCAGAGCATGTTACACCTTCCGCTGACCTTTAAACATCCTCCTGGCCACCCTGAGCTGAGACACAGAGGCTCTCCTCTGGAAGGTATTACCAAGGATTTCTCTCTCTCTCACACATACACACACACATGCACAGAAATGCATCATGAAGGAAGCTTATTACTCTAGGGACCTTCTCCAATCAACGCTGTTTCCTAGGGAAATAAGCTAAAATGATGAACATCACCAACCTGACTTTGTGAGCAGTAAGCTATGTATTACAAGTCAGGATAATCAAGACAAATGGAAAAGATTAACCTGGAGATGAGTGCAAGAAGGGAGAGAGGGAAGAAAGAGGGTGGCAAGATCATGAGGGGCATGGAGCTCACAGCATCTCCTGATTCTTCCAAAGACATGGTAAGGGGTGGGGGAAGGCGGAGGAGGGTACGAAAGGGGCTATTCAGAAAAAAAAAAGAAAAATAAAACAAAACACAAAGACAGACGCTAGGAAGGAGTCTCAGCACACAGGAATACACGAGGAGAGAACTGACAGCACTGCAAGGAACTGAGCCAAGGGTCTCAAAGGTGCCAAGAGCCTCACCCAGAACATCTATTCCAGCCTGAAATCTGAGACAGCCATAAACCATTCAGCTCAGCTGTGGCCCAGAGCTGCCCTGACCACAGGCCTTTGCATCTTTCTTGGAGAAAAGTCACTACAACCAAATCAGCAGCTAGAAGGCCTACAAAAGACGCCTAACTCTTTCCACTGACTATACAGGCAGCATAAGCATGTTGCAGATTTTCTGACTCTCCCTTCCAAGCCAGGGATCTGTTGCCTACATGTTGCACACTTGTGCAGGCACCCGTGGCCTTGGTGCATTCTAACTGGAAAGGACTCAACTTCTGGGGAGGATGAACATCAGGCTCTCTTACCACCGGCTGCTTTTGAGGACCCCTCCAGCACAGCAAGAGGGACAGACAGTTACTAGATAAGATGCAGCACATGATCTATGGCAGGAATGCACACACAGGCTTTGGTGGGAGCATCACTCTCTGTTGATACTGTTTTCACTGCCCCTCCCCTCTCCTCCCCGAGTCACTCTAATCTGGTGAAGGGAAGCGGCGTCCTGAAAACCATCTCCATCTCACAAGAACAGCTCGGAGACTGGACAGAGCTACCAGTCACCTCACCTCCCAGATAAAAACCCACAAACAGCACAGGAGGAACAGGAGGAAATCCACTTCTCCAGAGGTGGAGAATGGGCTTAGCATATCTGCAGTTGAAGAGCTGAGCAGTGCCACCCGAGTCTTTCACAAGTGTGAAATCCCAGCAGCAGCAGCACCACCAAGACCAGTACTCTCTCTGAGAGGCCACCACAGCACTGATAAGCAGCCCATCACCACAAAGCAATTCCCAGGCCTTCTTTGGCACCTACCTGGCCGCAGGACCCTGATTTCCAGCAGGTTGGAGGTCCTGTCCGCCAGCCGCGTCCAGCTGCTGTTGTAGTTCTTCCGCCAGAGTTCAGCCACACACTGGTACTTGCCAGCCTCCGTGTCGCTTGCCCTACTGATGCTCAGACGCACATTGTTGCTGGACTCGGCCTTTTCAATGGCAGTGCGTGTCCGGAAGCCAGCATACCTGTCGCCCCACTGGACCCCACCGTCGCGCGTGAAGGTGACCAGGTCGTGGAACTCGGTGCTGCCCGCCGGCTGGAAACGCCACGTCACCGACACTGGCACCCACGATGGGTAGTGTGGCTTGATGATGCACTGGAGGTCAAACGACTCGTTGTAGGTAACGCCAGGGGTGCGGGAAATAGCTGTGACAGCAAAGCCAGCCTCTGCAGAAAGAGACAAAAGGGCTTTGAGAGACACCTGCCTAACAAGGCCCTGCTCTCCGCTGTTGCTCTCCTGCAAAAGGTAGAGCATGGCTATCCAGCTGTGGGCCTGGAATAATCAGCTGCTCATGTTGCGTTGGCTTCTCTCCTTTGCAATCGCCAAGTGGAATGAACAGCACTAGAAAAATCACACTTAACTGCCTGCATAGTAGTGGCTGTCTGAGTAAGCACTTGTTGCAGTGGCAACAGGGACATGCTCTACAAGGAGGAGAGAGATCTCCAGTAACCCGGAGGGAGAGTAGCCAACCTCAGTACTTCTGCATGCTGTTAAAGCACCACAGAAGTTGGACTCGACAGCCTGTTAGGGAAGTCTGCAACAGAGCAGCAATGGGTACAAAACCTGCCCAGAGAGAGACGTGACTCTGTATGGGGAGCAACCCCTCCTCATTGCCCACTCCGTGTCTGCAGCTGGACACCGGCAAAAGGTTCGTAAAGTAAAAAGAAACAGCTTGCTTTCAAACTTTGGAGAGGTGACAGTGGTTATAAAATCCCAGGATGGAGGCAACGTAAGAAAGAGAGAAGCTGGTTACTGGATTCTGCTCTTCATACAACACAACTTCCTTTTTCTCTTTCAAATTACAGCTATAGGATAGTTTTATACAGTTATCCTCACATATGCACAACTCCACAAGCTAGTCAATACATTTGTCCTCAACTATCACCAGAGTTTGTTGGTTAGAGGAATTTAAAACCAGTAGTCTATTAATAATTTGAGGGCAACATATTCCCAGTTGACTATCTTAGATTTTGGGTCAGGGAATTTTCATTCTGAGTAAGGGAATTTCCATCATTCATTTCTTCAAGTTGCAGAAAAACAATTTTTTCCCCTGTTCCAATTACTTAAATGCAGCCTGTTAATTTAGCAGGGATCTATTTTTCCACCGGTAACATCTACAAGAAGCGTTGAGATACCCAGTGGAGACTTCTAGGAACTAAAGTGGGTTAAGAGCTCTCCTCCCTCTCCAGTGCTGACAATTCAGGCATCTGGTAAAGCCTTCACTGTAGCTCTGAGGGTGGAGTCCCCAGCCAGTACCCAGCAGAAACAGAAACATTTTCTAGATGAGCACGGATCCACCACAGGCTCAAAATTACAGCCTGGGAGGATTCTCCAGTCCCAGGAGATTAGACCGGAGTTCAGCTGCAGCCTGCAGGGTCACTGCCGCTGGCCCAAACGGCCGCAGCGCAGACACCACAATGTTGGCACGTTCCCAGCAAGGGCCTCCGCTGCCCTCATCACCCAAAGGCGTCACTGTGGCAGAGCTCTGGAACGTGTAATTACTGAGACAACAGGTCAGTCTTTGGGATTAAAGCCTCTTGGAACACGTTCAGTGATTATCCAGGAAAGGAATACGAGGCTCAGGAGGCCATCCTCGGCAAGACCGCTCCATCTTATCCTCACTTAAGTTGTCACATACTGACTCTGCAGCAGCTCTCCTGCCCACGCAAGTGTGTTGTCAGGCCCAGTTCAGTGCACAGCAGAGATTTCTGGCCCTAGAAGGCTGTTTTATTTCAAAACCAGCTGGGCTTGTAGAGTTTTATCTCCAGTTAGCCTGGGCTCAATGAAAAGTACTTCTCTTGACTGCCATGCAAAAAGCAGATCTATTCCTTGGGTCCTCAACTCAAACAAACATGCTCACAGCACTTAGGTTAACACATGAAATCCCTTCTTCCTGAGGGGCTTGGTACAAAAGGAGGGAAGCCATGCATGAAAGCAGGCAGATTTTTTGTGCAAGACCTGCCTACAACGTGTCAGAATCCCCTCACCCAGCCAGCCTCACCTCTACCAACTGCCGTGTCTGCCCCCCTTCCTCCCCAGCCATCCAGGGACTGAAGCCCCTGCTCCGCACTGGAGATCCTCAGAAGTTCAGGCACATCTGGTTTCATCCGACAACTGATCTCTCCTCTGGCTATTGCTTCAGAACCACTCTGTAGGGAGATTTACGGGTTCTGAAATAATCTGTGCCGGTTCAGCCAAAGAGTTTCTTACCCTGGCAGACTGGCAAACGATTAGACCTTAACTTGAAACGCGAGTGTCACTTAAATTTACTGCATTTTCTACTAGCACTTGCTGTAGCAATAAACCTTCCTTACCCTTTCTTGGCATATTCTGTTTGAGTTTCTCAAAACACTTTACAAACATTAGGCAGAACAAAAAAACCAGATTCAGCAGCAACAACAAAAAAACCCCGTTTTATCCATTAAATTTCAAGGAGCTACTTCAGTCTTTGATTGTTACAGGAACAGGATCTAGAAAGCTTCTTAGCACTTGACAGAATGTGTTCAACAACCAGGGACAAGGATGGAGGGAGAGGGAAAACTACCTTTTAATCACCTTTTCTGGAACTGCTGGGAAGTTCTGAGCATCTTAACTTTCAGCAAGAGTGAAAGCAATACATTTTTAAATTTGATCACTTAATTTACGATTGTACTCCCTGCTCTACTCCCACAAACCTCCAGCAGTTGCCGAGTAAAGAGAATAGATACAGAGACTTATAGTAGGCTAAATGCCAAGGACCTCAAGAGGAAGATGCTGCTCAAACTAGCTGAGAACCTGCCTTTAATTCTTTACCAACTGAAGTTCTACTTGCTTTCAGAAGCTATATTGCAATGATTTCTAGCTCCAGACAGAGCAGCCTCTGAAAGAAGGTCAAAAGTGAAGGGAAAGAAAGGAGGAAAAAGTAAGATTCTAATCAGAATATGATAAGACTTTAACGTCTCATCTCTCAGATATGTTGCCAAAGCTTAAGATTAATACTGCGGAGAACCAAAAAAATCTATCTCAGCTTTTCAACAGCGTGCACCAATTGTTTATGGCTCTGGCATTTTGCAAATTAGTGGCCTCATAGGAACAGTCATCAGTTCTTCAGTCTCCTGCAGAGTACTTTGGGAACTGGTCCAGGACTTAATATAGCAAGGCCTGAACAGGACCCAAGCAATTCCCAGGCTATGCAAATCCCCTAATGCTCTACCTGCCCTCTCCTAAATCAATGTGGTTTTAGTGTATTTGAAATAGAGGTGCTCTCTGTCAGAGCAGAGTACTGGCAGCAACGATCCTGGCTTCTAGTTCAGCTCGGTCAATGGACTAAGTCGCAGTCTTGGGCCAGCTGCTCAAGGCCTCCCGCGTGGAGGCTCTTGAGGACCGTCCCCGACCCGCGGTTCCTGCGGGCTTCTGATGCTGTAGGAGCTGCTCACAATTTCTGGTGGTCCCCACGTCTCTCACGAGTGGAGGTTTCACTCTCCTGGTCTAGCGAGCGGAGGTAAGGTTTACCTAGGGTCCGCAAGGAGACTTCACTGCCCAAAGATTGCCGATGGAGCATTACAACCCTACTTCCCACAGTCCATCTCCAGCACCACAGGTGACGCGGTGCCCTCTTTCAGTGGGCCAGAAAGCATTACGCTGCCTGCCCGCCTGCTGGTTTCTCTCTTTGGAAGGATGCCAGAAGCATCGCTCCTCTCCTTAGCTATCACCCATCTCACCTGTGTTAAGGCCAGCCCTCAGATTCGGCCTTCAAACACAACAACGCACGCGGCCGTTTTGCACCGACCTACCCAGAAGCTGCAGACTGGGGGCTGGCTGCCGAGTGCCTGCTTTTCACCAGCAAACGCAGGAGAGCCAAGAGCAACCGGCAGGTCCTACGCCTCGCCCTTGCCCCAGGCATTTGCAGGTGACACCCAGGGGGGCTGGGAGACATGGGGAGCACAGTCCCGTGGTCCCCGCGCCTCGAGTACTCACCCAGAGCAGTGACGGACACTGGTGTGCCAGCATGCCGCTCCCCAACCATCTGCCACTCCCCATCCAGCGTCCGCGTCCACTCGGCCACCCGGCATTCGTAGTGGCCCTCATCTGCCTTGACACTGTTGAAGATCTCCAGGGTGAAGGCACCAGGCCGCACCTGCTCCATCTGGATGCCCCCGTAGCTGCTGCGCTCAGCATACAAAGGGCCCGGTTGCAGGGTGCCATCTCGATCCAGCCGTACAATTTCGCTGCGCCGGTTCTGCTTGTCCACCAGCTGCCAGGTGACTGAGAGGCGGCTTTGGGGCCCAAAGCCTGAGCGCACATTGCAGCCGAAGCGTAGGCTCTCGCCCTCCAAGACATTGCTGGCATTGTTGGTTATCTCCAACAAGATGCTTGTCTCTAAGGAGAAAAACGCATATACACAAGGGAGATGATACACACTCGCCACTCCTCGGTCTGCAAGGAGGACACTGACGTCTCGAGAGACTTTTTACCAGGTGCAGGAAACTGCCCACGCATTTGGGTCCAGGCACATCTCAACTCTATGCGTGACCACATCCAAAAACAGCTTGTGGGCAGCGAGCTGCTCCTGGTGACTTGCACAATCAAACCAGGTGTCGGCCAAAGCTCTCTCTCCCTATGGCTCATGAAACACTGACGCATCTTCTGGTTGCGGGTCCAGGACAGGATCTCAAAAAACTTGAGGGAATTTGTGTTGCCACATGCACCGCACGCAACTGGCTCTGCCAAAAAAGCTTCCAACTCCCTGGGCTTTCCCATTCATGTCATTCTGATTTCCATCTTGCCACTTCCACTTCCTGCAACACCTTTTGTGAAAAGCTCTCACAAACTCCCATCACTATTAACACTAGAGGTAGCTATCAGTGTTTGGTATCATCAAAAAAGCAGGTATCCTGAGCTTCCCAGAGATGTCGAACTTTATAGCTGGTTTTTCAGAGATACTGAGTGCTGGTTACTCCTGTTGTCTTCCGTCGGAGTTATGGACACTTAGCACCCTTGAAAAATCATCGCATTTGTTCCTAGAGCTGGTGATTTATGCAATTTCAGGAATGAAATCTGTCATGGTGGCTTTGTCTAGACATACTGCATTTCAGACAACCGTCCAGTGAAACTAACTAGAGTAATTTTCAATGCCAAACAAATGAGACCCAATACTGGTAAGAGAGAAAAGAATTCGAATTTCTTTTGGAGAAACGAGGAGGAAAAAAAGCTTGAGGAGAGGGCTGCATTTCCCCACAAAACCAAGAGATAGGATGCAAATATTACACAAAAGCCTCTCACAGCTACTCCTTTGTTCGGTCAAAACCCACTGCTAGGGTAAGCTGGACGACACTTCCAAGGCTACTCGAGTTGGAGAGAGTGAGACAAAGGAGGAACGCGTCAGTGGACCCTTTCCTCCCACGCTCTTATTTCTGTATTTACAACGTTCATCTGACTAACGTAAAAGGCATTCAGATGAGCCTTTGACTGGGTTGTTTTCACCAGGGTTGGCAGACACACAGTGACAAGAGACCTCTCTGCTGAAGAGCAAACCTGGGCTTGAGGAGCACGTGACTCCTGGTTTCTCCCAGCACACGGCACAACCCCAGCAGCTATGGAGGAACAGTCTTGCAAGACGCCTGAACAACAGCCACCAAGACCTCTCCAGCAACCTATTAACTCTTAAGATAGGCTTAAAGGACAAGCAGGACTCCCCAATAAGACTGCTGAATATTTTGTTGCTCCCAGCAACCTACAGAGCACGGTGAGGCGAGAGGTGTGATAAGACAACCAGAGGCTGTCACACGCACTTTCTACTCAAGGCAAAACTCTCAGCTTGCAGCAACTATCAAGGTGTGGGCATGCTTCCCACCTACAAGCCTAAGCAGCACATATCCCTCTTTTTCCACTGTCCTCTTCCCCTAGAAAAAAATCTTGTCGGTTAGGATTTTAAGCCTCCAGAGCATGCAAACTCTTATCCTCCCTTCTCCCCCTGCTAAAATCCCATTCGGGCAGGGCATATCAAGGCCTCACAAGCCAGTCGCCGTGCACAGCTGAGGCCCGTGGCAATGGCCCCAGGACAGAGTGGGCACGTCTCTACTTACTGAGCGGCAGGACAGTGATGGGGATGTTCTTTGGGCGCTTGCTCTCCTTGTCGATGAAGTCCCCCGTCACAGTCTTCTCCCGCTCAGTCACCCTGCAGTTGTACTTGCCACTGTCCTCGAGGCGGAGGCGGTAGATCTTGAGCACAAAAACATTGTCGCTTTCTTTGGCTACCTTGAGCTGGCCCAGGGCCTCACGCTGGGCAAACTCATTGTTGAGCACCGGCACAGCGTTGGGCCCCAGGCTTGCAATGAGGGAGCTGTTGAAGGCCCAGGAGATGGAGAAGTAGCGGTCAGGGACATTCTGCGCCTCCAGGATGCACCGAAACTCCACTGGCTCGCCCACGGTGTATATCCGCTTCTCCGTCTCCAGTCGGACGCTGAACTCCTTATCTGGAGAGAGACAGACCAACCCACATCAGTGTGGCCAAAGCACACCCGGAGGACCAGCACCCCTCACGTGAGGGCCAGCAACTAATACTACACCTTCTGCAACTCTGCTATATTTACAAGTTGCTGCTGTGTCTCTCTTCCCCCCTCCCTGTGCAGTCAACATCCCTTGAACACATGAATATGCAGGTGGAGGGGTCAGGGGCTTGCTTTCACTGCGAGAGCCGAGTCTACCTGTGCCACAGAGGAGGCAGCTTGCTGCTCAGTATGGCAAAGCTGCAACGCCTCCCTAGCCAAAGTAGAAGGGAAAAACTGCTCATTTTTCCCCAGCCTTTATTACTGGGAGCAGCTCTGCTGTGACTGCAGCAGAAGAGCACTCTAATGAGGACCCTGAGTAATGCAGTCCTCTGAAGCAGCCACCAGCCCACTGAGACAAGGCGTAGAGCACCAACAGGCTCAGCATAGTGCTGGCAACAGAGCTCAGCAGCCCCGGCTTCTGGCCCCACAGGAAATGCTGCTGCTTATTCTGCCAAGCATCCCACAAGGGCCAAGCCACCGCCACTCACTAGAGCAGTGCCCGTCCCTTTTCTAACCTCTTCTAGCTGAGGATCTAGTGGCATTGCGGGATGGTGACCTGGTGCCTTGTCCTACTTGCACTCTGACCACCTGGCCAGCTGGGGTCAAGAGGCAGGGACTTGGGGGATATCAGAGAGGAAGAAAGAGCTCAACTCAGCCTTTAGATCCTCAGTAGGAACCTGCGGTGTTGGCTGGGAGAAGTATTTTGACTTGCAAAAGGGTCTCATGCAATATAGAAATGTTTACTAAATTTATTTTTATTTTCTGCCTGTGTCATCTCCTCACTTTTCAAAATTCTCGTTGCCTTGTTGTCTTGTTGCAAGGACCAAGTGCTTAAAATGCATGCTTTATCTCCTGTTCCAGCTTCCGATCAGTGGCCGTGCCAGGAGAAAGGGCAGAGCAGCTGCCACCCAAGCTCCCTTGCTGTCCCCAATTCCTCCTGGTTGCTATCAATATGCAGCTTCCCTGCATCCAGGCAGCCCACAGTCCATCCTTTCCATAGCTTCATCCAGAGCATCCCGGCCTTTGCTAACAGCCTGCCTAGCAGGGTACAAGGCAGATGAGGGAGCCTGGCATGGGGTAGCTGCAGGCACTTCCAAGGACCCTTCAGAGGACCTATCGGTACTGCTAGGCATGAAGAAAAGGGGGCCTTCCCCACCACAAAACATGGCTTTGTCCTGCCCTGCCACCAGAAGGGACAGAACCAGGGTGAAGGGTGATATTCTGTGATAGAGGACGCTGCTAGTGCAGATCCTTATCTCATCAGTGAGAGGCACACAGCCACGGGCCAGGGAAGTGAGCCATTTCAATAAGAAATGCAGACTGAAGGGAGCCTAGTCTGGCCTCTTGTAGGTAACCAGCAGTGAGGGACCTCAACAACCCTCCTAGGAGCAGTTGCTTTCCAGAGTGCACCCAAGAGCCATTGGGATTATCTCAGCAGACCACAAACACCCAGAGTCTGCAGAGAACCATAGTCTGAAGCTGTCAAGTCCCAGACCAGGCACAACTTCCCCAGTGTTGCATGAAGTATGCAGCAGGAACCTAACCTGACCCATAGGCACTCTGTAACTGGTCTTACAGCCTTATTTATTTTGCTGCCTATCAGCACGCACACAAGCAGCATGGCAATGTGATATGCATCACTTACTGCTCCAGACAGTACCCGAGCTTCCCAACAACAGGTATCTCACACAGCCCCCTTCTCCACTGTCTCACAACAGCATTGCTTGGCTTCTCCCATCACCCAGATGAGCAAGAAAAACAGAGGAGGCACTGACCAGTGGCTTGGACGTTGACAATGGTGCCCTGAGAGCGTTTGCGGGTCATGGCGTACCAAGACTTGTCCGGGTCCTGGATCCACTCAGCTGCCTCACAGTAAAATTCACCTTGATCTGATGGGTGGAGGTTGTAGATCGTGAGCTTAGAGGTGGTCTCTCCCACCTTGTCCAAGCGAATGTCTCCTGTGGCCTGCCGCTGGGCATAGGTGCTCCCGGCCCGCAGGACAAAATCACGGCTGAGGGAGATCACTTCCACGGGTGGCTCACTGCCTCGCTGCCGGTACCAGGCGATGGAGACGTGGCTGTGCTGGGCTGTGCTCTTGGACACTTCGCACTTGAGCTCCAGGGAGTCGCGCTCCACCTTGTTCAGCGTCTGCGGCACGGCAGTCACGCGCAGCGAGTCAGGGATGACTGCAGCAAAGGGGGGCCGGGAGGAGGAGAGAGGGTCAGAAACACAACCTTTGAGTTAGTGACTCTGAAACGACAAGCCAAGGGAGTAACTAAAGTCTGGACATGTGAAAGCAGGGCTAGGGGAGAGGTTTCTTTTTACTGTTGTAACCAGTCATAAGTCGTAGAACTGCAAAGCCCTATTAGGTCACATCTAGTCCCAAATAAAAAGAGAGTCATCCCCAAAGATCTTGGGTGAGAAAGATTGTTACCGACAGTATATATTCTAGAGCTTTGCTTATATTTCTGTCTCAGTGGCCCCCACTACTACACAGCTTTTCATCGCTCTACAAGGGTTACTACTGTGCTGCTTAGCGCATTCACTTCCCACCGAGTATTTCATGATGTGCAGCCTCCCCTTCAAGTTTGCCTCCCCTTCTTTCTGTGCCATCACTCTGTCCTACCTCCCTGGACCATGCTTAATAACACCCCCCCCCCCCCCTTCCTCCTAAGGCCTTTCAGACACTGGTTAGCCCTGGCTTGGGTCTTCAGCTCCTTAGTCCCTGTTTGGCCAAGCTAAACATATTTAGTTCCTTTAATCTTCCCTCATAAAAAAGTCAGGAGATCCAATTCCTCTTTCCTTTGTTTATGTCCTTTCACGTTTTAATGACCCCCTTAGGCAAAACAATGGGGTTTCTGCATTCGTAGGGAGCCGGCTCCTTTGAGGGCAGCAACGCAACTGCAAAACGCCCAATGCTTGTTCCTGGGACACAGACACATCAAGGCATTTGGTAATAAAACTGCTGGCTGCATTTCAAGTTGATTAACCAGAGGAAAGGAAATAAATGCCACAAACCCAGTATGAGCTGTATATGGGGCACATGGGTGGCGGGGTGGGGGGAGAACTCTTGCAGTGAAGCCACAGGGGCCAACAACCAACTTCCTGAGGAGGGGAGAAGGCAGGACACAGCAGGAGAGCAGCGCGGGAGCACCTCACCAGGCAGAAAGCCCTTTCACTCCCTCGGAGGGACGCCTGGTGGAGGCTCCCCCTTCCCCTCTGCCACGTTGCCCCCAGGGCAGTTTGAGAGCTGGGCACATCGGTGCATGCTGAAATGCACAGGGTTAACGAACTAACCCCCCCCCCCGCTGCCAGCACGCCACGCTGGTGCTGCCACAGCTGCGATTCCGCCTGTCCAGATTTGTGGGCAGTAATGTCCAGGAGAGAAAGGGACAGATGACTGACTGCCAGTAACTCTCCACCCCTGCAGCTCAATCAGATGGGACCGAGAGCCAGAGCTCTCAAAATCCCGACACATATTTTCTGAAAAGCCAGAGCCTTCTCCTTTACTTCTCTCTGCCTCCTCTGTGCCATATGGGAGTGACAGTGGAAAAAAAAAACCAATCACATAACTGGATTTACAAAGAGTGAACAGCTACTAAAATCAAGAGAGAGAAAAAAAAGAAAAACTGCAGCAGCACGCGTTTGCGAATGCAGTACCTTACTTTTAGCAAGAGGTTCTACCACAATTAGATAGACTTTCTTAAAAAAGCGTTTCTAAACTTTGTCGTCTCAAGGAACATCATGCTGAAAAGAGTAACATAAACCTCCTCCCCGCGTCTGCACACAAGGCAGACAAGGCAGCATCACTGAATCTGTTAATGCCCATAGTGCCACCGTGTACTGGCAGAATATAATTAACATATCTCTGAACAGTTTCATTGACAACACTGAAAGATTTGACAAAATTAGTTGTCAAAAGTTTCATCTGTTTCATTCAGGCACTGCTACAAAAAGCAATGAGTTGCAGTCAAGACAACCACTGGGATTATTTACGGCAGAAAAGGCAAAACAGAAGAGGGGAAAGAAAAAAGCCACGCGATGCAGGAAAACGAGGGGTACATCTTCCCTCGTCCAGCCCGGCTGGGGACCTTCGCTTTTACCAAGAGTTCGCTACCCAGGGAATTTACTGCCGCAAGCAGGGAAAGTAGCTGGTAAGAACCGTCCACACAGCAGTCGTTGCCCCTGGTACTGGCAGCCCAGCCGCGTCTCCTCTTCCCTCCCTTCCCCTCAGCCCCTCGCCCTGCCGCCTTGCTCGCTGCCCACCAGCTAATGACCTCGGGCCAATTTTCCAGGCTTTACGGCGCCCGCCAGGAGCCCGCCTCGTTTTGCGTTTCTCTCCTTCCCTCTGGCTCCCAAGCGGTGGTGACAGCCGGCAATTAAACCTCCTGGCTCACGACTCCGGCATGATGAGATTTAAATTTCTCATTTAAAACCTCTCTGAATAATTTCCAGAGCAGTGCAGCTCCATTCTCTCTGCCCTCCAGCCACAGGCTCTTACAACTTTTTCTTGTATTATTTAAATGAATTAAACCTGATGTTCATCTTGCTCGAGTTACTTTCCCGCTGAGCTGCTTCAAAGGCAGAGCTCCCTACATCCGCCTCCGTACACCAACTCTCTGGGTGAAAACAGCCAGAGAAAGAAATCTTGCCAGCTGGGAACGCAGTCCCAGTCCCCAATACCTCTCCCTCCATCAGTCCTGAGCTCTATAAAGAAGAGGTGCCCATCCTCCTTCCCCAATGTGGGAGCTCTGCGTACCTCCCCGTGTGTCTGCACCCCGCTGTCACCAGTGCACCTCAGCCTCGCTGCTTGCGACTAAGGGCACTTCTTAACGTCGGCGTGTCCCTGGCTCAGCAAAGCGAGCCACAATATGTGTAATTATGGAGCATAAAGCTGGCCTGCAAGTTGGAGCCACGCGCCCCCGCCATGAAACACAGCACACAGTCCAAAAACTGAGCCCCAAGCAAAGCTCCAACAGTAGCAGCCGCATTCAAAAGTGCTTTTGGATCCTACCTCCTCAGTGGGAAGGAGGACGGGAGAGCCAAGGCTGCTCAGCCCTTGCTCAGCCCTTCCAGGGGCTGGGTGCAAATCAACACGCACACACAGTTTTGCCAACTGGACTCATGACTTCATTGTTTCCGGATCCTAATCTGGCTGGAGGGTTAGCATCATTTGTACCACATGTGCAAGCTACTGCCAAATATGTCCGGGGGGTGGGGGGGGGAGAAAAAAAAAGGCAGAAGGCAGTGGTGTTTTGCTGAGGGCTGTAATTTTACTGTGGTAATGCCTGACGCACTGTCTTGCAGTCTTCGTTCTTTTGGTAAAAAATCCACCCATATCCTCCCAAGCAGATGAATCAGTAAGATTTTTTCAGGTTGCCTGCAGGCTCGAGGCAATAGTCTTGAATCAGTTTGGTGTGGGATTACATTCAGCGGGTCACCGTCGTATCCAGGAGGACTCTCTTAATGAAAGCCCAATTTCTGCAGGATGAGATGTCACAAGGGATAGGTAAGTGCTTTGAGCTGCCTGGACCAGTGGGGAGGCTCTGTGTTTGACACCACTGCTCTCACGCTTGACCAGCGATGCACAAGCGACTTTTTTAGTTACGCTGCAAGATGCATCTAGTGTATCGGGTTAGGGGAAGGGGGGAGGAGAAAGGGGAAAACGCTGCTCTGAAAATACATGTGGAACGACATCACACCTCATTTCAGAAACCTGATAACCATTTCATTTTGAATGCTCTGGAATATCTGGGGCGCTCTCAGAGCAATCTGAAGTCTGTCCGGTCTCACGCATCAGCTGAACTCCCCGAATGCTTTGGAGTGCAGAGACTTTACCAGTGAGAAGGCTATAGGTACGACTTAACAAAGAAAACTAGAGCAGGTTAGGCCTATGAGTCACGGAGCGAAAAATAAGCAGGGAACTCTGCAAAGGTACTTTTCAGAGCATGACATCACATGCTGAGAGGTGCATATCCAAAGAGAAATTTCTCTCAAGCCAGCTGCCAGGCCCAGGTTTCAAGAACGCCAGCTCGCATATCTGGCCTTGTGGACCTGAGCAACTTCCCCCCAGAGTTTACCTGGGTGCCCTATCTCCACTGCCTGTCAGCGTGCTGCAAAGCCGTATCTCAACGGTGGCACTTGTCCAACAGCCGCGCGCTCTTCAGACTTGCTAGGGTTTTGGGGGCCCTCGCCATAGGGCTCACGCTTTTGCAAGCTGGGCGTTGCGGGAGAAAGTGTGCACGCTTACCCAGGAAAGGACGGTGGGATGCCCCAGTGCCTCCTCAGTCCAGAAATCCTACATCCCTGACACGAGGATGTCAGTCTGAGAGAAAGCCTCACTGGCACTTCTGCTTCTAGACACATCCTTTGGTCTGGTCTTTCTCTCCCAGCTACTGGTTGGTTCTCCTCCCGTTTGAATGTACCATTCAGGTAGCCCATCTTGCGCATCCCCCAACACCCAGCCTTGCCTCTTCCTCCCCAACCCAAGTCCCTCCCTGTGGCCACCTTGCCTAGCCCTGCAGCTCTCAGGCAACCCAGCTGTGTCTGCAGAGCTTACTTGTGTCAGCACGCCCCTGGTTTGTTGGTGGTAAGCCAGGCAGAGGGAAAGCACCCATCTGGAGCAAGCCTACTGGCTACTGCCATCCTTGAGCCCATCTCCTGACACTGGCCAGAGCAGACAGCATCGAGCCTTTACTTACATCATTTAAAAAGCAGCAAGAAATAAGGCATTTCCTACTAGCCCCCAAGCCATGAGCTGCTGCAGAGGGCACTGAGATAGGGCCTCGGAGACGGGTGAGCTGTGGTGCGCACACAGCCCAAATTTTGAGAGCTCTTGAAATAATAAATGTTAAGAAGCGTTGCCACTAGAGGGTGTCAGGGACCCAGCTAGGGAGACTCCCAGTGCCCTGCTGTCAGGAGGAGGAGGAAGAAGAGGAGAGCCCCTAGATACTCTCCCGGGGGACTGGGTCCCAAGGGGCATGCCCTCCTAGGGAAGCCTGCACACAGCTCCAGTCGCATCCGCTTCAAATGCACACCGCAATAAAGCGTGAGTGATGAGCACGCTGTGAGCTACATTGAGTGCTAACAGATAGGGAATTAAGGCATATACTTTTGGATAAGGAACTGGCTGAAGATCTCCCAGGAAAAAGGGAGGAGCAAAGCCTAGACAGTTGGACTCAGCACGCACCCAGGCTCTCCAGCACGGTCTCCTCTGAGCTGCTGGCATCTGCTCTGTTTTCAGCAGTGTGGAGGGCCCTGCTGCACGCTGCCTTGCGCAGACAAGGTAAGACCGGAGGTGTCCCTCATTTTCCACAGCCTGGCTCTGGTTCTTTCCTGAGTATCCAAACCCCCTATGAGACCCCAGGGATAGGTAATCACAGGTCTCGTGTGATGGACACAAATGAGAGAGCTACCAATATTTTGTCTGCTTCCAAGCAAAGCAAAGCAGCAAACCTGTCTGGGATACAGTTTGCCCCGTTTAACGATGCATGAGGAGTGGCAAGAGCTGGGAGCCAAAGGCAGGAAAGTTCCCTCGCTTGAGTCCGTAAAATAGTGCTGTAAAAATCACTTATTGTCACTGTAGCCTTACACTGCAGGCAGCTCAGGAGCAAGCCAACTTATACAGACTACCCAGCACAGCAAGGCCACCTCAGGGCCACTCTACCACAAGGAAAACCCACCAGCCTCTACTTCTCTTGGGTTTCCTTATTGTTTTTACCCTCCAACACACTTCAGGGGCACCGTACAGCGCTATCCAACTGCCCACTTCATACCGTCTGGATAGAGCTAAGTTTGCCAAGCGTCAAGTGTGAACTACTTAGGAAGAACAAATACGCGCACTCCCTGCTACCAGGGAGCTGCTTTCGGCTGAGAAATACTGCTCTGGATTTTAAAGGGAATTAATGAGAGAGTTATGTTTCCATCTGCCCCATGACATCTTGTTGCCTCGCAGGGATCCCAGCTCAGAGCTACCAACCTCCTTCCCTGATCCCTCTGGTTGTTCTTGCAAGACAAGAACAAGCTGCTCCAGATGAACTGTGATGCTGACACTGCCAGTTCAGAGGAGAGCTCTGGCAGGCACTGAATGACACCACTAACAGGAACGCACGCAGGAGCGGCAGGCACAAGGATTTAACATTTCATTATTAGCCTCTGCAATCTGCTGTCCCTTCTGTGACCACCAGCACTGTCCCAGAGGGCACCACTGCGGGAGCCCTGCTATGCCACGCTACCCATTACCAGAGTCACTACACCTGCATCCATTTCTCCTTAAAACTAGCAATACTCTTCACCATCAAAACAAAAGAGGCTTCATTTGTCTCTAGTGCAGAAAAATCAAGCACCAAGTTTTACTGAAGCCAGGCAAGATACTTCCGCTGCCTTGCAAAAGGCAAACGTACTGTGGGAGGAAAGAAAGGGCATCTGCCATCAGTCTACCCTGACGCAACAGAAACAGCTGGAGAGGACCTACCTTCTCCCAGCCGCAGCAAGCTTTTAGGGACCCGTGATCCTTGTCCCTCCCCCACAGCACTACTGATTTCCATTCCTTACAGGATCCAAAGACATGTGCACACGTGTAGCAGGAGGAAAGGGTGGTGATAAGGAAGAAAAGATATCTAAATTAGCAATGTAATCCTCTCAGGCATCATGCTTGGCAATTAGCCGTACATGCCGATGCCTACCTGCTGCATAACACCAGACATCACTCCTCCTACCTTGTCAATCAGAAGTTGGGGTAATGCCTCCAGCAAGGAGGAAAACACATGCTGTGCTACGTTGTGAAAGTGACAAAGACCCTCAAATGTCACCTCTGCAAGCAGACAACACTGAGATCACGCTGCTGGTAACGTCCCTCCCTTGCCTTGATTTTAAATTCCAATGAAAAACTCATAGGTCACGTGGCGAAAACACAACAGGAATAAGCAAAAAGCTTTGTTCCTGTTGTTGCTGCTTATACGTTTCATGCACTGCCCAAGGTCCCACCTACGACCAGAATGTGTGGGGGAGCAGGGGAGAAGAGAGGGGGAGACTGCTGAGATCTGCTAAAACCGTAAAGTGGAAGGTTAACTGGAGAGCAGAGGCTATGAGAGAATTACAAGCTTTCACACGCCAAACTCAGTTACAGACATGGAGTTGAGTACCTTGACTCCCGATTGCACTGCCTTCATCCAGTGCTATTCCAGGAAGCACAAAGGGGATCATTTCTCTCTGCAGGATGATCAGCTCTCATCTGAATACTTTCTGAATACTCATCATGCCTTTACTTTTATGCTAGCTACCTGTACTGCACAGGTGTGCCTGGGCCCAGAGAAGCAGCGTAGCTGGGCAGGGATGCCTGCCGAAGCTCACAGAGCTTGAGCCATTTACAAAAAGACCCACCTCCAGGAGCCAGCAAGACTTGCCTGTTACAGTCCTTGCAGAGTGCTTTATGAGCCATGAACGAGAAGCAGGAAATGTTCACCTTAAACGTTCGAGGAGCCTTCACCCAGCCCGCAGAAACGTTTCTGAACGGTTCGAAAGAGACACCACTCGCGTACACAGGCATGTTTGACCTGCTAAAGCGGAGAGTTAGACAAACGCTGAAAAAGCAGCATGACTTTGCAGTAAGGATTCCAGTCACCGCAGCGGGGAGCAGGAAAACGCTCCCCATATCCGTGCCGTCGTTAACAGAACGCAAAGAGAACAGCATTCCTACGCGAGTTAACTGGCCGCGGTCGTCACAGTCCTGAGCGGCAGCTCTGTGCTGTGCAGTTTGGAGACATGATGCATCTCTGGCAAGACTAACTATGAATACGCTTTTTGTCTCGGGATCTCCCTCTTCCAAGTAGTACAGAGCCCAGAAAGCTGAAGCCTGGCTGGCAAAGGGAAGCGCATGTTCTTGGCACGCAGATTCTCCCAAGTTAGCGCTGGTCTGGAGAGCAGCGGGGTCCCTGACCTATTTCCAACAGGCCACAACAGGAAGATTGAAGAGGAAAACCTACCGCCCCCAGGGATATGTTTGCTATGTGTAGGAGGACGCGTGTGGGGTCTTCTCCTCTAGAAGGTTCATCAGGGTGCGGGGAGCACTTTAAAAAACGGTCTCAATGAACTTTCTCTCTTCTCCCTCCTCCCCATCAACAATAATGATCGGCTTCTGACACTACAAGGAAAATTTAAAAGAACTGTTAATAAACCAGTTGGTTTGGGAATTACGTTGCTTCAGTAAAGCCCAGTCTACACTGTCCTGCCTGAGCAACGAGGACGGTTAAAGATATTTTCAAGTGAAAGGCAGATGAAAGAGGGGGGGAGGAGGCAAAAAAAACCAACCAACTGAAAAAAAAAACCCTGTATCCACCGTTCACATGTTTGTGTGCACGCAGCTTTTTAAAAGGGTAGTTTATTACTAATTCAGTTGCTGGCAGAAGGCAATAGGGGAACCAAAGAGTTAAGTAAGATGGCATAGCAGTTGTTTCACAGCAGTAGTAATAAATCCTCAGATTACAATAGTATCCTTGTTTGTATGTTAACGACTGGTTGGAACGATTATATCGATAGAAATGCATCTCTCAAAGCAACAGGACAAGTTCAAACAGTCAGTGGGAAAGGGCACAGGAAAAAAAATATAAAGTAGAAGAAAGGGGAAAAAGAGAATCGGATAGAAGATATGTGAATTGGAAATTAGGTCAGCTTTCCGACTCGGGGCCTGAAGTCCTTGCACACTGCAGAATCCCTTAGTCACACACTTGACCTGCTCCGCATGCTCGTTTGGGACGATTACGTACACTCCCTGGTGTGCAACAGGAGAGGATGCCATGGTGCAGCATGCTCTGGCTCGTGCTGCGCCCGGCGAGCAGGGGAGGCTCCCTGCTGAAGGCGTCCCCGAAATGCATCCAGCCCCGGCTGCCGAGAGCCCTGCAGCAGGCCAGGATACCTTGCCTTGTTTACCTGCTCGCATGCCCTGCTGCGGGGTTGGGGCACTCACAGCACCCCCCAGGGCTACACCGCCAGCAGGGCTCGAATGAGAAACCCGCCGAGAGCCCAGGGCTCACGGGCAACGAGAGTAGACACACGCAGCCCTAACGCTGCCTCAGACTCCCGTTGTCTCCAATAGACCCAGAGGAGCTACAATTTTCCCAGCTGCTTGCAGATGACCAAGTGATTCGGTTTCAGGAGAAGCGGTATCTGCCCTCCCTTTTCCACCAGGGAATTTTGGGGCTCCTACCTGCCCCTGCAGCACAGCAGACTTCAGTGCGCTCCCCTGTGCCTCCTCTCACTGAGGAGCAGCAGCTGCTCCTTCAAATTGCTGCCCCTCTTCCCTCAGCTATTTCCAATGTAGCACAGTGGGTGCTTGGGAGAAGGAGCATTTATGCCTCCTTCCCTGGTTTTGCGATACTCCATCGCCTCTCTCATGCCCCTCCGCTCACAGCTGAAGCAGTTACGGGGAGGTGGGGAAGACAGAGTTCTGCTAACAAGCTGCTTTTTCTCTCTCCACCCACCCAGGCCCAACACACCCCAAGGAGCATCTGGTTATGAGGACAGCTAATTTAGGTGGAGAAGTTCAAGCGACCTCATTAGAAAAGAGAAACCAGAAAGGGGCAGTATGTGAAAGGAGAAGGAAGCACCCAGCAGGGAGAGTCATGATTTGTTCATTAAGCAAAAAAACATGATTTGTTCATTAAGCAAAAAATTAGCCAGAGCATGGGTGAAGTAAACCCTGAGAACAGGCTGCCTAAGGGGCAGGGATGCTCAGGACGCAGAGGTGCCCACCGAGCAGGGAGACCCAGGTGCACAGTGGAGGCAGAGAGCACAGGCTCTCCATCTCCCAGCAGCAGGAAGGATAAAAACTTTCAACATCCAGCCCCTGCCCCACACACACTCTTTTGCAGCCCTGCTCTGAGTTGGGTGCTCTCTGGGAGGACAAGTGGGCAAACCAGCCTACAGTTAGCACACCTTCAACACGCAAAGTGGGAAAAAGGCACGCCGTGATGGCAGAGATGACACCCAAAAGGACATGATGGGCTGGGAAGAGGGTGGCACAGCCAAATGAAGTGTCTTAGACTCTGTCCGGGTAAGAAACGGCTCGTGGTAGACAAATAATGGGTCCCTTCTGCCAAACGATGATACTCTTCTCTGGAATAGGGAAGCTTGTACTTCATGACAGCTTGGATTTCCCTGCTCTGTTCCCCAACACCTTAAAAGATGCAATTTCTCTTTACATTCAGTATCTGCGCTCTATGGTTACACCCTACTACACACTCAGCTCTTATATAGGCCGGGACCCAAACCAGAACCGGAAGAAATTCAGGCACGCTGCAGCAGCAGCCTACTCCCACCGCTTTGCCGAGGGTAAAGCTTGCACATTGGCCTCCGCCTAGCATGCCCCCGGCCGTGGGCTCTCTGCCCCCAATTCGATTGCTGAATGAAACGTGGCTCCAGCACTGTGCTGCAGAGCACCTGCATCAGCCATCTGCCCACTCCCCAGCGCAGCTCCAGCCCGGGCGGATGAGCTCTCTCCAGGACGCAGCCCAGGGGGAAGGCATTTGGGGAAGAGAGCACCGGGCCACAAACCGCCCTGGACATCCAGCAGCCGCACGGTGCGTTCAGCTGCTCGCCTGCAGCGGCGATAACCGCCAGCAGTGAGCAAACGTGAGTCAGCTCACAAACCTCTCTCTCTCTCTGGCAGCACTTACTGGATCTTCCTCCCTCTCACCCTCGCAGGCTCGCCTCTGCAAGGGTTTGGCGCTCCCCCTGATCCCGAGCCGGAGAGCCCGGAGGTAGCTCCCGCAACTTAATGCAAGCTCCCGAGTGACTGCAAGTATAAGGGTAGAGCACGTTAGCACACACCTCTTGCACCAAGGGTTAAGCTGATGCGTTCTGCTTAGCTCACCAGCGTTGTTAAGAGCGGGAACGTGGAAATCTACTGCAGCTTAGCTCACACAGAGTAACCTGTTAAGCCACTGTCTCCCTGAGCCCTCAGCATCAGCCAGGGAAAGTGAGAAATACCTAGCAAACGCAGAGCCAGGTAGCCAACACAGCTTTTGCTAATGCAACTTCTCTGAAGCTGTGTACGCACTACCATCTTAATGTTTTATATCTCTGAAGCTAAAGTTAAGAAATGATAGACTGGAAAGCTTACAAATCCTCTTTTCTGCCTTACTCCATTTAACCTTGCGTACTCAGGCAGACAATACAAGCAACTAAACAGGGAGCGCATCATATACTATAATTTCAAAACAATAAAAACACATCTCAGGCCATACTCCCAGTAGGCTATAATATTGTCCATGGTTTTTTATTTTTTTCAGGCGGGTCACCCTTCTCAAAAAATCAATTTTAGAGGAGGATTCTCCTCTACTTCAGCTAGAAGAGTAGCATCAACACCACAAGAAACAGCAGAACCATTTTCAGAGATTAGCATTTGTGTTTCGAGAGGCCAGCAGAGAAAGCAGAAGGTCAAGATGTACACGTGAGAGTTTCCTTCATTTACGTAATAATGAATGTTATGAGATCTTTTAAATTCCTTCTTCCCATCCGCCAAGTACTTTCTGGGATCTCCCCTGTCCCAAGCATTGCAAAGCACAGGACTAGAATTTCCAAATGATCCCTTCTGGCCAGTAAATCTTTCCAGTCAGCAGCAGTGATTCATTTTTGCTTCCAGTGGAAGGTAACACAGACCAAGACACACTCAGAAGAGGATTCCTGTGAGCAGCATTTTTTAAACTAAGGAATCTTGAGGCTTCTGAACTGCGATCAGGGTCCTTGTGTTAAAGGCAGCTAGTGCAGCACAGTCTGACATACAGTAACTAGAGAAGAGGCACTGAAAGCCAAGGGAGCGCACCTTGTATCATACACAATTGCAGTGGCTGAGCAGGGGAACCAGCACATGGCTCCAGAGCCGGCGTTTTGGATCTCATACCCTGATGCATCCACCCCCTCTAAAAAATGCTTTGTGTGCTTTCAACACACAAGAACAGAGTATTTCAGCCCTTCACAAGGTTGAAACCATCTCCTCAGAAGCAAAGCACCAAAGGAAACAAGGAAACTCATAATTAGGCTTTATTTTATACTATAGTCCTAATTCTCATTCAACCCAGGACTAGATCTTAAGTTCCCATGGGAAGACAAGTTAAATTTCTGCATCAACAGGGAAGAAGAGATCAGAACCAAATCTTCACGCGCTTGTCTGAGAAGATTACTGAGAAACAGATGGTAATAAAGGGGTAGATGGCGGGAAGGTTTGAAACCTAAGAACAAAAATATCCCCCATACAAACTATGAAAGTGGAAATCATCTTTTCCTCTGACAGTCCTCTTTAAAGCGCAAAAATTGTTTATAACATGTCTCTCTTCACCAGACAGCAAACCATTTTCTGAGTCACAGTCAGTGTGAGCTGAAGGGCGCTAGAATGAGGGATGTTGGCTCTTGACACTTCCAAGTTACCTTCCTCCAACAAGGTTTTGGCAGCTCAAAACCATTGCTTTGAAGCTAGCATCCCTGTGATGACTGAAAGGCAGGATCTGGCTGACTCCCTGCTCCCGCAGGATGGAGACTGAGTTCTCCCAACCATGAGGAACACCTGCTCTCCTCCTGCATTAGAGACTGTGGAAAGCAGAATTACGACAAAAAATGCATATTCAGCCTAATAGTTGACAAAATTCTGCCACATCAAGGTAGCATGGATAAATGAAGGTAACATCCATTTCTGCAAATCCATTTTCATGACGAGCTTCTTTCTGTTGTAGTTCTGCAGACCTCTTATGCATCAGGCAATGACGACCTCTCTTCTTTAAGCTCCTCATGCTCCAAGCTTCTTACAGTTCGGCTGGTGGTGATGTGGGGGACAGAAGGTAAGAAAAGGAAGAGGGGAGTCCAGCTACAAAGTGCTGTGCTTGGAAGTGCTCTTCAGAGGGAGTAGAGAGGTCTGGTCTTGCTCCAGTGTAACAGTCAACTAATCTGGAAAAGCTAGTCTGGCACGTACAAACAGTTCACTTTTTCCATTAGTATGCTTGGCATCTTTTATGTCAAAGTATTTTATATATATAGCTATCTTTACATTCACCAGTCTGGGCACTCCAAGCGCACTCTCCCTCTTCCCCACACTGCCTTCTCTCAGACCTTTGCTAACCTCTCTGATTATCACCCAAAAGACAGATGGCCACCATCAAGTTGCTCCCTCTGCAAAAGGGCACTGTCTGCAAAATTCAAGCAGCACTCCCCCATTCAGTTACAGAAGGGGGGGGGGCGCATCACTTTTTCCTACAAACCATGCTTTGTTTGAAGGAGATAAGGAAGACAACAGGGCTTCTCGAGGCAGTGGAGAAAGCTGTGAGCAAGCATCAGTTGAAGGAAACGACGGTGGATCTCTTGTCACAGAGCTCTGGGCTGCCTCGTGAAGAAACTTTTGTTCACCACTTCTAAGGCAGCAGCTCCTAAACCAGACAGGGAGGCAGAACGGACACGCTCAATAGTTCCTGCCTTACAAATTATACTCTCAATGTTTTTGTGGCTTGTGGGTAACTCATTTCCCAGAGATCAAAGCTCCTGAATCCTCTCTCCTCCGTGAACTTCCTCCAGACTCGTGGCACAGGCCAGCAGCAAAGCCCTCCTCGTAGATGCCTCGCGCTGTAGCTGTTGGACCCTTGATACGGGGAGGTAGGAGTGAGGAGTGCAACAAGAGTTTCTAGGAGCAGCCTCCTTCCCTCTTTCCCAGCACAGATGACTTCATGTAACTACAATGGACTTGCACTCACCACCATTAAACGCTGAACAGCAGCATCAGTTTCAGAAAGAGTGGACACTTTCTCCAGCTTTATCACCACTGAACGTTTGTCTACCTCCTCTCCATCACAGGACCTCGCTCATCAAGCAATCCTTGTGAGGCGAGCAGCCTGGCAGAAAGATGGCTCACTCACAGCCTGCAGGAGAGACGTATGCTGCTGCCACTTACAGACACAAGGCAAAGGTTTGAGTTTTGCGAAATATGGTTGGGTTTTCTAGTGCTCCAGGTTTTCCAGGACCTCCCCAGTCCTGCTCTGCAGTACAGAGGCAGTGGGTATTTTAAACTAAGTGTTCTGGAAATAAATCCCACATTCAAACCAATAAACAAAAATGTGCTTTTGGTGCATGTATCAGTAACCCAAAAGGTACAAACCATACCAAAGCAGTGCATTAAAACAAGCTCAGAACAACAAAGAAAAATCAAGAATAAGATAGCAAATAGGAAGTTTCCATGATGTCTCCAGTGCAGGATCAATACCACTGACTCCTGCAGGATCTTGGATTTTATTTATAGCACTTCCAGTTTTCTACTTGTAAAGCTTCTGAGCAAGAGCCAAGCACAGCTGATACATTGCTGTCCCCAGGTCTCCAGACAGCTCCAATTTTCCAGTCAGTGCTTGTTTTGCCATTGCACCGGAGTGCAAAAGGCTCCGAGAGCTGCCCACTTCCCAGCTGCTGTTTACTACCCTATAGGCAAATGGCAAAAGGACCAGCATGAGGCATTTCACTTGCCTTGCAACTGCTTCTTGAGCATGATCCCAGAGGTAGGCAGGCTCTGGAGCTTAACTAGCTATGACGGCAAGAGAGACACGTCCAGGGACAGCAGCGAATACTCTGTCGGTTGCCGTGTTTTCAGCAGGCCGGGGAAAAGCGTAACATAATGGAAACATCTCCATCTCATATCAGCCTGAAGACTCTTGAATGGAAGAAGGGAGAGAGAAGCTCTTCCCAGCAGTTACAAGAACAGGGGACCTCCAGATGTACCGGACTTCTCTGGAAGGTAAATACGGGAACAATATCCAAAGATAATGGTTTTAGATCGCTGAAAGACAATAGACTGCAGGACAAGCTTCTCACCAGAGCTGTATGTTTGGACAGTATCTTCTTGCACTTCTACCTTTCATATCAGCATCTGTCCTCTAGACGTTGTCAGGCTACCATGAGCTTACAGAAACTTAAGCTTCAAGAGGAGACAACAAGCAGATGAAAGAAGTTCCTGTAATGTTTCAGCCTCCTGTGTTTCATATCCAGAAATGTCACTGACTCTCTGCCTCGAGTTGAATATGCTCAGTGCCTCAGTTTCACCATCTCTGATGCAGAAATAATGACTTGACTCACAAGCACCTGTAAAGTTTGAAAGCCCGAGATTTATCATGCAGAGGAGCTATGGTATGCAAACAAAGTACATATTGGGATCCTGATAAGGTACTTAGCCATGCATCATCCTCACTCTGCACTGTCTCGGGGTGGGGGTGGGGGGGGCGGCTTTTTTTTTCCTCCAAGCAAGTAGAACTGGAAGACTGAATGGGTCAATTTGCAGAACTATGACCAATTAGTCGATGTGACTGATCATCTCATTACAGAAAGCTGAGCACACCAATGGCAAATGGTCAGAAGAGATTAAATTAATTATTCAACTCATGGCAGGTGCATGGACCCCACAGCCCTTTAATAGCTTCTCTCCTGCCAAATAGCGGAAGCCTGGCTGATCCCACTCTTAGTACCATCTTGGAGAATGAGAGTCTGCTGTAACATAGCCTCTGTGTGTAGCCCAAGAGATTAGGCTCTGTTCAGGGGGTTTGCTCTTCAGAAGCCTTACCATTCTGCCTAACTGGAAGGAAAAGCAGGATATTGCATGTCCCTCCACCAATGAAATAAGCCTATGGGATCACAACGTGAGTGTGTGCACCTGTCTCCCATCTAACTTTAGAAAGTGCCTATTACTTTGACAGTGGCTAAAGATCTCAAACAAAATTTGAGAGACGGGTAGCTAAGTTTCACGGGTTTCATGAAGTAATTGGAGGTATAGCAGAGATGCCTACAATATATTAATATTTTTCTGAGGGAAACAATGCAATGTTTGCTCAATCCTTAATTAGACTCCAAGGAAGTCACTTAGAAGAGAACCGTGGAAACATCCCAATCACAGAACAGCAATGCTGGCACTTTAATAGATACCTAGGAATTGAACCATGAAGCAAAAACCACAGGAAACCAAGCTTCACTAGTTCATCTGCTCACATTTTTTCCTCTTTCCTTTATAAAAAAGAGCTCTTATCAAAACTTGGCACTGAAACCAGTATGCTATCCTGTCGAAGACTGGGGACCCATTCATCCACTCAGATCAAGAAATCCACCAAAGGTAGACTCAGGAGCACCGTCTTGTACCACAATTACGACATCTCCCCCCTCCATGCCTATCGATGTTTTGTTCCCTGTAACCCAGACCTTTAAAATGGGACAGTTTTAAAGGCTATCATATTTCAGATCATAGCTAAATTCCTGTAATCATGACCTCATGACCTTCAAAAAAGGAAGAAAAAAAAGAGCTCTTGCTTGCTCCTTTTTCTGTTATATTAAAATAGCAAGAAAGACTTTTTTTTAATTATTCCATTTTTTCCCCCCCGAACCCTTGTTTGAACGCATTAGATATTCAGGTCTCCTCTCCCCTGGCAGACTCAAGGGTGACTGAAGAACTAGTGGAATCATGAAGCACAAAAGAAAGAGCAGAGAAATCAATAAGGGAAGGGAGTTTTAGTTAGACTCTTAGCATTCATAAGTCCTGGCTTGTTTCTGTTAAGATCTCTTAACAGATATGCTTGGGAGAAAATTTCCTTGGGAAAGACTCAATACCTGCAGCCCATTTGCAGGGATACAAAAAGACTTCCAATGTACACTTGAGATTCCAAATAAGCCTTCCAGTAAGGTTCTTCCAAATACAACTGCTCTATAGCAAAATGAATTGTACAGCATCACTGCACCCTACTTCCCCAAAATAAACAAGTAGGGAAGTGATTTAAAAAAAGGGAGGGGGAGGGAAAAAAAATCCTTGTTTAAGTAAAGCGTTCCTTCTTCTAACCATCACTGAAAAAAAAAAAAAGGTAAGAGAAGAGAGCCATTTCCACTTAAAATACATTGCAAGTTTATTTGAGTATCATCCCCAGACATCCTGGATCTATTAAAGACTGGGTTACACCACAAAAATCTATGCAAAGTAATTTCAGTTAAACTAATGTAGCTTCTCAAACTTGCACCTTTAAATAGTTTTACACTGGACTTTAATCCATGCAGTTTACTTTGATGATTTAAGGAATTTAAGGATGTCCATATAGAGAGTTAAGATGGCGTAAACGACAACACAGGCCAAACCCAATTCACTGCCTCCTATGGAGCAAGTGAAAAGCCAATTCATTTTGTGCTACCAGTACAAATCCAATGCCCGTGCGTGCCCAGCAACAACATGAAAAGATACTGAAGAAGAAATTCCTAGGAGGCTGAGAAACGCTCATCCTTTACTTGTATACCTGCTGAAGTACTTGACACTGCACACAACTTCCAAACACGTCTTGCCATCCTCACCGGGGTTGGCCGTTACTGCTATACTTCATGGCCACAAAAGCAGCAAGGTTAAAAGGGATCAGAAAGACACTGTTTTCTTGGAGTCACTTCCTTCAGGATAAGCACCCTGTAGGGCACAGCAGTGGAAGCCTGCCCTACACTCATGCTACGTGATATGTTTGGTCTGCGGGTACAGCATGAGAGCTCAGCCCCTGAGGCTGTCAGTCTGGCACACTCACAGCTACCTTCCCTCTAATTACCGCGGGTTTGCCTGGAAGCTCCCAGACTCTCTCTCCCTCCTGAATCACTGCTCTGCTGTTTCCCAAGAGCCCTTGTTTCGCAGCAAGAAGGTTGGGAGGCGTAGGGTTGAGGGTGGACAATTTCGTCGTCTCAGTCTCTTTCATTAACTGAGCTCTTAAATTCGGCATGGAGACTAGAAATACATTCACAACCACGTGGGTACAAGCATCAGTTCATTTTTAGCTTCCTCCCACTTCATGTCCATACAAGCAACACATTGCACATCAGGAAACAGAGGACAGCCCTCCATTAGCTGCAGTTAAATCAGGCACAGAAGTCCGTTCCCAAGGCCTGTGGGATAGCTGCACCCTGGAAACACAGACAGAGCAGGGAAGAGGCAGTGGCATCTCCTGCCAACACACCACACTCACCTTGGGTGCAATTCCTCCTGCAGTGGTGAAGCTGCAGGGCAGCGCGTGTGCACCTGAAGCCTAACAGGGACTACCTGCAATGACTGCCTTGCTGATTTTCACCTCCATCAACCTTCTACCTCCTTTTTTTTTTTTTTAAATTATTTTTATTTTTTTGTTTTAAGCTATGGTCAATAAGGTCCTTGTTACTTTGTGCTGTAGATCTGCTTTCTACCTCCAGATTTCAAGGTACCTGCTGCTCCCTTACCCTAGACTATGACTAATGCAATCAATATTCACACAGATTTTTAAGACGGGACTTTCCAATGAACCACGCAGCACTAGGTCCCTCCTGGAAACCTCAATGTTATCACCATGGAAGGACTGACACTCACTTCCCACCACCCCCCTTTTCTGGAACTGCAGGTTCTCCACAGTGCTGGAGAGAAAACCATGCCCAACAGCTTTAATCTCATTGAAAAAACAAAATGCCCAGTACTGGGGAGAAAGGGAACTGCCCAGAGACCCCAATCAGATGCATCCCTCTAAGAGGGCACAGGCCGTTGATAATAAGTGCCAGAGCAACAGCCCCAGGAAGCCCCATCCAGGCATGCACAACGTGGACTGTTTCCCATAGGAGTCAAACATGCCAGAAAGAAACTCCTCCATCAGTAGAGGAGGAAAGTCGACATCAGTGACATTCAGTCTTTCCTTCCCTCGCCTGTGCACAGCTACCCACGCACTCAGTTTGTGCTGAAGATGCCAGACAAGTCACTGAGCAACTGTATGCTTTAACTTGCCTGCTTTATGCGCTAGATCTGGCCACCTATAGGTAATAACAGTATCGTGCTTGCCAAGCGCAGAGTCTGTGCTGTTTACATACCACAGCCACATCCTACCAAGGCGAGAAACTTCCCCACAGTATTAGGGACAGAGTTAGGGACAAAAGCAGTGACCATCTTGCAAATCCTCCCAGTAGCGTGGCAGTCATTTACCTCCTTCCCGAGGAGGGTACCGCATCCGCCTCTTTCCCAACCCCCCCCCAACCACCCCTGCTAGGACCCTGCACCTCACCCCTGCAGAAGCAGCAAAACAGACCAAAGCATGACAGACAGCCCTCCAGAGCCCATGACTCCTGGGTGGAGAACAGTGGCATTTCCCAATGAAAGACCAAAGTCCATCTTCCTTTGGTGCCTGGCACGCAGTGTGGAGCAGGAACACCTTACCTCGCCCTTCACACTCCACACACCCTGTGCTGGTACAAGCAGGACCGGACAGCTAAGGGTATGGCATGTCTGCGGGCAAAAAGGGGGAGCCCAAACAGGGATTACCACTCAGTTGCTGTGTAATCTTAGGCGAGTCACCCAACCTCTGCCTCTCCCGTCCCCCTAGATCTCAAGCAAAACCCACCTGTGCCCCTGGAGAGGCTACGCTTGTTTTCAGTAGTAGCAGTTCTTGGCAGATAGTCCACTAGGAAGGAAAGGCTGGATTGCAACTCACAGCTGGGGAGACCAGCAAAAGGAGGCCACTGTCAGCTTTACAGGCAAGAATACTTCCAAATACTTTTTACAAAGCCCCCAGTTCCTGTCACATATTAGAGGTGATTAGGAAGCTCCTCAGCTGACATGCTCAACAGCATACACCTGTGAAAACCTCTCATTTCCCTTTTAAATATTTCCCTCCTCCCTGTCTTCCACAATTTTCTGTTGTTTCTTTGCAGGCTCCTCATTTATCTTCAGATTCAACCATTTAATTTTTAATAAGAGGCTTCACTGTCTCTCCCCTTCTTCTTCAAAGGCCTTGCTTTAGTCTTCTGTCTCTTCTCGGCCCCCCTAGCCTAATCGTTATTATTATTTCTAACCTTCAGTAGTTTCCTTTGCTTTCCCTCTGTTCTAATCTCTCCTTGCTCCTGTTTTTCCCTTCTGTACTAAGTCCCTTTCATCCCTCACCTCCCTCTCGCCCTCGGCCAGCCTCCCAAATACACGTGGAGCAAGCGTAACCAAGCACAAATATGAAAGGGATCATCAAATTCCACCAAAATGCTTGCCCCTACCTATTCAAATATTTGACTCATAATGCTCAAGTCCAAGAAGATCATAAATATTTTTATAGAGCTCTGCAGGTCTTTAATAAACCTTAGCCTCTACCTCAATGGCAGCCAGGACTGCAGATGCTGAGCTGTTTCCTATGCATTACAGGAGATTTGCTCGAGGTAAAAAAGAGGGACGCCTGAGCCAGGAGCGTGAATTATAAGTGAAGAGATTTCATTCCCCAGTTGCTGCTTTATTGAAATTCAATGCCTCCCTTTCACCCGCAGCTTTGTTATGCTAACCTCTTCCAGCCAGCCCCAAAATTTCCAACCTGCAGCGCAGGCGGAACAGCCGCCCTCTCACCAAACCTGGGGAACTTGACCTTGCAGCTAGACCTGCTGGGGGTGGCCATGGCACCGTCGCTTTCAGGGCACAGGGCTCAAAAGGAGGGTGTCACCAGAGCCCAGGCTCAGAGCCCTGGGGACACCGGGGACAGTTGGTGCACATGTGGTAGCAGCAGATGAAGCCTGGGGTAGTAACAGCGGGGTGCAAACAGTGAACACCACAACCGTTGGTGACCTCACTGTCTGCTCCAAAGGAAGAGGGGCCAGGGGAGCCACGCTGACAGGCACTGCTAGCTACTTGGGGGGGATTTTTCTCTTTCTGCTGTCCAGGCACCCTCAGGAACACACTCTGGCTGCTAAAACATGGGCAGCCATGAGGCAGGGCTAAACATAAACAGGTCAGCTCTCTCCTTAAGGAGACCTGCCAGGTTTTTGACTCCTTTGCACAGAGCACCTGCAGGGTCTTCAACTTTTCTTGCAAGCAACCTCATTCCCTCCAAACACTACCGCATTTCTGAAGAGCCTCCCTCCCCCCCTGCCTGAGGGAAGGGAGGTGGAAAAGAAGCCATCTCCTGCTGGCAAGACAAAGCTTTCATTAGACTTTCACCTTCCAAAAAGCAAATAGGCTTGTGAGCTGCACCTAACACTGTATGACAGCCCTGCAAAGCAGCTGAGCTGCAGGAGTTCACTGCCAAGCGCAGCGCCAGCTGGCACTGAGGCTACCCACTCCCCCCCATCCCAACTCCCCAGAGCCGTGTGTCACACGCTGACGTCTAAAAAGAAAGATTAAACTTGCATGCAGTCAACAGTACCCCAGGATAAGCACTTGGGGGAAAGCTATTCATTGGAGTGCCACCAGCCCTGTTGCTGTTCTTCCAAGCCAAAGAAAACAGAGGCAGCAGAAAGGCAAAGCACGGCCCA
Source organism: Struthio camelus (assembly GCF_040807025.1). Lineage (NCBI taxonomy): Eukaryota > Metazoa > Chordata > Aves > Struthioniformes > Struthionidae > Struthio > Struthio camelus. The sequence continues at coordinate 106,373,001 of NC_090942.1, read as the reverse complement.
CGCTGGCCTGGCAGAACGCGCCACGGCAAGAGCACTCAGAAGGAAGCTGCGCGTCACATGTAACAGAGCCCTTACTGGAGCATTTCACAGCACTTTGCAAACATTTCATTAAAAGTAGGATTTGCTTCCCTTCGGAAGGGCTTATCTTCCTTTTCCAAAATAGGGGAAAAGATGAAAGACAGAATACTGCATGGCCCCAGGTCAGGCAGTAAGACAGAGCCCATCCTATAAACGTCCATCAACGAATGTGACAGAACTGCGATGCGCATTGGGCAAAAAGACTATGTTTGCAAAGGATGGACTAGGACTGGAATAAAAAGTTCTCAATTAATTTTCTGTGCAATCTCCCCTTACTTCTAGAGGAGACAAAAGGCTGCTGCAAATGGCAGCGAAGACTTCACTTCTTGCCAACCAGAGCGCACAAGCCCAGTTGAAATAGGAAAAGAAGAACGTCTGGGTTTTGTTTTTCAATATTTTGCTTTAATTTCCCGTATGGTCACCTAGCTTTTAAACTATCTGCTTACATCTACCCTCAGCCATGGAGGCTCTACTGGTAATCTGGAAAGCCTTCGGCAAAGGATTTGTTGTTCTAGTCTAGAGCAAGCCGCATACCTACAATACCTTTCAGATGCCTCTGCTAAAAATTACAAGCAGCCATTCAGATGGGCCCCTGTCTGTCCTGACAACAACTACACACTAGGAGTGAGCACGGAACACTCTGCAAGGGAGAATATACTAAATTTTAGCGTTCCACAGGAAAAGCAGGTCTCACCAGTATAACAAGCCCTACAGCAGCAGCAGGCTGTAAAGCTCTGCAGGAAGTTTTCGCAAACACCCCAAGCCCCTTTTACTCCCCCCTGCAACCCTGCTGCTCTCCCACAGGGCAGAGGTGCTTCCTGGAACCTCAAACCATTCTCTCGTCGGGAAGAAAATAAATAAATAAAATAAAATACACCCGTGTGCAGGCTCATGCAATTTTAATCAAACTAATGTCTGCAAAAAGGGGATGGGGGGGAGGGAGGGATTACAGTGCCACTTGTTCAAAGCACTCCCGTTTATTCCACATCTGCGATCCCTTTTGAGCTCCCAACAGCAGTGAGGAGTAGGAGATGTACAAAGCAAACATGTCGCGCGTACTGAGCTGTCTCTTTGTTTTAGTCACTGTCTGCTGCTAATGTCAGTGAGAGAGCACTCCTGGGATCAACCCTTCGGTGCAGCACCGGCTAATTACACACCGACAAAAGCACCCAGGGGGAAAAATGAAAAAGAAAGGAAACCAAGCATCCTAAACAACAGATAACTTACGGGGGGGGGGGGGGGGGGGGCCAGGAGCTAGGGAGCCCCAAATTGCTTCCCACTGGACTTGGAGAGCAGGGGTAACACGTGGGGTGGGGAGGGCCCACGGGGGTATGGAGGAGGGTTGGCGTGCGCTCTGAACCCACCTTTCATTCCCTTTCTCCCTGCCCGAAAAGTCTCATTCCTCAGAGGTACGAGAGAGCTGGAAGATAAGAGTGGGACAGGAGAACAGCAGTGCTCATGTCCCTGTCACGGGGTGGCAGAGGAATGTGGGAAAAGGTGATTTAGAGATCTTTATGGGTCCTGGCAGAAGGAGACAGCAGCAAAGAAGAGAAGCTGCCTGAAAACTTTTGGGGACTTGTTTCTTGCAGAAGCACCAGACAGAGAGCTGCCAGCTGCAGGAGGTGGAGAGGAGCTGGGGGCTTTCAGCAGCACACCTATGTTTTTGCTGACTGCTTAAAAGCCCACTGTGTTTCAGAGATGGCCAGGCAAGGAGGAAAGGAGCTCACAGCAACGCCTCCTGCTAGAACTGGAGGAGAGATGGCTCCGTCCCTCATCTGACCATGCAGCCCTGCAAGCCACCGCTCTGTCTCTCAGCTGCGCTGCTGGTAAGCCAGTGACACTGATGCTCATCTACCTCGTGGGGAGCACAAAACACTTAATAACTGTTTGGGGGAAGTCATCCGTTCATTATAATATCTCCCTGGGAAATACCTGAGAACCACCTCGGGGAGAGGCAGAGACAACAGAGCTCCTCAAGAGCAGGTTCCTGCCAGGACTCAGGTATTAACCCACCCCTCAGCCCCCAGCACCGAGGACCTGGCCACAGCTCCCAGACAGGGATTACCGCATGCAAAATGAGAATTTCAAACACACATCAGGCAAACCCACACATATTCCCCACAGCAGCAAATAATCAGGTGCCAAGAAGCAGATTAACCCTGCAGGATCGAACGAAACAAAGGCCTAAGAGTCAGTCTGTTTAAGAACCTGCTGCTGCTCCCAGATGAACACAAATCTCACCAGCAGGAACAAGGGCAGCGCCTGCATGAAAAATAACTGATCGCTAAGAAATATAAGCCTCTGATTTTATGCAGATCCACAACAAACAGCATGAAGGCTTCCGCTATAGCTGGCACGACCTACGTGGTGAGCCATGAAGGCTGCTACCTGGGTTGTAACATAGGATGCATTTTTAGAGCTATCTTAGCTGATGGTGAGCTGGTCACAGAGCCCCACACGCCTGCTTCACCAGTGCAAACGCATCCCACACAGCCAGCAGCTGTGTCCCTGCTCAGCGCACTGCTTCCTGCGCTGTTAGCACGCAGAGCCCTTGGGCGCCAACTGCCATGTCCTGACAAATGGGAATGAGTCCTCACTAGGGCTCAAAGTGACACGGCCTATTGACGCAGCAAAGCAGTGGGAATGTCCTTGGAGCGCTGCAGAGCCTGATTACTTCAGGGGAAAGAACAGCTGAGCTGGAGAGGTGGTCGTACCTCCAGAAGAGGAGGTGAAGAAGAGGTGGAGGAACTGTGTCCTGGCCAGCATCCAGTAGACCATCAGCTCAAAGCTGAGATTGGACATCACCAAGTGCAGAACAAGAGGCTACTCCTCATTTTTAGGCGGATGCAGCCAGTGCCTCTTTTGGGAGGAGGCTCTGGGTGCATGCTGCTGGCAGCCAGAAACTGAACTGAGACTTTCACGTGCTCCCTACGCAACAGCTAGATGTATGTCGTGACAGGCTTCAAGTGACATATTCCTAACGCTCCATGCTGCTACAGCAGGAACATGGTTCCCAGTCAAGCAGCCTGCAGCAATACCACTTTGGGCTGTGATCTTGTCAGGTTTCATATACTTAATCAGGCTCGGCTCCCGGTGGTTTGGAGGGGTTTCAGTGGCAGACTGACTGTCCTGGTGCTCCAGACAGCGACCCTGAATGTTGAACAGCAGTGCTCTGTCCTACCAGTCAGCAGGAAAATCTGCATTTCAGTATACTGTAACCTTGGCAACTTCAACCAGTAGGTAAATAGGAGACAGAACGGGTGGTCCTCTGGCTATCAGCTCAGTGGCCCAGTAATAGGACAGGGACTCTGTGGTGGCCAGCTCCAATCATCATGTAGCAATAGAAAGCACTTACTTGTCTTTTGGGGAGGGGACAGAAAAGCAGAGGATGCCGTGTGGTTCCTAGGGTGTGCATCACCTAAAACAACTTAGTGCAAACAGCCCACAGTTATCCAGCTTGATTTAGCCGTATCAGAGCAGCCTGTGACCTGAACACACCACAGTAGATGACAAGTCCATCTTCCCATACAGATGGTCTGCGACAGGGCCATCTGCAGAAACTCTTCCCACCCCGGCTATGGGTGGATGGGGAAGCTCAGCACCCTGTTTGGCACCCTGAACTGGCACCGTATTTGTCTAAAGCAACAAGCCCTGGCTGACCTTGAGCATGCTGATCTGCACTGACCCAACCGCCCAGTCACTCAGCCCAGCACTCTGGTCCTCTCCACCATGCTTCTCTGTCCCTCAACACGAGCCCATGAAAGCTCGCCTCCGGACACCACAGAGAGCTCAACAACAGACCCTTCGCAGGAGTCTCTTGAAATAGATGCAATCTGACGAGCGTCGCGTCTCTGAGGACAGACACGCAGCACACGCTGTTCTGGCCATAGAAATAACGGAGTGGAAACTATCTGGAAGTACTGAACACCAGCATCTCGTTACCCGCTGCTCACCTACCTTTGTTACTCATAAAGTCACTTCAAAAGCACCTCCTCAAAGCGCTCCTTTGCTACCTCCTAATCCCCAAACGCAAGAGGAGAGGAAGAAGGGGTGGGAGGCAGCACAGAGTGATTGCTGCGTGAGAACGGCCCTGCCAGCCCCGACAGAAGATAGCACTGAAACCCTAGTTGCCAAAACAGTGCCCAGGGCGCTGCCGAAAGATGGACAAAAGAGGTGCAGGAGGAATCCCACAAGGACCCTGCTGGAGGAAGCCAGACAGTGAGGCCAGGGCCATGTCTCTGGCAGCCATCAGGCCTCCTCCCATCACAGTACAGAGCCAGCAGGCTCCTTCCACCTAGGTCCCAGCTGACCACGGCCATGGCTGTCCCTACGCGCACCTCTCCCTGTCCCAGCCCTGCCTGGTGATCAGCCTCCTGCAGACCACGTTGTTCTTTGCCATACAACAGACCCCTGCCCCAGGTCTTCCTGCCCGCAACGTGCCACTTCCCCACTCCCTCCTGCTCTCACCTCCCTGGTGCTGCAAGTCCCGCTCTCCTTTGTGTCCCTTCTGCTGCTGTTTCAGCTTTCATTTCTTTCCATCTTCTATTTGTTGCTTACCCTCTCACCTCTTGCCTTGCATACCCCCGTTTGCTCCCCTTCCTTTTGCTCCGTCCAGCACCCAATCTTCACCAGTTTCCCTTTCCCCAGGAGGGCAGAGGCTCCTCAACTCCCCCGACCACACCACACAGAAGAGCTCCCTCTTTTGCTTGGCTAAACTACCCCAGGAGCCACTTGTCAGCAGAAGCCCCTTGTGCAGAGGGACATCCCTTCCCCATAGCTGCTTGCACCAGCCACTGGTGGCCACCATGTGCTCCAGATACGCCCCTGTGGCTTGAGCTGCAGAACAGCTGGAGCGGGGCTCTTTGGACAATTGACAATGCTCCTTGCTGTTTACGTGTTAGGTTTGGGCCAAAAAGCATCTTCCAGCACATTGGCCCATTATATCACTGGAGAAGGGAAAGGCCTGAAGCACCCCAGTGAGTGCCAGGGGTCTCTGTGCTGCCTCAGAGTGACTTACCCCCCTCTCAGGGTTACCTTTCTGACCAATGTCTGCAGCCAGTGAGCAACTCGGAAGCAGAGAGTCTCTCCAAAGAGCAGCATGTACCTCTGATAACCACACCTCTTTACTAGCCTTCTCTTCCTTGTATTCAAATATTCCTGCACAAGCGGTCCCATTGTTCAGCAGCAGTGTCAGGCTGGCCATCCATAACGCACATCTATCATCTACAGTTTTGCAAGGAGTAATACCTGGGGTCAGGTGGCATTAGCACACCTAAAAGAGCTCAAGAGATGACAACCCACTGCCAGAGTATTGTGGTCATCTGTGGTATGCCACTGTGATTCTTTAGCAGATAATAAGGTTCAAAAGCCACATGTTAACCCTCTCCTAAGTAACCTACTGCTTTGGGATCTTCCTTTCATTTCCATGCAGCAGCACCAAATGGTAAGCAATCCTCTCACCTTCAGTAAGAATAAATTTGGCATTACAAGTTATAATTGTGAAATGCATTTAGTTAAGAATACTTTTTATAAAATTTTGAAGATTTGAAAATTTTGCCCTTGAAGAGGCATGTAAAAACGATGAATGGCACAGTCTGAGAAAGTAAGCGTTCACAGCACAACATGTCAACGACAGAGGAATCTTTGTTCTGAAAATCCTACCCACTGTAATGCACTTCCCCAAATCCTAGGAATCCCTCGTTTCGGCATTTCTTTGCAGAGCCTTAAGCTATCATTTTAACTAGTGTGCAGTAACAAATAAAGCCCTAAAGGGTGCAATATGTTGAAACATAACGTCAGGAAACCAGAGCGGGACAGACCACAGAGATACTGAAAGACACCTACCCCATTAGTACTAACTCAGCTAATAAAGACTGCTTAAGGCAGAGGCTCATTCAGTTTTTAAATGGGGAGCAAGAGAAGCCTCGCTTCTTGCCTCTTTAGGGTCGGAGAGCAGGAAATAAATCACATTTCTCTCAGCATTCAGGTCAAAAGCATCTTTGTTCAGGCTCATCCCTTTAGCTCTCGCTCCACTCCTCTCTGTAGGCTCTCTAGACACTTCTCTCGCTGATGACAAGGGCAAGCAGGGCGGCTAACTCCATCCCATTAGCATCCCCCAAAACGCTCCGAGGGCAATGGATGCCATCCATGCCCAGAGGGCCGGAGAGAGGTTCACACTAAGCGGCACGAGTTCTGGGTGTCTGCACAGAGCCCAGCAGCATCCTACCTTCAATGAGGTCTCGCTGAAGAGACAAAGAGGATAAAGAAACAGCCTGGGAAAGGAGACGCTGGTACCAAAGGCAGAGCCTCCCAAACGTCAAAAGCAGCCATTACTCTTCTCCTCACTGGGTGGCTGAAGGTGGCACGATCAACTGAGGTTCAACCAGGGGGACGTACTAGGCTCAGCGTGAAGTACCACCAGCGTGCCCAAAGGCAGCTGCTGGGCGGTGCGAGCGCCCTCACCGCACAGCTGGAGAGGGACCGCACAGTGCCCATGGCCCCGACGCAGCAGCGGGAACTGTGGGAAAAGCGCAGGATAATTCTCTCCAGCAGCCTGTGCTTCTGCCTGCTGGGTACAGCTGCCAGTCCCACGCTCGGGCAAAATAAATACCTTGCCAGGCACAACACAAGCAGTAGGGCATTGCTCTGCAGAAAACAGAAGGCGCCAGCTTTGCCCACAGCACTAATGCTGAGGACGAGCTCCACAGGCATTTGCCCAGGACATCAAAACCGACCAGCATATCTTTTGACTCGGATTACTAACAACTCTGCATGCTACCAACACCATACGTGTACAGCCCTGTGAGAAGTGGGGCTGCTGCAGCACAGCCGCCGGTACCACCGGGCCGCTGGTACGAGGTTGATTTGGGGGAGAGCAGTGGGAAGCGGTGCCCTTTCCTCAGAGGATGGAGCAGCAGTGCCTGCAGCACTCATACCTTCCTTGCAGCTCTCTTTCCCACTACAGCTCCTATTTATAAACAGCTGTTTGGCAGTATCGCTAATCAGTGCCACATGGAATAATGTTACATTTTTCCCAACATTACTATTTTATCTTCTTTCGTCCCCACCTCCAGCTGCCGCTTTCCTTCTACCACCCCCAGTCTGGGAAGCAATCATACATTCTTTAATTTTATCCTGGCTCTACTTTCCTAATAATGTAAACAATTTACTTATAACCCAGGCAAAAAAAAATTAAATACAGTTAAAACCACTTAAAATAAATACTTGCTGAAGGAATATCAGCTGGAGACTGCTCTCTGACTTATAATAATCCCCCTGCGCCCAGGGAAATCCTCTTAAACCTATATCAGATCAAGATTGTAAAACTGTTATAGGGCTAAACTGACAGGGCAGCCACAGAATCAAGATGGAAAATATCTCCTCCCACCTCCTCAGCACCAAAGGGCAGCTCCCTCCTAATTCAGGTCAGGCTTCTTTCTCAGCGCATAAGGTGAAATACTTCTGCTGTGCAGAGCTTCTGCTTTGGAGAAGGGCTGGAGGAAAACGGGGTGGTACAGCTCCTTGGGACTCAATGGCCTCCCCCTGGAGCACCAAAGCACTGCTCCTCCATTCCCATTCACAAATGGGGACGCTGAGGCAAAGAGAGATTATGTTTTTCTTAAATGGATTTTGAGGCTGAAAGCAAAGAAGTTCACTCTCACCTCCATCCAGTCCAGTTTTGTTTAGTTCTGGGTTTTTTTGGGGGGAGGTTACTTCTTAAACAAAAAGATGCGCATCCACACGCAGTTAAGCAAGCAGTTTTGTAACACGGAAGCAGGCTGGCTCAGCAACGGCCACTGCATTTCCTCTCTGCTGCACTGGGATTTGCTTATTTGCCACCAGACCTACTTGTTCTTCAAGACTACCAGAGAAAAGCCTCACCATCAGCTGCAGAAACAGCTGCCCTTGCCTCTCAAGGCAGGCCGACCAACAGAAATGCAGAACAACCGAATCCAAGAGACTGGAGGTAGAGAACAAATAAAGCAATCCTTCAGGGAAAACGAATTAAAACAGAGGAGTGGGAGGAAGAAGTAAGCATAGCAAAACCTCCCCAGAGAGGCAGCAGGAAAAACAGGCAACGTGAAATGTGAAATTTTTGCTAGTAATAGAATAATGGCCTACTCCATTATAGGATTTCTCAGAGCTGCAGCTGGCTGGAGCTACAGGGACCGTATTCCACTTTCAGAGTTCACTGAGCAATTGCTAAGACAGGGGACGGGTGCCATATGTTACCAGCTGCGCTCACAGTTATCACTTTCCCCATTTAATGCCGAGAGACTCTTTTGAGGCTCAGAAATGGAGAAACCTGCATAGTCCATGCTTCTCCCCTGCCACCCATTATTCCAGCAAAGCTGCCAGAAATGCCAACAGGGTCTGTCAGCAAGTCAAAAAACAGGTCCCAAGATGGCCTTGGTGCCAGAGAGTCGCCAAGCCGCACTGACTGCTCAACTCCATCTGGACCTGTCACAAGCACGGATGCACAGGCAGAACAGAGAGATGCCTCTTAGCTGCCCTCCAGCAATGCAGTTACTATGGCCATCAGAAGTTCAAGTGTCCCAAATGCCTCCTCCCTGCCTGCTCCCCTTCGGTCCCTGGAAACCTGCCCAACACAAAGGCGGTAGCATGCACCTACCAGGCTCTGTTCATCCCATGTGAAAGCCCACTTATTCCACAATCACCTGCTCACCTCGCCCAGGCCTCGCTCTCCTTTCACACTCTTCATGTTTGCCATCCACCTTGGAGCTTTTTTCAGTTGTGTATATCCATACTATACTACAAACATATTAATTTGAGGGAAAAGAGGTTGGGGGACCGCTCAGAGGACACTGGAAGGAAAAGCTGAATTCAAGACATGATTAGGAAATAGGCCTTTATCTAAAAGCCTCCCCCCACACGCTGAGGTCATCCTTTGGAAGGATGCTTTGTGCTAAAATTTGAATCTAGGGTCGTGAGTAACCCAGCTGTGGTAGAGCTGACCTTCAATTTCACCAAGAGCGCTGGCTAAAGATTTTCTTATCTCACCTTCAAAAACCGTTGCATCCTTTACTTCCTATTGGCACTTAACATCTAGATGCCACGGCAATCTACATAAACAGGCTGTACCACCAGTCGCTTTTCTCAAAGGGACAGACTCAGAGGCATCCTAAAAGTAAATAGGGCATTGAGGACCACCAAATGCCTCTTTTGCCAAGAACTGGCAAAGCATACAAGACAAGAGTCAGTAGGACAACAGGAACTCACGCAAGGGCTGAACTGACAGCATTGGTTTCACAGCATTTCAAGGCAATAGCAGGTAGCAAACCTCGCAGCCTTCCAACTTCACTGATACAGACTGAGGAAACAAGCTCTGGGTCAAAGCTAGCTCCATGGTCCTGCCAAGGACAGAAACCCGAGAGATGCTTGAGCAGAGTCAAGCTTGACTGGAGCTAGTGATAGATAAGGCTAGAGCTCAAAACTCTGAGCCCTGTGAAAACAGTTTTTTGCAATAAAGATTGTTTTAGTCCTCAAAGATCATTTTAACGGACTGGTCTGATTTTACTATTCAGGCTCACTACTGCACAGAAACCTACCCAAGCAAAACACTGCAACTCTACAGTTTGAAAGCAAGTCAGCAGTTGGGCTTCCGTGCTTCCCTTTATGCCAAGTAAAAAGCATCCTGAGCCTAGAAGTGAAAGGGCTCATTTTACAGACCAGCCTAGATTTGAGAGCAGAGGGCTGTGCAATCAGATGTGCCTGTATTTATTTACATTATTAGAAGTGCATTTTAGAATACTTTTTTTTCCCAAGAACATATAAACATGTAGATACGCATATAAAAAGGAAAAGTATTCTTATTAGCAAGCACGTGCAGAAGGTTTATAGAGTCAAAAAAAATACCCTTACCTGAAAAGGGGCAGCTTAGGAAAAACATATGGAATGCAATTATGCGCCCCAAATGTGTCTAATGCCAGGTTTCTGAGACACGGGTAGGTGGGTGGGAAAAAAGAAAGAATTAGTTCCACAACTGCCAGCCCCAAACAAAGCACACAGCGTCACCAAACTCCCCACGGTTTCAAGGGATTGGGCAGGAAGGTGAGAGAGGAAAAAAAAAAAGGAAGTGAGAGAGTGGGTAGAATGGATTATCTGCTTTTTCAGGAATGGCCTACCTAAAATTTGCTCCATGTCTCCTGCACATGGAGGGGGTGGAAGAGGAATATCATGTAGTACAATAATAAAAAAAAATAAAAAACAGGCAAGCGATTCCAAAGCAAAAGCAGATGGCATACTGCAACCAAAAGGGAGTAATGGGAACTGCTTAGCAGAAAAAATAATAATAGGTGACAAGATAAAGATACAGAAAATAATGAGTGAATTTTCTCTAGTAATGCGAAGACACACACAGAGATTTCTGTTACAACCTTTCAGTTACAACCTGAACGGTATGGTGCAAGTAGTATATTGAAGAGCACAGGGAAGAACCAGCCCATGCAACTCATTGCCAGATTGTAAATGACTAAAGGCAAGATTAAAAACAAGAGCAGCCTGGAAATTTAAATGGGTATTAGTGCCTCCCTTTTATCTGCAAGAGTTTTAAGTCTGGAAGGGGCATGATGCCTCCCAAACCACCGTATAAGCTCACATCTCACAGTGGGCTGGCCAGGAGACAGCCTCTTCTGGAAGCCAGCGGTTCCCCAGCGGTCAGTTTTGGGGTGGCTCCACCACGTTCTCACACATCCGCTACGCAGCACCAAATTCTGACAACACGGACCACTGGCCCAGGTCACGGTGGCAACTTCCATTATCCTAACAACTTCAGGAGGGACAAAACTAGGCGAGCTGCAGCAGTTATACTTTCCAGAAACGACTCAGCAGGACTAGAAGTGGATCCTATTCAACACCATTATTAAGCAGAACAGAAATATAAACCTTTGTTTCTAACTCCCTCTATCTGAGGCACTGAAAGCACTTTACAATTATTTAGCTTAGACTTTGTGAAAGGCTTGGATGTTATTATCCCTAATTTTACCAGCTGGGAAGCAGAGGGAGATGGCAAGGGCTGTACCAGGGGCACACAGCGAGCCAGCAGCACAGCGCAGGATAAGATCCAACACCTGTAGCCCCCCCCACTCCGGCAGCCCTTCACTGCTCCAGAAACTGGGCCCTCCTGTTTGCTGGCACAATTTCCCAAGCTGCACTCATAGACCTGATAGAGGTACGTTTACGTCATCCTCATCCCTCCCCCGTTAACAGCCAAACACTCCTTTTCCGTACATAGCAGGAACGGAAAGAAAAAGCAGAGCAGGATGGGTCGAATGTTTTTTCAGAGCTACTACAGAGAGATTTAGTCCTGTAAAGGAGGACAGAGAGAGCAAAATACCCTGAGCCCAGCTGCAAGGGACCACCTAAGAGGAGATATTTGGGTTTTTTTTTTTTTAATCAGCTAAAGGGGAGTCTGAAAGCAAAGGACATTTTACTCCTCTGGGGAACTAATTACTGCGACAAGCACAGCCCAAACAGGTAAAGATGAATAACTCACAAAGTAGGAATTTCAACAAGAACCAATCCTAGACCTTCCTTTGGTTAACAGGCTACTTGGCCAAATAAAACATACAGATACTTTATAGCAGCAGCAAAGGCACTGAGGTGGCCTTAGAGAGATTAAGAAAACTGAGTTCAGAATCTCTGAATTCTGTCTTCACACGCTGAAGCACAGCGACAGAGACAAACCCCTGCAACCTCTCGGTCAGGCAGAAAAAAAGAATCTGGGGGCATACAATAGGTATTTAATGTTCTGACTTTGTTGACATCACTAATCTTATGCTACTTTTTAGCACTGACATCACCACTACATTCCATTTTACATCCCTTGTTATACATGTGCCTAATCTTGGTCTCTACCGCCCCACAGCCAAGCAGTGCATCACAGGATCACAGCACAGTTCAGGCTGGAAGGGACCTCGGGAGGCCTCTATCCTGACCTCCTGTTCAAAGCAGGGCCAGCTACGAGGTCAGAACCAGGTTGCTTGGGGCTTCATCCCAACACCTCCAAGGATGGAGCCTGCACAGCCTCTTTGGACAGTCTGAACCTCTCTCGTGTCAGTTTGTGCCTGCTGTTGCTCATCTGCCTGCCATGCACCACTGCAAAGAGCCTGGCTCCATCTTCCCCAAGATACAAGCTACTACCATGTGTAGAAGGATAAGCCCCGAAACATTTCAGCCAAAACTAGTAGAACCTTGTCCGCACAATTTGTCGTCTCTCTTTGACACCTCCCCTGAGCAAAGCCGCCTTTGGCCCAGTTGACAACTAGAATAAAATAACAGCCACCGAGGTCCACGAGCCCCATGCAAGCAGAAGTGACTGCGCTCCTGACGAGTGCCCCCCAGGTTCCCACGAGCAGATGGTGCTCTCCCAAACACAGCAAAACAGTGGCATGACTTTTTCCCTCTACTCTGTGCGCAGACAGATCACATACGGCAGCACTTGACAAAGAGGGGAAGCTGCTGGCAACAAGCAGCAGCAGCTGTTACAGGCAAATAAAAGTTCTTTTTTACCTTTTTGTCTGCTATACCCCTTTTAACTCTCCACAGAAAAACTCTGGAGATATTTAGTTGCAAGTCCAATAGAAGCTAGGCTGAGACACACCCAACTCCTTCCCTTCCAACACTAAGTGCTTAGCCTGTATAAATCCTTCTTTTACCTCCAAGTTGTCAAAGCGTCTCAGCTGCACCCCTCAGCTATCCTTCCCATCCCAGCCCTGGACTTTGACACACAGCTCTGACAAATGTCAAAATTATTAAGGAAGAAGGTTTGTCAAAATATATTTGAATCAGATGGAATGATTCTTTATGTTTGGGTTGGCGAGGGGTGTCTTTTTTTAAATTAACCATACATCAGTGAAGCTGGGCACACAGTTACATACTATAGATCATGTCCAGAAAGGACCCTTACAAGACACACTCCTAAAGGTACAGTCAAAGGACACGGACAGGGGTCTGGTGTGCAGAGGACTCTGGCAGTTCAGTGTTTGGAGAAGGGACCCAATAACCCCACCAACATCCATCACTGACTTCAGTCAGAGGAGGCCAGCTCTTCATCCCTCTAATGATGTTACTCACCACCAATCCTGGAGCTGGCATGATGCTGAAACTTCACTACAAAATGTACGGTGATAGCTCTGAGCCTTCTGGACAAACGCCAGCTGGGTTTCAGCAGGCTACGGAGATGGACAAAGGCGTCCCTCCTTCCTCCCTAAAATTTCCCAGAAACTCGCTGGGCAATGCCCTGCGATGCTAATATCCCTAGGAGGAGCTGAGGGATGGCCCCAGGGAGGGCACTGAGGCAGCTGGGCAACGGAGCAGAAGCGCAACCCAGCTGAGAACATGAAGCAGGAGCCACCAAATAACACTGAGATTTAATCTTTGCCAGGCCCCTTTCACCTAAGCCTGTCAGGAAAGAGAAGCTGGAGTCAGGTCCTGCACAAACTTAATCAGCTGCACAGCAGCTCTTCCTCCGCTGCTAAGAGAACTGTGCTCGAGTGCTTATTTCTCAAGTCTGCACTGAGACTGTTCGTTACTCTTTCTCACTCTGCACTATCTTAGAGACAGCTCTTTCACCCCCTCCACCACCACCTTTCTTTTTTTGCTTTAAAGCGTTCAGAATTGATGCTGTACAGCTGCTTCCCCGATATTCCTAAGAAATAAAGAGCAAAAGAGTTGCCACCTCCTCAAGCACTTTGAAGCCCTCTTTCCTCCGAAACTACCTGCTTAAGAAGAACCTCAAAGCTGGATTTCCTCCCTCAGATCACTTTCCTTCTGGAAAAAAAACTCAACATTTTTTAGAGTATGAATTAAAAAAAAAAAAGATAAAAATCTGGAACTTCTAAAAAGGTTAGAACTGGGACTCTTTATCGTTATTAAAGTAATGGTACAGGCACACAAACAGCTCATTGCGGAGATCAGCAGAGTACAAATCTGCAGTGATTCAGGCATTCTGAAGTAACTGCCACGTGTTCATTGTTAACCAATGGCAAATCACAAGTTTATTTGCCCATCAGGGTAAGATGAGACACATGGACCAGTACCTCAGATTGCCCAGAACAACACAGGTTCACCATCTAAATTACTGCACAGAAACGTCCTCTTCTATCCGTACTTCAAGAGATATGAAGATGGGGATAATGACATGACAATCTGGAAAACGCTACCATCCTGTTAGTGGTGATGCTACATAACTGGGACACTGCTTTCCATCACCTGCTAACTCCTTGTCATTCTTAACTTCTGCAAAAAGAGGAAGAGCCCATATACTTCTCATAGCCAGTACTAAGCAGGCCAGGACCATGATATAACTCTCCGTCAAGCTGTGCAGGGTCCCCAGATCCCCTGTTTAATACATCCAGTTTTGTACGGGTTCTCTTCGATATGCCAAAGTGTCTTCTCAATTCAACTGTAAAGCCAGAATTTCCATCAGTAGGAGTCCCGCGGGTGAAGCTTTCAGAAGCAGCCAACTCTTTAACCGCTAAAGGAAGAATTTGCTTCACTTAACAGTAGCTGCCTAACCCAAGTTAAGCATGTAGGTTCTCTCTGTAATCAACACAGTGAAAGATGCACCTAACTAAAACAAGGATGGGCTGCTCTCCAGATGCACCCCTCTCTCTCCCTCTCCTCTGACTACAGATAGTGCCTCAACAACTAGCGTAGACACCAGGCCTGATGTTAGATGAGTGGGATGCCACTTGTGTCAGTTTCCAAAAATCTTTTTCCCCAATTCTGAGTAGAAGAGCATGAAGTAGCTTGAGCAATTTCATGTCAATCTTGGGGAATTAAACTCTAACCGCTACTCTGAAGGCAAACAATGGAGTTGCAGACATTATATGTGAGCTAATCCTTTGTCATAAATGAGTCACGAGGCCATGGTTCCCCAGCATCCTGTAGAGCGGCACCCGTTTTTTTGCTGCCTCCCTCAGTACCTGCAATTCAGTCTGAGATGTCCTAAGTTTTCTTCCCAACACGTCTCACAGCCCAGGTAGAACTGCTTCTTCCTACCCATGCAGCTCAGGAGGAGATGAGGAGTAACGAGATAACGAAAAAGAGATTCATTTTTGAAACAGGCAATAAGTGAACTGAAGATTGGTGAGAAACGCTAAGACGCGATACACATTTTCCCATAGTAGAAGGCCCTTGAGCCAGATTACTGGCCTCATTCCTAGCTTCTCTGAGCACTAGTTTTGCAGGCCTAAATTCAGATCAGTGAAGACAAGAGTCTCACAGAGTGCCTTGGGGGCGCTTCTTGTTCCACGCATCAGAAACACCACGCCCACCAAAGGCGACTAGATCCTGGCCTAGATACCTGAACAACAAAAAAAGGACCTTGAGAGGAGACACCAGAAAGGGCACAGGGACAAACAATCACGCTTGCTATTCATGATGTGGGTGGAAGTGTACTTTCAAGCCCAAATCGCATGTCTTTATATTTTAGCAGCTGAAAAGCCCTCGATATATAGCCCTCGACACTGCTCAGATGGCAAGAGCAAAAACACATCACAGCTGCCTCTGCTGCAAACTGAGACGCGCCGGTGCCGACAAGGACTCAAACCCCAGCCAGCAGTGTGAGGCAGCACCAGTATCCCAGCTTGCTCCCGAACCTGGAGATCTCCCCCAGAACTCCCAGCTGTATCACCTCGAGGGGGGGGGGGGGGGGAAGAAAAACAACTTCCTTCAGCTCCTCCCTCAAACCGCAGCGACACAACAGTTCAAAAGCTCCCAGAACAGCAACTTGAAAATCAACACTGCTCCAAAGCCATCCATTGCACACATAAACGGAGAGAACAGAGATGCTAAAAATCCTGTCTCCCTCCAGGCTTTTCTCCTGCCAAAAAAGAGCCACTCAATCTAATGAGTCAATTAAAAATTCATAACTGAATGAAAGAAAAAAAAAGTTTGGTTCTGATTCTGAAAAAATGAGAACAATAACTCTCATTTAGCGCTCACGTAGCTCTTCTTCAATGCCATATGCTGCAATGAAGCAGGTCTGGAAACCTATTACCTGTAACTGAGAGCTAAATCGATGGAGAAAATCGGGGTGTGCTCTCCCCAGCCCTGCAGAGACACCACCTTGGCTGGAGGGCAGGAGTCTCTCTCGCTGTAACCTGGTGGGTGGAGGGGAAGGGATTTTTACTCACTCGGGCCAGTAAAAGCCCTCCCAGCAGAGCCAAAACAGACTAGAAGGGAGCTGTTGTGAGGCAGACCAAGCATTCCTAGATCGTCCGTCTCTCACGGGTTATCATGGATTCCGATAAAAATTCTTCCAAGTTCCCAAGCCGTGCCTGCAGGCTCTCAGACAGTTCACGGCATAGCGTTTCCCTCACAGTCCTTGCAGTCCACGCAGGAACTTCAGCAGGGCTTCAAGGCCCGTTCCCTCCGTCTCCTGCACCCGATGGGACTGAGGTCAGCACCAGTTCAAACTAATGAAGACACAGGGCACAGCTGCCCACATCCTTTTCCCAAGGAAAAGAGGCTGGAAAAGGCTTGCCTGCCCATCCACGCACCGTCTGACACTCCCAACCAGCCCGGTTGCCCTAGCATTTCCCACCTGACAAAACTGGCACGCGCCAACTTTCGCCAGCAGTCTAAGGCAGCAAAGCCAGATGCTTTCCAAGGACAACTGCGGCTGACCGGTGACAATGCTCATCCGGCCATCACTTCTGAATCCCACTTGCACATGCCTTTGGAGGGCTGCAGCAGCAGCAGCGCGACCAAGGGGGCGGCCATGGCACAGGTGCCCCGGGCCCTGCAATGGGCAGGCAGGCAGCCTCAGTGAGAAGCTACAATAGAGTGGGAGCACTTCACAATGGCTCCCCACATTGCCTTTGGTAGCGCTGCCTCAGCGCACAAGCTGCTTTTACAAAGCACAGAACGGGCAAATCAAGTCTTTCCCTCCCCGGCCAGTTCAGAAGCATTCTCGGTATGTAGCAGCAGCAGCAGCCGAGCTAATTAACCCACATCCACACTGCCAGAAGTACGGTGAGGAGCAAGGCTGGTGAGGCGGCGCAGCCATGCTGGCGTAGGCTGGAGAGGCTCCCCTACGGGGCTGTCCGAGGGGAACACTTCTAGAAAGCGGAGGGCTTTGGAAGAGCTTGTTGGTTACAGGTCATCACAGGGGGCATTCTAGAAAATTCAGTTTGCCTCTGAGTTTAGTTAGACCACAGCAAACACCTACATAGATGCACACATTCAAAAGTCAAGTGGCCTTAATTCCCTTCCACAGTGAATTTTCGGAAATGAATTAAACTAAACCAAATTAGGGCCACAAATTCCGAGCGGGAGCATCCATGAAGGGGCTTAATGCATTTTAACTAATCCACTAGAAGTTATTTTAGATCATTTTCCTTGAGCATCTCTGACACACGTAAGCCCTGAAGCGTATGTCCTGAAAGCACTGTCCACGGATGTCTGTGGTGCCGAGCCCCAGGTCGCATGTGCATCATACTAGTGGCAAGGGCAGGACAGACCAGAAGCATCTCACCCAGCACCCCACCCTGGCAGGGGAAAAAACAGGGGAGGAGCATGTCCGTTCCCCGCCACTCCTCTTCAGCATGCCACCTAGCCCCCAGATCCCCTTCAGGTGAGCTCCACCACGCACTGCGCCCCACAAAGCACACCAGTGGGCCATTCAGTCATCGGGCATTGCTCAACTTGGGCGATTCCAGAGTTATTCTCAACTGTTCAGCTATTTTCCTGTAAGGACTGCGGTTTGGAGGCTGGCTTCCAGCATGACAGCGAGTCATGGGGTGCAGCTCCCTGCCAGGTTAACCTGGTCACAAACCTGGACTGCCACAACCCCACCCTCACCCACAGCCCTTTTTTCTGTGGTGTTCGTTTTCAACAAGTCTGTAAAGTGGCTTACCGCTGACTCAGATTACTTTAAACTGAACAGGGAACCACACCTCTAGGCACCTGAAACAAATCACATAATTCCACCCCACCCCCATCCCCTCTAAAACATTAGGCATCTACCTCTTTTACTCAGGAAGCTGCTCAGCGAAATTAAATGGGAAAGCAGGCCTCTAAATAACTGTTCCGACTCCAGTCCTCCCCAGGGCTTCTCCACCCTGAGAAACAGTTGCAGTCATTCTGCAACAGCCGCCCATGTTGACACTTCCAAAAGCAAGCAAGCCAAAGCACAAAAAGGTGGTGAGCTGGGAGGAGGGAGCGCAAAACAAAGGAGGGCTGTTGTGAATTAAATTCACACCTCGGCTTGCTTCACAATGGGTTTCCTGTGTCAACAGGGCTTTAACCTGCAACACCCCAGTCTCTCGGAGGAGTAAGTCTGGATAACGCTGAAGTAGCTGACAAACCAAAGGCCCACAGACTCCTGGGGATTCACGAACCGCTTCTGAGGCCCCTATAAGATGCAGCTAAGAAAAGCAAGCCAACCATCTGTGGGCTTAAATTTGGTATACAGGCATCGTGGAACACCTTTTGGAGCCCTTTAGTCAAAAAGTTGGACGGAGCTGTTTGACTGCTCTTAGCTGCACTAGACCCTTAAATCCAATTCAGTTTTGAGACATAAAAAACAAGGTGAAGCCTGAAAACGTCAAAGAATCTAGTCAAAGAGAGGCCATGGAAATACTCTAGGTTTTACAGCATCTGTTTTGGATTTTTGTAACAGAAAAAGAAAAAACAACCAAAACCTCCCTCCAGGTTCATCCACAAACAGCTCAACTCGAGGGCAGTGCCAGAACGAGTCCTGAAACAGGCACACACATCTCTTTCGAGCTTCAGGAAGACTCTCTCTCCAATTCCCTCTACACACAATTCGTTACTGCTCCTCTCTCTGCTGCTGCGCTATTTGCCACCTTGGGCACGAAAGTCTCTCCTCTGTAGTTCCTGCTGTCTGGAGCAGCCTCCCTACCTCTGTCCCTCTGCATAAATCAATCCTGTGCCCATCCTGCTTTCAGCCACGGTTTTAGACGTCCCTTTCTGCTAGCTATGCTGCTTGCTTTCACTTCTTTACGAGAGTCTTATTACTAGGGAAAGCTCGATTTCTCCTATGTCGTTATACCGCTGTTCCCTGTAATTTACCTCATTATGCTGTCTGCTCTCTCCTGGAGCACAGGAGAACAAAATTAGAGCAATTGGAGAAACCCAACTCCTCAAGGCCTCAATGGCAGGCCACGCCGTGAAGCTTACCCATGAGGGTCATCTTGGCGCTGTAGCTCCCAAAGTACCTCTCGTCGGTGGTGGGCGTGTGGCACTCGTACTCGCCGGCGTCGCGGTCCTGCAGCTCGGTGATGTGCAGCCGGGCTGCGTCGCCCTGCAGCCGCTCCACGTAGATCTCCCGGCTTCGCACGCGCTGGGTATAGATGGCGTAGGGGAAGGACGGGTCGGCAGTGCTGACGATCTGCACCTCGCGCTCAGGGGCCGACGGCAGGTAGATGGACCACTGGAAGTTCTGCTCCGCCGGCCCCTGGTAGCCGCTCACCCGGCACCACAGGGTGACGTGGGAGCCCTCCGTGCGGTAGAGGGGACCCTCCTGCACCGTCACTTGGCGCTGCGCTAGGGCCATGCCTGCAGGAGAAGAACAGCCATATGTGACTTTTCAGCAGGTGCCTCCCTCACCTCCCGTGGACTGCGGGCGGGCTGGCACTTATCAAGGCCAGGGCTAGTGAGGAAAGCATGGGGACATTGTGACTTCAGCTGCCACCCGTCCCCGGAGCTATGACTACTACAAAGAGCTGGCGGGGCACCACATCATCCCCGCTAAGGAGGCACGAGCCAGCAAGTTTTAAGGGGGGGGGGGGGCTACAGACAATCATGCAGCGAGTTACCAGGGCTCAGGTGATGGGCAATACCTCAAGGAGCAAGGGGGCAGCTCAACTACATTAGCATCACATGCCCACGTTCCTACTTTACAGGCAGAGGGAATGCTTTTCACTTGAGCATTATTCAACTCGCATGACAGCCGTGTGAGATAAGGTCAAACACTGCTCTCACTGGCAGACAGGTGATGAGCAACTTGCTGAAGAGCAATAAATGAGCCAGGAGCCAATCTCTGAGCAGGACCACGTGTCCCAGCAGCCCGTCCTGAGGCAGCACTCTGACTTTTCTACCCCTTCCACCACACGCCTACCAGTTTTCCTACGGGTGCACGCGGCAAAGCAAACCCTCAAACCCCATTTTAAAATCAGTATATGACACTCTGTCCCAGCAACCTCCCAGCCACATCAAAATTTTCTTGCTGACTCAAGGAGAGTGGTTTTTTTTTTTTTTTAAACACCCTACTAAAAAGTGGTTTTGAGATAATATAAATCCTTTCTTCGGTAGTGATAAGAGTCCAGACAGAGAAAGGTATTGTGCTACACAATAAGAAATCAGATTAAAAACTAGAACTGGCAGGGCTTAGCTGCCAATACTACTCTTACTTCTTCTCCAAGTCCCTTCTGCAATAATGTCTAGTTTAAAGGCTACCTGGCTAACCATTCTGTGACAAAAGAGTCATTCTTGTAAAATGAGCTCCTTAAACTGACTCTGCTGGTGGGAGAGTGCAAGCAGAGCAGATGCGCAGACGTGGTCTAGCAGCGATTCACGGTGCCCATCGCGGTGCAGCCAGCCTGAGATCGTCCCTACCCAGGCAGAGGCCCGTATGTGAGATGAGCAGCCGTGCTCTCCCTCTTGCTCTCCTTGTGCCTCTGGGTTATCTGACAGCAGCACCATTTCAGGAAGGCTGCTCAATGCTTCACCAAGGACAAAACCCCGTTCCTTCTCCCTCAAATCCAGCACACCTTCTACATCCAGTCTTTCTGCTACACTTGTAAAAGCGTACCATAAAATGTCGCACTTCCAGCACTGCACTCAAACTCTATTTGAAAGGAGTATATTTAGCACATAACAAAAACAATTACAGTTAATGGAGGGAGCGGGCCTACTACACTCTAAGACCTGCCGCCCCTGGCTGCTGGAAATCAAGACCAAGTATTGCACACTGGACACATGCAACCCCTTGCAGGCAGGACCGCTGGATGGAACAAAGACAGGATGACTGCAATCTGCTGTATTTTTACACAGATTATGGATGGATGGCCCTCGGGCTCATGGCACATTACCAGCACAGCCCTCCAGGGGCCAGATAAATTACAGCAATCTGTCTTGTTTGTTGCTACATCAAAGGCTCTGAGGTTCGGAGACCAGGGTGAGTGTTCATCGGTTATTGAGTTACCGGCAGCATGTGCACATGGCAAGGCCAATCACCCTGGCTTCTGCAATTGCTTACTTGCAATCATAAAACAGCAATAAGCCGATTCAAAGCAGGTCCAGTATAATCACGTTTGTAAATTTTATCCTGTGCATGTGAACACATGCACATTTTTTTCTTTAATTTTAAATAACAATTTTTAAGTCCAGAGAAGAATTTAATCTGTCAAAAACTAGCAACTTGCAAGTGAAAGAGGTAACTTGACATTTGAGGATTACTGACTCAGTCCCTGCCTCTGGACATCAGAGTCCAGACACAAAGTTTCCCTCAACAGACACCTTGGACTGAAGCCAGGAGAGATGGTTCTTACCAGCTTAAAACAAATTGTGAAAAATGGGTTCAGCACATCCATCAGGCCATGCAACTGAACAGATGGAGTGCAATTCAAACTATTAAGTTGGGCTCAGCTTACTGCTGCTCCAAATTATGTTTCTTTTTACTCTTTATGAAATAATGTGATTTAAGAGGAGGACAGGGAAAGCTAGCATGTTTAAAACTAACAAGGGAGAAGAACGGCAGAGGCAAACACTCCCACACTGTTTTGCTATACCAGTCTCTTCATCCTGGGGAAAGACATCACTAGAGACAATTAACATCTAAGATGCAGACAACCTCTTCTCTTGCCCTGTAAAGGCCAAAGGACAGACTAAACACTACAACCTTTGAAATAAAAAACTGTTTTCAAAGCAGGACGGCTAAGATCTTTATTACATACCCATTAGGTATTACCTCATAATCAAATGTTTGTATATACGTGTAGCCTTGCTACAGCATACAGATATCCTGCATGCAATAATGCAATTAAAATTGCGCTACAGTGCAAACATGCAGGGGTAGAAATTAAAAGTTGCACATAGACACAACATTCACTTGGGGTATTTGGGGTATATTTTGGCTTTTGAGGAGATGTCCTTGTTTTGCAGGTTTTTAATGCAGTACTGGCGCTGTTATTTGGGAATTCTTTCAGGAGTTCTCCAGCCACCCAACAGAGAAACAACATTTTATCAGAGACCTGCGTTGGCCTCCCCCCAGTTCGTTGGCAAGACCACAACCTTGGGGACCCACAGCGCAGATCTCCATACCCTGATGTACGCAGCCACCCGGTAGCGGTCATATTCCACCCCTGCCACGGGCCAGCACTAACGCGCGTCTCCTTATCCCCTTGCCAATGGCTTTCAGGATTCTGCTGATAACTCTACAATCAGGGGTCCTGATCCAGGTTCGGAAGAGACACTCCTTCTACGTTTTTCCTCTTCTATTCCCTCGCTTTCAGCCTCCTTGCCTCTGCAAAGATTGCTGCAATTTCCCACCTCGCTTTGCTGATCCAGCTAAAACAGGATGTCAGGAGCAGAAGAGCTCCCCATTTTCTAATCCGGCTCTAGGAACCAGAACAGTTGGGGAACAGGAAAAGCCAGTGCAGGAAAAGCCCTGCCCAGCTCTGGGGGTGGCAGGAAGACAAAACTGCCAGGGTTCTGCTACAACTTGCAGCAAATTTCTGTTCAGGCTCTGAGAGCTGGGACATGAAAGCTCTTCAGTTGGTTGAACTGGAGGGATTTTTCAGATGGGCAGGAAGAAGCGAGTCTGCAGAGCTCTTCCTCCTGCCTACTTGCAAATTCCTGTTTAATGCAAATGTGCACAAGAGTTTCTCAACGCTAAAAGAAAATTCACACAGCATAAGCAAAAATACTTCTCAAACAACTACTTTTAACAGATAGGGAGGAAGAAAAACAACCAGCCTGAGACAGACATCCACAATCAAAAGTTTCCTCCTCAAATGGTTAACATTTTGCACAGTGAAGTGTGTTTGGCAGTTTTCTAGCTCTGGGAATTGCTGTACCCATGCATACACAATATCAAGTAAAGAACAACATTTCTTAGTGAGCAAACATTTTGATTAACAAAATAACATGCCTGAGACCCCATGCTTAAACTCTTATCTTCTCTTGAAGTGAGCGGAGAGCTCAGTGAAGGAAGAGTTTTGTGCTCCACACCTCCCTTAGGAAGCCTAGGAGACAGTTACAGTTGGCATTTGGCTGGTACTCCATTGGCACAGCTGGCTTTTAATTGCAAATCCAATATAATTTACTGACAATGCAAGGGCTGATATGGAGGAGGTAGAGAGCCAAGAGCTACTTTAAAATTAATAAGAAATGATAGGTTTGTGCATCTGCTATTTTCCAAGAGGCAGCAAATCCCTTCTGATAAGGAAGGAGCGTTCCCTGATCCTTATCCCCTACAGATGAGGACTATTGTTGTGGGCCTTTTGAGGGAAGAACAAGCAAAACAACCACCAGGCAGCTCTTAACACTTCTGCTGGCTTATGCGTCTCTCAGGCCCTGTTTCGGAGAAAGGAGGCAGCTGGGGGGAGAAGGAGGCAGAAGCGCAGCAGCCCTGCAATGAGACTCAAGGTCAGGCAGCAAGGGGATGGAGGAGGACTCCCAAGTGGGGCACCTCCCCACAAACCCTCTCCAGGGGCTATGGCCTTTCTCATGTTAAACACTTTTGAAAAGTGGGTGAAAAGGGACAGCTTTTTCTGCATGGCAAGGGGATTCAGATAAGAGAAATGTCACATCCGAGTCGCTCGGCTGTTCACGTGCCCTTTTCCATGTTTCAGCCAAGGCTTAAATGCCTCTCCATTCAACCTAAGGGCAAGAAAGCAGCATTGTGCATTCCTCTAGCAGATGCACTTCACCCAGAAGTGTTGCAACACGGGTTCTTAACATGCACTCTTTTCAAAATTTATGCCTTTACAGCAATGTCAATTGACTATGGCACCACCTAATCTTTCCATCTGGTGACAGTTAGAGCTCAGAGCTCACGTCTTCAGACAGAACTGGTCACTTCAGGTGCGTTATTTTAAACATGTTGAAGACGTGCCATTTCAGAAAGTACCAAGCACATACTCTTTGGGGAGGAGGAGGATGAATATTCAGGTCCCTTTTATAAGGACAGGCACGCAAAATTGTACCTGAGAACATCGATTCAAGGTCCATCACAAGGGATAAGTGGGTAGAATAAAAGAAAGGATGGCTGTGCACACAAACTCTACCACAACATTGACACAAAAGAATAACTGAAAATGAGGAACAGAATGACCAGGAACACCTTGCACAAACACTCTCCCCATTTTATAAAGTGTAGGTTACACCTACACCACATACAGGGGCACAACAACAAGTTGCATCAAGATAGCTTAGAAATCAAGAGTCACTGTCAAAATACCTTTAATCTAAAAGAGAAACCTTTGCTCTTGAAGGAATATCATCCTGGGTCTCCAATCATTATCCGCCACCCCCCTCCCCAAGCCTTTATATTTTCCACATCTTCCACAAGCATAGGGATGACAGCTCTGAACACCAAACAGATGATGTCGCTTGAGGGCCTTTATCAACTCCTGCAGCTTTACAGCACAGTTTTCCTCGCTTAAAGGCTCCAAAGTAGTACTTGTCATTAAGTGAACTGCATGCTGATCTTAAATTCTCCTTAAAAAATTTCTTTGTGCCTTTGACTACAGTTATCAGACAACATTTCCATAGAGAGTCCTCCTCTTCCACTCTCTCTCCCTTGTGCAACACATTCGGGGTTTTCTTTGTTGCTGTTGTTTGTTCCATTTATAGGTGTTCCTGGAAGAGGTTCAGAGAAGAGCAACCAGGATGATCAAAGGTGGGAATGGCTTCCGTGTAAAGAATGATGCAGCAGGTTAAGGCAAAAAGGACGACTTTGAAAAGGTCGGATAGAAGTCTATACAGTTACGCTTACCATGGAGAGGGTAGTCAATAATTGACTGTTTACCATCTTTTCCAGATTAAAAACCAGGGACCCTCAACCAAAACTAGTAGGATTCAGGTTCAGAACAAAGGGGATGGTTCTTCCCACTGCACAGAGCAGACCTGGGGAATCACCTGCCCAGGGTTGCTGCAGATACAGAAAGTTTACACGGGTTCAGTTGAAGATGGGACCAGTACTTAAAAGAGGACTACTATACAGGTAGATCTCATTGGGTTCAGGAGACTCTTAAAACAAGCCACGATTGCCTAGTTATCTGTCTACAGTCAATTTGCAAAATGGGATACTGAACTACGTGAACTCAAACTGAACTGGTACAGCTGTAATGTCCCTTTACAAACTATATAATTGCAGACTATACTCTTTAGCCATATGGGTCACATCTGGCCTGCAGGCTATGCTACAAGAGAAACTAAAAAAAAAGAAAAAAAAAGAAAAAAAAAGACTACTTCAGCTTTTTTCTGTAGAATCATAGCAATCTAGGCTCTGAACACAGCCAAATGAGCTGGTTCCCCCAAAACACATTCAAAACTGAAGGGTGAACCTGTGCTTCTACACAGGGAAGGAAAGAGGAGTGTGCATAAATCACATTTGGCTACTGCAAATTAGCACCTGCAGTAGACTACAGGCCCTGACAGAAAGTCCCCAGCAATGAAGACAATTCAGACAAGCGCTAAAGAGCAGTTAGGTTAAAACGACTACTTCCTAGCCTGAGAGATGCTCTGGGCATGCGACAACCCAAGAGCAGGTGCAAGTGCCAAGCGCATCACATGCTGTGACAACTGCTCCTCTCCTGCAGGCTTGAGGTGCGCTCAAGGATTGTCATGCAGACAAGAACAGCGCAGAAGCCAAGAATTGCTGCCTGGGCGGCCCTCTTTCTCCAACGTATGGCGCAGCTTGAGGTAAGTGCCAAAACTCCTCCGGCTGTGTTTGGCTCCTGCAGCCCTGCCCTGGCACCACAGGACACAGTAGGCTTACTAGCATCCTCTGACCGCCGGGGAGGAAGAAAGAATACTGCGTAAAAGGCGAGGAAGCATTCAGTGATGGTTTCACATCTGTCTGCAGAGTCCAAAGACTTGGTTGTTTTACTGATGGTGTTTGCAATGCCTTGCTTCCCTCAGTTTCTATTCCCTCCCCTCTGCTCAGGCGCCCTCACACCCCAACACATGCACTGAACACACCACTGCAGGGTGATGCCACGGCCAGCGACACACAGTGGGGCAGAGAGGAGCAGCCTTCAAGCTGCAGCAGTTTTTGCTTTGGCTGCTCTCATGAAGTAACATAGTACATACAGTTATAGGATGCCTCAGGGAGGGTAGCAAGTTGGGCTACCCCGCAAACCCCTCTTCCTCAGGGTCTCCATTCCTCCATCCTCATGCAGCAGCACCATGCCCTGCACAGAGAGAGGACGACCCTTGCTTTTAGGGAGGTATTCAGGAACAGGTAACGTATGCCAAGCTCACTCTCCATCTTAATGGAGATTTATTTTTCCAACTCTCTTAGGCACAATGCTTCCTAGGGGATTGCCTCACCTCTCTCTGAGGACATTGGAAGGCTCCTACCAAGACCAGCTCCATACTTAGTCCTGCTGTTGAGTTAGGAGAAAAGGCAGAGACTGATGTCCACAAAATGGTATTTAATTTCAAGAAGGCTCTTCCAACTCCACAGTTGTCCAGCCACTGACAATGCTACCTCAAGTGGCTTTCTTATTTTTCCATCTACTGAAGATGAATGTAATCTCTATAGGAGACCCCCCACCACAACAGGAAAACAGAAGCAATCTTCTAGCAATGTGCACCTGCTATTCTGTGAAATCTCCCGTCAATGTGCACAAACAAAAATTAGGTTCAAGCTTAATTTTTGCATAAATGAGTCACAGCAGGGACAATCTCAATGCACTGCAACCTGCTGCCAGACGGAAAAAAACAATGCTATCAGAAGAAAACATGTGGCACAACGCCCTTCCCCCACCATTATTACTGCAAAGCCTCATTCTGGGCAAATATTTGACAGTATTTCACTTGATGCATTTTTTTTTGTCACACCAAGAGAGTTGAATGTACTGAAAGGCTGGCTGCAGCCACCTGCAGAACAACTCTGTCCCCATCCTCCACCCTTTTGCTTTGATGTTCAAGTCATGCTGCCAGGAGTACCCAATCCTGGATCTTCCTCCTCAACTCCTGCCACGATTGCGCCACTCCCCATACATGGAGTGTCCTTCCTGAACCGACCCAGAAGAGCTATTCATTTCTCATCAAAATTCCTCCCACTGCTGAGCCAACTAAAGATAGCTAAGTAGAGAGGTCAGCCAGGAACAATTTATACAATAATTGGTATGGAAATATCACAATCAGTAGGGGAATATCAAAGCAGAAGCAAACGAGACAGGACCAGCCAATGAAGCTCTTTGTTCTTCCAACACAACTGCCTTCACTCATCTCTGCTAGCTGTTCCCTTGCACAGTCCCTCGCTTCCACAGCAGATGTTTACTGTCTTTTAAGAAAAATGTTTTCAATAAATATGAAAGAGGTGACATTTCTTTTAATCACCATAGATTGTTCTGGCCTGGGACTAGCTTCCCAAGTTCTAACTGTGAAAAAGGTCTCGTACCTCTGTTATAATTATGCATCCAGATAGATTTCCAACCCCCTCACCAAGATCAGAGCCAGTTTTCATCCTTTGGTTCTTCTCAGATCTGTTCTTTATATTGACGGATGACTTCCTTATTATCCACAGTACAGCATTGGTATTCTACAGCTGCACAGTGTTAATTGTGATCTGCCCTTGTGATTTTTTTCAAGTAAACGTCATACTATACGGATGTCACATTCCTCTGACTGCTCCTTCTCTGTGTCTTGAATTATGCATGTTAAAATACACGAGTTGCAGCACCGCCTCAGAACGGCCTGTTCTTGAGCCACAGATCACCTCTATTATTACAGCCCTTAAACTTCTACAAATGCTGGAAGGAGGAAGGAATAATTCATTGTCTATGTTGGACATGGAGAAGACATGAAACAATAAGGCTTGATCTTGAACAGGAGAGATTCAGGTTAGGTGGGGGAATGGATATATTTTTAACTTTCCTCCTCCAAGGAGGACGAGGTACCAGGGAGACCGCTTTGTGGCACTGTGCAGTCTCTCACATTAGGGAATCTTTAACAGACATTTAACTTCTTCAGGAATACTGCAGGTGGAGATGAACCTACCCTAGGGGCTGTACTACAGGAGATCTCACTGCTCTTCGAGCTCTGTCATTAGCTATCCCATCAGAAAATAAATTTAAACTTACTCGGCTGTGTTAAATTCTAAAACTACTCTTTGAGCCAGTATTGCTTTTCAAAGAAAAGTCATGGAGCCACATGTCCACAGCCAACCACACTCGCAGTAAGAGAAAAGAGTGATACCCCATATTTATAAAAGGGGGAAGGATGGCGGGACATTCATTCTGCTCATCGGTCTATGAGATCGGGAACCTGTGGTGCTCAGCCTCCTAATTTCATATGGGCTTTGAAGAAGTTGATGTACCTGTTGTAAAAGGTGGATAGCAACATGCACTAAGGTACAAGAGAAAGATGGAGCTGACTGTCCTACAGGTTAGGACACTGTTATTAACCTGTCCTACAGGTTAATAAGCACCCACTGATTATTATAATTAGGAGATATTCCTGCAAAGTTGCTGAGAAGAGAGTCTCTTATGATCTGAAATCCTTGCATTCCCCCCCCCCCCAAAGGAAGTACCATTTCTGATTCATCTCACAAAACTGCAGAGAGTTCAGGTAGCATTATAAGCTCTTTTCATGGGATAGCCTCTGCTTCAAGTACAGAATCCATTTAACCAATTCTTTCTCTTCCTCCAAGGTCAAGAAAACAGAAATTTCCCAACTCTTAGATCAGTATGTTCTTCATACACCATTCCATCATTACCTTTATCATCATGGGAAAAATACGCAAGCAGAAGCTCCCTGCAGATTATATTTATATTGAAAATATGCAGGCAGGAACTGTTGAATTGCCCACACATTACTTGTGACTTGTACTGCTCCTTGTGTTTTATCCTTAGGAATTCTTCTTTTCTACAGCCCACTGAATACATGCCCTGGTGACTTCTATCACTACTGCTTGTTCCAGGTTTGCTTAAGCACCACCATACTGACACAGCAGCATTTACAGCGGCCTAGCTGGAATACCTAAATCATTGCTTACTTTTATATTTTCCAAGGAAAGGTAGTGACGGCTTCGTTACCAGTATGAACTTTGAACATACAACTACAGGTACTCACTGCAAGATTTAGTGCAACCCTGTACAAAACGTGAAGTCTCCCAACATTTATATGTGCATGTTTACTTCTGTTCTTTTAGCTCTTAAAACACGTATAAGGACAAACCATTTAGTTCTGCATCTCTAGTAGTGCTTCCAGACCTCTAAAAGATTCAGCACTGTCATGCTAGCGCCAAAGCTCCGCAGCGTCAACATAAATTTCAAATTACTGAACTCTTAGATTGTCTGTGTTTCCAAGCTATCAAGAAAGAAAGAAAAAATAATGAAATTGTTCGAGCTATAAAGCTAGGTAGGAAATTTCTGACATAGTTCATTATGCCCTGCAGCCTCTGAATTTCTTTTTATTATCATTCTTTAGTGTTCAGGTCCTACAGGTTTAACAGTCACGGTCAGTCTTAGGAATTGTCAAACATTATTCCCTGTGCGATCACTCACTCTCATGCAATAAGAAACTTCATTCTGTTTCACGCTCAACCATGTTTTAATGTCACTTCTTTCTTCATCTTCCTGCATGCTCTGCAGTCACTCCCACTATTAAACAACAGACTGCCCTGATTATTACGGTAATTCACCTCATAACATCCCAGATGCTTAAAACACTCTCCCAGGAGACAGTGTGGAGTCCCACATCCCATCTTCAGAACATCATTGCCAAAAAGAAATAGTATTTACTATCTAGCTTCTTATTAAAGGAATTCTCTTGCTTTCATGAGGATGTCTTCCAAAATACTTCTGATCTGTAAAGACCTTGGTTTCTGATCTTCCTCCAAAACTTCCTTTTCCTGAAGGAAAAGAAAACTTCTCACAGTCTTCATTTTGAATGAATGGAGGAAGGGAGCATACACAAGCGCAGTGCCCTCCCTTTATCTCCTAAAAGGAACTCCCATGTTTTTGGCCCATCTTTCTATACTCCTAGAAGTTGCTTGCCTGGCTTTTCCCTTGTCCCTTCCTCTGAGTGACCGCAGGTCTTTTCTTACTTTGGTAACGATGACATTTTGGAGTTCAGCTCCCTCTGACTCACTTTAGGATCTTTACTAGCATGCTTGTTCTTCTGGGCTAATGCAGGAGCATCTCCTTTTTCAGGCTCCAAGCCTGCATCCTCAAGCAGCTATCTATCAGTTGTTCTTCCCTAAATCATTTGCTTTTTAAGAGACACTTAATAATTTGCTAAACAGACACAAAAAGTTTTGAAGAGCTGAAGACAAACTACACTGCCGCACACCCCTCCCTCCCACTTTTATCCCCCTTCCTTTATCCAAGGTAGATGGAGGACCCCAGGCTACCTCATACGCTGTCTTTCCCAGATGTGCTGTGACTCAGGGCTGCCTCCCAAAGGACACAGTTCCTGCAGCACTTCAGCTGCATTCTTTGTCATGGACTCTGCACCTGGTTCCCCATCTGTTTTTGCACACCCAATCCTGCAAAAAAAGCACTGCAGAGATATATCAAGTGCAGTATCTAGAAATGAACACAGCCACGAGCCATCTCTCCCGCTTCCTTCTAGCATGCTAAAGAAACATTCATGCCCCTCAGCCATGACCAGCAGCATGAGAACATCCAATGTGCAAGACAAAGTTGTCATCTTGTACCTTTTCTTCAGCAGAAGCAGCTTTCTGGTAAACAGCAAATGAAGTTATTCCTAAAGTCAAGTGTACTGCCTAAAAGCATGCATTTATCCAAAACATTTTTCCCATCCCACCATAAAGGATCACAAGAATGCAAAGGATGGCCATGCAACCACAGTTTCTATTCTCTCCCTGAATTCTTCTGGTTTCATCTCTGTTCACTACGTGCCAGCAAGATGTCGCCTCTCGTAACCTCTGTGATTCAGTTAGAGACCATCCCAGAAACTGAGCCATACAGACCCAGCGAGCTGCTTCAGCTACCTGCTGCCTCTCATTGCTAATTAAGACGTCAGAACTCTATGGCTCTTTAAAGTGTAATTTATTAGCTTGACATGCTGCAGAGTCTTTCAGCAGTTGCCACCAAATTACTAAGGCTCCCCTTTCTAAAGGGAGGACAGGTGCTTTCTGGCATTTGGGAAGGAAGAAACGAAAGACATGCAGAAGCATTTAGGTCGCTATTGTATCCAGTCTGGAAGAAAGGCACACTCCTCCCTCCCCTCTCAGACCCAGTCATAACATGATATTATTGCCAAGGAGTAAGAAGGAGACTCAGATGTGAAGGATCACTGCACTGGAACTGCGTTCACCGCTGCTGTAGGTTCTTGTTTGCACTAGCTCAACACCAAGTAGTCCTACTCGGAGCGGCCTCGCTGTGTGAGCTCCTGCAGAGGGAATAGCAGCAGAAACGCCCTCATCCCGAGGAATTCAGGTTAGAAGTGCATTTTTGCTGTGCAGTTAAGCTGATCTCAGGCCCAGCTGCCATGGAAAGAAGCTCTCTTGCTTCCCCACTCACTTTGCTCCTAGCAGCACACGCACATCTCTCCCCATGCTTGACTTCCCTAGCAAGCCAAAAGAAAAACAACCCACAGAAAGAGTTATTCGTTTCCACTGTGGAAAAGAGCAAGAACGCTTTTTTCCCCTCTGGGGCTACAGTGTGGGGGCAGTGCATGGCCTTTCATTAGCAGCTGCGATATTGCATCAGCTCAGCTGTACTGGGAAACTGCACCTTATGACAGGGGCGGCAGATGGATGGAGAGAGGCACGGGAGAAAGGCAGAGCGAATCCGTGCGGTAGGAAATGCCGAGAGCTGGCTAGGAGACCGCTGATGCCAGGTTTCTAACAGGCCTTGTGGCAAAGCATCAAGGGAAGCAGGGCTGCAGGCGCTCGCTGCGGACTGCTCCTAAGTACACGGAAGGGAAAAAAGAAGGCGCCAACCCCCCATTTTTAGCAAACAGCCCCAAGAGCAAGGGAATTAACGAAGCCTAGCTTCCTGTGCCATCAACTGGAAGGCTGTCTCCAAGACTAATGATTTGACGGGAAGCTGAAGCAAAGCTGAAGCTTTGCTTACGGCTGACACAGTCATTTGGAGGCACAGCGAGAGCCTTGGAAGAAAAGGGTCTGCTTCAGCCCCCTGCCGCCCCTCAACTTGGCTAGTTATTCTTCATGAAACTTGTAGGGATTTGCTAATCCCCGCAAGCTCTGCTCCTGCCAAATTTGCGTGCAGTTGGCCAACGGGCTCCCAGGTTATCTGGGAAGGGGAGGCAGAGGGAGGCAGCGCAATCAGATAAGCTGCATTTCTGTAAGAAACCAGCCTAAGGAAATCTAGCAAGAGACAAAGGCTGGGAATCGCAAACCACGCAGAGGGAAGAGCCAAGGTTTCAGCACTGGAAGAGACAAGGTGAAATAAGGCTAAAAGGGGCTTTTAAAGGGAAGACAACTGTCTTAGCTTTGGCATGGCAGAGGAGGAACCACCAATTTAAGAATTTGCGGGAATGGCAAGAAAGCACAAAAGCCTGGACAAGTTTCAGCTGCAGAGATGGAGAGGAAGTGTCTTACAAGTGTCTTACAAGAAGGCTTACAAGTCTTAAGCAGAAAGAATCAGGTGAACATGTATGCACATATGCAGGTAAGTGCTAGAGACAGAGGTCAAGATTTTGATTTGAACAGAACTATGAAGCTGTAATATCAGCAGAGTGACACCAGTACAATTTTTAATAGTGTATAACATTACCCAGGAACAGTGAATATAGGAAGAGGTGGAGAAGACCACAGAAAGAGCTCTGTAAAGCCTTACAAAAAACTGAGACTGGGGAGGGATCCTCTTAAGGACTAAAAAAGATCTGCTAGAGGCAGGAGAAGGCAAAGACAGCAGGCCTAGGAGGAAACTATTCCAAGAGAGAGAAGAAAAGTGGTTATTGCAAGGGCAATTGCTAAGTCAAAGAAGATAAAGATGGAGTATGACAGAGAGGAGCTATTAAGAAAGCCCTTGCAAAGTAAATCATGGCCACAAATTGGCCAGGCAGAGGTCTGGGCTAGAGCTAGGAAGAGCTCCAAATAGAGCAGCCCACGGGGCTTGAAGGCACAGAGCAGCTGCTGGGGGGGTGGGGGGGGCAAGTTTGCGCTGAGGGGGAGAGGCTAACAGCAGCGAGGGGAGTAAGAGAGGTGAGGGCAAATGACCTGGGACCCGTATGGCAAGCAAAATGGCTAGAGGATGGAGGTTAGGAAATCCATGTTTGAGAAAGGGAAGGAGAAGCAGAGGAGCACAAGGCGAACTACCAGGTCCAGGCGGGCTTTTATTTGTACGCCAGTCCTCTTTGGAAGGTCTGTAAGACTTGAGGAGCAAACCCGAAGGCTATCAGGCCTGGTGGAAAATACCACTCAGCAAAGCAGAAGTAAAACCATTTATTAGGAACAAGGCAGAAGGGGAGGAGTGGAGGGCTCTCCCTGACAGGAAGTCAATGCGGTCACAAGACTCGCGCCAGCAGCACTGCACTACACGACAGCAGGAGCAGAGGCAGCAGATGGTGCAGCTAGGAGATGGGAGAGAAGGTGGAAAGCATCCCAGGGAGGGGGGGAGATGCCACTGCGTTGGTAATGGAAACAGCTACGGGGCAAGAAAGGTGACAGAAGAAGGGCTGGGGGGAGGGGGGTAGCCTAAGTCCAGGGCGCAAGAACAATGGTGAGACCAGGCAAGACCAGGGGAGACGGAAAGTCAAGAAGACTCCATGGAGGAGAACGGTGCTGGCTGAAAACCGAGACAAGCACCTGCCCTGCTGGCAAAAGGTGAGCGCTGGCGAGCCACGTACCTCTCCACTGCAGGAGAACATGGGCACACAGAGAGTGGCTGGCCCCAGCTAGGGAGCAGTGCTGACTGAACAAGAAGGGCTCTTGCCTTAGGCGCCACGACTGAGAACTCAGCAAGAGATGCAATGAAGAAGGGGACGTGCCCTCCACAACTGTGGCCACTGCCACCTTGCTTCATATCTGGAATGTGGAAAAAGCTATGAGCTGATTTTTTCGAGGAGTTTTCTCAGTTCCGTAATACTACGCCCCGCGCGCAAGTCCAGATGCCTTCCTGCATCCCCAGGGCATGGTCCCAGTTTCTGTATGCAGAATACGTGTCTTAGGGTCACCAAACAGCATTTGTCACTTTAAACAAAAAAAATCTTTCCTAATCAATTAAGAAGGGGGTGGGGGGGAGGAGCAAATCCTTCCTCTGCCAGTACACAGCGCTTATTATCCTCTTGCCTAAATTCTAGGATTAAAAGATGGATGCAAAAGTTTTGATCTTCAGCTACTTATTTAGCAGAGCCTAGTCCCTTCTGATCAGGCAGTTACGGAAAGGTTTACACAGCTACCAGGGAGAGAGGCGTTCTATTTATCTGATTTCAACATGCCCAAGTTATCAGACTCTAGAGGAATTCAATTAACGAGAATAAAACTCTTGTTTGATGCAAGTCAGGAAGGTTTTTTTTTTTTCCTGTAAATAGCTACACCCCAGAGATTTTTACACTGATTATAGGCCTTAATAGTGACTGACTGATGCAAGTTAAACCAATACAGCAACTGCACCAAAGCACCACACACGCTCCAGGCCCGTCAGAGTCTGACAAATCCAGAGGAAACCAGCGTAAGGATGGAGAGAAGAAAGGAAGGCAGAGGGAGACAGAGCCAAAATGCAGAACTAGTTGCAGAGAGGAACAAGCCCAAAGGAGCTGCTGATGCTATCTCTCCTCCCCAGTTTACTAGAGCACCTCCAGTGGTGAGAGTTGGCACAAGTCACATTTAAATATCCTCTAGCACAGCTTCACAAACGCCTGTTCCCAACAGGTATGAAATACTATTGCTGTTTTCCGGACATGCAGGCAAGGTTAAACGCAATGTGCAGGCTCACAAGACAAGGCACAGTTGGCTGCTCAGCCTGCTCTTGGTATCTGTCCCAAAGCACACACAAGCCAGCTCCCGTGCCCAAGGCTGCTGCTATCCAAGGACAGGGAGGCGTCCAGCCCAAGCCCTCCGTCGCCACCTGCTCTCCTCCATGTCTGGTAGACGCTGGGGCAGGTTGGTGCCTGTTCCTGCCAGGGCCTCCTGTGGCCAGGGGATCCATTTGGTCTCTCAGTGAGAAAGGAGGGAGCAAGATAGCAAGCTAACTGAGCTTGATGCCAGACACCAGGTGCTGGGCTGGGGACAGCGAGAACAAGGAAACTGCTTCTCATGTCACCACTGATTTCTATCAGCAAGCATCCAGCTGTTCTGGCAAAACGAGCAGGGCTTGGGAGACTCAACCGCCTGCGAAGACACTTTCGGTTGTGTTTGCTATACAGAGAGGGAAGATAAAAGGAGGCAGCTCGCCTTCTTTCCCCACCCCCCTTCCTGCCCCTGCAATTCAACAGTCTAGAAACCGTAATGCAGCAGAGCACCACGTTCATGTTTGGGGAACGTGTTTGTTTATAAAACTTTTTCAGCTCAGAGAGTTGTCTGCTGTTGGCTTAGTTCAGGGACACATTTTGCTGGACACCTAAACTTAAAGCAGAGCCCTAGCTCATGAGTAGGTGAGCATGCTGACAAGATTTCCTGAGCCTTGGTCTTAGGCCAGGCCACGAGGGGGAAGTTATTAAGTTGTCTCCACTCTGGATGGAGATCGAGTTGGAGAAGCATCGATGCAAAGATAAAAGGCATCAGTGATTCCTCACTCCGGACCTGACCCATCCAGTCGGGCTCCCTCGAGGAAGAAGTTGGGCCTGGCAGCGCAGGAGAGGACACCTGTGTTTTGCCACCACTTCTGGCGTAGCAGTGTCCCCCATGCCACAGAGGGAGGAGAGGCAACCCCTTCTCCACCCTCCGGAGGGTCAGCACACACCCTGTGTCCATCAGGTGTGACAGATGACAACCTCACTATGCTCTTCTTTTCTAACATCGCCATCTTTAAGAAATTCCTTTCTGAAAGGCTCCGGACCCCACGGTGGGGATTAACAGCCAGGTACACGAGCACAGAATAAGTGCCCCAAACTGCTGAGTGTTTGGCATTTTGTGACCTGCAACTGCATAAGGAAACACAGGTCGCTGCCCTGCTGTATCCATGCTGAACGGTCAACACGAGCCCCCCTAGCGTGTGGGGCAGACAATCAGGGACCTGTGCCACACCCCACTAACAACACTGCTGCATGTACCATCCAGAGGGCAACCTCTCCCAAGGCCAACAGGCACAGGCCAGTGACTGTGCTGTGAGGGAAGTTACCCACTGGAGCAGAACTGTGGGGCTGAGGCATAAAGGGAAACGGAGACAACAAGGTCAAGCAAGGCACAGAGCAAGAGGAAACAGAGCCACAGAGACTTCCATTACCGCAGAGGGGTTTTTTTTTTCCATTTATTTTGGGTTGTTTTTTTCTTTTTTGGGAACTTTTACCATACCACTACAATGCTCCTTTCTTCCCACTTACAGGAAGACTAGAAACCACCAGATTAGGTGGGAGGGAAGCTGGAGACAGCTACTGCTGCAAAGTAAAGTCAATTTTACAAGTTACGCAGTACTTCACCAATGCTACCACACATCTGGGTACTAAGGGACGTACTAAAAAGGTAAGCAAGAATAAGGATTGCAAGTAATTCACCCTCGCCAAGTATGATCATGAAGGAGTCATGCCCTTCCCATCGCCCACTCCAGTCTCCCGCCACAAGTAAACTAAGTATGCGCCCACATCCTTCCTCAAGCGCTTCAGAGTGGTGTGGCACTCCATAAGGAGATAGCCCTCCCACCCCCCAAAAAACCAAAAAACAACTACAGCACAAAGCTGATGTGCTTTCCCGCACAGCCCACCTCACTGACCTGCTAGCCTGTTCTGCTAGGGACTGCTTGTCCATCCCACTCCAGTCTAGCGGAGAGGCATGAATCAAAAACAGCCCGTCTCCTTCCACGAAGGTAGGTCTGATAGTCTTTAGCAAACCTGGAGGACTAACCCAGAACATAAGTACAGCACTGGGTCAAGCCTCAGCCCGGATTAACCACTGGCACTGTAGAAGTGGGAGAAGGAATGAATGCTGACAACACTAGGCACAGGAGAATTTTACTAGGATAATCCTTTGATAAGTTTGTTTGGTTGGTTTTAAAGGAAACATAACAAGGAACACAACAAATCACTGAACCAATGGGAATCAAGCATATATATACTGCAAAATTCTTCTCTTACAAACCCTTTTTTTTTAAATCCTGCTATGAAGAGAAGTATGCTTCCAGACACCAGATTCCATACAGAGCTTATCCTAGGGTATTTACCCAATGTTTATTCAATGCACATTTCACTAAAACACACGTTATTGCCTCCAGCCAGAAGACCAAACTTACT
This sequence comes from Struthio camelus, assembly GCF_040807025.1. Taxonomy (NCBI): domain Eukaryota; kingdom Metazoa; phylum Chordata; class Aves; order Struthioniformes; family Struthionidae; genus Struthio; species Struthio camelus. Next base: position 106,335,375 of record NC_090942.1, on the reverse strand, counting down.
TCTGTAATTTCTTTTGACACCTCTTGGCTACACAGCTCTGGCAAAAGCAATCTGTGGCATTCAGCATCACTACATCCCAAAGAGAAAAGAAACTTCAACTACCACATTAAACCCCTGCAACATACCAAGAGAGAAGAATCACAGGTTGAACTAGCCAGAATTCAGTTGGGTAGGACAACACCAATACACCTCCTGGCTGCACGCTTGGGAAACAGAGGTAGGGGTTTCTACAGAGTCTTTTTATGCAGAAACCTCACTGCTCTCAGGAGCTCTTCCTCCTCTTCCCTAAGGAGGAATTCAAAACATTTGAGGTTTAACAACTGCAACAAACAGTCTCCTTTTACAAGAGAAAATATTCAGCAACAAGATAACAAGAGAGACAGTTACTGAAACAGGATGAAAACAGAGAAAAAGCCCCTGGGATCTAAGCACTGCCCTAATGACTGCAGGCTGCTACTCAGAAAATCAGAATTCAAGTATAGAGCTCTCACCACCACTCACAGATCAAATAGGAATAGCAAGATGCAAATGCTGCTGCCTGCAAGAGACATAATCTAAGCCACCGTTTGTGAGCAACCTGCTAGCAATGCCACAGCCCCTGCAAACACACAGGAAGAAGAATTTGCAAATGCCCTTGATCTGGCATTCATTCCCCAATAGATTACTATGCTCAACCCAAATAGCACTACTTTTCCCTTTTGAGGAGCTGAAGGCACAATCTTTATTATTCTTAAAAAGGCAAGGGAATACACTCCCCATTCAAATTTTATTGCAGACATAGGAGACTTTGTTTAAAAAAAAGGAGGGGGGAGGGTTAGAAGTGGAATAACACCAGCTATGTACCTTTAAAATAAAGCAATGTTTTCAAGAACAGTACTCCTACTTATTTCACAGCCAAGAGGCAGAGCAATTCTACAAAGCTAACTCAAAATTAGCAAATATGTTTTGCCTGTACACTAGGAAAGAATGCAGATGCTAAAACATTATATAGACAGTGAAGCGTCATCAAAGCAAAGAAGGTAAAAATAGTGAAGTTATCTATAAGATGATTAAGCAAATGGGTTTTCAAAAATACTCTTTCAAATACAACATCCTTTTCTTAGAGCTGCGTACGCCCATTTAGCTTTGTTAATTTCTCAATTCTTTCTTTTGATAATTTATTTTTGGCTTCCCACCCTCTAGCTCAGTAGGCACACTTCCCCAGAAGCCTCTCCTCACCCTGCACTCAAGAACTGCATCCCTCTCGCAAGAATAATTTAGAAACTGATGCCCATCCCTTCAGTAACTATGAGAACCTGTAAGACAGCACTCGTAAGCACGTATGTGACCTTAAATTAGAACACCCATTTGAAAACCGGACTTCTGTGTCTTCAGTCCCATTTTCACGCTTTCACCACTGCCAGCCTCATGGATCTCCATGGCTCGACTGAGAGCTCCCCAGCACTTGGTGAACTCTCACTTCTCATGCAACTCTTCAAGCAGCACCAGAGGGGGAAGGAGGTTGAGGGAATCTTACCAAGTTATTTATCCTGATAGGACAGCCCATCGTTTTTGCAGCTAAGAAGCAGCCCTCTTCTTTCTCAGCCTATCAGGAGATTAGATTTTAGCACATCAGGAAGGGTTAAGGCAAGCTGGCCAGGATATCGCTCCCCTGCCCTAGCCACTGCGGCCCAAGTCCTGCGTCAGCCCCCCAGCACGCACTGCCAGAGAACAGCCTTGAGAGCACCCGGCAGGGACTCACCTTAGCTGGGGCCACCACACTCCTGCACACATCTCCCTCTCTTCCACCAAAACCCAGATGTCTCCATAAAGAAAATTACCCTTCCCTCGGATTAAATCTCTTTTAGGGATGTAAGTGGCCTCCATACAGCTGCATCGCTGGTGAGCTACACTTCCGCAATACCAGTGGTAGTTGGTGCTGGGCCAGGTCTCCCAAGTTACGTCCCTCCAATGTCGAAGCCACATGTATTGCCTCTACCAGTTCGCCCCAGCACACGGTACCTCCTGGCACCACCATGCCCCAAAGGGCCCAGCTCCCTCCGCCTCACGCACCCCTGCGGGGATCCCCACTTTCCTCCTCCATGCACTGAGCACAAAGTCCTGGGTGGGGCTTCCCAGAAAGTAGTTTTGCAAGGGTCATACCCATTACACCAAGATCACCAGGATGCTTTTAGTAACACATCCCAACGGATTCGTCAGAGCAGCTATTAGGTATTCAATGCACAGTAAAGGTTCCCTCACACTCATCCCTCTCGTGAGGGGCTACGTTTTCCCCCAAAACAAGCCAGTCAAAAGACCAGGACAGGTTGATCCACCTGGTTTCATCATCCAGACGATACCCAGAAGAAACAGGAGTGACACGTGGCCAGCATGGGACAGGCCTCCAGGAAGAGGCTCCACAGAGGGGCCTCCCTGAATCTGGGACAAGACGACCTCTCACCCACGTAACAGTCCCCCACAGCTTAAGGCAACCTGACTTGGCACAACTATGAAATCAGCTTACTTACCAGGGGAAAGCTCCCACGAGGGAGGTTTTCCTGCCACTTGCCCCTCCTGCAATGGCTCACAGAGGGGCCCTGGTGCTGATGCGAGAACAAGGAGAGGACCCTGCAGGGAGACCACCACTGAGCGCAGTCAGCTCAGACTGCTGCGTAAAGGCAACCTCGCTATTGTGATTCGTCAGGAGTACAGCACTTCTTGCCGGCATTAGGAGAGTCAGCCCAAGCGCTGCAGCCAGAAGCAAATCTGTGTAATTGCTTCAGTAAACGGTTCCCTTCCTTCACACTGTGGTTAGAGCGTGGCAACGCTCCTGTACCAAGCTCCCAGCAATGGCTCAAGCCGAGGCAAACTAACTGCAGCCTGGTGCACGTAGCAATTGGCTGCATTCATCCTTTACTTTTGCAGAGCTATTCCCTGTAAAAAGATAACGGGAACGTTCTCTTCCCACAGCCTGCCCCACAAAGCTAAAAGAATCTGCAGTGGAAGCAGCTTCTTAACCCCAGCTCTCTCGCATCTTCAGCGCTGGAAGAAAATGCATTTTTAAGCACACCACAGAAGAGCTCTCACTGTTGAGGAGAAAGAGGCTACCCCAGGGCTAAGGAAGGGACCTGCAGGCACAAGCGCAAAATTAGAGAAGAGTGCATGCAGTGCAACAGCAGCAGAAGCAAAGAAAGGAGGAAACAAAACTAAGCATCTCAGCAAAGGATTAAATATGACCAAGAACACAGACAGGGCCCTCCTGTACTCTAACAACAGCGATGTATGAGAGAGTCCACCTCTGAACACATCTCTCACGATATCTAGCCAAGGGGAGAGGGCGGGGGAAAGAGCTATTTGAGATGAGAAAGCAGAAGACATTTTGATATCCCCCTACTAAGACAAGCAGTAGATTTATATGCAGTGTTATGCAGGAGCCTGGCACAGCCAGTCGCCTGTCCTTTCGTCCCAGCCCCCATGTCTCCCACCCGCTAACTAAAAGCTAACAGCAGGCCCCTCAAGAGCAAGAAACAGAAGGAAGGTATTAAGAGCAAAGCCAAAATTTCAAGGCCAGAAGATCCTGTCTCCATCTGAGCTGTCAAACTTTTCACCAGCGACAGCAGAAGGGGCAGGTGAGGAAAGGCGGTTGGCCCACCACAGCCCCCAGTCAGACCCCCGGTGCCCGGCAGTTTGGCGGCAGCTCCACTACCTGGCTGGGGAAGGGTTTCACAGAGATATGTTTTGCCTCAGCGGGCCTCTGAGCTTTCCCTGCTTTCCAACCTCTCATTCCTCCTCCCAATCACTCGCCCCCCAGCCCCTCCGCCCATGGGGTGGGGGACCAGCACCCCGTGGCCCATCCCGGGCACGACACCCCGGTCCTGGGCTGAGCTTTGGTCCCTGCCGCAGGCAGCACACCTGAAGCTCATCTTCTTCAGGTCTGCCTTATTTACAGCAGAAAGGAGCTAGTGCTTGGCAACTTAAAGGACTTGGCAGCTACACGCTCTGGATCAGATTTAACTACTGACTAGCTCATGGCATGGGACTGATTAGACATAACAGCTCTCTACGTGCCAGTGACCCACAGATTAACTGCGCTGCTGTAACACTGAGGGCTGGGATGAATCGTGGCAGCTCCAAGCTACGGTCACGCGGGCCATTCCCCGTAACGGCAGCGGGGCCCTGTTCACATGGGAAAAGCCTTCTTGCACCAAGCTGGTTGGAGAAGCGAGAGAACGCACGCAGTTAAGTAACACCAGAGAGCTCAAAGTAAAAATCGATTTCTTCTTTTCCCAACATCAACAGTGAAATCAATCAGGGCATAACAATCTCTTCTGTGCTGCACTCTCAACAAGAATAAGAAAAAAGTGGCCTGCTTGTTTAACAACAGCAAACAAAACCTTAACCCTAATAGTGCACCTTTTCTCCAAAAATCCCAGGACACCTTTTAAGTCACTCTCTCTATTTTAAGGCACAGAGAGCAGAGACAGAGCAACTTGTCTATGATTATATCACAGATCCGGAGAAGAAAAAGCACTGGAATTTGCATGCTCCGACTTCCACTGCAGATGCTGGATAACACTGCAGGCATAAAGGTCAAACCCTCCAGCAGTGGCTCTTAAGATACTGTTTGCAGGCCACAAGCAGCCAGCAGAAAGCTGGGAGATGGCACAACGCCAGCTCGTTTCTATGGGTATCCGTGCCCTCCCCTGCAAGTGCCCTAGCACCGGGCAGGGCGGTTAAACAACAAACTCCTGCAAGAGGTCCCACCTCTATAGAGGGACTAGACAGCAGAGCAGGAAGACACAGTACAGGAATCTCCAGAGGGCAAAAGCAAACCTTGACAGCATATTCAGAGGGTGAAGGAAGCTGAGGACCAAGCACTGCGTGAAGCGAAGGGGGAGAGCAGAAAAGCACAGACCTGGGGAGATGAAACGACATAGTGTGAGCAGGCAGAGTACTCTGAAAGCACACCGGAAATAAACGCATCCAGATAATTGCTTAGAAGGGAATAAATATTAGTAAGTACTATAATTACCACAAAGACTTTACATAGCTGTAAGAAGAAGCAAGACTAGAAGAAGGGCTGGCACACATGCTTGTTGGGAGCTCCTGTTTCAAGCCAGCAAGAAGGAACCAACAAGGCCCAACACTGACATTGGTAATTTTAGCTTGGCAAACAGCCACAGCCCTATGGCTAGATACTAGGTACTGAATAACTTTAGTTAATAAGTGCCAGATCCCAGCCGTATGGTTTTCCGGAGCAGCGAGTTCTCTGGGCAACTTCTGGTAACAGTTTTCTGTCACAGATCTGCCTTCTCCAGTGGCTCTTATTCAAGATCCAGCCCCACTTTCAGAGGGATCTGGAGGAACCTGGGCAGACTCTTACGTCCCTGGTGATCATGCTGAACAGAGACAGTAAGATCTAGCTAAGCAGTAAAATCTTGGTTTATCCAAGCAGCCCAGTCTTCATACTAATGCTGTGATGAGAGATCAGAGCCCTTCTTTGTCTGAAAGTCAAGCAGAAAGCCTCTTCCTTTTTGGGGGCTCAGCGTCTCATCTTCTAGTCTCCGTTTTTTCTAAAAGCCTCAGAAACCCCCAACTTCACACAGCAGCCTGGGTCATAGCCGAGTTCCTCTCAAATGCATAACACACATTTAGCTCTACAGAGTCCACAGGACAACACATCTACCTCACCCTGCGCTCCCTGCTCCCTCTAACAAGCTTATCAACTTCCGAACAAAGACCAAACACCATAAAAGCGACAGTGTGCCAGAGGCAGAGAGACCAGGGCAAGGAAATCAGATGCCTCATCTATTCCCTACTATTCTCCCTGCAACAGCAGGGACTGCTGAAGGGAACGTGCTTGCCGGGCAACGAAGCTATCAGTGCATTGCTGCTTTTGCATGCAGATTAAGGAACAGAGGGGGTGAACAAGACACATACCAAACTTGCTGTGGCTAAATTCTTTTGCTTACGAGTGACTGTATATCAAAGTCACCTCCAACCATGTCAGCCTCCCCAGGGAACGGCTTTGCAAGGACCAGAAAAACAGCACCCAAAAGACCAAACCAAACAGCTGTCATCTGAGTAACACTAGATGTAGTTAATGGTTGTGTAGCTGCCCCATATGTTTCTTCACAGTGTATGTTCTGGATCTGGATGGTTTCTGCTATCTTGATGGAGGCAACTTTGTTACCAGAAAATGCAGAGAAATCTCCTTATTCCTGCGCTTCAACAGCCTCCGCTCCTTCCTAATAGGCAAAGTCCTCCTTACTGCTGGCAAGATCAGAAAAGGCAGGGAAAGCACTCTGATTTTTCAAGTCCAAAAGGAATCGATAGCTCAGTGGCTGGGTGAGGAAGGAGAAGTCAGCCAAGCACAGCGGTAAGTACATCGCGGTGGAACAAGAAAATGAATACGCAGCCTCACAATCCGCATCCCTTTTGCATTCAGGAGCCTCAAGCTTCAAAAGCAACGGGTGTGGTGGTTAAAGGCCCAGCAGTAGGTAAGACCCAACCTCCAGAGTCTGTTCTCATCTATCCTTCTGACCAGGTGACTTCCTCACCTTCCTTTTCCTCCCAGTGCTTTCACTTGGCTTGTCTGTCAACTTTTCCCCACTCTGAACAACGTAACAACAGGCTACCTCTTCCTTCCCTGCAGACCTCTCACCCAGCAGGAAGCAAAGGTACCTGGAAATACCAAGGAAACACCAGCAACAGACTAGAATTGGAAAGCAGTCATCACTGGAGGCTACAGGCAGCAGCTGCAGCCAGGAACTGCAAAGTAAATACTACCCAAGGCAGACCTGGTAGTACACTGTTCATGCAGCGACTGTGGTCAGTCACTTGACTAACCTCACCTGTTTGGCTGGGCCAAGGAGTCGCTCGCATGCCCAGGACCCACAGTGCTGAAGCTCTGCCGCACACTCAGCAAACCACCATGACCCACCAGTGCTGCCACGTGAACCCAGCTGCCCCCTCGTGCTTCGCGCCTCCTCAGCACACCCCTTCCTTTGGGCCCCCACAAATGCCCGCAGGACCATGTGAGAAACGGATCTTGTCCTAAGTCAGACAAGCTCCCCGATACCTCTGCGTACCACGGGGTTAGTTCTCAACCCTCAAACCAGTTCCCTATGGGGACATCCTTGCCTGCACACTCCCTTCTTTATACCAGGCAGGAGCAAGCATGGGAGCAACTCCCTTCAGGAGCAGTGCTGGTTTGAAGTTCTTGTGCAAGTACCATGCTCTCTCCCTTTTCGAGAAAAGCCTCCTCTCATTTAGCTGAGATGGTTTGTTTTTGTGCTCATGTTCAATTACTCTCAGATTATCGAAATGTGACTTTAGCAGCAGCTAGAAAGGCAAGATTTCCACTTGTCTCATTGCCATTTTCTAATTAAATCTCCTAACGACAAAAAGCTTACTAACATACATCATTTGGAAACATGTTCTCAGTGCACTGATGGAGGCAGGGTAAGCGATAGGTTAGGGCTGGAAATCACATATATACACACAGACATACTAGACCCACAGAAGACAGCTGCAGATTGAACTTCTTTGCCTTGCAATTTAATTGAACCCCGCTTTGTCTAGAAAGGCATCAGTATTATTAGCCTCTGCATAGCTGATAAGAAACAGATGCTAAATGTCTCCAAACATTTAACCAGAGAACTATTCCTTAAGAGTATTACAGAAGAATAGAAAAGAGATATCAATATCAGAATGATGTCAAAACAAATTTAGCAGGTTTGTATTAAGGAGTATTTAGCAACTTCAAAGCCAGAGGCAAGTCACAATATTGCAGTTCTCCAGACATTGGCTCCAGGGCCTGAATGTCCTTGATACAATCAGACGAGTCAGATCACAAGCAGAAAAACTCTAGCAACAAGAAAAAAAACCCAATGGTATTTAAAAAGCTTTCCCCTTCCTTTCAGACCGCTTTCCTGGTGCAAGAAGTTCCCGGGCGGGCTCTGCAGATTGCCAACTATCACACAGCGAGGAGCACTCTTTCAGGTTATAGCGCTCTATGATTCATCCAAGTGTGTTAAAGCAACTAATATGCCTCTGGCTTCATACTAGACTGTATAACCTTTAGGACAACTGCTGAATCCGTGACTGATTTTGCAGAAGTAGAAAAGACGACCAGAGAGAGGGAGAGAGAGAGAAAGGAAGAACTTCTTTTTCTTTCTTTTTGTTTTAAAGCAATTCCCTGCTGCTAAACATTCAGTAAGTCTCCCAATACAGAAACGATTCTCTCCTTCCCAAACTCTGCAGGATCTTCTGTTTCTTGCTCCCTTCTTCATGGTCTGCACAGCTGTTTATTCTGCCTTTCCTTACATAATGGAACTGTTAAAAACGTTCCAAGTACGCATTCGCTTTACAATAAAAACTGCTTTAATAAAGAAGTCTAACTTGGCGGAAGGTCAACTAGAAGACAACAACGCACATAAACCAAAACCTCCTATGCAAACAAACAGGATTTGCAGGAGCCTCAGGATGCCACGCAGTCTGGCCCAGAGCCTGCCAGCCAGGCGTTGACAGCTGCGGCTACAGCACGGAGAGGTGGCCGGCCTCCGAAGGCACAAAGGCACCTCAAAGACCCTGCTGAGCTGCGCGCGGGAACGGAGCGACGGCCCGCGCCATCTCCAGAGCCTCAGCCTGGCACAGTTCCCGAAAGAAGCCCAGCTGCAGCCCGCTGCAGCTCAGGTGGGACCAGCGCAGGTCCCACGCCAGCCGGGAAGGTGATCTAGAGGCAGCAAGGACACGGGTGACGGCAGCACAATCCGCTTGCGAAAAGGCGGCTGGCAGCAGCGCACTTTGGGCAGAGGCAGATGGAGGAGGCACAATCTTGGCCGCCGCTGCTAACAACGCATCTTGGAGCTGATGAGGCACCACCAGCACTCCTGGGCCGCTAGCTTCGGTAAACAAAAACAACCCCAAAACCCCATGTATGCAAACACCCACTCTGCCGTTTTTGCTGTCTGTTCTCCTCCAACCAAACAGCACATGGCTCCGATACATCTACATTTGTGCTTCAGCCGCTGCTCTCCTTCAATCCCTGCCTGCTCCGGGCCAGGCAGCAGCAAAGCATAGGGAAGAGCAGAGCATGCTAACGGCAGCGAGGCCGCACACGGGTGCTTCCCAACCTGCTCCCTTTCCCCACCAGGCAGACTCTGCCGGGAGACAGGCCTTTCAAAGCAGCCCTTGTTTCTCTAGGAGTCACCTCAGCATCATTATTTCAGTCCAGCATGCCATTTACAAGTGATCTGCAGTTGCAAGACCTTACGCTGGCTCTGCTCCCCTGTAGGAATCACAAATAAATCACCAATTACTATGCATGAATAGAGAGAGGAAGAGGGTAATGAGTCTATGTACATATATACATATGCAATGTTTGAACACAAAGAGCTGTAAATTGCATTCACAGGTGGTATTCTGGGTACTGCAGGAGACTCAGAAACAGAACTATTCATAAACCAGTCACCAGCATGAATGAATTCAGCGTTCCCCAGAAGCCTATTGTGCTTCCTATATATTACACAATAAATATGAGTAGTATCAGACTATGCATCCCTGCAAAAAAAGAAGGTAAATCTTGCAACAACACATAGGATTAGCACTGGCTGGCACAAGTATTAATGGTCTCATCACTGCATGAGGATTATTTACAGCACTTGCTCTATTTTCCCATTTTGTACTTGCTGTGATGAAGTGCCACTTGTTTAAAGAACCCTGTAACAAACACTGCAGCAAGAGGGAAAAACCAGGAGAGATCTACAAATGTTACACCCACGTGCCAGATGTGGGTTTTCAAACCTGGTTTTGCAGTTACTTGGATTCTGTTAGCTAGTTAAGGGTTGATATATTACATTAAATCATCCACCAGCTCTTTCCATAACCACGATTCCTCCTTTTGCGATTCTAATGGGTTTCCAAAAGGATAAGGAAAAACTGAGTTGTACCTCTTTCCCAGTACAGTCACCCCATAGTACCATATATCATAGCGTTAACATTCCTTGTTTGGAAAACTATGGTCCTTTTTCTATCCAGTCAGAGATTTATGTTATGAAATAACGCTTCAGCCTTTTCCCCAGAAAGTCAAATGATGCCTTGGTTTGGAAAACAGCAACTTAAAGCACTGTTGTGCAACTCCAGGCTGCACTTTGAGGCATTGTTGGATCCGGTTTTGTTAAAATCGGTAGCATGGCAAACGCATGTCAGCTATTTAAAAAAGTCCAGGTGAAAAACACCAAAAGAAACTAATTCCAAGCATACAAGTGGTACGTTGCCTACTCTTAAAAATACAGCTTACAGTTAACGTAAGGAGTGTAGCAGCACAGTGTTTTTACAAACCAGGTGTGTACATGGGGTTTGGGGACCACTGAAAAGCAACCAATTCTCAGGATGACGGAAGACCCCTCACAGCTAGCCTGCTGCAGTGGACAAAGGAAAAGTTGCATCTAGTTTTAGGTCAAAATCAGAAAGCCGCTTCCTGCGAGCGGAAAGCGATGCTCCACTTGGCACCCGGCGAGGGCACGGGCTGGGCAGGTCAGCGTAAAGCGGGGTGCGCAGCCCAGGCCGGGCAGGGTGCTGCTTCTGCACTGCCTCGCACGAAAACCTCCAGCAACACGATGCCCTCTGCTGATGCGCTACTGCATCGGCCAGGGCCACCCGGCATCAGACCGGCACCCGTGCGCTCCATATTAGGAATACTTGATCCAGAAGGGTGTTATTGTTCTGCAACCGGAGGGATTCAGCGCTCGAAGCCAAGCCAGCCAGCAATTTCAGTTCATCTACACCCTTCTTGCAGACTAGGATAGACTGCTTGCAACCGCAGAGCAAAGCAATCCTGGATAAACTTAGCTTTCAGATGTTTTTCAGTGAACCGGGAGGAGAGAGCTGCTGCTTAAGGGAAGTTTGAACCCTCTCCAAAACCATTTCAAAGGGTCATCTCTCTTTGTCTTTCCTAAAGACAGACAGACAGTATGAAAAGCCACACCAGTGCGTGCACGTACACACACACACGCAAATTAAAGACATGGAAACATACCTGCAATTAAAGTAAAGACAGTTTCCAAATTGGCAGAGCGGGCATGTGACAACTCTTACGACAATAAGATTGTCAGCTCTGCTCCTTTTTCTTCAAGAGCATGAATGCTGGCAGAAAATCTTACTAATAAAAGGCAAATCAAAGTAACCCTAAGGCGTCCCTATGCACACACGAGCAGAAAACAGTGCAAAGGTGCTGTACTGCATTTTCCACAAACGTTCCTACTGACTCATTAATACTGAGCTAGGCACATCGGCTGTTGCAAAAACCTAAGTTGTTGTTTTTTTTTTTTTTTTTTTAAATTGTCTGGCATTCTGCTCTTCCCAAATTTCTGGGAAAGAATCTGGCGTTGCTACAGCGTCTCTCTCCCAGCAGCGGGATCCCAAAGTGCTCTACAGGGCTATGTACAGTCATCCACTAAGCAGACAGTAGTGTGATGGGACAAAAACAGATGCTTTTAACGGCACACAGATCTCAGGCGAGGAGAGAAGGGCGAAACCTGCAGCTCGTCGTGGAAGTGCAGGGGGAGTTTGGGAGAGACGGCACACAGCGATCAAATCGCCTTTTTACGGGAGCAGGGACTGCTCTCCCTCTACCTTCCAACGCAATCTCCAAGAACCACCGAGGGGACCTCTGTCCCCGCCGCCGCGGGCGCAGCCGACCCTACCCAAGGCGCTTCCCCTGCGCCCATCGTGCAAGAAAACACACCAACTCCAACTCGCCGGCCACGAGACCCCCCCTCGCCGCCCCGAGCCCGACCGCGGCGCTTCACAACTTCGGCGCGGAGCCCCCGGCTTCCCCCGCACCCCCCCCCCCCGCAAAATCCCCGCGCCGGGGCAGCGCGGGCATAGGCTGAAACGAGACCTTAATTTTTTTGTTTTTATTTTTTTAATTACTGATTTCCCCACCACCACCACCGCCGCCGCCGCAACGGCGGCCACGGCAGCTCCGCGGCGCTGCCGGCACTTACCCAGCAGCAGCAGAGAGGCCAGCTCCGGCCGCAGGGTCCGCATGGCTGCCGGGGCGCGGGGCGGCGGCGGCGCCTCTCACCGCCCGCCCTGGGCCGCGGCCGGCCGCCGGCAGCAGCCGGGGCGGGCGTCGCGCCGCGCCCGGCGGCACAAAGGCGAGGCGGCGGGGCCGGCACGGGCAGGCGCCGGGGCAGGCGGGGGCATCGCCCCCGCAGCCGGCCGCCGTCCCCAGCCCGGGGGCGGCCGGCCGCCTCCCCCGCCGGCTCCCAGGGGAAGAGGCGGCGGGGAAAGGCAGACACCGCCTCGGCTGCGGCGACGGGAAGCACACGGAGCGACAGGGAGGAGGGAATAAAAATAAAAGAAATAAAATGAAAATAATATAAAATAAAAGCCGCCCCCTTCCCCTCTGCAAAGTTACAAAAATAAACCCGGGGCGCCCGGCACAGCACGGCCGCCCTCACCTGCCCGCCCGCGCCACCGCGGGGTGCCTGGCGCTTCCTCCGCGCCGGGAAACCCCGCCCCGGCCCGCCCCTCACCGTCGCCGCCGCCGCCCGCCGGGCCGGGCCGGGCCGCCCCCCCGGGGCTCGGCAGGCAGCGCGGCTGCGGGGCGCTGCGGGTCCCTGCCGGCAGCTCATGACCCCCTCCCCGCCTCTCCCCCCCGGCGCTTATGTCGTGGGGTGGGGGGCCGCGGGTGGCGCCGAGGTCGGCGCGAGGAGCTACGCCGGGTTTCTTTGTTTTAAGGGGGGGGGGGAGCAGCCCCCTCGGCGTTCATCCGGCTTCCTGGGAAATGCCAGAAAACGCTGCCTTTTGTTCTGCTGCAGAAAGCAGAAAGAACAGCGGGGCTTTTCCAAGTTTCGGCCAAGTTGCGACCGTCCCACTGCCACCATTGCCCCAACCCGGGCTAGTTTTAGTGCCAGATGTGGGCCCCTCCCTGCAGACAGGCACCGCTGCTGTGCCGGGGATGCTGGCCAAGCAAGCGGCACTGAAACGTGTAAACATCAGTAATACGTCCAGGAAACACAAAAATGCACAAATCTGGCAACGCTGGGGCTGGTTTTTATGTTATTTGTAAATAAAAGATGAATGAGAGCGCCCTTCTCAAGGGCACAGACATTCAAATGTCCTTGCAAACGAATCCCCCAGTGGCTTGTTTGTTCATGAAGTAAGAAAAGAGACAAGCAGCGGTGCTGGTAGAGGAGCAAGGCGTCCTCTGAGCAAGGGCTCAGATCCTGCAGGGACCCTTGGCAGGAGACCCTGCTGCCTGCACGCAGAGGCCTGCGTGCGTCTTGCAGAGGCAGGAATCCAGCCCTTGAGAGCCACAGAGAGGGAGAAACCAGTGCAATACCAAGCCACCTCATGAAACGTGTCAAGTCATTGCGGCTGCACGCAGCAGAAGTCAGGCGCTGTGTACGTTACCGTATGGACCTGTTTCCCAACCTGGCCGTCGTGGCAGAGACGGCAGTAGCAGATACATCGGTAGCTGGCACCTAGCGACCCAGCAAACCCTGGCACGGCTTCACACTATTAGCCTGCAGAAACATTTTCAGAGTGGGAGGTTGAATTTGCAGCTTCATCACGCACTCAGAACGGAGGAGCCAAAGAAGAGAATCATCAGAGAAGCGCGGAAGAGAAAGGGTTAGTATTATATTCGCACTGAAAATGAAACTCACGCTTTGGCCCTTAAGCTTCGATTACATCAAGACTGTCTTCAAGACTTGGAAGAAGAACAGAGGTGATGATAAGAGTTGATAGAAAATACCAGTCTATTTGTCTTTTCTCTTAGATGATTTTAGGGCTGAAACGTCATTCAGTGTAACATCACCGAGCTTAGTATTTTTCACATGCAGTCTGCTGTTGTAAGTCCTCGTAGATATGCCCACAAGTATTTAGCGCAAGCACGGTGGGGCTATTTTGAAGTAAACTTTAGGCATCTTTCAATGGATGTAGGATAGAGATCTTTCATCCAAATGCTTCAAGAGATTGAAATAATACCAATGGAAAAAAATGTAAATTAAGAAATAAAAGATGCAGGACAGGAAAAAGCATTTTTCAGGGTAAATTTTTTTTTTTAAAAGAACCATTACATTTGAGGACACAAGAAGGCTTTTCTAGACCGCATGGGATATAGACTGGGGACCCACTACGTCCCTATATGTACCAAGTATTTCCATCCCAAACAAAGGAGACAAGACGGAGCAAGGCAGGGAGGAAAACATGAACTGAAGCGATTCAGGCAAGCTGACAGAGCAGGTCAGGGACAAGCCAGGAGCAGAAGCCTGGTTTCTTGGCTCTGTATGCTTTGCTTGAGTGAGTGAAGCCTGTTGCAAGATAATTCAAGGTGAATTTGGTGCATTCTTACTATTTACAGGCGGCCCTGTATGACTTCACAACATATGAGCCTAACAGGAGCATAAAAACGCCCTGCAAAAATGTTATCAGCAATTCAGTAAGCATTCACATCCTCTTCTCAGAGCTCTTGCAGGGTATTGCATTAATGCACAGTAACAATAAAAATATAAAAAGACCATGGAAATGACATTATAGCATTATAAGATTAATCCAATTCCAGTCAAATTAGATTATAATAAGCACCGTGTGAGCTAAAGACTTAATGGGAACCTGTGTTTCAAAAGCCTCATCACCTTTGCACTTGCTCACCTCCCTGACCCCCATGAGAAATAGCTCAGCAATCGTTAACAGCACTCTTCATCAGAGAGCTTTACAAGCACTCATTAGTCTTTCGAGGAAAGTTTTATCCTCACGACGTATCAGTGGGGAAACTGAGGCTCGGACAGGGCAGCTTGCTGGAACCTAGCGAGGCCGACAGCACGAGCGTTGGTCAGGCACTTCCAGCTCTCGCGGCGCGGCGCCGGATCCCTGTGGGCACGCATCCTCTCGCGTGGTTCATTCGTGTGACTTAGCGAGCACAAACAACGGAGCCACTTCAAAGACAAAAGCCTCTCAAGTCCAAGGTCGCGGTGAAGAGGCTTTCCAGGAAGACGGATCTGGGTGCCGAACACAAGCAAGTCATTCACGAGCGCCTTCACCAGAAGCAGACAGACCATTTTGGCTGGGCCGCGCAGTTGCTGCTTGGCAGCGGGATCGCGGTCGTAGCCGGCGGCAGACGCGTGTGACTTAGATGATGCTGATGATATATCCACGAGCTTGCTGCCTGCCCCACAGCCTTTCTCGTGACATTGTTGGTGCCGGTGGGCTGCTTGGGCTCACTTCCCTGTTGTTGCCCTCGCGGGGCACGTGTCCCCTCCATCAGCGGGCAGAGCTGGAGGCTGGGCAGCGGGAGCTCGCTCCAGAGATGAAGGACGACGCCAGCCAGCGCGCTGACTTGCTTGGTGCTCGCGCTGAGCCACAGGCACATCTCTGTCTCCCTGCATTTTCTCAGGAAGGGTGCAAGAAGCACCAATGCATCCGCAGCCCCAGCGAGAGGTGAGACCAGGTGGGTCCTGCACACGCCCTGGCGATTAGGATAGGTTTCTCCCAAACCTTGGGGCTGTCAAATGCTGTTGTAATGCAACAGCTGTGACTGGGAATTGCATCCTTGGCCTTAGCAAAGTAAAACGATGTAAACACCTAGCTTCGCAATACTCTGCTCGTCCCATGTGCACCAGCTTCCCGTGACCCACAGGCAAAGGCTGAGGCTGGACTGTTTGTTGTCTAGCCCTCGGATAAAGAGAGTTTGGCCAATGTGCTGCTTGTGTATGTTATGAAATCAGATGGCTTTCCTTATTCAGCACAAAACACCTCACATCCTCAAGCACTGGCCCTGTGAACAAGGCCTAAGACAGATTTGCAACCTTTATATTTTGGAGCAGGCGGTAGGTGACCTGCAAGGCTAATAGCATCAGAGCAGTTTCTGGGCTGCTCCTGTCCACACCGTATTTCCTCGACTCTGTTACAGGACCCTGGGAGCAGAGAAGAGTTTTAATGTAAGGTAAGCCACTGGCCCTTCAACCTCTTTAGCTGCAAGAATAGCAAAAGGGGGACTTGGCCCAGCAAAACGAGTCAGGCTCCTGTCTTGCTGTCAGCAAGGCAGGAGGATCCCCATTCCTCCATAAGTCAGGAGGAGCCATAGCCTTCCTTTACAGGAGGAAAATAGATACAGGGAGGGAGGGAGGAGTTTTGGAGGGAGGAGATTTAACCGCATTTGCAGGAGTGACTCCCTCTTACAGGGAAGCGACGCTGATCAGAGATGAAGAACAGTTGAAAAAAAAATGCATCACTCGGAGCGCGGGGGCGTGTGCGTCCACATCCCTCTCACCTCAGGGCTGCCTGAGCGTCTCAGACTGAGCAATCAGAAATCAACCCATCCAGAAACAAAAACACCTTAAAGTGTCCTGTGTGGTTTGCCCCAGACCATGCCACAAAATCCACAGAATTCAGGGTCTGACGGCTAACTCGAAGTCCTGAAGATTGCTTGAGGGAGGCCATAACCTCCTCAGCTATATTGCTAAAAGGGGCAGAGGGGATGCAGCTAGATCTCAGAGATAAGGCGAGGAGAATGGTCAGAGCCACTTGGCTT
Source organism: Struthio camelus (assembly GCF_040807025.1). Taxonomy (NCBI): domain Eukaryota; kingdom Metazoa; phylum Chordata; class Aves; order Struthioniformes; family Struthionidae; genus Struthio; species Struthio camelus. The sequence continues at coordinate 106,318,850 of NC_090942.1, read as the reverse complement.
GACTGAAACATTGCCCAGAACATTTTCCCCAGACCTTATTTACACTGTGAAGTTTTCAACATCGGTTTCACCCAGAGAAAAAAGAAGATATTTATATTTAGTGGCCAACATTTAAGCTACTTTAAAATGAGCTGGGAGGTTGCAGTTGGAACAGAGATAAAAATCCTAACTGCCCTGGCACAAAGTAGCCGCGCTGAAGCTGGCATCTGCAACTCGTCGGAGTACGCGGGTTTAGCTCAGCCTGCCCCGCACCCGGGGATCTGTATGCCAGTCTGGAAAATTCAGGCACCAAGACAATTCCCAGGTGGCACTGCTGATGCCAAGGAATTCCTATTTGTGCCATGGGTGGAGGGATGAGGAGAAGGAGAGAGAACAAAAAAACAAAACAAACAAAAAAACCCACCCCATATTAAGATAGATCGACGTATTTCCAGATTTTCAAGACATCTGCCAGCAAGCACCACAGCGTATGGCAGCTAATCCCTTTGCAGATTTTCTTTTAACTGTTGCTTGCCAGAAGAGTATGCCAATTTTTTCCATAAACTTCCCTGCATCTGACACAGCACCCCGCCTGGGGTTATGATCTGTCTGCAAGGAAAACCATTGTGTCACCACCTTGGAAGCGATATTAGGGAGAGGTTGCATTGAGAAACGTGCAGCAGCTTTGAGCTGTGAAGTAGGTGCAGAACAAAACGTGTTTCCCCAAGATGCACAAGTCCAGAGGTGAGGCTTTCTAACCCCAGCTACCAAAATCAAGCTCAATTGCCAGTTTTGTGATGTTTTGCTGATTAATTCAGACTTCACCCACTTTACGCATCTTATTCTGGCACATGCTTAAAGTGTTGCACTCGGCCCTCACGATTACTGATGGAGCAGCAGTTCACCTTTGTTTTCTTTCCCCAGTGGGTGGAGAAGCAACATAGAAAAATTGGCAAATGGACATTTCCCTCAAAAACTTTTTCAATGTCAACCAGCAAAAATTGATGTTTCAGTGGTTGAAAACAAAACAAAACCCCCCTACCTCTGTCAAACGCACTTTTAACCTCCCATCCCACAAGACTTCCAGCTCCTGGTCGCACTTCACATTTCTATACAGAAATATTCTGAGGAAAGAAAATCTATTTCCTGCCCAGGTCTGACAATGTGAGATTCTTTGGGTGTGTCTGGATTCTTTCTAAACAGTCCTGGGTGACTGCACCAAAAAAAAAAAAAGACAAACCAAAACAAAACAGTTTCTCTACTGGTCCCGTTTGTCTTGAAACATGTCTTTCATCCAGCATGCCATGATAAGCACATTGACTGTTACTGTGGAAGATGTAATCATTAGGCTCCAGAGTCCACGCCTTCATTTCTGTGATTGATGTCAATTCATACCTTTCTCAATGCTATTGGGCCTGACAGCAGATTTCAGGAGATAGCAGCAACTTCTGTTTGCATTTTGCTGCGTGTGCTGATCACGCTTATGCAATAACCAAGCGATTTGGGACTCCTGTAGGAGGGAGAAGGCCAGGACTCTGTGCCCTTGCTCCCAGGATGGTTTTGCATTTTACATTTGAGAGTCATTATATAAAACATAAAATATTCATAAGAGCAGGGGTGAAAGCCCAGGACTCTCACCTTCTGGCTAGGCCCCTGAATGCTAAATTACAAGACTTGCTTCTCCTATTTATCCCCTCCCCCAACACGTTCTCTTTAAAAAGAGAGAGAGAGAGAGAGAGAGAGAGAGTTTAGGCTTTAGATCCTGCCAGGGTGCACTTGGGCATCTTTGGAACTCGCTTATCACATTCAGCCCTGTAAATGTCACTATCCTTAGTTTTTTAAGCCTAATACAGCACAGAAAAATGCTAGGCATTTAACCTATTCAAACTAGATCAGTTCTGAGCACGTACACAGGTCAGAATGACAGGCATCCTGGGAAACTCCAGATTTAAAGAAAAAAAAGGGTAGGGGCTACAGAGAAGTGGGGACAGGAGGTATGCAGGTACACAGGCCGGTGCTGAGCTTCAGGTTCAGACACTCCAAGCCTGCCTAAGTCCTACCTTATCTTTGATCTCAGCCCTCCTCCAAATCCCAAAGCTTTGCAGCAGCTCAGGTTTTCTCCCTCAGCATTTCACCACCCACCCTGAGGAGCACAAGACCATGGGCACCAGGTCCCAAACACAGCAGGCTTTGCCTTTAATCCCCCAAACCAAACTGCAAGCACGCTGCACAGGCAATCAGATACCTGCCCGTAACATAGGCAGGCAGCAAACAGCTCTTCCACTCTGCTGCAAGTGACTCATTGCCTCTGAATCTCCAGCTCCCAGAGTCTCCCTAGGAGGGCCACAGGTTTTGTGCGTTAGTGCTGCAGCCAGATGTTTTAAATTAGTGCACCGTCTGGGCCAAGGCTGCTGCTTCTCCTCAGGGTGAACTGTGGGCAGGCGCTTGCCCAAGCATCCCTGTGCTGCCCTTGCAACAATAAAGTGTGCGAGTAGCAAAGCAAACCTGCTCCCCAGAACGAAACGGGCACAAAGCCTCTTCCAGAGATCTGGGGACGCAGCTCTTCCCCTCCTCTTTACTTGCATCCCTGTTAAATACTGTGCAAAAGAGCAGGGAGAAGAGGCAACAGGTTGGCAGAATGCTTATTACCAGAGCAGATTTGCTGTCCTCAGCAACTTGCTGCCATAAAGCTCCTGCTGTGCCAAAAGCTGGCCCTGATAGAGACAGTTACCAAATCGTGAGGCTATTGCCTTACACCCTCTTTACCCCAATGGAAAAGATAGCACAAGGGACAGAGCTGTAGAGAGCTACAGTCATGGGTTCCCCGCAGCCAGGCTCCCTCACAGCCTGGCTCACACAAACGACGATGGCTTTAACTCGTTATCAGCCAAACCTCCCTGGCCGGCTAGCATGGACAACGCGCGTCTGCCCGTCTGGGGCCGTCCCGATCAGCCTGCCTGCCGTTAAATGGGATTGAGACCGGGGCTGCGGGAACCGCATCTGCAAACTGAAAATCTGAAACGTTGCTCCAGTAAAACATATGCCAGATTCCCTTACTAACCGCCTTTGACAGATAAGCTGTAACAGAGCCTCGTTCCCGGAGGGCAGAGCGGGGAGAGGGGAGACAGGGATCGTCACATGCCCTAAAATGGCTTCGGACTCCGCGGACTGGAATGCACTAACCGCTCTTCGAGAAGAAAAAGCTTCTGCTTTGTTTTCTTCCAAGTGCCGTTTGAATTCCTCTGGGGACGGCCGTTTCCTGCCAGAGCTAGCACCGCAATGGGGCAGCCGGGGCTGAAGAAGGGGTGTCACCTGCTGCCTGTCTACCAGCATCAGCCCTCACCCACAGCGGCATGCTACAGGGAGAGCAGAAATCCTGCCAGCCCACCCCGGCAGCAGGGAGCAGCCCAAAGCAACCCTCGCGCTTTTACCTCGGCTTTCCTGCTGACTTGTTTTGGCATACCAGGTTAGCTACTGCACCCCTCTTTGCCTCAGTTTCCACCCCAATAAGAAAAATAACACTCTCTGCAGCGTTTCATGAGTTCCCTGGCAAGCGTCCTCGCCTGAAGAGGAAGAGCTGTCAGTAACTGCACTAGCAGTCAACCAGGCTGTGGGAAAGCAGAGATAGACCTCACCTCCGAGGTCTTGATAAAGCCAAAGAAACCCACATTTGATATCATCATCATACTCCTGAGGCATAAATCTATCAGCAAAAGCACCCAAAGCACTTTGATAGAGATACAGTTTTTGCAAGGGACCAACAAGAGGCCAACAAGGAGCAGGACAGGAGGAGTTTGGCAGCCTGCTTCTAAACTAGCTCTACTTTCACCTCAGCAGTCAAAGACAACTGCATTATCACACAAGCATGGTATCATCATGTTATTTCACAATTCACACGCATGGGATGGGCCTTTACATTCATAATAGGAAGCTTCCTTGTACCAGCAGGACATGAATCACCCTTTTTCTGGGGAATGGGATGATTTTGCAAGTTGCCGTAGACACTAGGAACAACAGGCCCATGCCAGACCAGAGCCCCCGTGCGGGTGGGGCAGAGAGGGGAGTAGGAAATGCCCTGATTCACAGTTATCAATTGGTAAGCAAAGCAACAGCAGATGGATCTGGATAGAGGAGCATAAAGAAGCGATGAAGAAATGTTAGTCATCATGCTTAAGCAATCAACATGTCTACATTTCCAGCTATTCAGTTTATTTATCTGTGGCCACGTATGACAGGGGAACTTAGGAGAAAGCGATGACAATAGAGTACTGTGGATGTCCACAGAGATCTCCTTCCAAGCAAGGACAGGCATGCAGGCCCAAAAATGCTCCAAACACCCAAAGATGTTTGTCTGAAGAACCAGGAGGGGAAAACCAGCACATACCTCCATGCTGAGTCAAGCAGGTCAGGAAAGGATAGCCCGGGAACAGCCTAAGAGCTGTGAGGGCTTGGAAAGTCAAGGATAACGGGTGAGAAGCGAAGGGGGAGCCAAAAAGCAAAGCACAGAGCAGCATGACCCAGCCCAGCACCACGCACTGTTCTGAGGGACATCCGCAGCAAGTGCTCCCCAGCCGAGGCCAGAGGAAAGGGCACTGGCTGTTTTGAGGCAGCAAGAAGCAGCTGTGTGGATGGCTAGGGCAGATTGCGCCTAGCTACATGGCATAAGACGACAGGGCTTGTTTTAGCCTTGCTGTGCTTAAGCCGTTTGGCAGCCATCCTTAAGGAAACACCAAAGAAACACAACAGAACATTTTATTTTGGACTAAAGAAGATGGATCTGAAGACAAGAGACAGGTCTGTTTGCGGTCAGCATAAAGACAGTGGTTGGACTTTTGTTAGTAGATAAGGCTGCAGAGCTGAGGCAGGTCCTATTCTACCCTCCCAAAGAGGCAAGAGAGTTGTTGAGCAAGGAAGGTGGCAAAGTGAAGGAGGAGCAGGTTTTTTTCATCTCCATAACAGCATTTCCGCCTGACATGCTCTGCAGGGCCTGAAATGAAAGTGCCTCAGTTGAGAGAGAGGAGCAAAAATTAAAAGAACAGCATCCACCTCTCCATATTGTGTGTAGTCCCCCCTCACAGGTCAACCAGCAGCAGCCTCTCAATGGGGACACCCTGAAAAGAACAACAAGTATGCTTCATGTTCAGCACACAGCAGTCCTACATCTGTTCAGTGAAATTACCAGCACTCTTGAAGTGAGGCACGTGCCTAAGGTTTTGCAGGATCCAGCTTGGAACAGGATGCAGTGGGATAAGTGTTGAGAAGGATTCATCACACTGAGCTATCCCATTTGCAGCACAGGCATAGCAGTCCTGCCAGACAGAAAGCAGCATAAGTTGGTAGAGCCTCCCAGAAGGGAAATTACAGTCCAAATACATTTTCTGTATAGGAAATCCAAAAAGAAGAAGAAGGAAAAAAAGAAGCCCTTATCTATATTTATAAGATGAAGCTTTTCCTACACGAATAAACCTCTTAACACATTTTTCTGGGCACCGAGGTTATATATTTAATAGTTTTTTCTGGTATCACTTGAAAGTAGATCACCACCATGCAATGACGCCTGCTGCACTCTTTTTCTGGCATCCTCACTAGCTCCCTTCACCCGTGCCCCCAGAAACTAGAGCACCGCGTGTTATTCTCACCAGACTGCAAGAGAGGATTTTATTCCTTTACTTAGAAACTTCTTCTACAGAGCCGCTTGCTCACCTCCTTTTTTTGGCCCTCCATGCTTTCTTCTTTCCGACTTAATAAAGAAAGAAGATAAGGAAAGCACATGCCCTAATGAAACCTTGCTGCTAACACTTCTTGAGTGTTAGGAGGAGGTTTCATGAGTGAGCGGCTGTGCCCCTGAGGTGGAGCATGGATGGCAAAGACGTGCACGGGCCACCAGTCAGCTGCAGCATAAGTGACAACCGGGTCCCTTACGCTGGGGGGTTTTATTGCATTTTTCCAAAAGTTCACAGAGCAATGGAAAAGCAGGTATCTGCCCTATCAGTCTTCTCAGGCTTTTGCATTCCCTGTCCTTTTCCTCCTCCTTATGCAGGGAACAGCTCTGGAGGCCTGCACATCGCTTCCCTGCCCTGGTGAATGCTCCATTGCGAGGATCCTTTCGCGCAAGACCCTGCCAATTACTGACGGACATAGTTAAAGTGTACAGCCCAGGCTCCAGAGCGACTGAGCCTGCACGGATGAACTCAGCTTCGCAGGGCTGCTCCACACCGGACCCCACAACTCCTTTGGTTTCTCCCTTCCTAGCTCCAGCAGGTCTGTGCCGGAATGCATAGAGCCGAGCTGTTTTGTTCTGACACAAAACATTAATGGAGAAGGCATTGACTATATGCAACCAAAGTAAGAATGTATCCGTCGCGTTTAGGGCCAACTCTATGGGGGAAGTGCTTTGTAACCGGTATACTCCTGATTACCCCTTTCCAGACTTGGTATTTTGACTGTTGTCTGACCTGTTTCCCCTCTTTGCTCTGTTGTAGGCTGAAGTTTCATTTTGCTGCTTTATTGTCTCACCTCCTTATTAAATACAATAAGTTAAAACCGCTGTCTTTACAGCCATCTCTCAAGAGGGAAGAGCTGAGTTACTGTAGTGTCACTCCTGTGCTCCTGACCTAGGAGAAGAAAAATTGCAGGATTGCTCTCTTTTGCCTCGGCAGGGAATAAATACCTTACATTGATTCTTTAGCTGAAGCTCACTGTAGACGCCTCTCCGTTTCCACCATCCACATCCCACTCTTTAGGACAAAATAACTGCCTCTTCATCTCAAGAGATTTATCTACTCACTTTCATGCACGGACAGAAAAAACATTTCTTCCCCCGCAACAATGCAGCTAGCTCTGGGGTAGTGCATGACAGATATTTCACAGCACAGAAGGAGTGGCACGGAAAATGCAGTTGCTTTTGCCTGCAGAGATGGAACAGCAGATTGGAATGGCAAAAACTGCAATTTAACTGGAACCCTGAGAAATCCCTCACGGTTTTCACAATTTAGCCCAAAGAAAGAAGCCTCCTGTAAAGGCTGGATCTCCAAAGCACAAGCTGACTCAAAGGGAAGGGCTCTGTTTAGTGAAGCGCAACACAGTCTTCCAGAGCACCCACATATTTCTTGTAAGTCTTTTCATCTCCCAAGTGAGTAAGCCCATTTCTGCTTACTCGTGAAACCAAGCAAGCTCAGGGGCAGAAGCATGAGGGCTGCAGGTGAAATAGAGGAGGTGTGGGTCACTACGCCCCAGATGTAGCTCACAAGGCAGCCACTCTCATCAGATCTGATTACAGGGCATGATGCCCTTGCGAGAGCCCGCTACAAGCACTTTTTCTTCTCGTATTTTTTCTAACAGGTAGGCATTAGCCAACACTGCCCTTTCCTCCCTGCCGTCTCCCTGCCCAAACCCGCTCCAGAAAATGCAGGCTTCAGCAGAAGTATATCCCCACCAAAGCTGGATCAGGGGACAGTGTCTGATTGGGAGTACAGTAAGGTGAAAGCTCCTGTATTTAAATTCTAGGTATCATAGTGATTATATAATATAATCACTGAATATAATTATGTGCTGAAGACATTACAGATAATTTGGTGTTCTGAGCTTCTGAGAAGGCAAAAGCAAACTCTGTCTAAAGTGGTAGGAGTGGAAGGTCAGGACATGGGAGAGGTAGGTTAGTTAACCTCTTATATCAATGTTATTCACATATAAAATATCAGATACAGTAGATGTTTGGAAACGGTGCACATCCTCAGGGGGAAATCCGGCTAACAGCCCTCAATCATCCCTGCCTGCCAGCTTTGTTTCTCTGATCCTTTGGTGGGATGCACCAGGAATCATGCACCCAAATATATCTCCTCATGACATCCAGGTCAGGAGAGGGGATATGCTCCCAACACTGGGAGTCCCAGCTCCCATGTTATCCAGAGGAGCACTCGATGTCCTTGCTCCTCCTGATATGTCTTCATGGTACTGGCTTCCTTCACTGGCTGGCAGGAGCAGAGCAGTGAATCTCTCTGCTGGAGGTAATTTTCAGTGTAGGTTACTCCTCTCTCCTCTGCACAGCAGCTTCACGTAGTACAACACCGAACATCTACTGCATGTGACAGCATGGCAACAGCTTGGTAGAAACACACCGCAGCAACAGCTCAGAGTTATCATCGCACCCCTCAGCATGGCTGCCCTGCATTTTATAATATGGTCCCGGATCATAATCCTGGCTTATGCATTTTACAGCATAGGGGCTGGGCAACAGGGCTCCCAGGAGACAAAGCAAAAGCATTTAGGCACCCCTGCATGGGCTTTATAAACAAAATCAGAAGACTCAAAAAGGCAGACACCTCTGCCATCAGCAGAAACCAGCTCTAGGGAAGATGCAGAATATGACTTCCAGTTATTTCCAAGCCATGTGTGCCCTCTCTCCAGCCCTGGCCACTCTTTTATTCATTTTCCTGGAAGTATTTCACAGCAGAGATCTCTGACTGGGCAAAAGAGGCTGGATCAGAATGAAAAAGCAACTGATGCATTATGCAGCATCCAGTGGCAACAAGGGAATTTGATTTTGATCTGCTTGCTGAAGTTTGCTGCTATTTCTACTTTGGTACCTGGTGGTCAATTCCTTGCCAACATCTGTATAGCATCAAACATTTGCATCCATATGGAGAATGTATAATTAAAGCTTGCTGCTTACAACTGTGAAAACTTTCTCATATCCTCCCTAAATTACACTGCAACCCCCAGATGAAGGCTGGGAGCCAAAATGGAAAAAGTCTGGCATAAATATTTAACTAACTTGAGATATGTGTTCCTTAACTATTAGCTAATTATTTTGTGCCAGCCATAAACGGCATCTGGATCTTTAGCACAGCGTGCGTAAGAGTGATGCAGCTCGGACACGTAAATGGGTAAATGAAACGTGACTCCATGCTAATTAATATTAACGAATGGATCAAGAACCAACATCTCTTTGAAAATATGAGCTCAACAGGAGCCCGAGTGTGATTCATTATGATTAGTGCTGGGATGACAACCATTACTGATCACAAAAAGTTAAGCCTCTGTTTCATGTAACATCTCTTTGGAAAGGACATATTTGGCTTCTGGAAGAAGTTAGGATGAACAAGGGAGGTGTCTGCAGGCCAACCGGCAGGTATGTGTTTGATTTTCACCCTGGAATAGAAGTTATAATAGGAATTGCATTTGCGTGTGCGTGCTGAATGTTCCCTACATTGTTTGGGTTGTTTATCCAAGACAATAGCCATGGTCTGCTGCTGCAACTCTACTGTATTGATTCTCCTCCCTCCAAACTCAGTCTCTTCTTTTCTAGATACCACCACTTTGCCGCTACTTCATAGTGCATTGGCAGCCAGCTCAGCTCCTTGGCCTGGTACTGAACTGTGTGTTTCTCAAGGGATGGAGAAAGTTAGCCCTCTCTTTCACGCAGCATCTCTCTGGGACGTGCTTACCAGGGCTCCGGGGGAAAGTAAGGACAGTTACTGGGGAAGTTTTTTTCCTTACCTAATTTTCACCTATGTGATAGGAACTGTTAAACATTTCTGTTCTCTTCTTTCAGGTCTACCCAGACTGGTTGCTCTCCATTCCTGGAAGATGCTAAACCATTAACAGAAATGTTTGTCCTCAGCTGGAGATCTTGAACAATCATTATTTGTTGGCCACGGGCTTTGCTTGTCTGTGCCTCATTTGGTTCTAGCATTGAGTTCCTGTGCTGATAGATATGTAGTCTTAGCAGGGCTCCAATGGAAATGTTCAGTCAAGGGAAAGGCCTCTAAGTCAGTTTCTGCCCTTAAAGTAGCTCCTGAACTTGCATTATTATATACGTTTAGGAAGTATACTGGATTTTTGGATTGCATCAGTCTTTTTGCTGTGTCTACCTAGGAATTAACATTTATCCTATCATTCACCAACTGTTTCTCTGCTGTGTTCTTCATTTCTCACTCAGTTTTCTACTAAGATCCCGTCCACCAGCTAATTTCCCTCTGGTCCTAAACAAACATCAGCAAAAATCAACTTGTGGCTGAAAGCCTGATGCTGCTTTCCACTATCAATTTCCTAAATCAGGCAAGTCCCAAAGATCTGCTAGGAGCAATCATATATCCTCAAAGAGGGAAAAGGTCCACTGTCTCAGAACCATCATTACTGTTCCCACTAGTATAGCTTTAACATTTATTAGATGCCGCTACTGTGTTGTCTTCATCACTCTCTCAAGCATTTACAAAATCGGTAGTGTTACGGAAGAGTAACAGAGAGAGAAAGCAATCAGTGCTCAACTTTTGTTATGGGCTTGTAATGGAAATTGGAAACTGGATCTAGGAATCCTTCCCCAAGGTAGTCCAAAATGTCTTGTGGCTTTATGTAAAACCCTTATCCTTCCTCCCATCTTGCTCAAGACTACATGGAAAACCGGGTTAAGAAAAATGTAGAGACTCTCTCAATGCAGCAGAGACGGCCTCAGAGCCGAGCTTCCCAGGGGAAATAAATGATGAACAAAAACAAACAACAGCACAGCTCAAACAATTCCTCCCCTCACCACAGTCCTGAGATTTCATAATTGCTCCCTTCATGGCCATTTTGGTTTGTAATATGCAGAGTAAAGATTTCCATTATAGCTGTGTTTACTTAATCACTATAATTTTTTTAAAGTGAAGTTCAGGCTGTTAAAAGTACCAGGCTGCCAGCCCCAAGGAAATTAGCCATCAACTAGTTGCAAAGGGTTCGATCCCCAACTATCTCTTGGTTCTCAGATGGATCATCCACCTGTGGGACTGAGAAGGCTATTACCATGGTCTGTTAGGCCCTTGGCTCCTTGTACAGCCTTAACAGGCACGATAAGGAGTTGTGTGTGTATCTGTATAAAAAGTCAGTCTTTGGAGTGGTGTTGGTAATATGGATATCTGTGACTAAACTGAAGTCCATCAGAGGGATGCTGGATGACTGACAAATGCAGAATTTATTTCAGAAAGCAGTACATTGAATACATCTGCAGCACAGTCTTTCCAACGAAGTTACATTGAATATTCTCATCGTGCACAGCAGAATATCCTGGCATGAATATTTAATCATGCAGGGCAAATACAAGGAGATTGAAATTCTAGGTGACGGCAACTTTCAGACGACCTGGGCCCAGACTAGAATTTGTGATTTAGGACGGGAAGGCTCCAACTCCCGTTTCCATCCTCCCGAGCTGTCGATTCCCCAGGTGTGGGAATTGTGAAAGACCTCAACTTTTATAAAAGCAGCAACAGCTACTACACAGGTGGCTTAAGACACCAGGGACAAACAGAAGGGAAGCAGAATCAATTCCTATAGCTGCTGGAATGAAGAAGCTTCTTTGGTCGGCGTGTATAAGATTTCCTGCCACTCGGGGCAGTCAGCAATGTCAGCATTTTCTAGGGACTCTCATGGTTTCCAGCGCCTCAAATCACTATGGTCAAAAACAAACCAGATTTCCACTGTCATTTTCAAGCTGTGTTGACCTGAGTTACTGGCAAAACCACGCCATCTTGCATGCTTGTAACTTTCCAGGAATAAAAGAGCCAACCTCTAAAACAAAAGGCAGGAGTGCAAAAGATGGACTTCCTTGGCTCTAGTGGATCTAGGACCGCCAGGAAAGATCTCACAGAGTAGACTAGCATGCCTCCTTCTTCACACAGGCCTTTCTGCAGGTGCTGCATCCTCACCCACCACACTTCCCAAAGCTTTTACAAATGAGAGAGAGATGGGGAAAAGATGTGCCCATGCACACCCAGTCTTAGGAGGTGCTACGGACCAGCTGTACCACAACATCAGGGTGCCAGAATCCCACAGAAAGAACAGAAAGCAGACACCCCAGTTCTTCTGGTCTGAAGATACCACAACAATGGGACCCAGGGTATGATTAGACAAAAAAGATCTAGATTGTCAAGAAGACATGCCATGAACACGCTCATTCCCTTCTGTAGTAAGAAGTGCAAGTTCCTCCCTTCCCTTGTATAAAAAACTGTAACTCGTTTCATACTTTCTGCTGATAGGAATATAATTCAGTAATTTCAGCAAGGCTGTCAGGCACCATGTCCCTGCGTTGACAGCTCCAAGTATTATCCTAATTTCCTAGTGGGAGAAATTCAGGACATAGAAAGTTTAATATCATCTCTATTTGCAGAAACAAATCCATATAAAGTGAAGTTATCGCAGCAAATTTTAGTGAACATGTTTGCATCACAAAAGTGGGCAGGGAGGATGCAGGAGGAGTATAACTGTACAGGCAACAGTACAGAGATTAGAGGAGCACCAAGTGGCCAGGTGGTGAAGGAACCCACTTCTGATTTACAATTGCAATGATTGCAATGAATACAGAGAGTCTATGACGTGCCTGAAAATAACAGTAATGATTTCCACTTGTATGCCTTTGATCAGACAGTCTCACTGTATTGTACAAATGAAATGTCCCAATGTCTCTGTGAGGCTGGAAAGCCTTCTACTGACATGAACATGTCAGAAATAAATAGCAGCTGAATGGCGTTAGGTGATGGCTTAGGTATTTCATCCTCCCTTGGAAGAAGAGCTTCTAGAGTTGGAATTTGCCCCAGTTATAAAAGAGGATTAGGTCCTCAATTTGGACTAGATACATAAATCACTGTGCAAAATGCTCATCTCACCCATTCAGTTCTCATCCCTGCAGGTGAAAGTGCCAATATGGGAACTAATTGTCATCTATCTGTAAAGGATGTTTTACAAGATGGAGACACTGCCCATCAAGAACAACACTGAGATTCATCAGTGCTTTTCAGGCAGGCTGCTGGTAACCACCAGGAGGTAAGAATCGTATTTTCAGTCACCATGACCATACATAGGATTAATATGAATTAGCCACCTGGGTTGGAAAAATGCTTATCTGTTACTGTGCCGTTGTGCCCCACATTCCCCAGGACAAAATTATTCAGGACCACCGCATCCAGCCATAAGCCTGATATCGAATACCCTGGACATGTCACTATACCTGCCTCTTTGGAAATTAGGAACTGTGTGCAAAGCTTTTGCACAGATTATGCTGGGTTTTGCAGCTAACTCACATCCAAGGGCAGGAGACATCGCTGAATATTTCTCTTGCAATGGGGGAGGAGGGCCCAAAACTGCACAGAGTGTACTGCCTTCTGTGGAAAGGCAGTTTTTTTATTTTTTGAAAGCTTGGACCAGTTATGTTTAGTCTTGTTGGTGCACTGAGAGGGTTAAATACAACCCGGCACTTATTTCACTTGCGATTATGTTTGTCCTCCTCTCACTAAGAAAGAACCCAACATACATTCTGATACTCAGATCTCGCTATTTTAGTTTGCGCTTTTCTCTATCATTCAGCGAATATGAAGATGACTCCTCACTGATTTAGAAGCTATTTGGTGTAGTATTTTTCAAGGCTAAGTTGTAGGGGTCAGACACCCAACTTCACTGTCACAGCTGATTACCATAATTCCTAGTCCTCATCAAGAGCCAGTAAGAAGCTGCCTGCGTTAATCCTATTTAGATGTTTGAATTGGGCATATTGGTCAGCAGGCAGATTATACAAATACAAGGTTTGGTGAATAAGCCTTCATATTGAAATGTACCAAGCGCAGCTTTACCCCTGGTCAAGGCAAGGAATCATTACCTGGCCTGCAGCAGGCAGAAACTCTTGCCTCCTCCCAAGCAGGCACTTTGCCCACCCCAGTCCAGAGCTGCTGCTGTTCCCCGGTGCATCAGGTTTGCCTCCGGCATTGGGTCGCTCCGGCTGCATGGACTGGCCTTTCTCCTTGGGCTTGTAGGGCTCTTGCAGGCAAAGGACAGCCACCTCTTACAGAGTGTGGAGGGAGCGGTGCAGGCGGGCGCACTGCAGACATCGACCCCTCTGCTTGCCCCCCTCTTGGGACTGATTACCCTCCATCCCTTGCGCTGCACACTCAGCTGCTAGGCAAACACTGTGCCCGTTTCTTTGTAAACTGCTTGAAACCCAGGACTGCACGCTCCTGGCTGCAAGGGCGCTCCACCTCCCCGGTCTCCCCTGGGGATTTTCCCCTGCTACAGTTTCCCCTTTATCTTATATCGCTGCTTTGCGCAGCCCAGCTTTGCCCCCTCTTTTGGCTGCCTTTGCCCCTCTCCTGGGACACCACCTGAGCACGCTGACCCAGCGCTGCCTGATGGCGTTTACCCTGGGTCCCATCGCTGCCTGCCCTGCCGATGGGAGAGCGTGAGGGGGCGAGCAGCAGGTCCCAGCACCACTGGGAGCATTTATACAGGGAGGGGATATCAACCCCTTCCAGAGCTGATTTTATTGTCCAGCAGGAGGGGCCAAATTTACTTCTCGGTCATGGTGGATGGGAAGTTTAACTGTGGTGGAGCAACTCTATGTTTGTGTGTGTGTGTGTGTGTGTGTGTGTGTGTGTGTGAAAGAGAGAATGAGTAAATGGGAAGAAAGAGGTAAAATAGGGTTTGAAGGGCCAGCTCACACAGGTATAGCTGTAAAAAAATCCCCAGATACTCCGTGCAAGCAAATAAATGATCAAAAAGGGAAAAACCCTAAAAGCAAGCCTTTTGCCTCAGGTGGCTGCTATCTTGTCTTGGAAAGCCAGCGTTATCCCAGGAGGCCTCCTGAGAGGATGCACCGTGCCCAGGAGTTTTGCTTCTGAGGAGTGTCTGACACAGCCTTTCCCCTGAGCTCAGGTCGCCTGAGAGCCACCCCAGGGCTTCAATAATTCTGCCAAAAATTCACCCACCAAAAGTGCAGGCTCTGCCAGGCACAGCTTGGATTTCAGAGCGTTTGTGCCAGCAAATGGCTTTGCGCTGCCTGCAAGCCCTGCAGAGCTGTCTGAGGAGCCCTCCTTCCTGGGAATGAGGACATCCTTCCTCTGGTGGGAAAGGAAGGCCCTGCTTCCCCCCTGCTTAACAGAAAGCTGCCGTGTCTACTTGCCTCTCCACCAGGCTCACGTGCATGAGCAGTCCTGCCCATCTGCCACTTCTGCCAAGACCTCCTGCAGGCAAGCAGGTGGGGGACGGCGTGGGCACCAAGGGGCCCTGAGGACCAAGCAGCACATCCAGCCAGTGGGAGGGGAGGCATGGGGCGCCCGGCCCCGGGGGTACTGGTGCAGCAAGGGCAGGGAGGGAGGGAGCAGGGAGCTCCTGACTGTTTTGGGAACTGGGGGATCCATCCAGCCGCAGCACGCTCGCCACCACTGAAGCGCTGGCGCCAGGGGTGAGCTACTCGGCACTCTCCCAGAGAAGAGCGAAGGCTCTCCAGCCACGACTGCAAACATATTAGCTGTTTGAGCCCTCCAGCCAGCCAGGACAAAGCACTGGCTGCAGAAACACATTTGAGCTTTCTGATTTATTCATTTGGTAAGCAGTCTTTAGCAGCACTAGTCTTGGTGAACAACAAAACACCCGCAACACCACCTCTGCCAGCTCCCCTCACTGCATGGTTTCAGGTGCTTCTATCTGAGTTTAGCCAGGGCTGGTTAGAAAGAGTAGAGCTGTGCAAATGTTTCCTTCTCCCCCCTCTCTATCCCTCTAAGAGGTACTCAGTTAAGTGGCTCCTGCTGTGTTTAATGGCCTCCCCCTCACCCCCACATAACCTACTTACATATTTTCCACGAGCCCGCTGGCCTGGTGATACTCCCGTTCTGTGATATCTGACAGCTGCTCCAGGAAGGGTCACGTGGCTCCTGTAATTAAAACAGGGTGAAAAGGGAATTCCTCTATTTACCAGGAGGAAAAAAGAAAAGGGACGAGGGGAAGGAGACTCTTAGCTGCTAGCATGAGGGATAAGAAACGAGGCTGGAAGGTCTTGAATTTATTTGTTGTCATGAAGTTGCACATCAAGGCCTTGTGCTATCAACAGATAACTCTAGTAACATTCATGCTTGCACTCACATAAAGAAAGAGTACGGTCATATCTGATTTCTCCTGGCCTTCTTCTCTCTCCCCCGCTTCCCTGAAATAGGTCACGGAGGCCTAGTACACCAAGCAAAGATTTCTACTTCAGTTACATCCCTTGTTGGCACCCTCTAGTTCTGCGAGTAATGCAGCACTCTCTGGAAACATCTCTAAACACAAATCCCCTTTGAGATTGTGCTGCCATTTCATTACCTGGGATTTTTATATGGCACTGTATGTGGCTGCAACCATCCCCTGCATTTTTCCTTCTGTACTTCTCTCTGATCTTGGTTTATTTCAGGATGACACTTCTTGAGGCAGAGATCTGATCCCTTTGGTAGCGCATGGACATAGTGGCCTTGCCCTGGAGGAGTCAGGATGCAACTTGCCAGTTGCGCAGGTGTCCAGATTGGTGTTGCACCAATGTTGTCTCCTTCCTCCGGATCAACAGACTTTGGTCTCCAATTGAAAACGAGCATTTCACGGTCCTATTTGACATAGTGGTGGTAAGGCATGTCAGTAAGGGCCACCTTTGTATCTGACTGGACTTCAGGAAGCAGAGCGGTGGTGCTGGTAATGCACATCACAGAAAAGGCGCGCAATCACAGAATCACAGAATGGTTGAGGTTGGAAGGGACCTCTGGAGATCATCTAGTCCAACCTCCCTGCTCAAGCAGGGTCACCTAGAGCATATTGCCCAGGATCACCTCCAGACGGGTTTTGAATATCTCCAGGGAAGAAGACTCCACTACCTCTCTGGGCAACCTGTTCCAATGCTCTGTCACCCTCACAGTGAAGAAGCTTTTTCTCAGGTTTAGGTGGAACTTCCTGTGGTTCAGTTTCTGCCCATTGCCTCTTGTCCTGTTGCTGGGCACCACGGAGAAGAGGCTGGCCTCATCCTCTTGACACTCCCCCTTCAGATACTTATACACGTTGATCAGATCGCCTCCCAACCTTCTCTTCTCCAGGCTGAACAGGCCCAGCTCTCTCAATCCTGCCAATGGTCTTGGATGGGGGCAGGGAGAAGGGTACAACAGCTAAATTTCAGAAAACTTAACAGAGCACTGGGATGCTCTGCTGGAGAGGACTTGGGGCATGGCTGAGAGTTGCGAAAAGGCTAGAAGAAAGATAGGACCTGAGGGGAGAGGAAATGTGGGACAGTGCTGGAGAGAGCTTCCATGAAAGAAAGGCAACCACAGAAGGGGGAACTGTGAGTTTTAACCTCCCTCCAGGCAGATGCTGAAGACTGGTCCATGGATACGACAGAAGGGAAACCTCCGTTCCTCGTAGCCTGACAATAGGGGAAGAGGGTACTACACCAGGGACCAAGTCAGCCAGAGGTGTATTAGTATATCCAGTGCAGTCTCTGTGGGAGCTCCATAGGATAACTCAAGGTGTGGGTGTCCGAAATGGTGAATTATAGGCTTTTTGTAATAAGAAATAAATAGGGAGATTTTTTTTTTTTGCAAGTTATTATGAAATCACATAAGAGATCATCCTGCAAGCCACTCTGTTGAGGGACAGAGGATCCAAAAGACAAAGTGCTGTAGGATGCTAAAGAACTCATACACAGAGTAATTTGGGAAATGCTGCAATGGAAGTTTATGAGTACCATTCAGCTGACTTACTTACTTTGAAAAGAGATGGAAGCAGAGGTTGAAGGATCAGCACTTCACAGTCCCTCTACTCATCAGAGCTCTCTATTTTCCTATAAGCTTAAAAGTATTCCATTAGTAGTCTCACAGATGCTGCATGTCTGAAAGCAATGCCCCTCTGTAAAGAGAGATCCTAAATTAGCAAAAAAATAAGGGGATTCTTGAGACTTGCACTGAAGCATCACGGGTACCTGTAAAGTCCCCAGGGATGCCGTTCAATACTCCTTTTTTTACTGTGTAACTCTCCTGAAAAGATAGGATCATACATAACGGACTGTAACGAAAGGAGGGGCAGGTACTTTAAACATCATTCTTTCAGGGAGAGCATTTGCTAGAATAAATCTTCTGTTTGTGGGTTGAAAGAAACTTAGTTGGATCTGGTGGGCAGGATGGAGTTAAAGTTTCAGGCAGATGTTGATGAAGCCTTTTGCTGTTTTCTCTCTCAATAACCTTGTTTCCAAATATTGTAATCAGTTGTTTAACATTTATTTTGATAGAGTTAAGTGTGGCCTCTCTATAAAGAGATTTGCAAGTCACTCTTTTTTTTCAGGGCTTATAGATCTTTTTCCAGGGAAGACTGAAGTGTTTTCAGAATATCATCTCCCAAGCAGAGCTAATTGTAGCACTCTCAAGAGTGGGGATACACGTTTTATGTCTTCCTGCAAGCGTTGGGGCCCAGTAACATTCATTGCTACACTGGGAGACAGGACTTTCCTTTGGCATGTAGCAGGAGAGGTGTGAGAACAGCCTACGATGATGAGATTAACCAGCTCATAAAATGCAACTGCGAAGGCAAACAGGATCATCCAGGCCGGGGAAGCTGAAGGTGCTCTGTCTGCTATACAGACTGGCCTCCTTGCTTCAAGTCCAACAGGCCACGAGGAACAGGAAGAAATTTGGCCGTTATTTCTTCTGACAGGGACGGAGGTAGCATGGGACCCTAGACACTGAGCTACCCATCCTGCCACAATAACTCTTCCAAAAATGCCATCGTTCCTAAGGCCATTCAGTGTTTAGGCAGTTGTTCCGATCCACTCTGTGCTAACCCTTGCTCGATAAACTATAATAAACCTATTAGATAGGCTTGCTGAAATGTACTGCCAGGTTGGGCCAGAGAGTCTTATAGTCATTTTTCACTGTATTCAGTTACATCCAAAGTAACGGACTAACATGAATTAACGCTGACGTGATGGAGTGGCGTGGTCTGAAAATGACCTTTTCCTTTTATTCTTACCTTATCCATTTTCTGAAAGCTTTCCTCCTTTCCGTGGGGAGGATGTGGTCGCTGTGTGACTGCAGAGGGGTCTTCCCCCCAGATGTGACATGCAACCGCTGTTACTCCGTTCTAGGGCACTATGTTCCGGCTGTTTCCAAATTATGAGAGAAAGAGATTTTTTTTCTCCTCCATAGCCAAGGTCTTCTAGTATCTATCTACAGCGTGCCCTTTCCTTTATTAATTAATGCTATGTTTAAAACATAAGTAGGCTCTTACTTCTGCTCACTACGTATCGTAATGCCTCGTCAGCACCCCGGTGCCTTTTCTTTACCATCCGCCCCGGAGAGTCTGCTTCACCCCTTTCTGAGTTAGCCCTGGTCAAAATTACAGCTTGCCACAGCGCTTGGCTGGAAAGGGCTTTCTCGCCGGCCTGGGCCGGGAGGTAATTGCCAACCGAAGGCGCTTCAGTGCCATCTTCCCATCTCCCGCCGCCCGAAGCGGCGGTGCTCGCCCCGCGGGCTGGGTGAGAGAAGCAGGGCGGAGGGAGGCGGCGCGGTGTAGCCCGTCCTGGCGGCCCGCTCGCCACGGACACGTCCCCCTCCATGGCGAGCAGAGGACACCGGCAGACCGGCGGGGCGGGAGCTCGCCCGCCTCCTCCGAAGCGCATCTCTATTTAGAGGCAAACCGCAAACAAAGCGGCGGCGAGCTGAGCTGCTGCTGTTTCCCCAATATTCCCCAGGCTCCCAGCCCCCCTCGCCCCCCGCACGCCGCCACCTCCGCCAGCCACCAGCCCAGGCAGCGCGACTTGCAGGGGAGCGGATGGTTGCCATGGGTTACCGCCCTGCTCCGCAGCTCTTCCCTTCAGAAATAGTAACGTTAATTGAAAACAGGGGCTCGGCACTGTCACTTCCAGCCTTGCTGCGGCAGGCTGGTGGCCCTCCTCGGCGAGACCTCCCCCCTCCCCGCCCCCCCACCAACCCCAACCGCAGCTGGCTCGCCCGGCACGGCCGCCCAAAAAACTCCTCGCGGCCCCACGGGGAAGACCGCCGTGGCGTAAAGCCCGGGGGAGCACGACCAAAAGGAGGGAGGGAGGGACGGTGGCCCTTGGCGGGCGGTGCCTTGCTCTGGGGAGCCGTGCAAGGCACATAAGGCAGCAATAACCAACCTCCAGAGGCGAAGGCCATGCCCCAGGTTATCCAGGTGGGCTGGGAAGAGAGAGACCCCAGTTTGCCTGAGTCCAGCCCCCTGCTCACGCTCCCTCTGGCACAACTGTGCTTTTAAGAGGAATTTAGCCTGTTTTTTTTTTTTTCCTTCCTCAAAAATCTTTGTCACACTGACAAAAACCTGCCTGGATGACCATAGCCGAAGGGGAACGACAATAAGAGAGGCAAGGTATTGGAGGAGGTGTGCTTCGGGAGGGGGGGTTGCTACAGGGACAGGGGTAGGTCTCATCTTATTTTAACCTATTCCGTTTTCAGGATGATTAATGTGTAATCAGTCGGTTTGCAAAATTTAGATAGCATAACCTGCTGCCACCAATTAGCAAGCTATTTCTGCTCTGTAGAGGATTCTCAGCTTGTTGCAGGGACTGTTATTGCAAGCACAATGTCTGCAAACAATGAGGAAAGGTGGTCTTCTGTTCACGAGAGAGAGAGTTTCCCCATATCTCCTCTTCCCATGCTCAGGAACTTCCCAGCTCCTTTTCAGCATGTCACACATCCGTCTCTGTTCCTCTCTCTATGCCATGAGCGTATCATTTCCACCTAACCCGGGATGCTCTGAGGGCAAACTCACTATTGACTGCGACTGTGAGACACGCAGGGCAGTGAGAGCAAGCACAAGAAAGTCTGTGCGACGCTGAAATTTTTTCAGCCTGACCAGTAGTCACTTGCATTCTGCGTTCAGTTATTTCACTTCTGATCTATTCAAATTCTACATTAGTAACACCTTACTGTAGACCGCACCAGGTTACGTGCTGATAAGCCTCTCAGGTGGAAGAGAGCCAGTTTGGTGCATCTCTTCTTGTGTGAGCTCTTCTGAAGATTCAGCCCTATGTTCCTTGATGCCAAAGCAAACCCTTTCACCTCCCGCTGTCCCACTTCTAAGCGCTTTCAGGTTAGCGCCCCAGCACAGCAGGCATCTGCAAGATCTGCTCAAATGCCCCATCAAAGTCTCTTGGTCTTTTACGAGAGGGGCATTTGCAAAGCTCTGCTGCCAAAATCAGGGCCTAAAAGGCTATCTTAGCATCCCCTGTTCCTAAATTTGTCATTCCCATCCCTAAAAATCAAAAGTATGGGAGAGCTACTTGACTCTTCATTTTGTCAATTATTTTTGGAGAGCAAGATTCCTGCAGGGACATTTTGTGCCCTACCAGCCCTCCCCATCTCATTTCTTTGCCCTGAATTTGCTTTTACTCTACAGACTACTCACAAGATTTGCAGGAACTTCTGCTTTAAATGAAAATAAAGGGCTGCTCCAGTTATTCCTATGGGAGCTTAACCAACCCTCCTACCTCCTGCAGGGTTTGCTTCACCCTCTGCATGCACAGATAATCATTGGTAGTTCGGCGCTGTTCACATCACGGAAACTCACTAACAGATGAAGAGCTATAGCATGTACACATTTCAGGTTAACACAGTCAACCTCCATGAGGCAATGACATCAGCAGCGTGATGTTGTCATCTGCAACATCTGGAAAGTGTCCAGGACCCAGAGCGAGGCAGCTTTGCAGCACCGCCAGGGGAGCTTGGCTGCTTGCAATGCAGTAGCACAGCAGACAATGTCATGTCAGACTGTGGAGGCATTATATGATGCCCTGGAGGATGACCAGCCTTTCTGTATCCGTGTAGGCTACATGGATACTAAGTAATATCCCATATACCACATAGTCAGAAAAGTATTATACTGCCAGGAAAGCTCAGGGGAGATTTGACTTAGCAAAAACTGAAGGAGTTCAGGATTTCTTTCTTGGCCAAACGTCAGCTAAGGGTGCAAAAGATCCTATTCTATAAGTATTCTAGGAGGCATAATGACCACAGCAGGAAAGTAATTGTATACAGAAATCAAAAGGAGCATTGATAAATGGAGCAAGATGAACCTGAGTTACAAAAAATTGGTCAAAGATTCTTCTAACGGTTAAATCTGTCAAGCTGTGGTATAATATGCCATGATAAAAGAAGGAGGTCCCCTGGTTAAGCCATTTAAGAGCAGTCTCAGAAACGCAGCCCACATTGCTCTGGGGAGCAGAGCGCAGAGTACACATTGAGGAACAGGTCTTTTTCTCCAGTCACAAGATTGCCTCATTAGGAAGGCAGCATTTTATTCCCCTTTTCATAGCCATCACAGAACCAAAGCTGAATTTCCATGTCTACCTATCTCAAATCTGGCAGGACACTAGTAAATTCTAGGGAAAATAGCCAAATCTTACAGAACAGCATTGGCAATTGCTCCCCAGAGACATCATCTCTTGCTTTCAAAGTCACGCACTGCAGCGTGGGGCTGAGAGCAGCAGGGCCACAGCCACTTTGCTGGCTGGCTGGATGAGCGAGTGCATCTCATTAACGTGGATTCATCAGTACTGTTGTTAATAATGCAGGAGTTGCTTGTCTCTGGGGGGGTTCCTCAGCAAAAACGGCGCTGCTTCTGTATTTCAAACACAGACTGCTGGCGTGATGGGCCTCCATGCTGACAAAGCGCTTTGGTTATTGGTTATTCTCAAACAGCATCTCAGTGCTGAGCTGTGACTGAGCTAAGAGGTAGAGCTGGAGCAGAGGAGAGTTAAGCCAGACCTACGCCAGCCTCGTGCCCAAAATATGTTGGCATTGGCCAGGAACCAATCAGTATGATTGCTGATGGCAGGGCTCTCGGGGTCATCTTGGGGAAGGCAATAGCAGGAGTTCAGTCTGTCCTGGCCATACCCTCCACCCCAGTCACTCCCTTGCAGGGCAAGGAGACAAGCACAGACTGCTCCTGCTATCTCTCACCTACCGCTCTATTAGGAATATCTCTCTGGAGCCTTTGTGGTGTCCTTACAGCTCTGACACAACATGAGAAACTGCAGCCAGGGGTCGAAATCTAACATGAAATTGCTTAAGTCATGCCAGTATTACAGCCTGCATGAAGGATGGCACAAAGTTTGTAATTCCCTGTTATGACTACTTAGAGGCCTTACTTTGTCATTACACTTGTACATTGCAGCACATGGGATAAGAGATAATTTCACGCTTTATAATAGGGACACTTTATCGTGCATTCTCTAATGCTACTCTGCCTGGTGCCAGCCTATGAGTTCTACTGCCGGTGGGGTTAGGCAGCCCTCGTCATGGAAAATGTGCCCTCTAACACTCAGCTAGAGAAGCAATCCACAAGGAAGAAGAGACTTTAAAGTGAGTGATGTAGCAAGGCAGCCTATTTAAAAAAAAGTAAAAGCCCTTTGGCCGCTGTAGGCTGTTCTCCAGCCAGACATCTTTGGGCATGCATAGAAACTGCAATCTCATAAAGAAATAATTGCCAGGGCCTGTACCATGGAGATCCCCAGGAAGCATGAACCTTCAGCCAGGGCAGCATGCCCATTAAAAGCGAATGTTTTGATTGAGGTGAGATACCACCATCCTCTGGGAGAACTGAGCGTGCCTTCCTCATCCTGGTCTGGAAGGTGGAAACAGCTACGTCTCCTCGCTCGGTTGCAGGGAAATCAGATGGTGGGGTAGGTCAGAGGGAGGACGCCTCTCTACTTGAGGTAGGGAGGTGCTCTGCCCTAATTAACGCATGTACCAGGGCACAGCAACTGGCTTGTGTGCAGGTAGTGTGCAAGTTCAGTTCAAGTTACCCAGTGCCTGCTCCAATACCTCTTGCAACCTTCTGCCCCGAGCAGTCACACATAGTGGTGACAGCAGATGGCTGCAAGGATCACCCTGCCATCTGGACCTGTCATACCTCCTGCCCTGCATCACTGCTCTGCTGTCTGCAGAGGGCAGAGGGAAAAGGCAACACCATGGATCAAAGCCAAGGAATGGATTCAGTTTCAGGGCCAGCTTGGCTCCGTTATGCAGCATGAGGTCCTGGGACCACCCCCATTTCAAAGCAGATTTGGTGGTTCACTCTTAGAGAGGTGAAAGTTTCCTTGCAGACATGTAGTGCGCGTGGATGGAGTCTGCAGCACAGAGCAGCCCAAGGGCAAGTAGTGTGACCCACCTGCCTCGGAAATGAAGGTGCCGCTATCCTGGCGTTGCTCAGATGAGCGTCTCTCTCCCATTGACACCAATGCTGACACGGGGTATGAGAGCTATTCAGAAGCTAGAGCAGCAGCAGGAGAGGAACATTACTTACATCAGTTTGCAAAAGCACCAAGGATAAACTAACAACATGTTTGTCAAGCCACACAGAAAAAAAATCCAAAACATTGTGATGACTTTAGCTAAGGCAAGTCTGTACCTCTAAGTCTGGTTAATACCTACCCTTCTGCTGAGAGGGGAAAAGGCCTCAGTGCTCAGGGAAGGCTTGGTGGATACTGGGAAGGAGCAGAAGAATGGCTGTGGATAAGCCAGCCCACTTTCCCGGCAAGAGGTCAAGCAACTGATAAGTCCTTTAACTGATATAGTCCTGTAAGGAGCAGGAAGCAGTGCAGTTGACAAGCCATACGTACGTCTTGTCTGAGGAAGTTCATGTCACACTGGGAAGTGCATCCTCTTCTAGCCCACGGCCCCAGCTCTGCACCAGCCCCAGCTGGTGCTGGAACAGCCTTGGGCTGCTCCAGCAAGTGCTGCTGGCATAAAACCCCAAAATCTCAGGACCTGGGAGACAGCTTAACTTAGATCCATGTTTCCTGCGAAGGATGCTTCTGTACCAAGATACAGCTAGGCAGGTGGCAGCAGACAACTCCTGGTTGGAGATGGTGCTTTCTAGAGAGTGGGCACGGCAACTCTTCCTACCTACTCTGGTCTGCACTGCTCCAGCCACCCCAATGCTACCTTCACTCTCCTGCTACCATTTGTTTGAGCGCCTCCGCTGATCCATCTTCCAGATCCAGGTCCACCACTCTTCTCCCTCATGTCCATATGCCAGTCCTGGTGTTTCAGTGTCTCTGTGGTTTCTTCTGCCATGCTCAGTCACCCCTGATGGTCTGCCCTCCCATTTAGAAAGGGAAGGAGGCTGCAGAGCTTTAACTGGGAGCTTTGAAAGAGAGGCCTGGGGGATTCCCACCTTCCTCAGGCGCTCACTGCAGTCCATCCAAAGACCTTCCTGCCACTTCTTTCACCTCTCAGTAAGCTCATGTGGTCATTCAAGGAGCTCCTGTGGCTCCAGCCCTGAAGCTCTTGCTATACCACTGCTCGTCTATCTCAGCATGCAGTACTCTGGCTATTCTCTGCTAGTGCCTGAAAACCCTCTGCCCTCCTCTCAGCTCTACCAGTGCTGCAAAGTAAACCATATCCAAAGATAGAAAACTGGCTAACATGGGTGTGGGAAAGCACCCAAGAATTTAGATGGTTTTCATTCCCTCATCACACCCACAGAGATCTTACGAGTTGTCCAGCCACGTATACCAGGCAATTTATATGCCAGGCTTTGAGAAATTACCATGAATTTTCATTTTGGCTAGATATTAGCACAACGACACTAGCCTTTCACCATAGGAACAAGAGGCAGTACAAGGAAACCACTAGGAAAAGTGTGATATGAAAAAATCTGTCAGAATCTTCCTCAAAAGGTCCAAATGCATGCACAATTCTGGGAAGAGGATCTTATTTTCTAAAGTGCTTCACTCTGCACACCAATGTAGTAACTCTGACTCCTTGAACTCTCTGTCTCCGCCTGGCAGCCCACAAAAGTCAAGTCTCATTCCCACAGGGACTTTCCAGTTCAGTGCTTGGAAGAGCATCCATCAAGACTCTAAATTTCTTTGGAGCCTTTGAATTTACGCTCTCCTCCCAGACGCTGCCCACGGCTTCCTGGGAAGCTGTCTAGGTCAGCAGCAGGAGGACAACTGAGCAGCTCTCACACGGACTCCCAAACCCCAGCTTTCCCAGGCTAGGGCAGCACCAGAAGACAATGAGCAATTGTTCCTTCCCCATCGTGACTGAACAGCAAAGCTGTGAAAACCAGGACTGAAAGAACTAACAGTGAAAGCTGGTTGCAATAAGAGACCTCCAGGAACACCTGAAGGACCAGTTGCAGGTGCTTGCTGTTGGTTCAAGTTGGGGAAAGACCCACTGGCTCTACTGGTTTCTTGGAGCATACAGAGAAAGAGCAAAAGTAACCCTGAAACACATTAAAATTGGGAACAAGAAGGCAGAGAAAGAGCCTTCCCTAGCAGCCCTGCTGCTGGGACCGTACGTGCCTGCTCTCCAAATCCAGCTGCTGCCAGACAAAGAAAGATCTCTTAACATTTATTTTAAAGCTCAAGGAATCTCTTGGGATAAACAACCTAAATTAAAGATAAAAGCACTGCGGGTTTGCTGGCAGCCTCTGTCCCCCTCCCTGGCAGATAAGCTCCTGCCCAAGTCATACACAGATGTCTTCCTGCCATGTGCCCTTCGTGAAGGTTTCACCCAAGGATGCCCCTCTCCAGGGAGCCTGGCAGGTCGCACAGTCTCTCTCCCACCTACTCTCCTGCCTTGGTTGCCTGACAGCAGGTTCACCTGGTGCCACGTTCTGTCCCAGTTTCCATTTTCACGATCTCTTGGGAGAATGTAAAATCCAGGCTAGCCCTGGCTGTATTTAAAGTGATTGTAATTCACATGGATTGGGCCATGGTTATAAGCTGAATTACATTCCGATTTAGCAGCAGGGATTAAGTCTCTGTATTTTAACTTATTAACCCAATCCAAGTTAGGAGAATTCCTCTTATCACCCCGCTAAGCTCCTGCGCAAGAAAACACGGGGCTGCACAGTGTGTGGCGGGGGGGCAATGAGGACAGGGCACTGCCTGCACTGGCTCACAGCTGCACGGCACCCGCTGCACAGGGACAAAGCAGAGACGTGGAAACAGGCAAGGTGGGTTACAGCATGTGTTCACCATTTCCAATTAAACCTGGCACAAAGGAAATGCCAGCAGTTAACTCTCCAGCTAGCAAACCGAGGAGGTGCCTGCTTCTTGCAGTCACAGTTCCAGCTTTTACCAGTGAAACTCTGGCCCAAGGATCGCAGTTGTCTCCCTCTGATCGCTCAGCAGAGATGCCTCTGAGAGCAACTCTTCTCTTCCGGCCCTACCCACGGTGGGACAGCACACGGAGATGCTTCCTGCACTGGGTAACACACACAATTGTTGCAGGGGCAGCCTGGTATATAGCAATCCCCACCATCATGGTTTTTGAGTGAGAAGCCCTGCACCTCCACAACTGGGGTTTACTCACTCGGCTTCTCTTCCTTGCTGTTAGACAGATAACCGAAAGCAGCCTAGGCACACTCCGGAAAACTTCACTCCACTTAATTCTTAATGAAAGCCCAGTGTAACTGTCATGTCCTTTTCTGTTTTCTTTCCCCAGCGCTGCTGGCTGCACAGGTATCTGTGTGTAAACAGAGCCTGTTCCCTTTCCACTCAGTTGCACCTCCTGCTTCAGGCACAGCTTGCGATAGCCATACTCACCTTCAGAGGAAGTCCTGAGGCAGGCCTGCCAAAGACAACACAACTCCTTACATGGTGTCATCACCACTCCGGGCATCTAAGGGCATCCCAACCCAGAGTGGCGAGACTGAGGAATGGCAGGCTTCGGAAATCACACTCTGCTACTGCAAGGAATTGCAAGATCACAGCTGCAGTGAGGCATCCCTCTTGCTTCTGCATCAAGGACCTGATGCCATACGCCACACCACTTTCACCTTTAGGCCCTCATACTTGTTAGTGAGGAGGGAGGTAACACATTGCACTGTCATCCCCTGCCTGTGCTGAAGCGCTGGATCTTAATGCATCCTGCTTGGTCCCACAGAATGAGTGGTGCAACCAGAGCTGGCTAGCAAATAAGGGAGGAAAAGGGGGATGTATTTTCATGGAACATCTTATCCTCACAAAACTAGAGGAATGGGAGTGACTGAGGAATGGGGGAAATAAAAATATTTGATATGTGTCAGCATTTTCCAATTTATCCCAAAATAATTTTCCTTACAAAAGAAAAAAAAAACACAGACAAAAAATGGTAGACAGGAAGGTTCCCCCCAGCCCTAAATAAACCATCACAAATACTGCAGAGACATCCCTGAAAGAGTCTGCCAAGCCAAGGTGGGGCCTTTGGGCTAGGGCTTATGCTGCGATTTGGAAAGGGCACCATGCACAGATGCAGAAACATTATTTTTCCTCTTAGCATGAACGCAAAGCAGAATTACTGGTTCTGTGGAGAGCTCAGGGCTCTGTCTGGAAAGGGAAGAGAGGCCTGCCTCCCTCTGCAGTGAGCTGTCCCCTCCACGGGGCTTGCAGAGCTGCCTACGCAATGCACAGTGTTGCTCTGCCGCCAGACCAGACCTCCGTCCCTCAACACCCAGCTCACAAGAACAGGGCTGCAAAGCCCCAAACCTATTTGCAGTCATCCCACTAGTTTCCTGCCTGCTTGAACTAAGCGCACGGCAGGTAACTCCCGGCACGCAGGAGGGAAGAGAAGACCTCGAGGCTGTGCCATGCTGACCTGCTCCCCTGGCCCCAGAAGAAAGAGCTGTGCATGAATCCTGTCAGAGGAGGTTCCTGTCCTCGTCCCCCTCTGCGAGACAGACAGCCGCTGTACCGAGGAGCTGCTGCCACGTATTGTACAAGCCCTCTCAAAGAAGCCGGCCTAAAAAGCAGGCCTGCCGGGCAAGAGCAGAAGCGAAGGCAGCACCTGGGAAGTGCTTTAAGGACAGGGCTGCCCCCTGCGGCACCCATTCCCTTGAACTCTTTGACGGGGACGGTCAGCTGGCAACTTTAACTTCAAATGAGCCGCAGAATCCTATTAAGAAAAAGGAAAATCAGCACAAAAAGTCTTCCCTTTTGCCAAGTAAATGGAAACTCTGTTTCTTTTACTCCCACAAAAACGGTGGCAACTCCTTCTCCTAAAATGATTTCACTTAGGGCACGAAATGCCTCAAGCTGGGGGAAGGCAAGGTCAGAAGGATGGGAAAAGCAAGTGAGACACGGACAGTCTGTCCCCAGGCTGCTACTTTCAGCCCTGCCCATGCCACTGCCAAAGTCACACCAGAGCAAAGGTCTCAGTCCCGTACACAGGGAGGGGAGCATCCGGGCCAGAAAATCACCCCAAACCAAACCGTAATGGGCCAGGGGTGGCAACTGAATGGGACGACAGTCTTTCCCTACGGGTGCAGCTGCCACCGACTGAAAGCCAAGGCTTGCTCTGGACTGGCAAACCCTCCCTGCTGTGGTCCAGCAGAGAAATGCCATCTCCCAGGCAAGTCTGGCATGCCTGCCTAACAGTCAAGTTACTTAAAGAAGAAGAAAATGACTTAACTAATCTTTGGTCACTCAGCTTAACTTCTGCCACTAACACAGCAGGAGGTACTCAAAAGCCCAGTGGTTTTATTTATTTAAGTATATTGATTTTAGCCTAGATTGGAGGAAAACAAGCGGATAAAGAGCAGGAAATTCCTCAGCTGTGAGAACCACACAGACTACTAGAAACCAGATTTAAACTAACAGATGAAAATACGTTTGCCAGAGTAAGGTAATGAATCATTCTGCCAGGAGCACAGAAATCTGGCCAAAAGCCAAACCCTAGCCATTTAAAATCAGTAACTTGGGGAATCAAGCGGCCATTGCATTTCTATCGTTGACCATCATTTAATATAGTAGCATTGTTCAGTGGCTCCCAATCAGAACTCAAAGCTTGCTTTATGAAAACAGAGCCCAAACCCTCAAACTTACCCTCAACAGCTTATTCATAATCAACGGCCTCAGAGTCAATCAGATTCAATAAGGGAGGGCTAAACAGGAAGAATAAAGGAGGACAAACCAGACCAGAAAAAGTGCATTCAGTTGTATAGGCTGCGGAGCACCTGCAGTGCACGATGACAGAAAACCATGAAGAGCACTGAGATGTGTAGGAAGATGACAAGGGAAGGATTTCTGGAGGGTAATATTTTGTTCGTGTGTCAGCTCTGATTATCTGATTAACTTCTTTGTGATAGCCCACTGGCTGGGACACCACAGGAGAGGTCACTGGCTTTGCTGTCTGTTGTCGCAGATCTCGCCTTAGCTATAGGTGCAGTGTGACATTATCCTGGGGGCGGGCGGGCAGGGAAAGCAATGCACCTGAAGGGAGTCCTAAAATTAAATCCCGGTGTCCAGTGGGAGATGACCACATGCAGTTTGTGAAATCAGTTCCTCTCACACTGTTCCTACCTTCTCTCCCAGAAGGGAGATTAAGAAGCAGGGCTTCAGGTCCAAACCCTGTCGTTTCATGGGAACCTGCTGAGAGCCTCTGAAGACACAGAGATGGGCTGAGGGACCCATCCTGAGAACAAAAAGGTATCGTCACCCCAGAAAGTGGAAGAGGCAGAGAGGTAGCAGAAACAAGAGGTTGGCAGCCCTGTCTGGAGAGGTGGCTAGACCACCCACCCAGGATCTCTCTTCTCCTTCACATGCTGGAGAGGCCAGAACACCCTTGCCAAGCATTTACAACTTTTCCCGCTCCTCCTGCAGAAAAGCCCTTGGCACACCCTGCAAACAGGGAGAGCAAAGCCGGGCTCTTCCCGGCTCTCAGACCCATGGGGGAGAGGCTGTGTCCTGAAGCCAAGGGCCTCAAGTTCATCCCTGTTTGCAGGGATGAAAAGAGGGCACTCACCATGGAAGGGAAAGCATTGCAGGAGCCAAGAGTGGGGTAGCATTTGGCCAAGCAGAGGAGCGAGAGCAACAAGACCAGCGATGCCTAGGTGTTTGTTTGGAAGCAGGTAGCAGTACGACTGCAGCAGGATAGAGCTGAACTTTTTCCCAACTCTGTGGGGAAATGTAGCTGGTTTAAGGTAGACCTTTGTGTGGTTAACGGGCTCTGGACTACCATGCCTACCCTCACAGCAGCACGTGAGCAGCTAGCAAGCCTGCTGGGGCTGCATCCACTGCAGCATCTCCGCAGCCTCGGAGCAGGCAGGTGGGGAGAGCCTCCCCCAGCTGCACCACATCCCCATGCCCTCCACTGGGAAGGGCCTTGAAGGAAGGTGACTGGGAGATACAGTGATAGAGACTCACTGCTGCCTTGCAAGGGCAGAAGGGATTCTCCCCAGCAAGGTCACCAGGTTATTGTCAGAGCTAACCAATATTCCCATAAACATTCATTACTCACTGCCCTGCAGGCACTGCAAAGGGCAAAGTTTGTCCCTGCTGTTGAAAACAAAGATATGAGCATCCGATCTGATTTTTGCAATCCAAAGCCCAACTGACCAATTTAAGCCTGGGGCAAACACACAGCAGGAAGAAGCTCTGGGAAAATCAGATTGTATCTGCGGAGTCAGAATCCATACTGAGATATGCAAAACCCAGATTCCTCCCAAGCAGTGGACCCAACATCTTTCAGTTACATATTTGATAACCCGTGGAATGAATTGTAAAGCTATTTTCCTAAGCAAATTGTTGATTTGCCTCCTCTCCCACTGGTAAACTGCAGGTAAAAGCCTCTCCAACACAGCACCTTGCGAGAGCCTCCACTTAACCCAGAGCTGCAGGAACGAGCATTTCCATAAAAGCACCATCTTCACATCATGCTTCAGCATCGCTGGGGAGGAAAGTTCAGTTCACAGAGCCAGGAGGAGCTGCCTTATCACTTGACAGGGGCTTGCACAAGCCTTATTCCCAGCCCATACAGGTTTTCGGTCTCTCAAGCTTCATTTTGAGCTCTGTATCCAAGCCAAACTCCAAACTGCAGAGCAAGCACAAACTAGAGGGGAAGACCAGTCTGGTTTGGCATCAGAGCTGCACTCGAATGTTAAGTTTCTTATTAGGAAAGACACCATGACACTGTACAGCTAGCATGTCAGGAACCTGGTTAAAATGCTGATCTGCAGAGAAGGTTAAGATCGTACCATATTTTAACCTGCTATTTTTCAGATGTCGTTAAACATAACACAAGTCCCCCAAACTATGGATCTAACCTGTCAAAAACCACAGCTTGCCCATAAAGGATGTGGTGGGAACTGCACATGTTCAGCACTTCTGGGAAAAGAAGGACAGACCTTAAGTCTCTAAGCAGGTGGCAGGTCAGCCTACATTGAAAAGGCAAGCTATTTTCGTTACACAGAGGGAATACCACATCGCAAATGGTACCCCAGAAACATCTGCGTTTGTAGTGCAGAAGATTTTAGTCTTGCCAGCACTGCTTGAATGTAGGCCCAGGTTGTGCACCTTAACAAATCCTCAAAATAAACCATGGGCAAATTTGACTTTGTAAGGAAAACTAACGCTGGCCAAGTTTTGCTTCATGTTGAATGCTGTTGATTTCACTCTTCAAGCCCTTGACCAACTGGAAGAAATTGGCAGACGGCTCAATTTAATGCTGCAAACATAGCTGTGCACAGTGAGAACACTCCCCAGCAGGAAAGGCACAATGAATGAAGCAAAGCTCTTTTTAATTATTTAAATATGTCCTGTTACACAGTGCTTTTGCCTAAGAAGAGACAAGGGACCTGGCTGTTATTTTCACATTGGATCATTTGTACTGTGAAAGGAGACTTCAGAAAGGATGAGCATCAGGCCCAGCACTTCAAGCCTGGAGGAGGTATGTCGGTGAGTGCTACAGTGAGGCAGGGTTTGGTGAGAGTCCACAAGGACCCTCACCAAACACTGCCTCACTGCAGGACTCACTGGCATAGCTGCTGCTCTGCATCTCGTACGCTGCTATTTTAGAGGTGCTGAATATCCAGAGAGCACTCTGAAAGCTCTTGGAGTCACAGGTAGAGTATCTCAAACCTCTCAGTAACTCAGGGGCCTTCCTGGATTTTGGCAGACCTGGCCTCTCTTGCTGAGCATGTGAAATGTTTCTAAGTGTTTCACTGAACTCCTGGTGGCCCTCTAAATCCTGCTGAGAGACATCTCCTTTAATGAGAGGAACAACACACAGCCGAGAGCCTTCACTGCCATTTCAGACAGGCAGGAAAGATACTGCCAGATCATCCAAGATGGCTCAAAACTGAGCAAAGTCCCTGTGGCAGCACAAGAAGATCCCAAGCAGCTTCATTCTCTCTGTAATTTATTTACAACTGCTGCTGAGCTCCCCAGCAGCAGTCTTTTCAAGTGTTTTGCAAGGCAGCATAAGAAAAGGCCTTGTTCCTGCTGATGAAGAGCTGGGGCAGTGTGGCCCAGTGTGACTCACCCAGGCATCGCCAGTTTGGCCACGGTGTTTGAGAGGAGCACAAACTCCATGCTGTCCTGCCCCAGCATTGCTCAGCTCCTCCTGGCCTCCTCGGGGATACCTAGACACTTCAGCTGCAGAGACAACGTTTCTCAACTTTAGCTGGCAGCGAGAGACCTCCCTTTGCTTGCTTTCACCGCAAGCTGCTCCTAGGAGTGGAACTACAGACATGGAGCCATGTAGCATGTAGCTGCCTACCTCTGGCCTGTCAAAACCCACCTCCATTGCAGCTCTGAGCACCGGGCTGGCCACAGCCAAAGACATGAAGCGCAAGGCTTTGGCTCAGGGTACGCAGCTCCCAGTGATGCCAGCAAGTCGGGCTCGGTACTCGAAGGCCCCATCAGCCTAGGGAAGAGCAACGGCTCCTGCTCCATCCCTGCAAGCGCTTGTAAGCCAAGATAGGCAGTCTTGGTTACTGAGAAGGCCCCTACACTGCACTATCCCTAGGGAGGGCTGGAGAGACTTTTGGGCTGCTTGCCCCTACCACGACCGCTCAGCATCCCCACCTTATTCTGCAAGTAAAGAGAATGACTGCACCAGCCCGCAAAGAAAAGCTTGTCAGACCGAATCCAAAACCCGGGGGAAGCGTGGTCTGAACCTGCCTTTGCTACAAGCAGCCTGGAAGTTCACAAAGAGGAAGGATGGGTTTTTGCTAATTGCTGAGGTGGCTGGCAGCAAAGAAACAAATTCTGACGGGGAGAATTTATCCTCTAAGCTTGTTATCCTGTCAAAAAAGGAAATGAGGTTAGTTGAGGCTCATTTGTTTGTGACGAACTGCTGTCTCTTACTATTTATCACCGTATGCGATTACCAGCTGACTTAAGCCAAGCGACTGGTGTTAGGCTGATGGCAGTGCGGGGAGGTGGGGAGCAGTTCCCAACGAGACCACTTTTCCCCAGCACCTCTGTGTCCCCAGAGCCTCCCAGGAGCAGCATCTCAGCCGCTGCAGGAGAGAGGCAGGCAAAGCGCAGGGCTTTGCGGGGCTTTCTGGGGGGAGTTGTTCAGTTGGGTGTTTCAGGAGTCAGGCGTGCAGTCCGAGGTTTAGTTTGGGGATGAACAAACCTCTCTTGATAGGACCCAGCGCTCTTCAGTGACCCCTCTGCTCCCCAGACCACAGGTTTCTGTTTTGCAAGCACCAGAAGGAGGAGGGGGACTAGGCGAGTCATTTTGTACAGGAGCAGACTGACACATTCAGGTGCCTTTGGAGAAGAGAGGATAGCAAGCAGTCCTCAATGCGAGTGTCCAGTTTTTCATGAGGATTGCCCAGACTGGAGTAGCAGGTATGATCCTTGAGTGAAGACAGTCACATCTTAACACTGTTCAGAGAAAAGCTATAGAAAGGGAAAATATTTATTCCAAGTGCCATAAAGCCTCTTCTGCACTAAAGGATACGGGAGCACACACTAAATTAGCAACAAGCCAAGCATGACTGGAATAAAGTTGCCAAGTATTTCATAGTACATCTGAAATGATGGCAAATCAAAGGGTAGGAGTGTATTTAACAAGTGGCTCCCTAGTTCTGTGGGCCACAGATCTCCCATACGCTTGGGCTCTTTCTCTGATGAGATGACACATTTAGTTGACACATATCACACCTACCAATTGACTCTAAGGCTGACTCGAAGTCAGCTTTAGGGAGGACTGTTGTAAGGCATTTGACATTAGACCGTGCAACATTCTGATTAAAAAATTAGCACTATATAATATCAGTAAATCACACGTTAAACGGCTTAAGCGCTAGCTGACAGATCCCAACAAGCAATTGTCAGTGGTGAACCATCTTCAGATGGGAGTGTTTCTAACAGGGTTTAGAGAGCTGCTTGAGGCCCAACACTTCTCAGTATTTTCATCACAGAGAAGCAAATACAAAAGTCAATGCTGTTAGACTGCATAAATGACAGAAAGATTCCAAGTAATGAATAATGAGGAGCACAGGGCAAAGAAATCTCTCCTGCTCAGTGAGCAAAGTCCATTTAAATAAAAGGCATTTTACTGCAAAATGTTACTCCTGGAATCAGGAATGCAAGGGTACCATGTCTGGAAAGGAAAGACGCCAAAAAGGATTTTAGAGGTCATGACAGACTGGCTGTTCAATATGTACTAACAGCATAAAGCTGTGGCAAGAGGGTGATAATGCAAGTCCAGAATATATGCTCTAGGGATAACGAGTAAGCAAGCCAAATACATCTTTGATGCAAGTTAGCAAGATGGATCCCAACACACCGCCCCTAGTAGTGTGACAACACAAAAAAGTCTGCCGAAAGAACAGGGTATAGAAAGGAGCAAATGATCCACGAGCTCAAGGCAGGGGGGAGGAAGGGAAGAACCCTCCAGGCAGACGTAAAGCACTCAATTTATTTTGTTTATCAAAAAGAAAATTGCAAGTTGACCTCTCTCTTTGAAGGAAGGAAACACCAGGTCAAGCTCTTAGTAAGGAGGAGGATGGGGAACACGAGAGGAAAAATGCAGAGGTTAATAAGAACAAGGACACGGACACGGAAGTTACCACCTCCCAGGTGGAAGCAGAGGGCTCACATGCTCAGGCATGCTCCAGAGCAAAATTCAGAGACAACTGGCAGAATAAAACAAGAGACTGGTAGCAAAAGTTTCTAAAGGCTCTTCCACGTAGGGGAAGAGGAAGAAGTATAGTATTAAATGATTTAAGAATAGCATGCAACCACATATACACACAGGTGTACACAGGCACCTCGCATACCTCAGATTTTATGGGAAAGCCTACATGGGAGATAGACGTAAATAAAATCAAATGCGAGCTGGGATTTATGACAGGTAAGTCACGTTCCACACAGGTGATACTGCTTTGGTGAAATACTTTTCTAGACAAAGGTAAGACAGTAGATCTCATCTCTGTGGACTTCATGGAAAGTGTTTGCTAGTGGAAAATTCACAGTTAAGCCAGCAAAGCTGAGGATTAGTGCAAGCTCTGGAAGATGAGTAACAATCCGCCTAGAAAGGAGCTGGTAGCAGGAAGCAGTGAAAGAAGGACAAGATGAAACTCCTCTCAATCTGCTGGTTTCTTGTTTTGCCGTTTTTAAGCAACCTTACCACAAAAAGAACAGGGGTGCACTAAAGCAATTTTTTGGTGACAAAGGGGGGAACACTGCCCATACAGTGGAATATTGATATATACAGGAAGGAATGGATCCCTTTAAGGAGCGTGGCAATGAAGAGCAAATAAAAGACAATAGCCCAGAACCTAAGATCTGGCAACCAGGAGCAAATAAACCAGAACGCCAGTTACTGACTAGAAGAATAGCTACTGAAACTGGAGCAGAGAAAAGACCCGGGTTCATTAGTATGATTTTCTCCCCACTGCTCTCCTACCTGACTCAGTGCCCAGGGTGCATAGGACTCACTGACGAGCGCACGTGCAACATTTTGTTTTAGCCTTGCTATTCACAAGGTAAGGCTGTATCCCTTATCTTCTGCACGCTACCTAATAGTCTCCCTGCAGGAAGAGCCAATAATCTCTTCATGGGATATTCGCCTGAGTTCATCCTTACAGCATCTGAATTCACATCATGTATTAATGATTTTATTTTCACAGCAGCCCTGTAAAACAGAGTAGGGGTTGAGACTGAGGCAGAGAGATATCTCCTAATTTTGGTAACGCAAAACACCCAGGTAATGGGTTTTTGTTATCTAACGCTTGATATTCTCAGCCAGCACCATACTCCTCCAAAGGAGGCCCCAGCATCTCACAGCATCCGAAACATGAGGCTTACGCAGGGCCCGTCACACAGGTGACCAGCTGAGCATCTCTTCCCGACTCCAGGTGGGAGGTAAGGGCAGGCCTGACTGCAGGTCTCCATCGTGTCCGGAGACACTTGGGTTTCTCAAGTGTGGCACCACTTACTAACTTGTTTTTCCCTGAGAAACAAATGAGCCATTTTGGCTGAAGCTTCTGTTTAAAGAAAAAAAAACAAACAAACAAATAAACAACAAAAAAAATCAGCCTGAGGCAGACATTTGGCTGGAAAACATTCAGCTGCAACCCTCCAAGGGTAGCAACGCCACAGGTGACAGAGGATGGACGTGGCCTGCCATGGTGGCAGGACAACGCACAGCGCCCAAGCGAAAACCCCACTGCCGGCAGGAGGACGCTGCTCCCGGGAAGACAGCTGCATGGGTCGCTCGCCCGCTGTGCCCAGGGCTGGGACCGGAGCTGTCAGATCGTCACCTTTGCCTCCAGCCCAAATAACGGCATTTCCAGCAACTCAGCCGGGCCAGCGCTGCAAGGGGCAGCAGCCTGGCGTTGATCGGGAGACGAGAGCTACTTATCGGGTTAACGCTGCTTCCCGGAGGGGCTCGCTCCGGTGGCCTAGCCGTGACCATCTGAAGTTGCAGCGCCCTCAGCACTGTTCTGCTTGGGTCCATACCCAGATTTTACAGCAGCGCAGAGCAGCACACGAGAGGCCATTAGCTGAGCACGCCGGCGACGGGGGGGAAGCACGGGACCCAGTGCCCTCATCCAGCGCCTCGCAGGAGGCAGAGCGGCGCAGCAGAGCCGGCAGGTCACTTGCATGTGCCCTTGGGCGGCGGTTTGCTCTGCAGTCTGCCTTGCTAGGAGCAGAAACGGCAGCCCCCTTTTGCAATGGTTTCCAGAGCAGGATGCTGCCCTTTTTAAAATTTTTATTGTACCATGTGGCTGTGAATCACAGTCACATTTGGTCTTTCATTTGGAAGGGGTCGGTGTGTGAGCCCTGCAGCTCCTGCGAAATGCTCTGTAAAAAAGGACGGGCAAAGCTTGAGAGCTTCACTCAGCCACAGCTGGGCTTGGGGGAGGTCTGTCTCTACCCCATAGAGGTGGGAAAGCCAGGATGGAGAGCAGCACCACCGAATATTTCCTCACAGGCAGCTCCATCATGTTGCAAAATGTACCCCTGTAAGGGAACTCCTCACCAGCAGCCCCTCAGGTCACAGAAAGTGGGCAAGGTAATTGGGTGCTGGTCACCCGCAGGCTGATAATGACAAGTCCTGCCCCCATCACGGCACTGTCCTAAGAGAGGATCAGGGGCCAAGTGAAATTACCTTTAGTAATTAGTGAAATTACCTTTTCCACATTGAGCCAGGACAAGCTTTGGGAATTTGTAGTTTGAAAGGAAATGGAAACTTTCCAAGGCAGCTTTAACCAACATAGTCATAAGAGCAAAAATTAGCTAACCTGGTACATGCCTGGAAACCCAGCTGGACCACTACTATCCAGCTGCAGCCTCCAACTCCATGGTGACCAGCATCTCTGTCCATGCTGCAGCCAGGCTGGGGCAGCCCCAGCTCACCATGGCCCCAGGAGCCGGTCCCCTCGGGTCCAAGAGAGGGGGAGAAGGATTCAGTAGTGCAGGGCTGGGGGCACTCACCTGGGAAGGGCAACCGGTAGTTTCCCCATCCCAGAGTAGCCTATAGTGTATCCCTCACATCTCCAGGTTTTGAGACCAACACGGGTCTTGGCCAGAGCTCCCAACCCTCCACATTCCCTAGGACTTTTCCCAAGAGCCCAAATTCACCTCTGCAGCCTGAGCCAAGAAATTACCATTCCTGCTCCTGCTTCGGGCTCCCCTGCCTGAGCCTAAAACAGGCTTCCCAGTGCCTCCAGGCCTTGCGCAAAGGAGAGGGAGCTGGGGGCTGGAAAACCTGAGCTCAAGGAGCAGCTTTCTCAGTGGCTTTAGGCTAGGTGCTTGTGCTGTGCCTCCATGCCTGCACACAGGGGCAATATTTATATCCCCTTATCCCCTTGTGAAACATCCAGACCCTTTGGAAGAAATACTGCTATTCAGGCCTGAGATGTTACTGTGCTCCTTCACTTTTTTTTTTTTTTTTTCAAAAAACAAGCCTGGAGAGATGTTAGTATCCCCAAGCACTCATTCAAAGGAGCCAAACGTTAGTGCAGACTTCTCACAGGTGAAGGATATGCCAGCCACTCGGGTGGCTGCAGAGAGGAAAACCAAGGCTCCTGCGAGAGCTTGCAAATGCTCCAGCTGCAGGCCTGGAGGGACGTCCCACATGCGCCCACCGCTGCACCCAGCCCGCCAAGACCACCAGCTACTTTGAGGAGACACGTTCCTTCCCTCACGGGGCTCGTGGACATGCTTGCCGGCCATGTGTCACCGTATTAAGGGAGAAATCTAGCTGCACCGCTCAAGCCTGCCCACGAGCCCCCTACAAGGGCTGGAGGGCAGGTTTCGCCAAGGGAGCTTTGCCAAGACAGCTGGAAACGCAGGGCACACTCCCTCAGGAGTGGGTGAGCTTGGGGGCCCGTGCCTGCATGCCTGCAATCAGCCTGGGTCCCGCCGCTCACCCACAGGTGCACAGCTTGCGCCTCGCGCCGGTGCGTGAGGACTCTCCGTGCTCCTCCTCGACAAGGGCAGCGCGGCTCTTGGCAGGCCCTCGTTATTCCAGCTAAGGCTCATCAGCCACCCTTCTGCCACTAAATGCCTTATTATGTGCAATTAATGGACTGACTGAGAGCAGCCACAGCATCGCTCTCCCTGTGAGCCAACAGAGGCAGCTGGGTTACTTCTAGCGACTTTTTAATGCTGCCGGCCTCATTACTAAGTGCAGCTGTGCGAGGGGAGAGGGAGGCAGGCAGGCAACGCAAAACAGACGAATTAGCTCAAATGCAGCATCGCGGCTCTCAAACGCCTCCGGGCAGCACGGCCAAGAGCTCCCTGCCGTCTGCAGGGCCAGCTGCGTCCCTTCGAGGGATGCCCAGACGATGGTCATCATCGACAATTACTCACAGGCAATCGGTGGCTCCCATCCAGCCCCACGCGGTTAGGTTTTTACCGCCGTCTTTAACTTTTGTATTAATAATACAACAAGAGGAAAGGGAGATGAGAGCAAAGTGACAGTGTAGGCTGAAACAGCTAATTTGACTGTAGCCAAACTGCACTCAGATGTGCAAAGCAAGAGAATAATTTCCTCTCTGATCTCTCAAAGATCGTCATCTAGGATGTCACGATTAAATCTGAAAACAGTCTAGCTGTACTTGAAGTTGGTGTCCCTTGCCAGTTTACCTATATATGTACACCTTTCAAGACTCCTTGCTGCATTACAGGTGCGTGTTTTGAACCATTGCTAGACTCCCAGCACAAACCACTGAAACCAAAAACTAGGTAGCTGATTATTCCCAAGCGAGTCCCAGGGAAAAGGACACTGTTGTCATCGGGCCATGGCGCTGAATTAATCTGTCTTTAATAATGCCTTGTTGCCAAAAATAAGGGAGTCACAGCTGGCATTTATGCAATCAGTCCGTCCACCGTGCAAGGCAGTTCTTACGGACTGAATGATGGCAATTTGTTGTAGCTTATTTAAAAAAAAAATTAAGTGGAGGGTTTCATGTGTTTTAGGACCTACGTGCAGGAAGTCAGGTGCTCTTTTGCCAAAACACATCTGATTTTTCTGAGGCAGGTGGTACCCTGTCCTCCACCCCCCCACCCCAAAAAAAAGACTTGTAGATACATATGTTTTGGGGCCAGATTCACCTGCAAAAGAAATGTGCCCTCTGTAGTAGAGCGCAAGGCAATTGCTTAGATTAATCCTGATGACCCAAGTCAGAACTCTTGGGCAAACCCTTGCAGGGTTTCCAGCTCTCTTGAGCAAATACAACCTGAGAAGCTGTACATTTTGGAAGGCAAGATGAAACCCCAAGGTTCTGCCTTAAGTCGTTTGCATCCATCCTAACAGTTAAATGCTCTGCTTTGAATATTAACAATGGGCTGGCCAGCCTGTCACAGTTACAGATCCGAGAGCTACAACTCTTGTCCCCTGCTCTGTTGGGTTTAGGCATCTTTCTACATCTGTACCTATCTTGGGGAGGAATACTACAGTTTTGCTACTTTTAGGCTGGGCCCTGGATTCCAGAGCCCAGAGTTAAGTGGTCTAATTCAGCAGCTCCAGGCAAATTTGCTTAATTAAAACTGTAGAAGAATTCAGGTAAACCAACAGCTGTCATCTGTACCTTCATCCGACTCTCCATTTCCCCTGCCCAAAATTACCCTAACTCCCTCACTTCCCTGAGAAAGGGACCATAACCATTTTTGACCCGTCAAGCTTTTAGATCGTTGTACACAGCCAAAACTTGGCTTTTCTGGATAAAACTGGTTTTGCAGGTTGGCTAGTGGCAATCCTCAAGCCAACAGTTCAGGCACCGCTTCTAACCCCTCTCAGACATTGACCCAGGACTGGCTTATCTTAACTCCTTCTTTCACCCCTGTTGATTTTATCTTCCAGTTCTGTTAAACGAAACCAGCACATCCATACCACCAGCTTGTCCCAGTGACAGGTCAACATATGACCTCGGAGATGGCAGAGTGGTCCCAGAGCTGCCGTAGGATATACAGGAGTCGCAGGAAGAGAGCACAGGGTTTTTGTACGCGCATCAGAGCATACTGGGGGTTTGAACAGTGCAACCCAAAGGAAAATATGAGATGCTATTTCCCACTTCAGCCAAGACGTCTTTTTAATGCTTTGCAAGCTGGGAGCGTCTTCAGGGCTTTGTTATTTCTTAGGCAGAAAGGGCAGCGCTAAAGGTTGAGTCTGAACACTAAAAACATTTCTTTGAACTGGTGGGATTTACTGGCGTGCACATGAGTCCCTATACAGGCGCATATTTGAAAAAAAGAAAATGGAAAAAAAAAATCTATTCCCTCTTGGTTTCTGTCACCATCTGATTGCGCTGCACTGCAGTTTTACCAGGGAAATTATTGGGGGAAAAGAGAGTTAGGCAGCATTTCCCTGACAGCAGCTTGTCAGCCTGTTCTTTTACTGTCAAGAACAAGAGCTGCATCTCCTGTCTTTAAAGCACCATCCTGCCACACTATGCAGGGGAAAAACATCCGCCCCGCTCCCTCCAGGCCGCATGCACACACCCCCACCTCTCACCGCAGAGGCACGGCCCTGCACGGCACGGGCACATGGCCCCATCCCGCATCCCGCTCCCCAGCTGCGGGGCTGCACCGTTTCTGCCCGCGGCTGCCCTTTGGGGAGGGGGGGGCTCACCCCCACCAGCTTCGGGGCCCCGCGCCTCGCTGAGGCTGGAGAAGCGGGCAGGGATTTTTAGGACAGTCATGGCTTAAAATGCTGGTTTGGCCACGGCATGGAGAGGCAGGGCCAAAACGCCACCTCTGCCGGGCAAGGTATCACCTAGCCTAAAAGGGGAGATGGCAAAAAATATTTCTGATGGGAACAAGAGCACAAGCTCCCCTCGCTGCAAGGGGAGGGGGGCAATCCTCGGCAGCCTCCGCGACAACCCAGCACACCCCTTTTTATGGCGAGTCTTCGGGAGGAGGCTCCTTTTATCTTATCCAGAGGGCACAGCACTGAGTCAAGCCCGCGATGGTCTGAGCCGATGGCTCCAGAGAGCCTGAGCATTTCCAGCCTGGAGCAGATGCTGTGCAAACCCCCATTGGCCCCATCTCGTTTTATCCGAGTAGGGCGGCAGTTGCTCCAGCGGCCGCTGATGTTATCAGAGCACCACGTAAGCCCCCGCTGCTGCACCGCTTGTTAGCCGCCGCCTCGCACGTGCGTCAAGCCCAAGGAGCAAGACCTCCTGGATAATTTTATTCCAGAAAGAAACATCTTCTGGACTGTAAGCACCTTTATTTTTCAAGCCCTTCCCTTTCCCAAAGATCAAAGGCTTGAAGCCCAAAGTGGGCGTTTCTGAAAAGCCTAGCTTGGCACCAGGAGAGAAAGGTATCCAGCTCACAGCTGCATTCAGGTTACCCTCTACCATGTTTCCCTGGCAACCAAAAAGCTCAAGGTCTGGGTGACAGTTGCAAAGTGTAACAGTTTGTGAAAGCAAAAAAATACATGTTTTGCCAGTTAGCGTGGTGCTTCCCTTGAGACAGGCCAGAGGATCAAAAAGAAACTCCACAGAGGGCTGATTAGCCTGCACGCAAATAGGACAGGAAAGTCGCTTACCATCATACCCGAACGCCTCTGGTTTAGCATTGCATTTCTGTACTGCACATGCATTTAGAGAGCTACCATTTATCCAGGACCTCAAGCTGCCATTCTAAAAAAAAAAAAAAAAAAAAAAAAAGAAAGATTTAAGGGAAACAAAGCACACCTGGGACACAATCAGGAACTGCAGTACAATCACCAAGTTTGAAAGCCCAAAAGAGCACAAATTGCAGCTGGGGGGAGGCAGCAGGGGGGCAGTGACTTGCCTGCAGCAACAGAGCAAGCGAGCAGCAGATCCTTGATCAGAGCTGTGGGGCCTCCTCATCTCCACCTACAGCCAGTCCAACCAGCTGGTGCCACACTTTGACCAAAAAAAAAAATGCCTTATCTTTCCCCTCCCCAGGAATGATGCTGTAGGGCATAAATATATCCATCCCTATGTCAAAAACAGCCTTAGCCAGGCACTAAGGCATATATGCATACCTTTTGCGTTGCCTTTCTCTGCTCTATCTGGTGACCACCTAGCTACAGCTGTGCTACGAGGGGACCAAGTGAGGGATGCCAATCAAGCCATATTCCCAGCCCTTCCCACCTCTGTGTGCAAGGCATGCATTCAGGGATAAGCAAGAATTAGCTCTTTTTTCTACCATCCAGCCTCTCTGCTAGGAAAATTTGTAAGGCAGCAGCTCTGAGTATTTTCTAGCTCCTTTGTACCAGCACTCAGAGCAGCCTTGAATCAGGTCATTTGCATCAAGGCTAGGTCAGCTTTTTTTCATGGGGGAACATTTCTCTCTGTTTTTTATGCCCCCTATTGCATTGGAGCTGCTGT
Source organism: Struthio camelus (assembly GCF_040807025.1). NCBI lineage: Eukaryota > Metazoa > Chordata > Aves > Struthioniformes > Struthionidae > Struthio > Struthio camelus. Next base: position 106,275,056 of record NC_090942.1, on the reverse strand, counting down.
TCTTTGAGAAATATTTTGCAATATGAAGTTCCCCATCTATTTCTGAACAGCGGCAGGTGTGTGAAGAATCACCCTCCAGGTGATGCTGCCCACAGATTAATAACAGGGTTACACATTTCTTCTCAGATGAGGTACTGAGGTGTGAGTTGTAGCTTTCAAGACAAGAAGGGTTTGTGAAAACAAACTTCTGGTGGTGGTTACATCAAGGGCAAGAGATGCAAAGCTCTCCTGCAGCGTAGGCAGAAGTTGGCTGCTGCAACCTAAACATCTGAGTGTTTGTTTCTTTCCTGCCTTCCCCTCCCCTCTTGCTCAGCACCTTTTTGTTCTGGAGGAACTGTGAACATGAGCCTCAAAATGCCTAACAACCTCATCAGGTGCTATTCCGCTCCACAAATATTTGCCTCTGGGAGGATAAACAAGCATACGTCTGGCTCCCTCTGAGCCATATCTTCAAGCTGCTCTCTGGTTGTGTTGTACAAAGGCTCAGGTTGCGTGACGCTGCGGATTTGCAGCAAACAAGTGCCGTGTTTGACCTCACTCCTTGGCTTTGAGTGACTGACGGGCAGCCAAATGCAGACCACCCTCATGCCCAGCCCTGTCTCTGGGTCAAATCGCAGAGCTTATGGGCATAACCTCAGCTCTGTGCTGCTCTCGGTGCTTGCAGTGCGTTAAAAAAAAAAAAAGCAGGCCATGTTGGCTTCCTCCATAGGTATGTGGTGCAGGTGCCAGCTGTATGGTTTGGACAAGACAAGAAGTATCTCCAAAGAAGTGCTCTGTTCAGGTGCACAATAGCTGTTATGTGGTCCCTTTAAGACAATTTTGCTGCTGTGGAAGTATTTATAGGATGCTCATCACCATGGTATCTGAGCACTACTGACTAATGGGGCGTATGAAAAGCGCCTGGTGTATTTGTTATTAATTTCTTTAATGGAGGATTTTTTGACATTTTGTTTTTGTTCTCTGCTTCAATTTGGACATACTGCGTGTGCGCATAGCACCTTTCATAGCGGTGTCCCTTGAAGGCTCCGCGGAAGGGATGCGGATTCAGAGCTAGGATAATTAAAGGAATCCTGTCAGCCGGTTCCATCCCTAAGGTTCAGAGGTGGTTTAAAAAAGGAAAGAGGAGGGGAAGAAGGGAAGTTGTAAAAGCCATTCAGTATTAAAATGCTTTCATCATTTAAAAATGAGTATTCAATGAAATGGGGAAGTCACCATTCTTCTCCGCTCCTGAGATGAGAAGATGAACGTGACGCTAAGAAGATACTGACCACTTGCACCAGAAAGAGTGAAGGGAGGGGAGTAAACAGTGGTACCAGCCAGGAAGAGGAACGCTTCTGAAATGTACGACTTGAACATGCTAGAGTTTTTTTCCTTTTAGCTAGAAAAATCATATTGGCAATGGTCCTAGAGTAATAGACCCTGATGAAAAACTAGAATTAAAGCTATGACATTTTTCTGAACAGACATTTCTACTGGTGCAACTATGTAGGGCTGAATACTTCCGTTAGCCCTTTGGCAAGATCTGGCCAGCTGGAAGCTGCCTTTTGCCAAGGAATCCTTTTGTGAAGATGAAAAAAGCACATTGCAAAAGAGAAGTGGTATAGAGCAAATTCCTACTGCAAGGTGACAGTCACAGGAAAGTATTTCATGGTTTTAGCCTTTCCACAGAGGGATTGCTAGAAAAGGCTCTTGATATGCGTCCGTGCTGTTACATTTGATGGCTCATGAGAGCTGTTCTAGTAAGCACCTGGACCAAAGCATCTGAGCTATGTCCGCAATTCTGGCCCTGCCAGCACTTCCCAAACATGCACATTGGCCCTTCCAGCAGTTACCATGTCCCTGGCTCACCTACATTACATGCATTTCTGGACATAATCTCACTGTCACTGCAGTAAAAAAAAATGCTCCTAGCAAAAGGGATGGAGTCAAAAAATGTGGGGATAAGCCTAGAGCCTTCTGGGCTATCAGTCTGAACCGATTTCAACATATACTGTCTATACTGGTACCTAGCAGCCCACAGAGGAGCAAGTACTTGATACTCTAGATTTGCCTGCAAGCTCCTGACCTTGGATGCTCCAGAGCTGCAACACAAATCCCACCTTGCCCCTGGTGCATGATGTAGGGACAAGGTACTCTCTTCCTAGAGTGTGTGTGCAGGCCTGGCCCATACTCAGCAGTTGTCACATGTTCCCATGGCTATGGCCCAGGACCAAGGGTGGCTGGGTGCTGGGAAGAGAGAGAAATGGGTTTTTTTGTTTGTAAGCGTACATTGGTAGGAGGGGACTATAATGTAGGGGCTTCAGAAGACAAGGTGTGCGTTGTCAGATGCCATGCATATTATTTCTAGTGTGAGACCAAAGCCATCTTCTCACTCTAACAGGTCATGGACAGAGAAATGGCCTTTCCAGACAGCTCTCAGCAGGGTCTTCATGCTCCATGGGTTTTTACGGAGGGGACTCATTTTCCCAGACTATCTCAAAATACTCAGATGAGACATGCAATCGGAAACCAGACTTTAGCTGTGTATCTGAGAAGCCCATCTTTTGCAGGGTTGCTAACAAAGAGGAACATTGGAGGCCCTCTACATTCCCTCACATCCCAACTCTGTGCCCCAAACAGCACTGCAGGAGGCTAACCAGAAGGAGAGAGGGCTATCTGACTAGGCCTGGGCTAGAAACACGTGTGGCAGATCACATTCTGAAATAGCCAGCTCCAAAATCATCTCCTGTTGCTGTTTTCAATATTTTGAAGTGCTAGGACCAGCTTGAAGACGATTTTGTAGAACAGCCTTAGCAGGTCTGAGAAGACTTTTTCTCATATATATACCTATGCCATACAACCAGCAATCACCTCCATTGTCCTCATGCTCTTCCAGTTTGGCTTATTTCCAGCAGAAAGGATGCAACTTCCCAGGGTACACCTTTGGGGTGCTCTGCTGGGGCACAGACAGACAACGTACTCTGTCTCCCCAGCGCTGCAGTCCCAGTGACCAGGAGCCCACAGCATCCTGGAACAGGGCCTCTGGGGAAAAAGCCACTATCAGGAGATGTTTATGTGCCTTTTTAAGGGAAAGAAAGAAAGAAAAGTTGGAGGAATTAGCAGGTTACAGAAAGGTAAGACCACCTACCTGCAAAGCGAGGTATGTAATGACAGAGCCACCTTTGTCTCTTTAGTTCCTGCACACCCTAGAGGCAGAACTTGCGAGCTAATTTGAAGATCATTTGAGGAAAACCACAATCAAAGAAAAGCCCAAGTCCTGACTTACCACATTGCCAGTGGTGTGACTGCCATTCAGGTAGTGAACTTTCATGCAAGGCAATGGTTCTGGCAGGGCCACGTGTGCTTCCCTAGAGCCCACAGCACCTTCTCCTCCCACAGTGTGTCCAGCTGAGACAGGAAAGGTTACCATAAGAGCATTTAGCGACTCTTTCCCTAAAAGATGGGAGAAAATCCTGCAGGCACTAGAGACTGTCCCAGCCAGGGATGTCCCTCTTGCAACTAGCAGCAAGAGCCTAGATGGTATGACCTCTGGCCTGCAGTGCTGCTTATTATACTTGCTAAAAATGCTCAGGGGAATAATGCCACTCTGTTCTTTCTTTCTTTCCCTATGTCAGTCACTTCCTCGGAAGATGACAAGAAAATCCTATAATCTGTCCTGCTCCTTCCCAGAAAGCAGACATGGCACTTGCAAGAGCCAGGCCAGGAGGTGGATGGGTTCTGGAGGAGGAGCAGGCGAGGGAGCTGGTGTGCACTGACCTGGACCTGGACGTGCCCTGCCCTGGGCTGGCCGGCAGTGATGTCCCTAGGAGCAGGCATTCCTTAAGACTGCTCCAAGCTGTATTTCTGACTCCTGCTCACACACCTATTGAGCATCATAGCCCAGGAGCTACCAGGGTGGGTTATGCACTGTCTTGCTGCTCTGCAGCCCACTGCCACCTGGGACTAGGGCAGGTCAGCAAGATCCACCAACACAACCCACGTTTCTTATCCAAGCAAGCAGCACTCCCTCCAGCCCTGTGTCTCCTGGCGCGTGCTGGTGCATGGTGGCTGAAGGCAGTGAGGTGGCCTGTTTGAAAACAGGGTGGTTGGCTGGAGCCCATCTCTGCTGGCTGGCAGGAGAGCAGGGAGCAGCCACAGCTGGGGAAGGGAAGTGAGCTCAGGGCATCAGGCTGTGCCTTTGCGTAGCATGTCTGAACCCACCGTGGCTGGTGGTATTAGCATGCCAGGCAGGCTGGGTTGCCTGATAACCCTGGCCATTGGTGGGCGTCGAGTGAGCCAGGTCCCTGGCTGCAGGTACGCAGCCTCTGAAAGCAAAGGGGGCTGGGGGATGCTGCAGCCATGCTGGTCTGCTACCTCGGCACCTCTCTGCTCTGCGCTGCAGCAGTGAGGCCCACCCTAGCTTCTGTCATGACGTGATTTGAGGCACTACATTTCCTCAGCAGAAGTCTTGGTGTGGGTGAGAAAACAACAGGGCTGAGCACCTTGCAGTTTGGAGAGGGCACGGCACGCGTGACAACGTCAGGCTGTAGCAGAGAGCAGCTTTTTCGGCTCATTCCTTATTCTTTTCCTCCTTTGAACCACCTAAAACTCGTCTCTGGTTGCTTCTTCCTTTGCCTGTGATCACAGTCCTACTTCCGGCTTTCCTTTATCTTCTACCAAAGTCCCTGGTCTGTCATACCCTGGGGAAACAGCAAGCAGTTCCACCTTCCCGCTCTTCCGTGGGAGACAATCAGAATACCAGGTTAGATCTGCAGAATTTCCCCCATATAGAGCCATCTTCCAAGCTTTTCATAGGAAAGTCTTTAATACAGTATCTGAAAGGTGCAGGAAATCCAATCAAGGTCCTGAGCAAATTAGGTTTCTCTGGTGAGCCATGTGAAAGTATCTATGTAATGCCTTAGTTTTTAACAGCATAGATCCTGAAATAGACTGCATAAGTGCAGTCAGTCGTTTTGCAGCCCTATTTAAGCCACAGGACTCCTTGCACAAATCTTTACAATATGAGGTTGTCCAGACAAGTCAAAAACTGTCTTGCAAAAGGTGAAAATAGAGTCCAGCTCAAGGACTGAAGGATAAGTTAGAGAGGCTGCAGTGAGACACCTGCAGCACTGGCACTTTCAGAAGAGATCAGCATGATGAAGAAGCTGGTTTAGCTTCTGTTTGACCTGCAAGTTTGCACAGGCTGGGAGCAGGGACAAGATAGAAAAGAAAGACTGCTCCCACACCTGTTATGAACGTTAAGTCAGCCCATGCTACTGAACTAGCGAGGGGACAACTCTCAGCGTAGTAGAATATTTTTTTCCCATACACAGCAAAGCACCAGGAATCAAGGCAAGAGGAACCCTAGAGAGGCTCCCAGACTATTTTTAATACTGCAGCTGTAGTTTCTAAAAACTTTTGCCTTCAATCTTCAAAAAAAATTCTTTTCCTCTGAAGAGATTTAAGACACACCTTCACCATCTAAGATGCATGCAGTTTCTCAAGCTCAGTGTCCTGAGTAGATGAAGCAGAAGTTAGAGAGAAAATTTCATTCCTTTTTTCTCCCCACAATGGTTAAGGAGAAGCGCTGGCAGAGTTAGAAGCAGAAGAGCCTCATCCAAGTCTCCTCAGCAAGATGGATGACCTACCCAGCTGGTCTGTATTGAATTAGCTCCAGGAGGGAGCCACACTCCCCGGAAAGTTCATATGGATGAGGATAACCAGGACAGCCACCATAGCATCACTGAGAGGATGGGAAGAGATTTTCCATGCTCACCCACACAGTGTCCACACCACAGAAGAGGAACGGATGAGCCCAGGGCACCGGTTGTCAACGCCAAGGTCGCTTGGCTCTGGAACGACTGTCTGCAGTGCTCCACGTGTCATGGTTACCGCCTGCTCATAAACACAGACCTGAACAGCGCCCTCAGCTCTTCACAGCCCCTTTGGAGTACCTACTAGACAGCATAGTCTGTCGGGGTAGCTCCAGAGCAGCCAAGAGGTGGAGATGTGCAGTGTCTGCGGAGATGAACGCTCCCATTAGGTGCAGCAGTGGCGGCTGAAGAGCAGCAATAGCTTTTGAGGCAGGAGGCCAGTAGGTGAACCCAGGTTGCCCCATTATTTTCCTGCTCTTCAGCACTGAAACAACTGAAATGAGGGGAGATAGCTCTAACCTGAAGCGGCTGAGGAGCATGTGCATGTGTGAGAGGTTGCCAGATTGCAGCTGCGTGCGCACTCGCCTCCCAGCACTGCTGGCAGCCATCACACCATTGCGGCCTCTGCCCACAGCTCCACAAGGGGAAACAGGCTTCTCCCAGCTCCTAGCTTTAGCCTGTCCCAACAGTGAATGCTCACAGCTCTTCAGTCCAGCACGAAAGGGAGATGACCAAGGCCATCTTTCGCAAGGCCAGCATGGCCAAGCTGTCTTGGGTGAAAAGGGAAGTTTTATTTCTTCACACCTGGAGCACCACACTGGAGAATAGCCTCTCTCTGTCTTCACACCTGGAGCACCACACTGGAGAATAGCCTCTCTCTGTGACTGCAGACAACTCACCCACACGCAAGCAGTTTTATCCCCATCTTACAGATGTTGTTCATGATCCCTCCCCATTTCCATGGAGGTCTTTGAGACAATATACTCCAAAGACAGCTGGCCTTTTCTGACAATTCCTCCAGTGCCGTGCTCTCCACTGACAGGCCGAGCAAAGGCACCAGGCGATTTCCACGCTGCACTCCTCACCTGAGGGATTATCTCCTATTCCTTCACCATGGCAGGAGTGGTTATTACTGCATGGTCTGATTCTCCACCAGTTCCTTTTTCCATGTTTCATTTGCAACTTCACTTATCTTTATAATCCTTGGCTGCCAGTCTTCAACAGCTATAGTTTGAGATTGGGATTCCTGCATGACTCAAAATTATTTTAACTATTTCTTCCCAACAGAAGGCTCATTTTTAATCTTCTATGTGATAGGGTCAATGGCACCCCAGCTCCGCTGGATGAGATGCACGCTTCTCTCCACCGTTAGTTTGGCTTTCCCAGTACCTCGGGACGGGCGGACTGCTTTGGGTACAAGAAGGCATCTTTTCCACTCACACTTTCCTTTCTGTCTAGTTTCAGCTTCAGACTCACAGGCAGGACTGGAACCACCATGACAAGTCACTGCGAAGATGGCTTTGCCGTGACCTCCAGGCTGGGCGATGGAGCAGAGGGGACCTGTTCAGCCTTCTGAAATGTGGTTCAAAGGTCTCTGAAATGGGCTCCTCCCTGTCAAATGCCCAAACGTCCTCTGACTAGGCTGCAAGACATGACTGGCAGACCACAGGGCTCCAAAGTCTCTATGGGGTGGAGGGGGCAATCCCTGTGATTCCTGGAGGTTTGGAGGAGCACCCAGAGTGAGAATGCAAAGTTGGGCAAACCTCTACAGCCAGCTGCCTTTTTCTCCTCTCCTCGTTGGTCCCTCTTTGCTTCTAGCCTAACCTGGAGAAGAGCAGGAGGCAAGACCAGCCCCTCTGGCACCATCAGGCTTAGGAGCCCTGTCCCAAAGTTGCTCCCTTTGCTGCCTCAATGCAGCTGGTTGCCAGGAAATCCCCTCCCATCACTGGTGAGAGTTTTGTTTTTGCGGTAGCAGCATCTCCTGTTGCCATGGCAGCCCACCACCTTCCTTCCCACCGTTGCCATGGAGGCATCGCCCCTTCCCTCCCCGAGCTCCCAGGTGGGATCATCAGAAAGGCCATCGTGGTTCGGGGCTCTTCCCTGCTCCCCCCGCCCCATCCCGAGTCTGGGGCCCCATGGCCATGTCTCCAGCTGTGGGAGCCCAGTAGGAGGCGCAAACGTGGATGCCTGGGCAAATTGCCGGGAGCCCCAGCTTTCGGGGCTCTCCCTCCGTCCTGGTGCTCCTCCTCTTCCACCCTTTGCAGTTCCAGCAATGGCCCGGTCCCTCCTCCCTCTCTGGAGCAGCAAAATTCAATTTTCCCTGCCTTACTGAGATGCTCTGAGCCAGCTCTGCAGTCTGGATCTCAGTCTAATCAAATCTATACTCTGTTTTCACCAACACAATCTTTGAAGGAACTCATAACCAGGGCCAGGCTAAATTTTTTAGGCATACAGTTTATTCCATGGGCAGGGAGGGAAGCAGTTTTGCAGCAACTATTCTAATTCAGCCATATTTTCCAAGTAATTTGTTTAGACATTTCCAAAACATCCTGGAGTGATGTTGTTTCAAAATGAACTTATGTTTTGAAAGAGGTAAAGAAACATCCAAAGAACATAAAGAAAATGTTGTCTTCAACCTCAGGCAAAATCCACTTTTTTGTTCAGTCCAAAATGACATATTTTTAATTTGGTCACCAAACCAAAAAATCAGTTTTTCACATAGCATTATTTCGTATAGGGTGAAGTATAACAGGAACAAGACAATTGTGCACCATTCATATACCCAGCTGAATGCAATTCTTTCTAAAAGCAGCCAGGACCGATTAAACATATGAACACTCATAACAGCTGAGACTAGGAATGCAATCAGTAACTGATTTATATCCTGATTTATATCAGGGCAAAGGCAACCTAAGAAGCAAATAAAGGTAAATTCTGTTTTCTAGTTTTGTTATCCGTTCTTCTGCAAAAACCCTAGCAAGATCTACTAGTGGGAATTTTAATAAACTTTGTGTTCTTTAAAATAATACTTTCCTTACCATCAATTATATATAATTTCACAACCCTCTCGGTCCTGTCACATTGAGAAGGTACGCTGCTGACCTCAATACCCATCTGCATTGGGGATGACGTTCGATTTGACTCTGCTTCCCATTTGCCTGTCTTTTTTGGAGAGAGAGAGAGAAGTCTTTACACACAAGTTTATTTCTCAGATCACTTCCATTGCCTGGGAATAAACTTCTTTTCCTACTCCCTCTGATGGTCTGGGGTGACATTTATCACGTTACTCACAGTTCCATGAGAAAAAGGAGAAGGCACCACAGTAAGTATGGACTACCCTGACATAGTTTTTAATTGTTGGACATTTGAAACTATTTCAGCATCCTATTCTAACCTATTCCTAAAGCACCTAATATGCTACAAACATTTTTTTCAGCACAAGCATACCCACATGGATAAGGGAGATGTACTTAGACCAGGACAATTGCTGCGTGGATATAATTTGAATTCTTTTGCTATCAATCATTTTAGGCAAAACAATGGGAATATCATTCGTGTATTGACATCAGGGATTTTGCAGCATAATGTATAATTCATGTGGTTAGGTGAGTGATATTTCTCTCTTGACACCACAAATGCTTGCCAGCAAGACTCACCGTCTCACCCTAGGATTTGTTTTTAGTTGGTGCTTCCATCAAACAGTCCACAAGGATGCAAAGAACTCATGACAGAGTTTACAGTTGAATCAGATCCCACAGAAACAGGCGTGTCACTCAATTTTCTCCCACCCCAGACATATATTTCATAACAGAGAATGGTATTTGCTACGATTTTGCCGTTTACCTCTCCCCATTAGGTTCCTTTGAAATTGCTTGGCCTTTTTTTGCTTTCAAACCAAGCTCACAGGCAGCACGCGCTCAGCCAGTCCAGCAGGCCCCCTTCCCAAAGCATTTGCTCGCTCAACAGAGAAGCGTGTTTGGTCGGATGCCCCCAGAGCCCAACCCTGCATGACCTCACCTGGAAGGAGCATCTATCTTCTCTGCCATGCTTAGACCTCTCTGGAGATAAGCTATAGAAAGGGATTTCTTTGCTGGGGGAGGAGGGACAGTGGGAACGGGGGAGGAGGGGATTGATACGGCTACTGTTTGTTAAGACATCAGGCCAGCTGGGGTGCTCTGAAGCATGTGGAAATGCCGGCAGGCTATCGAAAGGCATCATTTTGGAGAGCTTCGCCATTTCAAGTCCATGAGACAAAACTGAAATGTGAAAAACAAGGAACTTTAAAAAAAAAAAAAAAAACCACCCCACCTGTTACTGCACAGTCCTCCTCAGCTGGGCGATGCTCCTCCTCAGCCGTCCCCCCGGCACCCGGAGCACCCCAGAAACCAAGGCGATTTTTGCCCAGAGACTAAGCTCTGTCAAGACCCCAAATACCATGATGACGGGTGTAGGACACCTTATTACTTTTGCAGTGGAGTGCTGCTAGGAAAAGGAAAACCTGACTCGGCCTCATCTGCTCCCTGCCGGTCACGGCTCAGCGGTGTTGGGGTGCTCCCATTAATATGCCGGCTACCTGAGCTTGCAGGCAATGCGGAGACACTATGTGGCACCCTCAAAGCCACCCAGGGCCGGGTGCCCCAGGGCCACTGGCCAGTCCCCCCACTGTCAGTAGCTCCCGACACTTCACCCCCAGCCAGGGGACAGGGCCGGATACTGCAGCGCGTTTCGTGCGAGGCCAGGTGCATGTCACCAGCCGGGGTTGGATTTGTCCCCAGGGACCACCGAGGCCGAGCCACCGCCTCCATCCCATGTCGCCGCCGGCCCCGGCCTCTGGAGCAGCCCCTGTGCTGGGGAGGCACAGGTGGCTCAGCTCTGCCCCTCCGATTTAAGGGAGCTCCCGCGTGCGCCGCTACCTTCGGTCGCCAAGTAACATACTGCGGCTGACACGAGCAATAAGGGACCGGCCTGAAAGCTAGTGCATTATAAATGATTTATTGGTCTAATAAAGAGCCTCAAATTATCCACCGCCTCTTTCCTTCCCCCCCCTCGCCCCAAGGACCAATACAGCTACTGTACAAACATTTTCTACCTCGCATTATGTAATGTTACAGAGAAGGAAAACAAGTATACAGCCCCCCGGAGGCTTCGGGCGGCTGACGGGCTCCCTTCCCCCCCGCCAGCCGGGCTGTTAAACCGCAGCCTCCGACGCCGCGGCGCAGGTACTGCCGACAGGGCTCAGGCAGGCGCGGGCTGCTCCGCTCTCCGCTGCGGAAACCACCGTGCTGTTATCCTCTGCTCCTCCACACTGCCGCTTTCCCCAGGCCTCCCAAAGAAAAAAATATTAATGACACCCCTCCCCGGGCAGCCTCTCCAGCCCATACCCGCTGCGGGTTGACCTGCTGGCCCTGCACCAGGCAGCGGGGGTGCAGGCAGAGAGCCTGGAGGATCACCTCTCCCCCCACAGCCCCGCACCGGGGGGACAAAAATCCTCAGCGGATCAAGTCCAGGAACCAGTTACCCACTATTACAGAAATAGCTTAGTTTTGTTTGGCTACTACAGGGTCTTCCTTCCTGCCCATTCAGTCTAATGTCCTGCGTGCCTTAGTACTGATTACTCCAGGCACAAACCTTTCACAGGCTACATCACTATGCAAGCCATGCTACATGTTGAAAAAGCACGGCGTACCCTTCCTGCCACATGCCTTCCCCAAAAAGGGAGCATGCCACACGGTTCAAGCCCACGAGTCCTGCCTTTCCTTCCACTTCCCTTGAACAAGTCACAACTTCTCACCATAAGCAAGGCGGGAATAATAAATTAACCTGCTTTAGATGGCTTGCAGGCCTTAACAAGTAACCACTGCTGAAGGGCTCAGGGAGTCTCAGAAAGCGGCACTGTAAAACAGCAGAATAATATCATCTTCATCATCATCTGCCATTATCCTGAAGATCCTGAGGTCAGATGAGGTGAAGCAAAGACAACAAAACAGTCTTAAATATTCAGCATCAAATTATTTGAAGTGATGCAAAGGAAAAAAAAAAAGAAGGGAGGGGAAAAAAAGCATAAAGCTACAGTCAGTTTGGTCTTCCAGGCATTTCAGCTTCAGCGTTTAGCAGGAGCCCCATGACTGCAAGGCTGCCCCCTCCTCGCCTTTGATGCTGGCCAGGGAGAGCAGGCGCTTTCCCCGGAGAGGCAGGCACCGCAGGGCTCTCTGCACCTCCCAGGATGCTCCCTGGGGGCTCATAGCTTCCCAGGAAGCTCAGGCAAACCTAAGCCCATGAAGGGAACGGCAACACCCGCTAATCTCATTTGCTGAACAGAAAAGGGATTGCAGTGCCTGGGATCAGAGGGACACCTACCCGGGGCCTGAACCACTCAGCCAGGGTAAATAGGAGAATAAAAATTCTGGGAATGGTCTTATAAAAAGTGTGTTTTGAGTACTTCTATTCCTCGCATGGCTGATCTACATACAAGTGGAGGGACTTTAACCTCTGGGAAAAATTGAATAATGACTGTTAGGAAACAACCTGAATGTGAGAGGTGTCAGGACCGAAATGGCCAAGGTCTCTGATGCACATGCGCCGTGGGTGCCCAGGCTGCCCTGGGCAACCACATTTAATTGCCCTGACGGCTGATATTCATCTCTTAACGTTTATCCCAGAGGCATGCAGCTATGCCTTGGTCTATGGTAGAGTCTGACCCTGTAAGCAGGACTGCCCTGTAGGGAGAAAACAGCATCAAAGAAGGCCTTAAAAACCTTCACCCTGTTGCTTCTCCCAGACCGAGCTCTCCCCATCTCAGTTGCAACCCTGGGTGCAAGGGTATGTGTGGGGCCAGAGGGGGTGGAGGAAGATTTGTTTCCAGACGTCTTGGTAACAGCAGATCTCTATATATAGTTTGTTTGTTTTTTTCTTGTGTTTTCTTCATTTGAATGGGAAGATGGCTGCGACGCATTTCGTAAATCACACTACAGGATGGTTTCTGATGGTATTTAGGTGCAGGTAAGAGGACAGCAATCCCTGGCACTATCAACACAGGACCTCAAAAGCCAGGCCACAGCTGAGCAGCTTAGCGTGAGTCAAAGTGACCAGCTGGGTGTGTGCTCTTCCCTGGCGGCAGCACTGGGTAAGTGATGTTAGCTGATCCTCAACAAAAGGCATCTTGGCTTCCCGGCTGCCCCTAACCTGCCCCATCGGCCTGCAGTGACTTGACCACCCAGTAGGGTCTCTGGGCCCTGTGAGTTGGGTGCTCAGACCCACATACACAGTGCCTTCTTTAACAGTTATTTAAATGAGTTTCACACATCATTTTGATTTCAGATCATGATTTAAAGGGCCCTGTTTACCATGCATCAGGCGATACAGCAGAAGCCCACTTCCTCCTGCTGCGAGGCCTCAATGTGAAGCGTAACTTGATTTTTTTGATGACGCTAGAAGGAGAAGCAGCTCGATTTTCTAATTCTCCCTACCCACTCCCCAAAACGCTTGATTCTTTTCCAGCATGGAGAGACTCATATCCACATGCTTTCCAAAAACTTCTCCTCCAGGGATCTGAGGTAAAAGGGACTCACTTCTTGCCTCTTCCCACAGCCCTAATCTACACCTCCTCTGCTCCTACCTCTCGTCTCTTTTCACCAGAGAGATGCCAACTCCTACCTCCATCAGCTCCGGTGTCATATTTTCAGACATACTCATTGGTGCTTTCTGCCTTGTTGTCCCTCACACTAGAAAAGGCTTCCCATAAACATCTGAAAAGTTGCCTCCTTCTTCTCTAAATCCCTACTACAGCACACCTGTGATGTGTGCTGCAAAACACTCCACAAGCAAAAGGCTGCAGCAGTGCGGAGGCCACCATCTATCATGCTGATGGGTAGCGTCCCATTACCATCTTATACTTCTCCTCTGCTTGGAGTCTTCTCTTAGCTACTAAATTTACTATATAAGCACTCTGTGCCAGGGTGCACCTTTTCAGGGTTTGGTTTCATAGTGCTTTGCAGAAAATTGTCCCATTTTCTTTCCTGAAATATAAATAGGCTTAAGAAGGCGCTAGACATATTCACAGAGGACAGATCGGTGTGTAACTACTCCAGTACAGGGTCTAGATGCAGCCATTTGCTCGGGAAGTCCTTACACTGGTTACCAGAAGAAGATCGAAAGATCTACATGAGGATGCATCGCTCTGCTTTTGCCCTGTTGATATATTCCTTCCCTAAGCATTTGCTCTTAGTCGCTGAAAGTGGAGTGCAGCTAGTACAGGACACTGGTCCGGCTGGTCCCAGTATGCCCATTCCCATGTTTGTCCAAGTGGAGCTCCATGATACTGCAATCAGCAATGAGAAGACTGATCAGTAGTAATTGCCACACCAATTTGCTCACTTCTGTGGTATCCTGCAACTCTGCACTGAATAGATGGGAGAAGGCTGAACTTGCCTAGCAGCTATAACAGTAGATTTCAGCGGCCAAAGGGCAAAACAGTAGGATGCTAATTTCTGTTAATCTTCCCCTTTCTTTCAAGGGAAGAAAATCCAGTGGGAGGCAGTCAGATTCCTCAGCATAATTTCTTATTACCTTATACTTGGTAGTCAAGCCAGAGCAATTGCTAGAGCAACAGAGATAAGGAGAACACAAGACACTACCAAATAAAAACACCTACCTTTATATCCTTGTCAGCTTAGCATAAAGGATTGGGTCTAAAGAGCACAGGACCAGGAAAGAGCAGGTAGCCCTGCATGATGTCGCTACTGACAGCCACCAGCCTCTGTAAAATAAGGAGGCGGTGACTCTCCACGCCTGGTGCTGGTGTCATCTCCAACCTTATCCAGCTGCCGAAACAGCCATCTTTCTGCAGGAGCGACCAGCCCAGAGAGGGAGTCCGTGGTGCAGGACCAGGGCTTGCTTTAGGGGGCTTTGGCTGGTGGCAGCGCAGCTCGCGGCACGCGAGGCTCCAGCTTGGGCTACCTCTGACACAGGTCCTCGGAGGAGCACCGTGGAGGCCACCTTTCCTCCCCCACCACCTCGCTGCATAGCAGCAGCCCCCTGGATACCTCTGATTAAGGGAGCTCAGAAGAAGGGAAGAGGAGATTTTAATTGACATCAGCACACAGCGCTGTTCTCTGAACAGGCACTTCATAACTGGTCGCTTAATTACCTGGTATACATGCATACGTGAGGAGGAAGGTTATCCCAGCACGCTCTCCTGCCTCCCCTCCCATCTCAGCGGCATTTGCTCGTGTGACGGAGAGCGCTGCTTGAAAAGGAACCCACCCCACTCACGCGCCCACTCACAGGAAGATTTGCTGCCCACAAGAGGCAGGTATGCCAGTGAGTCGGTCGTGTTGGTGACAGCTGCAATCTTAATACTCACGCTTCTTGACATAACCTGCGTGATATGAAACCTGCTATGGCTGATTTGGGATTGCTAGGGAGCTGGCAAGGGCTGGTGGTGTTTTATTGTTGCTGTTATTTATCATTATTTGCATTACTATAGTGCCCTGGCGCCTCTGTTAGGATTAGGGTGCCAGTGTCCTGGGTGCTGGGAATATTTAGCTGGAGACTGGAAGCTGGATATAAGGTGTGTGTTTAAACTCCCTTGGAAAGGCACTGCTACGAACACAAAACCAGCGGGTTTTAGTCTCTCCCACTGCCTCAATATTCTCAGCTCTGAATACGGCACCTCCTTAGGTCCCATTCACTGATCTTAGGGGCTGAGCAGGGATGCTTTTATTTCTGATTAATGGAGGGTCCTGGCCTCACCTCACCATCCCCAGGATTAAAAGGCAGCCCAGAAACCGAGACGACACGTTGCAAGATCCACCGGGGCTCCGAGTCCAAAGATGAGTGACGCGAGCGCTCAGATTGGCAGTGGCTCACTGCCCAGCGGGTGCTGGGGAACAGCCCCTCGCTGCCCTATCAGCCCACGGTCTGTGACAGACCGGTTGGCTCTCAGCACGGCCGGCTGCAAAGGAGAAAAGCATGGATGGAGCAGGCTCTGCCTTGGCTGCTGCCGGTGTCTTGGGCCTCCACATGGGTTATGCAGATGAAGCTGAAGCCAGAAGAGCTCTGAAATTGCTCTAATTTCCGCAAAGTAAATGCCCCAAAGATCCAAGGTTTCCTCAGGCATAATGTGGCAGATATCTAATGGCACATGGCAGTGCCAGGCAACAGCTTAAGAAATGAAGTAATGATTGCCCTGTTGCATTATTACCATTCTTTGTTATTTATACAGCCCCGTTAGCATTTGTCAGAGCAAATGGAAACTGGTCACTGTCCCAAGGAATTCAGTCTCGTTCGTCAGGCAGTGCTGTAAAAATTGAAGATGTGGGATGTGAGTATAAAAGCTGAAATCACAACTGAGGGGGTGAGGGTGTAAACTGAGTGTCATTACACACATTAAATTTGACCAGGACATTAGGCCAAACACCCCTGTGCTTCAGACATTAGCAAGGGCATCCCTGGTGACCACTTCTAACTTGGGTCTAGTCCCTCATTTTTCCAACTGTGGGCCATTTCTGCCTGCCACCACACCTCACAGTGGTCTGGACCACAACCAGGTACAGAGCAGAAGAAAGAAAACTGTAGCCCCCTGTGGGACCCTCACAGCAAATAGGCCATTCTGCACCTGTTTGCCACCCAAATGCTGAGCCTGGTCAAACCTCATGAGCTATTAAAATATCTGCTAAAATTTATAGCCATGGGAGATAAAAGGCCACACCCGGAGAAGGCTCTCCAGGCTGGTTTCAGGTCAGACCAGCACCTGCAAAGTGAACGCCCTGCTGATGTTCTCATGGAAAGTGAAGTGGTCAGAGCTCAGCTAGTGGGGCCAGGCACCTTGCTTCACCTTGCCCCAAAACTGCCCCTGTGCCTTGTCCACTACCTCTGAGAGCCAGAAACTTCTCCTAGGATCAGTCTCCTTGGGTCACTCTCAGACTCTTTTATTTTTTCCTCTTCCGCCTGTAGGTCTCCTCCCCACCTTTAGGATCAGCTATTCCCAGGCGAGTGAGTGCAGCCCTCCCTTCACAGCAGACACGTCACCCAGATACCCCATGCTATGCTCCCTGGCACGTGGTACTAACTCTGACATGACTACATGCCCCTGGATAAGCGATCATTTAAAATGCTCAGTGCTGAAATGTAGCCAACTTTAAAGCTTCCCTGCTAGGCTCACTCTGCAGTAAATTTATTAGCAATGGGACTTCCTAAATAATATAGGTGGAAGAGGGCAACTTGTGGTATGTGGGGAAAGACAAGTTTCCACTGCATGATCAGCTGGCAATTCTCAGCAGGGACCATGCCTCCAGCATTCAACAAGCCTAGCTCAGCATGGAGTAAGTGAATCTTGCTGTATTTAAAGAGATGGTCTCAAGGGTTCCCTTTTAATCTCATCTCTGTTTGCAATTCCCCCTTCTGAGCCTATGAGCAGCATTTCTTTCCCCTTCAGGTGCTGCTCTGCTCTGTTCAATTTTCTCTTCATCCCTCCCTGCCCTCTCCTTCCCTCCACTATCCTCATCCCCATGTTTCTTTAATGGAGCTTGAAATTATAATACAGTGATTCAGCTTCATTTCATGTCTGCCAAGAGTCAGTGGCACTGCCCTGGAAATCGGGCTTGCTAGTTAGCTCGTCTTTCTCAGCCTGCTCTGCAGCAGCGTCTTTGCTCATACTGTGCAGGTGGCCATCCTCTTCCCATCACAGACAACCTTCCCCAGGAGCTCCTGGGCTCAGGCTGAACAGCCTCATCTTGGCCATGGTGCTCTGCATCCACCTGCTCTGCACGATGGGACACAACGCACCAAGTCCAAAGTGTGTTGCTCCTTGCTGGGCATGTGCGAGCGGATCTGCTGCCCATGCTGGAGGGTGTTTGAGCTGAAGAGCTGGGGCTGTGCCAGGAGTCCCAGCGCTCCCTTCCCTCCTCATGGCCAGATGCACCAGCTGTGCCTGAGCTGGACCTCACCCAAAGCTGATGCCTAGAGCTGTCACCTGGAAAGCCTTCTGGGCCCTATCAGGGATAGACTTGTACCCCAAAGATTTGCAGCTTACAAACGTAATCGCTGCAGGTTACACACAGATTACAATCCACACTTCCTTCCTCATGGTACAGCAGGATTGCTGCAAAGACATAAGGAAATTTCTTTTTTCTCCCCCTTTACCACTCATCCCCCTGCAGTGATGCCTGTGGCTGCCCTCGGACACCTCTTGCTCTCTCCCCTGCCCTGGTCCTCATGCTTTTAATCCTCAAGCTATGCCAACAGATGTACAGCCGCATATATCCTCTCCTTACTTCTTTTTCACTGCTGTACGGGCCTCCCATGCCTCTCACCTTGCTCCACATAAGCCGTTATCCTCAGCTTAGCCTGGTCTCCAGGTCTACCACCTTCACTCCCAACAAGCACAGCACACTCTAAAGGAGAAACATCTGCCAAATGCCATCTCTGTCACCGGCCCAATCTCGCTCTACTCCTTTCTTTCTTTCTTTCTTTCTTTTCTTCCAGGCAATGTTTCTCCTCATTACAGAGAATCTCTTGTGCCACCAGCTCTTCTCACCCTTTCATTCACCAGCCTCCAGGCTGTCCAGCTTTTGGAGACACAGCGTTGACACTCTCCTGGAAAGAGAGTACCCAGCCTAGCTCCTGTCAGTAATTCTTGCTTGTCTTCACCCTTTCTAGATGAGCATATGATTGCCTTGAGTTCATTTTGTCACTTCCTTTCTCACCTGCTTCTCTGCTCAGCCCTTTCTCCCTGCCTTTCCATCAAGTGCTTACTTTCTTACTGCACGTTTGCTCACAAGCCATGCTCCAAAAAAAGACAAAACATCCCCTACCTTTCCTTTCACTCTACTTACCAGATCATTTTCTCTCTTGGATCCTTTTCATTTGCAGTCTATTTGCATTTCTCAGCCCTTTCCACTGCAGCATATATGCTCTCTCGCCTCCCTATAAGCAAGGCACACAGGACTTCCAGGAACAGTGGCAAAAATATATGCTGCTTCCCGCTCCGCTTCTTCCTGAAGCACGGCAGTGCTGTGTCGGTCTCTGCCTATAACCAGTCCCAAACGTTCCCATGGCTGGCTGACCAGGAGCGCTATGTTCAGGCGTGCTTCCCCACAGTCCGACACCTGTGTCTCGCCTCCAGGATGAATGCCAGTGATTAGCAATAATGACTTCTGCCTAGTTCCCCTTTTCTTTCAATGCTAGTGCTGTCTGTCAGCAGGCAGTTACCCTTTTCCTCCATGCAGTGAGCAGGAACAAAGAGGCATTATACAGATAAGTGTGTGCATGAGGTGACCATTACCTTGAGGACTTCTAGAGTTAAAAAGCATGAATTTTTATGGCTTGAGCCTGGAAGCTGGGCTGTCTGGTAGAGAACAGGCACACGTCCCTAGTGGGTCAGCAGCAAACGGGGAACTGACATCCACTGAGCCATGAGTTACGAGCACACGTGCAGCAGCAGGCATGTGTAGAGCAACGGCCTCTGGGTCTGAGCATAGACAATGGGGTGGGAGGAGAGGGGATATGTAGGGAACACCGTTCAGCAGGCTGTTAACATGGCTGGAACCACATGTGGAGTAACGAGCGTGTCTTTGGGCACCATGCCTTTACACACGGCTGAGCGTGCTGCAGTATGCGAACGTGAGCGTGCACGTGCTTAGAACAGCCCAGATGTGTAGTCTGGCCTTTCAGGTTAATTGATTTAGGAAGTAGTTAGACTTTTCCTCCATTAGTGAGGCAACTGTTCCTCCCTGGGGCTTACCCAGGGACACTTTCCAGTAACTATTCAGCTAGCTTATGCATCATTTATTGTTAAAGACACTACATCAATAAGGAGAGTTGTGTGATAAACAGGAATTACACAAAGGAGAAGGGAAAAAAAATCCCTAATTTAATTCATAAAAGTGAATCCTCTGTATGGAAGGTAGAGAGGAGGGCCCTTTTGTAGAACTGGCAATTCAACCCTTCTACCATTTCCAAAAAAGTCCTAAACACTGGTAACTTAGTCAAGGTAAGACTTTACTATTAGCAATTTACAGGAATGTGGGCAGTAATACTTTAGGCAGACTCAGAGCCCCATATTGTACTTTAACGTCTCCTGCGTGCCTGAGGCCATCAGAGCCCTGTCAGCCTGGTGTAACCTGCATGCAAAAGCAGAGCGAGCAAGAGCGAGCTATGCCCTTATGGAGGAGTAGCCAGGGCCGGTGGAGGACTGCGATATCCCAGGCTAGGCTCTCTCATCACAAGACTGCAATGGGCTCCCCCCTTATTTGCCCTAAAGAGGGGAGTTTGGTACATGGGTGCAGGATTTCCAGACCTATTGCAGCTACACCAGAAATATGTGATGTAGCTGAGACCAGGCTGCCCCAAATGGAGATACAACTACAGGACATGCCTAGTCAGCGCTCTGCCCCCTGGATATGCCAGACCCACAGCACGGAAATCCCAGCGGAAAGGTATATAGTCATAGCCTGTGTGCCTCTCTGTTTCCCCCTGCTACCTAATACAGGGAGCAAGGGACCATGACAGTACCCAGAAACAGAGGTGGGGGTCAACATTTATGCTAGGCTAGCAGCAGAAAGGTTTCACTATCAAAAAGTGCCTCTGGTTTCCTCCTTCAGCCTCTTATAGAACCCTTCTTTATAGTGGGACACAAAAAAAGACAAGAGGGAAAAAACATATGCTTTTAGTAGTCCCTCCAGAGCTTTAATGCTAAGACCCAGCAGTTCAAAGTCTCACTTGAGATGATATTAATTGCAGGTAGAGTTGTTTAATGGAGAGTGTCAAATGGCTGCTGGACACGGAGGTCATGTTTGCAATGAGCTAGGTACTCTGCTTTGCCTTACTTTCCTTGTTGCCAGGCACAAATTGCCTCACACAAAAGTGTCAACTTTGGCATTCACGGTGTAATCCAAGGATGGAGTCACATTGGAGAAAATGGAGCCCTTTCCCCTCAAAAGCCTGCAGGGACAGAGACAGATGAGCATCTTCTGCCTCCACGAGATGCTTCTTCCTTTTGCAACTCAGCTAGCCTGCAGAACAGAAGAAAGCACCCCTGCCCCAGTCATTTACTTCTTGTTCAGACCCTAGTTCCCTGCGGCTGCTAAGAAGACAGCCCTGCTCCTGCAGACCTGAGCACATCTGCCAGAGAGATGTCAGGAAGGAATTAATTATGGTGACAACAGTCATCGCCACCATATGGCGGTCAGCCCTACTCAGGAAGGGAGAGCACGTCTGTTTTCTCACCTTTCTTTTGCCAAGAAACGCCTTATCCTCGATAGTTCACGGCAGTGTGACAATACCTGTAAAGCCTGTCCTCTGCACGCATCCCTTCCTCTTCACCCCTTAACATAAGGCTTCTCAGGTCCATGGTGATGGACTCGCCCCTGATTACAAGACCTGTTTGTGCTCAAGCAATCCACCCGGCATGGGAAATTAGGGGGCCCTCTCTGGCTGCTTTAGTTATAACATGCCATAGTCTGTTTAAATTTTTCTTCCAAGATTTTTAAAGAGCCAGAAGGTTACTCTCCTACTATGTCTCCTCCCGCCATGCACTAAAACGCCCAGGCTGGTTTTTGCTAACTTGCTTTTGTGTGGACTAGCTAGCCCAAGGTCCTCTTTTAAATGCAGTCCCTCCCTGGTTTCTGATAATCTGTGGCTCAGGGGATTCCTGAGCAATAAGACATGTTTTTCTTGTTTTTAATAGGCCTCAAGGGAGTTTGTCCAAATGAATGTCGATCCACATAAACATAAAGCCATGGTACACTGTGGCAAGGAGTTCCCCAGATTAATGACACCTCATATTAGGAGTTGCTCCCTGTCGTTGTTTTGAATGCCCAGTGTAGTAGTTTCACTTAATACCCCTTTATTCTTGTAGGAAAAGAACTACGGAAAGGATATTCCCTGCTTGCCGTCTCTGTGCCACTTTTTATTTTACAGACATCTATCAAGACCTATTCAGCAAATTTTCAGCTGAAGAGTCCAGCACTGCTCAAGCAGGCTGCATTGATTTATAGCAGCTGGGGTTCTGGCTCTCTGTCGTTATTGAAAGTGCAGGATGACCTCTAAAGACTGGGTAAGCTTTGTGAAAACACTTTGTGTAGTGAAGGTCGCTGTGCGTCTCAGGCATTTTCTGTTCCTGCAACACATACGCTGCCACAGTCTTCCACTCAAAAAATCTCCTTTCAAGACAAAAATGGCAAGAGAAAGCAGACACAAATCCACTGACCAGCACCTTGCTATTTCCAAGAAACTTTTTCCACGCCATTCGAGGGATGTTTCAAAAGAGATGATCCGAGAATAGCTCAGGCTTAGTACAGCTTTACATCATGAACTGTTGCTACTGAGCCAGAACAGCAGAGTAAGCCATACTTGATTGCCAGTCTAATAGTCTGCAATAGCCAAGGAGAAAATAATCACTGAAGGGAGGTGGAGGTTAAAGGGAGGAGACAATGTGTGAGTATTTGTTTTCCTAAAAATTGTAGATTTACCTGGTAATGCTCATAGCCTCACTAATATTCACTCACTAATATTCACAAGAGGGAGGATATTCTTTCCCCTTCACCAACTTGTTTGTAGCAAGCCAACACCCTTCCCTAACCTCAGTCTGAGTGACTATGGGCATACAAAGCATCAGGCACACAAGGGGACAGGACTGGCCTTATACATCACAGGTGGCACTGGGGAGTTCAGGACACAGAGGGTCACCTCCTACTAAGGGCACGACTCCTTGCTCTTTTTGCAACCCAAAGGAAAGCAAGAACAAGTCACAGGAAAGGCAGAAGAAAAGCAAGGAGGAGGGGGTGTTATAGCTGCCCTTATCATGCCCTAATCCCGCAGCAGGGAAAAGCTCGCCCCTGGCACTACCAGCTTGTGTGAGATAAACCGAGGGTCGCTTCCCCTGCCGCTGGCTGCTTTGCCATGTGGCTATCTACACTGCTGGAGAGCAGGTACCCCTGGATGCTAGACTACAGTTAATTTACAATCCCCACAACAGCCTAACCTATAGGTGAAACCTGACGCGGTTTCTGATTAAAGCAGAATCATTAGCTCAGGCTTTTGAGCTAACGATGACAGCCACACACTTGAACAACTGCCACCTCCTTTTCTTGCAACACTCCTTATTTAGAAAAATAAAAAGGACACCCGAACAGCGCCAAGTCTTTTGGTTGCTGGTGCCTGACTTCCTCCCAGGTTGTCAAGAAACACCACCACTTTGCTCTGGCTGGCCTCTTCTGCAACTGGCTGTACTATGTCTAGCAGCATGGGGCCGAGCAGCACTTTTTGTGCCAAAAGATTCGGAAGTGGAAACAGCCCTTCTGCTGCATTTGCCTGCACAGCTTAGCCAGCAAACAACACAAGCCTGGGTCTGAGAAACAGCTACAGCGTCGTGCAGCATGGCTAACAGCGGGGACCACAGCCCAGCCAGAGCAGGCAGGGTCTCCCTGGGATATTAAAACAGACTGCAGCTGGGGTTTCATCCTTCCCTGGTGGTGAACCCAGGGGTGTATTAAAACTAATCAAAATTGAGCTACTTACACGAGAGAGCAGAACCAAAAATCCTATCTGCGAGTGCAGCTGTGAAGGAAGATGAGACCTGGGCTGCCCTACGCCTGGTCTATCTGCCACAAAGGATCTGTATCCCCGAGTCTCCTCTGCACTGGGCTACGATGCTTGCCGATAAACTGCAAGCTCTTCACATTTACTGACATCGGCTAGTGTTTCCAATCGTGATCTCTGTAGTTCATCTGCAAGGGAGGCACTTGTTTTTTTAAGAGCTACCAAACAACTCTGAAAAACAAGTGTGTCTTGTCTCAGGAGCTAAAAATCCAATCAGACTTTCAGCACACACAAAGTAGCGACACAAAGGCAGATCTCACTTTTAGAAATGTGGGCCATGATGCCATTAAAGCCTGAGGCTCTCGGCAGGGATGCAAGGAGACATACGCTCTCTGAGCAGGGCAATGTTTGGGCTGGGTCAGGACTGTCCTTGTACTGCCCCAGAAGCCCTGCACCCACTTTGCTTTAACGCTAGTATACCCAAGCAGACACATGTAGGCATCAAAAGAGAAACTCTTGCTGGTTCATAGCTCTCGGCTCTGGTTCCTTAAGCCCAAACTGAAGTGCAGGTCTCAACACAGACGTGTTTAAGTTTTCAAAAGGAGTGGACAGAACCAGGATTCCTGCATGTACAGGGCATACACCGAAATAATTTTAATTTCAAAAGCATGGTACAGGTGCAAAATATCTTACAAGTGAGGTGTCCAGCAGCAGGACATATGTATATGGCCATCCGTTTGTGACAGTTTGCTCTCCAGCTCTGTCTCTTAGGTGATCCTGAGATGTTACTCACCACTGGGATACAAAGCGCTATTCTGTCTTTTTGGATCTCCTTTATATGAAAAAGTTACACTGAGACCCCCCTTCCCCTCCAACAACGTAAGCTGTGAAAATAAAGCACTGCTGTTGCCTCTTTCAGCTTTTATCCCTTAATAAGAACCTGGATGGCCACTAATTCAGGTAGCCACATGCCTTTTTTTGGTTTAGCTTAGATAGCTTGTGAAGGAATTTTCATTAAACTGAAAAAAATCAAACCCTCCAGAAGTCACTGGCACACTAGGATATAAGTGCTTAGGGAGCAAGGTGGGTTACAGCACCACAAAACCCCACCTGAGTAACTATACCTTAATAACTGATAAAACTAAGAAATTTATGCAAGGCCTTAGTATCAACACAGGCTTACTCTGTGCAGCCTCATGGTGTCCCTACCAACAGTTTAACATTTATAAAACTGTCCCCAGACTTACCTCTTCTAATTAATCTGCCTCTCTCTATTCTCCTGTACCTTGTTCACTGCTAGGGTCCTCTGTCCCATGGCATCATCTAGCCTTTACTGGTGTGACAGCCTTCTTGGTGTCTCCTGCCACTCAGAAGAGCCCCTGGGCTGTTTTGTTGAGGGTCTAGCTTTCCTGAACTTCAAACACTCGGTAGCATTTCTCTCACACGGGTCTCATCTTCCTTTCTCTCCATCTCTTCAGTCCCTTTCCAGGGACCTGAACCTACCAGGGACGCAGATGGAGAGAGAGAGGCCGTACAAATTGCAATACGAGGAAGGGCACAGTGCTCTTGAAAGGCTGGAGAATCAGGAAGCCCCGTGCCCCAGCCCACCATGCCACCTCTGTCTGCTTTTACCGTTGGGTACAACAATTCTATTCCCAATCTCATGCCAACACAGTGATAAAAAGCCACGTGGTGTTACTGCCATTATCGTTTCACATTGTGCTCCGTGCTGCTGCATTAAATCTTGTGCTGAACCAATGCCTGGGTGCCCACCAGAGCCCGCTTTCCCTCCCCGCTGCCCCCTGCCAGTGTTGACCTTCAGGGTGCCAGCTGTCATTCATTCTGCATCCTTCCTGCTGAGATGCAGCGGTACCAGTGCAGCAGTGACGGCATGCAGGCAGAAAGACGGAGAAAGGCATTTGGAGAGCTGGAGCAGCACCAAGGGAGCGAGCAATAGAAAGCGAGGAGAGTTCTTCAAAGAGGAACATCAAAGCGTCAGAGACGAGGAGAGAGCTGGGAATGACAGATCTGGTTTAAAGAGCCATCTATCTCCCAGCTCTTACTATGTAAATTACTCCTGCTCGCCGGCTGCGGCCACTGCGGAGGTAATTGCTGATATGTTTTGGAAGTACCTCCTTCATGCCACGGTGCCAGGCTTCCTGCCCCATGCCTGCAGCTGTGCCATGGCGGGGTCACCTGCCACCATGCGGAAGCTGTGTTGTGCCAGGTGCAGCGCACTCCCACTTGGGACGGGACTGCTGCACTGGGAAGGGCGGGTGGTCGGCGACCTGCTCTCTTTGGGAGAGCTGGGCATGCTGCCGAGGTCAAGCCCCCGAAGTTTACCAGAAACCTCCCCTCTTCCCTCTCCCGAAGACACAGTCCTAGGCCCAGCCAAGCGTCCTCCACAGCCAGTCACCCACCCCTTTATCCCCTCATAGCCCCAGTCCCTTTGCTGTACACAGGATGCCTCCTCCTTTCTGCACCATCTGACACGTTTGCATGGTCCTGTTGCCCCCTTCCCCATCTCAGGCAACCCCAGGCTCAGCACAAGCTCTTCTCAGGATCCCTTCTCCCCCACTCGCCCTTCACCAGTCAGTTCCCATCCTGGGGAGAGCTAAGCACAGCAACAAGTTAGAGGAGAAAAGCAAATACATTTCTGGGAGGCAGAGGTTTACTCAGGAGGAAGTGGGAGGACACAAAACTACTTCTCTCTGGGAGTTCCCATCCACCCTTGATAAAAAATAAGGGCTAAGGGCTTGCCCCCACCCCACAAAAACTAGTTAGTTTGTGTGCACTGCCCTCCCAAGAGTTAAGACGTAACCGATTTTTTTTTTCCCTCAAGCTTCATCTAGCTCAGCAGAGGGAGCAAGGTCCTGAAATTCACCTTACAGGCTAAAAAAGAGCATGAGAAATTGTAGCCCAAAGGGTCAATTTTCCAGAAATATCTAAGTACCCAGGAACGGGAGCTCGAAATGAAAGTGTCTCTTGAGCCATCTCTTTCCTTCACCACTGTGGTGTGATAATAAGGTGCTTTTTATGTAAGTGACCTATTTTCCAGGAAAGCCAGTTCTGGGAGTGGGGAATTGGAAAATGACTAGTGCAGCAGTTTCTTACTTTAATATGTTTTCATTCTCTGCGAGCAACAAGCAGCTCCCGTACCCAGAGGATGCAGGAACTGTCTGCTCACAGCAGGGGTGCTCCCTGGTGCCTGGCTCAGGCAGGGCACGGAGGAGAGCCTATGCCACGTGCTGTGCAAGCCCTTTCCAGCTGGCGCTGCATTTCCCCGTGTACTCGCCAACGGAAAAGCCTCCCCTTGCTCCCCAGCCCATCCCAGCTATCTGTCTATAAAAGCCACTAACAGGAGGGTGGGGGGAAAAACGGAGGAGCCAGAAAGTTGCACAGAACGGGGAATGGTGAGCCCTCGGGTGAGGAGAGGAGTAGGACAGAGCATGGCTGTTGGTGAGCCCCAGCTGCCCACGGTCAACATAGCAGGGGGGTTTCTTGGATGTGCTGAATGTAAAATGAGGAGAAAAGGGACTGTCTAGGGGAGATGGGTATGCACAGACCTGTAGGAGGCTGAGCTCTGATGGTCAGCCAGGCACTGCCCTCTAGGAGGTAGGTAGGTGCACTCTGCTCCCAATTTGGTACAAGCACGGAGCACGCCCTTTAGGGAGAAGAGCATGAAAGGGATAGTTTTCCCAGTTCAAAGAGAGCGATTCCTCAGGAATCGAAGCAAGGAGGGGCTTGCTACCCTCATCTCCCAGCTTTTCTGTGTGAAGCTAGGGCCACCAAGCACCAGAAACCAGCCCTCACATATCTCACCTCCTTGCTAAACAACGATGACGCTCACAGGGAAGACGAAGCCAAATTCCTAGACACAAGAAGTCCTATTAAGGTTTGGGTCCATCCCCATGACTGCTGGCAAGAAGGGAGGGACAAAGGAAAGAGCAAAGCATGCAGCCTCTCTGTGCTGACTGCTTGCAGTGCGCTCCTACAGATATCCCTTCTGTGGCACCGCTGGGACAAGGTCCCTGTGCTTTTCTATGTGGTGCCTCTGCCCTGCTCCCCTCCAGCCTACCTGGACCCCTGCACTGTCAGTGCCTGCACACCGCACAGATGAGAGGCAGGTCCCTTTGTGAGGCACGCAGACACACATTGCACCCTGAGCAGGCCGGCAGTGGCTTACGGAGCTTTTGCCTTGCCTAAATATCCATTGGGATTGGGTGAATATCACCTGAGGGACCAGCAAAGGCCCCTTTGACTCTCCAGCTTGGTTGACCATATGGGACCTCCTCCACTTAAGAGGGGCCACATGGGAGGGAAAAGATAGCGGCAGCCCCCCAGCATCACCCACAAGTCACACGTTGCTTCCTACTGCGGGTGGGGGGGGGGGGGGCGCTGTGAAGTCCTCCTGAGGATAGGCTTCACCCCCCTTCCCTGGCTGACTTGTGCAACCCGGGTGGGTCTCTGCCCCTTTCTGGCAGCTCGGCAAAGGAGCAGCCAGAGATACAGCGCCTCGCTTCTCCCCCGCACGTCAGCTGGGCACGAAGCTGCGGTTAGATTCTTTTTCAGCAGTGAAATAGTCACCAGTGCCAGCGTTAGACTTCAGTGTACCCCAGGGAATGGGGGAGATGTGTGTCTCCCCCAGAAGAGCTCGTTGCAGGCTCCTTTCATATATGCAGCATGCAGCATCACGGTAGTTCACCCTACTCGCATGCTGCGGGTTCTCCCTTTGCGAAAAACTCACATTTTTAAAAATTAAAAGCTGTGATTCTGGCATGAGAGATGCATTCACCAGGGAGAAGTCTCGGCTCACCAAAGTGCTGTGAATCAGTAGACCCCTTTGCCCCAAGGCATGAAGAGAGATTAAAAACCATTAGTACACTAGAAAGACAACAGCAGTTTAATCAAAACATCTTGGGAGCAGCTTGTGAATACTGTTAGCAGGCAATATTTTCCAGTGTATTTGTCTCTCATTAAGAGGGGCCTAACTTAAGCGGCTTCCTTTTGGGTTTTTGCTTTCTCAGATTTAAAAATGGGTTCAGTGCTGTGGCTGGCCACTTGCCTTCTTCAGTTCCCCCTATATTCATCACTTCAGTTCGGCATTCCTGATTTTTAGCCAGGATGCTGATTGCAGCTTCTTTTGTTTACCGGTTTCCTTTCCCGGGTATTTGCAATTCTAAATAAACTGAATATTTATTAGCAGCTCGTCATTTTATACAGGGGACTGAGCTCCCCCCCCACCCCAACACGCCTTTCTCTGCTCTGCTGTGGTCTCACAGGCAGTCCCTGCGGATTACAGAGGGTCGTGGGTGCTACCTCTGCTTCGCAGGGATGAAAAGGCATTTCTCCAACAGAGATGGCATCACTGAAAGGTCAAAGCTGCTCTCCCTGGCTGGGCCCTGGCTGTGGGGGTCGGCTCTGCAGCTTTGGCCCCTTCCCCGTTGGCCCTAACCAGCTGCCTCCCAAACTAGAGGTCTCGTTTGCCACACGTTTCTGCAAGGAACAAGCAGGCGCGTAGAGCCAGAGGCTCGTTGCTGGCAGCCTGCAGAAAGCACAGCACCGCAGCTGGATTTGGTAGAGCCATCTGCTGTGGCAGCGTATCCAGAAATACAGGGGCTTGCTGCCATAATACAAGGAAGAGAGTCAGAAACAGGCTGGAGGCTAAAGGAGGCTATCATCGCAGAGGAAAACACCTCATTTCCAGTGGACTGTGCTAAGATAAGCGCTGCCTTTGCTCGCTAGCCAAACCATCGCTGCTGGCCTGTCCTCCTGGCTGAGCAGATACCAGCTGGCAGCACCGCGAGGAGGATGGGAAAGTTCATGCTGGGACGGTCTGAAAAGCAGCATGGAGTGGGTCTAAGCCTGGGTTTGGGGACATTATCCTTGCGGAGGGCAAATGGCCTTCCTCCAATCCCTCCTGCATCCAGCATAAAGTGTACAAGTTGAAATTTCAGAATGAAAATATTTCTTTTCCTATAGAATTGACATCTAAAATCCTCCCCTCCCTGAAAGAAACTAATGGACCAAACTTCCTCTCAACTCTTCAAAGGAAAGCAGTAGTATTCAGAGTAAAGTTGTTAAAAATGGAACAATATGCCCCTCTGTCATCCTTTTTCTCACAGATTTGCTGCTATTTTCACATCGCTCAGCTAGTATACTCCACCTAGCATTTTTCCAAGTCCTTTTTTTAAATAACCCAATGGAGGCAAAGCTTCCACTACTTCCTCAAGATGCCACCCACCCACCCACCCACTCACCTCACCGCTGAGCCCAGACCTCACCACTAAGAAATTCTCCTGTTCCTCAGACTACATTTCATTATGCTTTCTTTCATTGCTCTGGCCAGTCCACTTGCCAGACTTCTAGCAGACTATCAGAGGGCTGCTCAGTTGCAGCACCTTGACATGCCCCTGTGCGACTTCCTGTGAAATATAGGGCTGAAATTTAATCTACACGCCTGTAGCCTAAAGCTATTAAGACCACACTGTGGATTTATAGCAACACACTTTTTCTCCTTGTCACTGGCCCAAGGACTCAGCATCTGCACCTTGCACTGCTGTGACCCCTGGACCAGATTTGTTGCCTTCCATACCACCTGCCTGAAGGGTCACTGGTCAGGACACCTCAGGGCTCACTCAGCGGGGATGCAGGAGGAGCAGCTAGGATGGAGGAAGTCCATGTAGGTGCCTCTTACACCCTGGCAGGTCTGTCCCATCTCCTCTTGCAGGGGTATCAGGCAGACAGCGCAGCCCAAGGTCCTGGGCACAGGGGCACGGCAGCAGCTGGTTTGGGGTGAACACCTACAGAGCCTACGCTGCCCATGGGGACAGCATATACGCCATGTCTCAGACCACAGCAGGCCCAGGTCAGTCAGTGCATTTGTGTAGACAGTTACATGCTTTGGATGACTTAAGAATACGTAGGGCTCGCACTGACCTTCCTTCCTCACTGAAGGGCTTACCAAGCTCAATGCTGATCTCTTTGGATGGGTCCCCGCTGCAGGTCTACCTCCTCCTTGAAGTCAGGAAATCATGAGAGGTGCAGGGACAGTCGTGGTACTCATGTACAGCACACACTTTGGACCGCCTCGGCAAACAGTGAATGTAGAGAGACACCACTGTGCTATGATGGTTGTTGAAGAGCTCTGGATATTCAAGGCTTTCAGAGGACGAGCTGAGGAAACAAACAACCGGATGTCTCTTGCTGGACAGTTGGGCAATCCATTCTGCTTGTCTGAGCCACAACTGCCCTTTTCTTGGAACTGGCTCTTTGTGCGATAGGAGATGCTGGTCACCACACACACAGCAACCCGAGTTATAATATTCACCAAGCTACAGTACACCTTCTGTTTCTTTCCTTGGATCCCATTTTAGGAAGGCTCTGTCTAACAACAATGCCCCTGAGGCCTTTGTACTTTCAGCCAGCAGCAGCTGGGACAAACTTTTCCCTTAAGGAAGCCTCCTTTGCACCAGGATCACATTTTCCCCTCTCCTGAGGAGCTACGCAATAGGCAGTAACCTAGTAATCCTTTGGCATGCTCCAGAGCTCAGACATCTTGTTGCTGTGGGTCAGGGTACACGGCTTTTCCCTGTGATTCTCCTCCCCTCCCCACACACATTACTGTATAGTAAAAAAGAGAGGATGTTGCACACAACCGGAACACGTTTAAATAAGGATGATATGTAAGATCAGGATGGAGGAACGGCGGATCCCAGACTACAGTGTGGCATGTATCAGCATTCACAAAATGCAGGACCTCTGGGATTTGCAGAGTGGCTTGAGGGCACAGCATGCCATTGCCCTGCCCTGGTTTGTACGTCGCAGTGCCCACCGTGCGAGACAGCACTGGCTTTGGAGATAGGTTTGCACTGCTTGCAAACCACTAGTGGCCTTAGAGGCCTGAATTAGCCCAAAACATCTTGTCTGTAAGAATTAGGGGCAACATGGGGACTTTCCAAAAACATGCAAGAGCCCAACTCCTTGGAGCCACCTTCTCTAATGTGCCTGCTGGGCTGCAGCTCTGGCGCTGGTGGAGAGACTCCACCCTGCAGACATCTTCCCCTAATGAGCAAAGCCTTTTGCACATTTCACAGATTTGCCACATATAAACAAGTAGGTCATTCCTGTAATCTCTTCAGTTGTGTATTAAAAAGCTTGTCCAAATTTAAGCTTGGGGTGTGTCAGCTTTATTACTCTAATAGCTTCTGTTTTGTCTCACAGAGGCAAAAACTAAGCCTGCTGAAGTTAATGAGAGGGCTGTGCATCATGTTTTCCATGACTTTCTGGCCAAAATGCATGTGGGACAGAGCCAATCTACCCCAGCCTACAGCCGGAGATGGGGGAATGGCCACACTTATCCTGGACAAAGCAGGCTGGGTTTTGCCTAGCATAGAGTGATTCCAGTCTGTAATGAGGGACTACCATACTGCTGCCAGAAAGGATGAGAATTTTCATTTAAAAAATTTTGCCTGGTGTTTAGCTGCAAAAACCCTGATTTTATCAGACAATATAGACGCGTGTGAATGTGTGGTGAGTGATGGCATGCGAGTGCGAGAAGGCACTTTGTTCCCCGCTAGCCTCTGGAAACCAGATCTCCTAAGTGAGATGACTGCAGACTCAATATCACACAGCAAATTGAGGGTGCTTGTTGCACACAATGTAATAATTGTATCTCGGTCTAAATGAACTCTGAGATCACTCCAGGATATAGTTATTATTACGGTTAACAGGAAGCTAATGCGAGTTACTGCTCTGAAATGTACTCTTTCCTTGTTTCCTGATTGGATACCATAACTCTCTTGCTCCAAACAGTGATTGCTTTCCACAGTCTCCATCCATTTCTCTGCAACAAATACAGCTGCCTTGTTTTTGACTCCTTCCTCATTGCACTGATCTAGCTCACATTTCTCTCCCTCCATCCCACAGACAGCCATAGCCTCCAAAATGTGAAACCCAGGCCAAAAATCATAGCAGTAAATTTTTGCCAGGCATACATACATCTGGATGCTGTCAAACAAACAGGAACCATCATCTCAATGTGGGTGCATGCCACTGGTCAAAACCCATTTATAAGCCAATAATTGCTTGTATCCAAGGAACTAGCCCAGAACAGCTTTTCCGACATAATTTCCTTGCTCTGGTATTTAAAATGATAGTGCTGCAAGATTGCCTATTACAGACTATCAACAGAAACCAGAGATTTGCCTACTCTACCAGTACTCCCCAGCAAGTAGGTCAGTATTACCATCCCCACTTACCGAAGAGGAGAGCAGAGCTCTGGGCAGCTCATTGTCTTTCTGGAAGACACAGAGTTTGTGCTGGAAATCCTGGCCGTCGTTTCCCCCAACTGCAAAGCCTCACTTGTTACTTGCGAACATTCACTTTAAATACAGCATCTCTCTTAAGGAAGAGAGAGTTAAAGATTTCAGAGATCAACCCAAAACGCATTTCATGCTTCAGCTGAAATTCTCCTTCAAGACACATACTGACCCCAGCTTCACCTTAAACAAAATATACATTTCCATAAATGTTGCTGTTCATTTCCACGGCGCAGGAAGCTGTCTGAAGAGCACTCGGCTGGTTTTGCTCCATTAGGGACCACCACCGGCGTGGCCTGACGTGAGCCTCAGAGGTGGATGGGCTTTTCAGCTCACTGAGGCACCTACCCTCCCCCTTGAAGGTGCAGGCGGAGCTCACGTGAGACTCAACGCCATGGGAAGGATCCCCACGGCTCCCCATCGCAGCGAGAGGGCGGTTCAGGCCGTGGATGCCCCCTCCACATGCCTGTGCAGCCGGAAAAGTGGAAGGTGAGGGGGACACTGCCTGACCCATGATCGACCTGCTGCACGCTACCATAGGAGTCTGCTGTCCTCAGACTCCACTCCCACATGCTCACCTGGAGGATTAGAAAGTCAGTGGGGAGCAGGGATTTTCAGATGCTAACAAACCTTCTAATCTCTCTGCCAGCAACCTGCCCCAGGCACCCACGGGCACAGCACGTATTTCTCCAGGTGCAGGTATGGTCGGCGTCTGCATGGGTCCTCTCATTGCCCATTTCAGCTGGGAAGCACCATCCATGTTCATACCCACGTTGCCACTTTGTGTGTGTCTGTGTGTGTGTGTGTGTGTGTGTGTGTGTGTGTGTGTGTGTGTGTGTGTGTGTGTGTGTGTATACGTGTGTGGTTTATGGGTACTATGATCACCCCGCAGCAGAGAGCAGTGCCCATGGCCACAATAGCTTGGTGGGAGGGAAAATGGTTCCTAGGGGCTCTCAGCCATTGCCTGCCACTCCAGGTTGACGAGATGCTGGGAGTCAGCCCTGTCTCTTCAGCCTGCACCCTCAAGGCAGTGCTAAGGCATTGACAGGTTCCACTTTTTCCAGCTGCCTGAGCCTCCTTAAGTGAGTGAGAATCAACAAAAAAAAGATAAAAAAGCTAGGAAGAAAAACGAGAGAAGCTGACGGGCTGTACACGGCCCCGCAGCCCCGGCGCCTGTGGACTGTATCTGGCAGCTTGTCACAGCACTGCCTCACCTGTGAGGGCAGAAAGGTGCCACAGTCAGATCGTGCAGGCTGCAGGACTGCTGAGCCCTTCACGAAAGCACCCATGCTTTTTTGTGCGTCTACAGAGCAGAAATTGTGGCCTAACTGAAAGCCAAATGCACGCCCTGGAGGGCTGTGAAGCTCAGCGGTCAGCCCTCCGGGTGCTCAGCAGCGCCACTGGGCCAGGTCCAGCCCCTGGAGCATGTGAAAGCCTCGCTGCAAGCCTTGCCACTGACAGTGCCTCAACGCCCTCTCTCGGCAGCTGCTTTGGCATTTCCACAGCTTTAGCTTCACTGCTTTTAGGAACCAGAAGCTCTCCCTGCGCTCATTGTAGGGGAGCAGGAGTCCAGGAGCTGGGACAGTGACAGCAGCCGGGATCGGCTGCAGGGACCGCAGAGAACCAGCAAGCAAACATGCAGTTGGAGAGCCCAAATGTGGGAAGATGAGAGCACCTTTTCTGAGGGCTTATGGTTAAGCATTAGTAACAAAGAGAAGAGGATGGGAACCTTTATTTTCCATGGTTTGTATGTAGGACAGGACATTTACACTCATACAAAGCAAGGGGAATTAGACACCCACTGGCAAAGGAGTTCTGCGGCAAGTGGAAGACAGCTAAGGAGTGGGCCCTAGCCTCTGGCTAGAGAGCAGCTGCGGGCAATGTCAAGAAACAAGGAAGACTTTTGCTCTTTCTGAAATCAGGAAAGAGTTTACAAGCTGCTTGGCCTGTAAAGCAAAGCTAGAGCACTGTGACACAGGCTGACGTTTATCCTGCTGGAGTGGTCTGCAGCCTGCTGCAATGAAAACCTGAGGCTGACCACGCAACACTTGCTATGGTTCAGACACGTACACGCCAGCCATCATAGGAGGAACTTCATGGCACCTCTCTGATGTCTGGGTTTTGCCAGAGCTTTATCTGGGTGGTTCTCAATGGGAGCTGCCCCGAGGTTTGCAAGGGATACAGCAATTTAGACGTAACTTGGGTCATCAGCTCCCTCTGCACGAATGAGCCTGTTTATGAGAAACAGGTACCATAGTGCCTTCCAACTAAGTTAATTAAGCAATGCTTAAGGGACCAAATAATTTGCATCAGCATGAATACATTTTCCCTCTGTCTGACTGCTTAAGATAGTTACCATTAGCTGATTTGCCCACTGAGGTAGAAAGTAACTGTCCAGCGGCAGCTGGAAAAGTCCAAATGTTGAGGCTGAGAGAGGGAACGAAGGAAAGGCCACGTGCTGGCAAATGAGGACTTTGACAGCGGGGAAAGTCAGCTCTGAGTGTGTTTCATAAACCTCATGGGCTTGTTGTAAGGCTTAATTAATTCATAAAGGGCTCTAGGAAGTTCAGATGCTATGGAAGTGCAAGGTGATGGTTTTAAGGGCATGGTACTGATACTGCAACTGCTGCAAGCTACAGTAAGCTTCCCTGGTGGACGGGGAGAGAAAAAGAGCTGTCTTATTTAGATCAAAGTGATACCAATGGACTTGACTGACTTAGGGAGAGGAATGGTGCTGAATGTCTCTACATCAGGAATCTTCTTTATCTGTTTATTTTGGGTACAAATCAGAGTAAAGACATTATTTTGACAACAGGGATGTGGTTGCACAGAAATAGGCCTGTGAAAATTGATGTCTGAGCTCAGTGTTAGGGAGAGAATACAGAATAATTCCAGGTTGTCCAGACATGCAGGTTTTCCAGTTTTATTGCTGACACCAACCATGGAAAAAACTAAATCCTGGGGGCTGACTAAAATCTTTCTTTTCACACAAAAATTCAGTGCCATTCACTTCATTTCTCAGGGCTTGTGTTTCACTTTATGCTTTTAAAAATATCATGTTTCACAACGGAACATTATTTCAAAATGAAAAAGTGAAATGTTTTGCCTAGAAACTGTGGAACTAAAACATTTAGATTGAAAAAGGAGGAAAAAAACCTAGTCCATTATTTAATCCAAAACTATTTGTCAAACTTGACATGCATTTGCAAATGGGTTCAGTTGCCCTGAAAACTGAGGAAAATTGAATTTTTTTCCTGCCAGCAGCTATTTGCAGGGGGAGGGGGTGGCAAGAACGGGTGAAATAGCCTATTTCTGCTCTGGAGTTCATTTGTTCCTGAAGCTCTGTAACTCAGCTGGGGTCAGAAGTTTTTGCCTTCACCATTCTGGGCTGCAGAAATGATGAAGCTGGACAATCACCCTGAAGGTGAAGGGTGGCAGAGGTGCATCACCCTTATGTGGTTCCGTGTAATGGCATGGAGGGGGGCTACAGCCCTGAAGCCTCCTCCAGGACAATATGAGATGCGGGACTGCACGTGGAGAGCTAGCGGGAGAGTCTCTGGGGGCCACAGTTCCCTGGAAGAGACCAAGGAAGCGAACTGGCAGCTTCCCGCAGGTTGTGCGCTTGCCCCCGTGCCCTTATGCAGCACTTGTAACAACACGTGGCTAACGCTCAGCAGCTCTCAATGCGGGAGGGATAAACATTATCCGCTCTTCAGAGATGGGAGAACAAAGAAACCGAGTGTCCCTCCCAAGGGCCCCAGAGGAAATTTGTGTCAGCATCACGATTAACACCCTGGTGAGCCTCCTTGCCTTTCTTAGCGCAGAGCCCTGTGCCAGCCCACTTGGCAGATAGCAAGCAAAAGCGTGCTGTTTCCAAGCAGAACATGTCATCGAGGCACCCTCAGCACGGCCTGGCCTGGGAAGGCAGCACAGGCCCTTTGTGCTGTGCCGTGGCACTAGTCGGTGTGGCTTTTATTAGGAGAAACTGCACCGAGGTGTGAAACCTGCTGCGGGACGTGGCGAGGCAATCCTCATAACCCCATATCCCAAGCTAGCGGGTGGGTGGCAGGGGGACGTTTCTCTTTGTAGAAGGGGTCTTCACTGCTGAGCCAACATTTCTGCTGTTTATCCTGCTTCTGCACTTTTAATTTAGCTCCTTATTAAAGCAATTAATTCTCCAAACACAAAACTGCAGCGAATGAGACTTATTCCCAAGCAAAGGGTGTTTGGTGGAGCGTGGCAAACGAGTCGTGGAGTACTGTATCTTAATCCCAGTCCCCATGGGTAAATATCTTTATGAGAAAGCCTTCCCTCGCTGCTGATAAGGGTTTTCACCAGGGCTTGGTGAAGGACAAGGACGAAGTGAACTGCAGAGACCTTCCTCCTCCTCCTTCCCCCCGGAGCTCCCAGGGAGCCCTCGAGCTGCTCCCCCCGCCTCATCACTAACGACGCAGCACGAGCGTCCTCATATTTTGCAAAGTGCTGCGTACACTGATGTTTAATAATGAGCACAGGAATTGGGACCCCCAGGCCTGAGCACTGCTATTTTATACCAGAAAGAGAGCTGTGCAAAATGTGTTGTGAGAAGACAGAAGGCCCTCGCTGCCTTCAAAAGGCAACCTTTCCTCTCCACGCTTTTTGCACTTCAGACTGCCAGCTCTCTTAGGCCTCACCCTGGCCATGACTTGCAAGGACAGAGCTTCTTGTTTTGATACTTGGGTGTGGTTACCTTTCCCAGCATGAGGAATCCTCTCTCTATAAATCTACTGCTCCTAAAGGCACGATGCAATAAGCCCTACACTTAATTCTGGTCTCCTCACAAAGAAGAGGGTTGGGGAAGAAATAGCGAGGCAAGAAGGTGAGAGGTAGCTGGGACCTCAGGCTTGCTTGTAAGCCATCTAACATAAGCAGGAAATTCTCCTGTACCCTGAGTGCCTTCTCCCATCCCTGCCTGGAGAGCCAGCAGCAGGCAGTGATTTACCTGAACAGCTCTAAATGACAAGAAATTGCCTTGCTTTAGAGCAATTGCCAGGGAATTTTCCTCCACTTGCCACCCACCATGTTGTAAATATTTCTCATTGCCCTTTTCCACGTAGGACCGTTGCTGTGGGGCGAGCACTCCTGCAGAGCGAAAGCCATGGACACCTTCCCTGCGCAGCCCCTGCCCCGGAGAGCAAATCGTGCTAAAATGCAGGCACAGAGGAGGAGGAGCGGTCACCCCCCTTTAGCCCCTTTTCCATCCTCCCCACATAAATACACGTACTCAAAGAGTAGACCTCCTTTTTTAAGGCTGACCCACCTGACCAGCTTAAGCTTTCTTTCTCTTCCTTAAGTGCCTCCTCTTCCTCCCTGCTCCAGATTTGCTGGGATGGACAGGACGCCTTCCCACCGAAACGTGTGCTGTCTTGGCAATCGGGGCCCTTATCGACAAAACAAAGGGCGGAAAAGGTATGGCATCAGCTAGGAAAAACTTAACTGAACCCTTGCCCTGATCCCTTCCCTGGCTCCACCATGATGGAGTCAGCCACCCAGTCGGCAAATAGCCCTTTGCCGCCCCACATCCCCCTTTCCCGGGAAAGGGAGACGCTCCCCATTGTGATTTGGCAGTAAGGTAACCCCTGAACCACCTTGGGGCAGGCCTGTGGCATGCCGGGGGCTGGGGTGCCTATTCCTGTCTTGAAGCCTCCTCCCTAATTCTGCTTTCTATAGTGTCTGGACACTAGCAGCCTCTAAAGAGAGTACTGCCCATGCCCTTGTCACAGCCCCACTTCTGCCCTGGCTCCATTTTTCTCATTTCCCCTGAAAGAGAGCAGTTTTACCCACCGGGCTTACACTTAAATTCACCTCAAAGCACAGCCAGTGTACAACCATTCCCCTTTCTTTGCGGCAATATAGGCTGCTAGCAAGAGCCGCTTTGGGATTGCAGATGGGTGGGGAGCAAGCCCTTGTGCCCGTGCGGTGGTGCTATTTTAATTGTCAGACCTGTATGCAGGGAGCCCTCCCTGGCTGTTCCCCATTTCGCCGGGAGCTCCAGGAGCAGGAATGCCTCCTGCTGGCAGGAAGGGCTGAGGCCGCTCTGCTGTCAGTGAGCGTGTTAGAAAGCGTATGCTTTGCCCATAGTTAGGCTACAGGCCCCAACGCTCCAGCTCAGACAGGGGCCGTTAGAGCAGGAGCAGCCAGCATTTTTGGAAAACACAGCCTGGAATATTATCCCAGCCACAGGACCCACAGGAATGGACTTAGGATTTCATTTGCCCTACCTAGGTAGCTTTGAGTGGTCAGTATTTCATGCGAGGTGCTTTTGTCTCCCTCTCCTGCTTTTATTGCAGAGGCAACCGGAGCGCTGGCTTCGTCCAACCTCTCAGCGCTGCTCAGAGCCCCAGCGCAGCCCAGCCCTGCCATCCGTCAGTGCGTACCGTGCCCTAGGAGATGGCAACAAATTACGATTACAGTACATTATTTATTCTTATGGCCGTTTCTAGGTCTCCACTGTGGAGTTACGGCACAAGAAAACACAGAAGAGGAGGAGGCCTGCGGCCATCAGATGTCCAACCTCCAGCACCCCTCTCTGGGTGCTCACCGTGGGCATCAGCTGCTGGAGGGCTCTGAGGGGAACTAATCCATTGAGAGGTCACCTGCTAATAATAGTATTGCTGCTTTTGGTCTGCATTTCAGAGCAAAAAAACAGCTCTGCTTCTTCCTCTAGTCACATGCTTCAGGCTCCTTGGGCAAACATGAGATGGCCATGTCTCTGTGGAGCTGTAGAAGGGAAGCCTGTTAGGCAGCTGTGGCACAGCAACATGCTGGCTAGAACACAGCAACACGAAGGATTTGCACAGTCTTAAAAACGTGTGTTGAAACCTGTCCAATCTGCAGCTTGTTGGATCAAATTGTCACATGCTGGTATTGTTCTCCAGCCACTGCAAGAAAAAGCTGGAGCGTGATGGCAAGCCCTGGAGCCCTGGCAGACCCTGAGAGCATCAGTGCTGATGTGTCACAAGCCAGCTCACAGGCAGAGGCATTAGTTAACCTTCCTCTTAGTTAACCTTCCTCCTTGTATCCCACCAGAATCAGTGCGATGGCCAGGGGTCACCCAAGACACCACTGGTGCAACACCAACTGCTCACAACTGCAGTGGGGATACTGCCCCCACAGCTGAAATCAAGGGCACCAGATGGCTCAGAGAGCACAGCCACCCCCTTACAGCATCTGCCCTGGCCCAAGAGCAAGCTTTCTAGGAAATTATTTGCATCATGGTGCTTCCTGAAGGCACCCACCACTTATTTTTAATGCCCGCCCTGTTTCAGGTGTCTAGCACAGAAGGGCTGGGGTGCACACAGGGGAGAGCTCACATGTTGACTGGGCTCTAAAGCACAGCTCTGCTTTAACGTGTAGAGGCCCATTTCTCCCAGGAGAGTGGGTGCATACATGCTTCGTGGGGCCAGCAGAGAGGAGCACAGCCCCTGCTAGCACTGTGTGCTGTACATATAGGAAAAGGGCTTTGCTCTCCTTCCACGTCTGCAGATACCGCATTCACTAAACTTGCAGATGGAATGGGACAAAACCTGCCTAAAATGCCCCCAAACCACACACAGTTAAACCCAAGAGACAGGAAAGAATGTGTAAGAGCCATGGCTCCAGCTCTCCATATATGGCTCTAGTCAGTCAGACCTCTTAAATGTCCAAAGACTTCTCCTTTTCATGGTAACAAACAGAAGAAGCTCTCAGAAATGCTTTGCAAAATTTTAATTCCCC
The DNA here is from genome assembly GCF_040807025.1 of Struthio camelus. NCBI lineage: Eukaryota > Metazoa > Chordata > Aves > Struthioniformes > Struthionidae > Struthio > Struthio camelus. Next base: position 106,234,810 of record NC_090942.1, on the reverse strand, counting down.
CACTGTTGACTCTGACATGTTAGAGACCCACTTTCCGCAGAGGTTTGAGTGACCTCCCAGTGATTTACTTTCTCACATGAGGCAGAGCCAGAATACAGCAGCAGGGAGGTCACCTGCCTTCCGCTGATCCCCTAGAAGTGCTGGATCTAACCTACATGGGCTTTCCACCACCAGGAGGAGAGCTCCTCTCCACCTGCATAGCTCAAAAAGAAAGACCACCAAGCCCATCGTGCCACCAAGGCAGACACATGGCACATGCTGCAACGTAGCCTCGAGAGGAAAGTTAGCAGCTGTCACAGCTCCCAACCTGGCATCAGTCCAGAGGCCTCTCTGATTTTGATGGAATTAAGGAGATTTATGCCAGCCAAGGGACTGCCCTTTTGGATTCATCAATACTAAGGAAGTTTCTGCCTTTCTTTCGCTGCCTAATGGACAACTCCTTTCTAAAGCCTCCACCAGAGAGATCTCCTCAGCCAAATAATCCCACTCCCCAGTCTGTCAGGAAGGGAGGAAAGTCAGCAAAACACTTAGGGATGTCAGCCAGGCACTATGTTACGGCGAACAGCTGGTTGGCTCTCCCCCAGCAGCAAAAACACACCGGGCTGAGTGTGGGAGTGAGAGGATGCTGCCTAAGCTGAGTGCTGACCACTTCTTGGTCCTTAGCATTTTGGGTGGAGAAGGAGAGCGCTCTTCCAGATGCCATTGCACTCCCAAAGCTGGAGGCAGATGGGCTGGTTTCACTTGCACTCCCCATGGAGCACTGCTCCTGGTGTATCCCAGAGAGCAGTGTCGCATTAGCAGCAAGCCACCCCACTGCCTCCCCTGACATGGCACCGACAAGTCTCGAGCCGTTGTGAGAATAACTAGGAGCGACACAGGCGGCACTCTTGAGGATCAAGCTATTCAACAAAAAAAGTGAGCTGCTGAAAGAAGCAGGCCTGCTTGTCTGAGCGTTAGCTCCGGTACAGAAAATAGTAGAAAATAGCAGGGCAGCAGCACTGCTCGTGACACCAATGCGTCCTGCAAGGCCATGGACCACTAGTTGCAAGTGCAGATGCGAAGGAACAAGGAGGTCCCTCAGCACCTCTACAGACACCGATTTCACGGGCAAGACCCAGCAGCTCACAGGATAACATTCTCTAGTACATGCTACTGCATAGAGAATGGGATGGAGGAAAGGTGGCCAAACGAACCAGCTACACCATCCCTTTCACCTCGTATTGTCTTGCTTCAGGGGTGGATCCAGCCAGCCCGTCACTGCCTCCTCACACTGGGGAAGAGGCAGGAGCAGACAAGAATTCTTCATGTCATTCCCAAGTAAGCTTTTTACTGGTTATAACTCAGAAATCAAAGAATCACTATTTCAGGAGGCAAGGCAATAGCAAGACACTCCTTTTTCATCAGCCTCTGATCTCACATGGCTCTAATTGACCTCAGCAGAAAACACAGATGTTGCATACTTTAAGAAGAAAGAAGATTCTTGCCTCAGTGTTATCTCAGATATTCCCAAGAGAGTTAACAGGCAGAGAAATGTGGTTGCTCACATCTACCCACAGGAGGCTTTTGTCTGCAAAAACATATCTATCAGATTTCTGGCTGATACCAAATGCGTCCTCTTTGAAGTGTGTTTTTGGGTCAATGCACACCAACATGCTTCAGGTCCTGTTTTATCCTGCATGAGCTTGAAATGCGTTTCTGAAGGCAGACCTCAGTGGAGCTCTCACGTCAGCGAGCCTCCGGAAGGCTGATCTCCATCCGTACGCTGCACCTTCCTCAGGGAACGGCCAAAGGAGACAACCCCCAGCCCCTTGCGAGGCTAGGCCCACCAATGGGACAGGACAGATACAGGTGCACTCTCTGGAGCCACTGGGAATGGAAATGCTCAGTGTCTCCTGTGCTTAGGAGCTGCACTGGGTCTTCACTGGTTGCCACTTGTACAGATGCTATAGCAAGACCTACCTTGGCTCCTACCTTTTTCTCAATATTTCTTCCTGTTGCCTAAGAGTTTTCCTCCCAGCCACAGAAGAAGTTTGCAAGCCTTTTAGCTTTGAGCAATGTCAGCTGAATACTGAGGCAGATTTTCTTAATTAAGTTGCTGTTTTTCTCTCTTTGTTAATGGTCTCTGGAAGCTCCTAGGCCAATTGTTGGAGAGCATATTTTATAGCTGCATCTGACAGTATGAAGAGGCAATATGCTAATACACTCTAAACAAGAGAAACAGAAACACCAGGTCAGACTGCAGGAAAGACAACAGCTTCCAAGAGGCAGCAGCCCAGCAGAAAAATGCAGCTCTGAGCATGCAAGAAAGGCAGGCCATGATCCAAGCCAGGTGACACTCCACGTTAGGAAGAGGCCAAGCTTTCTGACCTTTTTAGGAAAAGTGTGGCTTTCCCTCAAGGGAAGAGCGAATTTTTAGTGAAACGAGAGACCAAGGAGACACAGGGGAAAATGCAAACCCTCCTGGTGATTCGTTTAGTCTCCCTCTTCTCCCCTACCTTTAGGCACTGGGGCGAAGCACATGGTCATGCTATGTCAACAGGACAGCTTAAACACCTCAGGTTCAGACCTGATAGGCTATATTACCCTCAAGCATCTCCCTCTGCAATGACGGTGGCATGACCCAGGGTGGACGGTCTCCTAATAGTGTCTAGAGGCTAGATAAGTGCCTCCGAAGCCACGCTGTACAGAGCCGTGCTGTACTCACGTTCACACCAGCGTGAGCGGGGACGTGCCTACACCAACAGTTTAGAGCAGGAATCATCTCTCAGCAGGACCGTGAATGGTGCCTGACACCTTTTCAGACTTGAAAAAGAGAAATGTTTATTCTCTGCACCTCAGAAAGGTGGCACCAAAGTGGAGGTTAGATATGACTGGGGAAGGTGAAATCAGAGGCAACAGGTTTCTGGACTCTTTTTGGGTCAGAGCACTGTTAGGGGAAGGAAGATTGAAGGCTGGACTTCCCCCTAACATAACATAACATGTTGGCTGTACGCAGGCATAACAAACAAGCCTGAATCTGTGTGTTGGTGCATTTTTAAACAGATAACCCATGGCTTAACCCATGAGTTACAGACAAGAAGACATGCCACATTCCTCTCTGGTTTCAAGAAATTCAAAGGTTTAAATCAGTCCTGTATGTTCTAGGCAGTACCAAGAGGAACACATCATATTTTCAGCCACTGCTTGTATCTTGTTTGCAATTTCAACCTTGGGAAGCTGAAAGCAGCAAACAGCCTCCTCATTGAAAAGCTTTTCCTCCCTCACATCTTCATTCATTAAGCAAGCTGTCGACAGAAGCCTGTAACGCAGAGCCCTAGTGCAGCGGTGGGCTTGGGAGACTGCTTTATTTTTAGAAAGAAAAACCCCAAAACTACCATATTTCTCCGAAGAACTAACTCTAGAACTGTTACTAGTAAAAGCTGCCTTGAAATAAAACCATTTTTAATGATGGCATTTAGGGACAGTTTCAAGAGCCCAAAAGTGTGCCAATTTTATCAGAGCAGGGCATGCGTTTTGGGGAAGGAATCCAAGGCGTATATGGGACCGTGGGGCAGGCAACACAAGTGGCCTTAGCTTGCCACTCACAGCCCAGAGCAAACTGTAGATGCCTTTGCTTGTAGGACCCGGCATCCCCCTGCCAGCTTTGCATAATGCACTGAGCTCTCAGATTGCTAGGTGGTTTGCAGCACACAGTCCTTTTTGCTCAGTAACTCTCTCATTATAGGCCAATTGCAACTTATAAATTCATTTATAAGCCAGTCCATTTGCAGAGACCGTGTTGCTGGAGGCAGACTTCTGCCTCTTCTCCATCTCCCCCCTCCTCTGCTGGAGTCCCTGATAGGGACATGCGGCCCAGGGGATGTCCCTGCCTAGTGTTTGGATGGAGGCAGGGGCCAGGGGTGGGCACTTGATCAAGGAGCTGTGAACAAAATTAGAAAGGGGCAAACAAGAAATATATAGCAGGACTCTCACATTTCCCGTCGTTCAGAGCACGCTGTGAAAGCCATCAGTGAGCCAGTCACCAGGGACAGCCACCTCCAGGGAAGGGGAATACGAGGGAAACGCAGAGGCAAGGAAAGTTACTTTGCCAGACTGAAGAAGAGGCATGCCTCCCTCCCCAAAGGGAAGGGGCTGCGCATGGTCGGGCCCCACACCGTGGTGAAACCAGGCAGGCACCACCTAACAGGACATGGGGTCGATCCCAGTAGGTGGCCAAGCTGAGAGCTGGCCCTTGGTCTGTTCAGCAGGGCCATCAGTCACCTCAGCCATCATACAACGGCGAATGCAGTCCCTGGAAAGCTGCGACCAAGGGCACAAGGAGACCTGTGCCTCCTGCAGCACAGCAGGGACAGCCTGCGTGGCCACGGCAGGATGCTGAGTGCAGAGCGTCACCAGACCCGCTGCTGCCTTTCCGTCACTGGCCGGGGCTAGGACAGTCCCCAGCCCCCTGGCCGCTGTCCTGGGGCAAAGCTGCCTCCCCAAAACAGCTTTCTTTCCCAGGAAAACCCAGCAGATGGTGCCAGACTGTCATAAACCCTGTGGGAGCCAGGACCCAGTTTGAAGGTGGCCCCACCAGCTCTGGTCCTAGGAGCTGCTGCCCACTTCCTCCCTCCTGGCTGGCAGTGGGGCCAAGGGGCTGCAGCCAGGGGTGTGAGATTTTGGGAGGCCCTGCATTTAACAGCTATCAAAACCGCAGGAGCAGCAAGAAGTTCAACATCCATGTCTTTCTATTTAGCCAACGTTCCTCGGCCAGCGCTGAATCGTTTCCAACATTTTACTTTCCATTATAACTTTTGGTCCTCCGAGTGACCAAAGCAATGGAGTTTCCCCCCCCCCCCCCCCCCCCCCCGCCTCGTGGCCAGCTTTGCCCTGGGTGATTTATCTGGATCCTCAGTGTAAAATTTTCCTTTGCACCATTTCATCCTATTATTCCAGAATAAATCAGGATCATTTCCATGTCGAATGCCAGCAGAGGAGCACCACAGAGGGGAAAGCTTCAACACTGACAGCGCTTCAGCAAGTAAAGAGACTTTATCCGGTGCTCAAACAGAGGGAGAATAGGCCCTTTGTGATAATTACGTGGCTTCCTGTGCTCTTCACAAACACTCGTGTCACCCCACACCACCTCATCAGGGAGAGGCATAGCAAAACTATGTCAAGCGTCCAAGAGATACGCTCATGCCTGACCCCTGGCCTTTGCTGAAGCAGGGCGTCAAAGACAGATGAAGGAAATAGATAGCTTGCTCACCTGTGTGCCAGGAGGCTGGTGCTGAAGTCTAAGTGTGGGGAAAAGGGCTAGCAGGGCTGCAGCGCACCAGTGCCTGTGCTCTCACCAGCAATGTAGCTTAGGTCTTGGAATCGTATTTCTAGAGCTGCAACAAGAACAGACTTTGAGTGCAGCACTTACCGCTCTCTCCCTTGGGAGGGGAGCGCCACGAGTAACCTGAAAGGCTAGAGCACCGCTCATAGGCAGCCCTGCTGCCTGTTTTGGTTACAGCTCCCATGCGTCTCACCAGCTTGAGGGCTTCTGCAGCAGCCCCTTGGCTGGTGAAGCTTTCCCAAACCTCTACCCCAGCAGGAGGCAAGTGCTGGCTGCGCATGTATAAGGGAGGGAAAGATTTCAAAAAGGAGGAGGTAAGGATGAGGCAAGAGGCTGGTGAAAATGTAGGCTGGTGTATCGCCTCTAGGCTGCCTGGAAAAACACAGAGATGTTTCAGCAACAGTCTGAGGGTGCAAATCAATAGCCAGCACTGCTAGGCTGGCCTAGAAAAGCAGTGTCCTAAAGTATGGAGGTGGGCAGGGAGCAGGGGCCAAGAACCAGAGGAGCAAACAGCTGAACAGACCTTGCAGTGCTTGGAAGCTGGGGAGGGTTTCAGAGTGCAGTGGTGCTCTTCTTAAAAGTAATACACAGGTCAAAAGAGAGTGGAGTCCACTTGACCTCGACCTTCTAAATAAAAACACATCAACACGTGACCCAGGATGATGTGGGGTCCTTCCTGCATTGAGGATGGGTCCATGCCACCCAACAAGCACCATGCATTTCCCACTAGGCCAAATGTTTTCAACCATTTGTGTTTTGTGGAGCCTCAGGTATTATGCCTCAGGGGAGGGCATGTGCCCTTGTGCAATGGAGAACTGCCAGCAGACAGCAAGTTTACATGTCTCAGACCCTGAACAGCAGGCCAGGCATCCCCAGGGAGCCTCACAGCACAGACTGAAAACTACTGATCTGGTCTTTGTTGCTCTCGACTGGTGGTGATGCAGCTATGGCTAAGCAAAAGTCAGCTGTTAAACTACAGACCAGAGAGTCCATGCATGGACTAACAGCTGAGATCACTCACATGTTATTTAAACCCATGGCACCTCTGTTCCCAGCATGCTACAGCAAACCTGAGCTTGGGAGACCTGGGTGAGCAGAGCAGCTCTGGAAAGCAAAGGTGCATCTGGGACCACATCAGCCAAGCACCTCTGGGAGATAACTTATTGCTTGAGCCTGAATGTGGGAGGTACATATTTGGCTCTTCAGTCTTGCTCCTCCTGCAGCAAGTGGCCTTACATTTCACCCTGTCCAGGTACTGGACATTGCCTCATAAAATACCAGTCTCTGCGCTGAGGGATCTCACTAGGACCTTTGAACTAACCAGGCAGCTCTGCACACCAGACGCATGCAGCAGCCTGACCCTCCAGCTGCCGTTGCCACTTGGCCCAGCACTCAGCTTCCCTGGGGAGTGCACAGCCCCGGTGCTGTCAACACATGAGAGCAGCGCCCCTCTCTCCTCCCCACAACTGCTCCTAGAGCAGCATTGGCCCTACTTGCCGCGTCAGCTTTGCTGTCCGTGCCCACCAAGCCCTCCAGCCACGTCCCCAAGGTGCTCCTGCCCCACCACTGCCTGGCAGCCTATGGGCGTGAACATGCCTAACCCTCTCCTGCTCGTTTGGCAACTGCAAGCACTTCAGCCTTACTTTATAAATGTCCATGTCTCTCTTCTTACATTGGCTCAACGGCCTCTCTGGCTGCAGGGACTTTCTGCCTCCACAGCAGAGAATTGTTCTTCCCTTCCAGCAGATCCCAGCTGACACCTCTAATCAAGCGCTCAGCTGCAGACGCGTCCTTCCTGCCTTGTTCCTCACAGCCCGCATGCGGGTGTGTGCGCACATCAGCGTTGTCAGCACGCTCACTGGCATCAATCCGGCAGCGCTGCCTGGCGGGGCATGAGAAGCGCCCCAGAGGTGCTGCAAGGTGTTAGCTGTCACCCCACCGCCGCTCACCAAGTTGACTGGAGACAGATGGTGCTGCCTGCTGGGTGCCTGGGGCAAGACGGCAAGCCCTGGCCCCCACTCTGAGCGTCACATCCAGGACAGCTCGCCAAGGTCCTCCGGCACGGCCATGTCTCAGCGTCGCGCTCCCATGCAACCTGCGAGCTTCGCGTCAGCATCTGGCTTTCATTCTCCCTCCCCGTGCACACGCGCTCATTCTTCCTCAGTGCCTTGCAGCTGAGGACCTCCAAAGTACCTGACAAATGCTGGCGGATCAAGCCTCCCTCCAGGCACAGATTTATTTCTAGCCCAGTTTCCTAAGGAAACAGGCCGAAAAGATCATCCTGTCCCTCTCGGTGGGTGTGTGCTCACTCCCCTCTCTTCAAGATGCCCTGAAATTTGATTGAGAGAGCAGAGGTCTCAGATATATTAAGGTCTCCAACAATTATGTCCTATATTTCCACAAATATAGGGTCTCAATCCTCTACCCACACACCTGTCAGTACTTTGGCCTGAGCTCAACTGCCATCAGGCACTTACGACCATCTGGGGCACCGTTGGGTATGTCCTCCCCACGGGGGCATTTTTAATCAGAGCTTTCAGCTCACTCGCTCATCCCTGCTAGCCTTTATGTGGATTACTGCCACGAAGGAGGCTGTCAGGCACGAACCACAACGTCTGCTTTACAGGGAGAGAAAATGAGACATCACCGAGTGGGATACACTGAAGCTTGAACGTCACATCAGTGGAGAAATCAGGAACAAAAAAATCAAGGACAGCATTGCGATTTTGTGCGTTTAACTTCCTAATAATTCCCAATTGGCATTTGCCTTTCAGCTTCCAAATCTTCCTCAGTTGCATTCAGAAAGAGGGAGATTTCACTGCAGACTGCAATTCCTGGAATCAGATACCTAAGAAATGCCCACCTAGGCCAGAGCAATGGGGCATCGCTGGCTGTGGCAGGAGCACCTGCGGCGCTGACCGCCTTCAGTGGTCCATTCCCCTCATCTTGCCACAGCATCCATAACTATTGAGCTAAGTCTGTTAGAGGGCACATCCCCCTTCCTATCCCTTTACGTATCCCATTCCTGAGCCTGCTGGCCACGAATTTCTCTAATCTCTTCTTGAGCCTGCTGGCGCTGCCTGCCTTCACAACAGGCGGTGAGGTCCAGGCATTCAGGACCTGCTGTATAAAGAAGGACTTTCTTTTATAGCTTTTTTAAACAGATCTCCTATCAGTTTCAGTGAGCATCCCCCAGTTCCTGTAGGGTTGAACAGCAACTGTAGGTAACAACAATTTGGTATTCATATCCTTCCTGATTTTGTAAACCTTGCTATTATCCCCCTTCCCCCCCCCCCAAACCTTCTCCTCTCCAAAAACCTGAAGTCTTTTTAGCTCATTTTTACGCTCTTAGACATAAAAGGACATAGTTTGGGCTGTGAGCGCCTAACCTGTGTCCCTAAAAGATCCAGTGTAAGCACATCTAACCAGATATCTGCCTTGACACTGAGGCAATTGCCCGAGGCTGGCGCGATGGTCACATCCGAGGAAACCAGTGAGACACATTTGGGGAGCAGGGACAGCTCCATCCGAAAGCCAGTGTATCAGCGGGTGCAGATTTGGCTTGCACCCATTAGCTTTTAAAAGCAGCAAAAGAAAGCCATTCTGAAAACGGCTGCAGGATTGAAAGGGCCACATGAAGAGCCTTTGCTGGTACAGTGTGCTTTCAGTTGCTTGAAGTTTGCATAGAGGTTTCACATCACACCACAGCACTGTCGTCATGTATAGCCTGACATTGCCAGAACTGCAGCACTGAGCATCAGTGCGTATATAACAAGTGCTAGAGATATTATCTGGATCTCCAGATGAGTTACATGAGGAAGTTATGATACTCCAAGCTAGCTAGACTTCTACAGCAGTAACAAGCAAGAAAAATGTTTCAGAAGTTCAGTGGCTCTCCCAAATACCTCAGGCCTTGGAAGGGACACAGGCCACCTGAAGATGATCCTTCCTGGATGTTCTCCAAAAGCTTCTGGTCCTGCTTAGTGAACTCAGCCACCCCACAATTATGTCCTTGATGCAGAGGCCAACAGCATCGCCAGCAAGCCTTTCTTTCCAGGCTGAAATTTAAAGAAAGGTATTTCAAGCATATGTGAGGTGTGGAGGAGGGGGGAAAGACAGAGGAGATTATACAGGGCTGGTATGAGAGATTTACCCTGGCAGAGAAATTCCAATTGTGTGACACAACTGAAAGCAAGCACATGCATTAACACATACCCCAGGAACACAAAATGAGAGAAAAGGGGATAAAAAGCAAATCCAAGGAATTAACACCACTCAAAGACAGGGTGTGATCCCACTGCAACCGCTCCACCAACTGCACCTCTGTTGCCACGCTGCACATTGTTGTGCATGGCCCTTTCCGGGACACTCATGGGCGTGGACCAAGCACTACAGCTGCATTACTGTCTTCTTTGTAGGTAGCTGCAGTGAGGCACCGACATGCAGCATGAAGCATATCAGCTTCCCAGCTACATGTGATGACCCCCAAAACCACAGCATGGCTTTCAGTGCTAAAATATCACACCTCCAAAAGTAACCTCAGCAGAGGCTGCTGAGCATCACGTGACATTGCTAGGTAGACCAGCTGGGATGAAGAGAAACAAGCGTGCTGGCAGCTGCTACCTTCCATCCAAATTACGTCAACAAATCTTTCCAGCGGATTTGTTACAGTGGTGCAGACTGTGAAAGGGCCCAAGTTAAATCTAAGATTCCTGCCTCAGATGTTGCTACTGCCCCTTGCCCTGGCCCTGACCACCTCTGTCTTCACTCCCCAGCCAAGACACGTGCAGAAGGCTTCGATAGGTTGCAGGTAACACCACTGCATCAGTTTAGGTTTGACCTGTATTTGGCAAGTGGGTAGAAATCCTCCCTATCACAGAAAAACAAGCTGAAGGAGCACAAGACAGACAGCACAAATGTGCCCCAGTGTATCTATCTGTCTGCACCGGCCCTTCCTGCCCCCGGAAGGGGGAGACTACCCACCATTGCCTCTAACATGAAATACCCCTGGAAAAGTTCCTAGCTCTGGAACAGCACCTCCTTCCCTCACACTGTCGCCACCAGGGTGGGCTCATGCTCAGCCGCCTTGGCACCCTTGCCATCTGCCCTCGTGACATTCGCCTTCTTCCACTGTGATAGTCAAAAGGCCACCTCTAGCCTCAGACACCTTTGAAAATGGAGTTTTCAAAGTTAGGAGCAAGGCTGGGCATGGAGCTTCTGCTCCCTGGCTACCTTGTCTGGACTCTTACAGCACCTTTACCCCCAGAGGGCAGTGAGTCCTCTCCTCTTCCTCCCCCTGTTGTAGCAAGTGACTCCATACTATTCCCGTCACTGGCTCTGTTCCCTGGCACACATCAGTGAGCCATCGTGGTCCTTTGAGCATAACAAGCAGCTCTCAGAGCAGTCAGCGTCAGGTTAAAAGACAACAAAAAGCTTAATCTTTGCCCCAAAGAAATGCTTCCAAAATTGCCTTGGAGTCCCTGCCACAGCGGGAGTGCTGCCCTCTTGCTCCCTGACCCTGAGGAACCTGGTGGCTCCAGCAGTGAAAGGTTTTAAAACATGCCTAGGCTGCTGTAGACACTTGCAACCGTAATTATAGCCAGGAAAGAGCTTGGAAAAAAGACCATCATAGAACGATGACAAAACTATATAAAAAATGCTTCACAGTGTGCCAGGCTCTAAATTAACCATCTGTAAGGGCTCCAGCTCAGGTATGTTAAATCCTTGCCCCATCCTTGCAATGAGTGTACCCTGGAGAGAAGCAGCTCAGGAAACCCTCAGAAATGCTAAGCAAGTCTCACAGCCAGGCCCTGCTCAGTGGGCTGTCAGCAGCTGAGACCCAGCTCCCAGAGCACAAAACCTCAGTGCCTGGGCTATGGCTCCAGGTCTCTCAGCTCGGTGGCAGTAACCAAATCAGCAGTCTCGCCTGACGTCTAGCTGCTGGAGCAGAACAGACACACGTGGGCATACACAAGCTGTCAGCAAGTGTTATGCTTGCAATGATCAACTACCAGTAATCTGTTCTGGAGAAAGCCCAGGCTCCTCTAAGGTTTCAGGCAAAGGGCACAGCCGAGCTGATGCACTGCCCGGTACTGCAGCACTGCTGGCCTAGCTAACGGCATCTGAAACAGAGAGACTTTGACTATGGATGCGCAGCATTCCCAATTGATATACACCACCTTCTCCTCTCCTTTGAAATTGGTTTGAATCCTAAAGCCAAGGAGATTTGCAAAGCAAAACAGCCTGGGTGCTTCCACCTGCCTCCCTGCGCCATGCAGCTGACAGCCAGCCGTATATCAGGCTGGCAGAGGAGGCAAAACTGACGTTACCTGGTTTGCAAACAGCTCACGATTTATTCTCCCTGCGCTCTTCAGAATTTAGGCTGCCCTCAAATAACGAGTCCACAACTTCAGCCGAAGTGGAACTTGAGAAACTTAGGAGCAACAGAAAAACAGGGGCCGGAGCAGAAACATTAAACCTAGTTAGCCTTGCCCTCATACAGAATAAGCCATAACCCAAGAGTCCCCGCTGAAGCCTGGGAGTCCTGACAAACAGCTTGAGGGAGAGAGAGCTACTCACCTGTGTGAGGATGCAATGCCAGGAAAGACAACGGTGCAATGGAGGAGGAGGCAGGAATCAGGTGGAAAAAACATTTTTCAAGGCCTTGACAGTGACACAGAACACTCCTACAGCAAGAATAAAGAAAAAAAAAAGTACTCCCACTAGGAATTTATGGGAGAACACGACTGTATATTTTACAGTACATTCTTATGGCCTCATCGGTCAATAATCTGCATTTAACTAAGTCCCTTCAGTGTGTGATGGGCCATAACGCTTGCGAAGCAGCTGCTACATGCTGAAATAATAATCAAGGAAGCAGAGAGCAGAGCTGATAATTGACTCTGCTAATGGGCAAGTCGGGACTTTGAGTTATTGATCAGATGCGCTTCAGTGGCTCAGCAAGAGCCTGATCCTCTGTGCCTGGAAGTTATCGATTTTGTTGTTACCCAGAAGGGGATCCTCCCCTCTACACACTCCTTTTTCAGATATTTACCTATTCTGGATTTCTTTCAGCTTTTCCCATGGGACTGGACACAAATAGACCCCTGAGACTGCCCAGCAAAGCAGCTTTTTCCCTGCCTCCAGCCTATCTGCCTCCACGCACGCAGATCTGCAATATCAGGGACAGAAATATGTCGTGCAAGGAGACAACTGCTTTCACCCCTCAGTATGTCTTCCTGGGACAATCTATGTCATACTTATTCCTTCCCATCAATTTCTTTTTCTTCTAGCCTTCAAGTGAATCCATCGCTTCCCTTTTCTGATCTTCCATCGATCTCCTCTCCTCCTCAAGTAACCTACGCTACACTGCAGCTTCTGCAAATTTCTCCATTTCCTTGGTGGTCACCATGCCACAGCTGACCAAGGTGCTGCACTGGCGCCTTGTCACCCCATGCCACTGCTGATCCCCTAGTCTTTCCCCACCTCATAGCCGATTTTGGATCCATAGCAATATTACACTTGCTGCACCATTAGCCGGATTGCTGCAGCTGTCTGTTGAACATGAACATGCCCTTGCAAAAAGCCCTCTGAAAAGCTAAATGCGTGATGTCAGATAGTTCTACTTTACCAGCTAATTCACTGTTTTGTTCAAAGAATTGCAAGAGTTCAGGAGATGCAGGTTCCTTCTGCACAATCTCTGCAGCTTACACCTCCTAGCAGTCTTACCCATGGAAACTTCCTGGACGATTCTCCTAATTTGATAGGCATTGCATACATTTGCATGTATGTCAAACAGGTCTGTAATTCTGTAGCTTATCCCGAAAGTCTTTAAAAATGTGAGTACAACATTCTATATCCTTACCAAATGCAATTCTTTTTTCTTTTTCAAAAGGAGAGGAGGAATATTTCTTTTAGAGGTGAGGCCCCTTCACCCTTATGTTCCCTGAGAACTCTTGGCTGTACACCGTCTGGACCTGGCCACTTACGGATATTTAAACAATTTATCTGTTCCAGCTCCTCCTCTCTCAGTCTGTGATGCCATCTCATCTCCTTTGCCAGAAAAGAGCAAGGTGAACGTCCTTCACTAATGTGAGCGAATTATTCAGCCCTTTGATAACATCTTTAGTTTCCTTAATTGCTCTCTTTTAAGAACAGGTGATTCTAAAGATTCTCAAATATTTAAGCAGACTTCCTGGTCTGAGTTACTTTGGAAATCATATACCATTTATATACAATTTATATTGCATGTCAATCATATACCATCATAAACAATTTATATGCCAGGCTTTTAAATACACAGACCAGGAGAAATGCTGTCTAGTGAGGAGCATGAAGAGCTTAGTTTGGGTTGTCTAAAGATATCTGTAAGGTGACTTAAGCAAGTACTTTTACAAAAAATCTTTAATAATCCAGTGGAGAAAGGGTAGAAGAAAAGTCAATGGCTGAAAGTTAGAGCCAGACAAACTCTTTTGGGAAATAAGCCACGTGCTTTTAACTGGGAGGATAAATAGCCACAATAGTATGCTCCAAGTGAAGGGCTGGAGTCTCTATATTGTGTTGTCATCATCATAGCAACATTATTCAAATCTAACACAGGCTGACAGGGTGAGAAGCTCTGCCCTGGCTCAGGTCAGCAAAAACGATCTGGTGGCCTCTCCAAATCCATATCCCAAGCGTAGCATCCCCCCAGCATGCATCACCTCACTCGGCTTCAGCTCCTTCCGATGCATCAGTGAGCCAGCCTCCGCCGGGGTCAGCCGTGCAGCATGATTAACAGCTGTGCAGCTCCCTAAGCAAGGTGCCCGCTCTCATGATCAATCCTCCTTCCTGCTTCCCACTGTTTTACACTGCCCTGGAGTCACCCGCTAAGGGAAGAAGGGGGTTGCATGCTGCTCATTGCTGCAGGCTACCAGCACAGCAGCATCTCATCCAGCCTCTCCTCCAGGCTCATTAGAACTGGGCACCGAAAATAAGAGACAAGCCGTGTCCCTCCAGCCACCCTCTTGCAACAAGCCCCCGAGGTTGCTCAAGGCCAGTTTTCCAAACAGGTGAACACCTGAAGAGAGCAGCATGTCCACCTGCACATGCAGATGGACCGCATTTTAAGGAGGTAGAGAGAAGACAGATAGCAATACACCCCCCCTCACTGCTAGTATCACCCACCCATCCAGCAGGACCAAAACAAAAAAGGGGTTACACTGCCAAGAAGTCCTCCCTGCTCCCCGCCATGCAGCTGCACCCCATCCTGCTCATGCAAGGCAAGTCTGTGTTGCTGTTCAGCAGCTCGGTAACCATAACAGAGAAGCTTAAGCCACCAGCTCACTTGCAAAGCTTTTAAGACGTGACTGAGGCAGCAGTGGCATGCCACCTCCGTCTCCGGGAACAGCGGGGAGAACCACAATAGTGGCGCTGACCTGTCTGTCACGCAGTGGTTGAAAGCAGCGCCGCCAGCAAGTCTGACACGGTAGCAGCAGCAGCCAACGGCTCCGTGTGGAAGTGGTTAGCTGCACCGTGCTTTGCTTTTCAGCATGCACATACTTGTGTGGCTGCAAAGGCTGGCCTGTTTGGCTGTGAAGGAGCAAGCCTGCCGGGAAAGTCAGCCTTCCCTGTTGAGAAGATCACCTAAAAAACATTACCTTTCTTTACAAATGCTGAAACACATGTACAGTTAAAGGTATTAAATGTTAGCCCGGAGAGTCCAGGACCTCTGTCTGGAGGCCGCAGTCACATTGAAATAACCCCGTGCTTTGCAAAGTGAGCAACAATGAGAGCCAGGAACTTCACCGTGGGAGAGAGTCTGCATCCTGTAGCATACCCATCCTGACCTAGTTTCACCTTTGCTGAGCTCACAAGCTAAGTAGATGCCTTTCCAGGCCCAGACAGAGCCCCTCAAAGTCAGCAATATTTTTCTCTCTGTAACTATCACTAATGAGGCTGAAAGTAATACTGCTCTTCAGACATGATTCACTTTGACCCACTGAGATGTGGCAGGGTCCTGCCAGAAATAATGCTGGGTTTGACCATCAAACCAAAATCCCGAAGCAATTTGTTCTGGACGTGCAATGGCTTAGTGAGTCTTAACATTTTGAATCAAATTATGATTTTACTTTGAATTTCCTGTAGATCACCTTACAGCCTTATCATCTGGCTCTTATCCAGAAACAACACAAAGGGTCTTGGTTCTTGGATCACTCGCTACTGCTTTGTGGGCCACAGCTCTGGAGCCACTGTCCGAGCTATTCAAATCTCTTTTCTTCAGTTCCTTCTGAACAAGATTTGATAACAGAAATTCACCTTAAAGCCAAGTCTGATTTCAGAGAAAAAGGAGGGATTCCAACAGCCAGCGGAGCTGATAATGAGGCCGCAGATAATGGGGCCAAACTTCAGGTGGAAGTCTGGCTCTCCTCCCTGACCACCATCATACCTCTTGGTGGGGAGGATCGGATAAGGCTGCATGCCCTGAAATCTAGCTGAAGAATCCGTATGTTGCATCCTCTGGTCAGCAAGCACCTGATGGACTCTGCTCCCTGTCTGTCTGCAGAAGGGAGAAAGGCTTCTCATCCTACTACAACCTGCTGGACGGTGGCAGATGGACCCATATTTCTACATCTCTCTACTCCCCTTCTTGCTTTCTAGCCTGTCTTTCCCATCTGATTGCTAGATGTTGCTCACTTGGCCGAGCATGTAGCTCATACAGTTGCTAGATTTTCATAGAGGCTCAAAGTTTTTATCAGGAGTAGCAAAAAGTTGAAGAGATGTTGCAGCTTTGCTGCAGCTGACAGAATGCTGAGTAGCAGCAAGGAAAACAGGGTCTTGTTCAATTCACTTCTATGATGCATGGAAAGCTAAGAAATAACCAGGCAGGCAGGGGAGAGCCCGAGTCTCCGTATGGAGACTCAGGATGCTGAGGGCCAGCTCTGCAACTGTAAGACAGGGGAGATAGGGATTTTGAGAAGAAAAATGACATTTTACAGAAACCAATTTCCACATGAGCATCAGGAAAATACTTTCCAAATGCTACTGCCAGCTGGACAAAGCCTAACCTGGAAGATGTCTAAGTGCAGAGCTTGGGGCTGGTAGCAAATCATCAGGCTGGGACAACAGTCAGCCCTGGTGGCTTCACCCAGCCCCTCAGTTTGTCACTTCCTATGAGAAAGGAGAAGCTGCTACCCTACAAGGACAGGGACGAGGGCCATGTATCTAGGTACCTCATGGTTCCTGTTTGGTCAAAGACTTCCCATCTGACACTGCAATTACTTTATCCATTCTGGGCTTGCAAACAAACGCCACCGTCCCTTTCTGGTCACAGGCTCCTCTCTTCCTGGGTAATTGTCAAGGCACCTGCAGCACAACAGCCAGCTAAGCCAAGTACGTCCAGCAGAAAAGCGAATGCTGCAGACCAATTGCTCACCTCCTGTGGGCCGCACACGTGTTCCTCATGTTGCATGGAAGGACCCAAAGAGACCTATCCCATCTCCAAACTCCAGCTTTCCCTCCAGTTCTTTGTGTTTCCTCCCTGCTGCTCAGCTTCTGCCGTGTTTCCTCTACAGCAGGAGCAAATACAGCAGGATAGCCCCTTCCCTATGGCGAAGGACTCTAGGCCTTGTGCAGCTCATGCTCCCAAGCACCATTTCCCTCTGACCAAGGCATACTGCCTCCTTGTGTCCCTCCCAGGGCCCCCTCCCCCACCTTTCATGAGCAGGGAAACATGACTGCGCAGCCCCCAGTCTGCAGTTGCCCTGGACAGGAGAAGCGTGGTCTCCGCTTGCAGGCCTCTCCCTGCTTCTGCTCATCCACAGGAGGACTTGTTCCCTTGTTCATTTCCCCAACTGCTCCCGAAAAAACAGAGAATAAAAAGGAAGACCAACCTGCTGTTTTGTTGTCCCTAACCAGAACAGTACAGGGAGGGGGAGAGGACGTATTTAGAAGCCCAAAGGATTTTAGATATTCAACATGCATACCCCTTATTTTGGCAGGTTAGCAGCCTGCCGGTGGATCCGGAGTCCTCTTTGCCATTTATCCTAACCTGTCTTCTTATGCTGCATAGTAATCGCCCTTCATCATGAGATCACCTAGTTCATACACCCCCAATACCACACAAATCACCAGTCCCAATCCTGTTTCAAATACGTCACTGCTAATCTACCTATTGTAGATGAAGAGACAACAAATCACCCACTGACCAAACAGAGCCAGGAAAGTGCCTTGGAAAGAGTGTCATAAAACATTCCCAACATAGCAAAATAGACATTCCAGCTACAGGGAAACACAGAGTAGTTGAAAGCTGGTGCCAGTAGCTATACGTATATGTGCATCTTTTGCCCATGTTGTCTGTCCTTGTGTGAATCTGGAAATAGCTCCCCTCTGTTCAGCAAAGAACGTTTCAGCTCAGGAGAGCCTAACTTCAGTCACTTCAAAGATGACCAGATCTGGGGATTTTGTTCTGGATCACACTGTCTTTCATACTGCTCAACAGCATCGGCAAATGAGATAGAGGTGGAAAGGTCTGATCCACCTCTGAACCAACTGCCCCAAAGGCTCAGAACAAGTTTTTGGTCCTAATCCAATACTAACTTGCTCGAAAGTTCAGAGCACCTTATCAGCCTGCAAACAAAGCAAATGCAAAATTGAGAGAAATAAGAATCCCTTTTCTGTGCCAAAATTGAATTCAATTTTGTAGAGAAACTGCATATTCAATAACTTGGTGTCCCACGATCAGTTGGTTGCAGCCTGCTGTTTTCTTTCTCTAATAGGATTTTCCCAGCACTACTTACCTCATCGTCATTTCATTGCTGCTAAGCCAGGATTCCTAGACAATCTGCCCCACTTCCTCAGAATAACTTTCTGTCTATCACTAACAGGTCTGCATTATCCATATGTCCTCCAGCCTCCACTGCTAACAACAGTCTTAATCTTCTTCCTTTCTTCCAGTTATCAAAGTAACACTCTGAGGCAGGAATAGATGCTGAATTTCAAATCATTAGCAGAAAACAGAACCAATTGTGAAAAAAATAGCTAAGAATAAGCAATCTTACACGGGGTTAAAAATAGATTTTTATTCATTCCCACGACTTTAATTCTGTATGCAAATAACAGGCTTTGCAAACTCAGAATGGAAACGCACCTGGCTGGGAAGCCATCAGAGATGTCCCAGCACACGTAGATGGCATGAAACCCTCCCCACTCCCAGCTCATGCCCACAGCATGGAAGAAGGTGTGACCGGCATTGCAGTTGGTTTCACGGGCCTAGGACATCTCCGAGGGGAAACCTGACGAGGCTGGCCGGGCAGTCTGCAGCATTTACCATTACAGTGATGGTTAGTAGTCCCTGCTAGATGCCCAGGAGCTGCCTACCTTCCTCTGCTTCCTGCTGAGCTCCCAGAAGAGTCCTCCCGACTTCAACGGGTTGCACTGGGAGTCAGAACCCCAACCTCCTCAGCCTAAACACATGAGGAGGAGGCCTTTGTTGAGCACCCCAGGTTGAGTCAGCAGCCCTCCAAGCAACACCGGAAGGTAGTCTTCCTGAAGGAAGGCAGCACTTCCTCAGTCTTTTTGTATGGGAATAAGAAAAATGAAGGTCTTTGGGATTGGAGGCCATGCTCGAATCTGAGGGGGCAGGGAAAGAGTGACAGTGAATACAGCAACTGTGCAAAAGCTCACTTTGCCCCTGTGAATTCGCCCAGTGCTTTGTACACTGACAAAGGTCACAGGCCTTCTTAGGGATTTGAAAGCATCTGAGTACTGTCAGACACCTTCAGTTCCCCTCATCGGTCTTGCCGGAGGGAAGCAATTTCCTTTGACAGCATCCTTTCCACAAACATCGAACCGCTTCAAGCTGAAAACCACCACAAAATGAGAGGTGTGATTGCTGCCATCTCTAGCGTGCCCTTTTGATGGTCACAGCACAGCAGGCAGCGAAAATACAAAAAACCTGTCCCAAAACAGATAGAAAGAGGGGAAGGGGATTGGAAAATGAAGGTGGAACTCAGGAAGTACTAAGAAACAGCTGAACCTCCAGGAGATAAAGTGCATCTTCAATCTTCCTATCAGAGAAAATTTCAAGAAGGAATAGTTTCCAGCTGTAAGGGGAAGCTGAAATTCAGCAGTATTAAGGGATAGTTTTAGCTGCAGTCACCATTTTCCTAAGGATTCTGGCTCCAGCACATGTTTCTCCATCAGCGACTGTCTCCACCTCTGGGCATCCAAGAGCCAAGTGCACCTATAGCCCTGCTAAGCTGAAGGGTGACAAATGGGGGAAGTTGTTCTTACTGGCTTAACAGCAAGTCAACGGTTTCCATGCTGAACATTACACAAAGACAGACGGCTGAAATGCCTTGAGAGTTTATTCTGGCTGGGGCCCAGGGTGGTGGTGCTGGGGGGTGGGGGGATCAGAAAGGAGACATAACAACTGCATATAGATTTTAGAATTATTTATTCTTCAGCCTCAAAAGAGACCCCCAGAAATCCTATCATCAGTAGGCTTAAACTCACCATGTAGGGGTCCATAGTGCTGCTGGGGTATGTTTAAGGGGATCTACAATTAGAAAGAAGTTTGAAAGCCAAAATGAAATAAGAGACAATAAGAAGAGGGATAGTTGCTGCGAACAAGAGTAGCTGCAACTTAGCTACACAAAAACTTCTATTCCAAGTATAACAAACGAGAATAAGACTCTGAGTCAGACCTTATTTCTCCTATTAATTTGAATGGGCATAAAATTACAACAGAGGGGGAAAAAAGATATGCAAAACGGCCTTAGATAGCTTAAACTAAAAACAATTATTTACCAGCACACACAGTCACAGTAAAAGCAATTAGCATGCAAGATATTAACAACTTATCCTATCTTAAAAATGTCTATTGGCCATAAATAGAGGTGCACAAAAGACGGATTAGGAACAAATCTCAACCTCTCATGCCATCAGTTCTCAAGTTAATTATCTGATAATCACCATGGTGTTCATTTACAAAATAAATATCCCATGTAAATTTAAATCTGCATATAAATAGAATAAGAGTTAATTAACACAAAAATAAAGTGCCCAGCAATGTAAACACTCTATTGACTCCACTCCCCATTAAGGGAAAGTCTATTAGAACTTCGTGCTGAACTCCCCGATTGAAGCACTGGGGTCTATGCAGTCGCATCTACGCTTTCAGCAGCAAAACAACACACAACATTTTTTTTTTTTTGACTCTGTAAGTTGGTCAGCAAGAAGGAAGCACAAGAAAGCTTAGATCCCAATTCAAAGCTTGTACTTATTTCTGCTGCCACCAAATAAAGCACATAAGCCTCCATGGAAATCACATGCTTGCATCCTGAATGAAATAGGGATAAGCAAAGAACATGCTTATTATTTTGCAGAATTAGATACACAACCTTCATTTTATACTGCAGTAATTCGTTTTCAGAAAAATCTGTTTCTATGGAAACTTATTTTGGGTCCAGCAGGGAGAGTTTCCGTTTGATTCTCACTATTAAAGTCAGTCGTTCCTCCTGTCTCCTTCTGTGAGAAGACGTTCTTAAAAGGCAAATTTCTGGTTTCTTTGCCTGTTCCTCCGCAAACTACTGTGTCTAAGTTCCCTCATTTGTTCAGCACGGAAAATTCTCAGCTATGCTATTGTGTTGGTGTGAAGTCTGTGAATGGAAAATGCTGTAGAAAAAGAAAGGATAATCTCAGAACTTCATCTTGTCTAGCTACCTACAAATTAATATGATTTACTCTACTCAAAGAGGATTCACATAAATCATTTTCAGAAAAGGCCTTGTTGGGTGGTGGAAAAGGAAGAGAAAATGAGAGGGGTATATGCCTCTTTTGCTTCTTAGGCAGTTAAATGTACAGTTTTAAAGTAGCTATAAAATAGGAACATAAAGAACAGCCTCGCTGGGTCAGACCACTTGTGTCCTTACCCCATCTAAACGGTGGCCAGAAGCACAGGCCTAAAGTAGAAAAAGCAAGTAGAGCAGGCATAGGTGATACGTCTCCAAACATGTATCAAACCACAGCTCAAGGACTTACCAAGCCGGAGACGGTTACTTCACCGTTAACAACGCTCAGTAGACCCCCTCTTGGTCATTTTTTTCCCTGGAAAACAAATACAGTTACTGCACAATATCCTATAACAAGGAGCTCCCTGACTTAATTTCATGTTGTGTGAAAACCTTGCTCTTTTTCTATTTGTTTTGAGGCTGCCACCAGCTAGCTTCTTCAGTGTCCTTTAGCTCTCGTGTGGGAAGGGAATGAAAGACTGATCGTCATCCATCCTTTCCTTGGCATTCAGGACTTCATAGACCTCTCCAACACCTTGGGGTGAGGTCTTCCTTCTGCAGACTGATGGCTGGGGTGCCTCAGCCATGCCCCTGAGGGAAGCTCTGCTGTGGCTTTGGTCAGTCTCTGTTACCCTTCCCTGAGCCTTTGCTAGCTCTGTTATCCTCTTTAGGGGTGGAGGAACAGACCTGCACAGAAATATGGGTGAGCTACAGATCTGTACAGTGGCAAAATGATGTTTTGGTCTGTATTTCTTTCCTAGTAACTCACAGGTTTTCTTGCTTTCTTGACTGCTCTGAACATCAGGCTGACATTACACGCTCCTAGTTATTCTCACACCAAGATCTTGCTCCTGAATGGCAATGGTCAGCTCAAAGCCCATTGTTTTATATGTGAAGTTAGGAATGATTTTTTCCCCCACTGTGTTTCCCCTTACAGTCACCTACATAAAATTTCATCTGCTGTTTCATTGCCCACTCAGGCTCATAAGACCCTTATGTATTTCCTCACAGCCAGCCCTTATTCTTACTAGCTTGAATAACTTAGTATTATCAGCAGACTTTCTCCCCTCACTAGTCGCCCCCTTTTCCAAGCCATTTATGAGTCTGTTGAGCAGCACAGGTCCCCATGAAACATCACTGGTGACCTCCCTTCACTGTCAGAACTGACTACTTAATCTTATTTTCTGCTTTCTATTTTTAACCAATAATTCATCCATGCAAGGATGTGCCTGTCTAATTCCATCATTACTTAGTTTCCTTAAGATCCTTTGATGACGGACATTGTTGAGAGTCTTTTGGCTCCATGCAGACTACATCAATCAGATTTTTCTCCTCTGTGGGCTCACAGTCTCCTTCAAAAAACTCTAATAGATTTGTGATTCACACCTTCCTTTTTCAATAGCTAGCTCATTTTTTTCCTCCCATTGAAGTTAACCATGTGCTTGATAATGGCAATCTTTATTACACTTTCTATTAATTTGCTTGGTGCAGATGCCAAGCTTCCCAGGACCTCACGGCTGGTTGGCCTTGTACAATAGCTTGCAAAGCCATTCAAGACTCTGAATAGCCTCTTGAGATAAACAAAGCAGCTCTGGCTTGATCCTAGGGCCCAAGTGCCTTGTACTAGTTAAAAGTTTAATAAATAACCCTTTAGACTTTCATTCCTCAGTCCAGACCAGGTCTTTGCCCATAACAGGGACTCAACAAGACGTGGTTGTCCCATGTGAGCTATCAGGATCCCAGACCCCTGCTCCTGGCTCGATAACCCTGCTCCCAGGAGCTAGCAACCCTTGCACAGCCTCAGAGCCTCCAGGTCTCCCTCTGATCCAAGGGCCTCACGAGCAAAGTCTCAGCACCTACAGTCTCACTGATGTCCAATTAAATACCCAAATTATAGCATGAAATGCACTATTTAGCCTTCCATACCCTTGCCCAGCCTGGTGAACAAACCAAACTGATGTTCACACTTGACGACCTTGCTTTGCTTGCACAATGTGCCTTAAAACATAGACGTGTAACAACAGGACTGTACATTCATAATTTTCTCTCTAGGCACGGCAGGGTTGGGGCTTAGCTACAGGGCAACTTTCCGAGGAGGAAAGCAAGGGACTTCGTGCCACGCTGATGGTGATGAGAGTTACCCCAAGATACTCACATCCTTCCTCCCCATCGTTTCAAGCCTTCAGTAATTCCTCTCTGAATTGCCTGCCTCTCCTAACATTATCAGGCTGAGGCGTATGTCCCACTTCATTAAGCCTATAAGCTAGTGGCTGGATGATATCTGACTTGCATCCGTTTGCAATTTAAAATGGGCATTTGCTTCAGATCAAAGCGGCAGCGGCAGCAGGAACAGAAATGAGAATCTCACGGTCTCTCTCTCTCCGATCTCATTGCCACAGT
Organism: Struthio camelus; assembly: GCF_040807025.1. Lineage (NCBI taxonomy): Eukaryota > Metazoa > Chordata > Aves > Struthioniformes > Struthionidae > Struthio > Struthio camelus. The sequence continues at coordinate 106,211,320 of NC_090942.1, read as the reverse complement.
ATGTCTCCCTCATTACCAGCGAAATGAAACGTCTTTACAGTTCAGGTTGTCTGGGCCTTTTATCCCGTGGCCACCGCGTGAGGCATTATTGCCGCATTTAACAGCGATTGGTCATGGCCCTTCTCTTTCATTTCGGACAGTGTGCCTCTCCTCGGTATTAATGCCCTGTAAGGAAGCTGCACAGAGCCACTGCCCCTCATATTCTTCCACACTGCTCCCAGCACTCACCAATCTATTGCATGTTAAAAAAAAAAAAAAAAGTTTCTCCCACCTGTGAATTTTCACGCTCAGTCAGTGCTCCCAGAAAACAAATGCTGCCTCTGTCTCTGACGAGCAGGTACAGCACACACAGGGATGGAGATCACCTCCCTCATGCCCTGTGGTGGGGAGGGAAGAGGTTGCTTTCTCTCAGCTGAATTTAGGTTCTGTGGACCTGAGGGTGTTGACACCCCTGCTGCAATGCTTGTGCTTAGCCCCAGTCCGTGACCAACCAGGGTTTGGTCCGTCCCAGGCTTGGCTTGTGGGTCAATTTCGCTAGCAGTGCTGCAGCCCAGCCTACCACGCAGGCTTACCAACCACAGAAACCAAACCTCAGATCACCTAACATAGTCAAACGCAGCCCCATGGGACCCTCTGCTCCGCTGCACTCACTGCTTCATAGCCAACCCCATGCCACTTTTGGTGATGCTCGTCAAGGAAGGGCTCAAGAGCAGCATGAGTGGCAAAGGCAAACTCCCTCTCGCTCCCCTCGCTTCGCCCAGCGGTCCTGGCACATGATTTGCTCTCGGCACCTTGCGGGTGGAATGAGCACGGTGCCAAAACAGAAATACCCCCTTCCATTTGGATTATTTTTTAAATGACGCTGCACCAGGAAGTGAGTGGTTTGCAATTGTAGCAGCAAGCAGTGCAAGCGCTCATTGATCCATGCATCCCTGGAGAGCTCGCTGGTGCTGGCTGTAAAAGAGAGCTCAGCTCCATGCTAGCATTATTTATAAACGTGTAGTTCTCCCTGGAAACATAAGGGAAAAACAGTAATGAATGAAAGCAAGAAAGCTTAGCTGAGTACATGCTCAAATTTGTTGCTTGTGGTTTTCCATTTCCTGTCTGGATTGCAGAAGCGAGTACTGTCTGGACCTTGTTTTCCTGTTCATATTTCTAAATAGGACCTGCTAAGGAAACGGGCTTGCATTTAGTTTAAACAACGTCCATAAAAGGTTTTTTTGTTTGTTTTGTTTGTTTTTTTAAATGCCCAAGCAGGTAGGGGGCCATTAATCTGGTCAGTCCCACAGCACCGCAGCCAACCTCTTTGCTGGAACACCCAGCCAGCTGAAAAGACACTGAGCTGGTACCTCCTGCTTGCTGTGGTTGCAAAGCAAGCCAGATACTGCATTACCATCCCCATATCCTTCCCCCTTCAAGCCCCACTGTTCGTACCAGTCCTGCCTTGGTAAGTAAGTGCTCTAGAGCAAAGACCGCCTTTTCCTGCCCTGGGCAACAGCGTGTTAATCCTGTATCACTTGCTGGAAGAAAAGAGGGAGGAGGCAGAGAGTTGGAGGAGAAGGGGCAAAAACAGCTGTAGGCACACACGGTACAGCAGTTTCTTAGCAGTTAAGGAAGGTTGAGGGTCTCAGGAGTGATTCTTCCTTGTCATAGACTCCAAAGACCAAAGCTGAAGGACACATGAAATAAGCAGGGGCTGCAGAAAACACAGCTGGAATGCAAAATGGCATTAAATGAGACCAAAGCATATATCAAAACTGCATCTTTTAGTTGTAGTTTTTAAATATTTTATCACAGGAAGAAAACTAAATGTCAAATTTCAGAACCAATTCAGAGTTAACAGGAAGGAACAAAGATGCCGCTGGAGAGGGGAACATGCCAGGAGAACTGCAAGTCATTGGTTTCTAAGTAGTTCTTGAAAGTCTGGAAACCTTCCTCAATAACCTTCCCCTGGCAATACCAGGAAACCATGCTGCTGAAGGGGCCTCTGCTGCCAGGGAGCGGGGCTGGACAGCAACCCCCCAGCCATCAGCTGCAAGAGGATTCAAAGCATCTTCTCACTTGCAAGGTGCTTCCCATGGTTCTTGCAGCAACTAACTCCTCGCTCCACAAGGGCTGGAGCAGCCTCACAGCGAAAGGTCCTCAGCACGCCCCCGTTCAGGTTACAGTCATTCGTTTCTCTGTGACCATTACTGCCATTGCACAGTGTATAAGCTGCATGCACGGGTGTTAAACACCGGCCTTGCTCCTGCCCAGAAGCAGGTGTCATAGAAACCTTCTAGGCAGGCAACGCAATGGTTTTATTCCCTGCTGACCTGCCCTCACATCATCCGTCTTTTGAACAGAGGAAGCCTGCCAAGCTGCAGGTTTGTCTTGCCTTGATTGAAAGGAAGCCGTTCTCTCCCCTTGTACTATGATTTCCACAGCTTCCCTCTCGATCCTTTTGGGAAATAGGAACTCCCTGACTGGAGAGAGCCCCACGTTGATCCCTGATAGCACAGCAACAAGCAACCTCCCAGACCCAAGTTTTCCAGCACAACCCAGCTCTGGTATTTCTACAGCTGCTTGTAAGCACTTTGCAGTTGATTAATTCCTCTTGGATCCTCTCTACATTGCCTTGTAACTCCATTATGCTGCTTCAAAATATTAAAAAGGACCAGAAGGACCCTGGGTCTTCCCACCACATGCTGCCCCTAAAGCAGGAAATTCCCTTGGCAAGGGGATATTTTGGGGAGGCGATGTGACAGGAGCACTGCTGTGTTGTAGGGCCTGGACTTTTGCGCTATCATTCCCTGTGAGACTATTACAGCTAAATATGTGTATTTATCAGCTGCTCTATTTTACATCAGAGGCTGGACTTGGAAAAAGGTGGTGATGAGGGTAGACAAAGGTGGCCAAGAGCCCTGGCAGCAAAATCAACACCTTCCTCCTGACCTAACATACACACACACACACACAGACACACACACACACATATTCTCTCTCCTTCTCATGTATTTACCTCAGCCAAGTAAAATTTTCTTTTTAAAAATAGGACTGTTTTGCAGCTTTTGCTGTGATAAGTTACAACTCTTTCTAAGTTCACTCCTGGAAAAAAAAAAATGCATCTTAACAATTACAGCTGAAACATTTGGCTGCAACCCAGCAAAGCCAGAGGGAAAGAAAGAAAGAAAAAAAAAAGGGTGGGTAAGGGAGAACTCACCACTGAAAAAACACACACATTCCTCTGTCAGACCCTTTCATCAGGGCTCTGGGCACGCTTTATGAACTTAAACCGAAACCTCTCAGCCTGCACGAATGGAAAGCTGCTACTTAAATAGGTCTCTGGCTAGTTGAGCAAAAACAAGGCAGAAAAGAAGAGAGTGTCCTGTTGCTGGAGGACCCTCCCTCTCTGCCCACCTTCTTCCCCTGATCCACCAGAGGTACCATCTGCTATTCCTGTAGAGTCTACAGATTTTTCCACAAATATCAGATGCCAGTGAAGATGCCTCCACAGACCAGCAATGGAGGGCTGAGAGGACAAAGTCAGGGATGCCCCAAGCCCAGCGCTATCACGCCTGGGGCTTGCGCTGCTTACAGCGGCTGCCTTGCGCACATAACTGCTGCAGCAAAGGCTCCCCCATGCCACCACCCCAATGCTCCCTTACTAATGGCAAGGGCTTAAATGAGCTAGATTTTTCAGAAAAAGCCTGGTCCCAGTGAGGTTTGTCTAGAGGCACTGAAAGAGCAGGCTGACAAGCCGTTTGCTCTGCTAGTGGTTAGCTGTGGTAGCACCTGAGGAGGCATGAGACACCGAGTTACAAGAAAAGTGCAAAGTTCTTTTTAAAAAGAAGGGGGAAGCTAAATGCCTGCGTTACTGCAATTCTCAGAGAGACACAGGGACAAAGAAAGTACTTGCAAGCACCTAGAAGAAAGCAAGAAGAACAGAAGTAGCTTTTTTCTTTTTTTTGGTCAAGAACATATCATGTCAAACCTATCTATTTCTCCTCTGCAACAAAGTAGCAGGCCTTGTGGGAAGGGATAAACAACAGACATCATATAAACTTGACTTTCGCAAATCTTGATTTAGGCTTCTAAAGTAGGCTCCTGAGGTGCTCTTGTGAGCAAGATGAGAAAATAATCCAGACGAAAGTTCAGAGGGAGAGCACTATACTGGTAGGTAAACTCTGTGCAGAGAATAATAATTATTCGCAGAGAATAATAATTATTCATAGCTTATGGTCAAAAATAGTTCCTACTTTCTATCCACTAGCATACCTACATCTCCTTTCTAGATTCCCTAGTTATGAGCTGGGCCTCAGGCAGCAGATGTATGGCTGGCTCAGGGCTGCCCAGGCCGGCCGACAAAACTACCGCACTCGCGTTACAGCCTTTCCTCAGAGCCTTTCCTCCTTCATTCAGCTGTCATCTTTCACGAAACTTGTAGAACCAAAATGTCCAGGGAGCATCTACTTCTCCATCAAAACAAGCTGAAATTGGTCCATGAGTTAAAATGTTTTCAAGAAGGGACTAAGAGAAACGGATAGCAGGATCCTTAGCAAACTAGGATAGAAGGCTGTTCAACAGGCCCATGTAAAAGGTGCTACAAGTAGATAGGAAAACCAACAACCTGAACACATAGTGGAGAAACAACTTGCTAGACAGCAAATCTGCAGGAGAGGAGCCTGTGGATTGCAAGCCAAGCACAAACAGCCTCCCACTGTCATACATGCACCAAAAGGCAAACATCCTACTGGGATATGTAAACAGGGATGCAACCCACAAGGTTGGGGAACAAAAGCCTTCTGCAAAGCCGCAGCCAGTGCTCCATGTGCAGTGCTGAACACTCATGCTGAGGAAGGCATGGCGGGGTCAGGAGAGCTGAGAGAAAAGCTGCAAAAGGTCCAGAAAAAACAGCCTGCGGGAGAAGGCTGAGCAAGCTGGAGCCAGTCAGTACAGAGGAGGTGGCTGAGCAGGGAAACAAGAGCAGTAATCTTTAAACTTATGCAAAAAGTGCTTTTTAAGGAGAAAGGGAATGAACCGTCCTGCAACTCCTTCGGATCCAGGATAGCAAGCCTTTCTACTTGTAAGGAAAGTGAAGAACTTGAACAGCTCACCTATAGAGGCTGTGGTGTCTCCATCCCTCCCTCCCTCCCTCTGATCAAAGAATGTGTTTGATAGATATCTGCTCTGATTTACACACAGTTGCTTCTGCCTCAGGCTGTTGCTCCAAATAATGCCCTGAAGTCTGACTTTACAACTCTTTGGAAATGTGGCCCAGCACCAACAACATAGCAGTTTGAACAATCATGGGTTGTGTACCACTTGACTTTTAGGGGACTGAATTGAAACTTCCCTTCCTCTAATGCATCATACGGCCAGCTTTCAGAGAGCAGAGCTCGTCAGTCTTGAAAGGATGAGTCTGGGCTGGATCCCAGAGCCATATGGGAACTGCCCCACAAACACACACAACTTTCCCAGGAGCAAAAGACTTCGGAGGCAGAAATGCCTTACTGGCTTCTAATACTGAATTTCTAGGGCATAGTCTGAATATGACAGTGAGAAGAGCCTGTTCATCCTGTTCTTTCCCAGATCCAGCAGCAGCAGCAGCAGGGATACAAATGGTATTGCAGCTAGCCTAAGAGGCATACATTCAGGAAGGCACCTCTCCAGGAAGGAAGGTGTAGGGGTTCATTACCTGTCCAGCACCCAGCCCACAGACCAATAAGACCTCCTCTATACACAGGTGAAAGCCCTTGGGATTTATACACCCTTTCCATACTGCAGGACTGTAAGGCAAGCCCAGGAGGCTGCCAGAGCTGCTCTCCAGGCAATCGGGGGCTTGGTACCAGTTCTGCAGCAGCTAAGCTCATCCTGAGAAGTGCCTCCAGTTTACTCAACTGCTACATTATGCACATAATCCTTTACAGACAAAGGCTGTCCTGCTTGCAGCCAATATATTACATGGTACAACCTGGACGTTGTACAGACTGTACAGGTCCCAGCTGCACAGCTCACTGACTCGCAGACAGCCCAGCCATGAGGGGCCGGATGCCGTCTTCTCCTGCAGCGGTTGCAGCAAAGGAAGGAGTTGTGACGACTTTACATTCTCATCCAGTTATACTGCTGCCTCCAAGATGAGTTGTTGTTTGCACCTTCCTTCTTGGACCTAGACTACATGTACAGCACTTGTTGGGTCAAGAGGGTTTCTCTTTGATGGATAGCTGCGGTGGTCCTGCCACAAGACTTTCTTCAGCCCTAGCCAGACTTGCTCAGTCCTCATCTTTTTGTGGTGGGTTTGTGATGAAGACTCACTTTCCTTCAGAGAAGACACTCTTTGCCTTTCTCGGAACTAGATGGGAACAGCATCTGGGAGCTTCGCCAGCACCAACGAGGTATGCACAAAGGCAAGTGCAATGCCTTAAGCAGGACAGCAACGGTCAATTTCCAGTTCTGCCACTGGTTTTTAGTCTGCTCACTGCTCATATTTTGTCACGTCTCCTAAAACAAGCAGCAATTCAATACTTTTGTGCCCCAGCTCCAAGGAAGCTGTTATTCCCTTATACCTGTAAGAGAATAACAACACTTCCTTTCACACTGGGGCTGGGGGCAGACGCACATAACCATAATGCAAGGATCTCACATATACAACAATGAACAGGGTGTCAAATAGGTGGGCATCTAACCTAAGAGACAGAAACACACATTACAAAGATCCGTTTTGCTAAGTAATTCTCAGCTGCTTCATTCCACAGAATAAATGTGCAATTTCAGAAATTCATTACAAGAGCTACTGAAAAACAATACAAAGCCTCACTGCAAGCATCCAGTCCTCCTCAGACAGTTCAACTCCACTCCTTTAAGTTACACTTGTCAGTATAGACCAGCTAAGTTTGCTTGATGTCTTCAGTCCTTTGCAGTTCCACCAGCTGGTCGTCTTTGATATCGTCCTTTCTGACTCTCCTGAATTTGAGGTACCAGTAGAAGCCAGCAATGGCCAGGAGAAGTATGAGAACCAGAGGTAAGTATAGGATAAAGTTCAGCAGTGGTGGAGACGAGCAGATCCTGGAGAAAACAGTTGACTCTGTAGGGAAAAAAAAAAAAAAAAAAGAAAAAAAGAAAGAAAAAAAGAAAAAAGCAAGTGAAGCCCAAGCCAATTTGACTTTTCATCTCCTTCTCTTTCTCTAGGATAGATTGTTATCATTTGTTCTTCATTCTTAAATACCACCGATTTTGAAGAATTCAGACACCATTTTTAAGGCTACCTGAGAAGAAGGGGGAGAGAAACAAGGTAATTTGCCTCAGCCTCTTGCTTGAGAGGTGAGATGGGGCCCGCAGCTCAGTCTCAGCTGAAACATCCTAATAGAGACAGCACAGCTCTTCAGCTAATTCATTCCAGACCAGGCGCCATAAGGAAAAGCCACGTCCAATTCATGCCTCACTCCCTGCCTGACACCAGCTACAGTGGGGTGGTAGAAGGTTGTTGTAAGAGGCTCTACCAGAGCAGAGAGGGATGAGGGGAAAGCAAAGGAAATAAGACCAAGGAGGAGGTCTCTGTCCCCACCCTAAACCCTTGTTCCTTCCCAGTCCTGCTGTACCACTGTCCCATTTCAGCTGTGCTGAACTTCAGGCAGCTGCTGACCCCATCCCTCTCCCTGGCACCTCCTGCAGAATGGCTCCCTGGCTGAGGTGGAGGCCGCCTGTACTGCTGATTTGGCTAGTTTGAAAGACTGGACTTGGTCAGTTGGCTGCTAGCTGAAGAGCCCCCATTTAGAGTCCCCATTTTTGTCCTGGGCTCCTCTCAGCCACCCATTATTCCTGGCCATTAAAGTCTCCTCACTTGATGCATGACCCCGACACCAAAGGATGTTCTCAGATATATCTGGGCTATTGTGAAGGGTCACGTCACTCCTTTGGGTCTGTTTTATCCATCCCAAAGTGTCATCGCTTCCCTTAGTTCTCCTCTTTAGCCAAAGCCTATGCACAGGTGCTTTACAGTTACTCTGCAGAACCAAGATGAGCATACACGTTTGTTAATTTGAAGTTGTCCACAGGGGACCCACATGGTCTCATGGGCTAGGTGTGAATTGAGGAACAAAGTGAACTAGAAACTGCTCTTCTTTCTGGAAGTGGCTCTCCACATTTTCCCCAATTTACTTCTCTACCTCTGAAGTTCTGCGTCCTGTCCATGCAAATGGAAGCAGAGCTTATTATCCCATAGGAAAACAGACAGAAGCCTGAATTAAACAAATGCCTCTGCAGTACTAGAGAAGTGTCCTAACAGCAGCATCAGGGATTACAACTGAAGTTACTCCTGGTTGCAGGTATTAACCTTAGCTGTGTCCCCCCCCAAGACAACTTCCTCTAAAAAACGCTGAAGTCTGTGAGCTAGAGAGGCATTCTCAAGATATCTTCATCATTGGAGAAACATAAAACAGCAAGGAAACAAACAGCTAATCTCTTGGGTTTGTGAAAGCCATGAAAATGATTTGGCAAAAGCACATATACAGAATTTGAGGAGAATTTTCCAGCAGTTACTGAGCAATTTTAGCAACAGTTATTTCAGCCAGCAATGGTTAACAAGAGGCAGAGGGAGCTGATGAAGGAGAAATCAGAGTGCTACAGGGAGCCATGATGGACAACAAGATGAACATAACAGCTATAGGGATGAAGTACAGTGAACCCTTTGTTATGCAGGTGTATCCAGATTAGCCCTGCTCTAAGTGCAGAGTCATACACAATGCGTGACTCCATGCAAACCCACGCCAGTAGCAGGCCCACAGGAGGGCACCGCAGGTCCCCTGAGCATCAGTGGTGCTGGTAGCTGTTGTATAACTACAAGTAGGTACCCAGGCTGGCTTTATGCATGGCAACTGCAGTGCTACAGCATGAGAGGATCAGCACCTTCAGCTGAACGAGGTACAACACGGTTGATTTCAAAGTTCATAATTTTTCTCCACATGGGTCATCTGAGCCTCCTATTTCCCCAAAGAGTCAACAAAAGAGTATTTCTTCCCTGTCAGCTACCTCCCTAGAAACACTGAGCCTGTCCAGTTGAGGGCTTTGCTTTTACTTATTTGAACCTCTGCATACAGAACCCATCTCTATTTCTGTGGCCTGACACACAACCCAGCTTGCACCAGGAGGACAGAGGCTGTTCTTAGAGGCCTCATTGGAGATCAACAGGCCAGGAAAAGCACACCCAGAATTTTTCCCCCTGCATAGTTAGTATTCTAGTCCAAGTGGCACAGCTGAGAGCAGTTTTGTGCACCTGATCTTGCCAAGAGCACTCAACTCAGCAACATGCTACAGACACAGGAGTGCTCCTTTTAAAGCCAATGGCGTCCTCCGGCCTGCATCTGCGGTTCGCTTAGCCAGAGCTCTCAGTGCCTCATCCAAGTGCCACCTCCAACATTCATGGTGCCAAGCACCCAGTTTTCGCCTTGCTTAGCAAGTCCCCCCACTCTGGCCCTGCTGCACCCTTGCTATTGGAGCTGGCACCTCTAGCAGAGCACTACCATTGCCACCCTGACACACACCACCAGGGCCGAGGGATGCCCTCACATGCAGCATGGCAGGGCGTTACCTGGTGGGAGCGTAGTGAGCCTCGTGTACCCTGAGAGCGCCGACGCTTGCAGAGCCCAGGCCTCCCCCTTGCTGTCCTGCTGCCATTCCTGCACCTGGCAGTAATACACCCCGGTGTCGCTTTCCTCCACGCTTCGCAGCGTCAGGCTGAAGTCACCAGCAGCAGGGCGGCGGAGGTGCAGCCTGCCTGCCAGGCTCTCCTGAACATACTCCACCGTGCCGTCGCGGTGGAGGCGCAGCAGGGGCCTCGCACCAGCGCGATCCTCCCCGTGGAACCAGACGGCAGAGACACGGGAGGCGGGCGGGCGCACACCCTGCAGCAGGCAGCCCACTGTTGCCTCGGCACCCTCCCTCACTGAGATGCTGTGGTTGGTCTTTCCCACATCCAGTTCACTCTCTGGGAGGGGAGGCAAGCAGAAAGAGCAGTCACTGTATTGCGCCGCTATAGAAATGCTCCCTCCCACACCCGCAACCTGATGGAAACCTTCCAGAGCAAAGCATGGAGGATTTGGACAGCCTGTTGGAAGAGCCTCAGAGATGTGCATAGGCCCCCTTGCTCCTATGAGACATATTCCCTGGGGCATTCAGCACACTCTCTCTGTCCCCTGTTCACCACCTTCTGTTGTAATGCTTTATTTTCTTCCCCCGTTCAAATAAGTGACAGGGCATTCCTTGGACCAAAAGCTATTTAGGAACCTGTAACTCTCTGATCCAGTTTATTTAGGGTTGCCATCTATATGTTAAGTCAGGCTGAGGGAGAGGCAGCCTGGAAGTACTGAGCCAGGGAGACCCACCATGCACCCTAGCAGTGCAGCACACAAAATGAGAGCAGCTGAGCATTCAGACTTGTTCTCAGTGACTAGATGCACTAGGATAAACAATATCTTGCTTCAGGATGCTCAGGAGTGTCAGGAAAGGGCTTCTCCTCTATTCACTGCACTGCACAAGCGATCAAGAGCACCACGTGTTGGAGGGAAAAGGCCACTTTGTTATGAAGCATTAGACATCTCCTGCTGCTGGAGGCAAAAATACCAGCTTCATTGGTTTGGGAGGATGTGGTGAATCCTCCTAATTCCCTATTTCCCTTTGAAGGGTACTGGCACCTCCTGCCTCTCCATGGAGCAATGCCATGAGTCAAAAAATCCCTAAATCTCAGATCTACACAGGAACATCTGCTTCTCTAAAGCCCCGTCAGCTTAGGAGAAGAGGCTAGGCAGGGACCCTAACCTCCTCCTGTGGCACCTATGCAAGAGAGAACCATTTGTTTACCTGAGATCTTTAATTCCAGTGTGGTCCTTCCTGATTCCCCCACTCCGAGTTTGTACCAGCCATCTGCCAGCCAGAGCCACTCCTCTACCACACAATAATAGCCACCCTCATCTCCATGGTTGGCAGACAGGATCTGCAGCCAGAAGACGTCGCCGGAGACCCTCTGGCTCTGGAACCTGGACCTCTGCATCAGAGAGCTGAACTCAGCCCCATATTCCAGTATGTTGCTGTAGTTGGCCCTTACAATTTGCAGCGGGATTGCATCTGCTGGAGAAGATGGCAGGAAGTACCAGGTGATGGCCAACTGAGCAGTTTTCTGGGCAAACATGATTCTGCATTCAATGGTTGCATCAGCACCGCCAGCAATCTCCACAGAGCTCTCTTTCGTAGCTACCTGAAGCTTGCTTTCTGAAATGGAGAAATAAAATTAATCATTAAAGCTGTACCTATCAATACCGGAATGCTAATAGGAAAAAGCATATGGCTGGCCTGCGAGCCCTGCTGAAAGAGGACAGAGGAGGAGGATGCTCAGAGGACAAAGACCCGTTAGCTGGAGCAGAAGGGCTGGGCAGAAAGGAGGAGGAGGAACAAACTCACGTATCCTTATTTGCACTTCGAGCACTGGCTGGGAATTACTGGGTGCCATGGGGCAGGAGAATAGCAGAAGCAGCTGTCTGAGGAATCATGAGGCACAAATGGGAAAATTAAGGCAGACTCCGTGTTGAAGCTTGGAGGCAAAGCCTATATCTGAAGCGAACGCGTCAGTCTCCCACTGACATCTCCCTATCACTAGGCTCGCACACAAGTGACAAAACCAGCCCACGGCTTTGGAGGCAATGAAGAATAAGCGTCTTTTATCTCAGGGAGACTAAAGAGTCTGTGGATTTCGCTAACAGTTAGTGTCTCGTCCACTTGCTGGTTATTAACTGGAAGCCGTATAATGTATTTCTGAATGTCCTTTGCGATTATACCTGGTAATTGTTCAATTAAGCACTAAATAGCTTAAAGGGAAACTCCCAATCCTTCCTGCAGCTCAGCGTCCCTCCCCCGTGGAACAGCGCAGCAGCAGTCCCTGTGAGCATGGCCACTGCTTCTTGTGCAGCTCCCACTGCACGTCACCTGGTGCTAGCATTATTGCTTGTTCTAAAGCAATGGAAAGACTGCAAATCAATCTCTTAGGCCTTTCAATGCCTCTGTTTCCCCCTCAGGCTTCTACTTGCGTTCACTAAGACACTATTTCTGTCAGACGGGGCCAGTGGCCAGAGAGTATACACAGGTATCTACCCAAGGATATACAGAAGTTACTCAGCACAAGACATCCTTCAGGGTCTTAAGGGACCACAGGCTGACTTTTCATTCCTGGATTTTCCTCGTATATCTGCTCAGTAGCTGAAAGCACTGCGCAGTGGAGGCTGGGATGAGATCCTAGCTGCTTTGATCTCAGGTACTGTTTGAGGGTAGGGTAAAGGATATGCTGAAAGGAACGATCCTCCTGCCCATGCAGAAAGTTTCTCCTCCCACCCTGAGCCACATACTCAGAGAGCTCTCCCTCACAAATCCTCGCTGAGGGACGTGACTACGGCAGGTCCTGGGCAGAGCATGTGGAATGGGAGCTCCCCACGGCTTCTCTCACAGAGGCTAATAGGGAAGCTGGTATGCAAGAAGGGAAAGCCTTCACATTTCTTTTCAGAATCGCAAAAATATTTCCTGCTCCACCGTGATCTTTCACAGTTGATCCTAAGCCTCATCTTCTCCCCTGGACTTCCCTGGCACTCTGGTCCACGTCCCAGGGAGCTCCCACCTCCCATAGGTCAGAGATAAATACGTTTTCCAAGACCTCTGGGTCCTCAGGTACCCATTCAAAACAGGAAGTCTGCAATCTGCTTTAGAGGCCATCGCTGCATCTCCCGAGACCAGTCAATACAAAATACCCTCTCTGATGGTTCTTGACACCCCAACTATTGTTTCTGCCTCCCTTTCAAATGTGTCAGCACTATCTCCTTGCTCACTTCCACTTATGCTGTTTTCTTTGCACACTGTTGCCCTTCCTCCTGGAGGAGCAGGCAGGACCTGGGTAATACAGTGGATCTTTCAAAAACCACCGTGCTAATGTTAACAGCTCCGTGCGATCCAAAGCGCCGGAAAGACCTGCATCTGGGGGAGTGTCTTCTCCTCCATCCAGTCAGTCCTGAAGGCACCACCCCAAAGAGGGGAGAGCAGCTGTGCCAGCAGGAGAGAGTCTCAAAGGAAGCCAGAAAAACAAAACCTCAAGGTGATTAAAGAGATACTTTAGCTCACTAGTTTAATAGATAGTATTTAAACCCTAACAAGGACTAAGAAAACAGCCATCACCTAAGCTTGATTTGAACCTCAGACAGGCCTGATGAACATCTGGGACAGCTTCCCCATGTCAGACCACCAATGTATGTTTTGCCCTGTCCCGCCTCTGTTGCTCCTGGGCAGTGGCATGGAGAGCCTGCTGGCAGAGGCACCCCACACAAGGGGCCCTGCCACCTCGCAAAGCCAAAAGTGCTCCAGAAAAGCTGGCCATTTGGCCAGGCTAGACTAAAAAGTGCATCTCCCTCCAAGTGAACTCCACCTAGAAGTACTGTGGGACCTGAGATGGACATATACAACCCAGGCTCTGTCCCCAAACCCAGACAGGCTGCCAGCAGCGGCTCGGGAGAGAGCAAACCACCCAGGGAGGCCCCTCGAGGGAGTAGGGCCCAGCCTAACATCCACTGGGCCAGAAAATACTCCAGAGAAACAAAGACTACTATAGCTCAGAGAGGAGACGAAGAAACCACTGTTAAGAGCGCTCAATTTTGATGAGAAAAATTGCTGTTATATTCTCCAAAAAGATCACCTCAAGAGGAAGCCAAGTGCTCACTACAAAGCCCCTTTCTTTCAGCTCAGAGGCTCCTGTCACTCATACCACTACTGCTAAAGATCAATCACCGAAAAGGGCAGACCAGCTGCCTTCCTTTCCCTTTGGCATATGAAGAAGTGCGTCTGTTTTCTCTTTCAATTTCAATTTAATTAACTAAGCCGAATCTCTCGTACGTTGCCTTGCTTTGAACGGTGCCTGCTGACAATGCGCTTTCCGTGAGCAAAAGCACTCTGTGGCTTCCAGCAACCTGAGCGCAGGTGGCTGGCGTGCCAGGGAATGGCTCACGCAATGCTCCCAGCAAATCGCTCCAGCGCCGGAGGGAGTCCACCATGGGCAGCCTCGTGGGAGCATCACCTCTGGGAGAGGGCAGCGAAGTGCATTACGGCTAGCTCTGCATCTGCCTGCCCAGGACACTAATTATCAGCCCCCACCAAGGGTCGGATGCTGAATTACCTGAGCAGTTTGGAGATGGAAAGGATTTGTGCTCCTTCCTCCTCTTTCATGCACGTCCCTCCCGTGGGAGGCTCCAGGCCAGATTCACAGCGGCATTTCAATGTCTAAAGTGCCTACTGACACTGAGCAGGGAATCAAGTGCCTAAGCGAAAGTCAAGAACTTGAATATCTCCGTGGGCTCCAACCATGAGATTTTATATGTTTGGAAATCAAATGGTGATTTTCATAATTTGCAGCTTGATTTGCTAGAATTTAGCCTTATCCCATTGCTGCTAGATTAGGTTTCCTTCCCAGACTTGTGCTGTGCCTTCCTAAATATCCTTTCCTGGCTTATGCTGCCTTTCTTAGAGTAATAGTACTTACAGCCAGCAGTTATCCTCCCACTACGTGTGTTATTCCCCTCCCAATTCCCAGTGTCTTTACACTCTTGCAATATCCAGTAATGGCTGCAATATATTTGGAGCCAAATGTCCTAATATCTTCCTGCTCTGCTGCTACTGTCTGCTCTGCGTAGACAATCTACAATTACACTTGCTTTTCTTAATACCATTTACATTACAAATGTGTGCCCAATCTGCTGACTATTGTCACCCCAGCCTCCCTCCTGCATCACTGCTCCACAGCCTCCCCTCACACCAGCTGGCTATAATTCAGGTGTAAAACAGAGCGCCTCAGTACTCAGCTCTACAGGGGCAGGCAGAAGAACAGCAACAGAGCAGGAGGAGAGCACCATGGAAACGAGCCCGAACAGGGAAGGAAATGTGTAAGGTTATGCTACAGCAAACCCATCAGTTAAAAAAACATGGAAAGTGAGTACTTTCAGTTCACTGGGTTGTGATCCCTAAAAGCCAAAGGTTAGAGGAAGGAGCATGTAATGCAAGGAAAAAAAAAAAAAAGTAAGAACTTTCCTTTGCTGATAGAACAGATACAAGGAAAAAAATCCCCGTTTTCTTGTGCCTGCCTCCATAGGCTCAGAGGTTTTGGCCTGGCCCATTCCTTTAACTTCTCCAGCAGCCACAGCCACAATCAGGGCAAGCTGCCACAGCTCTACTGCCCGGGGTGGCGCGCATGAGCAGAGGGGTCGACTCGAGGAATTTGGTTTATTTATGACATCCCTCTTCCATAAGAGGAATGAGCCTGTGGCTCCCTGGGAGATACTGGCAGGCGCCTGGGAGGCACAGACCCTGCCTTTAGTCATGGCCATAAAAGGGCAACGGCGCATGCAACTCCTTGCTGCGTGGCTCAGCCCATTCTCCCAAGGGCAATACCTCCACGCACAGCCATGGCAGGCAGAGGGAATAACCCGCTGCGCGTCAGACCCAGCTCCCAGCCCTGAAGAAAGGTTTAGGTGCTTCCTGCAGGCTGCACTCCTCTGCTGAGGGGCTAGGCTGGGAAGAGTGGCCGAACACCTCAATACACCTGGGAAAGCTCAGGAAAACGAGTGGAGGAAATCGACCTCCTGGCACCCGCTCTGGGGCAGCAGGGCTGTCCCATGGCTCTCCAGAAGCCCGTCATCATAGCAGGCACCTCTCACCCCCCTCCCTGGTGCTCAGCTGGGCTTCTTGGGCCCATAGCCAAGGGGAAGGTTGGCCTTCAGGGGAACTTCTTCCTCCCAGAGATGAAACTTAAAGCCTAATGGCAAGGTTGACCCCTATATGACGGGCCTAATCTGCAAATAAATGAGTATCACCACTCACTAACCGCAAACTTGCCTCTGAGAGCACTGTTAAGAGCCGTGGGCACTGAGGAAGAGGCACGAGGAGCGGCACCGCCTCGTGGGGCCCAGGAGGCAACTCCATCAGGGGCATCCCAGCCCTCAATGGTCCCAGTAAGCCTTTGTTATTTTTGATGGGTTTGGACAAACCTCATAACAAGACACTGCTACTGAGGAAACACACGTAATGCCACTTACCTGGCAGGGTGACTTTTATCCCCACGGCATTAGACCTCACAGCAGCAGCCGGCTGTCCCCGCGGCGGCGAACTCCTGCTCCAAACCCCCACCTCACACCTGTAGGTGCCCTCGTCATCCACTGTGGCACCATGGATCAGCAGCCTGGAGGAAGAGGCAGCCTTTGTCAACTGGGTTTTCTTCAGGAAGTGCGGCTGGGCGGTCCCCCATGCCACGGTGCCATCAGGAAGGACTCTGACCAGCTCCTGATAGTCCCTCGTGGGTCGGCTGGGCTGGAACTGCCACATCACAGACACCGGGACCTGCTCGAGGGCATAGCTGGCGCTCAGCTGGCAGAAGAGTTCAAAACTCTGAGCGTATTTGACGGTGGCAGTTCGGCTTATCAGCACAGCGTGCAAACCAACATCTGCTTGAGAGGAAGAGAGTCATTGGCACTGGACTCCCGAAGCCCAGCCAGTAACTGCACGCTACGTCACCTTGCTGTCACCCCTGCCCACGAGGCACCCTCTCCTGCTCCCCCAGCCATCTCGCAGGCTCCCCCTGACATGGTCTGGACTTGCCTTATTTTCCAGCTGAATTCAGTGCTCTTGATGCTGATAGGTGGATAGCATTAGCTTCACTATAGGAGAAAAGCTTGATGCAAAGCCCGCTCCGACGCCTTGCCCCTCTCCTGCACGCGCAGTACCAACCCAAGGCAGACTTTTCCCTGCCATGTCAGTGCGTCCCCATGCCAACAAGCAGTACTCTGCCTTATTTTGCACTATGCAAATCTCGTCAGTCTGATGCCAGCCAGACTAAGGGTAACCCCAGTCCTACCCCCACTCTGTTCAGCCAATGCTTGCCTCCACTTGTGTCCTGTGATCACAGCCTGAGCCACGGGCGCTCTCCACCAAAACCCAGGCCCGTATTGCTCTTCCAGGCCCAGACCCACATCTTGTCCACCCATGCAGCGTTAGCGACATTGCCTGCCCCATGCCCCGCTCCTTCACCCCAGGCCCACGCAGCTCTGGGTACACCCTCTTCCAGGCTCATGTTGCTACACCAGTCTTCCCAGTCACACCTCATAGCACCAAGCTGGGGATTGCACTGTGCCTCTCTCGAAGCAGTAGTGCGCCATTTCAGATACGGAATCGCAGTGCTGTCTGCCACTCACCTCCTCCCTCTCCCTCTTCTGCTGTGCTGTTTGTTTATTGTTTTCACTCTTTGTAAAAGAACTACTACTGTGGCCCACCCAGTGGTCTAGGCACCCATCACAGAAATAATGACAGGAAAAAAAAATTAAATTACAGCCAAACCTGTCTCTCCATAAATGCATCCTTTCCATCAATCAAAAGGTGACAAGACATGGGCTCTGCATGCCTGGGAAGTTAGCAAATCAGTGCTCAGAAAGGACGCAGGAGAAGCAATCAGGTGCCAAAGCCAAGGGCATATCACCGACAAAGGCCACAGTGCAATTCAGCAAGGGCTTTTCTTGAGCTTAATTACCCTAAGCAATTATGCTGATAGAACACATATTTTGCATTTGCAGTTAAAGGATCAGTTAGAAAGAACTGCTAAGCAAACCACTGCCTTCCAGATCTCCAGGTATTTTAGCAGTTACCTGCCATTTCCCTCTCTGAAACATGCTATGGAGGACTCGAAACCCCTGTTATAAGTGAGGAAACTGAGGCACTTCAGTGGCAAGCAACTGACCTCAGATCACCTAGCGACAGCAGTGGAGCTCAGCACGCAGACTTCATTCCTAGCCTTGGGTTCCCATCAGTGTACTGCCTTGCCTCCCATCACATGTGCATCCAGCTTGAAAGCCACCAAAAGCGGGTGGCCCAACTTACCAAGAGGGCTGACCGTCACTGCAGTTTCCTCAGCCTGCGTCCAGCTCTTGCCTTGGGACCACTCCACCACTTCACACCTGTAAGACCCGCCGTCGCTTGCAGACGACGCGTTGGCGATCACCAGGGTGAAAGTGCTAGAGTCTGCTTTCTCCAGCCTGATGCTGCCCTGCGCACCACGGTCCTGGTAGGCACTGCCTAGGGTCAACGAGCCGTCCCGCTCCATGGTGGCCACAAGGGCTGGTGGGCCCTGATGTTGCTGCAGGTGCCACCACCGCACAGACAGAGGGTTGGTCGTTCCCTGCACCTTGCAAAGGAAGATCAAGGTATCTCCCGCCATTATCTGCGCCGTGCTGGTGGACATGGACAGGTGCATGCAGCTTTCTGCAAACAACAGGTACTGCATTGGAGGGGACTGGTTTTTTTGTCATCAGAGAAAGCCAACGTATTGTTACATTAAACAGAGAGACTAGATAAAACTTGGCACCGAAAACTGAAAGGAATTGTCTGAAATTTTCAACTTTTTCTTATAACCTTTGAGAGTTTTTCTTTTTAATGGCTTTCCTGGGACACTGATACATAACAGAACATTAAAGAAATATAGAGTCCCACCAGGCAGATTTTACTTTTCCCACCACCTGCCACATCTAAATCATCATAGTCTAGCTGTGACAAGGAAACCAAGAATCTGCTATGCAGCTTTGTTAGAGTGGTTTCTCACAAGTCACCCCCCCCCCCAAAATAGAGAGACCACCCTAATGGAAACGACAATGATCCCCTTTAGCAGAATCTGTTATCCTGAGCTCCTCAAGAGAAGCAGCAGGGGCTGCTCACAGGTTTTTGTGCCAAAGACTTAGAAGTACTGGACATAGTGTCCTCAGAACTCTACCTATTTGTCCCAAAACTTGTAGCAGAGAGACCGAACTAAACGTTTATATTTGGTTGACAGTTGCTGCACTGTCATGCTAATGTTTACCAGAGCAAATGTTTTTCTCACTGTTACCTGCTGAAAACTGTGGCACATGTGCACTCTGCTACAAACAGCAGTTGTATTGTGGACAGGTCCCTATCAAGATTACGCCAGACCTGAAGCATTCCCCAGTCAGTGATCACCACAGGCTTCACCTAGAAGAGCCAAGTAGATTTGCTAACCTATTGGCTTCACGTTGACTTTGAGGTCAGACGACAGCTTGGTTTGGATGCTCCGAACGTCTCCAGGAGCCTTCTCCACTTCTGAAATCGAATAGCTGTACGTACCTTCGTCCGTCAGTCTCACCTCATATACGGTGAAGACATAAACTGTATCACTTTGCTTGAAAGCTTGGAGCTGCCGCAGTGTGGCTCTCTCCTCATATTCCTTCTTCCAAATCAGCACTCCACTTGGGTCAACCCTGGCCACTTCAGTGCTGTTGAGGAGCCAAATCACCTGGAACTGCCTGCCACGGCTGTTCTGGGCTCTCACACAGCAATTTAGCTGCAAGGTGTCACCTTCGGAAAGGGAGCTTTCAGCGGCAGCAATGGTCACATGGAGATTTTTATCTATCGGCAAGCAGAAGTAAAGTGGGTGTTGGTGGCCCTTTTCAGACTTCCCGGTCACCTGGCAGCTCCAATGGATACACAGAGGGAGAGGAGGAGGAGTTTTCTACTCAGATATTTTCTGTCATTAGGGAAGTGATCTAAATGGGAAGTTTTCACCACTGAGAGAAGCTGGTCAGCTCCAGACTCTAACTGTTGGTCACAAGGGGATGAAGCACCACTGCAGCCATGAAGCCAAGGCTCAGCCCTGTCAGGACAGCTAACAGCTTGGGGACTACAGCACCTACTCGGACGGCATTGAGCTGCAGTCACCCTGGCTCCGCTCAGGCATCCGAACCGTGGTCTGCCCTGACTCAAAGGTATCAAGGAAGGCTTGACTGCCTTGTCGCCTGGAGCTGTTCTGCATCACATAACAAATATCCCTTAAACCCGAAAGGGCTACCAAGGGCCTTTGTAATTCAGTGGCCATTTTAATTCAGCTGTCTGTGACGGGAAGTGGCATGCAGTGGCTTGCATTCAAGTTCCTCGTCTGAATTTGGCAAAGCTGGTTCTCCCATGCTGCAGATGTCACTGGCTACTCTGGGATGGATAAGAATGGCTCTCCAACTTGGAGAATTTTTGGATTAGTCCCTAAAACAAGCAGAAATTTCAAGAACTGTCATAGGATGCCAAGGTTTCAGAAGGAAGTAAGAATTGCTGAAGATTATCCAGCCTGCATCTTATTCCTTTTATCTACCAACTGCATGTGCCCAGCAAAGAGGATAGTAACAGGGGGACCATAAAATAATCTTTAACTTGGTGGACCTTCTTGGTCAGTCAGCCACACCTGAACTAAGGGTCCCTGTCTCTGGGTCCTATGATGCGATCCACCTTCCTCACAGGGCATTCAAAGCCTTGGCCACTAATATCCCCAGGCTGCTCGTGTTGGCCTGGATGAGGCTCCTCCAACAGTTCTCAGAGATGGAGTGTGGCTGAAGGCAGAGACCTTCTGGGGCGCTCTGAAACCCCACACAGAGCTCCCGCAAAGTAGTGATGCTGTGCAAAAGCAGAAGCTACAGCAAAGCCCCTGCTCCCTGGGCAGGCAGCCTGTGTCATGCAGCCTGCATCATGCTGCTCCATCTCCTTGGGCTGCTAGTGTACCTCCCATGTCTAGCAGGAGGGACAAGGCTGTATGCTATGGTTTCAAGGTAAAACAGAACAGCTCTCAGACTGCTAGGAGGGCTCAAATAATTTACTGAAAACAAATTACCCTGTTAATTTAAACATTGCTTCATAAACAATTCACGAACAGGAATCTCAGTCACTGCAGATACGTTTGGCATCCCCAAATATTTGCGTGAGAGTTTATAGAAACCATTAGAGCACATGGCCACGGCTGGAGCAGTGGCCCAGTCTCGCACTGATGGGGCGCTTGGCCCCAAGGCTCCGGCTCTCCCATGTAGCTCTGGAGCAAGCCCTGCAGACACGACTGATGGCTTACGTGCCTCCATCCAGTCATCCCCTCCACCCCCACCCCATCTAATACAACCATCTGGTTCTCTTTTTACAGCTATTGCCATACTTCTACTCTGGACAGGTGCTACAGTCCAAATATTACACTTTCACAGGGTTTCTCTGTTTCTAAATGATTGTCTGGCACTGGTACCTGAAGGCACACACCACCAGGCACGTCGAACCCTTTTAAACAGGCGAATGCAGAAGAGCATGCTAACTACAACTGCTCACCAGGCAGCAGCAGGCGTGGAAAGCCATTGCTCTGAACAGTGTATGAGAGGAATACAACTTGGCCAGCTTTCAGGGACCAGGCTCTCACAGGGGGAGACAGAACTCGTTCCTGGTGTCTTGCCCTCACTGAGCTGCACCCACACCACATGTTCCTTGCTCATCTGTTTCTTTGGTTTCCTGCCCTGACTCACCGCCCTCGCACGCGATACCTGCTCCCCTCACCGCACTTGCTGTGCAGGCTCCTCCACTACCCGCTGTCGCCTCCACGCTCAGGCCAAGCCTCGGCCACCTCGCTGAGGTGGTTACCCCCCCAGCCCTCTCCACTGGCTTCCTCACATTCAAATACACTGTTTAACTAAAGGGTTTCTCTCCCACTTTCCTTGCATTGCCACCCCCCCAGACTCTGTGGGGAGCCGAACCCCGTGTCCTGAGCTTGCGTGTCCTCGCAACCTCCAAAGCCTCCTCCACTCTTGCTGCCTTCCTGCCTGCCACTCTGCTGTTTGCAGGAAGCCCTTCATTCTCCGCACGATGCTGGTACCCACGAGGGCAACACTCTCGTCAGCCTCCAAGTCCTTTTTATAATCCCCTGGGAGAGACTTACTCATTTCACTACACATCACTGTATATTTTGTTAAAGGGCTTAGCTTTGATTAGACAGCAGCTTTGCCTTGGCTGCTGCATACTAGGCGAGGTGAAATTTTGGTGGGAAAGAAAGATTTTTCCCTTCCTCTGAGCACAGCTAGCCACATATACGTGGAGAAAGCGCAGGGTGAGGAACCACAGCAAGCAAAGGGCTTGCAGCAGGAGGGAAGGCTGGCAGGGCGCTTGGAGGAGCGGGGGGCAAACATGCACTGTTGAGGACATCTCGAAGCAGAGAGAAAGAGGGCTTCTCAACGGCCCTAGACAAGGTGATGCTGAGCTTGTAGAACCCAGGAGTCACAGGAGGCTGCTGGGCAGAGAGAGACAGAGGGAAAAGGAGATGCCCAGCAGGGACAGAGCGAAGTCAGGGAGGATAGGCAGCAGTGGAAAGCGACTGGTTTTCAGACTTTTCTATTTTACTCTATCTCGCCCATAGTAGCAGGTCCAAGTCTCCTCCTTCTAAATAATTAATTCTACATTTTCCTAGAGCATAACCTAGAAGTTTGGTGCACCCACTTCAAACCAGTCTGACCCACAGTCCCATCACAGCCACATATGAAAAGCTAGAAGGAGATGAGGGAGCGGTCTAATAAGTGGCAACACCAGTTGCTCTGGAGCCCAACAGACTCGTGACAGCTCGGACAGACAAGCCAACCCCAGCAGACACTACTGAGCCGTGCAACACATTCAGCGCACCCGCTTGCCCCTCAGCACCCCCAGCTAATGCACTGCAATGGGCAGATGACTGCCATATACTTCAGTCTCGGAGGCCGTGAGACCCTCAAGGCAGTCTAACAACATGCTTTTCCACATACTTGAACTTAACGTTGCCAAGGAGCCAGCTTGCTGCAGGCACACACTGTTCTCTCTGCTAACACCTCGGCTTAGGTCTGCGATGTTACACGATTGCCGTCAGCATAAAAAAAACAGTCAGCACTGGCTGGCCTGAAAGGGGTTGAATTGCATGAGCGTCTGAAGTGAGAAGCACCGACGGCTGTGCATCCCATACCCCGGGCTGCCATGGCCTCGCACCCAGTCTGCCTCTCTCGGTGCCTGGATGATGCAGCCGTAGCCACGCTGCACGGCCTATCCGTGCAGCCAGCTTCTCTCGCCAACGTTGAGCGCAGGGCTGCGGCAGAGACAGGCAATCCTGCTCTCCACGAGAGCTGGGGGTACCAATCAGCGGTCCCACGGGGCCAGAGCAGGAGCAGAAGCAGGCACTAGCTGTGGCCCTCCAAGTAACCCTTGCCTGCCACTGGGGTACTGCATGGTTACTACATATTTGGAGGGGATGACACCTCCCGGGGACCCCAAGAGGCATCCCTACCTCCTTCCCCTCGCCCTGCAAGCTGAGCAGCAGCACAGCCCACTCACCCTGCGGGCTCTGGGCTTGCAAGCTCTCACAGCCCTACCTCATGGGGGATGGGGAGGAAAGCATTGCATTGACTGGCTCAACCCCCATGACATCATGGTGAGTCACAAATTTCAAGTTTTCATTCACTGGTTTTTAACAAGATAAAAACTATACCTGCCATAACGGTCACCAGTGCTAAGCCCTTCCTGGGCGTTGCTCTGCCCTGAAGCTGGAGTGCTGGATACTCCACGTTAGTGCTGCCTGGGGACCCCTGACTTCTGCATATGCCTCAGGAGCTGCAAACCCTCCAACCCATGGGACACAGACTTGTGCCCAGAGGAGAAAAAAGAGAAGTTGGTTTACTCTGATGCTCAGATGCTGTTTCCCCTAGATCTTCAGCCCGCTGGCTTTGGTTCAAGTACGTGGGAGCAAAGAGGCTCTTGTGGTACAGTCTCACGACTGCTAAAGGCCACCGAAAGCTGCTGTTACACCAGCTTCAGTGCACATGTGAATTGGAGCTGAAGTGCAAGTCTGCAAGGGCCTTACCTGGGCTTGTGACTATGAGTGATGTCTTCTCCGTTTGCTTCCGGGAAATGTCCTTCCACGTCTCATCGGGATCTTCAATCCACTCAGCTGCTTCACAGTATAGCTGGCCTTGGTCAGATGGCTTTACTCCCCTGATGGAGAGCTTGTACGTGGTGTTCCCAACCTTGTCCAGCCGCACATCCCCTGTCAGAAACCTCTGCACGTAAGAGGCCCCTGGCCTCAAAACAAAATCCTTGGACAGGGTAAGGATCTCCTTAGCGGGGCTGTCTCCTGCTCCCTGAAGACAGTACCAGCCAACAGAGAGATGCGTGTGCTGGGTGGTGGATTTCGACACCTCACAGGTGAGCTCCACTGCATCCCCTTCAACGCGGGTGAGAGCCTGGGGCTGCATGGAAACCGAGAGGGTGTCCGCGATCACTGGCCACAAGGGGAGAAACACAGAGAACATCTGGTCACTGGAAGAAATGAGTTGCTGGTTACTACAAAACCAGACCCAAGCCCTCAGGGATCTGACAATGTAGCAGAAATATCTTCTGCAGCTGATTGACAAGGCCTTAATCAGATTATGCCAAAGTGTGAGGTGCTTAAAATCTCAGTAGGAAAGAAAGCACAGTGCATCTCTCTAGTGCTTTCTTCAGTCATGCTATGGGCAGTGTCAAGCAACCTTGAACAGATCAACATCCAGCCCCTTCCTGTCCCTGCCAGCGCAGGCTGGCATGATACCAAAGGATAAAGGAGAAAACAGGCGTGAATACTAAGCACTCAGGCCTCTGGAAGTGCTGTACTACCATGTAGATCCGGAGACCTTGTAACAGGGCCTTTTCTTTTGCTTCTCCACTCAGCCGCATCCCCTCTCCCAGTACTCTGCAGGAGGTGTTCCCTCCCCCTATTTCTGTGGGCATCCCACTTGGGTCAAGTCCCATACACCCCTGACCCAAGAGGACACCACCAGTTAACGCTCACAGCCTAAAAGCTCCTACCATCTCAAGTACTTGGCTGTGAAATGCTGTGGCTGCATCAGGAGCTGAGGTTAAAGTTGGGATCTGGGGCAGTATAGGCTTCCTTTTCCCTGCAATGGGTAGGCTAGCAATCCCACAGTGGGGAGAGAAGAAAGAAAATTTTTGCCTATCATTCTCATTATTCACTCTTTTCACCAGCCATCCTGCCAGAGAAGCAGAGTGACTCCTTCTCCCCATCCATGCTCTCTGCAGCACAGGGGGGGAGGCAGCAGGAAACCCACCTGTGCTTTATACCCACATGCACTGTTTTCACTGTGCATGGAATAGCATGTCCGCCCCAGGAATTTTGCCCCTTAAGAGCATCAGTAAGGAAAATGCAAAACTCAAGTTACCACGGCCCAGCAGCTGCCCAGCAGGGAGTTGGGTTCTTCTTTGGGACCCACCTGAGAGGTTCGTCTTGGCGCTGTAGCTCCCAAAGTACCTCTCGTCGGTGGTGGGCGTGTGGCACTCGTACTCGCCGGCGTCGCGGTCCTGCAGCTCGGTGATGTGCAGCCGGGCTGCGTCGCCCTGCAGCCGCTCCACGTAGATCTCCCGGCTTCGCACGCGCTGGGTATAGATGGCGTAGGGGAAGGACGGGTCGGCAGTGCTGACGATCTGCACCTCGCGCTCGGGGGCCGACGGCAGGTAGATGGACCACTGGAAGTTCTGCTCCGCCGGCCCCTGGTAGCCGCTCACCCGACACCACAGGGTGACGTGGGAGCCCCTCACTCGGTAAAGCAGCCCCTTTTGAACGGTCACCACCCGCTGGCCACTGCTCAAGCCTGTCAGCAAATGGTCATCACAAATGTGTTTGTAGGAATATATGCTATTTCAGAGGTGTACAGTCGGAATAGCAGCAGGTCTGGGTATGCACTGGACTGTGATATAATACTTAAAACATTAGTCTGTTTGGTTATTCTTCTGAAGCATGAAGCCCCAGGGACTTTAGGACGCAGTATAATTATAAGAACAAATCACGTAACACAGGCTTCCAAACTTTCCCATATCCCAACATACTGGGTCACACAACAGAGGCCAGAGCATCACAGCTACCTAGCTGAAAAGCCAGCTGTTCAGGGGGAGCAGCAGCCAGGATGAGCTCAGTGGAAGAGCCTTGTAGCATGGAAAGATGAAGAGAGCCAAGCACTTGGAGTCCACAGAGGCCAGGGAGCAGGTGCCAGAGTCGACTCTTGCCAGAGACAGGGATGCAGTGCCTAAGCCAAGTGCCCCAGTGGCTCAGCCGGGGCACATTACACAGCAAAGGGAACTGGCAGGCTGGGTGCAAGAGATAGCTCCACGGACAGGTCAGGCCTGTGCTTGGGAAAGTAATGCAGGTGAGAGCTCCTCCAGAGCAAGGGGGCACCCGGAGGCATGCCAGGCTCTCTCCTTTTCTGTCTGCAGATGGTTTCAGTAGGAAAGACTAGGGAAGAGGAGCACCCCACACGCCACCCTCCTCCCCTCTCTGGGGAGCTCCCAGAGGGGACGCTTGGCTCTGCACTTTGCACTATTTCCCACCACACATGCTGAGCAAAAACACCCATGGGGATGCAGGCACCGAGCCAAAAATCAACACGGGAGACCAGGCCAGGGAACACAGGGGCTCATGGCACAGATTAAGCTGCCTCAGGCACCCCACCCCACAGAAGGGGGCAAAAAAAACCCCTCCCTTGCACCCCCCAGCAGACAGCAGTCTCACAACAAGGGTCCGCACGTCCCCTCACCAAAACCCAGTCAGGGGTTTCATGCTTCAACATGAAGCCATAGCGGAAAAAGAAGAACATACCGCTCAACCTCTTCCTGCAGCCTCAGAACCGGAGCAGTGCCAGGCTGCGGGGGGACTGTCCTCACCCCACGGCCCAGGTGAGGCACCCTTCAGAGCCACCCAGTCTGGTAGGACCTCAGCCGTCCTCTTCAGGAAGTTGGACAAGAGCAAAACAGCATTTGCAAAGCCCGCAGAGACCGGCTGCAACATCTGACCCAGCGTGGATCTCCCTCCAGAAAGTCCCTACTGCAGTGCAGGGCACTCACCCAGAACAAGGACAAGGGCAGCTCCCAGGCACTGCACCAGTCCCATAGGAAACGGCTCCGCTTGAGTTCTCTCCTGGAAAGGTGGCAGAAAACTTCTGTGAGATGGCAACAGCCACCCCACTTTTGAAAGCAGCTGGGAGGAAGCTGTCAGCCTCTGATTGCAGTTTCCTCTATTCAGAAAAGGCGGGGAAAGGTTAGGGAGCAGAGAGTGAACGATGAAGTAATTCACAGCTCAGATGCAATATCCAGGACCTCGGACCCAACCGTGCTTGGGAAAGGCTGTGTCCAAGCCCTCTCCCACCACTGCTTGCACACAGTGCTGCTGACCTCACCACACAGCACAGATGTGGGCTGGCTGCACAGACCAGGTGCTCTGCACCACAGACTGTGGCTTTGCCATCTCTGTAGCATCTCACATGCAATACATGCTATACAGCAAAGCAAGAAGGCTCACCTCTCTGTTACCACCCTGCCTTGCAGCTCCCGCTTCCTCACCCACTGTGTTGCATTAAGTGTTTTGCTCCCAGCCAACAAACAGGGTGATGGACCTGACCCCTAGTAGGATTCACCTCCTCCTGTGGGAGGGATGAGGGCAGATTTCTAGGACTGAAGCTTCCCCCCGCTATTTACTTTCTATAGCTTCAGCAAGCAACATGCTGTCTCATACACAGGGTGAATCAGCTAAGGTCCTCTCCAAGGACCACTAACCAAGCTCAGCTTCACTCCTTGCACACAGCAGGACCCAGGGCACCTTGCAGGGTAGCCTGTGAGCAGGCAACCTCTCCCACAGTACCTCCAACCAGATCATCAGCTGTACGCTCCTCCCTCCATCTTCCTCCAGCTAGGAGGACCTCCATCACTGCAGCCAGGTCCCAGTCAGGCCCAGACTAGGCAGCTTGTCAGCTCCCAGAGGATAACGATGCAGCCAAAGTTCAAAGGATCCTGGGACCCGGAAAATACTGGCTTCCTTGAAGGCACCCCCAACCCCAACACCGGTCAGGAAGCAGCAGCTCCGCTTGGCTCCCTTGGACACCCACAGGAGCACTAAGGAATGGTTGAGGTTGGAAGGGACCTCTGGAGATCATTTAGTCCAACCCCCCTGCTCAAGCAGGGTCCTCTAGGGCATGTTTCCCAGGATTGCGTCCAAGTGGGTTTTGGATATCTCCAGCGAAGGAGACTCCGCAACCTCTCTGGGCAACCTGGACCAGGGCTCTGTCACTCTCACAGGAGAGAAGTTTTTCCTCATGTTCAGACGGAGTTTCCTGTGTTTCAGTTTATGTCCGTTGCCTCTTGTCCTGTCACTGGGCACCACAGAAAAGTCTGCCCCCATCCTCCCGACACCCTCCCTTCAGATACTTGTACACATTGATGAGATCGTCTCTCAGTCTTCTCTTGTCCAGGCTAAACAGGACCAACTCTCTCAGCCTTTCTTCATAGCAGAGATGCTCCAGTCCCCTAATCATCTAAGTCCAGCTCCACTGGACTTTCTCCAGTAGTGCCATGTCTCTCTTGTGCTGGGGAGCCAGGAGGAAGCAGAGCTCCCATCCCATACTTACGCATGGCCTTTCTAGAAGGCCCATGCCAAAATAACTCACCAACATAAAACAAGGGTGGGTATAATTCACCTAAATTTGGAAATTTCTCCCCTGGCTTCCCACACCACAGGCTCCTGAGCAGGGACAGCAACTGCAGTGCAGGCTCTAGCACCTCACCAGCACCTAAGAGCCACAAGGTGCTCTCTCACAAACACACCTTGCAGGCAGGCTCCCGGACCAGGGGGGCTCCTGGGACCAATTCCGCTCACAGGAGCGGTGAGGCCAGGGGCACCACTGGGAAGATGATGCACTTGGGGGCTGCGGCCAGCTGTAACCCAGGAGGCGAGCACCACAGCTCCGTTGCCGGCTGCGTGCCATCCCCTCCATTGGCACCTGTCAACGCCTGCAGTGCACGCTGTGGAGCTTCCAGCACCTCCTCCCTGCACGTGCAGGGGATGCGGCAGGAGGCTGGTGTGGTGCGAGTGTTAGGGCACATCCCCAGAAGGGAAAATCCAGCCTGTCAGCATGCAGCTGAACACAGGGGTTTCAACAGGAGGCACTCTCTGAAAGGATTTATTTCTTTCTTCTGCAGGAAGGATGGCGACACAAAGCATTTTCTCCTGAGTTGTGCTGCTCCTACCACACTGCTGGGGCATTGACTGAATAGCTAAACTGGCTCAGGGATTCACAAGCAAAAAACAGACTGTAAAACTTGCTTGATCCCACCGGACTCCTAGAGGGAACGAGATTCATTTAATGAACAAAAACAAACACAGGTCCCTCCTTTCTCCATTTAATAAACCAATTCGTATGACAACCTGCAGGTCCAGGAGTTACAGGCAGAGACTCCTTGCTGCAAGGCTTGCACCCTTATTAGCTCTCTCGGGTTGCTTGTTAGCCCACATGCACAGCTCCACTGCCACCACCAGTCCAGGGGGACAAGCTGTTGCAACAGGTGGAGAGGTCCCTGCACCATTCCACCTGCCCCTTGTTGCCCGCTGTCATCACAACAAAATAAGAGCAGAGGAACATTGTGTGTTTGGGGAAACAGAGGGTAACACAACCTGCTCACTGTCTCCACAGAGACCATGAAGCAGATACGGCTACTACATTTAGGCTTTGGTTCCCTGCTGCAGGATGAAGCCCTCCTGCCTCGGAGAAGGGGGATGAAGAGGCTGGCTTTCTGAGACCAACCTGCTGCTAGTAGTGACCTGGGGGGATCCCAAACTCCTGCTCTCTCAGATCCACTGACCATAAGCCTACTTGCCTACCGCTTTGGTGGAAAGAAAAACATCTCTGCTACCTCAACAGAATAAATGAAGAGGAAACTTGGAGTTCAACCTCAGTGAGCTTCCCATAGTCAGTGTGCAGATAAACACACACAAGGGGACAGTTAAACTCCAAGCCTGCAACTCAAATGATGCGTGAATCACTGTTTACATTTGCAACAGAGAAACCATGGAGAATGGGATTGCTTTACCCAGACCTATCACCAGCAATGATGATGCTCTGTGGACAAAAACAACAGCTCCCTCTTTCCAGGACTGCAGTCTAAAACTTACTCTCTTCCTCCCTGGGAAATCAGTATAACCAAACATATGGCAGGGTTAATAACCACACAAGGATGCATAAAGGAAAAGGATCAAAGAATCCTTTACAAAGATAATGTTGCTGTTAGAAACCGCATCAGTGAAGTCAAGTCCATGAAGAGAAAGATCCCCTTGCCTTATCTTCATGGGGAAGATACAGGACGGTAGGCAGGGAATGTGCTTTTTGGATAGCAAGGTGCTGGCAGGCTCCCTGCCAGCACCTGCAGGGAGCAGAGGACTTGCTTCCTCTGAGCCAGGCAGTGCGTGTGGCCATGCACCTCACCCGATGAGTTGCAAGTGCTGCTCCAGTGCCACTGGGGATAAGCGCTCCAGTCTCCCTGCCTTTGGGGCTGCCTGGTCACTGCCAGCATCTAAGCAGCCAGGCTATTCACAGCACACCCCAACAGGATGTTACAGTCTCCTCCTGCTGAGTGAGAGAGCCAGGGGTCAAGTTGCCCACAGTGCTGACTCTGGCCTTCATGCAGGTGCTGACAGCCTCTAATTATATACCCCCATGCCCATTTTCTCTCTGCCTGCCCCACTAGACCCCTTTGTTGGCCACCTTCTTGGATGCTGCTCAGCCACTTTGGCCCAAAGCGTTCCAGAAAAACACTCAGCCAAAACATGCATGGAAAGCTTACCAAGCCTAAGCCAGTCAGGGTGAAGTTAGACTCTACCTAAGAGAGCACAGCAGCAATGAGCAACATCCACAGGGACTTTTAAACCTTTCAAACAGCTGACCAGACCCTCCCCTTGCACACAGCAAGGAGCCTGGGCTGGGATCAGGGCAAGGCAGGGTCACTCCAGTAACAAGGTAGAAATGCTACGGAGGAAACTATTCAGGATGAAGGAGGCAGCACCATGTTTGTGCTGGCTTTTAGGGGGAACAGACTGATGAAATTCCGAACAGCCAAAATAGGCCAAGCTATCTAGGGCCACAGGTACCTGCAGCAAGCACAGGGGAGAGGTCACAGACTGCAGTCACACTGCATGCAGCAGGCAAGCACGCAGAGGAGGTATGGGTCCCCTCTTCCCCAACTCCTTCTCACCCTTCAGCTTATGTGGCCTCTGCTGCAGCAGCATGGATCAGAGCAGGATGCAGGGCTCTGCTCCCCCAGGGATTCTACTTGGCCGTGAGCTCCTCAGCGCCTCAGGAGGGAGCAGCCACAGCGAGCTCCCAGCACCACAGGCTGCTGCTGTGGCCTGAGAGGGAGGGGGGAATACAGCACTGGGCACAGGCTATAGGCAGGCTTGCCAAAAATCGCTCCCATCTTTGTTTCACAGATCTCAGGAGACTTCCCCAAAGCTGGAGATAACATTCCCACATCCCCACAGTAACTAGAGAAGGGCAGAAGGAAGGGAAAGAACAAGGTGAGTGAGGGGTTAGGGCTGGGCAGAGTCAGGGGACTTGGGGGAATAAGCACAGCATTACCATGATAATGTGGCCGTCCGAAGCCTACAGATAATCAGACATGCTGGCACAACAGACTTTGAAGTCTGCCATCAGATTTCCTCAGCCCGGCTCAGATGTTAAAGCCAGCTGGTTACTTCTCCCAGTCACAGAGCCAAGCGGGAGCCAGTTTCTCCAAGGCCAGCCAGCTCAGCTGCAACCCCCTGTGCATGCTCTCGTGGACAGAAATCTCCTGACAGAGTACAAGTGCCCAAATCCTCCAGCTCTTGCTGGATGCAGGCTCACTTCCCCGGAAGCTCAGCTCTCAGATACTCAGGCTTTCACATATGGCTTTTGGAGCCAAGCAAGATATCAGTGGATAAAGATCTCCGTGTTGACTCACTGCTGAACCAAACCACCAGCCAGACCCAGGGAAGACAGATAGCTAGAAAATCAGTGGGAAATCTAGCAAAGGTGAAGAAAATAAAGGTCATTTCTCATGGCAGCAAGAAGGGCTGCTTCTGTTACTCACATTTTGTGTGTCCTGTGCCCTCACATGAGACAGCTCCACTGCATGTTAGAGGAAGGGTCTTCATGAGCAAAACCCCCAGCAGAGAGCTCGGCACAGAAAGGCTGTTACAATAGTTTTACGGGGGAAAAATAAAAGTTAATTGATAAAGGAACTGAAACATATTAGTTAAAAAAAAAAAAAAATTGAGAGCAGAACAGGCTGGGAAGCAGAGAAACATCCACTCTGTGAGGCTGCGGCTTTCAAGGATTGTGGTCACTCAGTTGCAAGCAGCACGGGCTGGACCAGAGAGACCCATAACTCCTTTTTGGTGAACTGGTCCTTGCTCTCCTTTGCACTGTCATGTCTCCTGTAAAAAGTCAAAAGAACAAAATTGGCCAAGCACTTATGGGGACACCAAAGTCTTTCAGCAAATTAGGATTATTTCTCCTTTACTGTGTCATCAGCAGGTAAACACACTTGTTCTGAAGCTGCTCTGCCAAAGAGAGAAAACTGGAGCCTCAACCACGTACCTTATGTCTTATCCTAATACAGAGGAATGCTCTTTAGCTTTTTCTTTCTTTCTTTGGATCATCTACAAACAAAAGAGACGAAAAATCTCACTCCTCTATCAGTATAGCTCCATCAGTCTTGCAGCGTTGGTCAACAGTGTGCTTCTGCTATCAATTTCCTGGCCAACTCACCTTACTGCCCTTTGCTTCAAGAACACCAACTGGGTTCTTTTCAGATGAAGCTAAACCCAACTGGGTGCTCCAGAAGGATGCCTGGGTGCTCCAACCACTGACACATGCCTGTCTGAAGAAAAAAAATCCCCCTAGAAACGGTAAGGGCAAACACTAGGTCCTCAGCACAAACTGGTTTGCTCTACAGATCCACTTCTTTTGCCCCACACCACTCACTAACAGACATAGCTGGTGTCAACCTGAGGGCACTCGCATCAGGCATCCCTGACCAAATAGGAGGAGATGAAGGGCTGCTGTAGCACTTCACCAACCCCTTCTTTCTAACACTCGCTGCCTCCCCACACCCAGCCTTTCCCCCTTAGTGAGGGCTGAGGACTTCTTGGCACTGAAGGGCTGTGGCTGCACCTCCACAGCTGCCCAGGCACCCTTACGTTTGTGCTGTGCTTAGCTGGGACAGCAGAAGACTGGCAGGGATGACCTGCCTCTAGGGAACCGCGTGGCTGGAGGAGAGGCTACAGCAAGGGCAAAGTAGCAGGGAGGCAGCCCATTTCTACTGGCTATTTCTCTTCCTGCCAGCTCCTTGCAGTACCCCAGGAAGGAACAAGCGCACGTGGCAGCTCTGGAAAGAGGCAGCCACTCCAAAGCTGCCCTTTCCTGAGCTGTATAATGCTTCTCTGGCTGCATGGTTTTTGCTCCAAAGCAGTGCAGCCTATTTTCTTTAAATCACAGTGATCCCCTTGGCACAGCACATGCAGGACCAGATCACATCACCACGCAGTTGACAAAAGCAGCGCCCTGCTTGGCTCAGCTGCTGCATGGCACTAGAAGCTGTTA
The DNA here is from genome assembly GCF_040807025.1 of Struthio camelus. Taxonomy (NCBI): domain Eukaryota; kingdom Metazoa; phylum Chordata; class Aves; order Struthioniformes; family Struthionidae; genus Struthio; species Struthio camelus. The sequence goes on along the minus strand of NC_090942.1, from coordinate 106,178,018 downwards.
CACACTGCCCCCAAACCTTGCTGCTCCAGCGTTCAAAGCAGCATTAGCATCTTTTAAGCAAGCACCATGATGAAAGACTATTTGAAGCAGATAGCAGCACAGGGTTGCTGCCTGGTCTTTTCAGTTCGCAACAGATGCACTGACAGCAAAGGCTGGGGAAGGGAAGAAGGAGGTTAAGAGGGGAAACAGGGAGAGCAATACCGGTAGGCTATTGTTCAGGAGGAACTTCTGTTGGGAAATACAGAACAGTATTAAGTGTTGGGAGAGAAGCTGGATTTTAATATTAAGCTGCTTATTTAGGTCTCTAAGTTTCGGGGATGTTGTGTTTCAAAACTAATTAGACTGACAGAGCTTGGATTCTATTACAGGATTTCCAGAAGCAAGAGGGTTTAAAAAAAAAAAAAAAAATCAAATGGCTGCCCTGGAAGCGTTAGCAAGAGAATTAAACAGCCATTGCTGCAGCCAATTGTTAAATACATTTAAGCTGGGAAACATGGTAACTCCAGCTGCCAAAATCCCTTTGCACCAGTGGCTGCAGGCACAATATATGTGTTTCTCCAGCCTAGGAAAAGGAACTGGGTCTCCAAGGTCCTCAAGGAGGCATGTACCTCCCTCTGATGGCAATGTCTGAATGTGAAAGCATGAGGATTTTTCACCATCCCCAAACCTGCAGTAGCAAGCACAGCATCCAAGAGCCAGAGGCAGGCAAGCGAGGAGCTAGGGCTGCAACCAGGAAAGGCTGCAGGTCCCATAGAGCAGCAAAATGGCTGCCAAGAGGAAGCCCCAGTGTGTACATGGACGGAAGGCCCTATCTTTGCTGCCCTTTGCCTGTGCTAGCAAAGTGCAGGTGGACTAATATCAGACAGACACAGACCAATGATGGACTGACAGACAGCTACATTCCTGAAGTGAGGAAACCAAGGGAGCAATGGCAGCACTATGTTTACAGTTCCCCTAGCATCAAAGCCTTTGCTTTACTGACAACTCATCCAACAGAAATAGATCCCCTCTCCCCCACTCCTCTGAAACCGTGGGAAAGGCAACAATTTCATAAGGCCCATTACCAAAGCCAGAACAGCCCCTTTTGAAAGCCCAGAACCGTCAACTTCAGGTCCTCTGAAGCTCCTAAAGCACCTTTCGTTTATGGTTTTAAAGCTTCTCCCCAAGTACAGGTATTCAGGCATTCTAGAGAAATTCAGCCTGGAGCCTGGTGAGCTGCCAGGGTGGGACCCTGAAGCAAAACGTAGCATCTACGTGCTTTTTAGTGGTCTGGATGTGCTTAGCTAGCAGACAGCTACTTCTAGCAATTCAAAAGATGCTCTATGCCCATATGCCACCCTCTCACCCTCCTCAGCATCCATTTGGGTCAAGCACCCTGGGCAACACTATGCCATGAACTCTATTTGCTCTCATTGCTGCATAAACATCCCAAGAGGAGAACAGCAAACCACGGTGTAGGCAATGCCAATGCTGTTGCTACTGCTATCCTGCATTCTCACTAGAGAAGGATATCATTGCTGTAGTCACACCCACACTTAACTATATTTATGCTAAGCCAAACCTATTTCCTTCAGACCAAAGGAAGGAGCTGCAGGGAACTCCAGGGAGAACCTCTGGGGTGCACAGCCTTGGTTAAACAGAGACATCAAGATGGGTTCTAGGTGCACAATGCTTGATCTCACTTCTATGTGCTTGGAGCGTGTGTCTCAGTCTTGAACTACTCCTCCATTGTTCCCATTGCTGCCCAGGGTAGCTTAATAAAGTGTGCATCCAGAACCACAACACAGCATCAGTGATCTTACTCTTGCCTAAGGCCTCCCATCTAACAGAGCCTGCAGCACTTCTCTGCTTCTCCCACACGCTCAAGGATCTTTCACCACCAAAACGTGGGTCTCAGTCAAGCGGGAAGTGGTAACACTCAGACAACATGCTGCCCAGAAGGTGAAAGAATGTTTAAACACAGCAGCGCTGTGCTTAGGGGTCCTGAGAGCCGTTTTGTTAACACTCTATATAACCAGGTGGAAGAGGAAAAAGTTATTGAATAGCGACTTACAAAAGTCCTTTCTGGATCAATGCAGTGAACTGTGGGAGAAGGAAAGATGATAGAAAGAAAAAGATAATGGCACCAGGCAAGGACATCTCAGCACACACTTAAAAGGCTATGGACAAAGCTGTCAGCTTCAAAAGGACCTTAATATCCTGTTTCAAAGAAAATGCAAGCTCCTTCTGCCAGGCTGGGAACTCTTCTGTTAGAAGCTCAGAGGTCAGCTTCTGAAAGGGTTCTCCCTGAAACATCAGAGACAAACATTTCTGAGCTAAGGGAACAGCTTGTTAGGCTGCAGAGACTGATGGGGAGGAAGAAAAGGAAGTAGACAGTGATAGAAAACAGAGCTGGTACGGGCTATTCCTGTGGAAGAAGGCCAAACACCCAAAAAAGGAGAAAGACATTGTCCTTTTCGTTATTGGAAGACTCACCTTATAGGAAGTGATTTTGCTTTAAGCAAACGCTTCAGGAAGACTGGTTGCTCGCTATTGGTTCATATGCTGGATGAGTCAGATTCAGAAGGGCTGGACACCATTTGTGGATAACACACCAGGGACCTCAGTGTAAGACTTGGATCACTCCAGTAGTCACACGGCAGGAAAGCTGCATGGCTGAAGACCAGGAGCCTGAGAAAGGGATAAAAATCACAATTCAGGATAGATTGGATCCATCAGTCAATCTGGTAGTTGCAATCCAAGGTCTATTCTACACAGAGACATAGATGCTTTGCAAGTAATTATAAACATAGCAAAAAAAAAAAAATCAAGATTAAAATCCATCCTTGAATTCTTCTCAAAAACATAGGTTATGTAAGAATGAACGCTACTAGGAGCTTGAGGACCCATCATCAGCATCTTGGTTCAATAACGACTGCAACCACTTGCCCTCACTTCCTCCCTCCCTATTGCCATCACTAGGGGGAGCTGCTATTACCTCACTTCTCTCAGCTCTCATTTGCCTAGCCTCATCTCATCCAATTTTCCTATCTAAGGTAAACTTGTCACCCTAGTCTCTTTTATGGCTAATGGCAAGGAATGGGCACTTTGCAGGTGGTTCTTGTTCTAAAATGTATGCCTCAAGAAGGTCAGATAAACTGTATTCTTGAGGTATCTATTTCTCAAGTCCAGTATGACTAACCTGCGTGCAAAACATGAATCCCATCAAAATTACCTTCAGGAAAAAAAAAAAAAAACAACTTTGTTTCATATTAGGTATGATGTTCAGCATAAAGGTTGCCTGCCTGGAGCTCATAGATGAGAGCAGCACTTGTATTATGACAGCAAGCAGCCACTCGGGAGTAATCAGGCCATAAACATCATCTTTAGAAAGAAACTGTCCTTTCTGCTTTGGCAAAGGAAATCCAAATGTCTCTTTGGAGTCATTTCCCCATCAGAGATGCTTGGTTTTCTTCCATGTTCTCCGGAGTCTCCATGACTAAAAGACTACAAAATATTTGTAGGCGTGTGGAAGAAGCCAGCTTTACAGATCATTTGCAGTGGGCACCAGGCTAGAGTCTTAAAGACTGAGCTCTCAGCAGATCATTCAAGGATGCACAGCAACAGTACCTCGCCTCAGAGATAAGCAAAAAAGAAACACAGACACAAACATCAGCCCAGAAGGCAAAGGCAAGAAGAGATGGACTCCTGAAGGTGCAGAAGAAAGAGGATAGGAAATTAAAGAAGAGAGGCAGAGGGAACAAAACACAGGCATGAGCAGCAAGGCAGCAGACAGAAAGAAAAGAGGATGTACCTAAACATCAAAGGAGATATTAGTGGCATTTTATTTGCATTCATAACCTGCATTTGACTGTAGCTGCATAATAGCTTTCATATATTCTTCCCCATTTAGCGTGGCCCTAGAATCCTTGCTGATGTGCTCAAGGCCTTTGCAGAGGTGAAGTCTCCATAGAGCACAGAAGACAAGAGCCGCAGAGCCAGCAAGCCCCAGCTACTTCTCTCAGAGATCTCCTCTTTGGTTTCTCAGGTGCTCAGTAACTGGTTTGTTCATATTGAAGCCTCTGTACAGGGGGGAAGCATCTTCCCTTCTATCTAGTTCAGTCTTTAGAAACTCGTGGGAACTTAGTATCTTTGAGAGCTCTTGCCATCTGTTGAATATGCCAAATTATTGGCAGCATCACACAAACAAGCAACCAGAGGGCATGAGTCAGGTTTTCTTAAGCAGCAGAAACAAAACTTCATGTCCTTCTATCTGAAGCTTCGTTATTCTTTTTTTTAGCCAGCAGAAGAATACCCAGACTAAGTTTGTGGCCTAGTCTAAGGCCCAGTACATGCTGGAGCTTATAAAATCCCACATGACCAGAGTACAATATAATACTAACTTGCTTTTGCTAAGTCTGCTTTGGAAACCCCTCCTTTTCTAACCCTTTGGTAGAGGTGGAAGAAACTGCATTTACACTTCTGGAATTTAGTAGAATGCAACTCAGCCCCCAGGGAGAGGAGACAAAGTGCTGCCCAAATGGAAGGCTATGTGCTGCGTTTAAGGTGCGTTGCTTACCTCATACAAGAACGAGCATTAGTTTTATCTTCAGTTAGCATCGCAATACGGCTTGATCAGTGGCTGAAGGCTCTTCCTTCAAGCGCTAGCTCTCCTGTTACCTGCTATGGAGACCACAGCCCCCTGCAATCATAAAAATGTAAAGTTCCACTGAAAAGCCCAAAGCAGTACTTTTTCCTAGGAAGATCTGCATGACCGAGTTCCACATCTATACAACATGGTTCCCTTCAAGCACACCTCACAATGCCAGTCTGCTTCAACCTGGCTAAAACTTTAGGATTGGCCCTGAACTGAGCAGGGCAGTCAGCCAGAGCCATCACAGCACAACCGGGCCCTGCAGTGGAACAAGCACAGCCTCTACACACAAATAACCACATTGCCTGAGCCTGGTGCTTTAGAAACAACTAAGCACTTGGGCTCTGGCACAGAAGTGCTTTTCAGGCTGCCTCTGTCATACTAGGCAGCTAAATACTTCTGTAGGCAGATAGCAGTGTCGAGCCACAGCAGATACAAGTCGATGCTGGAGAGATCTGATCACTCGCACCATTCATAGCAACACTCACAGGCAGTAGCCTGCCTCCCTTCGTCCCCAAACTTTAGGTGTTAGCTTTACTTTCTTCTTTATGATACCATCCTAGTACTGTTACACTGATGGTAGCAAGGCCCAGGCCATCCCAGCGGGTGGGGGGGGGGGGGCAGGGAACTACACAAGATTAATCTAAACTTGCCAGGAAGTATGTGACCTGCACTGCTACAAAGCCTGCTGCCTTACAAGCATCCCACTCATTACTTGGGAGTATGCATGTGTTAAATGCTTGCAGCTGGCAAAGGCTCTGCTGAGGGATCAGAGACCATTCCTGGTATTTTTCTAATCTCAGCTGATGGTTCCTATCCCCCTCAAGAACTTACAGCTTGGTACCACCTCCCAGCTTTTCGTAGGAACACTCCATAGGGGACATCTCTTTTGACACCAGCTGCAAGACCACCAGTCAGAGGGAAGTCAAAGAACCAAACTTTGCTGTCAACTGGCCCACGCTACTCCAGCTGTCTAAGGCAGATCAAGCACCAGCCTGAACATAAACCGGCCTTTTCAAAGCCAATCTTGGCCTCCCAAAACTGCTTCTGCACCAAGCAACTTCTTGTTAGGAAAGAAGTCAGCTTCTTACTGTGCTACTGTGGTGTCCTTACACTGCAGCTGAGGATACTGGCATAACAAACGGGGAAAAAAAATCCTGAATTAAGCCATTGGCAAAATAAACAGGAGGTTTACCTCAATACTACTGATTTTCATCCTAGTACCTTGGAAAAGAGAGGCCTAGGGAAGAATCAAGGAAGACTCAACGCCTAATGCCCAGGTTTTACAACAAATACTAAAGACACTCCTGACTGACTCATGTCCCAAACTAATCACATGAAAACTCGCAACAAAAACATTAACTTTCAGGTGGGGGAGAAACAGCATAGATCAGGTAACAATTAAGAGCCCCAATTCATCACACAAATGTAGGCAAATGATTTAAACTTGCTGTAAATTAGGGGTAATTCTTACTTCATATGGTAAGCAGTGCTGGAAACGGTGTTGTAAGGTTTACATTTGACACTCTTGCCTCTGCAATAGCGTCTGCGTAAGTGCAAGGTACAAGGGAAGAACTGCTCATCGCTCAAAGATCAAGACCCACAGTACAGACTTAATCAAAAAAGGTTCGCTCTTTATTTTAAACATTAAAAGAAACATTTTACACAGCATTGTTAGAACTATTCGGTACCTGCATTCAGGAATTGTGCCAAACATTTTATTTTATAAGTTTGAAATTAAAACAAATGAAAGAAAACATCTTGCCCTTCTGCTGTACAACGTTCAGCTTGTCCTGGATCAAGTTCCAAGTGCTTGGAGAAATTTACCAGCTTAACCAAAAGATGTGGCAAAGCAAATAGGAAGATCATCGTGAGCCCTTAGGATACTTGGACAATACCAGAGGTTGCAGCTGGGAGGATACAGACATTGTACTGCATCTCAGGCAGTACTTAGAGAGTTTACTCTCCTGACACTCTCCAGGTTTAATACACAACCACATGCACCACATACTTCCACTCATGTACACGCACACCCCGATCACACAGGAAATAATAATACTAAAAAACACGGAAAGTGACCAAGACATTTTCTCATTAAAGACAAGATTGCCAGAATATTTTTTTAAAAGGGGAATAATACAAAATTGGCACAATTAGAAGGAAACCTGTGGGGTAGGTCTTGCCCCTCAGCTTCTAGCCTTCCAACTACAGCAAAAACAAGGTGTAGGGGGATGCAGCATTGCCTTCCAGGGGCTGGCAGCAGTACGAGCTAGTGGTGAACTTGCTTCAGTTGGAATGACAAAGATGGTTTATTATAGGCCATGAAGGATGGTCAGCATTAACTAAGGGCATGGGGACCTTTCACTAAAGGGGCAGGGAGCCCTGACCAAAATAACCCTGAGTTTCTTCCAGCAGGGAGAAAGTGTGCTGCGTTGTGTGCTTGGGAAGAGCTGGCGGTTCCCTGCTCAATCGTTCCCTAATTATTGCGTTACAGTCACAATCCTCTTTCCCCCAAAACTTAACCTAGAGCACATAAAAAAGGACTCAGTCTGCAAGGAGAACAAGTGACTGATGCCATGCTTGAAACTTAACCAGTACAACCCCTCCCTAAATCCCCCAATGCCACAAGCCTTTGGTGAAGAAAGCACATGTTAAAACAGGAAAGAAACTGCTTAGATCAGTGTGGGAAGGACAGCCAGAATTCAAAACATTAGAGTGGTATCCCAGAATGCCTAGGGAAAAGCGAGATTTCACTACCACAGGCAGAACAGGAGAGGAAGAAAAACCTCTTGCTGTCAAAGCGGTGTCTGAGTGAATCCTCTCCTCAATTCCTCTCCTTTGGAAAGCATCACTTTCTGGGCTTTCAGAGTAGAACCTAGAGACTGTGTCTGCCCTGTTCCTCAGCAGAAACAGCTACACTGCCTGCAACATAGACCTTTTTAAAGCTCTCCCACAAAGGAAAACAGTAGGCCAGAAAAAAAAAGCTTCTGCAGATGTTCAGGCTAAGGTTTCCCAGAGATGTATAGGTTTTGGGTATGTCAGTTTTGGACCACTGCATGAAATGTTTAAGAGTCAAATTATAGAGTTGCAAGCCCCCACTCTGAAAGTCAAGCCCATTTTGAAGATGTCTCACATTTGGCCTCCAAAAATCATTAGACGTGTGCGTGTGTGCATACACGGGTGTTTGTGTGTTGAGGGCAAAACACAGCTTTCTAGAAGAAAAACCTCACAACAGCCTCAGAACAAAGGTCATAATGCAAGATCAGGGGGAAAAAAAACACTCAAAAACCAATCTGGAATAGCTATAATGTTGAGTGAAAGATTCCACAAGTACTAATGTGAAATGAAGCCATCATAACAACAGCAATATTAGACCTGCAGCTGCTCTGGAATGTGCACTGAGATGAGCTGCTAGTGAAGGAGACAATCAAGGACATCATTAATGTTTAGATCGGCAGCAGTACACCAAAGCCACTACCTTCTGTCGATTTCCTCATCTAACATCTTTTCTGTCATCCTCAGAAAAAATCTAAAAAGGACGGAGCCCTGGCACCAGCTCTAGACTCCTCACCCATCTTGACGTGAGCCAAATGCTGGCTGTGACGTCAGAGCATGGTACAGTCCTACTTGTTTGTTTATGCACAGTAATTTTATTCTGACTTTTATTGCTTAGAACACCAGCTGTGCTGGAAAGACAGAGCTGCCAAGAAAAGGAGCTGCTCCCAGTTAGGAGCCAGGTCAGAGTATGTGGAAGACCAAAGCAGAACTTCTTATATTATAGCACCTAGAAATATGCCTCAAATTCATGGGGAAAGCCCTGCTGCAGGCCTATGGACAGAGGGCCTTTCACACAAGACTAGGATCACTGGAACCTGAAGGATTCTTGCTCCCTCTTGGGAGAGTTCTTATTCCTACCCTGAGCTGCACTTTAGCTACCACACATCTTGGACTCTGCTCACAGGCTCAAAGGTTACCACTGAGCGAATGGCAGAAGCAGTGTTACAGTCTGGCCTGTGCGTTCATAACACCTAGCTTCCAAATCTCCCCGAAAATGTGACCATCAGTTGGCCAACTACACATAAAGATGCATCCCAGGTTTTCCACGAGTCACCACTCGTGACACTCGTGGATGGCGAGTGCCATCACCACTGAGGCAAGCTTTCCTACCTCTCTGCTGAGACTGGCAGAAGGCAGGGCCACGTTCCTTGATGCCACGTTGCCCCACGACCACAAGGGTCTGCGGCACAACAGAAGCAGCTGTAGTGGGTAGAAAAGAAGGTAGAGGGGTGGAAGGAGGAGGTGGCCACAGGTAGAGATCCAGGAAATGCTTGTCTGAGGATTGACTCTTCAGGGTTGCTAAGCCAGCCCCTATTCACCACAGCTAAGAATTTTGAGCACTGAAAATAGAAAAATCCTTAAAGAAAAAATATCTCAAACCTCCAGGCAGGCAAATTCTGTTTTGGGGTTAACTATAAACCCTTTGAAAGCCAGAGAAGAGAAGGCATGTGACAACCATAAACCAATTCTTCACTGCAACAGTCTCAGGAGGCACCAGCAAGCACTGTTCTTCAGCCTTTGTCCCAACACAGAGAAGTCAGTGAGACACCAGGGTGAAGAGAGAAAGGGAACAGGACGGTGTGATGGGAGAGGGAGAAAGAATAGATTGGTTAACATGATGAAAGTCTAACACTTCTACCAGCTCCTTCCAACCCATCCCCTTCCCCACCGTCTTTTCATACTAGATATTTTCAAAACCATGAGAGGAGAGAAAACAAACAAACAAACAAAAAACTTAGTGAATTTTGTCACAGGGCCCTGCTGAAAGAAGGCTTGACAGTTTGCACATTAGAAGGACTTTTCCCTGTGTAGAAAGGGCTACTGGAAAAGGAGAAATCTGAGTTGCTAAATATGGCCTGAGCACTCCCAGGACATGATGTGTAACAAGGAGAAGTTTGAGGTTCAGGCTGAAATCGGAGAGGAAACACACTGTCTTGTCTGGGCCTGCAATGAGTGTCTCAGCACAGTCCAAGAGCCCTGCGAGTCTCTCACAAAACACAAGTGCTTTTGGCTCCCACGCTCAGTCCATCTCCATCGACATTAGCCGGCGACGTTCTCGTCTTGTTTCCTGCACTTCCTTCTTGCAGCACCAACGGGAGCTACAGTAGCCAATGAGGCAGGATAAGAGTCCAATGACAGTGGCCAGACCAATGCCAATCAACAGGGGGTATTTGAAAGCATTCAGAACTGAAAGAGGAAGGCAAATAAAGTCATTATATCAGTGAGAAATTCAAAGGGCACATTATTTGTTCTTGTCTAAGAAAGGGGAAAAACCCACACCTTTCAGTCACAGGCAGATTAATTATTTCAGAAGGGAATTAAACTAATTTTCCTTCTTGGCTTCTGTCTTTTGAGGTTTCAAAAAACTGGTCTCTTCTGCCTTACCTCCTGACCTTCTATTTCTTTATCCACCGTTCCAAAGCCTCAGGGAGACTGGAAGCACCAGAGAAACCGTAGAGCGAGACAGCAGAGTGGAGCCACTTCTAAGAGGTATCCCATTACCTGCTCTTCCAAATAAAAGCCTTGCAACGTTTCCCCAGAGGCAGACTGCCGCTGCATTTTTTTTGTAAGTTGTTTTCCAAATGGCAAGGAGCGGACTTATTTATCCCTTTGTTGGATTGCAACCGCATATTCACTGCCACTAAGCAATCCTGTCTCAACAGACGCTACAGTTGGTGCCTAAACTAGCGAATTGATTTTCTGAAGTGCTAGGCACCTACCATTTAGGTAAAGGGCAGGCTCGAGAAATGGAAGGAGTCTGGAAAGGCAGTGTCATCTGCCCAGTAAGGAGAACAATAACTTCTGATTCATTCAAGTTCCTGGGACTTCCCAGTGTGGCCTTTCCTCAAATTGCTGAGAGGGAAGCTTCCAGTACAAAACCGTAACTATGTGCTAAACACAAGCGTCTAATAGGCATTTTGCTTCTCATGAAAGTCTTGCAACACTTGCAACAAGCAGGCAAGGCAAAGGGCAGGGAGCAGCACATCTTGTGGTTAGGACAGAGAGGAAGAAGTCAGAGCTCTGACGCTCTGTTCTCAGCTTTGATATTAACCATGACTGACCTAATACTTCGACACACCCCAGCTGCAAACCAAGGCTTCCTCCTGCAGGGAGCAGAAGGGTTCACACCTGGAGAGAATGCTGAGCCTCAATTAAAAGATGCCCCAGCTATGCAAAATATCAACGCTTAGATCAGGAAAGAGAACGCTCAGCCCTAGGAGTGTGGTCCGTTCAGGCCTAGCCACATTACAGAATCTAGAATCAGAAGTTGAAAACAACAAAAAAGGATAACAAAATCTAATCAGACTATCACAGGCACTTTTTAAAATGACCTCAGGAATACTTGTCACTGAAAGACATAATAAAGGGTTAACCCCTCCCCAACACACACACACACACACACACACACTGCAATCTCTTACCATCCATTTTCACAGATAAAAAGATGGGCTTGGCTTGGACATCAGGCTCCCGCTGCCATACACCGGTGGCGGACCGCACCCACGGGGTCACTACACAGTAGTGGTTCCCAAAGTCATGGTCCTCGCAGCCATGCACACGGAGCCGAAATTCCAGGGGGCTGATTCTCTCCAGGCTGAGATCGCTGCTCCCGTTTCTCCTGCTCTGTGTCACGATCCCTCTCCGGTCCAGCGAGGCCAGCAAGATGGGCTCTCTATCCAATGCAAAGGAGCGCACCGCAAACCAGGAGACATCAAAGGACATATCATCTGCGTTTGGGGATAGAGCAGAATTTGGACAGACTGGTGAGCTCCAAAGGGTATTCTAGTGCCATTTTATCATTGGAAGGGTGAACCTGCAAGTAGCATGAAAAACTGGATGATTATTCCTGTTTCAGCCTCTGTCCTTCCAACACCAAATAGGGTTGACGAAAGAATCAGAAACAGCCTTAAGAGCATACGTATATCTGAAATGCTAAGACATGAAAAATAATTAGCACTGGAAACTAGAGGAACTAGGATTGATATTCATAGAAAGCACTCTAAAGGTTAATTAACAGCTGGGAATAGATGTTGGCAGGCCCTAGACCTTCCAACATGTACAGGCAGTGGAAGCACTGCTTTTGTGAAAGCGAGATGGAACGTGTGAAATGGAGAAGGTAGAAAGGAGACAGACTTGAAGAGTTACTAGGAGAATTTCAGTGAACGTTGCCAGTTAGCTTGGGAAAGGGCTCCTAGAAACAGAAGACCCTGAATGGAAGTGCAATCAAGTTGTGGGCGGAGTTTGGAGCTAAGAGCAAGAGGAAAAGTTTGTCAAGTACTGGTCTGACAGTGGAAGACAAAAAGAGTGCCCTGAACATCCCCTTACTGGGAAGACCAAAGCACTGGATTCCAACTGGCAGAAAGAATATAACTGCACAGAAAGGGTGACTTACTACAGGTACGACAAAGAGGAGATTGCCTATTTTCCTGCCTACCATCTTAAAACTTGTATTTCATCTCAGATGTAAGTTTTCACTAAGCAGGTCTAATGCCATGAGACATGCTCTGATGCTGTAACAACGGTGACAAGGGAGAAGAAATGCTACACATTTGCTAGTGGAGAGTGATTTGCAACCACTCTCTTCTTGCAGGGGCTACACAGAGTCAGAAGACTTTTTCCTGCAGAAGCCTCTTGCTCATGTTTAGTCTGCCTATATGAGGGCAGAGATTCTACACAAAGCGCAAAAGAACTACCTATAAAAACACAAAGCATTCAGGATCAAAGCCTGACCATGATGCTTCTCTACGTGTCTTCCACAGCTGATGTTTACTGTCATGCGTTATCAGGCAATTATGCCTGATAAGTACAAGTACAAGTTTTACCACCCAAGGAGATAATCTACAAAAAGCCTTTGCAGCATCTTCAACCTTTAATATCAGCTGACAGGTAGTCAGAGTCCATCAGCACATCCAGCTCTTTCTACAGGCATGCAAGATTCTATTGATCCCATTAGCAGAGCTCAGTCTTAACCCTCTCAGGCCAGCGTAGCTGAACATGTACTTTAAAAATCACTGCAATGCTCTGCTAAGCTGTTAAGAGTGTTATGGCAGAAAACAGCGGGGATGCTATTACAAACATAGTTTTTAAAGCAAAGTAAGATTTGAAGGCTGCCTATTTTCTAGAGCCCTGTGGAAGGGAATCCAATCGACAGCAACAAGGAGACACTATTGCAATCAACATATGTAGAACCTAAAGCATGGAACGAACCCTTCTCTTCTGGACTCAGTTACCAACATGAAGGTGAGTAAGAAGGCTATATCATGTCTTTTCTGATCACTGCTTTCTGATTACAGTTGGTTATTCTGAACATACTAGCCACTCTCAAGATAAATAGATTCTCACATATGTTCTTTCTCTCACAGAGAGAAAGAACAATTCACTGACGTTACGTGAGCCCAGCAACATCTGCCAGAGTCTTAAACCTAGTATGACCTAGAGCACAGACAAGAGAGAGGGCTTCAGATGCTTGCCATCGTGGTTCACCAACAGCTCTTCCTCCCTGGCAAATCAACGAGCTGACAGGCCCAAACTAGAAACAGAGGTTTCTGGCTGTGCGTGCACAAGTTTTTGTTACAACTAGAATGTGTGCATAGGGCTTAACCTTTCCACACCTAAGATAGTGGCCTATAAATTCAGGGTATATCAAACCTCCATTTGCTAGTGTTGAGATTTGTGAGGAATAAAGTATTAGCAATCTCAAATTTAAAACTGATCTTCCATCCAATTGAGTTTGCTCCGGATTTGATCTCCAGGCTAATGGAAAAATTAAAGCCTTAAACCTGCTGCTGTACTCAGATTCTCTACAAATTGATGTGAATATGATTTTTAAGCCTCTCCAAGGCAAGCTGATTCCTCAGAAAGGAAGGGAACCTTAAGACAGCCTTGTAAAACAAAGTAGGGACCACCCTCAGCTATGCTACTTCAGATATAGCATCGGCTTGCCAGGCACTACATCCTCCCTCAATGCAGACAGAAAATACCCTCTATTTGAGTTATAACTGGCTTCCCTGTAAAAGTTCCTCTGTGCAGGGATGGGGAGGAAATGAGCAGCAAGAGGAAAGAAACACTACAGGTGAGGTGCACTGTTTTCACACACATCTTCAAAGAACTGAAACAAATAGATGAGAAAGCAGATGGCAGCACTCTGTTACTACCAGAGATGCTGGCTGACCAGACTGTTTTGGGGCACCTGCCAGTTTACTGCCCTGCTTGCCATGGCCAGCTGCTCTGCACAATGACACAGAACCTCAAGAGGGGATTTGGCATGTTTTGCAGCCCTATGGCAGGAAGAGATTTCCCAATCCTATCTAGAGGTCAGCATAGGACGTGGACCAGCAGCCCTCACAACAACCACTCTTATCTGTCATACTACAAATAATATTAGTTGCACGGCCTAACACTCTGACACCCGCTCCCCTGCCAAAAGCAAAGCTAATAAAAATCTCCATACACACATGAGGTTAATGGGACCAAACTCTGACCTCTGCCTTGCACGCTCATCCAACTATCTGTGGGAAACAGGGCCTCTACTGGAGAGAGCTCATAAACTGCTCTTGGTCCCAGCTGCCTGTTCATGCCAAATACGGTAATAGCACCGGTCCACACGCAGTCACTTTAGGAATGACCAATTCCTTCCAAAGATCATCAAGATGGCCACGAGCTCTTTGTGCTTCCAAGGTACCACAGAAGCATATAGGCACTTTCCAGGCTAAATTCAACTACAGTGAACACACCATTGCATTTGCTAAAAAGGCACCAACAATAAATTTAGATTAAAAAAAAAAAAAACAAGCCTTCAGATTTCCCAGACAAGTTGCTATCTTTGAAGAATTCCTTCTTTTCATTCTGAAATGAGTACTTTGATCCCTCATTTGAGATTCCCTTCTCTTCACATACAAAAATGAGTGCAGACACTTGCTGTTATTTTGAAATAGCTGAATTTATCTTCTGTAATTACAACATGGGACAACAGTATTACGCCAACATATTTTATTAGTCAGTATACACAGTGTGCAATTAGTGACTCACTACAGGCATACAGAGTCAGAGGGAGGATTTGGCTGCAAATATTCCTTGTCACTATGAAGTAGCTTCATGCAGCAAAGTGATCTGATTATTTCTATGTATCACACAATTCTTCATGCTATAAGAACACAGGAAAATTTAGCAACACCAGTGACGAACACGCCTAGCAGCTCCCAAGTGCTGATAAATACATGGCTTTACTGACATAAAAATTAGGTCACACATCGGCTTCCCAAAGGCACCTGTTACCATCCCCACTCCCACACTTTGTATCAATGTTGACAAGTCACTCTCTCAAAAATTTTTGTTCCCAGGCTAACACCCCCCCCCCCCAAAAAAAATAAAAAGCCACAAGAGAGAGACACTTAACTGTAAAGGTGTCTTTTACCACTTTCTCCCCTGTGCCACAATGTTGTAAGTAGTATGAGGCAGCCGGGCAAGGGCATTAAGCATCCCTGCATTAGACAGAAGCATAACATCCCAACATCAAATTCAGAAGTCTGTCAAGGACCTCAGCGTCCCCAGTTCATGCAACTTAATTGCTTTCTAAAGGAACACAGAGCACTGGGAACTTGGCCCTTCAGAGGCTCAGCCAGCAGACTAATAGTGGTGCTCTGCTTCTTCCCCTCCTCAGCTAGTGAGGATCATCAAAATGTAAAGCACATCTTTATGCACATTTTGATTTGACACACAGGACTAAGCTGTCCGGGTTTTAGCTGCTTCCCTGGCCAATCAGTCCTCAAAACAGGGAATCCTGTTTCTAGACCAGCTCTTAGGAACCATACACTTCCACTGCTTAGAATGGAGCTCTCAGCATCTTGTTACAGCGCTGAATCACAATTTTGAGACCCTTTTTGTTTACTACATTTAAATGAGGTTGAATAGGGCTTCCTAGAGAGCTGAGCGAACCACTTCAAGACATACAAGAGGTAAACAAAACAAGCTGGCTTTGTTAAACTCTCCAGAGTACCCAGTGGGTCTGTCTGGAACAGATAAAAAACCATCTCCTTTCAGGCAGAGAAAGCAATACTCCTAAATCCCTAAGCACATACTCCAAGAAGGGGTCATCTGGGAAGTCCAGAAAGACCATTTGTGAAAATGTGTATTCTACAAAAATATTAGAAGAAGCTTTATAGCTTTGGGGCACAGAAGTACCACTAATTCCCCCAGACACACACAGAGCCTCACACCAATTCAAAACTCAACCATAGCTGCCAAGCCAAAGGGGCACTCCTTTAGATGGAGCAGTTGCTGGCACGTACTCGGCTCAGTAATATACACTCCACTCCAGCAGGGTCTCAAAGACGCAGAGGAAATTAAAGCATGCAGTAGTCACGCTAAAACCTTTTCCACCCTTCTGAAAAGTTTCCACAGGCTGGGTATGCACACACACACAGTACTGTGAAC
The DNA here is from genome assembly GCF_040807025.1 of Struthio camelus. Taxonomy (NCBI): domain Eukaryota; kingdom Metazoa; phylum Chordata; class Aves; order Struthioniformes; family Struthionidae; genus Struthio; species Struthio camelus. The sequence continues at coordinate 106,161,895 of NC_090942.1, read as the reverse complement.
TACCTCCAGCAGACTAGGGTCCGACCAAGAATTAATGCTTCTGGAAACAAACAGATTGATCTAACCGTGCTTTCAAACTGTTTTGGATATGCTCTTTAGCAAGAGATCCCATGAAATTCATTGGTCCTACTTTGCTCACAAAAGGGCCCAAAAATATACCACTGCAGCAGGTCTGACATCAGCAGAGGGAATCCTGAACCCAGGCCCTTTGAAAGCCATAATGCCCCATAGGATATAGTCAGGACAGCAGCGTGTATATGCACATGCTCACCTCTTCTTTCACATCAGGTTCCCAGACAGAAAGGCAGGCCTGTAGCGCTGTGATCTGTTTTTCTCTAGGAGATGCCAGCAAATCTTGCTCTTCCTCTCTGATTAATTGGTTCAGGCTTTCTCCAACCCTATGCCTCACTGCCCCACTGGGATGACACAGTGCTGTTATTTTCACAGTCTGTCTAATGCTTTGGCATTCATTTCAAGCAAGCTCTCCTTTTCAGCGGTGAACTGAATTGTGAATTAAAACTCAGTGCAGGGACAGATCAGAGATGGGATATACGGAAAAAGAGTTACTACTGAGTAATTACATCTGGGTGTTACCATAAGAGCCCTTAAAGCCCTTCTTCACCTAAGCTGTTCTGCTTTCCCACTCCCTAGTCCCCTCCATCTCTCAAGGGTGAGAAGGCAGAATTACAAGGGAAATCCATACACCCTGCAGCATTCAATCCCAGCTGTTCCCTGCAGCTCTTCTGCCAGTTTCATCCAGAGGACCAGCTACACTGGAGAGCTGCCAGTTTCTCAGGCACATCTGAAAGGCCCAGATGTATCTTCTCCACAAGAACATGCTGCCTGCGGCTGGTTGAACCCCAAATCCTGCTCATTCAGCAACTCGAGGCTCAGAGTATGAACTCAGATGTTCCTCAACACCTGCTCCAATGTCACACTTCTTTACTCCTTGCTGCGCATATCCACTGTGTGTGCCTAATCTGCCCTGTTACAGAGGAAGAAAAAAAAAAAAAAAAGAGGCAGAGATCTGCCATGTTCACAGTGATGTTACCCAGCTACAGAACAGATTATAGTGCTGACATTTAAAACTCTGCACTGGCTGCTCAGCAATCTCTGGTAACTGCAACACTTCCAAACTCTAGGCATAGTCTATCAATTTAATAGACATCAATGTCCTCTAATAAGGTTGCCCAGTTTAAGCTTAACTGTGCAGATCAGCAGATCCCTGGAGAGGCCACCTTTCTGCTTAAATCCATTCAATTATCCTTATCTTGTCAGGGTTTCTCCTAGGCTCAAGCTAGCAAGCACAATCACATCACAAAGCCAAATGCAGCAGAGCACTGACAGGTGAGCCCCTCTGTTAGCAAGTGGCTTCCTGCCGACTTTCAAGTGGATGAAGGATGCTGAGGCCTCTTTGGTGAGACAACCCCAAGCTTATTTTAACTATTAAACACCAGCAGAAGCAGCAGCTGCTCCCAGGCAGCAAGTACTGCTTTGCAAAGCCAGCCAGCTGCTTTGGGTACTGCTTTTGCAACAATACGTGTAAGAGCTTGGGAACACCTCAGCTTACAAGAGGCTTCTGCACAGCACAATAAAGGACAGGCTGAGGCATACATACACACACATACATTGCTGCAGACTGTGTCCAGTCTCCCAGGCTGTGAATCTTTTGTCTGCAATAAAGTTTACTCAGCTTTTTCCCCCCCATAAAGCATTTCAATAGTACCAACTGCAGATATCTATCATTTTTTCACAAGCATAGAACTAATCTAGCAAATTGCTTCTGTGCTACACTTGCATTTAGAGTAAAATGGACAGTCTGGAACTTCAGAAATCTGGTACTTGATCTCATCAACAGCTACACTTGACATAGTATTTCTTGAACAGCACCATTCTGTAGCATTTTATGCAAGCTTTACATGAATCACATCTTTGTTTCAATGCTTATATATTTATATTTAGATAGGGATTTAAACATATATATAGTCATATTTCAAATATATTTTATATTCATACATAAAAATGACTTCATTAAATTAAAAAAAAAAAAAAAAGAAATAAACTCACACCAAACCCAAATTTTGAGTAAAGCAACCAGAGCTATTCTCATACCATTTCTGATGAAAAACAGCTCAGGAAACCTTTGGTAAGCAGCTAAGTTTTGAGCAATTCTCTGAACTTTTCGGCCCTTCATGAAAGTTTGACTTTAAAGTGTCCGTTGTCCTTTTCAAAGCAATTAGGTAGTGCATTTATTCCTCCTTTTTCATGCAAAAGAGAGGCTCACCTCTGAAGGCATCAGCAAGGAACATTAATTTTCAGGAGGCAATTTTTTGTAATTTTTAGATTTACATTCAGTCCTAAATCCACTCTGAAGTGTTAATCTGACTGGCCAGCTGATTTCTTCATAGATGACAGTGTTTTCTTCTAACAGGTTTTGCCTTTCTAATTAAAGATGACAGGAATAATTCTCATGGCCCATCTAGTGGTTATAGGCTGAGATTGCTAGCAGTAGGGGTCAGTCGGTACAGACAGCACAGGTGAGTTTGGCAGTAAGAACACTTTGCCCCCTCCCCAACAGAATGTAAAACAAAAGTCTTGTTCTAAATGAAGCTGTGTAAAGCAAACACACTCTCCGGGATTTACACTTACTCTCCTTTAAAACTTCCATGCTGGTCCTTGATCCCCCGGCCTCATTCAAGAAATACAGGGTTCTAGTTGTCAGTGTTATTCAGGCTGGTGAAGGCAAATGAGTTGAAACTAATATATTTTTGTGGAAATACCTGGCTCGAGGGCCATTCCTTCCGTTGTGATGATACAGAGCAAGTCTGCCAGCTCACCCTGGTAAATCATCTGGTTGTCAGAATGCACCGAGACGTTAAACACAGGACCTAAAAAAGAATAACCACAATTATGAATAATAGGCTTTTCTTCAGTATCCAAAACCTTTCCTTGAAAGTTTTAAAGCGTCCTTTCCTTGCAGGTAGAGACAGAGCTCTGAAGCAGTAATAAGTAATCATGTAACAGATTTGACAAAACAGTTATCCATTTTTAGCCACTAATTCCTTTACGAGGACAAAGTACCCAAACTGCTAGACCTGCTGCTCACCTGGGTCACAGACCACGGACAACATAGAAGCTGCTGCCCAATCTGCCTTCCATTGTCCTGCACAAAAGGAGCCTTTCTTCCACTGGTGACTCCCTGAAGAGCAAGAGAGTTCACGTCCTCAGGCTAATCCAGCCCGGATCTTTTTGGAGGAGGCTCTCAATAGGAATTGAAGTTAGAGCAAACCAGTGTTTACATGCTACAGACAGTTCCGCTACATGACTGAAATGGACAAGACAAGAAGCGCATCTTTTTTAATGCTTCTGTGGGTTCTCCTTCAAGCTCCACCACAGACAGTTTCTTCCCTAGCAGACATCTCATACCTAAAGGTATAGCAACTCCTCTAGCTGTAAAGTGGTGATGATATTGATGAAAATCATTAAGCCATTAAGAAATCCTCACACCATAGGGATGTGCAAGTTTGACTCGAGGTACATATGAAAAAACAAAAAAATTCCCCACGTGTTGACATCAACTGTATCCTTGGTGCAAAATTAACAGAGCCACAACTTCTCAGGCATGTTGCTCTCCATTTCACAGGCAGAAGCTGAAGAACAAATCAAAATTACTCTTAGTGATTTCCTTACTAAGCAAGGCAAGGGAGATGAGGAGGAGGAAAGCTGTTGTCAATAGTTCCCTTGAGGAGAGCTTTGGGGGAAGGGGACAAGGGAATCCAAGGAGGAGCTTGGGGCTCAGATTAAAAACTGACTCTTTCCCCTCCCTGGACTCCTTTAGCTGCTGTCATTATCAGGCTCAGCTACCTACATAACAGCAGCAGCCCTAAGAACAGGAAGGTGGGTTTTTTGGGCAGGAGGAAAAAGCTGTTGAAAGAGTTACCCTCCCCCACTTTTTCAGGCTACTAGTTTAGTATGGGAAGTATGGGAAGTGTAATCTTCAAATCCACTAGAGATCTGTGGCAAACAGCACTTCTGAGGAAGAACATTTAAGGAACTCATCCAAGCAACCCACTGTCCCCTGCCCTCCTAACAGGTTCCTGTGGGAAGCTATGCTCCTAACTCACCACATCACATCACTTCCAAACTGAGGCTCTGGAAAGAAATGTGGAGATGACATGAAGCTAGAGCTGCCACTTTTGCTGAAACTATTCTAGACCACACGGGCCCACCTGATTTTGGTCAGCAGAGATTACACAGCACACTAAGAGCTGAAATCCAATTACAATGCAACAATTACTCTGTGCTTCTTAAACCCCCCCCCCCCCAATTTCCAGTGGGCACAGCGTTCTGCTCTTCGTTACAAATTGAAAATCTAGTAAAGTCCTCTGTCCCAAAAGCAGTTGCACTTCATACACAACAGCAGTTTGGTTCACAATCACCCCTGGAGGTTTTGTACCCATTTGCTCACTAGAAGTCACCTCTGCTGAACAATAAGATTGCAAGCTACCCTTCTAAGCAAGGATGAAACAGTGACAGAGATGCACTACAAGTTATATGTGGGCTATTGGCTGAGACTCCTACATGCTTATGCTAGAACATATTTAAGGAAATAAGAGTCCGAAATGCTCTGAAGCCCAGCTGCTAAGGCAGAGACTTCATGAGCAGGTACTAACTTAAGTTTAGCCTCTTGTGATCTCTTCTGGGAAGATGGAAAGATACTAACTTGATTGCTTCCTCAGCCTCTGTCCAGGCTCTTTCTACAGCAATTCTATTTGTTTCCTGATATTGCCCCCACCATTAACTGCATTCTCCTTGAAGTCTACTTTATTCTTCAGAAGAAACAAGATCTTTCCCATCTTTTTTTTCCAGAATTGTGCAGCCACAGGTTCAAGGTGCTAAGGAACTAGTTAGAAAGGCAGAAGTGACTAGGGCACTCTGGCCAACTGAAACCTGACGAGTCTCAAGCTGTGTGTGAACTGTCACAACAACAGAAACAAAGCGACTGTCAAATCTGCCTGGGGAATCCCTGCATTCCCAGCACACACCCTCTGCTGCACTGACCAGATGCAGAATAGCACCATCATAATCCTGGTCTGTTGTCTATAGCTCAGGGTATTCTATACCAAGTTCCAGCAGCAAGCAAAAGCCTACATCCAATCAGGAACATAGGACACGCTGCGCTCCACTTTACGCTGACAGCAGAGTTCAGACTCTGCTCCTGCAAACAGCTCTGCCCTGTCAGATGCTGGCAGGGATCGAGCAAGGGAGATGAACTACATGATTCCTCTCTATGCCCAGCTAAAGCTAGGCTGCAGGGTGCGTGTCCCTGGGCAGGGTAAACAAGGAAAAAAGGCGGCTACACACGTAGCACGTAGTTTTCAGGTCTTATTTCTGGATCAAAAGTCCAGGCCTCTACTGCATTCAATGGACATTGGCTTCAAACTCTAGCATGCTCAACAAACCACTAACGCAGAGAGGAGTCTAAGCATCCTCAACTGAGCATTACAAGTGCAAAAGCTAAGTTGTTCGGTCACTCAGCCAGAAAAGGCCACATTATGGTAACAGAGCACTCCCCCATCCACACTTCTGGGTCACCAAGTGCATCTCTCGCCTGTCTCCCATGCGAGGAGTCAAAGTTTCATGGGCAATAAGCAGACTGCTAGGCAGCAGCTGCTCTGTCATTTCATGGTCATACTTCCTCTCAGTAAGCCACAAAGAGTAATTTCCCTTTGGTTCCTTCCCTGCTAGGGCACGTATCTCCTACAAATTAATACACCCTGTACCTTCAGGGAAGAAATCACTGTCCTGTGTCCTGGATTTCAACAGAGAGCCCAGAGGTATGCCAGGGGTTGTGCTCTTTCTTCTCTCCAGCTGAAGAGGAAAACCAATTTCTTTTCTCTACCAAGCAAGCTTCATTACAGTGAAAGCTTCTTGGCTCATAGTCTTGAAGACCGCATGGTTGCTGCTTCCTAAAAGGAGCATCTTTTCTCTCGGCCCATATGCCCCAGGCCTTGGCCTCAGGCTGCTCTCAGGCACGAAAGGATAGAATAAAGCATCTTCATTGATGCTTTTTCCCCCATCACAGAACTTGACAAGACCAAAGACTGTTTGCAACACAGAAACTTGATAGCCCTGAGCTGGACTAGGAGGACCTTGTAACCCTCTACCTCTCCAACAGAAAGTACACTCAAGTCAGAGCTGTAGCCACTACCCAGCCTGCGAAAGATTCACAGAAACTGGTAACACGGCTCTATGCCTCATTAAATGTCACCTGCATGCTACCCTCTCCTACAGAAGGGTTATTATTGTTCATTTCTTTTTTAATTTTTCTGAAAATTAAACTGACCAACAAGTCCTTTTATCCTGAATATTACTTGCCTGATTTATGTCCCGCCAGCTTAAAACAATTTACCCTGACTTCAGCTGAACCTTTCTGGCAATAGGAAAAGAGAAGCAGCAAGGAGCTGCATGCCAGTCTCAAACAAAAGCAATAGTAAATCAGTGTTCATTGAGTTACAAGCAAAACCACCACGTAATCTAACTAGGCATCTACAGACTCAAGAAAAGCACCTTGGCAAAAAAAGTGCACCAGAGCAATCAAAGGAAAGGATGCTTCCAGACACACTTTAAAAGCTCTCAAGGACCCTCCTAGACAAATGTGGCACCAGGTGGTGTTCTGGAAAAAGACGACCAAACAACAAAAAAAAAAAAAAAATCAAACCAAACCTACAGATGCAAACACATGGCAGCAGAGAACCTCTAGTAGACACTATGGCTGACAAGGTCTCAGTATGCGAATGTTCAAGTGCTTGCAGTGTCACAAGAAGGGTTGGGGGCAGATGGCAAACTCTCCTTCAATAAGACCTGAGTTTATACTTCATGAACACTGAGAAAACTAGAACCCTTTACAGATAATACATGATGTGGCTTTGCCAAGCTTGCCACCTGTATTTAACAGCATGAAATAGGGTTATTGGCACCTACTCGAAATGCAAGAGAATAAACAAAAGAATTTAGTTTCAATTGCAGGGTTGACAGATCAAGGATGACTTGTGAAGCTCATCAAGAATAAAGCAGAGTTAAGTGTAGGAAAGCTGTTCAGTAGTTCCAAAGCTGAGACACAATTAAAGTGAATAACTTCAGGTTTGAAGATAAGGGTTGTACCCTCAGTTAATTTAGAAACAAAGAAAAAGCATGGACTTATAAAACAAACCAGCAATCCCAATTCTAAGAGTTGTCATCTTCTGCAGAGACCTTTGATTTAAGCTAAGCCAAAGTCTCCGTGTTCCTCATCATACTAAGTAAATTCAAAAACAATCCTTTAAAAAGGGTTTTTTTTTTCTTTAATGAAGTAAAAACAATTTTACATTAAAGAGCATGTGCAGTCAAGAAAGGAATAAAAAACAGTTTTCAGACCATTTCTTGAATTCTGAATGCTTGAAAAACATTAACCTCAGATTCTTTGCCTTCTATTTAAAGTATTAGAGTTTACTAGTACAGACCTAGAACCAAGGAAACCAAGTTCCAGGATCAGATCCAGATCCTGTTTGGTTTAGTTTCTTCTGAATGTCCTCTTCTACGGCCAAATCTCATTGCTCAAAGCATTGATTTCATGCAACCCAGGAAGAAAATCCCAGGATCCAAACCCTACAGTGACTTAGTTTTCAGCTAAAAAGTATATTTGAAATTCTTCCACACATAAAAATGAAATAGAAACCAAGCTGCACCAAATTTGGTGTATTATTTAGTGCTCAGATTTACACTGAACTGGCTAGCGGTTGGAGGGGTTGAAAGGAGGAGCTCAAGTTCATTGAGTTAATTTTCTTGGCTTAAGGATTTGTGTACGGGAGGAAAAAAAATAAAAACCCTTAGTCCTATTTAACTGATTTCATCCCATTCTCCCTACTTTCCTTCGCTGCTTGATAATCCAATCAATGTCAGGCCCCCCAAAAAGGAAGGAGAAGAGAGAGAAGAATAATCAAAAGCCAGTTAACATCTGGATTTATAACAGCAGAAAGAACTCTTAATTACCGAGGTCTTAGGCACCTTTTGACTTTTTCTACTTCATCTTTGCCAGTATTTCTCCGCAAAAAGAAGGTATAAACTCCCCACAGACATGAGTTATCTTTATTTTCCCGACAGCAAAGTAGAGCAGAGAAAGGTCAAGTAACCAGACTGACAGAGATCCTGTACAGGCAAGAATCCTGTGCCTAATCCATTGCTCAAGCACTGAGGCAGCGATCACTGCATGGCAACTTCCCCGCTTGCAATCAGCCAGCTCTCCAGCTACAAAGGGAAAACACTGACGAAACACACTAGTTCTCTCGCTTCCAAAATATTACTCATATCTGTCCTGGCACCGGATCATCCAGTCTTGAACTGAGGATCCCGTGACCTGCCTCTCTCCAAATAATGAGCTCCTTCACCTACACTGTCCCAGCCCCCTGCCCTCTCCCTGCTTCTTCATGGAGCTGTTCCCTAATGAGTTTCATCCCAAGCCTCATAACAGTTGTTAGGGGAAGAAACCCCCAGTAGTTTAGGCTCTTGTTTCTACTTCTAGCTACAAATTCACATACGTACACACAAAAGCACACAATGACAAAACATGTTCCTGCACATTAACAGGGGCTGGAAAATACTAGCCTTTCTTGCTAAAGAGTTTCTGCTGTATTGCTCTTTATTCTTTTCCATGATTAAGGTTTCTTTCCTTTAAAAATCTTGCTATTCTCCTTTCTTGAAAATGAGTCTCTCTCTGGGTCATTGCAGGGCATCATTTCATTTTAATTGCAAGTTCAACATCAATACTCAGCTCATATTTCAGCAGCACTTGCTTTATCTCTACTTGGTACAAAGCGAATGATAACACATTGCTGTACAATGAGCTCACATGCAGATGTAATCCAGAGTTGAAGATTTCATTGACGTGATTCCCTTAAAGTCCCCTTTTGTTTTGCTTCTCCAGAGCTTTTGCCCTCTGCTGAATGACACTGGGGGAAGCCAGCCCAGAGCACAGCCAAGCTCCAGATGGTTCTCTCTCTCATAACATACTGCTGTATACAAAATGAAAAACATCCTTCTCCCTGTTTCCCCCAAGGAAAATGAAAATACAAGTCACTTCTGTGGAAAACCTCAAGACTGTAGGGTGGGCAAAGACTCTCTAACATTATCCCAGGTGTCTGGCCACAAGGTGGAAGGGATAGAAAATTAAAGGATGAATGCTAAAGAATTTATTATATTTATTATCCCAAGATAAACTAGAGACAGACTTCACAGAGACCAGATGCCTCAGCATTAAAAAGAAGAGAAAAAAAAAAAAAGTACAGAAAGAAAAACCAAACGCCACACACAGAGCTGCAGGACCTGATCCCAGGTCAGTTCCCAGCTATTTGAAGCCCACCATTGCTGGTGAGCTCAGCCAAGGCTGAGGGCAAAGGGGTCCATGAAGAATGGCATCCCCTCCCATGCAGTCCTTGCAGCGCAGAAGCACTGCCACTGGAGCAACACCTCTAGGTAACCAGGAGAGGAGAGTTTTACAAGTGAGAGATTTCAGGCTAGTCGAACAGGATCACAAGCTTTACAAAAAGCTGTCTTGATATATCCAGCTTGAGAAGGAGAACAGCCAAGAACACAGAAGACAGATCTGTCCAGGCTAAAGGAAAGACTACATATACATACATCACCTGACGGCTCAGGGAAGAGGAAACATTTGGGTTCCAGTAGAAATAAACAAATGAAATTAAGAAAAAAATGTCAAGGTAAGCACTGATAGCTGCCCTTCTCCCTCAGCTTTCTGACCAACCTCTGAAAGACATAATGGAACTTCTGTTTTAAACTGAGCTGAAAAAAAAGAAGCACCAAAGAATACTACCTAAACTCTCCATATGAGATGGGTTTTTCCTCCTCTTCTACAAATATAAGCTTAGTTTGGCTCCAGTTACAGGATGCACAGCAGGCATTCATTTTATAAAATTAGGCTTAGGATCTATGTTATTCATAAGGTCAGACCAGAGGATTCCCAAGATCCCTTCTAGCCTTAAAATATATATAGTAGAGAACAATCTACCTTTGATCGAATATATGAAAACTAATTACCTACTAGGTTTTCCTCCCAACTTCCAGTTTATATAATTCAGTGGACAAAATCCACTTTTCAGTTTTCAGTTCAGGAAGTTTCAAATAAATGCCTTTACATTAAAGTTTCAGATCATAAACTAACTGGAATAAATACGTTTCTCTGCAGCAGCAAGTGGAGAAAGAAGAGAAGAGGTCTCTGCTTGCAGCCAGCAAGTTCTGCCTCGAATGGAAAGAATCTGAGCAAGACATTTTCCACAGATGTTCATGGAAAAACATTGCAGAGCACTGCCACATTTCAAGCCTATTGTGGCAGGAAACACTGAAGTTTCATGTGCACAGTCCCCTATTCATATATAAAAAGCTTACGGGTCTCCTGTTGTTTCAGATAGATCACATCGCACAATGCGTACGCACAATAAAAACCCTTCCTTGAAACACCCCTCTATTCAGAGGGATCTGGGAGGGAGCTAGGCTGGAGGAAAGGATTTCCAATCCAAGCACGTCTCCCCTCCCCCACCAAAGAGGAATCAATAAAAACAACTGAGAAGGAAATTCCTCCTACCACTAAAAGCCTTGATGTAAAACTCTTAAGGACCTCCTTTTGCTGAAAATGCTGCTTCCGTATTGATCTCCTCCCCACTCCATCCCCTACGGTGCAGGCTCAAAATGCTGTCCAAGTTCAAGCTCTCAGAGTGGGCAGGAGACTGGAATACCTTCTTTTTTTGAAGTTGTACTGTTCTATTGTACTGCCCTAGAAGTCCCAGTTAAAATGCCTTTCTGTTACACCTTGAGACACCCAGAAGTCAGGAAAACTGTTACAATATGATTGCACCAGAGACAAATACACACATAAGCCATTCCTTACACACCCCCATTTAACTCAGGATTTAGCAGAGAGATGCTCCCCAGCTTTTACCATTACCCAGGGAGCTGCATTTCCCCCCACCCTCTGACCCTTTCCTGTTAGCATCTCCCCGCCAGTTTTGGGGAGCCTTTCATTCTCCCCAGAAACCGCTAGCTACCTCACTAATTCTGCCTTACACCATTTACAATATGGAAAACATGGTGCCAGCTTCCCTCTTTGGAGAATGAGTTTGACAGTCACCTCTACTACAAGACACAAGACGAGCATGTTGTCCGAGCTCAGCTTTTACAGTTGTTCCACAGCTCTGCCATTTACCTCTGGCTCCCCGAGTCAGTCACAGTTTGCAAAGACAGTACATCTCCGCAAACAAAACTAACGTACTCATAAAACACCCTCTTTCATCATGCACACCCCCTTCCAATTAATTTTCCTAAATTTCTACTTGTCTATTTGAGCCAAGAACAGAGTAACAGGGCACAGCGGAGGGGTGGGACTGGCAGAAAGGAAATACAGCAGGCCTTTACGCATGCAACCACACTCCCACAGACAAGCGGAACATTTGGAGGAAAGAGGGGGGTAATTTGGGAGGCAAGCTTGCCTGCATCCGTTCTAACTGTGCTCACCAGGTCCTCCCAACCCCACCAGCAAAGTTTCAAGCTCACAGTACTGACATATCCAAATAAGCCCATCAAAAAAAGATTTCAGGACAAATTTCACCAAGACACATCCAGACAGTAAGAATTTTTCAACAGCAAATAATTCTTTTTGGCCTAAGAAAGAAGCTGCGCTCACAATAGAGGAGCGCCTTTAGAATTAGCCCAGAGATGAATGTCCAGCACAGATACTTGAGTAACAACTAAAGGACACAAAGTTCATCCATCTGTTGAGGGAAGGAAGGTATTTCAAGCCAGATTTTGCTACATGCCAAGATTATTTCAGGAAATAACTCTCCAGTAAATTGTGCCTGGGGTCTCATTTCTCTCTTCATTCTTTTCAAAAGAATGAAAGCCCGATGGGACATCAGGACCATGCCTCCCCTTGCTCAGCCCTACTACTGGAATTCACACGTTCCCAGGGCAGTGCTCCAGGCTGCCTCCCTTTTTCGCTCCATGCATCGGAAATCCTATCTGGGGGAAGAGGGAGAGAATAGAGAGCGACAGCGAAAAGATGTTGAGACTGCAACATACACACTTCCCTCCCTTGCACAGCTCGTGGGTTTCCCTCTGAAGTGTGGATATTATTTGCATCTCGACAGACCTTTTGGACGGAAGTTCAAAGTGACATTACGTGAGCAAGGTTGGGAGACAAACCACCACTTTTATGCAGGAAAGCCTTCAGGTAAGAGCTTGGAGGGGAAGGGTTTGGGACCAATTTCACCCCCGCTAGTTTCTTTCATCACCCCTTTGCAAATGCTGCTCCCTGATTGTGACTGACCCAGATACCAACAGGAGTAAGGCTGAAACTGCAACCCATTAAATGACTTCAGAAAGACAACATAAATCCACAGCAATATTCAGCTGTGACTGTGCTGCTCCAAGAGGTATTTGCCGCATGGGCAACTAATGGATTATTTTCAGACAATTATTTTTCATAAAACTAAACCAAAAGCCAAGCAGAAATGACCTAAAATCGAAACAAATTTAGAGTTCAGTCCCGGTCCTCTCTCAGACAATCTCAGATCAGGCTGCGTCTTCATCAGGGTTCATATTAGGATGTTACTCTTCAAAACTTCTTACAGAGTGATGTCCTGACTACACAGCTGTCCCTAGAGTTAGCCCATGTCCCTTCCCCAGGGCACCTGCTACAAGAAAGTTCAGTTTTTAGAAATTATCTGTTAGAGAATGATTATCATTCTCAACTATGGAGGCAACCACAAGTCAAGCTACTCTAGCTTAGTCACAGCTGTATCTTCTAAAAAAAAACCCAAGCCCAATACTATATGCAGTGTAACTCAGATGAAGAACAAGGGATGTGAGGAGAGACCTACTCCCAAGCTGTGTTTATGAACAGGAATGGGGGAGTACAGGAGGTCTGAGATAAAAATGAAACAGCTAATCAGAGAGTCCCAGCATAGGAGGCACCCTTGGGCTACACCGAGAGCTCTTTAAGACTGCCCAAGTCACCAGTTTGGTTTATCAAATCATGACATAAGCCCTGTGCTCATAAGAGCAGCAGCGTTACAAAACAACTCCACAACACTTCCCCCCACACGGCATAATAGGAAGTCAGTGTTAATATGCATCTCTGATGATCCAGACAACCCCCTGCCCCTCACTCTTCCCAACAGTACACCAGGGCAGGCACAATTCTCTTGATACATCTTGCCAGGTAGGCTATGTTACACCGGGGGTGAGGGTTTCAGTAAAGCTGCGGGGAACAGGATGCAAACTTGAGTACTCAAATTCATCCCAACTTGTGGAGCTTTGCAGTCCAGCCACAAAGGGCCTTTACAGCTTTTCAGTGACAGGGTATACTTGCTGTGGTTGCTGAAACGTTACCATTGCCTTGAACTGATGATTTTCTGCAATTAGATCAACAGGAAGGTGTGCTCAGGCAATTTAAGGCTTTGCTAATTGAGTTTGTTTTGGAACAGAAATCTAGTTCATATTAAAGCTCTTCCAAAGCAGTCGTTACCTAAGAGCAATCTAGTGATGATGCTGGCAAGGGTGGCAGCAATTATTCCACACTGAAATCCAGCTCTGAGCCTGCAGGACCTTAAAAGCTACATTAGTAAAGGAAAACCCAGGGGCCATGATTATAACCGATTAATTAAACGTCTTCCAGGAAGCAACCAGGAGGAGAGAGGACACAAGTACCACCAAAGGAGACAAGCAAAGCTCTCAGCCATCACACCACTTGGATAACCTTTCCATGTCAGAAAAAGAGTATGCACTTCCCAGAGAAAACAAAACCACTGGCAGAGCATCAAGAACTTCCTCTCCTTTTCTGGCCTAGACACACACACTGGAGAAATTATATACCAACCTGAGGTTTGGAAGTCTATCTGGATAGGATTGGATAAGCCGTTCACTGCTTCACGCCACATGCCACCACCACCTGGGGACCAGGCAGTCACCACACAGCGATACAGCCCAGCATCAGAAATCTGGGTCTGATACATCCTGTAGCGGAACTCGTTCTCCTGGACCTTCTCCAGAACCACACCGTCCACACGAGTCTGATCCGTCCAGTCTTCCAGCCGCACTACTGAATCCTGGTTCAAGGAGATTATGCGAGTAGTCCCATTGGGATTGGACTGATCTGTCAGTGGCTTCTCTGCTGTAATGAGGACAGAATAGCGCGGCGTCTTGATGTTCTTCGAAGACACTTTGCATGTCATCTCAAAGGTATGGCCTGCCACAAAGAATGGCTTCAGTCTCACTGCCTCCACTGTCAGCGTGTAATCTGAAGAGGGAAGGAAATAAGCAGCAAGGAAAGGGTTAATAAACAGCGGCAGCTATTTCTGCAGCACCTTTCAACTCGGAAGATTAATAACAGAGAGAGTACTTTTTTGGAGAGAGAAATCCCAGAACATTTCTCTAAACACCTGGGGACATCCCAGAAAGCTTCTCAGGAGCACATACAACAGTACACAACAGTTTGGGTCAAGATGCAAGGATTAAACAAAACCAAAACACTGGACATATACTGCAACACACAGGTCATAGCACGACAAGGCCTCCAAAATTTTTTTCTTCGAGAGCATAGATATTAGTTGCATGAGACTTGGAGCCCCAGTTTCACACTGGATCTGGAACAACACCATCAGCAACAGGGTATGAGGACGCTGATAAAGTATGGATGACTAATGACAAAAGCTGCCACTGACTGGATCTGCAGCCTGGATCTGCAGCCCTTAACGTACCTTCTTGTATTTCCCTTGAAAATCTACCCAAACAGCAATCCAGACGCATTCAGCTGAACTCCCAAGACCGGCTGAAAGTACATGACGGAAGAGTTGGTGGTAACATGAGAAATCCCCACCCCCAGCATCCACACACACCTCTGTGCTGAAAGAGTTCAGTATACCTCTTGCCCCCACACGTGCTCTCTTCACTTGCTTCTCATGCATTCATCTCAGTATAAGCCTGTCAGAAGCCTTAACATTTCTCCAACAGTCAATTTTGCATCAAGAATGCCAACACCACTTTGCTAGGTTTCCTTCCCTTTCTTCAGCATTCTCCAAGTCTGCAGATTCCTCAATCCCAAGAATCCCTTAATTACAGGGTTTGGGAAAAATATGCATCTAGGAACAAAGTCTTCAGACACAAAAAAAATAAAGGTCACAGTGAGAAACTGAGAAAATGAGAGGTGACTGAAATCAGAGCTAGATAAAAGGAAAGGGAGTTGCTAGTTTCATGGTACTGGGATAGAGACAGATCCCACACACCTAGCACGAGTTCTTTCTACCTACGAAAATGAATTAGGACTGGATTAGGACACACAAGCTACAGCAATTTTCCAAAGTAGAAGTATTGGAAGAATTGGGCTAGTCCAACCTTCTGGACGCTGACTTTGCTAAAGCATATTCTCTCTTCCCCCCCTTACTAAAGAAGGATGACTACACATTAACCAAAGAAACTACACAGATCACCTTTATGCAAGGTGAAACTTTACGGAATGAGGGAAATAAACTATGATGAAACTGTAACACATCCCCCAAAACTGAACTAAGTGCAGTAATACTTATGCCCTCCCCATGAAAGTAACAAGATACTTGTCAAGATTACATTTTGCAGTGTTTTGCCTTCAAGCTGTAGTTTTCACAATGAGTAAACACAGCCTGCAAGATGAGGAACCTGGTATGACAACCTTAAATCAGTACTGTATAAAGCAGATCACAGTACAAAGCTATATAAAAAAACAGCAGGAGGAAGGAAAGCCGAGCTGCTTCTAGTGGTCTAGCTGAGCGCAGAATTACTTGATACTTCACACCAAACCCTGCTCGCGCTTCCAGCCCCTAAGCAAGTGGGAATGCCAGAGTTGCATAGTTAAGCACTCCACTGAAGTTGCACACGTGGTCATTCTCTGCTCCCTTGCGTGAAGACTCATCACAGATCTCATTCTAGTCTTCAAAGCCCTTTTTCTCATTTTGTGTCTGTAAGATTCCAGTATCACCCTCTTCAGAAGACTGCAGCACTTAGGAGTCCGGCACAGACCAGGGTACCATGTATTTTAGGAATATAGTAGCTAATCATATTCTTGCCTCAAAAGCAGAAGTACAAGTGGCTAATCATATTTCTCTGCCACATATTGCTGCTTTCTAACCTTGTGAGGAGATTCTGGGCAAAAATCCTCCCTGATGCAAGCCTTCTCTCTGTGCTGTTAGTCTTCACATGAGAGAGAAATGAGTTCCAGGCAGCAGGGGGGGGGGGCAAAAAAACCTTCCATTTGATTACCCATACATGTGCTTAAGACAAGTATCCGTGAGCGATCAGAACAGCGCAGAGACAATTGAGCCCCACATATCTGGGACTGCAAATGCCATACTTCAACTATTCTCTGAGTCAGAGGTTAGGCAGCAGTAAGCAGGGGAGTGTGTACCTTGGCCTCAACGAGGCTAGAGCAGACTTTGTCCCCAGAAGTCTTTTCTTGGCTTCCTACTTGAAGGTAAGTAAAAAAAAAATGCTGTTTTTACCAGTTATTTTTGTTAGAGAGAAAAGAGTTGTGGTAGCATGCGGCAGCAGCAGAAACACCATCTGAAGAGTTTGTGGAAGAGAACATCTGAGGACCAGAGATGCAGCTGGAAAACGGTGGAGTTTAAAGGGGTTAGAAATTAGGATGCAGAACAGAGAACAGGGAGAAATCCTTAAAGTCCTCTCGAAAGATTTTTCTACCTTTACAAAGAAAAAAAAAAAAAAGACCTTATTAGGTTGGATGAAAACCACAGAAGCCAAGAGGAGACCATCTATGAGGACATAAGAAACGCAGATCAGGATAGAGATGGCAGACACAAAGAACAGCGCCCATACACACAGGCACTGCAATGTTTGTTGTTGAAAGTTTAAAAGAAAAAAAAAAACACAAAGGAACATATCTGAATCTACAATACTAGATGGCCAATACTGATCTCTAAACCAAAAAATCTCCATGTCTATCACCTAGAAAAGTCTGGGTCACCACTCTGGACATACAGTTCTGCCCCAAAACCCTTCTCCTCCAGTAGCAGGAGAAGAAAGGCAATGAGAACTCCATCACCATCACCTAGGAAAGCATGCAGTTGTCTCTGCAGGTAACTGCACACACGGGAAAGAGGAGAGAAAAAAGGTTTGGTACTTAGGTTAGGAATAACAGTATTCTGCAAGAAAACTTAAGTGGGGAAGGAGAGTTTCCTCATGTTTCATAAATTAACAGATACTACACATTCGATCTTTTTAGTGAGAGATGAGCCAGAAAGGTCAAAGAACAGCACTTTCTTCCAAGGACTACAGCCTGCCATTTCATATCTGATCTTCTGAGATTGGCCAAGAAAGCAAGAGTTGAGTTCTCCATGTCTTGAACACTCACTACCTTGCATGTTTGGCCCTACACACACACATACACAAGCACTGCAATTCTGTGCACAATCTTGCCTCCTCTTAAATCGCCAGGAATGAAAAGCATGACAAAACACACCCCTGCCTGTCATATGCAGAAGGCTGCAATCTGTACAGTTTATGTTGGAAAGGGGTGGGTGGAGAGTGCCCGAGTAAACCACATCCAAAGCTTAAAACCATTTTGGGCGCTATTCCACGACAGAGGGCTAGCAGCAAAAGAAATCCTAGCCAAATAATTCAGAAAGAATTTGAGTAATCAACTGTGCTTTTGAGCATAGCAGCATATGCTTCTGCCTTCCATCACTGGCAACTCCAAGTTGATAGGCCCCACTATTATTCTCCTGTTGTTCTCTACTGCAAAGGGAGCTTCAGGAGTTTTGCAATTAGTGTGCTTCCTGGGTAATGACTGAAAACAGTTTTCACCAAATCTAAACCAACCAATTTGCTAGAAAAGCTACAGGGCAAGACAACTTTAGAAACAACAGATGCCTTCCCTGTATTCCACTGACTCCAGTCTGAAAGTGAACACAATGGCAAAGACTAACAGTAATCTTAGATCCCAACGTCTCTTCAGCAGCCTCAAGTGATACCATCTCAATATTCATAAAGGCTTCCTCATCCCCCAGCGCGCTAACTAGATTGAAAGTACAGGGAAGGCAACAGACATTAAGGCAACGGCAGTTTTGCCTTTATAGGAAAATGGGGCTACGCAACACCCTGAGGCACAATTGTAGCCCCAGTAGCTCGAATACTGAGAGCTCTGAAGCGAGGCCTGCACCACTAAGTCTTCAATGTCATGGGTACCCCAAGCTATTTTACAGGAAAACCAGTCTGATGCATCTACATAAGAGGCAACTGTTTTTCCCACTGCAGTGCACACGTAAGTACGCACCACCTTCACTGATCTGCTCAGCTGCTAGGCAGACAGTATGAACACTTCATCCTCATGCAGCTGTGGCACCCCTGTCTGGGGCTCTGAACACCTAGTTAATGCACCTTCTTGTTCCTACACCCAGATAGGTGACAGTTCTGTGCCATGGACATGGGAATTCTTTGCTCAAGAGCAACTGCCTGCCTGCACTGTGCAACGGTGTGTCTATCACACACTAGAAATTAAGGCAAATAGGTGGAGGAAGCATCACCTGCTTTCTACTCTCAGAGCTTTCCGAAAGAGGAGGTACCCTTGCTCTCCATTAAACTTAATGCAATCGCCTGGGCAAACATTTAGGACAATTAACATTACACTAAATGTAATTATTTTGTAAATTAAAAACAGAACTATTAACAAACCTCCAAATAATAATATCTTTAGCATATGGAGACTCAACCGAAAGACGGCGTTCTCTTTTGTGAGGACTTCCATGCAAATCTAAAGTTGACAATACTAATTTAGAAAACAAGCACCAATTCTGCACTTCCCTGAAAACAGTAACTGTTTTAAATGCAGGCAGCATTTACACTCAGATCAATGTTTTATTATCTTTTTAACATATCAAATTTATTCTGGGTTCAAAATGATCTAAAGAATCACTCAAAAAAGGCTTCCTCCCTTCCTTTACCCCTTTTTAAAGTACAAGTTCCAATCAGCAATTAAGCTAAAATTAAGAACATAATTTATGCCTTTCATTTTTGGGACTAGATTTGGACGCTTTCTTTGTCACCTCTGGATAGGAGGAGGAGAAGAAACAGCAGAGATCAGGTAGATCATGTCACAAAATAACTGCAACGCATGATGGTGACTGACTGCATTTGCAAAGCTGAGTAAGCAGAAAGACATGTGAACTTTATCAGTCTCAGGAGAATGAAAACGGGGATAAAAAGCCTCAGAGTGGGCAACCATGCAAGTTATTATACAACACAAATCAAATAGGGCTTCGACATCTTCACATGCCATTTACATTTCAAGCAAAGGCCTCCTTGTCCTGAATTACCCCTTCTGTACAGACCGATCCACAAACGCAGCACAAAATCATTTCTCCCCTTTCCTGAAAACCTCAGTAAAAGCTACCTTCTCCAAAGTGAGATTTCTCTCAAGTTCCCCCACTACCGCTCTAAAGTTAACATAGAGGTTGCTAATAATGAAATAATTTGAAGAAAGGCCTCTGTGTAAGCACAAGCTATGAGAGGAACAGGCAAATTTGGGTTCTCTCCTTAGGCAAACACGTGGGAGCCTGGCTGCATGCTTTTATAAGCCTTGGGAGCAGTTAGGGACTCAAATCACCAAAGATACTTGTCAAAACAACAGTCGGAGAGCAGAGGCAGCAGCAGATTAACTCCTTCATAGCTGCTAGCTACAGCCCCAGCTCACAGCAGAGCCTGCAGCTCACACATTCAAATAGGCAGAGGCAGGGGAGAGGCCATGCAGAGGAAGGCATCAGAGGGCTAGATGGCTGAAAAGGAGTAGAGGGGGGGAAGGGAAGGGAGGGGAAATCAAACGTGAACATTTCCCTCCTGTATACGTATATAACATGTTTTTTCAGGAGGGGAAAGGTGTTTGTAGGAGAGTTGGCTTTCACATCATATATCCCTTAACCCCAAGTTTTGCCAAAAAATGTACTTTTCAGTATGGAGACTATAACATTTACCTTTGCATTTCAGTGTTGCAAAATTAAGCATATTTGGAAGAAAACCAGAAACAAGTGAATGCTCACACCTGTCACGGTTTGTTTTCCCTCAGAAATGTCAACACAGGCAGAGACTTTTGAACTCCAGCTGGTTTCTCTAGCTGCTCTGAAGGCAATGGTCCATTACGGGTGCATGCACACGCACATACGCTCCGTGTTGTGGCATAACAATTCAACTAACTGTGACCGGTATTCAGCCTTAATAAGATTGCATTCCTGCTGGAGAAGCAAGCCAGCAAAACAACAACCTTTTTGAGGACCACACTTGGTTTGGGTTGAAGTGAGTCTGGAGCCAGTTACCCACCACTCCTCCCTCCACTGGAGCTGAACCACAGCAGAAATTCTCCAATTCATTTTGAGCCATCTCTGCTCTGGGGATAATCCTTGAACAACTTTAAACTGATATCCAACTAGCTGTCTTTGAAACACAGTCCTCCTTGTCCATGGCTGCTTCAGCCAGACTGTTTAAACAGATCTATCAGGGGACAAACATCTTAGCCGAGCACAGGGCTTTTGCTGAAGACGTTACATCTTAAGTTATCCTATACCTTCTTTCTCCATCCAGCAAACCCTCTTGCGTGACCTCCCACCTAAGCCAAAAGAGCAGTGCTCTACTCTACAGGCCATTCAAGCTATACGCAGTCATTTTAAGCCAGTATTAAGCAATTCAGGTATCTTTATTTAGCTTCTAAGACATGGACCCACAGAGTTTAAATACTGACCAGATCTAGTCCACTTCTTCCTAGAAAAGGTACAGATCAGAGCTAAGCACTGAACGACTTTTGTCTGCCCCTCACTTATTTTTTTGCTACTCTGGTACTACTGCGCCCATAAACTTCCTCAATAGTGCCTTCTAAACATGGGCCTGTAAATATAAGGTACCAGAGAAGAAAACTATCAAACTCGCAGCCAGAGAAGCTTTAAAGTGAGCGCCATTTCCTTTCTTGCCCCACAACAGCACTGTTGCTAGAAACAAGAGGTATGCTGGGAGACTGGAACAGTCTGAGTCATGAAAGAGAACAGTGACCTCAGCGTTGCTGCTGAATGCCACCCTTGCCACAGTGACAACCGGGCTCCTGGAAGTCTCAGCACAGTTTGATGGATGTACGTGCGCTTCACTTCATCTCCAAAACTGTTGCTTAAAACTGGTTAGTGCTGTTAAGTAGTTATTTTCCTCCACAAATGTGTGCCTTTGCAAGAGGTAATAACATCTTTTTCCTCTTCGTAACAGAGGATCGTATTTCCAAAGCCCATTATCAGGCTTCTGGCTGATGGGGGTTACTCAAGAGAAAACTACCTTAGCCATCCAGGTCTTTCAGCCAATAGGCACAGAGTTCCTACCTTGTGTAGCCCAGAAAATGCTGACAGGTGCAGAAGTCGCATCTTTGCTCTTTACCCAGCTGTTGTTGCGGTGCCTACTCCATGCAGAGATGACACAGAAATAATCCCCTCTGTCACTTTCTGAAGTCCACTGGATTCGTAAACTGAAGGTGTCAACAGCTTTCTTGGAGAAGATTATTTCCCCGTTCTGAGCCCGCTCTCTGCTCCTGTCCCCAAGCTGTAGAGTCCAGTCTGCATCCATCGTGGCCAGGAGTTCCTCTGTAACCACATCATCACTGCGTAAGCGCTGCCTGTAGTACCAGGAAACTGTGAAGCGGATGTTTGCTTCTGAATCCTGTGCATTTGTGACCCGGCATTCAAGCTCAGTGGGGTCATCTGAGAACTTTGGGGTTCTAGAAGCATTCAGAAATACCTCATAATCTGGCTCTGCATAGGAAGAAACGCAGAAGAAAGAGGTTAGCAGTTACAAAGAAGGAGTAGCAGAAGTTAACTTAAAAAAAAGATAATAAAAATACATAAAAGAATGCTGCTACCATCCAGCCTGTAACAGCATCTGAGCTAAAAAAACAAGTGCCAGAACATATGTTTTTCTGGCAAGACCAGCCAACTGGGAACTTCGACTCAAGCTCTCAGACCTGTACCAGTCTGAAGCAAGTCCCCCTAGGCCTGCATTTCCAAACAAGATCTTTTATTTTTTCTATCTAGTCAGAGCATTTCAGAAAAGTCAGGACAAAGTGATCTTACTGAGCTAAATCACTCCCTTCTCTAGGCCTGGCTCCAAGGACCCACGATACGGGTTCATTTTCAGACATCCAGTTATCTTCTGCACCTGTCCAAATGCCCAAGGCAGCCTGCATCCACAGAAGACCAGTTATTCTCTAGCTTCGGACTGACAAGAGACATCCCATTCCCCATTCTCTCTCCAGGATAAGAGACTATCTCCCATTCTGAAACGCCTTCTTTTCCACGCTTATCCTATCCTCTCTCTATCACACACATTAAGAACTTAAAAACAACAAAAAAAAAAAAAGCAGGGGGCATCAATGCCATCATTGGCATTAGCAAGAAGCAGCACTAACAGCAGTGCACAGTAAATTTCAGCAGGCATCATAATAAATGCAAAGTTGGTTAACAGTCAAAGATGTGTATATCAGAAGAGCCTTACACTCTGAAAGGGAAGTACATGCCATACTTGAGGTTAGAGTCCCTCAAGCTTGAAAAGGAGTGCCTGAAACTCATGGGTTAAAGAAATGGGCTGTTGTATTTAAAGCTGAAATAGCTCATTGTCCAAAACCCAAAAGTGATAAGGCAGCCGCGTGACATTTTTTTCCTCAGACTACAGAGATAGTAAAGGAAAAAGATTATGGCAAGAATCTCTCAGCACAAAGGAAATACATGTTTATTTACTAGTGTTAACATTTTCTTCTGTCTTGCTGTTTATTATTATTTGGGACAAAATAAAAAGACCATTCTTGCAACTCTTTTGCTAATACTCATCACATGGATTTTGTTATAAACGTATTCTGTGCTCTGTATTTAATTCTTGCTTTA
Organism: Struthio camelus; assembly: GCF_040807025.1. Taxonomy (NCBI): domain Eukaryota; kingdom Metazoa; phylum Chordata; class Aves; order Struthioniformes; family Struthionidae; genus Struthio; species Struthio camelus. The sequence goes on along the minus strand of NC_090942.1, from coordinate 106,138,904 downwards.
TGTTTTATTTGGCATTTTGCCCTCACAGAAACAATTAACTGAAACTATAATTGGAACACAGAAGGCAACCCAAGGCTAAAACTAAGGCTCAGCTCACCAATGAGCTGAGATAATAAAACATCTTAATAGAACTGCTGCGCTAACATGTGTGCACACGTGCACTTTTGGTCTTCACAGATGCATAGGATAAAAACAATTCTATTTAACCCGAGTCCACAGTACCTACCATCAATGATTATAAGGGCAGATTTTTGCAGAAATCTCCATATGGGTTTAAAAAAAAAAAAAAAAAGCACACAATTCCTCTTCTGCAGCCAAGTCATAAATTAATAATAGAGGCCGTAACCCATTTTTGATATAAGTAAATCCCCGCAGATCCTACAGCTACACCACTCTTCATGTCTCATTCACAAAAGACAACAGTCTTCTCCAGGGCCTCGTGACATATTGCTAAGACTCTGCAGTTTTCTCCTCATTCCTCCTTCCTCTCACCCCTCAAAAAGCAAAAATGTTCAAGACTAATAAATATTTTCACAGCCACAACGACTATGAAAGCAGAAACTCTTCTCAGGATGAGAACACGAGGAAAGAGCTGAAAGAAACTGGAGTTCTTAGCTAATCACTTAAGGTTTGGGGGGGTTTTTTGTTTGTTTTTCTTTTCTTTTTCTGAGGGGAGAGGAAGAACCACTAAGAGAATGAGTTTTGACTTTGACAGCACCACTCTGGTTATGCGCTTCACTGTGACAGACACTCAGAAGTGTCTGTATTTAGAAAGAATAAAAGACTGGCTGGATAAACCTCATTCCTCCACTCTGTCAGCTGTCAAAGAACAGCCTCACTGACAGTTCAATGACTTAATACCACAGTAGCTCTTAACTTCCATTAAGGAGGAGGGAATTAGTGAATTCTAGATGCAGCGGAGAACCTCAAACGCTGAAAAATTCTTCCACTTTCCCTTGCTCTAGCAAGCAAGTTTCTGTTGAAGAGATTTTGTCTTCTCTTATCCTCAAATAAGTCCCAATTGTAACAGAAAGAGTAAGGAATATTCCAGTGATACAAGAGTGTATAAGTGTGCACCTGTACATGTATGAATGTGTGTGCATGTGCATGCTTTTGGGGGGAGGGGGACTTAAAAAAGGGAATGTGTAATTGGAATGGCTGAATGAGGACTGGAAATGAGAGAGAGTTATCACTTGTGCACTTCTTCTAGCACATATTACAGGTATACTTGAAATCGTCACGGCTCTTACTGCTCTTTACTTGGTCTCTTCACAATGCTAAATGCACAAATTAGTCATTGTCACTGGGATTTAACCTGGTGACAGAGCCATTTGTCTTTGACAAACAGGCTTCGGAGTTGGCTTTCTATACACTGGCTGCTTTCAATACTTTGACCTTTGAGGAAACCTGCCTCTGTAACTGGACAGAACCATTGCTCTCTGTTTAGATGAGGCTCTGACATCAAGGTGCATGAAAGGATTTAGGTCAAGGTACTCACATCCAGTCAATGCTGGGGACAAGCAGAGAGCACCACATCTCCCCCTGTTCTCCTCTGGTTCATTCCTAGGTTAATTCATGCTTCCAATACAAGCAATACTTTGAATTTCAGCAGGAAGCTGGAAATACCTTACCAACTATGTTCTGCAACACCATCAGGAGTTTTATTGCTTCTAAGTTGAAGGAGTTATTTTCTCTCCAAGATGAAACAGAGGGATAGGATATGTAGACTAACATATAATATCTAGACCCATCCCTGAAAAGACAACCTTTTCAGAAGCTTTGCCTGGGTTTCATTTTCACTATTGCTCCCAATAACTTTGCTTCTAAGGATATTTGCATAAAGACAGCACTCCAGAGCTTAACAGTTCAGCTAGGGTAATGCAAAGCAGAAGCTTTACAGTCTTCAGTATGCATATGACAGTGATCTTGAACAGATTTATCTCTTGGGAAGGGGGTGTAGGGAAAGATGCTGTTAGCCTGCCTTTGTAGGCCAGGTAGACCAGATAAGCCTGTTGAACCTCCTTTAGCCTTCACCTCCTGTTCCTCATTCAAAATCTTGTCTAAAACACCAACCTCTACATCTAAATTCAAGAACTCAACGTGCAACAATTGTTAAACATAATCCCTCCTGACCTGTCCTTTGCAATAAGTTTGGATGTTGATGGTATTAGAGCAGTATGATGGGGAAACACACTAAGAAGAGTTGGAAGAGATCAAAGGGAGAGAATAAAGAGATCATCACGTTGCTCTTTAAGTAGATGTTTTTTCCATTGTGAATGGAAAGAAGTTACTGCAAAAATGCTGCAAGCCTTGGACGTTCAAATGCACAAATAATCCTTTGCCTGTCCAAAAGCATAGAAATCCACTCACTTCTAGAATTAAACAATCAAAACATACATCACAAAAAATAAAACTCAGTAGAAAGCTAAATGTCACAGGAAAAAACATATTAATGGGCCACTCTGCTAATCAACACTTTCCGCCTTAAATAAGTAGCTAGCTCAGTCTCTTTTAGCCACACTACTAAACAGCTATGTGACATGGTCTCCTAAAATGGACTTGTGTACATTGAGGGAGGAGAATAAAGCAGTATCATGTCCTATCCCAAAAACATCATCACTGTGTGGTCTCTCTAGCGTTAACAAAAAAAAAAAATCCTCATCCCCACAAAAATCCCAAACTTGGAAAGCTATTAGAGTCTACTATGAAGTTTGCATTATAAATAATTATTATGGCATATAATTCATAAAAACCATGGGAACCATTTGATATCACTGTGTTCAGAGCTTAGAGACAATGCCAGTTGCTAGATCAGAGCCCTGCTGACAGTACAACAGGGATGAAAGGAGACAAAGTGACACTGGAGGCAGCTTCAGCCCCCAGCAGACTAGGGATGCCCTCTGGTAATATTTTTCATTTGCAGACTGTTCAGTGACACCAGAAAGTGGAGTGCACGGGTAGGACATGCATTAGGAGATCCAAAACACCCATAATGCACAAACGCAAAACTCCACAGGATAGATCAGCGTTTTCTACATACGAGAGGGAGATACCCTACATATAGATAACGCATGGATACTTGCAAATGAGACAGAAACTTGCACATAAGAGACCCTATACAGTCCTCTCCCTTTTCTGATGGGAGCAAAGAAGGAATGGTATGTTATCCATTAAGTCTGACAGCGCAACCACTCACCTAATGCTGTCACTACCACACTGACTGGTGCAGATGTTCTCTCCACGACCTTATGCCAGCTCCCATTGTGCAGTGGTACCCAAACAGCTGTTTGGCAGAAGTAGTAGCCAGAGTCCTCCACATCCACGTCACGTACCAGCAGGCGATAGGAGTTCCTATCCACATGGCTCAGGCTGATGAGTGTTGAGTCACTGACAACAGAATCATGGTCCATGCTCAGCAAAACCTGAGCATCTGACAAGGTACCATCAGGAGACGCAGTGAAATACCACATCACCTCAACTTGGAAAATACCGCTCCTGTCTGTTGTGATGTTACAGGTAAGATCCAGGGAGTCTCTTTCAGTCACAGACACATTTCCTGTTGAGATGAGCACATCTAGAGCTTGGAAAAGAAGAGACAAACATCCAAACAAAAAAAAAAACACACAAGTTATATATATATATATATATTTTTTTTTTTTTTTTTTTTAAAAGAGCCCACTATAAGTTATCCAATGCTTCACGTTCTGTTACAGACAGAAACTTCTCAAGTAGCTCAGTAGTCCTACTTTCACATGCTTCCTTGGCTACTAAGCTGTCGAATTATCTTGATCTATTACAAAAGAAGTATGCTTTATCATTCAAGCAAGGGATATGTGATGGCGGAAGGGGCTGGGGGAAGGGAGAGAGAACAGTTTTCATAAGTCAAAATCAGCTGGTCCAGGATCACCTGGGAAGGCTTTGTCCCAGTCACAAACTGCACACAACCCTCCCACAGCGTGAAAACAGGTAAAGGATTTCCTGTTCTCACAGGAGGGTCAAAGTGTTACCGTACTGCTCTCAGAAGGGAGACCCTCCACTGAAACCACTAGCAACTACACTAGAGCTCAACTTGGTTTCTCTTAAAATGGTTTTGAGCTCCTCTAACAGAAGGGTGAAATACAGTTGAGATGAGAAGCAGCCACGGCCACATTTTTGAACTCCTGACTGACTGCAGGGGTGTGGCAGAAACATGAAACGGAAGCTAACAGAAGGCAAGGATAACTCCTTACACAGCTAACTCCTCCACTTACACACGCTAGAGACTTTGCAGCAACGCCAAGAGCAACTCACAACACATTTAAACTCCTCTTCTGGCCAATGACTATTTTTAATACACATAGTACACATGACCACAGCCAGCATTCAACCAGGACGTTCTGCATTCTGTAGGTTACCAGGCTGGCAGTAGTTTAGTTAATAAGTAAATAAATATCATCAGGGACTTCAGGACATACATATAAGAGATGAACCAAGAGTGCTGCTTGTACTGTTTGTAAAGCTCAGCACAAATCATACCAAGTTATGTGGTCACCATATGCCTTCACCTGTTCCTTCTGTCATCCTAAAGATGCAACACCAACTGTTTCCACAGCGCATAGGCAGCTGTACTTAAAGTCTCAATTAAAGCAAGCGGACAGGGCTGCCACAGTAGTAGCTGTTCTCAGCATTTCTGTGACCAGTACAAGAAAGGATACAGGCTCCTGCCTTAAATAGCCAGCTGTGCCTCAGAGGCAGAGCAGTGACTTCTGCGTAAAACCACATCCTACCCTGTGCATAATACATACCCACACCTGTAAAACCTTTCTAGGACTATAATCAGGAATGAGAGACAATCTATAAACGCCAGAGCCAAACTGAGTTTCTGTTTGGCCACTACTACTGCCAGCAAAACCAAGCAGCACTCTTCTCACTGCTCCCCATCGGAGAGTGAACAACAGTCAAACTTAACAGAAGTTTGCAAGCCCCACCTGAGAGAGAAAGCCAAGTTCTCTACCTGATGAGGACCCTCCTTGGGATTTCTCCCACGCTCCTGTCATAGGATTGAATTTAGCAGAAAGAGTAGAAAGGCTTAGCTAATTCAACAGACTGATACCAGAATACCAAATAAGACTCATCTGCAAGGTTAAGATCAGCAATACTCCAAGGAACACTTTGGTCTTCATGCGCTAGTGACAGGCACTCACAGCCTGGCAGTACAACCATAGAGAAGCACTCCAAGAGAGGTTACTTAAGGTTCCTTTTTCTGTTATGGAAGTGTCTGAAGGCCTCGTTTAGGGTTAAACCCCTGTTAAGGCACTATTAAAAAAAGCATATAGAAGTACAACGTCAGGCCCAGAGATGCCATAATTTAAGGAGACAAATGTGATGGGCAGGCAGAGAAAACTAACAGCAGCAAAAGAACCCACATAATTACACACGGGTCCTGTGCTACTTACACAAGTAGCTTTGGCTTTTTTCTTTTTAAGTACACACTTTGGATATGCTAATTCACCTTTTATCATTTATCTGCTTGTTTATTTTGTTTCTGCCAATTCAACCCCAGGAGAGAACAAGAGAAGTGTAGTACCCAGGTCTGGTATTTAGAACTCAAGCTGACCTTAGCACGCAGGTGCAGCTCAGAGACTTCAGATGCCAGCACAAGATGCTCTGCAAGTCATACCAAAGGATATGCGCGCAACAAGTTGCGCATCATTTTGCTGGAGAATGACCTCTCTATTTAGTGCAAGTTTAGCCAAAGCTTTCACGCCCCTGACAAATTGGCAGTGCTGCCAATGACAGAGCCTATCAGGCACTGCTACTGTTCCTGGCCTCTCAGTCTGTCCTCAGCCACTGATTAAATGTCATCTACTTAAAACAACTTCTCCAGAAGCAGGACAAAATGGAGAATTACAGCTCTTAATTAGCAACCCTTGTCTCAGCAGAGAGCACATGCAAGCTTTACTGAGTAACAGACGTCTCGAGAAAGACAAGGCAGATTGATCCCATCAGATATCACAAGCTAAGCACCGCTAGGATGCTAAAACTACATCCAAATGAGCTAGCCAAAACCCAGCAGTTCTGGGTCCTCCCTGTAGTGATTAAAGGATTTTGAATGGCAGATACCCTTACTTTCTGGACATTTTATAAAATACACTCATATTTCTTAGGGATCATCATCGCCTGTTTTTATCGCCCATTGAGTGACAAAATGCACCACCCTCTGCTTTCCCTCCTCCAAACGGCAATAGTAATGCTAATGCAATTAAGTGCTCATTGCATCTACTGAAACCTATGGGCAGAGATATCCGAATATCCTCAGCACAGCACCTGTATTTTTGTCTCATGAACACCTGTAATCTACTCCGCCTTAGTCAGACATGCAATAGTGTATTTAAAAGAACCATTACTATCCTAGACCCCTGCCAACACAGTGGAGCAATCAGTCCAGTTCTCCAGTGGCAGTGTTAGAAACCACTGGACAGTACCGGATCATTTGTCCTTTGAAATCATCACCACACCTTCCTCTTTTGTCCCCATCTTTCTAAATTATTTTAATACACAACATACAGAAAAGCTTCACGCCTGTCACTGAAGCATAAGGCAGCTTTAAGGGGAAATGCAGCTGTTTGGTGCTATGGAACAACCTTAAATCAACGAGAGAACAGAGAGGTAAGTCTAGTACGCTCAGAGGTAAATATGATGCTGCTTACAAAATAGAGAAACCAGAGGTGATCAGATGTGATCTAAGCATGAGGTAAAAATCTACATCTAGACATCTAAGACACTGTAGTCAATCCTTCCATGCCATCATCCCCGTTTCCCCCAAAATAAGAGCTTGCAAAATCACAACAAGCACTGGTCTCCAACTCAGGGGTAGACTGGCCAGACACCCAAACAGCAGTCTAATTCTCCTGGAAGGTACCCTCATTTAGTTCAGCTGACCCAATTTCTACTCTCAGAGTATCACAGCCTCGACACAATACAGTGGTAAGCTACAAGCTTTGATAACCCCAGCCAGTCTCTCACCAGTAATACTTACCAGTCCGTTGGACTGCCACGCTTGCTATCTCCACACTCTTCTCCTGAATCTTCTGCCATGAGCTATCTGCCCCTCTCACCCACTCGCTCACAAGACACCTGTAGGTACCCCCATCCATCGGCAAGGCCTGGGACACAGATAATCGATATGTGTCATTTGCTCCAGTGTCCAAACGGATATCTCCATTTCGGTAGCGCTCTTCATAGCCAGGACCAGGCTGGAACTTGCCCTCATGAGTCAAAGATAGAACGTCCCGCCAAGTTGATCCACTTTTGATCTGCCAAGTCACGTGCAAGTGAGTGTGCTCCGGGGAGGTGGTGATGGCTGAGCAGCGCAACTTGAAGGAATCGCCCTCAGACAGCTTGAGGGACATTGAGGAACGAGCTTTTGTACCACTCACCATTAAGCCATCAGAAATCACTATTTGAAAAGAAAAAAAATAAAACAAGCATCATAAAATGGGAGCAAGGAAAGCACACTGACTGGTTCAGCTCTGAGGTAGTAAAACCACCACAGATCATCACCTGGACAATCATTCTTCCACACAGCAGCATTCCAGGAACAAGAAAATTCAGCTAAAAAAATCATTAAAGGAAGCACCCCACTTTAGACAAGCATTCAACTTCATTTAATCCTTCCCCTCACTTCAATTTCTCATCCAAGTAACATTATTCTGGCTGTTCCCATTCAGAACTATTTTGATTTTCATGGTAGTAAAAGATAAAACACTTCAAAAAACTGTCTCCCAAATTATTACTAAAGAACTCTAAATGAGAGAGCAAAGCTAGGACACAACTGCAGGAACAACATGCTAAAGGGGAAAAGGAAGATTACTTCCTTCATAGACAGAGATATCTAAATGACACTATAAATAAAAAAGAGAAGACAGGCTGTGTTTTGTACCTAAAGTTAGCCTCTCTGCCCAGAGGCTTACTGAGATTAAATATTCACCGACATCTTCAGAAAACCCACTGCTTAGTTTTCCCATTTATATTTACATATTTGCTACATAGAAAAAGTACAGTGGTATTTAGAGTAACAGCGTCCCTTCACTTCTTCATCTCACTTCCCTCTGCTGCTATCATACTTCCTAATTTGGGATTTTAGCATCAGGAAAATTAAACAGTAACAGGAAAAAAAAAACGCTTATGAGCAACATAAATTCAGCATGAAATGTACATGTAAAATCAGTATCCAAAACAAATTTAGAGCACACCTCACTCTTCAGAAATACCTTTCACTTGGACCTCAGCATCATAATTTCCCTGAACGGTGGCATCAGTGCTGGGTGTGGAGCATTTGTATTTCCCTTGATCAGCTGGCTGGATGTTTCTAATCACGAGTTCCACAGCATCGTTGCTGCTCCGTCTCAGTTTGATATCCCCTTGGCCCACACGTTTTTGGTACTCCTCAGAGGTGAACGTAGAATCCCAGGTACTCACTATCCGCATGAAGTCAGTCTCCCGTGAAAATTCCCAGTCAAAGTTCTGTTCACTGGGTCCATCGTAGTCGCTAACACTGCAAGGGATCACCACCTCTGTGCCCATGACTCGAATAAGAGGACCTTTGGGCACTCTCACAATACGTCCTCTGCAGAAAGCTGGGTAGAAGAATTAAGAAAAAGACAGCAGAAAGTTAACAAAGGAATTACTGAGCTGAGCTGTTCACCTGAAAACTTTGACAAATATATATGTGTGTGTGTGTAAAATATATATGTCAATATAAAGACAATGTATATATTAATTTTATATATTATTATATATTGTATATATAATATATATATAATTAAAATCAGGTTGTCCACCCCACCCTGCAGAAAGCCAGAATTAGGAAGAACAGTCTTTCCTATTAACATCTCAGTGAAGCAAAAGCCCATAAGCATACCATTTTTAGTGTGGGCAATCTTTGTTTCACTGCTCATTTAGTAATGCGTTAGGTAAAGAAATGCAAAGATAGAAAAAGCAATGGAAAGAAAAATGTAGGGAGGAATAAAATAAAAAGCAGAGAACTAAGTACAGATCAAATGGACAGCAGTTTCGCCACCAAAGGCCAAGTGCTAAGTAAGACACTTAAACAACATTAACTAGCAGTTTTCAGTGAGGGCATATTCTGATCTGGCTGCTTTAAAACTCTTCTGCTGACATCAGTGGGAGGTTCAAAGTAGGAAATTCTAAATTTCCTGTAGCTTAAGGGCCATAAAAGTGGTAAGCTGACATTCTCCATGAAACAAGTACAGTCACCTCCGCCCTAAAAGGTCACAGCTTCTCTAACCCAGGTGAGTTTCCCTGCCCTCTTAAATGATTTAAAAGAAAGAACTGATTTCAACAGACACAGTTTGCTCATACTGTATTTCTGCAATCCCTCCTGTTTCCAGCACACACTTTGTCTTTGGTTGAAGTCCCAGAACATGTTGGCACAACAGTAAAACTACATTAGCCACTGTGAAACACTACCAGTGCAGCATTTCACCACTGACAAATTTACATTCAGCTCCTGTAACTCAGTCAGAAGAGAACCATCAATAGTCACTAGGTAGCCAAGAACCAGAACTTCAGGATCCAAACTGAAAAGCAGTCCATTTCCAGTACTCAGACTTCCACAGTAACTATTAGCCATGTCCCATATTTACTCACAGAACTGCCATGGGGCAATGCTGTCCTGCCTTCCCACATCAGAAGACGGGTCACGAACAGGATTCAAGTATACATCAAGTTGCTGAGAAACAAGACATCAAATAACCCTAGAGTCTACAATTCAAAAAATACCTCAAAATACCAGACTTAAGTACTAAAGAGGAAGAAATTCTCTCCTATCACCACCACAACAGAGGCTACACGTAGTGTAGAACGGTTGTTCTTTGCTAGACTGGCACATAGTAATACATAAAAGGCCAAATAGCATCAAGAATACTGTACTGAAGGCAAGGCACTTGGGAGTTATACAGAGCAGAGGAAGAAACAGTTTTGTTTTTTTTTTCCAGCTCAAGTTTTCTGGGACCGTCTCACTAGAAGGACAGAAGAACACCTCTGTAGAAGGCTGGCAAGGCAATACATTATGCTCCAGGAAAAAGTGAAAACCGCTTAAACTAGCCTGAGGACCTGGCAAAGACACAGAGGGAGACTTTTCTGGTGAATTTGGCTCTATAGCCCAAAGAATAACCTCAGTAGCTGCACGTGGATTTCGGCAGTTCTAGCTTCCCAGAAGAGCAAACAGTTTTGATTTATAGTCCTAATGACAACAACCTTTTCAGCATGAGAATCCTATCTAAGCTCAGCCTCCAAACACAAACCTACTGCATCCCACCAGCTCCAGTCCAAAGCAAAACATTTTAGCAGCATGAGAGAATATAAGAAAGTCGAACACAGAAGGACAGATCTTCCTAAAACCAAGCAGACTGCCATAAACACAGAGCAAGATCAGATAAACCTAAAGGTTGATCTGGGAAACCAGTCAGGCAGAGCTGAACTTAAACAAAACTACCTGCAACCGTTGTAATTTACTAGTCACCTTGGAAAAGCTACCATCTATGGCTATGAACACCAACATACTTGCTGAGCCTTCCCCACCCGTCATATTATACGCCTTACCATAGATTAAGACCCTATTCACTGGCTCAGAACCATCATGTCATTAAGCACCCAGGGATGGGCAAAGAAACTACTCCTATGTAGAGAAATCACCTATTGGGGAACCTGTCATGAAGCACAGCTTGACCCCTCCAGAGCAGCATGGAGGAGAAATGTGTCAAAAACTTAAGGTCTCCTGAGGGCATTTAAAGCTGAAATAAGTAGATGGGTACACTGAACATAACGAGAAGAAAAAAAAAAAAAAATCATCTTTGATCCCCAATTACAGGCAGCAAGGTTTGCATCACAGTTCAGTGAACAGTTGGACCAAGAACTGACATTGTCTTTACCATCCTATGCTCAACTCCCAGCATACTCTTTGCTTTGTAGGGTATTCAAGTGCACAGGCTCATTCATACCAGTCCAGTTTCCTGATTACTATGACATCCTGTGTTCAATATTGGTGCTTCATTAAACTTAGTTTTAACATGACTGGGTTTAATCTCTTATCCCTTCTATCCCTTCCTCCACCCCTTTTTTTTATTTACATAGAAGTACTGTAAATGAAATTAAACCATATAGGAATACCTGTTATTATATATCCGATCAAGTGATTGACTAGTCCAAATTAGGAAGTTGGACTACTCTGCATCATACACCTGTGAATGGGGTAGGAGGGGAAAAAACACTATTGCCTCTGTATTGTCCCACAACCACCATTAAGGACATCTCTCTAAACACAAGCGCCATATATTAAAATCAGGAGTACCAAAAAAAAAAACCCACCAATTACAGTAAATAAAAATTGCTGACGACTCCAGCACACACAGGCCTCAAAAGGCCTTAAACTGAAGCGCCATTCAATCCTTCAACTTATCTTCTTATGAAAAGAGATAACAGGTAAGCTTTAAAGCACAGTCTGACAGCCTGGACAGACTTTGGACAGACCAGTGTGAGAAGTCAGCTGAGGATCCTGACTGAGAGCATTCCTCATAAATGCTGTCTTCTCTTGAAAATACTCTTCCATGACATTGAAACAAGCAGACAACACTGTTCTGCATGTGTCTTTGGCTGTAGAACCGCATACCGTGCACTGCACTAATCCAATCTAGAGGTGACAAAGGCATGACTAATGTGGCAAGGGCTGCATATTTGTGCTCAAGATTAACAGTGACAGCTCAGCTTCTCTTCCTTCCAAGGTCACTAAAGACCCTTTGACATTAAATGAAGGCATAGGTGATTAGCACCTCCGGAAGAGAAAGGGAGTAAAAGGGAAAGACAGGGGCATAGGAGCGCCTCAGCAAATCCGTTCAAAATCAGTACCCCATGGCTGCAAATCATAGATGATCCCCCTCCTCACAGCAGTCTCAAAAGCAGACAACGATTTCCGTTTCACAATAAGTTGCAAGGAGGGCAGGGGAACAGGTTGCAGGAAAGAAAAGGGACAGCCTATAGGAGTTTCTCATAGTTTTATACTTTACAAACAAGAACATTCATGACTGCTAAGATGAATGAGGTTTCTCATAAGGCTGGCACACATAAAGACAGCAACTGCAGGTTCAGAGCACGTGAACTTACTGCAGAACATCTCGTGTGCTCTAATTTTCCACAGGTAAGGAAGAGTACCTACAAGAGCAGATAACCAAGGGTGAGCAAGCTGCTACTCTAGGCGACCTGGGAGGCTCGTTATCCAGCAAACGGTGAATTCATGGCTCTGCTTTTTGTTCTGTAGCAATCAACAGCGAAAGTATCCCTAGCTGCTAAACAAGGTGTTACCTTCTTTGCTGTGCTTGAGGGATTAACATTGCATGTAACTGTAGCAGAAGGCACAGAGGTACAGACACTGACCTTGGCAGGAGGTGAGCTCCGTGTCGCTCCAGCAGAGAAATGAGGAGCTTTTACAAATATTTTGTTCTTGCAGAGCCCTGTGTTAGAGCCACATACCTCCCCCCTCCCATCTTCCCAGAGTAATCAAAGTTCAGCTTTCATAATACAGAAGAGCTTCACACTCTGTAGACTTATTGGGAGCATTTATTTTCCATGACACCTAGTATATTTCAGTGTTAATATAAGGTGACATACTCTTAATGAACTCACTTGAATCCTATTTAACTGTAGAAACAGATGCAGCAGGACAGAATAGTGTATACACCAGTGACAAGAACCAACAGAACACTGACAGTTTATTAGTATTTTAGAGTATCACAGAGCCCACCAAAATAAAGACTCAGTAACTGGCTCTGTATCATAAACAGCAATGCTGGACATCAACCCTATCTGAGGGCAAGATTAATTGTTTACATGCAAAACACTATTTTTATAGACTTACCAGACCACCAGATGAAATTGCAAAGAACTATTTTCCAAAACAAAAGATAACAGAGTCTCTGTAAGGAGGTCAGCACACAAACACACAGGTTGGGACTCATTAGGCCCATTAGACAGGTGACAGGACTGTCAGGAAGCGGCGGTGCTTTTGCTGGGCTGGGCCAGAAACACCCAAAAAGTAGGGCAATCACAGAGCCTCGGTGGCCACTTATCAAAATGTGACCAGAGAACTCCCTCTAGGGAACGCACGGAAAGCTTCACCAGGAACACAGGCAAAGTCCGGCTCAAGGTAAAATAATAAACTGGGGTCTGTCACATTAACACAGAGGTAAGATGGCCCAGACACAGCCTATGCAATTTTAGGCTAGCGTTTGTTCTCTAGTGATCAACAGCTGTGCTCATCTATGCAGTACCTAAATGAATTTGTCCCATCACCTAGATGCACCATGTCATTGCTGTCATTGAATCAAAACCTTTCAAAGAGGAGAGTGGGAAATGGAAACAACCAAGTAGATGGGTTGCTAAGTCAATTCAAGTACTTTAAATAGCAATCTGTGATTTTTAGGATAACCAAGAAAGCAAGGCAGCAAAATCAAGTAGCATCTACAGAACAGGTGGCCTGTTCAAACTCTCAACAAGCTACAAAGCTCCTCAAGAAAGAAGAGCTGGTAAGAATTTCCTCTCATGTCAGAGATGCTATTATTGATGAAGAAAATATCTTGGAAGCAGGATTTATACCTCTGTATCATTTTATGAAAGAAAGAACATGACTTAAGTTACCTGTGGAGTCACCCACAAGGCTGAGAAGATATTCCCATTGCAAAGAGAGCACACTTCTACTTCAGCACTCTTACACATCATGCTTCCTCCAGCCGGCCCTAGGCCGCCCTATCTAATATGAAAACATGTTCTTAGCAACCTAGAGAAGGACGCTGACTATGTCCGCCATCCAAAGGAAAATGCGTTGTGACATCCAGTAGGAAGCCAATTAAAGCTGAAAAAGTAAGAGCTGAAGAATGAGTAAATTGGCTCAGACTAAGCACTCTGAGCCTCTGCATCAGGAAGAGTGAGAACACCCAGCCCAACTCCTCAACCAAGGCAGTCAACAGGAGACTTAACAACAACTTAGCTGATGCCTGTCATCCCAAAAGCATCTCAACAGAGCTTTCCAAACAAAAGGTTACTTAATTTACCAGCTAAACATTGCCATGCCTGGAAAGGAAATACAGCAGCCTATTCAAATTCACAACAGTTTATGATTGGAAAAAAAAATACTGCAGCCAACCTTGCAAATGGTAGTAATGATTTTTCCCTCCCTGAACTGCTTCATTTATTTTCAGTCTAGGCACCACTTTGCCACAGTACTGTGTAAATGAGGGGGCTGAGCAGGGACAACCCTTCTTCTGCCACACTGAAGTATCAGGAGTGGATTCCCTGCCATGGAAGTTGTGCACTCTGCGTCCTATTCCTAGCAAAATGCCAAAGCTCCCACTTCTGTACTGCACTGCTTAACTACAGCGTTTGTGACGCATGGAGCCATTTTACAGAATGGAGACAGAAAAAAGGATTTGATTTTTTCATCTTTTTTGATCAACCAAGGAGACATATCGACACAAATCCTCTTCCCCGTTTTGAAAAAGGGCGGATCAGGCCCCCACTGGGAAGAATTCAGTGAATTTTTCCAGCCAGCAGACAGGTGAAGGGACAGACACCACGCCACACGTTCACAGGCTCTTCTCTAGGGAAGGAGAACAGAAGCGCAACAGCATGAGAGAATATAATCCCTATTTCCAATCTTCCCCTTTTCCCTGCCTCCCCTCCCAGCTCCAATTATCATTAAGCAGCTCCAAATCAAGAATGTCATATGTGACTATCCGGGAGAAAAAGCTACAATGTCCACAATGTGCAAAACCTCTCAATACTGTTACCACAGAATATATATTTTTTAATATAGTGTGATTTTCCTAGAAGTGGCACACTTGCACAAACAGCACGTTGCTTTGAGATTCTCGCCCCCCCCCCTTTTTAAATGCAACCAATTAAATTTGCTAGCCCACATGGTGTGCATGTATGTATATATGTATTTATAAATACAAAATATATAAAACAGAGGAATAAACAGCAAAATTAAGCAGATTGAAAGGAATTTCCTTAAGAAGTACCAGAATTTTAACAAACTATTGAAATGCCTTTACAGGTTTTAAGAAGAAAAAAAAAAATCTAATTAAGTGAGATCTCTTACCATCCCTGTATAACATGCGCCAGCACCATACTCTTCTCCCCAAGGCAGACAAACATACAGTAGGAGTTGGGATCTATCCGAAATAAAATGACAGGCTCTCGCTACTCTTTCCAAATTACAAAAATCAGGCTGCCCTATTCAGCAGAAGCAACCTGCACCTCACAACCAGAGAGCCTGCACAGGGAGAGAACGAGGTCCATTGAAAGAGACCAAATCTCATTCCTTGTGTCTGAACTAATCACCATAATAGCGCTGAAGTATTTGAAGCACGCAGGGCTCCATACCCTACAAATCAACTGCACTGTTATGCCTCCCCAACTGTGATTCTATACCTGAACAACTACTAGCAGATTTTTATGGCTTGAAAGATCTGCAGCATATCTTCTCAAGGTATCAGTGAAGAGCAAATGAGAGAGTTCAGGAGAGAGACATTTACATTGTTTTTTCCCAGGCGGCTAAGGTTCTTTTTTTAGATAATGTAGAGCTCTTATCAAAAGGAATTAGACTGGGTGTAATTGCTTAAAACCCATTATCTCTATCAGGATGAAGAAATGCATACTGCATCTTAAGCGAAGCCTCAGAAATGCTATCGTACTGCAATCCTGCTGGATTGCTCTAATCTCCATGCCATCAGAGATGTCTCAGAAAGGCCAAATCTCCAGCACTGGGGGAAAAAGTGGATACCCCTCCAGCAGAAGTCCATCCATGCCATATGGATTAAGATCCACGTGAAAGGATTAAAACATCATCTTTTTGAGCACAGTAATGACCTGCTGTTCTGTCTTGCCACTCACATCCCTCTGAGAAAAGGCATTTCAAACACCCCTCAGGAAACCACTTTCACTAGGACACAGCTCCCAGCTATGCTATGGTGCAGCTTCCCATTTGTAAGAGGCATTCCATACCACTTTGTGTTAGGTGCTTGCCACCTCAGCTGGCTAGTTACCTAGGCTCTGTCATCCACGGACAGAAGCTCTCAAAAACTTCTCTCTAGCTTGCTGTCTATAGTCAGAGGCTAAGGAAGCAAGTCAGCTAAGCTCAGTTGAAAAAGTGACTAGACTCCACCATGCCCTCACCCCTTAAAAAGCACCTTCCCCCACTCACCCACACACAGCACAAGTTTGCAGAATACAATCTCAGTACAGGGGGCCAGATGAACATCTGGTGAGCCAGGCCTGAGCTATTCTGCCCACTACAAGTGTCCAAACGTTACTGTGGACAAATACGTAGTAATTGGCAAGTTCAAGATCTGGAAACAGCAGTTGGAAGGCCTTGTTATCTAAAAAGGCAAGGATGGTAAGAGAACACTACTTCGCCATACAAAGTACACCAGATCTACTGAGTCTGATCACTGGCCACAAAGGTCTGTTCTGGAAAACCTTCATTAAACTGTCTCACAAGAAGAGAGGCCTTCTTCTCTTGCCATGACTCCCTGCTAAGGTAACTGCAACAGGCAGAATTGCTTCCCTTGCTGCATGCTCAGAGCACCTCTGGGCTATGAGGCATGAAGTATCTTCTCACCCTACAGCTCTACCCTTTTGGAAAGCAACCCACTAGCACTTCCTTCACCTGAGCAGACAACCCATTTTCTCTAGAAATGAAAATGAGCTGCAGGAATTTGCTATAACTGCTTCTGGGATGAACTCCTGATAGCTACAATCCAAGAAGAGACCAGTAAACTACAGCGGAAGCTTGTTAGGCAGAAGAGAGGCCGCATATGCAGTAGTGCATAGATGCAGCCTTAAAACACTGTATCACTGGCTGCTGATACTCCAAGCCCCTCAGTGAAGGGCTGGTTCCCCCCAGTCACAGGAATAGGTGTGCCATAGGAAGGTAGAGGTAGCTTACTGCAGGTAGCAGGGAGAGAGGAACCATATCACCTTTGCTGCACAAAGCAGAAGGCTAGCTCAAACTGAGCAGCCCTCAGCGCTCTGTGACCCTGCAGACTTGTGGTCTGAACAGAACAAACATTCATACTAAAGATCATCTTTTAGACTCTTCTGTATGTCAAATACAACTCTTTATCACACGTGATCTCCACTTCCTTTCCCCACCACTGACTGACAGCTAAAGATAAAAGGCTGTACATAAAAAACTATTTGTGATAAGTCTCCAAAATGCAGCTGGGAGCAAAGGGGGAAAAGAAAGGAAAAATAAATAAATAAAAGATGAAACGCAAGAGCCAACATGCCGCTTCTTCCTGCGCATCACCTGAAAGACCTGTCCCTGCTAGTGATCTTCATTTACTTTCCTCCAAATAGTCTCATGGGACTTCATTTTCACCCTACTCCACCAGAAGAGCCTGTTTAGGTTACTTGGTGACATGTGACCTAAAAAGTCTAGGAACTCTAAAACCGCTATTTAGACAGCCACACAAAGACAGGTAATTATCTGTTGTTCTGCCTCAGAAGCAATTTGTGTTCCAAGAGGAGAGGTTCAGTATGTTCCATTCTAAGAAAAAGAAGTTGACAAAGCAGTAAAACAGCTCACAATTCATAAAGCTGAAGAACTAGCACAGTCAGAAGCAAGGCTTATTCAGATATTTCTCCCCATTCCTGCCGCAGGGAGGAAGGGCACAGGAAAAAAATGCAATACTGATTCCACTCAAGAGGAGTACGTAATTTTGCCAACATTAAAAAAAAAAAAAGTCCTCAAAATGGAATACACAGAATTAAAATGAGTGCTGTTCTTCTGTAACATCATTTACTTGCAGTTATCTGTTATCATAGATCTTTCCCCAAGCGGCTGGAACTGAGCAGACCAGCCCAAATCCATTTGCTCTGCGCTGTAATTTCCTCTGAGCAGAGACTAACCATTTTCTTCGCTCTGTGTGGAATGGAGCACACCTCTAGTATTAAACTGAGCTTTCTTTGGATTAAATTTGAGAAAAAAATCAGACTAGAAGAGATCATTGCTATATCTGCACTAAGTAAAATTCATACACTAAAATAAAACCCAAGACAGGATCATATTAAACTACAAAAATTGATACATTTTTCAACGAGCATGATTTTAAACAGGATAGCACGTAGTAGAGATGAGAAAGTAGCTTTAGTTGTAAAGCCAGGAAAAAGTAATTTTTGTTCAAAGATGTTTTTAAAAAATGCCTATATAGCAATATCCACGTCTCAAACTTGTAATTTCACCCAAAAAAATCATTTTAAAAATAAATCTTAGAGCACTCCTTCCTCCTCCTCTCCTAAAAAGAATTTCTATTATTATTCTCCTCTTCTCCCCTCAGAGCAGAAGGTATGCGGTTTTTTGTTGTTGTGAAATAATTGTTCTTTTTCAAGTTTATCTTTAATGTCAGGTTATATCCAAAACCACTCAAAGTCATTTGAAATATAGGAAATGCTCAATCCAACATGAAACCTTTTACTTTGTATTGTCAATTTAAAAAAAAAAGCGCTATTATTTACCCGCTCAAATTTGGTGGTTCTGGTCTACTCCAAGCCCCTATCCATACCAGACAAAGTCCTGTCTAAATCCAATTTAAGTTTAAAGTGGCAGACATGACCCACAAAAGGTTTAAGTTTAAATGGCAGACATGACCCACAAACAAAAGCCACACTTTCTTAATCCAGACATGATTAATCTTACCCCCTACTTCCTCAAAACTGCTTTTTGAAGATTACCTCAAATCTCAGTACATACTGACTAATTTCCCAGCAACCTATCCGTTGGAGGAGAGAAGTCATCACATAGGCTTTAAAACCAAAAACAGAGCCAACCCTCATTACAGAAGATAGCAGCCACAACACTGACAACCTACACAGGTCAGGCTGTTAGACTCTCCAGTTAGTGCAGGATCCTAAAGGGCCCCTTCACTCTGCAACTGCTGCTGCGTGAGATTAAAGAAATAGGTGGCTGGGCAGCAAGGCTGCTGGAACTACTGCACGAGGCAACATATGGCACCGGACCACTTTGGCTCCATGCTTGACAATAGATTTGCAGCCACTGGACTGAAGAATCTCAGTGTTTATAGTGTAATCCTTTTTGTCTGTAATTTAATTACCTAAAGGTCCCTCTTCAACATAAATAAACTCCAAGCAAGAGGCCGCATTAAAAACTCCAACAACAAATGCACACAGAATGGTTTTTACGGCATGGGGACGAGTACGTCTCTCTGCCTTGTCAGCACACGCTGTTAAGTGCGGTAGCACAGCTATTGGCAGCTATTTTGCTGCAGAAGACATACCCAGATTAATTGACTTGACCAAATTCATGCAGTGAAAGAGGACCAGTTAGGAACAGATTACAGGCATTCCTGAACTCAAGCATCTTTGCTCATTTCACTGTATCACACTGTTTCTTCACATAAACATGAAAAAAGAAAGAGATGTACAACTAGGCAAATAAGACATAAGCAAACACACAGAAAACAGTTAGCTTCCGTGCCTTCTAACAACTCATGCCCCTGCAACTTGGGAGCTTGAAGGCCTTCATCCGAGCACCTACACCATCATTGTATCCATGAAGCAGCAGATTGCTGTCTGCAACCTGGAAAATCAGAGACCAACGTTTCCCAACCCCTTCTCTCAAAACCCATAGATCCAATTCTCAAAACCCATAGATCCAATTAGCACTCGAAAGCCAGTTTCAGGTCACGCAGAGCAACACTGTTTAGTATGCTAATCTCTACAGAGTCTGCATGTCAGGGGCACAGATATCTTTATGCAAGGCAAGAAGGAATTGCACACATGTGCACGCACAGAGTATGATTTAAGACATACCAGGGCTCTTCCTTTTGTAATATATGATTTACATAACCAATTCTGTAATTGAGAACAGGGGTGCAAGGTATTTGCAATCCTTGTTACTACTGAGCTATTACTATTTGCTATGATACTGACAACGAGAAAACCTCCTGCCCCAAGAAAGATATTTAATCTCATCTCTGGCATAAGAAAATTGGACACGTCAAGTTACCCCTGAGTCAGGAAAAGACATTTTTCATAACAATACAATCTCCACCTCACAAAGAGGAAAGACGTACGTGTCTGTCTGTGTGTGTGTGTGTGTGTGTGTGTGTGTGTGTGTGTGTGTGTGTGTGTGTGTGTGGAGGCAGAAAGAGCTGTTCAAGTAAGAACAGGAGAGGTCAGGCACATAAAACAGTATCTAGAAGATGCACAGGGATTCAGGTCAAAGTTTTTAGGGAGGTCTGTGCAATCCCAGCACGGAACATTAAATAAAATCAACTACAGATGTGTGTGCAAAACAACTGGCTTTAAATCAGCTATGCCACAGCACTCTTCATTATTTGTAATTATTTTTGCAAACAAAAATCAACAGGGATAGATGCAAGTCCCAGAGACGCAGAAAAAAAGCTCCACACAAACAACATTCAAAACAATCAGGTTGCTTGCATTAAGGCTACTGAAAATTGAGAATAAGATATTTGATCAGTAGGCAGATCTCAAGATAGCCTGCTTATTTACTTTGCTGATGTTTAAAAAGCAAAAAAGCTAATATCCCAACATGTGTGAATTTGTGAGACTAGTGCAACTGTCTACTTTAGCCACTGGCACAGTCCAAAAGGAGAGGCTGCGGAGAGCAAATCAGTTGGTGCTGAGGCTCCAGGAATCACAGTACCCAAGTTTTGGGGGATTACCTTGGACTAGCTGTGGTGCCACAGGTCAAAGACCCAAGAGAAACTGAAGCTCTGCAGGCATGCTCCTAGAGTGAAAAATCTGGTTCAGTTTCATCCAAAAGGAATCCTAACTGCACCCTCCAAGGCTGCTTCTCTGTAAAGAGCAGTATGTAGAGAGCAGAACAGTGAGGAGATTCACCTCAAAAGTTCAATCCTGACCCTGACAAAAAAGGTAATGAAGATGCACCCTGCGTGCTCATAAAGGATACTCAAAGGGCTGTTCGCATTCAACTTCAGAACTTTAGTACAGAAAGGAATTTCTACCTTAAATCACAAATATGAATTAAGCCATGTACACATGTATGCCTGGGATAAGAAATCCAACCACTTCTTGCAGTGATGGCTAACCCTGCTCACAAAATTCCACAGCCAAAATTTTCAAAAGCGTGCGAGTAGAATATTTGCTAGCAATCACTACCAGTGCCTGAAGGCAAATTAGCTGTGTAATTAACTGTCTCTGTCCTGAATTACACCTTTAGAAGGCTGTTTTGACACTTGAAAGAAAGCTGCATTGAATGAGGCTGCTGCTTAACTTAGACTGCATAGAAAGAAGGGATCGTCTAGGATGGGTGGGTGTGCACGTGTGGGCAACATGCAAGAGATTCAGAAGAGCTGCTGAGTGCTGAACTGCCTCAGGTGAAACTCATACCCGGTACGGTTCTGCCTCCAATTACCCCCTCCTAGAGAGAAACAAACTCCTTTGTACTTGCCCCTTGGGGTGGGGGAACACTCCACTGGTGACCAGTTTGCGAGTTCAAGATACAAAAAGGTTCAATCTTCAAAAAAACCTCGAGCGTCAGCTTTCCTGCGAGTCAAGTCTCTTTGTAGCGTTTCAGGCTCGCAGCCTCAAGTTCTCCATCGCTTCTGAAAATCTTGCCCTGTATTCAGTGCAGGTATTCCATTATCTCCAGTAGCGGAATAGGAAGGATCATCAAATCAGCACTTGGTTGAAGAATTCCTGCAGTCTTCTCATATTCCTCATCACAAATTGAAAGCCTTTTCTCCCCTAACAGATTATATGTCAAAAAGTTTTCATCATTACTTGTTTTGATTAACCTGCAGCATTTGCAGTAGCATCTGCTTTCTTCTACAGCCAACTTGGAATAACCTGCCTTGTACACACAGTAATACATAGCACTACTGAATGTCAGACATTTAAGCTTACAGGGAGAATTTTATGCTATTAGACATTTGAAAAAAATTTGTGTGTGGTCATGTGATAAAAGACTGCATCACAATACATTAGCAGTTGGAGTCTTAGTATAAGTCTGGCATTCAGCCATTAACTATTAATTTTCAGATAAGCATGCTTAAATTCACATCTTACATTTCTTAAAAGTGGGCATAACAGGAAATATTATCTCAGTAGTACTGACTCTGCTGTTGCTTCTGTTGGCACGCTACGCCTAGAAGGTAAGCACCATAGTTGATGAAGAGAAAGTTAACATCATTCACAACATTTCAGAAGATGAGACTTCAGAGGTAGCAAAATACAATGGCTGTAAGTCAGCAGACAAACTCTTGGAGGAAAAAATCCAAGGTTAAACATGAAGACACCACCTCTAACTTAGGAAGTCTCCAAACTACAGATGGTCGTGAGAGTATGCACTAGGTCATGAGGGTATGCACAGTTGACTCTGTACAAACCCTTTCTTAAAGGGCTTATCAGCTAGGAATAAGGAGTGTTTTTGATGATTTACAGCTCTATCCTGAGAGCTTTCTTTTTCCAGAGATTCTGTAAAATGAATAATGTGATGTGAGTACAGCTTTATTAGAACTGTAAACTCCTGTAATAATTAGAAGGAAAGAATACATTTGTCAGGCAGCTTAATGAGGATGGTTCTTTTCATCAGTAGAGAGATTTTTTTCAATAGGATCTGGGAGAGCTCTGGGAGATCTTAGTGACTGTACTAAGCAACTACATATGATGAATGGGAAGTGAATTTCTTGCACTGAACTGCTTTGAAAATACAGTTCTGTGAACAGGGCAGGCAAACAAAATACAAATACCTTAACCAAAACTGCTGGATGAAGATAATCACTGAAGTGTTTAACTGATTAATTTTTTTTTTTTTAAGACCCGTTCTCTTCAGCAAAGCAGATCTCCTTTTATGCTTGAGGGAAAAAGTGCCTGTTTTCAGTTTAGGGACAGACAGGATTCCTAGTTTGTACTTCATTTCAAGATTTTCTAGCAATCCCTCATCCAAGACTTATTTATCACTTGTGAAAGGGACAAAGATCTTGAAATAATCTATGTTTTGTCTGGGGAAACACAAAACCTGAATAAGTTGCAGACTTTGTACTCTACTTTCTGACTCTCGGTAGGCTCAGCCATAAAACTACAAACAGTGAAGGCATTCGCAGGCTTCTCTTGCAGCACACTTTGTGAAGCTAGAGTTCTTCTGCTTGAATACTTTGAAATGTCTTAATTTGATGTTGTATTTTAGCTCATTTAAGCTCCTGGGAAATGACCTTCAGATTGGTAATCTCTAAAAACCTGTTCCTCTTTCCACAAAAGTAAGTGGAGGTGGGGGCGGGGGGGAAGGAGTGAGGAAACTCACCTGGTTAACTACGCTCCATAACTTCTTGTACCCTCCTCTGTTTAGGTCTTCATAAGGGGCAGAAGTGCCTATTAGATGCTTTGTTACTTTCATATTACAGTAATAATTTTGACTGCACTCTAATAACAAACTTTGTTTTAAGGTAGTGCTGTTAACGTGATTTACAACTACGCTGCACCAACTTTAGAAAGCTAAAACCAGTTAATGTTGTGATACATTAGAATAAAAAGTCACATGAGCAGGGAGTAGGGATATTACTTTGAAGCTTTAAAGTAGGAATTACAAACAATGAAGGGATGAAAACAAAAATAAATATTTTTGGTACCTTGAGGCGTGGACAGCCTTTTTGTTATGGTTCTTGAATTTTTGTGTCTTGCTGACATTGGTCATGGCCTAGACGCAGAGTTGGGAAGAAGATCTTTATTTAAACTATGCATCAAGAAGTCTGACTACCTGTATTCTGCATCGCGTTCTGAGAGTTAGTGAAGGTGTAACTCCTTCTCTTTTGCCCACTGGGGCTCAGATATAAAACTTTTTCAAGTAATGTTATCATGAGGCATGAGAGCAAGGGAAATTTCCTTGCATTGAACAGCATTCAGTGCCTTTCCTGCTTATCTTTTTTTTTGTTAGTGTTTATGAGAACAAGTTTTCAGTTCAGCTTGCAAGTTCAAGGCAAACTGAAAAATGGGCATCTCTTGGGTATAGGCTCATGTTGTACAAATGTTTTTTCACATCTCTACCACTCGTTTCCTATTTTCCTGTGTCTGGGTCAGTGTTTCATATTTGCATTCTAAAACGTACGTTAATCTCTACTGTCTTTGGTGCTAAGGCTGGATGCATAGGACTCCTTAACTTGGCATAGCTGACAGTAGGCGTTCTGATAAAGGGATCAGGATTTGCTCAGCACATTTGACAGTAGTGTTTCACACTGCTGCTTTCTGCACCTAATCAAAGGTACCTCTGGGGAATCTCAGCTCTGCTTGTGTGTTGAGTACATCTCCTTTGTTACCTAAGCGCCATTTCCAAGTAAAAGAAGCAGTTCAGGGAGCCACCAGCACTGGCGTTTCTTATTTTGAATCTTAAAGATGCTAAGAGAATACTACTAAGAATCTTTTCAAGCTGTTTAAAAGTGTGAACTGCTATTTCTAGTATATGTAGCCAAAGCTGTCTGCAGTTTTTCAGCTGAATTGTTAACACTGCTGGCTTTCTAAATTAGATACTGTAGCTTTGACTTCGTCTTCTTATGCTGCTCTATAATGTTATTGTATGCTGTTAAACAGCTGCTGCACTTGCACCAGACATCATTTCTTGTCAATGGATGTTAAAATTGTTCCTTTGTGTATGTAGACAGTGACTGGTGTAAGACTTCTGAGACATGAAGAGTCCACTCTCCGCTGTGGCTGATGCAGCTGTCTGTGGCTGGTACTTGGAACTTCCAAATGTTGTCCTTAGTTCTTATACTAAGTAAACACACCAGTTCTGGAGTTTGAAAATGGCTAGCATGCTCTGCACTGGGGTGAAGTTTGGCTGTAGCCTCTTGCTTTGTTATAAAACATGATCTGGGTCATAACTGCTCTCAATATAGCAAGTGTGAGGATGCCTAAGGTGAATACAATCTGCTGTCTGTTTCAGTGCAAGCTGATTATAGGTCTTAGTTAATGAATAACCCCAGGGTATTCAAGTTTTACCCAAACAGCTACTACTTCTGATTGTAGGACATCTTACAAACTAGCATAACCTAGAACAGCTCTGCAAGGAAACTGGAGAAGAAAAGAAATAAGCTGTTTCCTTCAGGGCTTCTTTTAAAGAACTGTATCTTCCCCGCTCCTGCTCCTTTAATTTCATGTTGGTTTTTTACCTACTTTTCTCTCCTGATTTGTGTCCAAAAAGGTTCTCGTCTTCTGATTTTAAGAGTTACTTGAAAATTCTGTTCTTTCACTCCTTTTCTTGCCTCTCCTCTCACTTCTGTGCACAGTCCAGTCTACCAGGTTGGATGCAACTGAGAAGCAGAACTGGGCAAAGGGTACTTCCTCCAAGCTGCCAGAGCTGGAGAAAGAGAAGGGTCATGCTGGGTGGGACCAAAGATCCATCCAGCCTTGTGTCCCGTCTCTGACGGTGACCAAGACTGGATACCTAGGGAACGAGTGAGCATATCATGTTACTTTCCTAGTTTAAGCATGCACACACTTTTGTGGAAACGTGCAACAATTAAATGATGTTGAATTGCAAGCACTGCAAATATCAAAGAGATTAAGGCCACGAAACAGTACGGGAATTGCTGGAAACATCCTGGAAGAAAAGTTAACTTGAAGTTCCATCACTTCTGCCTGTAAAGGAGAAGAGAAAAGGACAGATTTCCTCAGCCTAACTTCACAGGCTTCTGCCAAGCCTGGATGTCACTCAGTTACATGTTTGTTCCCATTTCCTCCTTAAAGGTCAGAAAATCTCAAAGGACAAGGGAAAGAAATCACTAACTCATTCTAGGCAGTTTCCATCTCAACATAAAAAAAATAACTTGTGCAACAAGCAGAAGTCAAAGGCATGAAGTAGGAAAAAAAAAATACAGAAATGGACACTAGGATTTTTATATGCCTATCTCCATAAATGCAAAAAGTGCTCTGCCAGCTATTTCATTTTTAGAGCTTACTTGCTTTTAAACTCTAGTATTATTATTACTTCAGACTTGCGGAAGGAGCTTCTATGCAATGCATAATTCAGCATGCATATGGCAGAAACCATCTTCAGAATTATAACTTCAAGTCACAGAATATAATCTAGTAGCAGTATTTAGGAAACCTCAGTGGTCTAAGGCAAAGTTGTTAAGAAAAGAGAGCTTTCACTAGACCAGCTGATAAAGCTGGAAGAGATGGCGTACAAGTCCTTCTGAAACACAAGCAATAAGGAATCCGTATAAAATTTCACATACAGTTATACGTTTGCTATCATTCTCCATCAACGAGCTCAAATTCAGCAGAGTCCCACGGCCTCTCACAGTGCTCCCCTATCAAACAAATACACTCTAATGCTTCTGCCCATAGTAACCCTCCTGGAGGACAAAACATCCAAGATCTGACAAAATCCTCGCCAGCATTTGCACTTCTGATGCTGTGGAAAAAGTTGTTTAGGTAATAATAGTGGATTCAAATGCAGGAAGAAAAAGGAAGATAAAAGAATATGACTTCACATAGAAATGGATGTTCTAAAAGAGGGCAAGAAATCTCCTAGAAGTTTCCACAAAAAAGAAATATATATCACCAGATAAGCAGAATTCTCTCTAAATGAATGCTATTCAAGTTTCTCAGCAGACATTTGCAGCCCTTTATCTATTTCAACAGAAAGAATGCATGCCATCTTTTACAGGAGGAGGAACACACATACACACCACCTGAGTACAGCCAAACTAGGTAGGAGACATTCTCAGGCGATTGCTGAAGCACAGCCACAGATCTCAGCAAGCTCCTACTGAACATCCAAGCTATATTGAACATTTGCACCTGCCATTTCCAAAGAATGCAATAACAGAACAAAAATACAATTATCCACATTCGCTCCATTTTACACAACTTCAGAGAACAAGGGTCCAAATCCAAAATAACTCAACAGAAGACATCATCGCAGGCACAGCTGAACTGGGTTACACACTACTGCCTCCAAGGAGATACTGCAAGCCTCTGCTTCAAACAGTCTAAGCATAAATATAACACGGAGGAGCAACTTGTATATCAAGCTGCTACAGAAAGCTCACAGGTGGGCACGTGCAAGTGCTTGTGAGGATTTCAGAGGCCTTGCCAGACAGAAACAATCACACGGTTATTCCCTGTCATGAACTGATGGCATACCTCCAGGAATCCAGGGAGGGGAGGGCATTAATTACCACAAGTTAAAAGTCTCCTTGGCTGCATTTATTGAAAACAATTGTCAATTCGTGAGCCTTTCAAATTTATAACGAAGGTAAAAATAAAAAGACACGCTGAGGGAAGCCGTGACGTTAAATAGCAATGAGAAGCACTCACGTAACCTTGAAGGCCAAAGTCCTTCTTTCACTCACTCAAACAAAACAGACAGGAGGAGGACAAGCTTCCCCTCAATGGCCTCTGCCTGCCTGCACACATCAGTCACAGCCAAAGAGGGCTACCTCAGCCAGAAGCAAGGTACCTAGTTCACTCAGCCTGTGGTTGGAGAGCAACCCATTGACCAGAAAGCCGCTCAGGAGCTGCTGCTAGCCTGCTTAGCCCTGCAGACAAACGTCCACTCAGACCTGAGGCAAAACCAGGAATCCATTTCACATAGGCTCAGCAAAGGGCAGCCACCAGACTAAATTCACACCAGCACACTAAAAGCTCTAGCTTTACATTACCGAACTCCCTAAGGCTAGCTGTCCTCCACTACTAATTCATAGCATAGGGTCTCAGATCAAGTATCTTTCTCCTCCAATAACAAGCACAAGACCTCAAGCCCAAAGCTGTCCGTTACCTTACAACGGCCTGAGAGTTTGACGCCTGAGCAGGGAGGTAGGGGGAAGCAATACCTAACCCACAACAACCAGTCTTTTCAACAGGCCTTCAATACGTAAAATGCACACAGATCCTAAGTAAAGATGCAAGACAGTGCTTGTCCTATCCGCATAGTATGTCTCATTACCAGGTTTGCTAGGAGCTCATGACCCCACCTCCTCACATCCAGGTACTCCATCCCCCATTTTTCCTTTTACTCCACTTCCCACACTCCACAAGGTCCAAAAAGACCATATGCCATCAGACTAAGATGACAAAAAAACCCAACATTAACAGGAAGTAAACTGTAACAAACCTCCCCATCACTACAGCATTCACAGAACCGGCAGCTTGGGCCCTTGCCTCCTCCCTGCCAAAACATCCAGACATCCCCTCACTCCTATTCCACACGTGCTCTGCTCTTCAAGGCTCACACTGCGGCTCCGTGACTAACCGCCTCCCTAGTGAACAGCTTCTGTGAACGCAGTGCTTCAGCCCTAAATGCCAATCACAATGTCTCTTGTCAGCAGTCTCTTCTGAAGAGACCTCAATTGCGGGGCTTTAATTCCAAGAACTGTCTGTTTACTTAAGACAGTCACTTGACCAAAGTCCCACTTTAGACTGCAAGTAAGTTCCTACAGCAACAAGACAATCCTGACACCAGAGGATTACTGCTGACCTCAGACTGTCACTCACGTCAGAACAGCGTTCATACCCGACCTTAGCCAAACCCACATACGTGAAGAGTTCCTGCCCCTATGCACTGGTATCAGAAGCACGATGAGAAAAGAAAATACAGAAGCCAGCAAGTTACCCTGACGGCATATGCACGTTCCAGGAAAGCCCTGTAAAGGGACTAGCTTCACTGTTCTAGACACAAATCG
This sequence comes from Struthio camelus, assembly GCF_040807025.1. Classification (NCBI taxonomy): domain Eukaryota; kingdom Metazoa; phylum Chordata; class Aves; order Struthioniformes; family Struthionidae; genus Struthio; species Struthio camelus. Next base: position 106,110,162 of record NC_090942.1, on the reverse strand, counting down.
TTTAAGAAAGCAAGGAAAGGGTCCATCTTACAAGTGTGGGCATGGAGGTGCCCGTCCATCCATCCATCTGCAGTTATTAGCCTTTGTCAGATGCATGAAGAGCAAAGTCTCTCTCTACAGCTGCGGGGAGTGGAAAAAAAGAAAAATCTCTCTCTAAATACAAACGAAAAGCTGACTGCTCACACCAAGAAGGTGGTCAGGGAGAAATATTTTAAATCACCTTTAACAGCTGCTTTCCAAGTAGCTTTGGCCAATCTCAGTTGATCCTTACAGGTTTACTAGGCAGGTAGTCTGAAACACACACACTCACTGTAGCTTGCTGGTCATGAACAGGAACAAGGACACCAACTGAAGTCTCATTTATTCTTCTGCTACTTTGAAAGACACACACACACACACCCCCACCAATAACTCTATTCACAGTACTGCAGTCTCCCACTCACCCCTCCCCTTCAGACTCAAAAGGCAGACACCAGCATCAATTCAGACGCCACAGCACACCCTGCAGCCACAGGCATCCTGCTTCAGTCCTTGTTTTAAACTGCAGGAGTCAGAGACTAGATATTGCATTTACCTGCCAGTGGTGAGCAGGAAACTGCTCAATAAACAAGGATATTTCAAGATTTGCTTGCCGAGCTTGGAGAAACTTGTGTCTTTTACCAAGGCTGTTTTCTGGTGGTAACTGCCACAACACCACCATCTGATACAGACACACCTCAACTCATTCTTAGTTCTAAACAAGCCATTTCCTCCATATACCCTTTCTTTCTGGGGACTTTTTCCTTCCTCATCGTTGTTCCCCCTCTCCCCTCTAGTTTCTGACAACAGCCACACTTCTGTGCCTATTGACTCCTGGCTGCGTTTACTCAATCTTTTCACAAACCCAGGCTTGTCAGCAGCTTTGAAACTATTGACAGGTGCCTACCAATACAGGTGCCAGCATCCAGGGCTTAGTCAATAGCGTTAATGTCTGTTCAACCTTGCTTTGTGACAGAAATAAGGGACTAAGGCTTACCTTGCTACCTCCCACCTCCAATCACTGTCATGCTCTTTATTTGCCTCATAAAGAGCTGTTCTAAGACTCACCTCTTCACAACAGAGACCTATGTGAAAGTACTGATGAAACCTGCTCCAAGCACATAAGCTCTCTAAGCCAGAAGGTACAACATGCCTTTTCTAGGACTAAACCCCGAGATCAAAGAGAAACAAGGATGATACAATACACTTAAGACTCTGTTAATTTAAAACTCCATACATACTGAACATAAGCAGGCACATTCTATACCTAACATCAGACTCTTCACGTATACACAAATTCCATCCATTAGCACCACCTCCAAAAAGGCAATATGCCACTGGGTTTCAGTATTTAAAACATAACATTTATTGGGGGGAAAGGTGGAGGTTTAACATCTGGGTACATATGGGTGGTGCTCTGAAAGTACTAAACGGTCTGTGGCAATGGGAAAAGACAAGAGAAGATGCATCTCCTGTCCTACCCTCTACCACTCAGAGAAGGATTGGAGCTTACCAGGAAAGACTAATACCTCTCTGCCTATTTTAACAGTTTTCACTGACAAATAATTATATATTTTGCACCTCAGTACTACAAATAAATGTATATCAATACCTGCATTTCTGGAAAAAAAAACAGTACTGAAACTTAAGTGATTATCTTTAAGATTGAGAAACACCACACAAATAATGTGAACGCAGAGCTTTTCTCAAAATGGTTGTGTCCGGTACCCTAAAAATTTAGGAAGTGTCCTGTATTAGTTCAGCATCTGTTTTGTATTTAGAAGCTATTCTTTGCAAATACAGAGGTCAGGCTGCTTTTAAAGCAACTCTTGCCAATTCTTTTTTGCAGGGCAGATTTAATGACAAATTCCACTGCCACAGGACTCACCGGATAATAATGAAGGGTAGCGTGTCAATAGATGAAACCAAACACATCAATAAGAAGCTGGCAGAGGTCCCCACAGATGTGTCTCTTGCAACAGTCATTTTAATGAGAACAACGCTGTTACAGTCTGCTCAAAGATTCCCCACAGCCACATTGCATCAAAGACTGTCCAAAACACAATGCTAAATCTCTGCAGTCGGAGCAAACAGCAGAGCACGCACGGAAACAAAGTCCATTACATTGGTAATGATTCTTTCAAGACTGGCAGACCTAAGCAGGTTTAAAAGCTAGCTAAGCAGGGCTAGCTTTTGTCAGAACTAAACTCTTGCTAACCAGCATGACTCCCAGTGACGGTTCCACCAAAGTCAATTGTTTAAATGGCTACTGGTATGGCACAAAAAGAGTGACTCAAAAAGCATGAAGACATGCAAATTGAGTCATGAAGCAAGCAGTAAGCAGCATAGCTGAACCACATCTTTAAGAAAGCCAGTAGAGGCAAGCCCAGACTAATCAAGCATATTAAACAGAAAAAGTAGCATAAGTTCGTTACTTCCTTGAGAGAAACTTGCAGCAGAAGGAGTTGTTTTACAGCCAGCATGAAGTAAAGGACAAAGGGGGACATTTGGGAAAAAGTCTGTGAGAAGAACTGAAGCCAGAGAACAGAAGTTAAGAACTGCACATAAAGTTTATATTGACTTTAAAGCCAGCCACATACTAGAAAGATATCTACTTTGTGTGCCATAAGCAGCAGACAATCAGTAATTCACACAGACAACAACAACAAAACCCATAAAACAAAAAAATACACCCACAAACTTGACAATACACTCACGGAAGTCAAGCTGGAATAAAAAGACAGCTGCCCCTCACCCAATCCCAGCTATAGTCCTTTGATACCTTTAAAGCAACTACAGAGTACTCTCTCTCTCGGGACTTGAGTCTAATTCCCCACCAAGCATTTACAAACTGATACTCTTCCAAGTTTTGTCATGTGGCCAAATTTGGACATTTTTCATAAGAACGGCAAAAGCCACATTCTTGACAAAGTTGTCTCCAGTCAAATTTCCAGACCTTGCTCTAAGGCATGGAGGTGCTAGAACTTCTTAGCTTAACAGCTGCAATACTATTATTCTTTTAAGGGTAGGGAAGCAGAATTGGCCAGAACGTTTGAAAACAAAAAAAAAAAAAAAAAAAAACCAAATGCTGCTTCTCCCTGCTCCCTCCTCCTCCCCAAAGTATAATGGTTGGAAACCTTCAGGCTCGTTTGTTCCCTTTTTTTTCCCCTCTCCTAGAAAAAAAAGCCAACCTGGGGTGGACAACCAGCCCAGAATATTTCAGCTTAAATGGCTAAGGTTTGGCAGAGTAATAAACAATTTACGACACGGCCCTCATAACAAAGCACTAAGCAGACAAACTACAGGCATTGCTGGCAGCTCTGCCTATCAGCAGCTGTGACAGCTTGCCTTAGAGCTCCACTCTGTAATTAGTTCTTGTTCCTGAAGTTCACAAGTCAATTACTTCCAAAGAGCATTCTCAGATCTTTTAAAAGGACTAACACATTGTCCAGGACTCAGTCTCTTACTATACTCGTGTCCTTCCCCCCCCCCCCCCAAGCTCAGCTGACACTTCAGTTCCTTTAGACCATCCATGCAAACATCATCTGGTCATGGAGATTATCACCAGTTAGCTACTTCAGCTTCTTTCAGTCCTTCTTGATACTTTTGCAGCAGTATTTTACCATTGCTACACAGGACAGACAAATATTTCTTCAAGCTGTTTCTTGAGGCCCAGTCACATTAGAATTTTCCTGCAATTTGCTCCATCTCATGTTACAAAAAGGAGCAACTACTGCAACACTTTACCACAAATTTTAAGTAGCCAGATGACAATCATATTGATTCATATGTACCAGCAGTTCCATATAGCTTTGTAAGTTGAAGAGATTCAAGAAATAAAGGTATTTAGCAACACTGTTCTACCTGCTAGCTAGCTCACTTTTAACGTTAACTGTGGCATTCTGACTGAGTTTACATTGGTTTCCTTTGGGTTTTCAATTTTAAAATCTCTTCCAACTCCAGAAAAAAGTCTATCTTTTTTTCCTGTCTCAGACTTAAAAGAGATCAATTATGCTTTATAAATACAAAAGTTTAAATTGAAATGAATAAGCCGGTTTCTGATACAAAACAAAAAAATAAGACTTCTGCAATGTCTTGCAACTTATAATAGAGAAAGACATTATTCAAGGCTTTTGGAATCTGTACAGCTGTTTTTCATCCTACCAAAAGAGCAATTTAGTCTGAAACTGATCACCTATTTCATACCTTTGCCACCTGCAAAACTTAGTGCATTAGATGTTTTAAAAGTTTAGCTCATTATTTTTAGAGGACTTCTCAGCAAGTATTCAGGCCTTGGAAGAAAGTTACAGTTTCAAGGCTTCATTACAAAAAAAAAAAAAAAACGAAACAAAACAAACTGAACTGACAGAAATTGGGCAACTGGAGACCTTAGGATCTTGTTAATACAAGCTTGTTCCTTCTTTAAGGGAGAAGGTGTTAACACCTAGACCAACCTGCTCATGTTACAGTCTCCCCCTCTCACCCAGTTCCAAGGTATCTTCTTCAGGTTAGGTACTAGGGTCATACAGGAAACAGTTTATTATTCTTGGACAGATGTTGAAACATTTGTAACCCTAGACAACTACCGGTCTCTAGACAAGAGATAAGTTGTTAACGTTCTCTGTTAAAAAGCTGCTAGAAAATGCACCTTAACAGAAGTATATTTTTCCCATCCAGAGTGAAAGGAAGACCACCTCACCTACACCACAACACACATCTCAAGCAACACTGAGAAGTTCTTTTGTGTATGGATGGGGGAAGAAAAAAAAAACTGGATGTCTCTAGACAATAGGTTCCATCACATTTTACTGCAAATCTTGTAAGAAAGTAGGACCTCTAATAGGGCAGGCCTAGGAGGTAACTGCCAAATCTCCAGTAAAAGCCAAAAGCCAAATATTAAAAGGATATGTTTCTTTGTATTATAATACATACACTTACTTTATACTCCATCTAATACCTTTCTTCCAAGAATACTAGAGACCTTGAGATACACTAGTATAACCCTTACTTACCCTACAGTTAGCTTTAGTACTGTTTTCCTCAAGTCCTTTCCAACTTAACCTTCAGGTGGTTGATTTCCATACAGGTCAGAAAGACTTCTCATTTTCTGATAATCTATCCTCTTCCCTTCCTCTTAAAATACAGGATTTCACACACAAAAATGTTATCACTGAAAGTCATCTCAAAAGAGATAACTGAAACGTTTACTTTCTAAAAGTATCTTATTCAATATGTAACTCCTTCACTAAGACAATATCCAGACCCGTTTTGCAGGTTAGTGATTGACAAGGATTACGGAGAGCAAAACCACATTATCTGAGCTAAGTTAAAAAAATAAAATAAAATAAAAAAGGCCCCCAAAGCCACACAATCCCATAGATTTATTAGATGTGAAAGCTGGAATCTCAGATGTCCCTGTTGTTTTCCTTGTTTGTTTAGTTATCTTTTTTTTTTTTTTAAAGTTCTCTTCTATTCAAGCATGTGACTGCATTTTTGAATGACCCCTACTGCTTACTTTAAATCTTGTTCAGGCAGGTTTATACCTCAGTTCAGGGACTGAAGCCAAATACAACAGAGGCTGCTGAAAGCACAAGCTGCTGCTATGTTGAAGTGTAGCAATCAAGAAACCTGGAGAACAAGGACAAGAAATTTCAGAAAAAGCACCTGTGCTGGCCACATCGAAAGAGTGGCCTTGGAGAAGAACCTACAAAGACGCCACGAGAGCCAGAAAGGGTGACTAAGTTATCTTTCACAAACCAGGAAGAACATGGGATGCAGAGGGAAAACCACTCCCTATAACCCTCTTTCTTGAAGTCTCACATCTTCCTAGAGTCTACATCCTATGAAAATAGAACAGTATGGCAAAACCACACGGAAAATGCTTCCTCCTCAGGAACACCACCTGCCTTCCAGTGCTTTACCAGCCAATTTCCAACATTCAGTACATGCTTTTACCACCTTAGCAGCCAGCAGCTGCTAAGATCAGGACAGGTTTGTTGGTATTTCCCCTCTGGGAACCTTTTTAACCACCTCCAAAGCTACAGAGATACACAGGTCTAGCTGACTGCTGCTTCTCCAAGTACTAGTGAGGACATGAGTCTGCTTTCTTCCAAGAGAAGGAAGGCAAAGGCCACCTGCAATAGCAGTAACGAGCTCCCTGGCAGGTGTCCAGACACCAGTAAGGGAAACAGGAAGCAGATTCCACTGTAACACACCTTGAAAGCTGCTTGGGCACTCATCGTTATACCATCTCCCTGCCTCACACCTTAAGGCTCTTTAACTGCCTAATGCTTTCCCATAAACTGCAAACGTGGAGAAAGAATAAAGCACACGTTTCCTTGAAGTTCAAGATTGCAATAACTTCTACTAATTGCCAAAAGCTTTCTATTGCAGAGCCTGAAATAAACCTTGATTCAAATGACTAATTGTTGTAGCTTCCGAAGAAAATTAAAAAAAAACCACTCTAAAATCTAAAGAATTTCAGATACAAGTGATAGGAAATAATCCTATTCACCTATACGCGTGGCATCTGGGGATCTGGAGTGCTGGAGCTGGCTGTCATCAGAGTGGACAGAGGGCGTCACACAGGCCTGACTGATAATAAGAAAAAGGTCACTTCTAGAAACACATCATCAGTGCCTTTCCCCCAAGATCTGCTGAGTGCCTGCTCTCCTCAAGTCCCATAGCACATAAACAAAAGCCAGCGTTTTCTCAGTTACATTTAAATTCTTACCTTGAATCTCAAACAGGAACAGAAAAAAAAAAAAATCGAGTTGCCGCAAGGCTTACTGTTTTCCCTGTGACAGTGTGTTCCTCCCCCCTCCTCCCCGAGCCTTGGTAATCACCAGGTAACTGCTTTGTTTTTTCAAAGTCTTGTCCAAGGAAGGATATTTTGGTTTCCTGAGCATTTCACAAGTTGATGATGTAGGTTGACTGCATAATGAAATTACACCTAAAACAGGCAATGGTAGTGCAAATTTCCCTCATGCTGCTCTCCGTCATCATGATCTAACCACACCAGAGGAGGGAAGAAAAGAGGGACTAGATCAAGCCTTAAACCCAGGCTCCACCATCTTCTTACCAACATGACTGGCACTAACAGATCTCTTTGGTAACAACTATACTGGATCCAGGAGAAAGGAGGAGAAAACATTCTTATCTGTCACTGACAAGCACTTTAGGCATTTGTATCCTTTGCTGGGTTATTTTGTGAAGATCTGAACAAAGCAATTAAGCGTAAGTACACGCAAGGGATGAACTTTTCTGTGCTTCAGCTCCTCTCGCCACCTTGCTTACACAAAATTCCTGAATGCTTGTAGTGCATCAGTTAAAAAATCCTGCCTCTCTGTTAAAGAGCTGCTAGAAAATGCACCTTAACAGAAGCACATTTTTCCCCCATCCAGAGTGAAAGGAAGACCACCTTGTCAGAAGACAGCCACACCACAACACACATCTCAAGCAGTACTGAAAATTTCCTCCCACCTGACACAAGAGCACTTTTAACTTGAATATCACAATTTGGATTTAAAAAAAAATCCCCAGGAGGCAATCCAGAACATTCAGACAAACTGTACCACAAACAGTGGCCTAATATCTGTATATGCACATTTTAAGTTCCTATAATTCTTTGGTCTGGAAAGAAGAACACAACACTTTCCTGTTGCATCTCATCCTGAAAGTGCTCAAGGTCAAGCAGCAAAAAGTAAAAATCAGTATCTGCGAGACCTGATTTTCAACTTGTCCTACTAAACCATTCTATTGAAAAAACTGTATTCCCTTTCTGTTTCTAAGGAAATGTTAAAGGTGTTCTCTCCAGGTCTTCACTGTTCTCCCAGCTCGCAAAATGCCTATATCGTGAAGAGAAATGAGATTACTAACCTCGACTGCAAGTAAGAGAAAGCACTCTGTGTGGTAGGGTCTTGACTTTTGCATATACATCCCCCATCCTGATTTCCTCACTGCCTCTAAGTAGCCTCAGGAAGTAGACTGGTACAAGTCCAGATTTGGAAAGCTGATTTTTCAATTTTAACTATCTGTGCTGCAGATCTTTCTGTGAAAGGTTCAACAGCCAAACCATGAAGAAAAGCGCAGAGTTTAAAGGAAAATTAGCCATAGCAATGTCAGAATTAAAAGGCCAAACTAGGTTAGCTAATATGGCTTTGTTTAAATGAAAGTGTTGCAGAACGGGTTTCTTGGGGGTGAGGGGAGGAAGGCGGGAAGAGACTGCTTGGTTGCTCACTCCTTCCACCTCAAATCTGGAAAAGGTTCCCATTTACTACCTGCAATTAGCCAAGTGGCCTGGTTCAACAACTGCACATAACAATTTGTGGGCTATGCTCGCTTACCAACACCTCCAGTACTTCTCACTGCACAGAGCTGACACAGCACCATTTAAATACTGCACATAATTATCTTACCTGGACAATCTTGTTCTCTGGTTATATACACTACTACTTCAGTAACACCGTTAGCAACATTGCTATGTGTCCAGCATTCCTTTGCAAAACAAAACGAATGCACTAAAAATATTGTCCCCCCCACCCCCTTCTGCATAGTTCTTGCTCTGAAGAGCCCCCAGTATTTATTCCCGCACGCTGCTCGTCTGGAACTGACAGTGGTAAAGAGCACTACCACATGTTAATCTAATGTCAACTACACAACTATTTGAACATAGCATAATGTCAACTACTCGATATTTGTTATCATGTAACACAGGCACTTCACAGCAGAGGTAGCAAACCCAGTGGGGGAAGAGCAGGGAAAAGGGCACAGAAGTACTAGCATTACCGAGAAACACCTGTGTGACCACAGTCCAGGTTTCTGTCCCTGTCCCTGGTTTCAGAGACCCCTCCTGTTATTTCACTTGAGGAACATACAGGAGAGGGATCACCTCCTAACCCTTGAAATGAGTCACTTCGTGCTCTGCAACGTGAGATCTCGTTACGCTCGCCCTAAAGACAGGGCACCCAATACACCAGGTCACATAAGAGCAACTACTGCCATACTGCCAGCATCACCCCACCTCCGTACAGAGCCCGACACCCCGAACCACCCTGACCTCCTGCGCAGGCCCCTTCCGCAAGGCGACCACACGCCACACGAAGTAGCATCCCCTCCCCATTTCTGCTCGTTAGCGGCCCTCTAAAGTTTCGGGGAGAAAAACAGCCGCATTCGCACCGCCCCGGCCCCGGCTCGCCAGCCCCATAGGGCGCCGCCAGCCGTTAACGGCCGCAGCCGGGCCGGGCGGCGGCTGACAAACGGCCGCCGGGCACGGCGCGGCGCAGCACGGCGGGGCGGCCCCGCCACCCGCCGGCCCCTCGAGGGGCTCCGCCGCGCCTCAGGCGGCTCCACGGGCGGCCCCTCCCGCCTGAGGCCGCCCCGCGGCCGGGGCTGGGCCCGCGGGCGACGACCCGCCCTGCCCTGCCCTGCCCTTACCCGCTACCTGCCGGCGAGGCGGCCGCGGGCAAACGCCCGACCCCCTCCTCCTCCTCCTCCTCCCCCCCCCCCCGCCCCCGGCCGCGCACCCCCGGGCTCACCGAGCAGCAGGAGGAGGAGGAAGGGCGCCCGCTCCCCGCGGCGCCCCATGTTGGCCGGACCCCCCGCCCCGCCGCGTGCCTCTCGCCTCGCCCGGGGCCCGGCGGCTGCGCGCTCCCCGCCGACCGGCCGCTCGCCTTCCCGCTGCCCTGCGAGCTGCACGGAGCTACCCGCCCGCCCGCCCCGACCGGCCACGCCGCGCCGCGCAGCCAACCACAGACACAAACTTTCCCCAGCGCCCGCCCCCGCGCGCGCCCCCGCCCGCAGGTAGCGGGGCGGCGCGGGGGTCCGGCCCGGCCCGGCCCCCACCCCCTGAAAGGGGAGGAGAGAAGGCGCCGCCGGCCCGTCCGCCGACAGCCGAGGGGGGGGGGAGCCCCCTGCCGAGCCGAGCCGAGCCGAGCCGAGCCGAGCCGCGCTGCGGGCAGGGCGGTGCCGCCGCCGCTCCCCGGCCGGGGGCCGCTGCCTCCGCACACACGTGGCCGCCGGAGCCCCGCGCCCGGCAGGGGGGGAGGCGGGAGGCGCGCGGCGGGGCGGGGCGGGGCCCCCTCGGCAGCGGCCGTTGGGCGCCCCCGCGGCCGTTGGGCGCCGCGCGGAGCCCCGCCCTGGCGCTGGCAACCCCCCCCCCCAGTCACACGGAGATGGGGCTCGCTTCTGCCCTCTGCCCCCCAAACGGGGCTCCCCCCCGGCTCTCCCGCCCCCCAGGACACAGGCACACACACACACCCCCCGGCGGAGGTACCCCGCTGCCCACGCACGCAAACCCCAAAGGCGGCCTTCCCCCCCACCCGCCCAGCCACGCACCCCCTGACTCCAGGCTCCGCTCCGGTTTCCTTCCCCCTCACGCACGCAATCTCCCAAACCGCAACCACCGTGGTAACACTCCTGCTGCCTGCACCGCCCCCCTCCCGCAGATACTTGGGTCCCACCCGTGTCTCCTGTCCCCACGCAGCCGCCGGCCTCAGCGCGGGGGCTGCCCTGTCCCCTGCCCGCTCCTTGGCGCAGTCCGGCCAGCGGCGCTCGCCGCCACGGCGAGTGCCTGCTGCTGCTGCAGGCGCCACGGCCGTGGGTGTTGCGTTGGGAAGGGGCCATCGCTCGACACCTCGCTGCAGGCACGTGGTGGTTGCGGTTTCTCCTTCGCTGCCTGCGTCCCTTCTTAATTCAGTGACAGGCTGCAGCATTAGTGCCACCGCCGCTGTCCTTCCTGGTCTGGCTGCAGAGGTTTTTGTTTGCTCGGAGATTTAATTTCCTGTTTGTTTGCAAAAACAGAGAATTGAGGAGCTTGCGTGCTCTCTAGTCATCTGGACAGTATCTGTCGTCTCAATCCCCTCACCACATTAACTGCAAATTTGGCGCTCTCCCTGTGTGCATTTGTGTTTTTTGCTCTGTAACTCCCCCAGTTTCCTTTAGGCTACCCGATTTTCTGTTGTTTGGTGGAGCTAGCTCCATGTTACACGTTTCGCAACATGGATGGTCTCCGCGGCCCTCACGGGGTTTGGAGCTGCTCCTCCTGCGGCGTGTGTGCTGGTTTTGGCTGTGTTTCGGCATCTCCACACACCTGGCATGCCCTGCTTCGGGTGAGGTTGTTTGCTTCCATTAGCAGGAAGTAAGTACTGCCTTCATAACTGAGAACGACTACCAGAGCGGATTTTAGATTGGACTTTGTTATCTTCTAATGCTTGGCTGCCGAGGAGAGGGTGTTAACCGATACGATTGAAGCCAGACCCTTGATTAGGAACACTTTGGCCCTGCAGCCACGATTACCTGAACACGTCAGGTACCTTTGCAAAGCCGGAGCTGTGGGCTACCTGGGGACTCGGCCCTGTTGGGACATAAGCTCTGCTAACTTCCAAACTGAAAACAAGACCAAATTCAGGCCTGATTGAGAAAGGGTTTCCCCAACAAAATAGGACCGACTGCATCTAGGTCTACAGTATCCTCCTAGGCCCGTTTGCTCTTGCTGCCTGTTTGTGATTTTTCTGCTCTATCTCCTTCTTTGGCCAGCATTCAAATACATTTTCTTCTAAACTTTTTTCCTCACTGAAAAACATCACTTCTGTGAACCAAGACATGTCACTTACTTCACATTCGGAAAACAGATGAGAAGATCTCTCCCCCTTACTCGTATGCCTGTGTCATTCTGGTTAAACTACTGAGGCTTCATCAAACTTCAGCCCTGAAAATAAATCCCCTTGTGCCTCTCCAGCCTTGTGCCAGTGATGGTAATAGGTACGTATAAATGTAGTCATGGATGTAAAGTTCACTGTATGCACAAGCCCGCTGTATTTGCAGGAGCCCCGGCTCCTGTTTGCTCTGTGCTTTGTATTTCCTGTGGTCTGTTGCCCGTTTAGGATTACCAATTCAAGACCTGAATTAAACTGCTGAACAGTTACAAGCAGTAACTTTCTCCAAGAGATCGACTTAATTTTATTTTCCTTATGTCATTGGAAAGCTTTTCCTTATGACTGCCCAGCTTGGAATTTGCCAGTGCATTCACGGTCAAAGTTGGATACAGGGGTCTACTTCACCATTGCTTTGCATTGTTAATTGGTGAAAAATACAGGTAAAACTCTGAGCTGTGGTGTGCAGTATCCTCAAGTGTAAACTGACTTGTTCACTTAGTGTTTAGTAGGAACCATTTTCCTCCCCATAATACTCAGACTTCTAGACAGAAGGGGCCATGTAATCAGTTAATCTGACCTGTATTTACAAGCCATAGAAATTTTTCCCAGCGCTGGATCAAAGTGAGTTTGTTTGAAAGACAACACATCTTGTCTTAAGATTCCAAGTAGTGTTGAGTGCCTCACCCCACCTACTAATTTATTCCAGTGTTTAATTATCCTTACTGCTAGAAAATTGCTTCTTTCAAGGTTGAATTTGTCCAACTTCTAGACATCAGAACTTGTTATGACTTTGTCTACGAAACTGAACACTCATCCCATTTTCACGGATAAGTAACTATACACAGTCAGCTCACCTTGCTAAACTGAATAGGTTGTTTTCTGTGAAGCCTCACATTATAAGATTTGGTTTCTGACCCCTGTAGCATTTTTCAGACTCTCCCATATTTCTAAATACCTTTTGACACCTGGGCACCTGTGTCTATACACACGTGCAGCGCACAGAGACAAAGTCACTTCCTTCTCTTTACCTGGTATTCCCCTTCTCACACCTCTAGAAATGGAATTAGACCTTTAACTATCAACACTGCACAAAGAACTTGTGCGGAGGGCGTTGTCATGTTGAATATCCAAGTCTCTTTCTGCATCTCTGTTTTCCAAGACCGCACCTTTATCCTGCCATTCATCAGTGATGTTCTTTCTTTTTCACTACATGGCCTTGCAGTGAACTGTGTTCAAATACATTTCATAACTCTGTGACAGTTTAAGCAGATGTTTGAGATCCCTCATTCAATTTGGTAACTATTCCTCTGCGGTTGATAAATCACCAGTGCAGGTGCCCGAAACAACAGGGCCCAAGTTGACCACACTGTTAGTCTACCTTCTTGCTTCAAAGCCCATTTTCTTCTCTTTTTTCTGTGTCCTACTTTCAATGGATTGTTACATGTATGTGATTATGTCATTTTTTCCCCTTGCCAATTCCATTTTGTATAGTTCAGCCGTGGAAGCCAGACTGAGTCAAAAGCTTTCTCCGAGTATAAAGCAGAGACAAATATCTTCTTCTGTTTTTGTGTTTTCTCCATATTTATTTATGAGACGCAAAGTAAATATGTGGTCAGTTGTTTGTTTCTCAGGAAGGCATCCAGTTTGACTTTCAGAGTTTAGCACGTTGTTGTTGTTGGGTAGATACTGTATGCTTTATTCATGATGCTGCGGAAAAGTTTGCCTACATTTCTTTGTACTAGATTTCTGCACAATGCCTTGGCTGAAGGCATCGCTCGTTTTGGGGTGACTAGATTAACCAGCCGAATCTCCGGTAAAGATCCAGATTGAAGGGTTGTATTAAACAACATGCATACGTGTAAGCATATGAACATGAACACGCACAGATCCTGAAGAAACCCACGTGCAAACCCTCCCTACTTGCGGCACTCCGTCAACACCTACTTGGCCAGGTTTTTGTGGAGTTTCTCTCATGACAAACGTGGACAAACAACTTGTTTTGTCTGTCCAGCTCATTCCCTGGGCAGCAGAGGGCAAAGGAGAGCAGGCCTGCGCAGGGTGCAAGCGTGAGCAGCATTTAACAGTCCCACACATCTCAGATAGCCCCTCAGAAGGCTCCTCCAGACAAGCACCCAGCACCCTGTTTGGGGGCAGTGGCTGGAAGGTGCAAGTTGCGCGCAGTGCAAGTTGCTGCCTGTAGACCTTAGGCAGGGGAGCAATCTTTCGGTCTTATTGCCTCAGCTTCGAGAGGCCCCTTGCTCCTAGTGTGTGGTGGCCATCGGATCTCTGCAACAGGAGAGAGGGACAGGCAGACAGACAGACAGACAGATGTGGCCGTGCTCAGCTGCTTAAGGGCAGGACAGAGACTGTCAGCTGCTTCCGAACTGCTTGCATGAGAGCCCAGGGGAAAGGGAACTGCAGTGCAAACGTTGTCCTGGAGATATTTACGTGTAGATGTGTTGTCTTGGGTTCGGTAGCTCATTAAAGATCTTTTTCTGAAGAGGTGTGCTAGCCAAACTCACATTGGTTGGTTTCATTGAGCCTCTAGGTTCCCTTTGTATTTTGAAGCGAGTATAATGCTCTTCTTCATTTCCTTTCCTCAACTCCTGTTAAATTTTGCCTTGCTCTGTTAAACAGCTTCCATGTCGCAGGCAAGAGGCTGCCCCATTGCAGTCGTGGCTGCTGGGATCCCTACACCATCTAAGCTGTACAGTTGGTTTTGTGAAATGCTTCCAAGCATACCTGGATGGAAAAGATATGCCCCCCTGTCATTCCAATCTCAGGAGCTGAACAGATATACGAGGAAAAGCAGAGAGCTCACAAAGAATTGTGAAAAACTCGGCTTACCCGTTATGTATTAAAACCTGTCTCTATTGATCTGTTCAAGATAAAGTCGTACTGCTGTTCGATCAAAATAGTAGGAAATTACCTTGATTTGTCCTGGCTAGAGCTGGCTACCTCGTGTAAAAAGTATTTGTGAATAAATTATTTGCAGATTGATGAGGGGAAAAAAAGTAAGCAATTTGTAGGATGAACATTGTTCAGCTGGTTATTGAGTTAACCAATCACGAGGAAAAAGTATTGGTGAATGACTTATTTGAAAACCTAGTTGAAATCTGAAAGGACAAAATGGTCAAACAAACTATTTGCCACTGCTGTTCAAATACCAATAAGACCTGGATGGTATTTATGCATTAGTAAAGTGCACCTTGATGCTCCAAGCCACGGCCCTAAGAAAGGTTTTGAAAAGTGAATTAAAATTTTCTCTCATCTTCTCCTTAAGAGAGATTCTCCTCAACCACAGACCAAAAGCTACTTACCAACAAGCATGGAATAGATTCTACATTTGCAGTTATTTATTCTTATTTATTCTGAAGACATTCTGGAAACTGTCTTGCATGATATATCAGCAATGAAAATTGAGTGTCTTTTACTTCCCTCTTGCCTCCCTTCAGTGGATCTCTAAGCACTTTATGAATTTCAATGGGTTTAATGTTACAGCTGTTCTGCCAGGCAGGAAGGCATAATGAAATCCAGAAAAAGTACGAAGCACACTGTGTGCTACAGGTTTCATTACTTCATAAACTCTCAGACTTCATGAGCAATTTCAGACGAGACTCCTTTCAGTAAAGCACATCATTTAAAGATGGACTACCTTTTTTATATCTGGCTGCCTAAAGTTTCCTTCCTAAATCTGTACTTAAGCACTCATATACAGCTGCTTTATGTTACATGCTGCACTCTTGTTGATTTTGATGGAATTTTTGAGCACTAAGCACTGGTGGAAAAAAATATATAAATCTTGATGTATAGGTGCATACATACAGATTTGGATGCTTGTCTGCAAAAATGTTTATGATGGTCTACAACTTAGAGCTGCAATAACTAGGAAACAGGTGATTGCAGGGACTCCCACATATGTCCCTAACACCACACGCGCAAATTACACACAGAAGTTACCCAACTTGTTCTGCAATAAATGAGACATCTTCCTGCTTCATGCCTCTCTTTTACACTTCCAGGAATAGGGCTGGAGACCTTTCCCTTACCTTTATTTGAAATTGTGAATGCCTATTATCTAACATGAGGAGCTGCACCTCAAAGCACTATATAGGTATTAAAGATTCAGCATTAAATGCTATGGTGGCTCCTGCCATGGCATGAACAGTAGGGATAAAATCAGCACCCTGTTCAAACCACTGGGCATTTTCTCATCAGTTTCAGTGCAAACAGGATTTGATCTCTAGGACCAAACTGAGGACCACTAACCAAAGAATTACGGAACACAGACTACATGCTAAGACAGTACGTGACAAAATTGCTCCCAAACAACTATCTAAATGATATATATTTTTATAAGGTTGTAAGGAAGGACTAAATAGCAAATTAAAGATCCACTGTCAGCTTAAACACAAATACTATAAAAACAGAAGTAAATATTTGTATGATTGCTGTTGATCATTAGAGGCAGTTTAAAATCCAGATTTACTCAGCGTGATTTATGTTCTCTTTCCCATTGGCATAGCTCCTCTCTTGAACTAGGAAAAATCAAAAGGAGTCAGTTGTGCTTTCAGGTTTGCTCCATTCCTGTCTTGTGACTGCAAAAATCATAGGGGAGGATATTTCCCTGTTTTAAAGGAACAGTTTTCAATAGAAACAGAGAAGGAAACAATAGAAACATTTCTGCTGGCATTTGTTTGTTTTTATATGAATTCTTCTAAGCAAAATGGAAGTCAGGAGGGAGAGTCTCAGCTTCACATGAGCAGGTGCAATTCTCACCCTGCTCCAGATCCAGTCCCGTGATGCAGGCCAGCTGTGCTCCATCTCAGCAGCCTGCCTCTTTTATTCTCTACAGTCAATCTGAGCCTACCTCTTTTTGTGTTTTCACCTGTGGGACTGCTCTCTTCCCACCTCAGAAACATACTCAAATTCCTTTCTAACCTTGATTGCAATGAGTAGGACATCCATGTAGTGAGGATGTATCAAATTAAATCAGAAGCAGTAACAGTGCGTTTCTCTGGTAGGTCCCAGAACCTCACATTCTACTATACCAGGTACATAATCCAATATTCATTTTTGACTTTGCTGAGAGACAAAAATAACAGAAACAAGAAGCCAAGAGGCCTCTGTCTATGCAAGACTGAACTGCTACACCTAGTATACACTGAGCTGTCGCTTATTAACCTGAAGATGATTTAAAATAATCTATAATCCAGGAATGAGAAAAGAGCACCACAGGATGTGGCAAATCCTTCTCCTACAGCAAGACAGTCTTGTCACTGTACTGAACCACAAAAGAAGAAACACGCTATCTCTTCAAGATAGGATGTCCTCCAGTTTCTTGGACAGTGTGGCTAAAACAGTCTTTTAGAGTGCATTAAGAGGAGTTAATTAAGAGAATTAGCCTGGGGCTGATGATCATGGCCCCTTCTGACAACCTAGGCACACTCTTTACTAACAAGAGATGGTAGCAGTGTCTCGAAACAGGAAAGAGGCATGATATTAGATAGCACAGTCACTGCGTCCCAACGAGCAGAGCTCTCGATCCACAGGACCATCTGGCAGTCAGTATTTTGGAGCTCTTCCCTCTTCCTAAATGGGACTGGAGGAGATGAATATGAAGAGAGCTTTAAGTTCCCAGACAGAAGACTGAGAAAGTTAGGAAGTCCTGGAGAAAGTGGGAGAAGTCCTGAAGTATGTTTCTGAGGTTCCTTTTTAGCTTGCAGTGCCAAGCAAAGAGATCCGAGATGCAAAATACATGCCAAATAAAACCAACATAAAAGTTCAGTGACAACTGGTAAACTGAAACCTTTGCTTTTAACAGAGTTCCAGAAACAAACTCGGAGAGCTTGATGCAGAATAATAAAGGTGTGCAAAACAACCTGTGTACTTACTTTATTTCCAATCCTTCTGGCGTCCTAATATTCCAGCATCTCCCGCTTGTTGCAATTTGTTGTCATCTTCCCTCTGTTTTGTTTCCACGTCGGATGACCAGCTAACTAGTTATTGAGCCAGAAGAGAAAAAATGGGTCAAAAACTGCAGATGTCTCCGTGTTTGTGCCCAGGGGACATCAGATAACAAGCTGTTACAGTTAGCCTGCAAACTCACTAGTTGGCTTGTTATTCTTGAGTGTGTCCATAAGGCCTCACTGATTCCAGCCTGGCATTTTGCTCTTGATCCTGCAGCGTTTTGGGAGTATGTGCAGTACAAAAGGATCATCAGCTCATCCAGTACGTCTTCTGTGAGTCTTGGATAATGTTAAGGGAGGCAACTCGGAAGCTAACTTCATAGAGGAGCTATAGCTCTCTCGCACCAACCGGCAGATGAGCCATCAGCTGGTGAATTCTGCTGGCCACTAGGAGACTGTTCAATACACCTGTGCCTTTGTAACACTTGCATCCTTGAGGATGTTCACTTTTACAAGGCACTTCTGCATTGGCAGCCCAGGGAATGTGCCTGCTGATCATGTTTCTGCCCTGGACAGCCCAAAAAGCCAACTTACTGCAGGGTAAACTATAGCACAAAGTCTCCTTGCCTGCTCTCTGACTTCAGGGATTGCCAGCAAGAAAATGCATTCAAAATCAAATCACGATATATAAAAGTCTCACTAATTTAGACCCGAGAGACTTCAGAAGAGGGCAGAATTTGGCTTTCTGTGAGAAAGCTGTGTCTGCATGTAAAGCTGCTGGAATATGTTCAATAAAGCTACATATGCTGTGTCCCTCAAAATGCTACTTCCTGACTTGGAGGTAGCTGGACTTCCTCCAAGGTAGCAGAATAGGAAAGCTTTGTAAAACAACATGAACAAATACTGTACGTACTGTTTTAGAGACCTCCGACTCAGGCTTTGTACAGATGAGTGTGCAACAGCAAAACTGGGCAGGGCAGGTCTGCACAGGGGCTCAGGCTAGTCTCTTGTATCGCTGTGGAAGTCAGCCAGGGCCTCCCCACTCATGGAAGGGATAAGACCTGTGCATCACCCTGCCACCGGCCATCACACAGGCTTTCAGACCACGGGAATGGTCTGCTCTTCGCTTACCTGCCGTGGCAGCGATGCTGTGGAGCAGCATGCCGTGCTGCAAGCAAGATGGTCCACGAGTGAGTGAGGAGTTCACCACGTTGGAGAGCATGGGCAGGCCTGAAACTGGGGGGAGGACTAGGGCGAAAAGAAGGATCCTGGCACTTCCAGAGCTTGTCACAGAGGATCAGGGCAGCTGGGTAGCCTTGGCAACAGAAATCGAAGGTGTGTTATGGGGATTTAGATGCTGCTTTTGGAAGCCCTGTTTCAATTTAAGATGGTTAGCAATATCTGTGAAAGCCCTCAGAGGACTGGATCCTTAAACTTTTTATGAAAGCATCAGACAAGGTGCAGCCCCTTTCTTTTAGCATGAATTCCCTAGCCAGTGACTGAAGAAATGTCCCGCTTTTTTCCCTGCTGAGAAGTGGCAGCTGCTGTGCTTGCTCGACTACAGTCCAGGCTGCACGGGAAGGCTGGATTTAAGGCAAGCCTGGCTGATGACTCTCACTTAATGTAAAACTTCCAAAGAAGGAGGAGGGAGCAGCTGCAATTACAGTTTTGGAATGGGAAGTGAGAAAACAGAGATAATTTCCGTTTCCACAGCAATGAGAATAATTATCGTAAGTAAAAGGGTTGATTGGCAGCTGGAAGACTTGCTGCTACTACCTAGAGCAATGGGCCACTAATAGCAGCACAGACTAAATCATTCGATGGAGGAGTACACTTCTAAAGGTTAAATAAAATTCCTTCCCCCACTCGCAGCTTCATGCTTGTTTGTTTGTTATTCAATTGCCCCTTACTTGGAATTCTTGGAATTTACTTTTTTTTTTTCTTCCAAAAAGCGCTGTTTTACAAGGTCTGCCTGTGACCATCTCTTCTCCAATTCCACGTTACCTCTGCTCACATCTTAGCAGTTGATTGAATGAGACTGCAAGCCATTCACAGCTGCAAGCCATTGGCTTATCTTCTCTATAAAACTCTGTATCCACTTGTAGATTAAAAGCAACAATATTCGCTCTCAAGAACATTTGAAAAACAGCCATTTTAGCGGGTGACAGACATTCCCCATGAAGCTGCTTTCATATAGAGCTGGTTCTCTGGTGCTGTCTCAGGCAGAGATGCCTAGTACAATTCACATAGCTGGAGACTGACAAAGCCACGTGAAATAGCCTTTTGATGTGTTAATAAAATGCCGAGCGAATTCTGAAGCCATGCACTGGCATACTAATCTGAACTTCTTTATTTGAATGTTGCCCATGCTTCTGCTGCCACCTAAAAGAAGGTGGGACACCACGTGAGCAAGCCCAGCTCAGGTGAGCTACCTGACCACTGCAGAATGACAAGTCCAGCGGCGCTCACCTAGTTTAGCTGAAAATCCACTGAAATCCACTTAGCTATTAAAAATGAAAATCCACAGAGTTAGAATTAGAATTATCAGGCAGTCAACCTTAAAACATCAGTGCAATTTGCCACTGAGCCCATGGGGTGTCAGAAATAATGAGCCTTAAGGCAAAAAAGAGTCTTCAGAAGAGAAGCACAAGCGGAGATAAACAAGCACGTCTCACAGATACCTTAGGGAGCAGGTAATACCTTTTGTATTCCTCAGAGAGCTTCTGTAGCCAGTCTTCTTGGACTGTTCCCATCAGCACATGTTGGAGCACATCTCATGCCTATTCAAACAAACAAAAGGAGATGTCTCATCTTTCACTTTCTCCTTCCTCCATACTGCAGGGAATTACTACCCTTCTCTTCTTCATTCTGCTTCTTATGTGGGGACAGTCATTTTTAGTTTTTATTGCAGTAAAAATAATACAAAGCTTCGTGAATGAAGCTGGCAAAATACAGAAGAGGGTTTTACTCTTCATACACAAAGATAAAATGGTAACATAATATTTAATCAGGGAGTGAAAGGGAGAGAGTGAGTTCATTAAGTTTTCCCTTGAGTAAAAACTCCTGTTTTCATTCTTCTTTTATTTTTATTCAAATAATTTCAAGAGAATATCATCCACATGCAAACGTGTATGTGTTCTCAGAATACAGCTTTCTTTTATATAGACGATCATGAAACCACTCCATTCATGGGAAGGAGTCAGGGTTTTTGCATAGAAATAATTGGCCAGGCAACCAGCAGTACCAGCTCTTCTTGCATACTTCAGTGGACAGCATTTAGGAGCACTGGACATCATGGATCCAATTGCTTCTATCCAAGTTTAATTTTTTCATCCCTTCCCCATTACTGACAGCAGAAAAGGAAGACACGACTTTTGCATTTAATTCTCTAGATAGCAGGATTCATGGTCTCAACGGCTTTGGAGGTTTCATGTGGGCTCAGCTACCTTTGTCTTCTTTTCTGGGTGCCAGTGTCTGCTCTGGACTTTGTCAGACAGCAAGGCAGCAGCCCAGGCTCTTCACCTGAGATACAGAAGAACAGGCAATGGGCTAACACGCTTCAGCATGAGATGACGTCTGAATTGTGCCATAACGCACGGGAGTCCTGGAAATGGGAAGGTGACTCATTTTATAAGGGGGCGAATGGCAGGGGAACAGCTCAGGGTGACAGCCTCCAGCCGTAATGGGAACCCTCAGCCTCAAGGCTGCTGCCCACTTCTGCCCCCCCAACCTGATTAACAACCATATGTTACTGGCTCCTTGGCTGGGGCCACACATCGACTTGGACTCTCGTCAGGTACCCTCATCGGGGGAGAAACATTCTTGTTTAGTAGACATCTCAGCAAAAAGCATGAGTGAGAAAAAGAACAAGTTTAGCAATAGCAGGACATATTCAGAGGCACGGTTCTAGACTATCCCATAGCACTCCGCCTCAGAAACTTCCTGGGCAGGATTTTGGTGGCAGCATGCTCCAGCCACAAAGCTCGGAGTAAAATGACAGCACCAGAATAACTCCATAGTTAATATGTCCTGGAGGTATGATACTTTTAGAGGAGCCTATAATGTGTCTCTTCCAGATGATTCCTCCTATGGGTGTTGCCTCCAGATATACCCTCTTGGAAAGCAGTTTGGTTGAGCAAAAGAGGGATATGCAAAAATGATCATTAAAATAACCTAAGCAGTTCTCATTTCCCCTCTGTGACATAAAAAAAAAAAGTACTTCTCTCCCATCACCTGGACCTGTTATTTCTGAGTTCTTCCTACTCTTGTTCCCTTTCAGATAACCATGTTATCAGAAGCCACTAATTTATGAGGAGCAGACGAAAAACAGGAGATCCAGTCCCTTCCTCAAAGATTTTAATTCTATCAGATCAGTGTCTGAAAATCAACTAGGAACTGCTCAATGAATCTTTTTGGAATATTTCCTGGGCAGCTGCTGATTCTTTTAGACTAATAACAGAAAAGAAATCTGAGAGGAGAAACTGCAGCTGCTGCCACAACAGAGAGAGCTTATTATGAAACATTGAAGTCTTTTGTTTTTTCACTTCATTTGTTTGGGGTTTTTTTTTTTTTTTTTGCTTTTTTTGCCCCCCTCCTTTTTTCGGCCTGAGTGGCAAATCCACACCAGGAAATTGATACGTGGCCCTACCAACCGGCATGTTCCCGTACAACTGCAGATGGCTTCAGCTATTTTGGTGAGTAACAAATAATAAAAGGTTCTTTTTGTTTTTGTCCCCTATGGTGTTTCCATACCCTTTCTACAGGACTCAGATTTTGTGCTGAAGGCACAGAACTGGAATATGAGTGACTCGCCACCAGTGCCTGCCTCTTTCCCAGGGCATACTGGCTCAAATAATCCCAATTTTCTGTGCCACATTTCACCATAATCACAGGTATCCTATTATCTGCCTCTACGGTTAATGCAATAGAAACTAAACCTTTCAGAGCAGGGATCACAGGCAAATTGGGGTTTTAGGCCCTGTTATAATACAATAACTGACAATAGGGAGCACTGCAGTAAAGTAGGATTGCCAAGGCTACACTTAATGTAACCTTTTGGTCCTTAATTACCTGATACAGAATCGGACAGGAAAGCAAGAAAATCCAAGGAGGGAAAAAAAAAAAAAAAAAACAAGTTCCAGGCATCTGCTCTCACAGTCTCCACATAGGAAACTCGAGCTGACAGAACTGGAATCCTCCATGGAGAAGTGCTCCTCCTGCTCAGAAAGCATGCGAGCGTGCCAGGAACCAGGAGCTGCTCTCGCTAGAAGCCAGTTTATCCTTCCATCCTCTGGGGTGCCAAGCAGCATAGGCACTCCCTCACAGTCACCCTTCTCAGCTTTCCAAAACACCTGTGCCCTTGCTGACCTTGGCTTAAAAGAAACAAAGCGCTTTTTCTCACGTGCTCTGTTTTGAATGAGAAGTCTGGGTTCAGGTGGAGAAAGCTTTCTTCTACCTGTAGGTGAGTTAGGCATAACCACATGCTGTATTTATCAACATAGCCTTTTTGTGTTATATTCAGGGCCGGTAGGATCCAAAAGATTATGAAATGAGATATGCTCATGGCATATCTAGCCCAGTGTTACCAACTAAGAAAATTCAGAAAAGCTCAACTTTTGGAAAAGAATTACCAAAGCTTTTTGAGTTCCACAAAATGCTATTTTATATTTACGTTACAAAGCCATGTGTTACTGAGGCCTAGAACTGAAAACAAGGGAATTACCTCAAATTGTAATATAGATGGACTTCAGGTGGCATCTGTGGAAGGTGCTAACTGGAACTGAAGAAACTTCCAGTCACTTGAAAGACCTCTAACTTCCTCCTGCCTCCTCCTTCATGCCAAACACCTAAATAAAATAAATACTACTCTTGAGCAGGTAGGTTACTTACCCAGCAGGCAGAACAGGAAAGCTATTTACTGCTCTCGTCTTGAGGCCACACACTCTTTTTTTCCAAATGTGGTTTACTTGCTGTGTAAGTTCAGTTAGGCATTTATCGAGTCCTTTCCAAATAGGGAAACATTGATGTGTCATGAAAATATTCCTTCATTCATGGCTTTCTGGCTGGATTAATTGCAGTAGCTCCTCAAAAGGCAGCTCAGTCTGCCTTAGCAACTCATATGCTTCTCAGTGACACAACATGTTGGGAAGGACGCATGGGAAAATAGGAGGTCAAATATATTTTGACTCTATATCATTGAGATGTTTTTAAGCAGCTTGACTAAATGGCTGGCAAACATTTACCTCAGCTTATTTGTTAAATGTACTGTCAAAAGGAGCCAGCAAAGAACTTGAGGCTGATTTTTTTTTTTTTTTTAAACTTTCTTAAGGAATCAGCTAGACCAAATCCTCGTAAGGAGCTGATTTCTCAAATTATTTGCCAATTTTTTTAAAATGTGGTTTTAACCAGCAACGTGACTCTGCAAACAGTTCATTGTATGTCTTGGAACCAGAACTGCTCTGTAACACAGACATGTTTCATTATTGATTCAACGAGTTTCAATTCCATATGGCTTCAGTTACAGAAAAACTAACTGGAGCCCTTCCTTTCTTGCACAAAAGCATCGTCAGCTAAACTCCAGTAACGGAAGATTATTTCAGGCATGTGTAAGGGGTGGAAAGAGCCTGATTGAATCTAATTTGATAGCTTTGCCAGTTTTAAGAATTAGTGTAGATTGCCATTTTTCCTGGAAGAAGGAAACAAAAGATAGGAGGCCAGCTTCTTAGCTGGTGCCTGAGATGATGATCTGGTTCCCATTTTCCATCTAGGAAAATAATCACCCTGGAAGGGAGGGAGGATGGCTGCCTGGGAATACAACAGGACAGTGTGGGTAAGTGGTGAGAGTTACAGCAACTCATCCACAGATCAGAAGAGAATGTGAACACCACAGCACAGGGTCTTCAGTAAATCTCGGCTCCTGATTTTGGCAGCCAGTGGGGCTCAGTTCTGCTGACTCGGACACCAGGGGCTTCTCATGGGGTAAAGGCTGTCCTGTATGGGGTCACAGAGAATTAATCTTCCTCCTGCAGTGTGTGGGCCATCGCCAATGCCTGCTCAAGGCAACAGGACTCTTTTCACTGACTTCAAAGGAGGCTGACTAGGCCCTAATTTGTCGTTAGATCCTCTGAGTGTAATTAAAGCCATATTGTGTAGAAGTGGAGGGTGGACACAGTTCTTTGGATGATGCATTTTACTATCATTGCTTGGTTAGTAAGACTGATGATGATAATAATGCCAGTAACAGAAACATCCATTTTGCCTCTGCTGTGAGCCTGCCAGTGGCTTCCAAATGTTACATGATTTAAAGAATCATGGCTTTTTCTCAGCCCCAGCTTTACAAAGATTCACAAGGGAAAAAACTAAATCTTCTCTGCCTTTGGCATTCCTGCTCTTAATCGTGCTGCTTCCTTCTTTCACTAGATTGTCTCTCCATTGCTTGAGCCCTGCGGGTAAAGTACATCCTTAGACCTTTTTGGTTCAATGGGCATTTTGAAGGTTGGCGCTAGAAGCTGCTATTTTCCTGAGATCTGATGTCATTTGTGATGGAGGCAGTGGAGGCCCTGAGGAAGGGAACTGGGAACCAGCTCACTTTGAGAGTCAAACAAAACCTTTTCATGGAGGGGGGACAAGGTCTGAGCAGCTCCCTGTCTGCAAGGTCAGTGTTTCAGGTTTCATTCCAGCTCTTTCATGGATGACAATTACTGCTTTGGACACGTCACCAGGCGATCACAGATCAAAATCACAGAAATAGCCCCAACTCCAGCAGAGGCTGATTTTTAAACCAGTGAAAGGATACAGCAACCTCACCAATGTACGGCTGGGAAGGGGCTGTGCATGTGGCCAGCTGTGAAGCACCACAGCTGTACTGCGTGCCAAGCAGAGCATGGGCACAACCATACCGAGTGCTGCTTTCAGGTCCCCCTCCGAGTGGAGGAAGCACCACACTGTTTCCCATGGGTTCCTATCCGCTAACCAAGAGGAAGCTCCATGGTCCTGCTCCTCTTCCTCAGCCCGCAGGATGGGGTGGCAGCAAATCCACGCATCCTGCTCCTTGCTGTCCTAGAGCACAGGCTGCAAGATGCTACTTGCCCTGGGGCGAGCAGGGCCTCCATCCTGAAGGAAGGGCTGGTAACGTGTCCTGCGCCGCACTATCTTCATTGCAGGGATGAAGTGGTTAGTTATCTCACAGTGTATATACATACAGAGATGAGCTAAAAATGGGTTGGATGTGCCTGCTGTATCTTTTTCAGCTAAAGCAGCCTGGGTACAGTAAAATGTGGTAGGTTGTTCCAGTTGCTCTAGCTTGCATCTCTGCTTAATCAGCCCCGGTGCCCAGCTGTCTGCTAAAGAAAATTGCTCTGGAAGCCACCGAGATGGGCTTTTCTTTATAAAGTCCCATTACTATGATAGGTGGTAGCACCACCTGTCTATTACGCAGGTTGTCATTATATTCACTTCCTTCTAAAGCTGCCTGACTTTAACTGGTCAGGCTGACATCTTCTGTGAGAGGTGCTTGCCTCAGGCTGATGGATCCTCAGCCTTTTGTACTGGCTGCTATTCAGATCCTGTTACTCTGGCCCTATTAATTTCCTCTTAGGTTCTTCCGTAGCACCGTTACAGTGCCGGAGTGCTTACAGCAGCTCTTACATCTTCACCACCTGATGGGAAGTGGCAGTCACTTTTGATACCCTCTTTGAGCTGCCTCAGGTCAGACTACCCAGGGACCAGCTCCTGAACATAGCATCTTACAAGTTCAGAGCAGCGCTATCACTGATCTCACTCATGGTGGAGATCAGCACCTCTAGGATTTCAAGACAGGTGCTGGGAAATGAGAGCTCACAGAGGCAGTGAATACTAGCGAAAGCCTGGTGAAGCGACATGTATAACATCCAACAGGAATACTGCAGCAGAGGCAAGGAGAAAGTCCAGTTCTCAGGGACAGCGCTCCAACGTCTTGCCAATGAGACTCTCTCTTCCTTCAGGCGCCACTTCAATTACCACATCTTCCAGCTTCCTCAGCAAAAGCAGGATGGGTCAACTGGCAGTAGCATCGTCCAGCCTCATGTCTTCCCGCTCAGCCCCTCTGCAGTTGCAGTCTGTGCACTGAAAGGGGCCGGGTTCCAGTGGCTAAAATAGCATGCAAGTTAGACAGTCATAGAGCCCAAAATAAGATTACACAAGGCAGCCATTATTCTGGCTCTTATTCTCTTCCTGCTTGTGGAAGCCTTAGTTTTGCAGTCCTTGGTGTTATTCTTTTAACATCTTTGTGCCAGGATGTATGTGAAAGATGATTAACAGAAGCTGGCTATCTTTTGCAAAGATTTCTCGGTGGCAGTTCTGGAGGAGAAGGCTGGGCCAGATGCCAGCGTAGCACCTGGGAGACAGATACTGTCATCCTACCCATGGGGCTGTCTCTCCTTAGGAAACTGGGGTGATGGAAACCCCAGCTCTGCTTCCTGGGAAACTCTCACCAACCCACATGAGAAGACTCTTAAAAGGTATCTGGGCACTAAACCCCAGCTGAGATCAGCTCACCAGGCCTCATGGTCCCCAGGAGAGCGGCTTGTATTTTAGAGCTGCCTAGAGAGTGGCTTTGATGTGGGTCATGCTCCTCCTCCCAGTCCCATCCGTGCAGATAAACACTTGCCCAGAGCACACCACAGCTCTCATCTGGAGCCAGCACGTCCTCCTGCATGGAAATCAGGGTGCAACAAGGTGGGAGAGTATTGGTCTGATCTTACTGTGAAACTGGGACACACGGCCAGGGTACGTGCCTAAATTCAGGTTCTGGGATGGACCTTCAGCTGAGATGATACAGATGTAGCCTCTAGTACCAGAGCTCATATGCCCAAGAGCACTACCCTTCCTGGCATCACCTGGTTTTAATATTTAGAACAATATTTCAAGCCTAAATTCTTCCTGCAATCATGAAATAAAACAAATGGAGCTCCCAGCTGACATGCAATCTCTTCCTCCTTTTTCTGATTGTGTTACAACTGGTCCTACTTTATCAAGCCTAGCACCTTTGCTTTCCACTGAGAAAAGCCAATTGTGATTTTATACTTATAAAAAAGCATTAAAGCGGATCTCACAGTCTATCAGAGCATGTGGTGCTCTTTATCCTATGAGCCCATCTCCACTGCTGCACTGAGCAAAATGGGCAATTCTCCTTCTGCAAGCCAGCTATTCAGACCTCAAACAGCTATTTTTTTTCTGAACAGCAGTTATTACAAGCTCTCTCTTTTACAGGCATGTTGTTGTGCTGGATCAGAAATAGTGATGCGTGGCCACTGAAGGTGGAGCCCTGTGTTTTGCTAACGCTCAGGAAGACGTTACCATCTGTGACATGATTCAGATCAATGGTTTAGTGAAATTCTGTTGGCAGGGAGATAGTCTCCAGATTAATGCTTTGGAAATTCTCGTGTTTCCAAATGATGTTTTGCCTTCCCTTTCCCTCTGCTATTTTCTTCCACATCTCCAGAGGTAGGTGTCATAGGTACCTCATTAGCATGTCTGGACAGGGCAAGAAATACAGTTCTTGCTGTCAAAAAGACATGAGACAGAAAGGGAGCACAGAGATCCTTCCCCTTTGCTGCTTTGAGAGAGAGCAGGGGCACACAGAGGTGCCCCTAGTGCCGGTATCACAGGCCCACGGCAAGCACCCTCCTCACGGATGCCCTGTCCTCACAGTATCCCAGCATGGATGGGTTCCTCAAATCATGTGCGGAATGCAGCTAGGAAAGAAAAGGTTGTTCTTTCACGGGAATCAAGTTTTGTCCATTTGAAGACCAGCACAGCAAATTGTCAAGTGCCTGTGCGATGTTCCCAGTTTGTATAAGTGAGAACAAATTGAAACCACTGTTGATCTTAATACTACATATAGCCAGCCAGCACTACAGCTCCTGGCATGGTCTTTTCTGGTTTACAGGAGATCAAAACAACCTCGATACTCATTTGCACAGGGGGACTTTGCAGAGGTCCCCTCAGGGATGGGAGTCTCATTACTTTAGGTGCTGCTCAAACAGCAACAAAGGAGTGGGTCTTTTCAGTAAAGAGCTCACAGCCTTACAAAATACCTAACAAAGGCATACCAGAAAATGTAGCCACAAGAAAGAAAATTCAACAATACTGTTTTGTGCACCTCTCCCCAGCTGTTTCCTGCCATACATTTTTCCATAAAATAGTTTTTGCAGTACAGGCAACTTTTTGCAGCATGGTTCTCTCCAAGATGGCTACTTACAAAGCACCTACCCAAAACTAAGCCCTTCATCTCTTTCTGTGGCTACTCAAAGCCTGCCTACAGTGCACAGTGAGCACGGAGGTACCCAAGGAGGTCGAAGTGGTGCCATCATGCAGGTATGCCTGAACTGAGCAGTGGGCGGTATGCAAGGGAGGACACTGTCTAAAAGGGGGGTTGAATCCCATCAGACGTTCTCTAGGTAAAACAACCTCCACATAGCAATATTTGTAATTGAGACATAGAGGTTAGACTAAATGAATTCTCGTCACCATTGCGGATCTGCATAAGCTGCCCACTGCCACAGTAATTGAGTACAATAATTAAGCAGTAGTTATTTTTGAAGTACTTTAAACACCGTAAAATAGCTTTAATGGTTAAAAAGCAAAAGTGCTGGAAGCTGTCATTGTGACAGCACTGAAGGCAAAATCGCTTTCCAGGAATGAGACTCAGTGAATTCAGTCACAGCCCAGGTAGGACACTTTGGAAAAAACAGTTTGGTAAAGCAGAACATTTTTACACCTGTACTTTTCTGTTATTTTGTTGATTGGATAGTATGTCTGATCATTTTATGCAGCCGAGTTAGAATAACTTAAAAAATTATTTCTTTGAAACAATTTGGAAACATTCCTGCTCTTGCTACATATTTCGTCTGGGAGGCAATTTTCCCCTGCCCTTCTCTGCATCAGCCTAGCATTCCTGTTAGAAAGATTTGGTAATACAGAGAGACACCAGCATCATTCAGTGAATGAAAATACTGAAACAGCAAGAGGTTTCTAAAAAAAAAAAATATAGTGAATGTGTTCTTAAGTCTCTAAGGCATCATGCGGTGACTAATCAGAGCAGTTTTCCTACGAAAAAAGGACAGAAGCGATAGAGATGGAATCAAATTTAATAGTACAAAATGCGAGGTCATGCCCTAAGGGAGTAATAACGAGAATTTCTGCTGCCAGCTGGGAGCTCATCAGTTGGAAGTGACAGAGGAGGAGAAAGACCTGAGTGCGCCAGCTGATCAAATGACTGTAAGCCAGCAATGTCATGCAGATGTGAGAAAGACAAATGTGAACCTAAGACATGTCAGGAGAGGGATTTCTAATAGAACTACGACAGTTTTAATGCCATCACAGAAGTACAGAATATTGTACACCCATATAAAAGATGAATTAATTTAAAATGGCCTTTTCTGTGCCTTTTTCTCTTAGGATGACCAGGGGAGGAGAGAGCTGTCTTTCACAAGAAGAGACTAAATGAGCTTGGTTTCTTGAGTCTATCAAAATGCAGGCTGGGAAGAGATAAATTTGTTGCTTATAAATACCCTGGGGGGAAGCACCAGGAAGAGAGAAGAGCTATTTGAGTGAAAGGGCAGTGCTGGCACAAGAACAAGTGGGTATAAATTTGCCAGGAATACATTTCAGCTGGAAATTAGAAGAAGGTCCTGGCTGCCCAAGAAGTGCATTTCTGGGATTGCCTTCCCGGAGATTTTATCAGGACAGAAATCCCAAGTAGTTTTAACATAGAGCTAGAGTGGATCTTAAAGGGATTATGTACATTAGCTACATCATGTACACACATTATGTACATTAGCTACACCATTAACAGCAGGGGATTGGGCAATATGACACAGAAGGTCCCTTTCAGTCCTGTTTTCCGTAGTCCTAAGGTGCCTATCTCACTCAGCAATCAGGTTTCACACAGATGGCATTCAGTTAGCTTTGAGCTGTCAAAACTGTCTGCCTTTCCTTGCTTTTTTGACTATAAGAACTCATGTTCAAGGCCTAGTACTGTCTTCCGGCTGCTTTTCAGCCCGTTTCATTGTGGAAATGAGTGAAGTCAATCCTGAGCCTGTTTCTAATGAATGTGTGCTACACAAGTCAGACCGTCCACTGTGGCTATGGGAGAATGGGCCACAGGTGCCAGGTTCCCTTGTGCATTGTGATCACTTCCTGCGCAGGGAGGAGGGAGATCACTTATTTTCCAGCCATTCCTGCAGCTGCATATTGAGACCTTGTTCCCACAGTGCTAGGAGCTGTGTGAGCATGTCATAAACAACTTCTTTGTTGAACAAGTGTTGAAGAGCTGTCTAGCTAAAGATGAAGCTTGGGACAAAGGAACGGAGCAGGGTGGGAAACCGTGGTTTGCAAGCCACAAGTAGCTGACAAACGGCAGCTGGGGCAGCTTACTTGGCAACTGCCCAGCTTCCTCCGTGCAGCACACATTCCTGTAAAGTCATCTGAAATGCAGAAGCAGCCCACTACAGAA
Organism: Struthio camelus; assembly: GCF_040807025.1. Classification (NCBI taxonomy): domain Eukaryota; kingdom Metazoa; phylum Chordata; class Aves; order Struthioniformes; family Struthionidae; genus Struthio; species Struthio camelus. The sequence continues at coordinate 106,079,086 of NC_090942.1, read as the reverse complement.
ACGAAAACAAAAAAGGTAAATAAGTTTAGTGGATGATCATGTGGTAGGGGCTGAGCGAGGCTGGGTACATGTCATTACAGTCCTCCTCACCTGAACACATTTAGAAGTATAATTAGAAGCTGGGAACAACCCTCAGCACTGTGAAGGTTTCCCAGATGGCTCCTCAGATCAGTATGTTCTGACCACCCCTGAGGTACAAGGAAGTTTCTGCTTCCCCTACCTATAATGGGAGATTCAACAGATGATCTCATAAAGTGTCTAAGATACAAACCATGAGATAAGTATGTTTCTCTAGTTTCAGGCCTAAGTGTATCAGCATCAACCTTCATTTTCTTTAACCTTCTTCTCCCTAGCATATCACGGCCATCAGGTTGCAATATTGTTCTTTTCATGTAGCGCTGTAACTTTACACAGAAATTTGTCATTGCAGATAAAACATCTTCACCGTTCCAGGCAGCTTACAAGCTGAATCAGGCATGGTATGCTAATTCAACTGAAAGTTAAGAGTTCAAGCGCAGAGGAATCTGGAGGAGAGGAAGGAAAGGGGGAGCGCTTCAGGAGGGATTTTCCAGAGGACTGTCAAGGAAAAGAAATGGTGCATGAAGCAAAAACCAGAAGGGCAAGAGCTGGACAAAGGGAGGCCAGGAGGAACATGGAGAAAGTGCAGAGACATGCAGGGAAAGGAGGTCAGAGGAGGAAGTTAGACCAGAGCTAACAACGCTATTCATGTGATATGGGGCTATGAAATGAAGAGAAGAAGCCCAACTGGCACAGGAAGAAGAGGCAGAAAAGCACTGAAGGGACATGGTGGAGCAGGGGAGAGGCAGAGTTGGCAGCAGGGTTTTGGACACACTCAGGTGGGAGCAGGGAGACAATAAGGGGAAGGACCAATGTGAGAGGAGGCTGAAGTGAGGACTGGAGCTTCAGATCCAGGGACGCTACGGAGAGTGTGGATTTCTATGGTACTTAGAAAGAACATAGCCGAAATGAAGGACACAAAAAGAGCCAAAGTTGTACATCCAAAATCCCTCCACAATTACTCCCCAGCCATTGGGGTGGTGTGGGCTGCCATAGGAAACAACCCAGCCTCTGCAGCAGGATTTTCACTGCGCTGTTCAAGCAAAGTAGGACGTAGCCTTTTGCTCCCAGGAAGACAAATGCCTACATTTTCAGTCACTTGTCCTTCTCCAGGATCCTTTGGCTCTTTCCCCAAACTCTTGGGCATTAACTCCAGTGTGCTGCCTGCAGTCCTTCTGCAGGGATTGGGATTTGTCCTGGAGAGGGGATTCACTCTTGGCCAAGATAATGGAAGGATGAGAGCCAAGTCCTCGACTTCTTCAAAGCAGTAGAGCACAGTAGATAATACAGAATGGCTGCCATGTCCCAGCACAGGCAGCCTGCACTTCCTTGCTGGGCAAGCAACCCTCCTGTATACACAAGTCTATAAAGTACTTGGAGATGCTTCAAGGTGAAAAGCACCTATAAAAGGACTTTTTATTATTGAGATTAAAAAGCTGTGGAATGTTTCACTCAGAACTGGGCCTGGATTTTGTCCTTTTGCAGCACGGATGTTATTTAACTGCAGATCTGCATGGACGTCTCTTAATTACAGCTCTTTGCCTTTAATTTGGCTGGTTTGTTTGGGTTCGCAGCAGTGGAATCATTCTCTGTGTGTTTGGACAGTATGCACACAAAGCAGTCCCTCACTTAGCCTTAGCACAGCTCCTGAACATATATGTTTATTTCAGATTCATATTCCAAGCACCGCACAAACTCTCAACAAATGCTGTCTTCAAAAATTGGCTGCGCACCCAAGCCAGTCAAACTTTCCATGGAGTCAGAACCTCAGAAAGTCCTGACCAAGAAGGAAACATTGGTCTAGTCTGGATACATTTAAGGAGAGGAGGGAAAAAAGAAAACACATTCATCAGGGTTTGTCTAGTCTAATGATATTGGCCTGAAACTCAACCTTCTACTTTTGTTATACTTTATACCCTAGCTGACCAGCTACATCTTACTCCAAAGCCCTACACAGAAGCAAACCTGTAAGTAAAACTAAAAGAAATAGTGATATTCCTCCACTTCTAAGGCCACAAATGCAGCCTCCTGCAGTGAGGTCCATGCAAGCGGGCTCCTAGCTCAGCAATCATAACGAAAAGGGATCTCCAGTTGGGAAACAAATAGGAATGGGGGAAGACCTTTTTTCTCAGTATGGCCTTGGGAAGCACAAAGCAGTGCTTCCCCCACGAGATGAGAACTCATGGGAGAATTTGTGCTGCTCTGCACCAGGGCTGGCAACAGGGAGAGCGAAGCAGGTCGCAGACCAGCCAAGCATGGTGCACTCAGCACACAGGCTCCGGAGCAAGGAGGAAGCCACAGCACAGTGGTGCAAGCAGCTGGCCAACTATGCACTCAATGAGACCTGAAAATCCTCCATAACTGAGTACACCGGGATAGCCTGAGGAGTGCAGCGAGAGCTGCTCTATCCCTGCATTGCTCCGGCGAGTCCAGTCTGGTCCAGGAGATAGTTAAAGCTGCCTTTAGATGGGAATAGGAGGAGGAAGCAGGTCGGGAGGCCTATGCCAGTGCCTTGATGTTGACACTATCTATTGGGGAGCCTGTGGTGCTCTTGGAGAAGCCTCAGCTCCCCAGGGAAGGCAGGTTTTTCGCTGTAAAGGGATTTGTGTCAGGGGACAGAGCAGGGCTTCATTTTCAGGCAGGCTAAATTTGAGTTAGGCAGCACAGAGCAGATGTCCAAGAGACAGCCAAGAGGTGGGAGCAAGGGAAGCCACAGAGAATGAGTCACCTACAGCCAAAGCCAAGCAAGGGCTGAATGTTGAAACAAATTGTATAAAGCATGAACAAGGCCAGAGGAGAGTGGGAAAGAGAAGTCACCCTCACTGGAGAACAACCAGAGGGAGAGAAGAAGGAAAGCTAACAAAGTCAGAAAAGCACTGCAGAGCAGGCCAGAAGAATGACCACGCTTGATTAGACTGGTAGGCTATCTAGTTTGGTATGCTGTGGCCAGGAGCAGATGTAGAAGGACAAAGTGCTAAAAAACCAGGACATGCGTAGCATGTGACTTTCCCCAGAGGACTCTCTCTGCTTCTGGCAGTCGAAGGCATAGAACTGCTCAAGCCAGAGGCTGCATCTGCAACTTTAATAGCCTTCAAGGACCTTTTCTGCTCTGAACCTAAATTGCTTTTCAAACCCCTCTGCACTTTTGGCCTCCATCCTACCTGGCAGCAGTGAGCACCGCAGCCCGAGCGCGCACCGAGGGAGAGCACTTCCTCCAGCACTGGCGAGGGAGGGCAGGCAGAAAGCGGCCAAGAAATTGGGGAGGACAGAGGGGTGAGCTCTGGGAAAGGATCCATTGCATCAGCCTGTCCACCTGCTTACACAGCACCCCTGAAACGGCAAAGCAAGGTCACATTGCCACGGCACACTCTCAAATCCTCCTGCCAGCCCTTCAGCGGGGCCAAGACATTAGTAGTGCGTTTGAACAGACTGCCCCAAGCACAATACTGTCAAAAGGGAAACTATTTCTTCGTGGAGAAAATGCCAAGACCAATGACTTTCAGCACGGAGAAGTTGCTTTCCCCTGCAGAGGAGCCTGCAGTCCCCGTAAGGCCAGGCCCTCTCCAAAAGAAGAGCCCCAGGACCTTTTGCAGCCTGAGCCAGGGCTGCTTTCTGGCCACCTCTGCACCAACCAGTGTTGGAGAGGCACAGACCTGCCCTGGGAGCAACAAGAGGAGAGGAAAAAGGCTTTATTTCTCAAATGGTAGAGCATTTTTTTTCCCTCCAGGAAACGGGCAGCAGTTGAAGGTATTCTAACCATTAAAAGAGATAAGGAGAGGGCAGAGGATAGGATTTGATTTACAAACGAAACTGTCATGTTATGGTGAGGGAAAGCCGTAGTGGAAAAAAAAACATTCAAACCCTTTACAGCATCCATCAAAGCAATAACATTATTGCATGATACGTTTATAGCTCCCTTGCAGCCGCAGTGGCAGCTTCTCAGCCAGTCTGGGCTTTAAATGAGGCCAGAGTCAGTTCTCTGCTGCTCTGACACCAGCAGACAGGTCCTTCTTTTTTTTCTTTTTTTTTTTTTCCTGCGCATGGATATTTCCTGGCCCCTAGCAGTGACTCCAAAATTCATTTCACCCTTTAATTTGATTTCATGGAGCAGAGGGAGGCTGGCGGGGGCTTTATGGGGAAGGGTACCTGCCACCCAGCCGGGAGGGCAGCAGCGCTGCTGAGGAGGCAGGGGTGGGACGGCGTTGCTATGGCAATTTATTCCCACATATACGCATACACACACACACACACACACACACACACACGTATACACACACGCGTGCGCGCATGCACACCCACATGCACCCCGCTCCGTGGCTGTTCTGGCAGGGAGAGCAGCTAATGCCCTATTTCTGGTGTCAAATTTCAGCGAACACCAGTCGCTTTCATTCCATCACATTCAGAAACTGCGGGGCTTAACTAGGTCACATTTTCTCACTGTAGCGGAGGTGAGGACTCGCCTTGCCCGAGCAACAGAGCACTCTGGAAGGGTTTGACTGAGCAGCCGCGCGCGTGCCCGGAGGAGCGCCACGTCCCCTTGCCCTGCTCCGGAGCAGTGGCAAACACCTGGCAGGGGGAACTGCATCCAAATGCTGCTTATGGTTCCCGTGGTTTACAGTCCAAGGTGGGAGGCAGTTGCTTTTCAACGTTACAAATACGTGCATCTTGGAGACAAACTATTGCACACTTGCGTTTCCTCTGTTAGCTGCCAAGGCCCAACCTTCAGATGCTGCTTTTATCTGCAGCTGCCTGCACAGGGCAAAGAAAGCCCTGTGCAATTGGGTGCCATCCCCTGCTGCGACAAAAAGCCTTGGGTGGCAGAGCCCACCACCCTTCACCTCAACCTGCTGTGCAGAGCCAGTGTCCAAACCCTCTAGGGCAGCTCTCACGCGGTGACGGCTCTGCTACGACAACTTACAGCCTCGCGCCACTTATTTGCACTCCCGGGCCAGCCAGCGGCTCAGCATCAGCTTCCCACAGCGGCTGCCAGCCCTGGCTCCAGGGAAAAACCACAAAGAGCCTCAGAAGGGAGTGTTGTGAGTTGCCCTGCAGGACCTGCCAGGCTGATTCCCAGCCTCGACGCGAAACGTGGACATCTTTGTGATCCACCTGCGCATCCAACCCTGTGCTGAATCATTCTGGACATGCACAGTAGCAGTGCCTGGCACCATTTCATCCTCCTGGCTGATAATGCATTGCTTGAAAGAGTCCATCCTTCTGCTAGCACTAGCCATGTCGTGCATCAGCATCAATTTGAGTCAAATCAAGTCTTTTTGATTGAGGCTTTTTTGAGGAGGATAAACTAATTTGTCTTTATTTTTCAAGCACCTCATCACAGTCATCCTTATACAGGTGGGAACAAGACAGAGTTGCTGTCTTCAGCATCTCTGCAGTCACCGTTTTCTTTGTCAGTTTTGCTCCCCGTTCTTCACCCATGTTATTCATGCAATAGGAGGACTGCTCCAGCTCATAATTCACCTGCTTTGCTTAGAAAGGCGGTATTTCCAGCATGGTTTCTTATCCCCATCTATATACAGCCAGCCATTTTGTTCTCATCTGCGACGGCTGCCACAACGTGAGCAGCTCTTTCCCCTGAACTAAGCACGGTGACACTCAGCCCTCGCTGGCACCCGGGCGGTTACAGCCGACTGAGAAGCCAGCGAGGCGGAGGCAGTGCGCTGACGTCCTTCTCCCCCCGCCTGTCCACAGCGAGCTTCGCCTGCCCATTCACCCAGCGTGGGTAAGTCCCGCTGGGTCGCTTCGCAGTCGTCTCTAGCCTAAATAATTTCATGCCAGCTGCAAAAACTTGCTGCTTCACTGCCTCCCTCACTTTTCCAAGACATTAATAAATATTAAGCACTGGTGGCAGGCTCACAGCTGGCTGCCCAGTCCCGGAGGGCACCTGAGTCCCCACCACGCTCGCGCCCACCATCGGGACCCCTGACATCGCCTCCGCGTCCCCACCTTGCCGGGGGGCTCTCCAGGCTGCGCACCACTGTTGTGCTTGGCTGGAGGGGTGTTTCCACCTGGGGCCAGCCTATGTTTTTAAAGGCAGCGCGCAGGTTGCCCGACCTCGGACGGCTCCCTCGGCTCCTCCGCATTTCCACGCGCTCAATAATTCAGAGCGTTAAATGGGCCCTTCGGTTCAAACTGAGCTTCCCGTCCCATGGGGAGGCGAGACAGTTGAGGGGGAAACGAAGCCGTGAGCGCGAGGGGATCGGGGCCGAAGCCTCCGCCGAGCAACACGCGATGGTGAGCGAGTCCAAGCTGCTTGTATCGCCCAACTCCCTCGCTGCCCATCCAGGCTGAAAATCCCGCTCCACAGCCCGGAGGAGGCATCCATCCCCCTCAGCGTGCTTTTCCACAGTTTTCTCTAGTTTGGGGGGGGGGGGAAGGGCTGTTTTATTCTTGCCTTTAAAGAAAAATAAAAGGAAAATAGGAGTTTCATTCTGCCGGTCTTGGAAGCACTGCTGCTTACCAAAAGTTTCTGTGGACATAATAGATGTTATGTCCACGATTGCGCAAAGATCAGACTATCCCAGGTGCTTTACCACCTCCCAGTGCTTTCTTTGGCTCTTTTAAGCTCCTTCTTTTTCCTGCAAGACTAGTGCAGGGAAATCAGCTGCTCGTGTGGACTGCAAAGCCCTGTTCAGCTGCTTGCCTTGCGAGCGTAGCCACACCAAAAAGTACCATGCATGCACAATACAGGGCTTCTAAGCCATCAAAATGTGGTCAAGAGAAAACCGCCTCCGTTGGCATAAGCTGAGAGAACTCTCCACAGCAGAGGTTATTTCCCTGCCTAATTTCTACCTTTCACTCTCCTCGGTTTTGGCCAAAGGACCACTAAGAACATTGTTTGTACTTTCTTCCAGACAATCTGTTTAACCACATTTCTTCATGTTTTCCAGAGAAACCAACCTTCCTGCAAAGACCGAAGCTGAGGCAGTGAACACTGCCTGAGAGATGAACATCTTGAGCAGCTGAGGAACGGAGGGTCAGAAAGAAAATGGGAGCCCAGGCTGGCTGAGTCACCGCAGGGTGCCTTGCTCCGTGAGCCCCCCCACCCCCGTTTCATAGCCACAGCTGCTGGCAGGGGTGACGCTCTCCTTGGGAGCAGAAATGAGGATGTGGGCAACTGTAAGGCCTGTTTTCCTAAAGGCAGAAGGGCAACAAAAGAAATATTTCCCATTCACTGTTTCAGGCTTCTTCACCCTAGAACTCTCTCAAGCGGTGCTTCAAGCCTATCTCCAAGGTTTGTTCGCATCCTCCTTTCTCTCTGTTGCAATGACATTTCCGTGGCTTTTCTCCACAAAGCGATACAGCCCCCTCCCGCTGCACCCAGCCTCCTGCCCTCACCTTCGGTTACTCTGGTCCCCAGTCGCACGTTTCCTCCCTGCAGGTCAGATACCTGACCCACCGTTTGTACAGCTCCTGTAAGTTCAGCTACATATTCCACAAACGAACATGTTTGGGTCTTGTATACCTGTCTTGAAAAGAGAGTGGCTATTAACAGCAGCTCCTGCTGATCTTGCTGCAGCCAATTCATTTTAAATAGTGCAACTAACAGGAACTGAGGACTAAAATCTACACCAAAAATATTGCATGCTACCCACTCCTAAAGGTTACTTTTTGGTGTAACGCTTTCCGTTTTTTTGAGTTTTTTTCTGAGGCAGGGTCAGGAAGGGAAGAAGAGCTCCTGAGAGAGAGATTTTGTTATTTTCATTATATCTACAGATTAAAGAGGAAAGAGAGAGAATGACTGAGCAAAAACTCCATTTTTTCAGCTCAATTTGTAGTGCAGAGGCATTCATTATTTCATGGTAAATCTCCTTCTTACTATTGGATCTTGCTATCAAACTTTTCCTAGTCATATTCCTTCCCCATTCGTTAATGTTTATCAGATTACTACTAATCTTTGACAAACTTTGTTCCGCTCCTTGGCGAAAGTCATGCCTGTATCACTTGGCCCCCCTTGTCTATTGGTGGCTGCCTGACAGCTGCATATGAAGAGAACTGGTAAAGCTTTCTTCGACATATTTTCAGATCTGATGACACCCAGATTTCACGGGCTTATCAACAGCCTGCATAACTGTTCATGAAAAAAAAAAAACATGACTGACCAACCAGCTCTTCTGGCAGCCAAAAGGTTTCATTTCAGTATTTTCAAAGTAAAGCATCCAGAACAGTTTTTCATTCTTTTCTAAGCCAGAATCTCAAATCCTCAAAAAGGGAATAAAGAAAATAAAATGAACTATTTTTTTATTTGCCATTTTTTAAGTTAATCTGTGTTTTCTTCATTTATTTTCCTTTCAGGGGCATTGCCAGAGGCTGTGCCGAGTTTCCAGAGCAGAGGAACAGGGTGTTCAGACCTTGTCTGCCCATGGAGTGTGCTTCAACCCACCCTGCCCCATCCAGTTAGGAACACCACTTTCTATGAGTGCTGCTGCTACTCAAAAAAATGTTGTTCTTGATTTTCCACTGATGCTCTCCCCATTTACCCAAGACCTGGCCCTCGATCAGGAAAGCCCTTTAGCTTATGCTGAGCTGCATGGAAAACTTGTTTCCTGAACAGGGGTCCAAGCACTGTAGGCTCCCCTCCTAGTCTTTTCCAAGAGGTTATATGCACCAGAACATTATTCTAATCGAACAACTTTGTCATTTCCTCCATAAATGACCAGCAGTTTGTCAGTCCCTAGCTGGCCCTGGGATACCCAGAAGCACGCACAGCTTTGCAGAGCCTGCAGCATCCATGCAGCACACTGATGCACTAGGATCCCTCAGTCACTGTGGGAGAGTCCCCTTCTGCCTGGTGGGTAGCCCCTAATCACCGAAGCACTGCTGCCAGCATCTGAATTGCAAGTTTACAGTACATCTAAATTGCCGTCCACTCCCCACAGATCTCATTCAGCATTTCTGCTAACACCCTCTCACTGAATATCTGTTTCAGATGAATTGCCCCTGAAGATCTGGTAGTGTGCATTTGTCTGGATTATTTCCTGGCCAAGCTTCTAACGTCTACAGATACCACTTTTTTGAAAGGAACGTTTTGGCACAGTGTCAGAAAGGAAAACTCCCTGACGGTGCAATTATACTTTAATATGTAATAGCCATCTGGGAGAAGCTGGGAAAGCCCAGGCATTTTGGGTGTGTGAAAGGCAACTAGCTGGTATACAAGGAAAAGATGAAAAATCCACTGGAGACCACATTGCAGCCAGCAGAGGTGAATGGGCTCTGCTTGAGCTGGGAGCTCATTTCCATCGCTACCTTTGATACTATGCGCAAGGAGGGCTCACACCGATGAACATTGGGCACTGCAAGGAACCACAGGCACATACGTGATAAGGGAGAGCCTCTCCTCTTGGCCGTAGGCTAAGTGAGAAAATGATACCAGCTTGCCCTGTTCTTTGGTTCAGAGACATTGACAGAGTAAGAGAAGGGATTAATTCAAAATGATTGACCAAAACTTTACACTTTTTACATTGCTGTCACATATGATTAGAGCTGGTCAGACTGCTCACTGCAGACAAATCCTCCGACAAACGCAGCTCCATTATCTGTGCCCAAATTATCAGTGAGCGGCCTGTCTACTTACAAATGGGACTGCTTTTCATACTGGTCTGACAGATAGTTTGCGGGAAGACGTTTTAGCATATGGCTTAGTTGGGACCCTGTTGCTGAAAATGTTCCACTCCTCAGTCACTGTTTACATTTTGTTGTTGGTCATGTAAGTCATATTGTATTGCTTCTAGCTAGATGCCATGTTTCATGCCCAGGAGAAACATCCTTCTTTAGCTGAAAGTTATTTGCAATCATGCCGAATTGTTCAACGAGCCTATTATGCAACTGATAGGGCTCTTCAAAATGGCTTTGAGAATAATGCCAGCGCAAGCATTCAATTATATTTATTCACATTACTCTAAAAGATAGCTTGCTTTTACGAACATCTTTGTGGGTAGAAAATTATTTCAAGAGAATGTTTGGGAATAAAATGGGTCACAGTCACCAAAGAGAGTCTGCATGTTTTATTCACAAGCACATTTTGTGAATGTTTATTGCTACATACACCCAGCTCTAGCAAAGACGGACATCCCTGGTTTTCCTCCTCGTTTGCCCTCCCTTTGTTCTCATTTTTTCTCCATGCATTAACTACCGCCGTGGGGCCGCTGGCCCCAGCAGCGCTCCCAGCCCCTCGGTTTCTCCGGCTGCCAGGGTCCAGGGCACAGTTTCATTTCAGAAATGCCTAGTTCATCCTTTCCAGAAGCAGCGTGCTCACACTGCCAGGTTTTCAAACCAAAGAGAAGGGGCACTCGACCTTGCCCTGACCAAACGCAAGCAATACTAGTTGCCCTGCAGCTCACATCCCTGCTCTCCGGGCAGCTTGAGGCACCCCTTTCCACAGTGCCATTTGCAAATTTGTCACGCTCGTCACGTAGGTGTGCTGGGCTTGGCAAGAGAAAAGAAAGCAAGAAAACGTCAACTGTTGGGGGGGGAAGGGGGCAGAGGCTGTCAGTTGGGAAATGGCACGGAAGTGGCTACCATGTTCCCCAGAAACACAACCAGCAAGGAGCGAAGGGAGCGAGGACTTGGCATCCCTGGGCAAGGAGGAGGAGGAGGAAGAGGAGGAGGAGGAGTTTCTGCCTTCCCTGACTGTCCTCCCTGAAGGCTCTTCCTTTCCTCTGCCCCACAAAGATCAGGATGGAAAGGGAAAATGAATTTTTAAGGCAGCTCTAGAACAAAGATAACTATAGCTTTCCTTGAAGGCAAAATAAAAAGCTTCAGTTTCTAAAACGGAGGAGGAAAAAAGAAAGAAATGGTCCCTTGGCTTTTACTATACATTATTATCTTGGGAAACATTCATACCTGTGGGGAATTTTTTCATTGCTACCACTCTCGGAGTCAGCCAATATTTGCCGAGGAGCATGTGCGTGACGGAAAGCGCATGGGAGGCTGCTGGTTTTCTGCACAAGTGGCGAGGAACAACCGCAGGTGGCTATGGCAGCACTGGGGCCCAGGAGGAGCCCAATGGCCTGGCCGCCCTCACATCCCCCTGGCAGCAGCAGCCCCATTTGACAACGTGGTCTGGGCCAGGGCCCACGGAGGCTGCTGCTCATTGGGGCCAATGAGGGTCTGCTGGGAGCTGCTGGGGAGCAGAGCACTGCAGCAGCTGCTCAGAGAGGCCACGGGGCATCTCCTTTCCATAGGGGAGCAAGGGAAAGAGACAGATCTGCAATGCTCCTGCAATTAAAAATACAATGCCCTCCCACAGCCCCTTCTGAATGCGGGTTTATGAGTATTTTACAAGTGTTAATTAATTAAGCAAACCCAGCAACTCCTCTTTAAGGTACTAAATTACTATTCCCATTTTAGAGGCAGGGAAGCGAGGACAGGGCAAGCGAGGAGGTTTGCTTGAGATCCCATATGGTCTCTATTACCGTCGCACTTCCTGGCTGCCGTGTGACCTGACTGAAGCGCTAAATAACATCCCACATTTGTTGTTCTCATCCTTCCAGCCGACCGGGAGTGGGAAGTGCAGCTGCAAGCTCATGCCGACCTGGGAGGTCTGGGGCAGGACCAGGGCTCCCGGGAGCAAGCGCATGAGGCCCCAAGAGCAGTAACTCCAGCCATACTGACCTTTTTTGGGACAAGATATGCCTCCTTCTAAGGGACAGGCACAACATCATGCTGATGCTATCAAAAGAGGACATTGACTTTTTTAGAGAGGCAGGTTTCTAAGCATCTTCACGCCTTTCTTTCTTTCCCTGGTTGCAGAACGGTGGCAGGGGCGGCACATGGGACGCCCTCAGTGGAGGTGAGCAGCACCAGTGAGACAAAACAACCACCCACACCTGGCAGCGGGACATCGAAGTCAACGGTGACAGCACCATGTGACCTCCTGCCAGCCGCTCTGTGGCTGGGTAAGCGCATACCTTCCTTTCACGCCTTCCCTGCTGATGCTGCGAGAATGAGCCACCTTCCTGGGAGCCGTCTGTCGGGTCTCCGCATGGCACATCGTGCAGCCCTTCTGCCTTGACTGCACTGAAATATGGTCATTTCAGGGAGAAAGGAGGCCATAATTTTCCTAGCCAAAGCAGAGAGCACAACCACAGTGACGGGGCGCAGAGTCCACGGTTCCCAGCATATACAGCAGGGACTGCTGAAGGAAGCAGAGTTACCCGTGACGGAAACGCGGGAGCAGGATCTGCACTACAGTCCCTCTGAAGTGTGACATGGGCACTCAGGAGTGATCCAAAGCTGGGCTCAATCTCTGACTCCGCTTATGTTACTGGCAAAAGTCCCACCGAATCCCCGTGAGACAAGATTTACTCCCAAAGTTTGTCTCCTCAGCAACACAGTGATGCCTCACAGTTTTCTAGCTTCATTCGGGGGATCACTGGGGCTTGGAGCAGATGGCCTCCAGGGCGTTCCTTCCAACACAAATTACGCTATGGTCTTATGGTTCTGCAACATGGAGGGAAGAGGACCCAGGGAAGAGGAGTAGTTCAAGCAACAGTGCTGCTCCTTCCAGCATAATCGCTTTTATTTTCAGTGCATCTTTGAGAGAATTGTTTTTGGTTTCAGCTTGAAAAGCAATATCCCTGTGGAGACACAGCTGCTGCTGTGTTACCATGACTGGTCACCCAGAAACTTCTGAAGAAAAATTGGACCATTTCAATTCACTTTACAGCAAGGATGCTGCCTCACTCTTCGCATTGAGTCTCAAAGCTATGACAGCGGTACGAGAGAGGGCTTTCAGCGTGCGAGACACATGGAGACCCGGGGTGGATTTCCTGAGGAGACTAAAAAGCTGTGGCCTCTCCACTAGCACCAGCAAATAACCCTGCTTAACATATGCATTTCACAGTATCTGTGACTACATCCAGCCCAGACCCCAGAACACATATTGTATTTGAAATGACCTTTTCAACCTGAATCACCTCCTCAGGATGAGTAGGGATATACAGAAAAGACTTACTCTCCTTGGGTAGTCTGGATGTTCACTTATTACCCGAAGTCCGTCCAGAAGCACAGGGAGGAGCTGCCCATGAGATGCTACATGCAACTGTGCCATTCACTGGGGTTCATACCTTCCACTGTGAAAATAAAACTCAGACTTACGTGAAGACCCAGCTAATGGCTGCAAATAGAAATACACTGCACTAGCAGCCTCCCTTGGCTGTGAGCTTTCCAACATCCTTTTCGCAAGAGCTGACATCTACGGTTCTTTCAGCTTCCCATGCAGATCATTCCTCAAAACGTGGCTGAGTGCCACTCACCCACATCCACTTCAAGCCACTCATCTCCTCGGCCATTGAGACAAATTAATGTGCTCCAGCCCCGGCTTGCCTGGCTCCTCCGCGTCATCTGGGCTAACCTCTCGCCTTCCCACGCAGAACAGCTGGCTCCATCCGGGCTCACATGCCTCCTACAGACATGCTGCACCAGTTTTCCACTAACGCTGCGCTTTGTTTATGCCCAGAGGCCTCCAGGTCAGTGAGCCACTGGGGCTGGGCCATTGCTCTGCTGTACACAAGATGCATTCGGCTCTTGCCCTTGGTTTGGCTGTGAAGCCTGTGCAGGAGGCGATGGAGCGTGGGTGCAAAGTGAGCTGGGGCTGCTCCCCACCACAGCGGCACCAGTCGCTGGCTTGGGCACAGCAGGCAAGACAGCTCACTGAAAAACAAATGACTTGCACAAAACTCGACCCTGTTAGACATAAATGTAGCTCTGCTGTGACTCACTAAAGGTTAAAATGAAGGGCTGAAAAGAAGGAAGAAAGAGGAAGTAGCACGGCTTTGACATCCTTATACTGGTGCTCCAGAGGCACTGCCCAGTATGTAGACTGCTTGGAGGAGACCAAAGATGGGTGGTACGTCTGCTCGCTGCTGTTTCTTTCCTCCTTTCTGTTCTGAACAATAAAATCATAGCATGCCCAATAAACCTACAGAAGCTGTTCCAGTGCCTGGGTTCCTCTCATTATTGTTTTCAGCCAATATACCTCAACTGCATCATGACAAAAGTGCTACAGCAACACCTCCCCGGGCTGGCCGGGTGCTGTGTGACCCACGGGCAGTGAAGGATGGGTAGTTTCTGCCACGGAGAAGGCCCTCGAGGAGCAAAGGTCTGGCAGATGATGTTGCAACACAGGTGCCTCTGCGGCACTGCACTGTGGTCGCAGGTCAGCCCACACCTGCTGCCCCACTCGTACTTTACTAAGTGCCTAAATAGTAATAGCACATCTGATTTATGGTTCCAGCTCCAGTGAGAGATCCAGAAGACACTGAGACCAGTAGGTGAGAAAAATCGGTTCGGTATTGAGAGGGCTGTTGGTGCAGGACTGCACAGGAAAGCCACTCAAGCCTGTGAGATATCTTTGAATGTATTTCATCCAAAGGTCTGTCGCCAGCAACTCCCCAAGGTCCAAATGCTAGGCAAATGCTCCTGGCATCCCAGCAAGGCTGCCAGGCAGTGGGGCAGCACACCGGCGAGCCCAGGCAGGCTTTCTACCAGCACCCAGCCCGTCTCTGCCAGGAGCCCGCCATTCCTTGGAGCTGGCACAGGGAATTTTGCTATTGCAACAGGCAAATCCGCATCCCTCACCCCTGCAGCACCAAGCTTTACCAACATGTTGTGCTTCGAATTTTGTACCCTTAATGTGGGGAGGGGGAGATATATTGAGAGAGCGAGCGCGCACGGAGCTGCTTTTAACAATCCCCACGTTGCCCCTGGAAAAGGCTTTGGACAAACATAGCTTCAACCAGTTTGTCTGCAGCAACTCACAACTTAGGTGACAGCCTGAACAAGCAAGAGAGACAAGCGTTAAGGAGAGCAGAGTCGGAAACAAGGATGAAAGACCAGAGGAGCAGAGAGAGCCTGACAGCAAGCCTCGTCTCTTCAGAAGTAAGGAAAGTAAGTGTGTGCATGTGTGCTCTGTGCAAGAAAGAAAACAAGCATATTTATAACTAAATTTGTATGGACTATGTGGAAAAGGGGCCTGAGTGTACACATTCATGCATAGTATGAATCCATTACAGAGCAGTCAATGCCTCTGCTTAAACAGTGCATATGTACACGTAAGCATAAGTTACCTGTGGGTTATTTAGGCACATCTATACAGCATGAAATATTCATTGTAAGCGTGCATTGGCTGAGAGAGCAACATGCTCACCTGAGGAGGGAGCTGCAGGGAAGTAATGTGATTAGTGCATAAAGCAAATAGAGTAAAGCACATAGCAGAGCATGTAAAAAGCGTTTGTTGGTAGAGATTTCATGCTTGGATCTGCAACCACACATGAGAAATGAGGAAGAAACCAGGGGTGTGTGTGTGGTAAAAAGAGTGCATACACACGCACACATGAGACAGGGAAAGACCTTGGGATGCTCGCGCTCCCCAAAGGGAGGCACGGCAGGGATCCGTACAGTGAATGCACGTGTCCAAACTTGCTCTGAACAAACCCCAGGAGTTTTATAGTCGGGATTATATTGGTACGGCACCCGGTCATCCCTCAGCGTAGCCGAGCTCTGTACGTTTCTCAAGGCCGACACCTCCGGTTTGAAGGCTGAGGTGCAGGACCTCTGCCTCAGTGTTTTCAGGCTTTTGAAGACCCAGCTTTTGAGAGAGCAACATTCAACCAGCGTTAGCACACACGGAGCCAACACGTAGTGGCGTTTCAAAGACACAGCAAAGCCCAGCACTGCTTTTGGCTCGACATTCATGCGTGCTGAATGTTGTTTTCTGTCCCCCGACCCCGCAACTACTGTGATTTGAACACAGGTGCTGTTTTACTGAGGTCTGCATGTTCCAGGGAACTTTTCAGGAATAAAACACCTCTGGTTTTGGTCTCGCAATTGCTACTTTCGCAGTGTGGTCACGATATACTTGCATGTGCACGTGTGTTTTGTAGATGAGAGCATTGCTCCATGCAGGCCTGTGCAAAATGGATGTGGACTGTGGGGTGGGAAGATGGGGCAACCGGGCAGGGGCTGGGGAAGCTGCGCCCTGCTGGTGGACAGGGGCAGGCGAGAGAAGCGCAGCGCGCTGGTACGGGCAGACGAGGATGGGTTCGTGCTTTCCTTCCATGCCACAAAGCAGGAAATTCCCAGGAAGATGAAAACAGCTCCCAGGGTTTGTGCAAAGAAGAAGAAAGAAAGAAAAAAGAGAAGGCAGAGGGAAGGGGCCAACAGCACACACAGCTGTGCACAAAACAGTTGTTTTCAGGTGCCCTCTTGTGGCCTTTCTGGGTTTTCTCTTCGCTCCCTCCAGGCTCCCCAGGGCTGCTGGCCGCTTGCTGGGCAGGGGGCAGCTGGGCTGTCCCACAGGGTCCCCAGCCACCAGCACTGCAGCGCCCGAAGCCCCAGCACCGCTGGGAAACGCCCAAACAGGTGGAGCAGGGCCGGAGCGAACCCCAGCCGCCCTTGGCGAGCTGCGGCCAGCCCCCGCACAAGGGCCACGCAGCGCCTCTCTCCAAGGGCCAGGCAAGCCTGGGGCAGGCTCAGGCTGAAAGGCGGAGAAAGGCACACGAGAGGTAAACGGAGCTCCAGGCAGGGGCTGAGATTGATGCTGCAGTGTGGAGGGGCTGGGGGGGGGGTGCGAAAGCTGCCCGCAGGGGTCCCTGCGGAAACAGCTCCGACCGGCTCCCGCTAGGTGGGAAACGCCAGCCCCGAGCCCCCACCGCAGCCGGTGGCACGGGACAGGGTGCTGAGGCTCAGGCAGGGCAACGAACAAGCAAAGTGCTGGTTACTGCCTCTCTCCTCCAGCTCCGGGCACTCAACGCGTGCAAGCACGTGGGACGTGGCCTCTGCCCCTGGGGGGACCAGGGATGTGACGGCAAATGCCAACAGGAACAAGGGCTCCTCCAGCCTCCACTGCTGGTAGCAACCAGCAGCCTCTGGACACAGCACAAGCACCACCACGATAACGCGCTTGGGCTACATTTAGTTTACTTAATGAAAAAGGACCTCGCTTAAACATGCCAGACACAAACTTCCCCCTCAAGGTCCTATGAAGCAAGTGATGTTTTGTGGCCGGACCTCGCTGCCGTTCCCGCCGCTTGCTCCTGCAGGAAGGGGACCGCAGTGGGAACGACCTCTGTCCGCCAGCACCCCTGCGGCCCCCGGCACTGCACCAGCAGCTGGACCAGTTCAACTTAAGTATCTACAGGGCAGTTAAGAAATCCCAGTGGCTTTAAAAACAAAACCACGCACCCTGCCTCTGGTCCAGCCCCACTTTTGGCTCTCACGCGTTGCTGCTGCCTTCCTGGGGACCCTCTGCGGAGGCACAGGGCGTCTAACATGGAGGTTTGCCCCACGGGGTGGGGGGGGTGCAGGAGGCAGAACACCTCCCAGCATCCACAGGGGGAACCAAAAATTGACCCCACTTCTGGCAGAGTCTGTGAACAGAGTTGTGATTGCTGTTGCACGTTGGATACAAATCACATGTTTAAGAGAAGCCTCTGGCTTTGACCATTCAGATTTCCTTGAGTGCAAAACAGGAATTAAAGTAAGTGGGAAATTTACCCTCATCCTCTTTGCATATCAGGCTGATCTCTTTTTTTTAGGCACAAAATGCACTTGGGGGGGGGGAGGAGGGAGGTGTGCGAGGGGGAAGTGCTGCAGCTCTGAGTTCGTCAGCTTGGATGAGCTCCCTTTAAGCCTGGCCTACAATACACAAGCCTGGTAAAAACTGTTTATAAAGCCTGAAAACATTAAGAGCTTTTCCACTGCCTGTTTATGAGAAAAAAGCCTTAAGGCCTCTAAGTGCTCCCAGGCCTGGCAGGTAGGCTATGTGAATTAGCATGAGGGAAAAGGGCACACAGCCACGGCCAGGCAGAGGGGACATGCTCCTGTTGTCCCACTAGATGACAGCACCAGCGCATCCTTGCACACCTGGCGCTCACCACAGGCACGGCAGGCACCGAGTAGCACCTGCTGCTCCATTTCTTGTCCCCGGAGAGGGCCGATAGCAGCTGAGTGAAGCGTTCAGGCCAAAAGCTGCAGGACAAGGCTTCATACAAGAGCTGCTCGGTAGACCCAGGCTGTAAACTGTCTTTTGAAGATGTTTCCTTGCCTAGAGGTGCGCACCAGAAGCTGGCTAAAAGGTCCTGTGCTTAAATAAGGCATCCCTAAAAGCCAGCCCACAAATTCCCCAAGCAGTGCTGGGCCAGGTACCCATTAGGCACAGGCCCACCTCTGCATCCACTCCTGCTGCAGTGCTCTTCCTGACCCAAGGGAGAAGACTTAGGCCAGAAACGCTGCGAGAGGCCAGCCTTGGCTGGAAAACAGGCATGGCACCATATTCGCATGGTTCATGTGCACAAGCCCCCCCTCACACAGGCGGCTTTTGGCAGGGAACATCTCCAGTGGTGTGTTTTAGGTAGGACTTCCCTCCCGGCTCACTCTGGATTGTATCGGACTAAGTGCTGACCCTAATGTGGCAACAGATAAGCGTCCAGCTTTCCCACAGCTGCCAAGAAACCCACAGCAGAGACCCCGTGGACCAGGCCCCTGGCCGCTACCAGGCAATTTGCGGGCAAGTTTCTGTTTCCAGGATGCAGCTGACCCAGGAGACCATCTGACTGCTCTTCACATGTCAGCGTGATGCCCAGAGCTGGGAGAAGGTACAGAGCAAGCAAGTCCCACACCAAAGACCAGGCAGGTCTGTCAGGTCCCTGCAGCCTTGCCTGTCTCCAAGCTCAGTCCACATAGGGTTTTTCTGCCTGTAGCGCATTTGGCAGTGCTGGGCCAAGCCTTAGGTGTCCCACAGGAAAGTATCATCCATATCATTTCTTTTATACCTCCTGGCTACAACAGTTAAAAAAAAAAAAAGGAAAGAAAAGAAAAAAGAAAAAAGGCCACAGCATCTTCACAGAATCACAGCATGGCTGAGGTTGGAAAAGGGACTTCTGGTGATTATCTAGTCCTATTCCCTGCTCAAGCAGGGTCACCTAGAGCATGTTGCCCAGAACCCTGTCCAGATGACTTTTAAATATCTCCAAGAATCTTCTAGTTATATCTCGCAGAAGCAGAGCTTTTGATTCCCTTCTGATCAAGCAAGGCCCATAAACCATTTCCCTAGACTATTTCTTATCAGGACTTTGGAAGCAGGGTGTCCTGCAGAGCTTCAGGAGAGAGAAAGGACTTGCAGTTCTTGCTCCATGGCACATGTGTATGCATGTTGAGTCAGTTAAGACAGCTGCCTTGCTCCTCGCTGGTAGTAGTGCAGTTTTTCATCTCCAGATGCGACACAGAGCCTGCATTTGCTCCCAGGTGCTCCATCACAGACGTTCTGTTCCAACACAGATGCTTTGAGAGAAAGAGGATTCACAGGTACTTCTCCCACAGTTGCCATTTTACAGTGCCTCTGCTCACTAGCCCACATCCCCTCTAACCCCAGCATCATCTGTGACTCTTTTTGGAGCTGCAGCTTGCTGGTTTCCTAAAGCTGAACCCATATTCTTGATGTGGTCTCCCAGTGTCACAGGAGGCCTACCACTCCCTGCACCTGTGGCATTTGCAGAGCAAGATGCCACTGCTTTGGGTGACCCTGTGCAACAGGGTCAAAAAAAGACTCTCTCCAAGGGGTCCCCCTCTCCTGCCTTCCCATGCTCAACTCTGAGGAGCTAAGCACATACGAGCACTCCTTCCTGCCCCCCGCCACAGGCCAGTTCAACCCTCAAACTGTGCAGAAAAATAAACCCAGCCAGAAACAAGTGGTCAGTTCTCAGTGGAGTGAAGTGGCCCGTTTTGGGGAGATGGGGGTGATGGGCAGAGCTGGCGCAAGGGAGAAGGTCACTTTCAGGGCTTGGAGCTGGGGAAGGAGCAAGGTCTCCTCCCTCCAAGAGCAGCAGCTCCTAGAGCTATCAAATGGCTGGCCTGGCCCCAGCCACGGCTGCATCCGGAGTCAGGAACATTTCATAGTCAGAGGAGGGTAAATCCAGCCTCTCTCTGTCTCCCTTATAGCATATCCCAGGCAAGCATTTCTGCGGTACATTGATGACAAGGAAGCAGGGTAGGATATACAAGAACGAACCTGAAAAACGAGCATACTTTGGCAGCAATAGCCAGAGACATATTTGCTGTTGTTAGCAGCATGAAATTAGGCAGCCCACGTGCTGCCTAAATTTCTAGGCAAGATGAGATGTCCGATAAAGAAAGAGGGTGGGGACAACATTTATTTCTACTTGTCTTTGCATATCAAACATACCTTACTGGGACTCCAAGGTCTTCCTAAGAATCTCCTCCAACGTTCTGGATTTAATTTTCACTACAGGGCCTAAAGACTCCTGCCAAATCACTTGCCGTGCAGACATTTTCTTCCTGTCAGTGCCTTTTTAAGGCTTAATATTGCTCATTTTCTCTTTTTCTGTAGCAGCTAGCTTTTGGTCAAAGCTCCTTCCCGCCCCCCCCCCCTTCTTTTTTTAATGGCTAAGAGAAAAATAGAATCTAAAACAAACTGTAAGCTCAGCAAGAGCATCGTGGAGGTTTTGCATGGCTGCGTCTTTAGTTTAAGGCACAGGCACTTCCCATGAACCACATCCTCATTCTGTCATTCACTCACATTGGCCCTGGCTACTGAAATCACAGTGACACCAACTAGCATTGAAGGTTTTGCTGCTACAGTGACCAGCATGTTGGCGGCACGTGGGCCTTGCAGTCACCCTGGCTGGAGTTGTACAGCCTTTCTTGAGGACACAGCTCCCTCAGGTGGCTCATTTAACACTGGGAAAAACTCCAGGAAAGTGGGAATAGAGTGAAACTTAGCTACAGCAATGCCAGGATGAACAGATGCCTCACAAGCATTTTGTTTGCAGACAAGAAGAGCAATCAGTACCCTGTCCCCTACAGGGGTACAAAGGGAAACGTCACTGAGGCACCTCAAGCCTCCAACAGCCATTACTCTCCCATCTAGGTAGCAGGGAGAGGCCCCAAGGGAAACGAAACGCCTTATGCAGTGAGTGCAAGAGGTCGAAAGCGAGAGCAGAGCATGGTGAGCCCCCAGCTGGCTCTGTCACTGGCACCAAGCTTCCTCCAAGACTGGGACAGCCCAGCAAGCTCCTTCCCCACAGGACCACTGCTGCAAACGCCGCAGGCTCTCAGGCACCTCTTTGGGTGCTGAAGGGACCCAACAGGCATGAGGAAGATCCCATCATGGGAACGGGTGAGACCCAGGTATGTTATCTCTTCCTGTTATCTTAAATAAAAGATTTCTGAGACAACTGAAAACAAAGACCATCTGACAATTGCACCCAAAACAAAGGCACACAAAGCGCTAGCACCATTTTGAGGTTGGCGCTTGCTGTGCACGGCTAAGAGGGTGAAACCAGACTTCCACTTACTCATTTCGCTGTCCTAGTTTTAGTCCCTTCCTTTCCTCCACAGACGCTTCTCTCAAACCGCTAGCCTACAAGGAACAACGCCACACCGCAGGGTCTGTGCTAACAAGACCACCGTGCGCTCGGCAGGACTTTGATGGGGAGGAGGAGAGAGAAACCACGCCACTAAGAGGGTTGAGGGGAAGCAAATGAGGGAACGCAGAGCAGCGGCAGAGAATCAAGTAGCGAACGCCCAAAACAGCCTGCAAAACATGCCCTTTAGCAGGAACGCACAGAGGTCCTTCTCAAATACGTACCAAGCAGAACTCAGGAAGGTGCAGATACCCTCCTCAGAGCACACCAGAGGAAACAAGGGACATCACAAAAGCAGTTGTGACTACCAAAAAAAAAAAAAGGCGACAGAAGGAAAAATAAGCATTTCTGTAGTGGGACCTCCCACTGTGCAGGTACTCTGTGCTCATAGCATTCCCTTGTCCATCTGAGGGATCACTGCATTTCAGTGCAGCTCCTCCCAACAGGGCTAAATTCAGCTCTTGCTACTTAGCTTGCAGTCCCTTAGCATCTAGGAGAGAAACGATTGGCTGAAAAGCATCGCAGCAAGCATGTCATAACCTGGAGGAGCCCTCAACAAGTTGCCCTGAAACCAGAAGTGCTTACTCCAGCCAGGCGGAGGGCAGTACTAAAATAGGTACCTCCACCCTTCTCTCATTCCCAGTGTTGCAGCCTCTGGCCTGCCCTGTGCTCAGGGCATCTGCTGGCAGCTCTGCTCTCCAGAAGAGAAACCAACACCTGCAAGGTGCTGTAGCAAGTATCACCTCACCAGCACCAGGGGAGGCACGGTGTCAGGCAGCAGCTAACAGGAAGCCTGGGAGGGCTCAAGACACCTGCGGTTCCCAGCTTCCTGCCACACACGTGCCAGGTATAGAGCTCTTGCTCTGCCTGTTGACTGCTGCCTTTCACAGTCAATGCCAGAGAACAGGGGCCTGCAGGCAACTCACAGGTTAGTGTATTTTCTATTTGCAAGAGCATGAAGTAGAGAGCTCAGTGCAGCCCCTCAGCTCTCTTCAGCAGAGAAGGAGAACAAGGAGCTGAAACCAAACCCAGGAGCACCCACTGCTGCTACAGCCACAAATAAATCACAGAGCATTCCCCACCTAAAAGATCAGAAACCAGCAACAGGGATCCAGCAGAGGATAAAGGCTTGCTGCACACTTCATGGCGAGGTTAACTACAAGCAAGAGCTGACCTGCAGCAGAGTACCTAACACACCACACACTTACCTGACAG
Organism: Struthio camelus; assembly: GCF_040807025.1. Taxonomy (NCBI): domain Eukaryota; kingdom Metazoa; phylum Chordata; class Aves; order Struthioniformes; family Struthionidae; genus Struthio; species Struthio camelus. The sequence continues at coordinate 106,056,392 of NC_090942.1, read as the reverse complement.
GCGATTGTTTAGCTGCCACTCTAGAGAGCCATGAGCACAGCAGTTTGGCTGTGTCACAGGCTCTGCACAACCAGCCCCAGGTGATGAAGAAAAGAAGCAACAGCTGAAGGGACCCCCACCAAATAAGCCAGAAGAGCTAGTCCTGTGACTTAAGCAGGTCTCTACAAATAAACCACTTCACAAAAACTCACCAAGACCTTAATCACAGAGCAGGAGCACCTCCAAAGCACTCCTACAGCAAAACACTTATCTCCAGCACCTCAGTGCCCCACCGCACCTGCACCCTCTTCACATATCACAGGCATGGGGTTGGGCACCTCCACAGCTGCTGCAGACAGCTGTGGCAACTGATGGTGTATTTCTCTTAAAGAGCTAGCACACTCCCTCCCCAAGAGTGCTCATACATGAGGAAATGCCTAGTGTTTCTCAAACAGCTCTTGTTGCTACACCTTCCAGCCCAAGAGAACGTTTTAGCAACACAGCAGGGAGGCTCAACAATGGCGTAGCTCTGCCTCAAGGCTCCCAGTCCTTCGTTTCTCTGGAAATCACCCCAAGGTATGAGCTAGGCTCACCGGCTGTGCGTGCTCACATGGCCATTGGTACCTCCTGGGATCTGTGCAAAACCTCCTGTATCTGCCTATCAGATACTGAAGTACCGTCACAGGTATGAGCTAAAATCCTCTCCGCCCACTCTTATCTTTATTCATGCACCACAAGGATAGCTCATATTACAGAACAAACTATTTACTAAATCCAACTTTAAATATTAGAAGCCCTAAAACAAGCTGCAGAAAGCTGAGGCAAGGACAAGTAACGTTCCCATTCCCATGCCCACCATTGGAAGAAAAGTTAAGTGACTGAACTCTGGAGGAGGGAGAGGGACCTCCTTCTCCCTCACAAGTTACTTCAGTGTTTCTGAAACAAACAAACAAAGTAGTTATCTTTACTAGAAGATAAAAATAGCCACGTTTCTGAGGAGAAATAAAGGATGACTGTTTTAACTCCCCTGACATGAGTAGGATAGCCCAGTCTGAAAGGAGACTGCACATTCTTCTGCGTAACGTAACAAAACAGAGGTCAGATCTCTCATGGTCTGTGGCTGTGGTAGCTCTCTCTTTCTCCACTGGCACTGTCTTTTACACCAGATAGGCTAGTTTATCCATTCAGATGTTGCTCTAAAAAGGTCTTTCTTCTTGTGGCTCCTCAGCTCCTCAAAGGAGGAATTTATGAACATTTCTGACAACAAGAGGAACAAGCAGGGTTCGTCTAGCACATGGAGACTGATAAGGAAGTATTTACACAGCTCTCCCTTTGGGAAGAAGAGCTCTCTCAGCAGTTCTCTATGATCACCTGGTAATACATGAGGTGCTTACCACTGAAATCAATAGACACAGTCACTCATCATTGGACGAACGGCCTCGTGTTGAAAACCCATGACAATTCAGACAATGTCGCTATTAATCAGACTGCTTGGCACAGGACAAGTCTGGTATCCATTGGCTTGTGAGACTACTATTACAAACAGACCTATGCTGAGAATAAAGTTTCATTTTCTTCACCAGCAGGCAGTCATCGACAACAGAGCTGAAATGGACCTTATGGACCTTGGCGAGGCCATGTAGTACGTTCCCCTAGCTCTCAGCAGGACGAGAATACCTTATAGACGGTTGCCTAATCCATCCTTTGAAACTCCTGATGACGGAGACCCTCCCCCAGAAATCTATTTTGCTGCATTTGCCTGTAAGAAAAAAAAATTCCCAACCTAAATCTCTCCTGTTGCAATTTAAGTCCATGCTTTATTGTTCTAAACATGGTAGAGAAGATGGATAGCTTACTCCTTTCCCACTTGCTTTTTTTTCCACACACACACAAAGGCTCTCCTATCTCCCCTCCATCTTTTCTCTGCATTAGACAGCACCAATTCTTTCAACATTAGATGTTTAATTACACGCAATTTTTTTTCTGTCCAGAAGATCATGGATTTGATGCTGAAGCCAGAGGGCTGTCTGAATGTGGGGAAGCAGGAAAGAAAGACATGTGACAAAACTATGTTAAGAGAAATAAGCCCATGTTGTCTCACTAGAGCTTTAGATCCTTCTTGATATAACCCATCCAAAAAACAAGAAGATAATGAGAAGCAATAAAAACAAATGAATCACAGAAAGACACAGGTTTCAAGGCTCAATGCTCCATACCTTAGCCTGAAGTCACTTAAAGAAGAATGGCCACAGGGATGAACCTCCATCACTACGAATCTCTTCCACTGGGAGCCATTTAACGCACTCCCTAATTTTCTGCAACAAAAGCTGCCACTTCACAGCTGAGCGTTATGCAACCCTAGGGCAGGAGGGGTTCCTGACTATTAAAAACTTTCTTTTTCCAGTGAATCATGGAGCAGAGAGTCCTCTGTCCTGCCCAAGGCGGTCATTTAAGGTCTTTCTCTTGGGCGGTTTGGAGTTCGCTGCTGAGTGCGCGGCCTGGGCCGTGGGGGCACTGCTTGCTGCTGCATCTGTGGCTGTGGCAGAGGCCTCTGCTGCACGCGTGCCTGCTTCAGGGGAGGGTTGGATGGTGGCTGGGGGAGCTCCCGGACCATCATTTCGGTGTCCACCTGGCGAATTTGCATCATTCTCTCCTCATCTGCAATGACAGAAGGCCCAAGCAATCAGGCACAGACTCAAGTCTGACCAGAAGATAGCACTGTTACTTATGGTGAGCAACTGGGGAAAAGTGATTGGCCCAAGCAAGAAAAAGTCAAATGCTGGTCTTGCCTGGAAGCCACTGTCAGTCTTAGGTAGCCTTGCTACTCCACTGGAGCAACCAAAGTCAGCATTGCCCACTCCCATCAGCCAAACCCAAAAGCTTTTTGGCTCCCTAGCTGAGGTCAAGGCACATGGAGGCGTTTGGGGCAGCTCTGCCCTCTCCATTCTGGGGGGCTTGGCTCTGCTGAGAAGGTCCCATCAGTGACCAGCAGAGATCCCCAACTTGAGCTGCTCTCTTGTCTGTTGGAAATGCCTCACCAAAGGGAAAGTGAGATGCACCCACAAGGAGCGACATGAGCAACATAAAAGCACCGTGCCCTGCCACTATCCATGCTGTGATGGCCCTGAACATTTCCAGGTGCCTGGAAACCTGAGTTCCTATGTTTTGCCAGCATTAATTTCCCCTCATACAGAAGAAGTAAGTTCATGCCAGCTGATTTTTGACTGCTGACTCAGCATTTCTGAAATGTCAGTCATCTTAGTTTAGAGACTGAGGAATTTACTGCTTGGGGCACTGAAATGACCTTAAACACACACTGAACTGTTTCAGGCAAGCTAGTCACTCTCTTATCTTCTCATTTTCCCACACTTCTGTGTTTCTTGTGTCTTACTGAAGCCAGACCCCAGAATTATGAATATGCCATCCCTGCACAGTTATCTCAGTCAAACAAGAACAACTGTAATGTTAAATAACACGCAGATAACAATGTTTACACTGGTATTGTGTTCACAAGCTATGCCAAGCTTTCTGAGATCGTATCCTTTTGGTGCACTCTGGTGAGCTCTCCTCAAGAGAGACGAGACAGGCAAAGTACTTGTCTATTCTTCCTAGTCATAGCTTATGGGGGAAGCAAGAGGGTCCAGAGAATGACCTGCGCACAGACAGAGCAAGATTATACTTTCACTCAGCCAGGGGACAGGTTGTGCTCACCCTAGCTGCCGCCCTGACCAAGGCACCTTTGAGATATCAGCTAGAGTCTCTTTCAGACTTTACCCTCTTTATCTTGACAACACTGTTGGGATGTGAAAAAGAGCTTTTGACTCCGTTTTCTAGCTTGGCGACAGACTCATAGAGAGAACAACTGTTATTTAAGACCACACAGGAAGTTTGGCACGGTGCAGGGGTGGGAGGATGCGAAAACAAGCCTTTAATGCCAAGCTGCCTCCCCTGGCTGCAGGACAACCTCCCTCTTGTTTTAGCCTCTTCTTCCAGGTGGGCCGGTCAGCTCATCTCAAATCACAGCTGAGCATCCTCTGATTTAAGTTTGTCTGTCCACCCAAACTAGGGGCAACGTCTGGGTTATAATTCAAGCTACCCTCTCCATCAAGAAAAGGCCATACTGAGAGAAGGCTTTGACCAAGTATTTTCCATGGTCTCAAAGAGGCCTGAATTTCAGACAACAGATGAAGGCTCTGCCCATTCTGAAAGCTTGGTCTCTTTAAAGTGCTCCATGTTGGACTTCCCGTGTTGATGGGCCTCCAGCAACTTTGTTTTTTAGAGAGGACAGGCCGTATGAGATGTCTGAGGAAACTCGAGGAAAAATTGAGCCTTTTTTGCCCCTTCCCACTACTTAACATGTTTCCAAATGTGACTAGTGATTTCAGGGGCCTTAATTTTACACTACGTAAACTTAATGAGAAAAATCTGCTGACGGGATACCTAATCTTAGATTTAGCCCTGGGGATGTTCATGACAGGTGGTCAGGGCCAACCTTTGGAGGAACTATTCTTCCCTCATGCATAAATGAAAGGGCTCAAAAGCAAAAAGCCTTTTGTTCAAAGGGGAGGTCAGAAACCAAGACCAACAACAGCAGCTGATCTGCTGGGATTTGCCATGTGCCAAACAAAGCTCTCGCTCATGCTGGGGCAGACAGTATGCTCCTGCCCACAGGCATACTATCAGTGGAAAGCTCTAAGATTTTAGGTGGCTGGAGAACAACATAAAGCCTTTAGAGACTTACCATCTTCTTCAAGCCTTTCTGCTCTCTTCTTCCTAATACAGTAAATAAGCAAAGCCATGAAGACTGCAAAGAAGATTAGGCCTCCTGCTATGCTTAAGATGAGATAAAGGTCCAGCTGGCCTAGTTAAGAGAGTGAAAGAGGATGTTAGACAGGGAAAAATCACTGCAAGACTAAGCCTATGATTCAGGCCTGATCTTCTAAGAGAATATATCTATGATGACATGAATGTATTTTTGTTAAGTAATGTTTTTTGTACCAAAATAGTGAGAACACTTCTGTAAAGAAATAAATCAGATTCAATATGGCCACCTGATGCACTGGTATCAAGGCCTGAGGAAACTTGAGAGGCAAAAATGTCAGATAATTGGCCAATGGACACAGAAAGCTCGTGGCACTGTTTAGACTGGAAACCAGGAGGCCAGACTCCAGGAGTTAAAGTCATCTGACCTGCTGCAGAGGTCTACCTCTGAGTTAGTCATGCAGACTTGCACAACTTCTACAGCAGACAATTTCATGGTGTGACTCATCCCAAAATCAGATGAATAGCTACCTAGAACTCTGTATCTTTCCCCATTGACTATAAAGGCAGTGCGGCTGAGAGAACCCACCTTTTGCCCTTTCTCCATACACGGCAGAAAATTACTGGCCCTTACACCCTCACTATGGAGAATTTGATTTCTCCCGGCTGGATTCAAGTTCTGCAGAAAATTGAAACTAGACCACTCATGTGTGGCAGCACATCTTATTTAAATCACCCCAAATACCCTCTCCCTGCTAGCAATGGACAAACACAAAGACATTTTCATGAAACAGCACAAAAAGTTCTTGATGTGTCTCTGAACCGTTAATAAGGACAATGAGCATCCACATAGTGCTCAGCATCAACAGAAATAAACTTTTTCTAAGTACTTCCTACTGAGCTGGAAACACTAAGAACAGCTTGCCTCATAGCATTTTGGCACTTCCTCTTCAATTTTTGGTTGCATGCAAATTTAAAATAGCAAAGAAGGACAAAACATAACCAAATATCCCACAGACTCAAAATAAGAGTTCAGTTTGCTTGGTGAGCAAAGATTTACGTAAGCATTCTTTATTTTTGGCCAGATAAGGCTTGCTGGACTCTAGCCTTCCTATGACACGTCTCCTGTGGGTTGTCCTGCCAGCATTTGGTGTTTGTGCTTGAGCATGGGCACTGTGGAGCAACAAAAGAGCTGAACCCAACAGAAGTGCACCTCTCTTTGCTCCTTGGCAGACAGAGCTTGAAAGGAGGATACAGCACTGGTATCACCCTTAATATTCACTGAGCAAGCACATGGACGGCAAGAGTCACGACACCAAAGTTGTTATGGCTACACTACGAGGGCCAACATCTGCCAGGGCTTCCCTTAGAGTGAATGCAGAGAAGTAAGGCCCCCTCAGTGATCTGACTCTTCTCACTTATTTTAGCTACTAGTGCTGAACTGAGATGTATTTTGCCCTGTGAGACTCGGCTCAGGAAGAGCTGATGATGGTCTGGAGCAATGCTCATGCCCCAGAGCAGACAGACTTTGTAACTCTGGAAACAGTGCTCATACCAGTTATCCCAAAGGCTTCAGTTCTCCCCAGGTGCTATGATACTCATCTACTCCAGTCCTCAAAGCACTCTGAGACTCTCAGATAAAAGTTACTTTACTGATTTTCCATCATTATTTTTTCCTAACTGGCTTCTGAAGCAGGTAGACTTGCTTCTGTAAGATGTTCAAGGAGGGCAGCAGGGTGAGAAGGAGGTTTGACTGAAACCTGAGGGATCTTTAATCTACCGTAGAGCTGGGTAATGTCCTGTCCCCACACAAAAACGTCTGTGAGGTTTTTAGCTTGAGTAGAAAGGGTAGTGTTATGTGGTTTCAGTGTTTTCTCACGGTTTAACACATGCTGTATTTGTACCTTGAAGACCAATGTGGCAAACATTTTACTTCATTATTAATAATTCAAGAAAAAACACTCTCTCCCACCCAACTCACCCTCTTAAAAAAAAAAAAAGGCAAGCAGGAGAGCTGGCCACTCCTTCTCAAGCGTGACCGGTTAAATCGAAATATCCAACTTATGGATCATGCCTGCCTGCCCAGCAATGCAGGCAGCAGGCAGACCCAAGCTTGCCCTCCTCATGCCCAGGGCTGCCCAGGCACAAGCCAGCTTCAGCCTGCATGGCCTTATTAGAGCAACGTGTCTGGGCTAATTTGCCCTGCCTTAAACGAACCTAATCCAGTGGCATGCTTTTATGCCTGGCCCCAAAGTCCATGCCACATCCCACTCCCCCTCACCCCAGCCCTTTTCCAACACTAGCACCGCTGTGGCTGTGCAGCCCACCCAGGCAGGCAGCTCGTGCATTGGAAAACAACACTTTGTCTCTGTTAGGTGTCGGGGGATCCTTCAGGAGGCCAGGGCTGCAAGGGAGAGCAGGGACCACCCCATGCCTCGGCTGTTTGCCCTTCGGTCAGCAGCAGCAGACCTTGGCATCATTTATCCCTGGCCTGGACAAGCAGGGTAATCCAAGCAGGTTATTTTTCCATCTGTGAAAGCACTCACCCACACCCACAGGTGTGGTAGTTGCCCACCACCTTTGCAGGTATTAATGTGAAGAGGAGAAAAATAAAACCATGTGCAACTGATTTTCCCGCCATAAGGATGTAAATCAAGAGCAAATCCCCTGATACCAATGACATGGTTTCATACCCATTGAAGACGATCCCAAGCCATGTTTTGCAAAAATGAGCTGTTAATTTATGTCCTGGTAACTTCCCCACTCAGGTAGTTTTATTCTGCCTTACTGAAGCCATTGCTTTGGCTTTTGTCCTTTGGGACATACTGCTGGTTTTAAAGGAATAAAGAACGATAAAAAAGAGGGGAAAGTTCTTTCTGCCTCTTGCAAACTTCTGTGTGCCATTAACAGACTCTTGCATGCCTACCTCCCCGTTTCTCCTTTATTTCATTGCTTTACCACTACTGATGGGCGACGCCATTTGAGTCTGCCAGGATACCTCTTGGTCAGTAGTGATGGAGCACAGGGTGAACCCAATGGGGTGAGCAAGAATCTCTCTCTCGTTCCCTAACACCCCCGACCAGCCTGATCTCTCTGTCAGGCTGTGGTTTCCCCTCAGAGACTTCCTCCCCAGGTGGAAGCAGCATTGCAGCGTGCCTGGGGCCTCCCTGCCACCCACGGGGCTCTTACCCCGAGCCAAACCTCCCCCTGTTCCAGCAACTCCCAGGCCCCACTGACCAAGGGTCCCCGCTGGCAGTGGCACTCTGCCACCAGAAGGGACACGCCATCAGCCACAGGGACAAGGGGGAGCGCAGCCTGCTTTGCATCCCTCCGCCCCTGCCCTGGCCTCCGCGCCGCTGGGTTGGAGATACCGTAAGGGTAGTGGCGGGACAGGCGGCAGCCCAGTGGGGAGGGCAAAGGTGCAATGAGGCTGGGAAATGCCAAGCAGAGTGCTTCTGGCATCCAGAACAATCCTACAAGCACGTGCAACTACATCTGGCTTCGTGGGTCAGTGTTAGGACATTCTGCCAAAAAAAGATTTTTTACCTGAACACTTGATTTTCTTCTCAGTTGATTTTTCACTGGCTTGGTTCTTCACAACACATTTGAATGGCCCAGAGTAATGTGTATGAAATTCCACCTTTGTCGCGTTCTTTTGGATTTTTTTGGTTTTATCTCGCGTCACTTCTATCATAAATGTATGGTCATCAGTCTTCTGCTTCACTTCACATGTCACCAATATAGATCTGTTAACACAGTAAATGCTGAGGTTTGGCTGAGGGACGGGTTCTGAAAAAGAAAAGGAGGACAGGCGTATCTGAGAGGTTTCTCCTTTTGAAAAGCTCCATTAGTAAGTAGAACAGAGAATTAGCCACCAATAAGCAGTGAAAAAGTAACAGCAGCTAATGAAGCCAGAGGAGAACAAAGAGCAAATCTGACCTTCACTGAGGAGGTAACATAGCAGTAATAAAGAAAACACAGTGTTGGGCCTAACGTGCTTCTGATCCCCTCCTTTCTCTCCCTCTGTTCCCTTTTCACTGCTCTGTTGGGTGTTTTTTCCTCAAGAAAGATGTGATTGTTTATGTCAGCAAGAGCAGCAGCACTCTACTTCTCCAGGACCCGTCTTCAGTTCAGCATTATGTCAATTTACAACCTGAGTTTCATCCCTAATGTGGCTTCTAAATAGAAGTATCTGTAGTTCACATCAGAAGGGCCTTTACACTCCAGGTAGTTAACCATATAAAGTGCAACCTGAAGATCAGCTGCTGTTATACCTTCCTTCAGTACTTTCGGGGCGAAGCAGGGAGAGTGTTGCAAGGGGTGAGGAGCCGTGTGCATCTGCGAGGCCGTTCGCTCTGCATGTCACCGGGATCGCTGCTACCGTGCCATCCGAGTGACTGGTGAGGGTGCGAGGGCTGCCCGCTTAGCCAGCTCCAACCCCACAGCAAACATGCCTCTGATGGCAGCAGCCAGGCAGGGCTTCACATCAGCTGGTCTGGTATTTCTAGAGGTACTCAGGGGGACGCAGCTGCGAGCAGGCAGGAGAGAGATAAGGCGGCATTCGCTCTCTTCCCAAGAGACAGAGAGAGATTGTCGTGCAAAGCACAGCACGGAGCAAGTGGAGGAAGCAAGGCGAAGCCTATTTTGTGGCGTATAACAGAACCATCCCTCTCCATGCCCTTTGGCATGAGCGCGCGTGCCATGGGCATGCCATCTAGACTTCAAAACAGAGCGGGCTGTGTAAATGTGCGAGTAAGCACGGCTCAGGTAGGCATACGCCCCACTGCAGCGCTCTGCTCGGCCTTACCGAGATCTGGAAGCAGGCCGAGAGTGTTTCAGCAAAGCAGAGCTGCACCAAAACGGCTGGGCTACAGTCAGGCTTGGCCTGGCTCGCAGCCAGCCAGGTGAGGGTAGGGGAGGAAGTTGTGTTTTCAGGGGGAGGCGGCAAACTGGGGAGACTCAGCCCTCTGCCACTCTGCTTCCAGTGTTTTGATGAAAATGAAGCCAGCTCTTATTTGCCATGCCCTTCAGGTAGATGGACACGCAGCTACTTATGATGCTTAATGTATCACCAAAGGCACTCAACTAGCATGACCACCACAGCATGAAAACCCATCAGAACAGAACAAAGTAGAAAACACAAAACAAAACAAAACCCTCTTAGGTCTCAATGACACTATGAAAGAGAGAACTGATTTACATTTTCTTTCTAAGTCTTGCACACGCCTAGCTACATTTCAGTTGCAGATTCTCTGTCACTGCTGAGGCTGCACAAAACCGAAAAGCTTGCAGCACTTTCCTCAACCAGGGTCAACTGGCAGGAACATCAGATGGAAAAAAAATACTTTCTGTCTTTTACACCAGGTAAATAACAGCGTCCCAGGGCATTGCTAGGTATAGGCAGCGTAAGCTATTGGGGAACATGCATTTTAAAGCCAGGAAGGGCTGTTTGAAGCAAATAAGTCTGGGTTCACACTGTGATGTCTGCAACCTCCTTTTTTTCATTAAACCTGCTCCTCTTCTGCAAGCTATAGCATACCTTTTAGGGGAACCTGCCAACATGAAACACTGTGTATGAGAGTCCAGGTCCTAGTGGTGGAGTTGTGTGATAATGTCATCAGCTAAATTATTATTTTTTGAAGAACAACTATTTTCCCAGCTGTAATAATAAAGTATAATTTGGCTGAGAGATGACCCTAGCACCTCAAACCTGCTAAAGGGTTTTACTTCCAAAACTACATATCGGAGGTAGAGGAGTCTCCCCACTGCAGAGCAGATGAACAGTTCCATCATGCAGCTAGGATGCAACCTTTTGCCTTAACGTGGCATTGAACCCAGAACACTCACAAGAGTCAAGTGTGAGTTAAGTACAATCAGGCCCCCAAGGGCTTCCTGAATCTGTAGATAGCTTGTAACAACAGTTCCCAGCGTGAGAAACCCTCGCTTCTCAATAGCTGGTTAGCTATGGGGTTTCCCACTGCATAGAAACGGTGCTAGAACCCTTCCAGCTGCCTTTGCTGCTGCTTCATCAAAGCATTGTTTCAGTGGTGCCAGCTGGTGCCCACAGACTCAAGTGTTGTTTGGCAGAGATGTGCATGTGGGCTGAGGAAGATCAGGGCAAAACCAGCCTCTGGCTGGAAAAAAAAACATCCTGCACTATGGCTTAGCAGTCTGGAGAGGCGGTAGCAGCCATAAAGCGACAGAATAGCTAACCCCATCTTTCCTGCATGTCCCAAAAGCTTTGAGCTGCTGCTTCTCCAGTCTCTGAGACAAGGTACAGCACAGGAATGCTGCCTCGGTAGGCTGAGGCTGCCTTCATGCTTTGAATCCGTGCAGCTGAATACTCTGGGCATGTGATCAAGTCTGCTTTAAACAGCATAATCTGCATTTTTTTGTATTATGCTATCTAAGGATGGGATGCAAGAGTCTCCTCCCCCTGCACCTACAACTCCTTGCCTTTTATGGTGTATCTCGAGGTGGGGGTGGAGGTGATTCCTGGATATTTTGCATGGTAGAGAAAAATCTATGAGTGCAATCCCATTGCCTCAATACAGGCATCTAGTGCCATCCGAGCTCCGAGACCTCCTCATGGGGCTGGCAGATATAACACAAAGCCTTCTGGATCAGCAGCTGCAGGTCAAAAAGGCGTTAACTCAGTACCAACAAAACAGCACCAGAAGCCCACGTTGAGGCAAGCACACAGTGCAGCAGCAGCAGCTGCTGCCACATCTCACACAGGTTGTGCAAGATGTTGCTGGAAGCAATGCAGCCCTGTTCACGCGGTGTTGCCCTGGCTCCGGAGTCAGCACCCCGAGCAGTCCCGGCACTGCCTGCCATGCTGCAGCATGGCCGTACCCACACCGCCGCTAAGCTCATGGCTGTTTGCTTGGGCACATGCAGAAATCTGGTGGCTGACAAAGAGAGGAGCCAGGGAGAAAAGGGGGACCAGACAGAATCAAGAGCAACGAGAGAAGGGAAGAAAAGAGGCAGATTGCTGTTAGCAGAGGATTAAGGTGGCACATCTCACCCCTAAGAAGTTTCCCCTAAAATAGGAAAGGGGGGGGGGGTGAGTAGCAAAGGCTGTATGAGACAGCGCGAACACCAAGACTTACTCAGCTGTGGCTGAGTGTGGTATGAGAAGAGCAAAAACTCACCCTGAACAACGAGCATTGTGTCCTCTTCTGCCTTAAACTTTCCATCCTTTCCATAAACAAGGACTCCGTACTTTCCACTATCATTTTTCACCAGCTGCTCAATTTGCAGAGTCCCATTCAGGAGTATCTTACACCTGCACTGGCCCTTGTTCACGTAATACTTGGTTTTCATATCTTTTATCTGAAGTAACTTTTTCTCATCTCTCATCCATGTTACTTCGTGTACGGTCCCAGCAGCAGGGACATGAAGAAGAGCAGAGTCGTTCACTGCCCTGTAAATCCATTTGGTGACAGCACCTTTAAAGGGAAGCACAACCGGTCCTGTCAGTGCATCTTTACCAGCCCCAGCAGTGGTGACCCAAAATGTTGTATTTTCTTCTCTGAGCTCCCTAAGCTTCTCTTCGCTCCTGTGGCTGTTTCCACCTCATGCTCCAAAGCCTCTCTTGACCCTTAAGTAGTTAAACATCAGCACTCAATTTAATTCTGAGACACTAGAAAGTTAAGGGCCTGATTTTCAGAAGTTGGCTTTATGTTCTGGCTGACTTACTTATTTGTACAGAGTTTGGATGCCTTGATTCATGGCTGTCCAGAAACTTAACTCTGAACTTAATCCTTTCTGAAAATCAGGCCTCTTCAGTGTATTTTTTGCACTTGACACTGCTGACAGAGTGCTCATCACTTCAAATATTACTGTGGGTAGCAAGAATATGAACCAGTCTTGGCCCTGGATAGAAGGAGCAGTAATAGTAGTGACAGCAGTAACAATAATAGCAGCCTCAAAAATTTGCCTGTGTCAAGCTGTAAGTGAGTGTGAGACATCGCACCGGATGAAGACCAGCACTGGCAGCTCCCCATGCCCGCTTCTTGCCAATCCCTAGCACGCCGCCCCTCCGGAGCATTCACAGTTGGTATCTCTAACACAGGATCACGGAGAGGAAAGTTAAGGGGGGGGAAGAAACAAACAGCTAACCGTAGCCTTTGAACCAATCGGGCGTTGGTGATATTAGGAAATAAGCAAAGGCCAAAAAAAGCCATCTTTTTTTCTTTGCAGATCTCATTTGATCATAAATCCCTTCCGCAAAATAGCTACGGGTAACCTACTTCACAAAGGCGCTGCCAGGACAGGGTAGCACTTACTGTGCGACTTTTGAAGGTGATAGCATCAAGAAAACCAAGGCTGCTAAACATTAATCATATGATTAGCAACAGAGATCACACACTCTTCACACTGCAGCTGGGCCTCACCCCCATCTATCCCCAGCACCGCTTCATGGCCTTGGCAAGGCGCGCACACCTCTGCGGTGAGCGTAAAGAGCCCTCTGGGGCTTCTGCATGCACATTTTGTCTGGAGGTCACTTCAAATAAAGCACTGCCTTCCCCCATGATAGCAGGTGGAAAATTTGCAGAAAGGGAGGGAAGAGTGCTTACAAGCGCCAGATTAAATATGCTCTTTAATAACTGAATATTCACTTGAAATCAGAACTTATTTATTTCATTCATCATTTTCTACATTACTTCCTCTTCAATTTATAGGAGAAAGCTGGTAGGTATGATGGGATTTCACTTCACATTATCAGATAGAGCTGATTCTGCTCTAATTGTATTTATTTCAAGCACTTCTTCACAGAGAGAAAAAATGTTTATACATTTTTTTATTACAATCCTTTATTACAGAATATAATCCTTTATTCATTGTGTCTAGGACAATGATAAAATATATCACAAAGGGGAAACTACAATCCAGTTCCTACCTCATGAAACCATCAATATTAGAGATAATCAAGGAATTAAAATATTGTGCCTCTGCAGCAAGAAAATTACACTGAAGTGTTCCCAGCAATTCGCCCACCAGTCTAAGGAGAGGTTATTATTTCACTATCACATTTCTTACAAAGTATTTGATGTGTCTAATGAACTATTCTGAATTCAAACTATCAATCAATCCGGGAAGCGGCAATCCTCCACACAGATGACACTCCAGATTATATCCAAATATTTGAATTCTGGTAGTTGTTTCTGCTCAGAGTCACCCACAGGTATTTAGAGCTAGTAGAAGGATTTCTTTGTATAATGCATACAACCATTTATTCCTTCATTTGGAAGTCAACAAAAAAAATCTAACTTTTCAGAGAAAATTCAGTGGCATCTCCATGGACTTATCATCTAGCCACATCTCTGTCTGACTGTTTAACGACTCTCCGTAGTCTCGCTGACAGAAAACTGAAGACCCCATACACAATTCTAAAAATCCGTCCAGCTAATGAAACAGCATTTCTGCTAATGCCAACTGAAATGCTCTTCAATGGGCAGAAAGATCAGAACCAGTAGCATGGAGCTCACTTGCAATCACAAGAAAAATCAGATCGTTCACAGGCACAGAGTTAAAAGGAAAGGCTCCATTAGTGACTTCATAAAAGTAAGGAAGTCTTCTGTTTTAAGGTTTTGTATATATTTGAAACAAGTTGTTCTATTCACATGAATAATCTTTGTTTTGCTAGGTAGGATGTTTTATATATCAACTACAAAAATAAATTCCTTATTTATCTATTCGTTTTGTTCTGGAGGAGAAAAAAAGCATTAAAAAGCCATACATATGATCTACAGTTGAATGAACGGAAATAAAACCTATGAGCAATTGTATTATCTCCATTTTTTATAACCTTCTCCAGTCTGTGAGTTAAGACCTTCATTAAGTTTTTAGATTAATATTTTAAAAAGTAATGAGTGCAATAATACACAAAATATACAACAAATATGTATTTTGTTACTGTTTTTCACAGCCTAGACTCCTTCACCTCCACTTACAACTGCTGGAATAGATCTCTGCTTCTGTTAATATTTATGGAGGAATGCAGTTTGCACTTTCAACAGATTTGCTCCTCTTTGATAAGAAAAGAAAATTACATGAGATAATGGCTCTACACAATGCACCGTGAACTGGATCTCAAATGTACTACAAGCTACCTTGAGGGCAGAAAGAAAACAGCATGCTGACATTTCTCGTTATACATGTGTCAAATTAAGGCTCATTAACTTAAAACCTGAACTGTTTACTGATTATTATTATAATTGGAATAGGAAAACTCTGGTCCTGCTCTCCCCTTGGCTGAAAGCTAAATCAAATAATAATAGCACTGACCCAAAGGTCTCCAGACACTCTACCCACTGGGGAAGTGGAGCCAGTTTGTTATCAGGAACATTCCACCAAATTTTATATGCTTTAAAATGCAATGTTAACAAAGCTAGGCAGAAAAAGCAAAAAAATGATAACATGGACTCACATTTTACACTGGGAAATAAAAGCAGCAAGCACTTGACTAGGAAAATCCTCTTAAGGTTCATTTTCAGGGTCAAAAACTCCAGTGTCTCCTCGTCTGATGATAGCTGCCGGCAGGTGAAAAAATGCTGTGTCGCACGGAGATGACCGTGGGATGTGCCCACACAGCCCTCATGCCCCCTCCCCTCCTCCCATCGCTCATCTGAGCACTACTCCGTTCTGGCTTCTGCACAGCTGCACTGACAGAAATACTTCTTGCTCTGCTAACTCCTCAAGGAGGGGTGTCAGCTGGCAAGCAGGAAAACACAAGAAGGCACCAAAATCTGCCAGCACAGCTTGAGGCCCCACGGGCGACCTCATCTCCTACAGCCATCCTATGAATCACAGAATGGCCAAGGTTGGAAGGGACCTCCGGAGATCATCTAGTCCAACCCCCCTGCTCAAGCAGGGTCAGTCTAAAGCACATTGCCCAGGATCACGTCCAGGCGGCTTTTGAATATCTCCAGCGAAGGAGACTCCACCGCCTCTCTGGGCAACCTGGTCCAGGGCTCAGTCGCCCTCACAGGAAAGAAGTTTTTCCTCATGTTCAGATGAAACACAGGAGCTTCCTGTGTTTCAGTTTATCCTCATTGCCTCTCGTCCTATCGCTGGGCACCACTGTGAAGAGTCTGGGCCCCATCCTCTTGACACTCTCCCTTCAGAGGCTTATACACATCAATCAGATTTCCCCCCCTCCCCCCCCCAGCCTTCTCTTCTCCAGGCCGAACAGGCCCAGCACCCTCAGCCTTTCCTCGCAGGAGAGATGCTCCAGTCCCTCAGTCATCCTAGTAGCTCTTTGCTGGGCTCGCTCCAGGAGCTCCATGTCTCTCTTGTACTGGGGAGCCCAGCACTCCAGGGGAGGCCTCACCAGGGCTGAGTAGAGGGGCAGGATCACCTCCCTCCACCTGCTGGCAATGCTCTTCCTAAGGCAACCCGGGAGACCATCAGCCTTCTTGGCCACTAGGGCACATTGCTGCCTCATGGTCCGCTTGCTGTCCGCCAGGACTCCCAGGTCCTTCTCGGCAGAGCCCCTTTCCAGCAGGTCAGCCCCCAGCCTGTCCTGGGGCACGAGGTTAGTCCTCCCCAGGTGCAGGACCCCGCACTTGCCTTTGTTGAACTCCAGGAGGTTCCTCTCCGCCCGTCTCTCCAGCCTGTCCAGGTCCCTCGGAATGGCAGCACAGCCCTCTGGGGTACCGGCCACGCCTCCCAGCTTTGTAACATCAGCAAGCTTGCTGAGGGCGCACTCTGTGCCTTCCTCCAGGTCACTGATGAATACGTTGAACTCAAGACTGGAGCCAGTACTGACCCCAGGGGACACCACTAGTTACTGGCCTCCAACTAGACTCTGCGCCACAGATCACAACCCCCTGAGTCCTGCCATTCAGCCAGTTCTCGATCCACCTCACTGTCTGCTCATCCAGCCTGCGCTTCTTGAGCTTGCCTAGGAGGGTGTGATGGGAGACAGTGTCCAAAGCCTTGCTGAAGTCCAGGTAGACAACATCCGCTGCCCTGCCCTCATCTACCCAGCCAGTCATTCCATCCTAGAAGGCTATCATCAGATTGGTCAAGCATGATTTCCCTTTGGTGAATCCGTGCTGACTACTCCTGCGGTCACCTTCTTGTCCTTCACATGCTTAGAGATGGCATCCAGGATGAGCTGTTTCCTCTCCAGTGATGGAGGTGAGGCTGACTAGCCTGTAGTTCCCTGGGTCCTCCTTCTTGCCCTTTTTGAAGACGGGAGTGACATTTGTTTTCTTCCAGTCCTCAGGCACCTCTGCTGTTCTCCGTGTCCTTTCAAAGATGATTGAAGGCATCACACACAGAAAGGAGATGTGCCTCCTGTGGGAACCATCACATCAGTTTCTTCACAGTGACCTCCCAAGCGCGAGAGACTGGCCGGTGCTGCATATGCATCCTCACAGGGTGGCTGAGTGAGCTGCCAAGGGTAGGTGAGCTTGAGAGAGGATGGTAACACAGCCTTGGTCTAGCCAAAAATCTGCCCCAAAGCTGATGTTTGAAAGATAGTGAGGAAGGAAGCTGGGAGGAGGGGTAGCTGTTAGGCCCAGGAATAGAGAGAAGCTGATATAATCCTCACTCTCGTTCCTAATAGGAAACAGATAGCGGTGGTGAGGATTTCGTGTCAGATCCTCTCTGGCATGATGCCTTTGCAACAGCAGCCAGTAAAATCTTCCAGCCAGATACAGGCAAAGAAAGAAGAAAACAGAAATGCTGCAGCACACAAAACGTAGAACATTAAGTAACTCTTTCCCTCTAATTCCTGTCGTTCTCCCTGAAGTAATAGTAAGGTCCTACAAGACCCCCTCCCCCAGAGCCTGTGCAGGGCAGTCCTGCTCACTGGATACCGCCTGCCTTCAGCTGCAGGGGCTTGGGACAGAAATTGGGATTGGTATGAATGAAATACAACGGGAGAGGTGTGTGTGTGTGTGTGTGTGTGTGTGCACGCGCAAGTGTGTGTGTAAGAGAGGGAGAGGGGTAAAGCTCCAGAAAAAACAGCAGAACAAGGATTAAAAGGATGGCCTGTATTGATAATGAAGGCCACCATTTCCAGTTCAAGTTTCTGCCATGCCCAGATGCCTGCACTCTGATGAAATCACAGCTCAGACAACTCAGATTGGAAGACCCAGTGCTCCAGCAACCCCATTACAGCACACTGACCATGCCATCCCTTTTCCTGTTAGAGTAATAAGTAGTTAATAGCAAGAAACCATTCCTAAAGGATATAAAAGGTCTATTCAAAAATGGGTTTGTTGTCACCAGTCAAGAGGAACCCAAGAGACATGGTGAGGGTTCAATAGCCGTTGTCCCTCGTCTTCTACGCATCACACAAATCACACCAGGCCTTGATGCTTCTGAGTACAAAGGTCTGACTGTGCAAAAATCTTGCTTCGCACTATTACATAATAAAATCACCTTCCCCTCCCAGATCTCAGAGTTCTGTTACACTGATTTCCTTTGCTACAGGACTACATGTCACAGTTGCTAGGTTGTACCATTGGGCACAGTAAAAAAGCTGGGCCAGCAGACTGCCACACTGCCCTCCTGCCAGGGCATGGTGGGGAATCCATGCTGCCTTAGAAAGGATCCCCCTTTTCCAACCAGGGTCAGAAACCTCCTGCAGCACCAGAACCCACTGGACCAGGAGAAAGCAGTCAGCTTTCTCACCTCAAGCTCGCTGCCAGAGAGGAAGTGGCAAAACAGCAGTATCCTCACAGCTTAACTCTCCCCTCACATCATCATGCTGTGGTCCTGGCCCAGCACAGCCATGTCGTAATTTGAGGAGAGGGTATTACTGTGGTATTGCCCTCTACAAAGGCTAGCCAGAAGGTTTAGAAACAGTGAATGAGAAAATAGAGATGGGCCTTTGGTCCCAGTTTTATAAGGAGGCAAGGATTTTCTGGAAGCTACTAGGAGAGAGGCACTGAAGCCCCTGCACTGATGTCTCTGGTTCTCTGGGAAAAGCGCTGAGGGAAGGCATTATCAAGCGAGTGTCAGAGGGCTAGCAGGTATCTCTGGAAAGCACAGCAGCTTTGGATTACTACAGAGGAGGAGCTCTGGAGGATAGCGTGTACCTCCAGTGAGGTGGTCTGGGACATGTGTTCCCAAAACAGCTACGGGGGAGAGCACTGGCAGAGCAGCCGCAGCAACTCAGCTCCCCAGCCAACTGGCAGCACCGTCCAGGGAAGAGGACAAGTGCAGGGAGAGGTACTGCTCAGAAGCCACATGCTGCCACAGCCTACATACCACTACGCCAAGCAGGGCAAAGAGAGGTTTACCAGGCTCAGAGACCATCATGTCCTCGCGCTCTTCTGTTCACTGCAGACACCCTGTCTCCCCTTCTGCTCATTACAGAGGAAGTAACATTGCTGGGCTAAACACAAGCCCAACAGAAAATAAGGGCCCAGCTAGAAAAAGAAGCATCTCCTAGTACAATGTACCAGACTCATCTTTATTTAGGCTCAGTCTAAGGATACCTGGCCTCTGGTTAGTCCACTCTATTGCTAGAAATCTTGATCTTCTGACACACAGACACACAGGAAATCAGAGGACCAAATGCAACCATGACAAGAACCATGCCGTTAGGCGTTTCTCTGCAGCCACCACTAACTCTGTAGTATTGTTTCCACTGCAGAAGCCACAAAGTGCTGTAGTCATATGCATTTGCTTTTGTTTCTTCCTCTTTTACTCTTCTGTTCTTTGCAACGTGCTAACCGGTTTCCTCCCAGGGAGCATAACTATCATGCTTACATTTCCATGGAAAGGTGACAGAGTCCCACATCTCTGATGATGACATCTCAGGAGACAATAGTAGCTGTTTTTTTAAGTTTTCAATCTCTAGCGATGGGCTAACAAACATTCCTGCCTCAGGCTAGTAAAAGAGAGTGGTTTTAGACCTATTAGAAAGGAAAGAGTACAAATACCCTCAGCTTGGTATTCTCAGGAAACACAGCATGCAATAAGCCAATGTTATTTTGTAGCCCATCTGCTAATTTGCACCATCTCTGGGAAGAAGCTTAGGTCACATTAAAGGGCCTTTGCATGGGATTTAACACACCTTGCACTCACAACCTCCTGAGACCCTCACCACAGGAGATGGCAAGCATACTGCAAATTCATACCTGTACCTTTCTCACATAGACAGGTCTTTACTTAGAAAAATGAGAGAAGAGTGGATGCAAATCTTGACTGAAATGCCAGATGGGTAATACAATGTGGAAGAGGCGGTGGAGAAACGTTGGACCTGGCTAACCTTATTTTTAGAGGCTCTCCTAAGTTTGGAGATGAAGCACCCTAGCCTACAAGACTAACAGCTCAGCTCCACCTGGGATATGCTGGGTGGTAGGTTTCGGGAGGGCTGGTTTCCTACTCCCTTAGTGTAACTTCACAGGACAAGCAGAAGTGTGATCGCCAGCTGGGGCTGGGAAGAAGCAAGCAGAACCAGTCCTGGCAGGGGGAGCTGAAATGCCCAGGAACTGCTGACTTCCCCACATAGTTTCTCCCATTTGGCTGATGAATACCACGTATTTCCTCCCTCTTCACTTCTGACTTGCACAGAGCCAAGAAAGGATGAAGTCCAGCCTGAATGCAGGTGTGGAAACATGAAGATCTTGAAACAAGAGCTTTGGCCAAACCTTTGGCAGGGATGCTGACTTAGTGGCTTGAAGCCCAAAGCTTCAAGTCTGTTACACACCAACCGAGAGCAGTTTTGCATGTACGCAGTGGAAACCTTCCAAAAATAGCAGTATGCATTGTCAATGCTGAAACAGAGCTGTCTGCAGAAACTTTTTCCTCCTTCTCTAAAAAAAGGTACATGGAAGCTTTTAAAGAGAGACCCACACAGAATAATGTGTGCAGTAAACCAGCTGGTTTACTTGAAAAGAAACAGTTCCTCTATTATGTCCACAATATCACATCATTCATCTACGGTCCTTTCTCTGAATCATTTTCTTCCTTTCCACCTTTAAGCATGTGTCAAAAGCCAAACCTCACCGAATACAACCCAGCTCAAATCTGATCTGAAGCAATATAATTTCTGTAGAAAGAGCACTCTGACAGCCTATGGTTCACAACAATAACTTAAGGTAGAGCAAACGTAATCATCCCCATCAGACAATTATTTTTGCAGGTGGATTCAGTCTCACTTGTCTGACACTGATTTCCATCATCTGTAATGAAATGTATTAAGGATCTAACTTTCACTGTGTTATTCTAGTAATTGCAGTATCATTACTATTACTGCAAAACACGCTGCCGTTCAACCAACTTTGTTAGCATGGTGTATAGTCAATCTGTGTCTCACAGAACAGGCCAGATAGACAACAGAACAGTCTCTCCCAGCCTTATCAGCTATAAATGCATGAAAACCAATAAAATTATCATCACCACAGAGAGCATGGACCAACTACCCAAGAAAGGTATTCGTTTGTCCAGCTCCAGGGATGTGTCTGTTGCCTGGCTCAGATGATCTTGCTTCGTGCTATCGACAGCCACAACATTTTCTCTGTTGACAGCTTATGAGTTTGATGCGACAACGATGCTGCAGTTGCTGACAGGTCCGGTATGATACAGGCACGGTAATAAATGCCAAGGGCGACAGAAAAAAGGCTGTTCTTGGAAACGTATCCAGGAAAGACAACTTGTTACTATCAATTATGAAAGTAATACTTTGTGCATTGGCTCTGTGAAAACCTGACACTCTCCAGAAGTCATTAACTTTACAAATGCATGAATATCTGATGTCTTGTGCAATGTTTTATATAACTCCAGGGAGCTGTGAGGGATAGTCCAAAGTTGGCAGGTGAGAGGATGAGCAGTGAGCGACGTGGCTGAGCACAAACAACTGGGTGATACTTTAAGTACTAAAAGCATTTATTCTTTGGAGGGGCCCTGAACGGCCTTTACACACATCCCACGCGCAAAGGAAGGCCTTAACTTCAAATGCAAGTTACCAGCACAACTTGACTGACAAGCTGCAAAATATGCTAGTATAGTGATTTGCCCTGCCAGTGCAGCCTCTGGAATGCACGTATGCAGGCATAAAATATCCCTCCTCCAGGAAGGCCTTGGATAAGCCCCACTGAAGTGGCACTACAGGTTGCCCAGAGGTTGTGGAGTCTCCTTCGCTGGAGATACTCAAAGCCCACCTGGACCCAATCCTGTGCAATGTGCTCTAGATGACCCTGCTTGAGCAGGGGGGTTGGACTAGATGATCTCCAGAGGTCCCTTCCAATGTTGGCCATCCTGTGATCCTGTGACCCTGAAATTGCTCTCAGCTGCGACTAATTCCTTTATTAAATGATGGACCTCTGATAGCAGTTACGTGGCCCAGGACCTACACACAAGATTTGGCCCTTGCTGCCAGCAGACGAGGGGTTAAGCCTCTCCAAAAAAGTCTGTGCATAACCTGTCAGCAAGTCTTGCTGCCGCAAGCCAAAGCAACAGAGCATCCTAGTGTCGCCACATCCCTCACACAGATGCTCTTTGCACCACACACCTCTATGGCCACAAGGCCCAGCAGAGCATAGGAGCCCTTCTGCCGCTACATGTGGGTCCTGACATTGCGGCTTGGTTTGCCCACAAGTTTCCTGTGAACCTGAATTTGTCCTCCGCTGCCTGTTCCTACATGTGGCCATTTCAACACCTTGGCCCAACCTGTCATGGCAGGCTGTGAGGACAAAGTGCAGGATGAAATGGGATCAGAGACCTTTTCCCATGGCAGGATGGAGCGGCTGTGGCTAGCCAGGTGCCAGGACACCCTGCTCCCCGTTCTGGCAGCCCTGAGCAGGCACGGCTGGCACACCAGGGCTAGAGCCTGGCCTGGGCAGACCAGGCAGCACCCTCACTCTCACTTGGGTGACTCAGTGCCCCATCAGGGCTGGAAAGCAACAGCAGATCCAGGCAGGTGGCTCCTGGGGGTGCAGGACAGCAGGACAGGCTCACCCCCATCCACCTGTGCCTCTGGCTCTGCTGCAGACGAGTCACATTTTTATAGGAAATGCTGGGTAGCTGCAGTACAGAGTTATTCATGCAATAGAAAAGCGTGAGTCTTTGTACAACAGAGGAAAGTACAGGGGCAGAGCTGCCCATGTTTCTTATTGTTTACAGCCCACAACTCCTGTTGCTAGCCAGCAACAGCAATGGCTAAGATGTTGTGTCATTGCATTTCTGAGAATTTTTAAGATCTTAAAGGAGGCAGGCAGAGGAACTTCTGGGTAATGCATAAGAGCACTGAGGAAACGGAGCCAAGCTGTGGCTTTTCAGAGTGTTTCTATCAAGGCAAGACATCAGGCCTGCCTCCCTCTATTGTAGTCTTGTGAGTCAGAAGGAAACCAACATCTCACAGGTTAGTATGTCCTTTCCTGCCTGATTCAGAGCTGAGAGAAGCGCTGTTGCCTGCGCAGCTTTGGTAAATGTCATTCTTCATCCCCCTGTGGTAACCAGGCCTCAGTGCTCACTATACAGTCCCTGGGGGTCCAGCTCGACCAGAGCATGCAGCACCCCATCAGGTCTCTTACCACTTGGCAACACCAACATGCAGCATCAGCTGCCACTGTTTATTAGCTGGACTTATGATATGTCCAATATGATTATCCCAATGGCACAGATAGGAAAATAGAGGCAGAGGATGACTAAATGACTTGCTGAAGGTCAACCAGCAGGCCCAAAGAAGAATAGCTAAGTGAACCAGAGGCTGAGACCCAAACCAGTGTCCCCTGGTACCTGTGTACACAGCATCAGTTAAAAGCATCTTTCATCTAGATCATCTATTGCCACAACCAATGTGGCAGTCAGGTTCAGGACTGTGTCATCATTCTTTTTAGCCATCTGTATTTTCATTACAGAACAGATTTTTTGTTGTCTATGTTTCCCTTTTGTTCCCTGCATACAATACCTTGGGCTAGTCATTAAAAATTTGCTGAACCTCAGGGGCCACTTTGCAGAGCTGCAACTCTACAGTGCAACCTCAGCGGAAATTTATTGTAGCTGTTTTGTACCACATATGTAAGATGCACTGGGTTGGAACTATAGTTCTAGTAGTTATTTTTACTATGGAAGTTCCTTTAAGGTATGCAACTTCAGTGAATCAGCATAAACACAGATATCTATTTTCCTCTTTCACTGAGGCCGTTTAAATACTGCTTTTTTAAAGCATATCAAATTCATAGCAGTTTCAAACTGTACTCATCTCTCCAGCCAAGAAGGGCATCTCCATTTACAGCTGGTTCTCTAGAAAAAGCAATAAACAATCATTTGCCAAATAACAAAGTTTTAAACTCTCAACAACAGGTTAGGGAACAAAACTTACCGGGGAAAAAAAAACAACATCAAAAGAACCCTAAACCCTCGATAGCTGGGCAGGAATACGTAGAAAAGCAAACTCAACTTGCACAGCTGTCTTCACGGCCTCATATCACAGCAAGAGAAATCTTGACCCAGCCTATGCCTGGCAAGCAAAGGGAAATAGCATATTCTTACCTGTCTTCAATATACCTAAATCTGGCCAGAGTCCTGCCTTCCCACCACCCTTCCCCCATCCCATTTGGTAAAACTCATACCAGAAAGTGAGGTCAGAAGAAAATCCTGAAAGGTCTGGCTAGCATTAGAGAATACAGGAAAAAAATATATATAGTATTTCCCTTTTGCTACTATGGGAAGTTTTTCCTTTTTTCCCCTTCTCTGGCTCATCAAAACCATCACAATATAATCCCTGCAAGTGGCTTACAAAAAGGGTAGAGAGGGGTGAGCAAGAAAGGTCAGGTGCCCAAGGCAGCACATCACCACAGAGGCTTTTGATGAGGCTCAGGGGAGCTATAATCTGCCACCAAGAGAAAAGCGCCTGTCTGGGGAACGTTTGACATCAAATGTCAGAGAGAGGAGGAAATGGCAGTGGGTACTGTCTTCTGGAAAAAAGATATACCCCATGAGCTTACAGGATGATAGAAGACAGACCTTGCCCAAGATTTCAGCAGACGCCCACTCTTTGAGGGAGAAAAAACAAGAAAATAGTACAGCTGCCATTACTCACCATCACTTCTGCACCCTCAATAATTATCCCAGTGCCCTTTCTTCCTTCTGGACCCTCCATAGGCCATCCTCCTCCTCTTTCAGCCATGCCATGACTAATCCTGTGACGAGAGAGAAACCAGCAGCACAGGCCATCCCACCCAGCAGGTAACTCCAACTCCGGGCTTGGTGTGCCACGCAGGAAAAGTCTTCACCCACTGCAACTTCTGTAGTCAGTGCAACATTCCTTAAGACTGACTGTCAACCAGTTGACAACCCATTTACATACATCACTGCCGCTCAGGCAAATCTTCCTTGCTGTCCTGACTCCCATAACTTCAGGTTTGTCAGTTGTTTCACAGGAGAAATTCCTGACACTAACCAAACTGTGATGAAAACCTCTCTCTTAATAAACTCTTAATGCTCATTGTTTTAAGTCATATATCCCTTTACCAAAGTCACTGTTGCAATTCTTTTTGAATAGACCAAAATATTGTTGCATTATCTTGTTTTGTTTGAGGGTTTCTTACTACCTGACTCTTAGCATCAAAAGAACACCTTTCACTCCTTAGCCTTGAGAATATGTATTTTGCCTTCAAAGAGGAACTTAAGCCAAAGCTAGAACAATAACACTGGAAAAATAATATAGCTACTGAATAGTATTTCTTTATTCTATCTGCATATATAATACATGAGCAGATCATTCTCTTGAATATACTGTATTTGTAATTCTAAATGATTTGCTGAAAATTGCCTCTGAGTAATTTTTGGTCTGTAACCCATCTAGCTTTATAGTGTTAAAAACACTGAAAATATGAGTACTTGTGACCAGTTTAGGTGAATTTAAAAAAAGATCTGCACAGAACTCAGGTTCAAAGTTTTTTCTTTTTTAATTAATAGCCAGTATTAACTCTAAGGTACACACCGAGAGTCATGTTAGCAAATCCCTGTGATAAAATATTTAAGTACAATATAGAATACTAACCACAAAAAGAAATCCATTAAAAATAAGCCCACCCTGACCATCCTTATTTGCTATCTACAGATAGGCACCTTTCATTTACTGTTTACATTTGTACAACGGCATGACAAACAGAATACAGATGACTGTTCCCTGTGCACCAGAGACAGCCTCAGTCCCAAAGAGCCCATAACCCAAGCAGGCATAGGCCAGCTATTCCCATCTCCCAAGACGCAGACACTGATCACATCCTCAAAACCGCCCCCAGGACCACACAGAGTCAAATGAAAACCCATGAACTACACCATTTTACTGCCTGCAGAGATCTGCATTCAGCTCAGTTTGGGGTATCATGCATCCCTAGTCATAGCTCAGCAGGTTCAAACCCAATGCCAGACTCGGAAGAAACTCAAAGGTGACTGGAGGTGCAGAGGGAAGAGGATGGCAGAGGTAACTCTTGTGGCAGAATCAAACTCTTTCTTCAGAGGTATCTTGGAAGATGAAGAGTATAGTCAGGTGCCTAAACTTAGAGTGTAAACAATTTGATGAATTCAGGCTCTATGTGCCACCAGTCATGCTTGACAGGAGGGTGGGGGGAATCCCAGGGATGAATTGCTGTTTAGAGTTGAAATCCCTCCTCTCAGCTGAGGTGGAAAATATCCCTATGAAGATGCCAATGATGCTGTGTGTATGGGCAGAACTGTCCTGGAGTCTTCGTGTGATACTTCAGCGTAATTGCTATCCAGTTCCTGAATGGTATTCAAATATCTTAGGCTTTTTTTTTTCCCTTCCACCTTTCTTGCCATTGAACAGCCTCCCTTCTGTCTGCTTAAGAACAACCAAGAAAAAGATTCTTTAGTTCCTATCAGTAATGGATGGGCTTTTGGTTCAACCACATTACCTGCTGGTGATCAAGAGAGCAAAAGGTAATAGTCTCTCAGCCCCGTAGCTGGTTAAGAACTTTGCTTCATCCCTCCACCCAGTCTGCAATTGCACAAGTAGCGCCCTAACAACGTCAGCCAGGACACTGCACTTCCATTGGGCCTGCACAGGCAAAGCAGATCGGAAACTGATCTCGTCGAAATTAAACTAATCTCGATACAATTAATACAACACCTGCCGTCGTGCCATCTGCCTGCTAGAAAAGCATAAATATTCAGAAGTGCTTGGTGCAAGAGCCCTCTTTTGCTGCACCATCTTCTAGGTTCTCCATAAGGACTCCTCTGCCCTATCCAGCCATGCCCCTTCCTGAGAAATGAGCCACATCCTCCAAAAAGGAAAGAAGAAAAATAAAGTAAGGAAAAAATAGCTGCGAACAAAACTGATGTAGGGTGTAGACACTGGGTTTCAAGGATCACAGGGTTCTCACTTGGCTGATAGTGTTTTGTGCTCAGCTGTAAAATAGGATGGGAAACGAGGGAAACATTTGATATGCTCAGGAGGGACTTTCTCTGCAGCTAGCCTAGTAGAGGTGGGGTTACCGTTCATCTCAGCTTCCAGGGTTAGAATAAGCTTTGATTGCACCCAGATACCAGGCAGCCTGACCAAAAGCACAAGCAGTGTCCAAACACTAATCCCAGCCTTTGCAATGACTCATCACTAAATTCTGCATCTACCTCACAAGGAAACTGGTGATGCTGCTCTTTTTTTTCCCCCCATTTCCGTTACTGTGTATTTACCTACTGAGGTTTCTGGGGCGTCTCACTTCTCCACGCCTGGTAGTGGCAGCAATACCTACCGTTCTTAGAGCACAAGAATTAATTGCCTAGTGTTAAGGAAACGGTTTTGAAGATACGCATCAGTGACCTTGTATCTTCCCACTGCCCCTAAATTACAGGTGAGCTCATTTGCTGATTTTGAAATGAATCAAAAGCACTCATAAAGAGTGGCATGAACTTACTAGGCACAAGCCTAAGAGCTAGAGTTTTCTTCAAATACACAGACCATTTCCATCACAGCATCAACACAACCACTGCTCATAGACCTTTTTAGTATTTACAACACAAGTTTCATTTTCTATTGTAAACTGGCCCTCAAGTTACAGGTTTTTTGCCTGCCTGCTTTCAGACCCACCAGTTTCTGCTCTACCAGTTCTGCACAGCTGATGGCTGGTCTGATTTTCCAGCTTCCCACAGACTGCAGGCTCTCACCCTAGTGCATCTCCCCTGTGCTAGGCTCTGAGGAAGGAGCCTGAAAGTTACATACACTGCCACCAGGACATCCATACAGCAACCCGGCTAGATGTTGGAAAGCAGAGCATTACTGTTTCATTACTGGAATATGCATCTTTACTGACATGAGAGTGATTTTGTGGGGATGCACTGAATTTGAATGGTAAAATATATAAAGGGATCATTCCCCTGTTATTACTTCATCACTATACAACACATTTCTGCTTTTTGCTTCTACCTGTATCTTTAAGCCAAATAAGAATTTTCCTATTGTTTTCCTTTTATGTTCACCCGCTGCATGAATTGCATTATGAAAAGAGTGCTTATGTATTTTGTTTCATGTCATTTATTGCTTAGGATATGGTACAAGGGGAGTGAGATTTTTCTCTTCCCACCACAAAACTGACATGGAATCAAATGTAAAGGCTGACTCTGTAGAGTGCTATAATTCACTGGCAGCCTGTCTCAGTTTGGAAAGAAACTACATCCTGAAACACCCTCATCTCCCACAGTGCAGAGGTCCCTTTGTCCCACCAGCACTCAATTAACAGAGCAATGGACCCTGCCTTACTCCCAGCCCCCCCACAGGCAGGGAAACCAGGCACGAGGGGTCCCCACCACCAGCCACTGAAGAGAACAGCCCAAGCAGCAGCTGCCCCTGAGCTGCCCTTCCCTGGAAAGCACCAGCTCCTGACAGGAGACCAGCAGCACATGGAGGCACCCAGGTGCTGAGGGCCAGGCCCATGCTGTTGAGAGCCTGCCTCCAGCCTACCGAGCCACAGCTGCTAGCAGTGACATCTCTCAGCCCCTGCAAGCAGGTGCCAGGAGCACACAAGTACCCTTGTCCCACAGCCACCCTGGCTCCCTGAGCAACCCAAAGGGCAGGAATGGCACAGCACAGCCTCACCAAGGCTGCCAGAAACCCTGAAGAAACAGCACGGAGATCCTGGTTTCCAGTCAAATTCGACAGCACCATACGCATTATTCTGCCAGATAGCCCCAGTCCCAACAGCATCCTCTCTGCTGTCTGGGTGATGCAGTGCCGTATCTGGGCTGGAAAGCAACAACAATCCAGGTGGGTGACTCCTTGCAGTGCCAGAGTCACAAGGAGGCAGGACAGGATCACCTATGTCCAACCGTGCCACTGTTCCAGGGCTAACCCTAAAATGGTAAAGTCAAGGGACTTTATGAGATCACAGACAATCAGGACATTGATTTTACCCGTTGTCTGGGTCCACTGGCCTATGGGCTAGTGTCAGAGTGTCCAAGTGAGTGTGAGAGTGTCCATCTCTTCCTTGCAAAATAAATTGTGTAGGCAAGCATCCCTTATCACAGCTAAGGTGACAGGTGTCACCAAAAAGAAACAAGATACAGATGGAGACAGAACTTCTGCACAACAAATAGCAAGTAGAATTGTTTATATACATGAAGGCCATTCCCTGTTTGGTCCCAAAGTGAGGCCATCTCCCTCCTGCACCTCACCCCACCTCACGGTTCAGCAATGCAGCAAAGCTAGGTTTGGTGTGCTGCTAGTGCGCACACATGTGGAGACACACACGCACGCACATACTCTCATGCAAACAAATTATATGTCACTGTCCTACAGCCTTTCCAGAACTGACTTATAAACAACGTCCCTCTGATCTCTGTTCCTTAAACTATCCAGTCACCTCTACCGAATTTAAGTTGTCGTCATCTTTCCTTTTTTGGCCAGGTGGAAATATGGAGACCACTCCTTGCATTTTCAGTGAAAACCATAAAGAAGCATTTATTAAGTAACACAACTTAAACATTTCCAAAACAAGTTAGAAAACAGATACTTTTATTAGGAACAAAATCACTGTGCAGGGGGAAAAAACCCACAAATGAGAACAGCTGGGCACGAACAAGCATAATTTAAGTACAGGCTGCACAAATATTTTCCTGACCCCACAACAACTGCAATCTTTACCCAGCTGCCACACAGGCACTTCAGAGGAGAAGGAAGGAAGACCAGCATGATCTATCTGCCTCCTAAAGATGGCTGAAGTCTTTGATTCCCATCTCTGTGGGAAAAAAGCTTCCCAGACAAGGATTACACTAGTGACAGTGCTGTCACAGCATACCTAGGCCAGTGTTTGCTCACAGCCCTCCCAGGGCTGACAGCAGCATGGCAATACTAGGGCAAGATGTATCCAAGATGCACCAGCCCAGCAGAGCAGGTTGGCCCAGCTGACACCTCACCCTGCTTGCAGTGTCTGAAAACACATCTTTTCCAGCGTGACTCAGAGCACTATTCAGCCCCCAAGGTTAAGCACGTGCTGGAGTTGACTGTCCCCTGCCTGCACTTGCCAGAAAGTGCAGAAGAGAAACACAACCAAAGCTGACTACACCTCCCAGTTTCTGTTGCTCTGGCCCCCAACCACTCAGTGTCACTGTGCTATGTAAGGGCAACTGCTGTCTCTCGATCTAGACAGTGCACCATGCTGTCCCAAGTAACCAGTGTCACGCTCTTATCATTTAACTCACAGCCTTTAAGGAATGTTTACACTGAAAGGAGATAGCACAACACCATAAGAAAAAGAATTATCCCCCTCTTGCTGCTGAAACTCTGACTACTACAGCATTCCTAAAAAGCACAGACAGGGTGAATCATCACCAACATAGCATACAAGATCCAAAAGATTTTAAAACAGAGTCTTAGAATAAAGAAACAACACCATGACCAGTCTACAGCTGGGTATAACCAATATAGAGCTTTGCCATAAACACAGACATAAAAGACTTTCAGGTGAGCATATAACTGTCCTGCTAGCTCCCCCAGAAGTGGAGAAGTGTTTGGCATGCTTTTGCTTTTTTCTTCACCGGGGTACTTGCAGACCTCGTTGGGCAATATTTACAAAGCAAATCTTAAATCTGTTTCCAAGGGATTCAGGTGACAATGCCAGCATGATGAAAAAAATGGACAGAACATGGGAAGAAAGAAACAATACACACTTCTCCACGCATTTCAGTCCCAATCTGTATCACCTGCTTTTACTCGACCTTGCTTTTGCAGCCCCAGGCTGGCACATAGTTTAACACCAGTGTCCCTTGCTTCTTATTAGCAAAATACTCTTACACAGTAAAACCCTTGCTCTGACAGCGCTTCCTGCAGCCCCTGGCAGCCCTGCCAGCAACTCACCTACCCGCTGCCCAAGACCCACTGCTGCTACCCCACTTCCCCAATCTCTCCTAAGCAGAACACGATGTGTGTAGCAGCAAAACTTAAGAGATTCTATAAATTGCTACTATCTGTACAGATAAAACAGCAGAGAAGATAAAACAGCATAGAAAAAACCTACATATACAGGCAATTAGCCAGCTTAAACAGCCCACAGTAGCTAAACCGTTACACTAAAGGCACCAGTGCTCTAAGGTTTGCACTGATGAATGAGCTCAGTATAATCAATGTCCTGCCAAAGTCACACACCCAAGCCCCCAGGAAACCTTCTGCTAAAAGCAAGTAAGCAAGTGAATCAGCTGTTTTAACTCACCCATCCCCCAAGCAGTTAACCTGTGGTGAAGGGTAACCAGTAGCCCCCCCACCACCAAAGCACAGCAAAACATAAGCAATCTAACATTTCTTCTGCGATATGTATGCAAACAGTCACAGTCTGTATCATGTTTCCTGACCTCACAGTAAATAGCAAAGGCCTAAGCACACAGGAGTTTGGAGCTCAGAGGACGGATTCAGAGAAGCATAATATACTTAGCTGAAACCTCTGCCAAGCTCTTTGCAGGACCCATGAAATATGTCTGGAAATCTCTTAAGAACAGGATTGCTCAGAAAACGACTGGCAGATTCTTGCTTTGGTCTGGGACTGGCATGCTGCTTCAATCTGCCTGTCATGCCTGTTCCTTTCAGGAACTGCAGGCTGGCAAAGACATGGAAGGGCATGGGGTGAGCAGGGAGCAGGAGGAATTACCCATCTCACTTCAGGCTGCCTTTTGGGCTCCATTGTTCAAGTGCAGATCTATTAGCGGACAAAGCATAAAGGAGCTGCCCAGTTTTATTTGTTGGTGAACCTGTCAGCCCACAGCTGTACAGTCTTGAAGCCACACACATACTTTCTTTTTTTTTTTTTTTTTTTTTTTTGTTAAGAAGTTAGCAGGCCTGACACCTCAGGGCTTTCCTGCAGTGTACTTTTCCAGATCAACTCTTACACACAATGAGACTACGAGACGCAAAGGACTGGTGCCATAGGCTTCAGGACAGGGTGGGACAGCAAGCATGCCAGATCAGGCATCAGTTGGATCTGGGAAACAGTCTGATGCATTTCCCTGGTTTTCAACATCAACTATGACCTCTGGGTCTGGCATTTCCTCAGGCTCAGCCTCCACCAATAAATTTTCTTCCATCAAGGGTTGGGGCTCAAGATCTTGACCAGTCTGGGCAGCATCTGCAAAAGAAGGGAGAAATGGTTTATAAATGCAGGTACCCTTGCTCATCTCCATGGAAATCCTCCCACCTTTGCTGCATAGCCAGCTCAGTCCCGGCTCCCCAAGCTCCTCCAGCATGTGCCAGCACTCCTGCTCAGTCTTGCCAGAAACTTGTGTGTGCAGCCTGACCCCATGCCAACTGCCCATCCTGCACAGTAGCCTGTTCAACATCACCAAAACATTATCTTCACTCTCGTTTCCCCCCCCCACCCCAGTCCTCTGATTTGCTCATTTTTGCATCAAGTGAGTTTCTCTGTCACTACTCCATGTCCTCTTGATCACTGCTGGAACGAGAAAACCTTCATGGGACAGCATGATGGAACCAAATTCCTTTTTTTTTTAAGGGCTCATTTCTTGACTGGTTCATCGTGACTTTCTCCATCTCTTCATCGTGTGCTGAAACCCTCTGGGCCCACCAGGCCAGAACACCATTTAAAAGAAATCCTTACGTCAAATCAATTTAGTTACGTCTGAGTAATCAAAGTAGGCTAAAGTACAAATATTTAATATGCTCTCACCTAAACGTTTTGCACATGTATCTCTGCTTTTGCTAGCTTGTTTGTAGAAAATTTAACTGTAGAATGTTCTGTTAGTCAAGCTGACCATGTGGAATTTAAACAAAAAAATTCTACGTGTAACATGCTAATAATGAACGTTAAACAATGACCTGGACAACTTACCACATTTTATTTTTCTTTGTTAGGCCATGCTCATTAGTAGCACTTTAGGACACTGAAGGCAGGACAAGGAAGCGTTCAAGGACAGCTCATGTAAAGGGACAGCTGAGCTGGTGAGAGGCTACGCATGGTACAGTGAAGGACACCAGAGGTAGAGACAGCAGAGCTGAGACCACGCTTATGACCTATGTAGCACTGCTTGAATTAACAATGCTTCTGCAAGATCTGCTTCAGCTGACGATGCATTACTGGGGAAGGTGCTGCCAGCCTTTATGTTTATGAAGTAAAACTGAGGAAATGTAAAGCAAAAGTGGAACATTGATATCAACCATTTAGAGCAGATTTCTGAAAGGCTTTTACCACTGCATTCATTTGATCACACTATATTAAAGCTGTATTTTTAACTCCTGATTTCTACGAAGGATTTAAAATCTGACTGTATTCCTACTTTAGCGCCAATTTAAGGAGCCACATAAGAGTCTTTGACTTTGATGGGATTTAGCTGTTTACAGCTCAGCAGAGTGATAAATGCTGTCCTGAAGACAACTGTTTACTAAAGCAATGCTGGTTCTTATAAAGCGTAACTGACAAGTAGAGAAGGGGTGACTTAAAAATTGCAGGAAAACTGCTAAACTTTAGGGGGTTGCTTTTCTTTAATTAGAGACATGCCTACTGTAGCACAGGGCATACTGGAACAGACAGGCTGTAATCTGCTGGCAGCACCCTCTGCTGCCGCTGCATCTCACAAATGGGTGAAGGCAGAGCTACTCATACGCCGAAACAGACCACAAGTAATAAGCAGGTTATATGACCTGCTGAAATCGCTGCTGTCTTGAGAACACAGGGTACCTACCCTACACTAGTCACACTTTTTCCAGTCAGCTCCTCCCCCATCACACACGTCCATTTCGTCCTCCTTTCTCCTGAACAGGTTATTTATCTGACTTGAAACAAGTCACTGGACCCACCTGGCTTTGGACGGCAGTCAGTTTGGACAGCTTGAGCATCAACATGGTCTCCACTGAGGGGGCTCTTCACACCTTCACTGGAGACCACTGACATGGCTACTCCATCATCCTTTTCCTCCTCTGTAAAAGGAAAATCAGAGACCTGAAGGAAAGAGGTTCCCCCCACATTCCACTGGCCCAGGCATACTTACCACAGAGCTGGACTGTCAACACACACTTGTGCCTCCTCCTCACATGGCACTGGCTCCATTCCCAGAGCAGACAGACACCAGGTTCAGGGGGCCACTACCACGCTACCAGAGACTGGCTTAGCTGTGCTAGCAGGATTGCAGGTTGAGGTGGTCCAGCTGGGCCTGAGCAAAGAGCTGCTATCAGTAGCTATCAGGTCTTTTCAGGACAAGACCTGAGCTGAAGAATGAGGCTGACTTCTTTTGCCCACAGAAAAGGTTTTGCTGTTTTTCTGGCCAGAAGCATGCAGGAGCAAGTATGAGGTGAAAAAAGCAAAAGTAAGGTTTTCTTCAAGACCATGCTGGATGTTACACTTGCCTCTCAGTGAGCAGGTTCTGCTCCACTGGGCCCAAGGAGGGCTAAATAGAAGACAAGAGTAGCCACAGAATTGAGGCCAGTTTTATGCTGATACTATTTCAACCCCAGCTGGCACAGACATAGCGCTTCATGAAACGCATCCCAGGAGACAGTGCTCTCCACTCACCTGAAGGCACTGGGATGAACCTGTGTTTCCTCTTCATGCAGCAACATATAACTGAAGACACAATAATGACCAGAATGACCGCACCTCCTGCACATCCCGACAGGATGTAGAAGAACCACGGATTCTGTAGCACATCTCCTGCAGGAAGGATGCAGCATTATAGTTGGATAGGCTTCTTCCTCGAAAGTGCAGAAACCCTGCAGCCAGGTTAGACCCTGTGGGCATTACTGTAAGTTTGGTCTGGCACAGGGGAGCTAGGCAAAAATCATGAACTGCGGCACATAATTTATGGCACCTCACTTAATTATGGTACAGAATTTTTCATTAAGAGGCTTGTGCAGTTATGCTGCATTTGTCCATTTCTCCCTACTCAGCCTAACAAAACCTTGAAGATAATTTGCAAGTTTCAATCAAATTTAATAGAGAAGGTGCTCTATAAAAGATTGTGTGTTTGAGAAAGTTTTATGAAAATAGTCAGCACAGAAGAGAAGAGAAACCTGAACTGGCATAAACTGCTGAATGCTGCAGAGTTCAGCTCATATTAGGCCCCAGAGAATCCATTTGAAACGGCAGTATTAAGACTGTAACAACCTCAAGGGGGAAGCCTGATCAAAGACTGCACTTTATTAGACACCAGAGAATCCAGCCACCAGGGTCAGAGCCACAGGAAACCAACTTAATTGCAGCTCATGGAAGGACTTCTCTTTATTTCCCTTCCCCACCTGAGATCACACCAAATTCCTAGCAGGAGGCTAAGGCTGCAGATGGCTGAGCAGAAGGCCACACAGGTTGGCAGTAATTTTACCTCGCTCCCAGTCTCTTGCTCAGGGATGCTCAGATACATGCATTTTGACAGGTCAGATCTGCACGTACGTCGTAGCTATAGAGAGGATGAACAGGGAGGCAGGTAGAGGGCATCACAGACTTACAGAAAAGAGATCCATACAGAGCCTTTTTACTAAGATGATTTGTTCCAACTTGGGGCAGTCAGTAGCAAAACTCTTCTTCCCAATACAAAAAAAACCAACACACACCATACAACTCAAGTATCACAATCCTGCAAATTCCTTAGAAGTACTGTAAACCTAAGCCATCACTTTTATAACCACTTGGCTTCTTTTCACCTGCTATTCGCTCCCTTTGAACAAGATCTGTCGTCCTGTCTGAGTAACTACGAAGACTAACTACAGTAGCTTGCTTAGCTAACCTGAACAGTTAATAACTAGACTACCTGAACAAACTTTCTTCATTTACCTTGTAACTCTCAAAAAACAGTAGCTAAATTCAGGGCAAGGCTGTTTAGACATCTCTAGGACAGCTCAAGAAGATCTAGTTCCTGAACTGGATGTAGCACGGCTGCACTAGCACAATTTGCCTGTTCTACAAAGCTGAGCACACATTTGCATAGCATGGTAAAAACACATCAGCTCATTTGGCACTCGAACACAGTACAAATTGCTATGTACAAATAGCTGTGTATCTCAAAAGATTTGGAAACATTTCAAATCGTTCCAAGACGTACCACACGTTGTAGTTAGTATTCCACACGCTTGGAGAACAGTAAGAGAAATTGTAGACAGCCACTTCTACGTGTAAAAAGATATACTTTCAAAGCGCTCATTTCAGTCTCTTTAGGAATAGTTATTACATTTAAAAATCTATACTCGCAATTTAACTTTTAACAAATGAGAAATCATTTCGCTAATCATTGTTTCTTTTTTGATGAAAGCCTAGAGAATATTGTCAACAGTGTAAATATAAGGTGGCAATATTTTCCTGAATACTTTTTCCTAAAACATTGTCATTTGTTAAAAGAGCCATTTTGAGATAAATTATATTAATAATTGGAAACCTAACAAGCAATAATAAAACTTGGAAAAGATTTTCCTGATTTGTATGTTGACCTGTTAACTTCTGAGCCACTGGTTTTAGATCCTGCATGATCAGAGCCCTTGGGTGCCGAAGTGTAGAATATTCATGCTGAAGTGTTTTATGTTAACTATTATTCAGAGTCATCAGCCAGCAGGCTGCCCAAATAGGTACTTTTACAGAGACCTTACACCTACAGCAGAACCATGGAAAATTACATTCAGCCATTTGCCTGGAGCAAGAAACTCACAAAAATAATGAATTAATCTTTAATTGATTTAATTGAACTCATTTATCTTTTCAATTCATTTCACTGGTATCCATAACTGCTTTAGTTCACTTTTTATGAACATGGTTGCACTTGGCCACAAAAAAACCTGCTAATTTCTTGCTTTCATATCCTTCCAAAAACATGCTCATGCATGTGTGCATGCCAGTAGAGCTACCACTAAATGCCCTTGTGGGCTTTCGAGGAGGAAACAGGGAACTGACATTACAGCCAGGGCATTACTCTGGGCAGCCACCCAGAGTAAACAGTGGTAGCCGTCAGCACTCACATGATTTATCACTGGGCTTGATTCAGAGCTCATGATCATTTGCATTCTTGTTCCCCAGTGCCTCAGCTGACTTCTGGACCTGACTACACTGAACAGCCTTTGATCAATTTAACTACACAAAATTAAGATCACTATTCCACAATCACACACGCCAAACCTGTACTTCAGCCAGAAGCACCAATGTGATCAGGTGTGAACAGCCCACAGCATTTCTACTGAATGCCACAACACATGATATAGGGTGTATGTCAGCATATTTCCTTCCTAGCAACTGTATGCGGACTGTAAAAGAACAGATAGTATCAGATCTGCTACAGAGTGACTCAGACACTTTCTGAAATGGCAAAGTCTTGTGGGACACTGGGGGCTATTTGCAAAGTACAATTTCTCTACTAGCAAAGCTGGGTTAGTTATGCTGATTACAATTACATTAGTCAAAAACACTATGGTTAAATAACGTCACTTGACATAGTATTGATGGTCATCTCTGCTCACAGGACAAACATCTTCACTGCTGGAGGTAAAAGAGAAATCACATTCAGAGTTACCTGATCAATCATTTGTAATAAATGTGAACTGACAATACAGACCACTGCTTTGCATCATGAGGTTCTAATGGTTTTGATCAGTTTTAGGATCCAGATTTACTTTCTCATTAAACTATGGCCTCATTCAACCAAAACAGTCAGCACTTATGAATAATCTGCAAACAAACAAAATCATAGCCTTTTCATATGTCCCCATGTAGGGAAACATCCTACAATTTTCTAAATAAATGATCCCTAATGATGTGGTTTGTTAAGGAGACGCTTGTATAATCTGGCATATTTTTGTGCAGCTTGTCTAGAAAAGCGGGAGAGAGACAGCACAAAACATCTCAGCTGAATCCAGCAGCAACAGGGCTGAATTAGTGGATGCTGCAGAAACTGGAAGGCAGACTGGATGAATGTCAGAGTAGGAAGCAACCTGTGTTTCTAAACTGACACAGAGGTTTAAGATCTCCATCCCTGGGAAGTACAAAAACGCAGATAGAGAGAGCCTTTCCTGCAGCAGGACTGGGTAAAAGGACCACCTGAACACACCCTTTTTGTGATTGTAGGTTGTCAGGGTGAGACAGGGCAAGAACAGAGGAAGCTGAACAGACACTTTTTAAAGGGAGAGTGTGGCAATTCCAGAAGGCAGCTGTTGGAACAGGAGAGCTCATTGTCACACAGACAGCAACTCCTGCACTGCTTTCCTTTGCAAGAGACTGAAAGGAGATACTCTGTGGCTGCTGTTACTCACCATAGTAGTCACAAGACAGTGCAATGGGCCTGCTCCTAGTGATGCCATTCCCACGGTGAATCTCACAGACAAAGTCCCCAGGCAGAGTTTTGTCCAGGCGAACCTTCTTCCCACCATCCTTAACGCAAGCCTCAGGGGCATCCAGTGCAGCACCATTCAGCAGCCACATAAACCCAGTGCTCTCGTTGCCGATCACATCACAGGACAACTCTCCGGTTCCATTAGGGAAGCACCGTATACTAACGGCTGGCTCTGGTCACGCAACAGAGAGGCAATGGGATGGGGAGGGAAGAGAGATGCATTGAGTTGACTCAGCAGCCAATAGTGAGTCAGACAGAAGTTTCCCTTACCAGGAGTCCTACTACCGCCACATTTGCTATTAGCAAGGGATAAGTTACCAGACTGAGTAAGACGCTTGAGTGCCTGCCCTCAGCTCTGCAATACATAGCAGTGCTCATCTAACCCTGTTAGTGACTTTTGGTTCCTGTTTTCTTAAAGTAACCTGATACAAAGTATATCAGATTAATTAGGACCAACTTTGATATCCCCTGTTTTGAGACATATCATCTATTTCAATGTTAAATGTATTTGCATTCCACAAAAACGTGGTGTCTCTTCTTTTTCCTTATTGAAAATGAAAAGTTCAAAACATCAGCCCATGAAATGGGAACTGCGGACACACTTTAAACATCTGCTGGCCAATCAGTAGAGAAATGTAGCTTCAGAGGAGATTTAGTCCTCCCCTTGCCAAGGTTTGTACTTTTGCTGCCACTGTCTCTTCTTCCATTTTAGATGGAAATCAGTGCAATCAATGTCCAACATCAGTACCAATACAAGACACCTGTAAACGGGATGACCCACACAGGGACAGTTTAAACTGAAGGAATGAATCACTGATCATGTTACATTTTCCTGGATTTCTCTCCTTCAGCGTACTACAAGGAGCCAACCTGTCTCCCCACATTCGCCACTTTGCAAATACAGACTAGGCAGTGAAGTCATATGGCTTTCTGACCGTATCACTAAGAATTACACTGAGGACTGATGCAAACATACATTCATATTAGTTAAGAAATCACTTTGCTCAACTAGGACATCATTTTCAACTAAAATTCACTACCTCTAGAAATATCTTGGCTGGGAAATTGTTTCACTGACTTATGCATGGCAACAGGACAGAAGGAGATAAAAGCTCACAACACAGATTCACTGAAATAGAGGTTACAAGCAGGCTCTCTCTGCAGTTTTTTCCCACTTCCCATCTAAACCCCGATCTTTGTGCCAAGGAGCCACACCCTTGACCTACTCTGTGGCAGTTCTGCTTGTTCGCGCTCAAATGGCATAAGGATTAATTTGTCTTTAGTGAGCTCAGTTTGCTCTAACATTTTCACTAAACTCATCCACTTCAATTTCTCTTAGAAACCTGTGTAAATGAAAGCTCCGTAAAAGGAAAGGTGGAGAAAAGTACCAGAACAATGGTCACTTGTTATCTGGAGTACTATCCAGGAGCAGGCAAAACCTACTTAAGCCTTCTCTGTACCACCCCAGGCAATGAGCTGAATTCTGCACCACAGTGACTTTGCTACTTTGCTTCCTCTCCTTACTGATTCTGTGGTCTTTTTACTCCACAGACAAATGACCACAGGTACAGCAATCCCGAGGCCACAAAAAGGACAAAAGGGAAAATGGTAAGGTAAGGTACCTATTGCTAATCTCTAAACTCAGAGGATGCTGACATTTAAGCTGCAAGGGGGCAATTGAGAATCAGTGTCACACTTGGATTCTTTTAATACCTTTTCTTAACTGGATGAAGCAGTGGAAAAAAATGCACCTAGCATGCCTCAAACCAGACATGCAGAGGACTCATTTTCAGAGCCATGTCAGGTAGAGTTAATTCCTTAGGAAAGCTTATCTACAGGTAGCAAAATGGCGTCAGGCACAGTAAGAGCTTTTCAGAGCCACCAGGAGGAGTACTCTGGAAATGGACTGCAATCTCCAGCTACATGCCTACATAGCATAGACTGAATTTTACAAACGTTTCATGCGGCTGTCTTAAGTCACAGAAAAAGAGCACACACCTGAAGTGACTAGCTACTTTAAATAAGGCTCAGAGAGGGGAGACCAACATGGATGCAAAAAGCATCCTTTGATTTACACTATTTCTGTTCCCTGCATTGCTAAAGGCTTACAAAGATATGCCTGCTGCTCCAGAGGCACCTATAGCTCCTTGCGAGCCCAAGAGATCTCTTAAGAACTGCAAGGCAGCAGCCTCTAGCCAAGCTCTCCGGTTCGAGAGCTATTTGTTTCTAATAAGGCTACTTACCAGACACTTCCAGCATAAAAGATCTGCTGGTGTTGTGAAAAACGAACTCATATTCTCCTTCGTCCTCTTTCTCCACATTCCTCAGCACCAGAGAACCATTCTGTAAGCTCAGACAT
Source organism: Struthio camelus (assembly GCF_040807025.1). Classification (NCBI taxonomy): domain Eukaryota; kingdom Metazoa; phylum Chordata; class Aves; order Struthioniformes; family Struthionidae; genus Struthio; species Struthio camelus. The sequence continues at coordinate 106,015,561 of NC_090942.1, read as the reverse complement.
CTAACATATGAAGTGCCGCACTTGGCCAACAAGGTATTGTTCAACATAGCCATCGAGCATTTTGCACTGCCTTTGCTCATTTCAGAGATGCTCTGCAGGCTTTGAATTCCCAGAGAAAAAACTGCTGAGCTGCCGCTAAGTGCAACAATCCTGGAAGCAGAGACTGAAAAGAAGCACAGAGCATCAGTAGCGAGCTGGTCCACCAGTCCACCCACCCCTTTCTCCTGGCTGTCTCCCAAAAAGGCCACTCCACCCCAGTGATAGGCTGGGGACACCAATAATTGAAAATCAGAAGAATGGGAGGGTTGAGAGTATACCTTCTATAATGGTCAACTTTCTCCGCTACTAACCCAACAGTGACATGCACACCACGCACACAGGGAAACAAGAAGTCTCAACAGTGATTTTCTCTCCCTGAGGTTCACATGAGGAACTGAGGAGAAAGATATTCAGAGCATTAGTGCCCTGTACTTTGCACAGATGGTAGCAGAAATAACTGCTGCTTGCACCGCTCTTTTTACTCAAAGACATGAAGTACTGTTATAGTTTTAATGTGGACAAGTCCCACAGCATCCCTGTAAACTAACGTTCCCTGCATTCAAATCAGACACATAAATGGCAGGGCAGCAGCAGCTCAGGGACTGACCCAAGGTCATACTGAGCATTAGGAACTCAAACCAGCATTCTGTATACAAAGCTCTTAAGTTTTCCATTGGAACACTATTACAGATGCAGTATGCTGAGGAAGTACTATACTGTTCATTATCATTAGTTTACTGAAAAAATAATCTGTCTTACTTCAGTCTGAATGCCCTTTCATGCATTAGCAGTTACACTATTTGATGTCTCCAAAAACCTTGTAGAGCCCTTTAAAGATCCCAATGAAAGATTAAGATGACTGCTCACCTAGACAAATCTGTGCCAGCTTCCTAAAGAAAAAAAAAAACACACTTACCATCAGTAACAGTTACTATCACGAGCAGGCACTGCAAGATAAAAGCAGAGTTGAAATCCATTTTAAAGAGCTCCTTGCATCATATGCTGCGAAGACACTCTGGCTACAGAGCTCAGTGAATATAGTGTTCAGGAAGTGATGTCAGAAGTAAGAATAAAAAAAAAGAAACCTACACTGGACAGATTGAATAATGTTTCAAATACACCTGCAAGGTTTTGGGTGACTGAACTCAGACTCAAGCAACATGAGCCGCGATGTGGTTTGCAAAGTCTTGCACCTTGAAGCTCGTTGCAAGTGCAGGAATGGGACTGAAAGGTGAGGAGGAGAAAAAGCTCTCTTGGTCAACTTACCCATTTAGATATATGCTAACGCAGAGAATAGGCAGAAGGGAAACACCTATTTCTTCCATCTTTTTCCAGTGTAAAGTACAGTATCCCCACAAATGGGAGAAAAAAGATCAGTCAGATAGAGTGCCATGTATACAGATAAGCTCATTTTCTGAAGCACCAAGAATCAACCACTGATAGTCTGAACACTGTCAGATGTAGATGAAGGCTATGTGGTTTGTCTAAACTTCCCTTGGCTCTCCAAGGGACCAGGTGGTACTCGTCACGCAGGACATAGCTCCGAGCAACCCCAGAGAATCAAGGCTACACTAAGTTGACCTCGACTGCTAAACTGAACTCAAAAAGAACCGAAGGCCACGCCAGTACTATTCAGAGTGCAGCTCACAGAGAGGAGCGAAGAGCCAATCTGAAGAATCGTTGTGAACCAGCTATCTACAGGGCCACACCAGTGTAACTGGGCCAGATACTTTGTTCACACTCATTTAGATGACTTAATCTGCTGCATTACTAATATATGGTCTCCACACTTGCACAGAAAAAACCAACAGGCTTTCTTTCCTCCAGTCAGTGAGCAAGTCTGTCATAGCACTAGAGCCTAGAGCCATTTAAGACACATTTAACAGATATGCTTGGGACAAGTTCAGAATGCAAGTAAGAATATTATACTTTTGTGCTATCTGAACACAAATGTACATACAGTCCATTAAGGCAGCTCCACACTATGGAATTATGTACATACACATTTCTAAGAAACTGTTAAGTGCCTTGTGTTGTGGTTTATATTCTTTTTCAAAACAATTTGGCTCTGCTTGGGAACTCCACATTTCAGCCAGTGGTTTCAGTCCCTCCAGCTTCTCAGTAATGACAATTAAATCTCATCTCCTGTTCCCAGTGTCTAAAATCTATGAACTTGTTCAAGGCTACAGCAGCACCATCTTGTCTTTATCATACATGCGCAAGACAGACCTAAATTGATCTAAGATGTGACAGAAATAGCCTTCTCAGAGAAAAGCAGTGAAGCGAATCTTCAGGCACAGTAGCGCAGAGCAATGGGGAGAGAGAAAAGTATTTACAGTAAGAAACACTTGCATTTCCTTCTACGCTGCTTAAGTTACTTGGAAAAAAATCTCTCTCCAATACCGTTGCAAGACCGAGGCTAAACATCATCCTTGGATGGGCACTTTCACCTTCATTTCACCTTCATACTTGAAGGGAAAGTGCTGAGCTCAGGGCTGCAGAGCTGTGGTGGAGGCAAGAGACAAAGATAGCATGGGCTTGTGTCACTTCAAAGTAAAATCCCCAAAACATTCAGAAACGCAGAAAAGCAACCCCTACTCAGAAAGGCCTGTATACAAGGAAATCCAGCAAAAGTTCACCTTCTCATCTCACTGAGACTTGCACATTTGCTTATTGTTAAATGCAATAAGAATATGGCCTTTCTCCTGTAGCTCTATGGTTAAAGTGACTCTGCACGACTGACATTGCGGTGTCCTGTATTTAGTCTCCCTCTCAGTGACTCCAGAGCAAATGAGTACATTTATGAGTTCAATACTTCTGACTGCTTAATATATTGGATGATGTACGGGGCACTAACTCCCATCAGGCTCCTTCTGTCCCTCACATCCTCACTAGCTGAAATAAGGAAACCACAGCCTGGATAAAAGTGACAGCACATGCAGTCTTATCAACAAATCAGTAGTCTTTTCGTAACAGCAATCCTTTCAGATTTCTTTCATAAAGAAATTTTATTACATGAGATTAGACACTAATATCTAACATGAACTAATGAAGGCTCACACCTCCTTTGACTACTCAGACAAATCACTTCCCCTTTTTTATAAAGATGCATAAAGTTTTGTATGATTATCGTAGGAAAACTTGTGAGGCTTAACGGAAACCACAAGAAAAAAGGAAGAAAAAAAGAAAAGAACAGAACATGCAGTTGGAGGGTGAAATGAAATATTTTCACCTGAGGAGCTGTAAACTCATAGGACCATTTTGTCCTTCCAGCTACTGATGGCATCACTAACCACTTATAGCAGAGAAAGGCGATTCATTCCTTATACGACATGAGGCATTAATGGAGCACACGAAACTGAGAAACCTGAGAAAGTAAAGTAGGAAATAAACTGTGGTATTATGAAGAGAATTTGTACATATGTCATCTGCGCATCTTTAAAAGACTGGTAACTTTAAGCAGTGCACCAATTTTTACTATGTTAATGCAGGTCAGCATTAATTGGGGAAATATACATGCCTAGCTTCATACAGATGGAGATGGTAGAACTAAGTGCCAGAAAATGAACACACCAAAATGAAAAGTAACACTGTGGCTGCAGCAATGCGGAGAACCAGTTATGACATATTGCTCAGGGCATTCCATTCCAGCATCAGCCCTGGGCCAGAAAATACGGCTTTTTGCACATGGTCCACTCTTCAATTCCCCCAAGACAAGACTATATGACCATCACCGCATAACAGCATGCCCAGGTTTGTACAACTTGGATTATACGGGACTGGGAAGACTGAGAGGCCTACAACGATATTAACTTCCCTGTCTAGTCCACATCAAGAGCTATTTGTGCACAAGAAATTGTTCTTCCAAGAACACACTGTGACCCTGATAAGAATTAACTGAACAGCCAGAAGGCAGGAACAGCAGGCAAGCCAGAGAAACTTCTGTGTGGGGCCAACAGGACCCAGAGATTATAGGCTGAAGATGCAGGGGAAAATAAATAAATAAATAAATAAGAATTCTTTCTTTCTTAAATGAAACTAGCCAGAGAGATATGCTTGGACTTTGAATTCTTGCTTGACCAACAAAACCAGTGAGTAAACTCTCATAGATAAACACAAATTCGTATGCTTAAATGCTCATCAACTGTCATGCATTTCATTTCTTAACACTGTGAAGCTATGAAGATCACAGCTACTTCACTTCTTGTTCAGGAAGTGGAAATGCATAATCAGAGTACTCCATTATATTACATTCAGAGGAAGGGACCTCTGGTCTGGACTCTGTAGCCCCACACAACTGTAGAATGGAAAGGATCATGTATGGGTACCCACACTCCCAGCTACAGACAACTAGGAACCCGGAAATGCATAGGATTTCCCCAACAGCCCCAAAGATCAGGCCAACCACAGGCCGTGCGTTCTGCATGAGACGTGTTCCACTGGCCCTTGCCTCACACGCTCTGCCGTGGCATTGTTATACAGGACAGCAGCTGGGCTGTTATTAGCCAAGGTAACAGACAAAGCCACTCAGCCTGATATGGGACTTCCAGCCAGCTGTGTCTGGTTTATGTGGTCCTGGAGGAGCAAGGGAACTGAGAGATTGCACAGCAGCTGGCAATAGGCCTAATTTGACATATTGCAGCCAGTTCTGAAAGCTGACCCAGACCCTAACTGCACATCCTTCTCCCTTAAATGGATTCACATACCCCTGTGCGCTAGGATGCCTGACAGATTAGGTGCTCTTCCTAGCCACGTGAACCAGAGCAGGGACAACTCATGTGCCAGGCCAGAAACAGGTCTGCGGCTTTCTTCCCCACCTGAAATCATCCACTCATCACAGTTTCCATAAACAGTGGCATCTAAGTAATTTCTCCTTACCAGCTCTCACCTGGATGCTGAGTAACACAAAATAGGAAGACCTAAGGAAACTGGACTTTAGTTCACAATCCTCCTACTTCTGCCTCAGACAGAATCTGTGAGTGAATTCCCTCTGCTCAATCCATTTAGCTTCTGCAGGGTTGGTTCTCTGCCCTGAGACAACACTCAGCTCTTACCGACACACGACTGCTCATGAGCAGCGTGACGCGAGATTTACTCAGAGTCCACTGTTGGGGAAAAGAGCGAAAGAGAAACATTGTCTCACTGTTTCTCCAGCTTCCACCATACAAGATGATAAGAAAGCCTGTTCTGAGTCAGACTAGAAGTTCTTCTGCCATTCTCCTGTCTCCAAACACAACTGACACCAATACTTCAGCAAGAGATCCTGCATCTGTGACTGGGCCATTTAAATTAATCCATGAGTTACAGAAACTTGCATTGAGATTACAAACTGCTACAAGAAAGGCTCTGCACCTAGTTATAGACATGATATGCCTGGTTTCTCCAGCCCTTAATATTGCCATGGCAGGAAATGTTTTCAAGAGACAGGTGCTAGGATTTCTAGGACTCCCAACATTACCCTGTGGTCATTATTAAGCCTTTGGTGACAGATGGAAAACCCAAGGAAATGCTCTGTTTTCTTCAGAGCGTGTGCAGATAATTTTGGCTTTCGGCAAGGGATAAAAGGAACATCCTTGATACTCCAAACACAGATGAGGATTTTGTCGTATGAAGGACTTAGCAACAAGGCTGACAAAAAGAAAGAAACCTGTACAGATACCCATTCTTAGGCACAGGCAAACACGAACCTGGAAGACCCGCCAGCAGCAGCTCTCCCATGCCTCGGGTACATCTCTATGAGACACATGCCCCGAGCCCTTGTCTTATGCTTCCTAAAACCACATTCACTTTTGCTGTGTAATGCTGAGGCTTTCTGGGACCCAAGGAACCAGATGCTGTTCTGCCTAAAATGCAGCGTTCAAGAAACAGTGCTCGGCACAGAGGCTCCTAAAGGGGCAGCAAAGACAAGATTCTGAACAGCAGCCAGGAGCAAATGGAGGATCTAATCCACAGAAGGCCTCTGCTCAAAATAACCCAAGTAGAAAACACACAGTAGCACTTCAATTTGATGTATATATGCTGCCCACTTGTCAAATACTCAGAGAGCAGATCTCTTCCCTGCCGTGCAATGCAGAGCAGGGAAATCCCATGTCTTCAAAACATGGAAATGACAATCTGGAGAGATATCTTCAGCTCCCACTTCTAACAAGTGGAAGCCCATGTTTGTCATAGCTCCCACAGTTTATAGAAAAGCTTCCCTCTCCCAGGTCTCTCATCTGCTGAACGAGACCAATCAGGGTTACAAAAGGAAATCAGATTTTCGCTCACAAACAAGTTGTTTTCACTCTGAGGCCTCCTTCTTCTTCCTGTCATAATTGTGGGTGTATTCGGCTTTTCTCTAGCCATCAGCTAGCTCCAGGGTAGATGTCATGAGCCCTCATCCCCATGCAGCCCCAACTCCACTACTGCTGAGCAGCTATGGGGTAGAGATCTAGGCAGGTCCACTGAGAAGCAGACACATGAAGGACATACTGCACCACACTGCTTCTTGGGGTCCTGGGGTATACTTACTGCTGAATTCCAGGTAAACGCACTGATGGCAGAGCTGTACACTATCCTGCCAGAACACTTCTGCCACATACTGGCCCACATACATGCATTGTGTAGTAGCACAGACCCAGGCTGTCCCTGAGGAAGGCACGAATTCTGCTGCTGTAGGTCTCGGTGTCAGCTACCACCTGCCATCTCCTCTTGGTCGCTCCCTTATTACTTTACTTCCAAATAACATGAACAGCAACATCAGGGTTCCAGCTGTCCAAACCAAGCATAACCATCACGTACAGTTCCTCTGACATGGCTCTCCTACTTTGACCCGCGATGAGAAGAGAAAAAGAAAAGTCTATATATGCAGTAACTGCTACAGAGTACACACTTTACATTCATTTAAACCGTGTGCAGGGTGAAATGTTTTGCATTTGAAAACATATTACAGGGCTACTTGGGCCTATGGTTTGTTTCATACTGCTACACGAACAGAACTTGACTGGAAGAATCACATGAATGACAGCAAATGCAATGCCTATTGTCTATAGGCTTTGGCCAGTTTCTCTGGAATCAGAGGAAAATCTGTTTCTGTGACTGGACAACACCAGAAGTCAAGTTAAGAATCCAAGCTGCTACAGGTTGGTACAGGACAATTGTGTCCTCCCTTTACTTTATTCTCTAATACAACTTGGAAGACTCAGATGAAGTTCAGCCCCCATTTGGCTCCACCTGGGCCTTGCTCAGAGGCAGTTATTGGGTAATTCTGCCAGCAACCTCAGCTCACTTTTTTGCCTAGCCTGCTCTTGGGGACTTGGCCAAAAACGTCTGACAAATTGTCAATTCCTGTCAACCAGAATTCTTCTTCAGCCACTCACTCGTTCCTCACATACCAGACCATCTTGTTCATCCTCCCTTCCTGTTTCTCCTTGCTTTGCCTTGCATCATTTTGGTGAAGGAAAATGGGCTTGGCAAAATCCCAACTTGGAAGGAAAATTTGGAAAATTTCACCAACATTGCTGTCTCCAACCTAACTACATAAATATTACTTAAAAAGGCAAAGAGATTTCACAGGTTAATTTTTCTCTGTGGGGTTTATTTAACATCTTAGCCTTATAGGCTAATGCTAGGGTCATTCCAGAAAAAAAAAAAAATCTTATAACACAGCACAGAATGTGGACAAAAGTCACCAGAACAGCTTTACAACCACAAGATCACAGGTGGTTACAACCGCGATTCTCCACTCTGTCATGGAAGATTAGATGCAGGCAGTAAATTCTAGAGTATACAAGGAGCTTTAAGAAGCTTCTTTTTAAAAGTACAGCTATATTCTGTGATCAGAAACACATCCAGCTCAGCTAACTTTGCACTGCCACTGTAAGTGCTTAGCAAATACAGACTAAGGTATTTATTAAAAAAACAGGCTTCCTGTCAGCAGACTGAAATTCACTGGACAGGGACGAGAACACCAATGGAAAAACTTTAAGGGTCCACAAACTGAAAGAAGTTGAAAAGCACTGTTGTATAGCATCAGAACTGAACACATGGAAGCCTGAAGCCATGCAGCCTGGAAACTCAGCTTCAGCACACACATCAGAATTTAAAAAGCAGAATAATAAGTCCTTGTTCACCTCATGCTAAGAAAACCAGCAAGCACCTGGTTGAATCCAACACAGCCAATTAAATATGGCTTTTTTCAACTAGGTAATTCCTGCATACCTTGAAAATATGAAATGAGTAAGATTTTTCAGGAAGTGCAAGTAATTTTTCTGTGTACTTGGCAGTGTCAGAAGGCTGCCAGATATTTCTCTGATACTCTCTAGTAGCAGACGTGGCCATCTAGACTAATGGTTTAGTCCACAGCAGAAGAAACGGGTCAAGTCTGAACATGAGGGAGGGTGGAACATTACAATACCCAGTCCTCTGCTGATGGACTGATCCTTGAGCAGGTCCAAACCACAATGCAATAAAGCTGTTCAGCTGCATGGAAATATAACCAAAGTATTGCCAGATCTAAGCATTCTGAAACTCAGGAAGGCCAATGTGAGACTGACATTTACATCATGGAAGTTTAAACATATGGATCGTAGGGATTTCTTTGACAACATACTGTCCTGCATCCTCCTTCTGTGCCCTCTTGAGAACTAAGGTCCCATTAGAAGGGACACGAAATCTAGTGCTGTCTAAAGAAGGCTAATTACTCCAGCTCTCTCCAGTTCTGCTCCAGTTTCTCTAGTACCAGCGAACCTGATGGGAGTGTTACTAGAGCGCAATACATGCCTGAGCAAGAAAATGAAGTGTTATGGGAAAGCTGGGAAGATAGCTATGTAGAACTGATTAGAAATGGAACTGGAAGTTCAGGATATAGGGGCTGTATCCCAAAGTTGCTCCTGATCGGCTGTATCATCTCAGGGAAAAGTGTTTCTACTGTCTTCATTTGCTCTGCATCTGCAAAGGATCAAAAATACATTGATGTTTAAAGAACTTAACTAAATGCCTTGCAATCCACTGATGCTTTACGAGGCAAAACAGGCATCATATCCTGAGATAAACATGCAACATTTTCTGTAAAAAAACAAGTCCCGAAAGAATTTTTAAGTAACACTCCCTTCCAGAAAGAAAAGAGGTTAGGTGCTTCCAGAAGGCCCTGCCTGCCTATCTCAGGTGTCTACAGCAGCAGGATGTCCTCCTCAAGGCTTTCAAGACTACCTGCTCATCCCCAGGGATGACCTCAGGAACTTGCACACTTTCTTTAGATGAGTCACACCACAAGGCCTCCACAATTTAGGCAGAAGTCAGGTCACTACAGGTCAGTCATGCTGGATCCCAGCTAGCATTCTGCCATTATGCAAACACAATTGAGGACAGTGTTCATTTCCTGCAGAAGCTCTGACCTCTTACCTCTAAGACATCGCATCCCATCTACTCCCTCATGTACTTATAACTGAAACTTTCCTGCACTGGAGGTCACCTGCTCTTTCCTAGAATAGCCTCCCTAGAAGTTCAGGCTCCTTCAAACACAAACTGCAATGCAGTGAACCAAACTGGGGGTTCTTTTTGCTTCACTTCTGCCATGTTCCCCTAAGAACTAATCACACAAAAACTAAAACCCAGCATCACACACAGATTCACGCTGGAAGAAGCATATTCTGAGATATGTCATGAGTTGACTAATAATCCATCCCACTTTCAGTATATTACTGAGAAATCACAACAGAACCCAGCACACAAACAAGGCTTGCCCCCTCCAAGAACAACAAGGGCACACATTGTAAGCTACCAAAGATAGGCGATACACCAAAATTATTTCTGCTCTGATACTGTCTGCTTATCAGCACCTATGCTATCTGAGGTCTGCCTGATGTGCCGTTAAGGCAAAGAACGCACAGAGGAACATTTAGCTATCTTGAATCATTTCCTTACTGGAATCAATAAATAACAATCCACTGGTCATGGAAGAGACCCAGGTCTCTCTAAAGAGATACCACGTGGTTTCAGCCAATGTAAACAAATCCAATAAACCTGATTTGCATTTGCAAGGCATGCTGCTCCTTAGAAGCACGCCCTGTACAAGTCACTACAGCATAAGACGTTTACAAATGACTCTTGATATTCTTATTACACAGACAGGCACTCTCATCAGGACAAAATCTAAAAACAGCTGTGTCCAGAGTCTGCATCACCTTAAAAGAACTCTTAGGCAGGTACAGGAATTGCATTAGTATCTACAGCAATGGTGCACAGCCACTGTCCTGTCTGTGCAGCCCAAGAGACTCAAACCACCTGTTTGAAGATGGATAAAGTTCCCTTGGCAACCCATACACTCTGCATGTGGAAGCTTATGACCACTGATGAGGAGTTTTCTTCCCACAGAAGGAAGAACAGCCAAATACAGTTCTACATGTCAACTGCAGACAGTGGAAGAGCCAGACGATTACCCAAGAACCTTCAATGTACACATTTTAAATACCATGCAGGCCACTTAAGTATACTTAGAGACCTGCACGTAAGAATCCTGAAACACATACACCTCCTGCCAGGTGGGTCTACAGACCTACCTTCACATCTGAGGCTCATTTCAAGTGCTTCTTAGAGAGCCCACCACCAGTTTTGTGTAATTGCAGAACTTTACCCCATCCCACCCAATTCCTTGCCAAGTTAGGCTGCTCTGGGCTCAGATGGATAACCAATCACTGATCAGTAAATGGTTCTCTCATCTTTTGTTCTCTCACAGTAAATTGTACGTCACAGAGACCAATACGCATATAACAATACCCTTACCCTTTTGATGAGACTGGATACTAGCAGTAGAAAATGCGATGTAAAAGTTTCCATTGCCTTATTGAGGCATCTGTAGCTTCCAAAGTCATTTGACTTACACTACAGCAGCATTCCAGAAGCAGTGGTGGAAACATTTTTGAAAAAATGTAAGCGTGACTTGTGCTAAAAGCTGAGAAAACCTCTTTCCAAATACTCACAACATAATAGTAAAACTGACAAGATAATCTAGTCATTTTGAGTCACAGAACAATATAGTTACCTCCACAACTAAAATCTTCCTCAGATAAGAGATGTCACACCATCTCATTGCCTTCTTCAAATTCTGACACTCTATCCCTCAGTGGTCACTGCAATGACATACCCTGGCCCATGACCCCATATTTGACCCCGCTTTGAGCAGGAGGTTGGCCTGCATGACCTCCTGAGGTCCTTCCATCCTGAATTATCCTATGCTCCTAGCTGAAGGAGTTTGCCATGTTAGAACTCCCTAAGCAAAACACTCTTCAGCTCTCCTTCAGCAGTTCCTGAACTATTCTCAAATTCCACATTCCCCAGACCAAGTGACCTAGGACTGCTCCACATACACACATGGTTTCTCCCAGTGCCCCTGAGTTTTGACCCTTTAGAGTATTTTTCCCCTCTCCTGCCTCCAAAAACGATTCAAATCCATCCCAGCACAATCAGTAAGCCATGTTCATATGGTTACGTCAGTGAAAACATCTTTGCATTTCACAGTTTCCAGATTTAGCTTCTCTTTCCACTACTACTGAAAGATTTTGTTATGACTGCCAAGTCCCCCAGCTGAGTGGGAAACCTAGGTCACACCTTCCGTATAGCAAACAAACCTAAGCTGTACCTTTCGGAGGCTAACAGATGCATTCTGCAACAACAGTCAATGGTACACAGCCTGTCGGTCAGCATTTGACTGATGTACAATATAAATCCTTACAAAGCAGAAACGTGGAAGACTGCAGAACTTTCAGGATGTCTTCATTTATTTAGTAAACTGCACGCTTATTCCCTAAAAGGATTATTTCCCAACGATCTGCGACATGATTAATTTGCCTCTGAGAACTGTGATTACCGCTTCCGGCAAAAGTAATTCTTTAGAGAAAATAAAGAAAATTAGCTTAATTTTCCATGATTTCAGTAGATTCAGCTTACGCACTGTTCATACAGCTAATGCCATACAAACATTCTAATGCTGCTGCTTCTATTTATCTCCAATCAGGAAATGCTGCTGGATTACAAAGACATTACAGTCATCTTAAGTCAGCTACACACGGTAACAAAACATTTGCTGAGTGCAAGTTCTTCTTTACCTTCTACCTCTATGTACTTTCTTGTAGCACAGGTATGGTCATAATGACTTACCTAAACTGGAGTAGGGGGAAGATATGAGAAACCCTGAACTGATGCTCCTGTAACACTTTGCTATCCTTAGAAAAACCACATTCTGAAGTCTGAGTAACACCACCATGGAGGACTGAAACCTGGATGTGTATATCGCAGAGGGAATTTGCTCTCAGTTCCTGCACAGCGCTCGCTAGCACAATTGTGAACGCAGCATGAGGAAGTGAAACAACTTAGAAGAACTGAGTCGCAATTGCCAGTCTTAGCTGAAAGACAGGCTACTGCTCCTGTCTGCAAATGAAAGTTAAGTTGTCTTGAACACCTGCAATTACTGCATTGCACAAACTGTTGAATTCTGCAACAGTTTTAAGTAGCTCAAAAAAACCAGAGTATTTAACTGAGGATTTCAGTGATTCATATTTACATGATGGAACATGTACTTGTTCAAAATTCAACACATTGAGGGTAATGTGATTTTTTTGCTTACTTTTCATTACATGTAGCCTTGAAGCATGTGACTTCCATGACTTCATTAGATTTAGCTTATGCATTGTTCATACAGTGAATGCTGTGCACATATTCTAGTACTGCTGCTTCTACTGATCTGACTTGCAAATACTGCCTTACTACAAAGCTTCTCTCAGAATATTTATATCTAAGCCTGAGAATTCCAGGCCTGCAGTATTCACACCATGTTTACAGAGTTGGAAAAAGTATTCCGTGTTTTGGGCACCTATTGAAAAGGAGCAGGCACACCAAACCCCCAGGTATTCCTTCTACCCCTCAGAGAAGAACCAGAGAGTTATCTGAGCAACACTTTCCTTGCACTCTGTCTACACTGCAAGTGGATACATGAAATCCGGACCCAACTGTTCAAAACCATCCCCCACATTTCTGTTGCAGTCTCAGCAAGCAGCAACCTAGCATGTTTCCATCATTCTACTTTCGAGTATACATACACCGTAGCTTACCTGGAAGGGAAAGAATGTGCTGCTAAGATACTTATTTCTGAGGGGAATCATTTTCCCCAAAAAAGGCCCTCACGATGTAGGAGTTCCTCCCATACGGCTTCCTGAACAGAGCAGCAATCAGACGGGCTGGGCTAATTGGAAAAAAGCAGCAAAGGAAGGGGATCTCCTCCAGACCATGATTCATTGCATTGGCTAAAGAAGCATGAAGAGGAAAGTTTCAGCTTATCAAGGGAACTAATGAACAGAAAGAACAGGAACCCTGAGGTCAGGAAAATGTTCTGCAAGAATCTTTTGCTCTCCTTCCAATTGCTTTTTCTCCTGCTCCATCCTGCTCCCTTCTCTCACATCTAATCTCTGCTTACGTGTTTAACACAGTTGCCCACTTCAGAAGTGACGTACAGTGAGATCTACCACTTTATGCCACTTAACCACAATCAGTTTGTCACTTTTTCTTGACCACGGTGCAGCTGAGATCTGATCTCAGATGTCTCAATTTGGCCCAGCAACTGAGGATGAGAAGAGGCTTAGAGGCAGCTTGAAAATTGCAGGGTATTGCAACTGCTCAATGAGCAACGGCATACCCAAGAAAGGTACTTCCGGGCATCAGATGTGCTGCCACATCATGATATCGGTCAGGGGGAGAAAAATAAATTTTTTATGGCTCTTTTGCATGAAGAGGCTCATGTTCCTGGCACAAAGTACTGAGCTTACTCAAGGCCTGCAGTTCTCCTTCACCAAAAGAAAAACTGCTTAGGTAAAGAGTAGAAAAATAAGGCAACAACCATGTTCTGAAGCTTTGCAGCTGTAGCAATATCTGAGCAATCAGTTCAGTTCCGGGAAATCACAAAAGTACTCAATCACAATAGCAGCATGCAAGATAATTGTGCTAATACAGTTTGACTCCAAGAACATTGGCTACCTGCGAAAAGTCGATGAAGCTTGTTTTGAAATGAAAGCTGAGATACTGAAATTAAAAGCAGAGAAACCTTCACCTGATTTGTAACAACACATTGCTTTGGTTAGGTCATCTGATTTGACAAAAAAATCACGTTTTTCAGGCTTGCATTAATATTATATATGGAAGTATGCTAAGCTATGCAAGAAACAAATTAAGTAGAACAGAGAGCTTTCATCACATACCATAAAAGACTGGTACCTCTATGATTCTTTTGGAATGCCTGTGGTTTTAAATGCATGCCTCCAGGTTCCAGTTTTAAAATAATTAAAACATCACTGAATAAGATGATCATATTTTGCACGTATTGCCACAGACTGAATACTTCTCTTTGCAAGGTTTCCTATCTATTTACATACTTAGGAAAGTTTGAGGGTTATGGTTTCACTTCCTCTTGCATAAGGAATGATAAACGAGGTTTGAGAGATGCAGTGGTGCACTTGAGACAGATTGACCATGCCTGTCTCTAATAGGACAAAAAGAGCGTATAGCTTGTGGCTCTGTTAATTTTAGCCTTATGGTGCAAAGACTAGAGCAAGTGTTGTCCATATAAGGTCACACGAAGCAGAGGCTGCACGCTAACCCTAGCAGAACTGCTCTGACTATAGCATATGTCCTCCACAAATAATGTTAATAAAATGACGTCCGTGTTTATTGTGTGGCTGCTTTTGCATCAAAAACTTCCTCTAACTTTACCATCATCAGAACTGTCAGATTGTATTATAGAAACACTTTCTCCAACACCTTCCTACCCGAAAAGCCAAATTGGTCTGTGTTCTGTTAATCTGCTTCTGCTCCTGTTTCCACAGACGGTAACATGAAAAGGTAGAACAGGCCCGAAATATAAACATTACACCTGGCACTACAGAGAAAGCTTTCATGTGCAAAGCAACAGATGTGGTCTTAAGCCACATCTGTACTAGTGAAGTTCTGGATTTGCGTCACAGTCCATGTGTGTGCAGTCACCACAGCAACACCATTGGTCTCTTGCACCATGTAATTACCACTGTATCAAATGCTTTCAGGTTTGAACATTGTTTTCTTTTCTCATTTCTGCCACAAATGTATTTTCTTCCAGTCCAGCACTAGGGTTTTCAAAAACAAATCCTACTAAAATACATCACTTGGTAGCTTTGTACATACAGGTATGGGCTTGATATCTGGTTGCAACTCACTTGCATCATCTACCACATCTTTTTCTTTCTCCAGACAATCTAATCATTATCACCTTCAGAATCTACAGTGCCTGCCTCTGGGATGCGCTCTTCCTCTGACCTGTGTTAAAGACACACATACAAAACACACAAACGAAAAAGCAAACAAAAACACACTAAAACTTAGTTCAGCAAATCAAAGCACAACTAGAAACTGTCCTTTATCACCCTGCCTAGAACGTTCTCTAGCTATGACAATGTCATGTATGTTATACAGTGCTTACAATTTCATTCTGTCAATCCTGCACGAAACCTGCTGTCTGTTCAGCTAAAGCATACCAACCAGAAAGACTCTTTCAAGACTGAAGTTGGATACAGGTGCTACTATATCCACAAATTTCTTAACACTTCCTTCCATTCCCAAGTACTCCACTTTATATATATATATAAATATACAAAACACATTTTTGAACTCAGTAGGCCTCCTCTACCTTCTAGCAGATCATCTTCTGCTGATGTCTTATTCTGCATGTGTTACATGGAGTCAGGAATGAAGAGATTGCCGCCCTAGGAAAGAAGGAAGAAGCTGTAAACGGCGTTTCAGAAGTCTGCCTCACATCTAATTATTCTTAATCTGCGCTTTCTCACTGGTTTCTCTCTTGCCTTAATCCAGAGGTGACAACTGGAGTCAGTAATGAACAGCACAGTAAACCAAAACCGTGGTTTTCAAAAAAGAGCAACAAGGGACTCTGGCTAGCCTAACACAGTGACACATACAGATCCTAAGTCAGCTCTGGGATGAGGAGCAGAACTGATCCTCCCGAAGGATGGTAAAAGTTCCAACAGAATAGCCAGACCTCCCTCATGAGGCTATGTTGTGATATCCCAGGGCTGTTATTTGCTGACCAAGACACACCAGGGTCTGAAGTACACACAAGGTCACAGAGTATCAGCAAGCTGCATAACACATGCCTAGGAATGAACACAGCAGAAGTAAAATCCATTTCAGTTCACTCTTCCCAAAACCTCTTTTTCATTATAAACTCTGGCTTTTCCTGAAATCCTTCCTTCTCCAGCAGAATAACACAAGATCACAGAATGGCCAAGGTTGGAAGGGACCTCCGGAGATCATCTAGTCCAACCCCCCTGCTCAAGCAGGGTCACCTAGAGCACGTTCCTGCCTGAATGCAATTCTGGACTTGTGAATATCTCCAGCGAAGGAGACTCCACCGCCTCTCTGGGCAACCTGGTCCAGGGCTCAGTCGCCCTCACAGGAAAGAAGTTTTTCCTCATGTTCAGATAGAGCTTCCTGTGTTTCAGTTTATCCTCATTGCCTCTCGTCCCATCGCTGGGCACCACTGTGAAGAGTCTGGCCCCATCCTCTTGACACTCTCCCTTCAGAGGCTTATACACATCAATCAGATTTCCCCCCCTCCCCCCCCCCAGCCTTCTCTTCTCCAGGCCGAACAGGCCCAGCGCCCTCAGCCTTTCCTCGCAGGAGAGATGCTCCAGTCCCTCAGTCATCCTAGTAGCTCTTTGCTGGGCTCGCTCCAGGAGCTCCATGTCTCTCTTGTACTGGGGAGCCCAGCACCGGACCCAGCACTCCAGGGGAGGCCTCACCAGGGCTGAGTAGAGGGGCAGGATCATCTCCCTCCACCTGCTGGCAACACTAGCTAATGCACCCCCAGGATACCCCGTTGGCTTTCTTGGCCGCTAGGGCACATTGCTGCCTCATGGTCCGCTTGCTGTCCGCCAGGACTCCCAGGTCCTTCTCGGCAGAGCCCCTTTCCAGCAGGTCAGCCCCCAGCCTGTCCTGGGGCACGAGGTTAGTCCTCCCCAGGTGCAGGACCCCGCACTTGCCTTTGTTGAACTCCAGGAGGTTCCTCTCCGCCCGTCTCTCCAGCCTGTCCAGGTCCCTCGGAATGGCAGCACAGCCCTCTGGGGTACCGGCCATGCCTCCCAGCTTTGTAACATCAGCAAGCTTGCTGAGGGCGCACTCTGTGCCTTCCTCCAGATCACTGATGAATACGTTGAACTCAAGACTGGAGCCAGTACTGACCCTAGGGGACAACGCTAGATGCAGGCCTCCAACTAGACTCTGCGCCACAGATCACAACCCCCTGAGTCCTGCCATTCAGCCAGTTCTCGATCCACCTCACTGTCTGCTCATCCAGCCTGCGCTTCTTGAGCTTGCCTAGGAGGGTGTGATGGGAGACAGTGTCCAAAGCCTTGCTGAAGTCCAGGTAGACAACATCCGCTGCCCTGCCCTCATCTACCCAGCCAGTCGTTCCATCCTAGAAGGCTATCATCAGATTGGTCAAGCATGATTTCCCTTTGGTGAATCCGTGCTGACGACTCCTGATCACCTCATGTCCTCCAGGATGAGCTGTTCCATCACTTTTCCAGGGTAATTCAGTAACCATATTAGTGTTTTCCTATACCTGTCTGTGTAGAAGTGTGTATGTATTCACATACTTTCATCCAAAGAGACTGAAAGAACCTTATTTTCCTCCTGTAGCACTCTTAAGAAATAACTACCCCTAGCAAGTCACCATCATCTTTGTCTTCCTCACGTGCTGAGTTTGCACAGCAGCACACTGAAGAAAATTAAGACTATCAAGCCTTGAGAGTGTGCAGGCATCACCACCCAGAACATATCAAAGCTCTAGAAGGACTACTGCAAAAACAGAAATGGGCCACTTTCTGCTGGGTGACCTGAACCAGCTCCTTCAAATGGCTTTGTTCCAAGAAAATAATCCATGACCAACAAACCCAGGCCCTGCTCAATGCATGATTTGTTTCCTAAGGAGAATGGATACATTTGTGCTGATTTTGGCTGCTTTTACTCGCCCATTTCAGGGCAACTGTAGAAACAAGTTTCTTTTTATTCCCACTTGCAGCTGACAAGCATCCTGATCCCATAGTATTTTTGGGAATAGTGAAGCCTAGTTTCATTTTCCAAAGCGGCCCCTTCTTGTGATCCCACACTAGGGAACTGAAGCTGGATCATGGGGGAATATTAGTTTACAATATTGAACAAATAAAGAACATGAAGTTACAGCCAGAGATTTTTTGGAAAGAACGACTAAGGAGAAAACTGTAAGATTAAGACAGTGCTAACCTAATGAAAGCACTGGCTTACATATTTACTGTAATTTAGCTTATCATGTGGACTTCATTTGCACACTTCATTTACAAGAGCTTTCTGAGGGCCCTAATGCAGACATATCCTTACGTGGCTTGTGTCGATCTGTAAGGTGAGAGCTAAGCCATAGCACAGAGATATCCCCCTTTGCCTCCTGTTAAAAGCACAGCTGTACTAAGTCATCCTCATCTACTCAGAAGGAATATGGAAAAGTTATCTTTATGCCAGAAGGCCATATCGCAGCAAAATAGGAGGTACTGAGTGTTATGACACAACATGTGTGCTCATCTGAGCAGATACAAACACAGATAACAGTTCAGATATGCCTTACCTTTCAAGGCCTTTACAGCTTAAAAATTACACCTACTACGATATACAGAAATACCCTTGTAAATCCAGACAATAGTGAACTTTGAATAAGATGTGATATGTAGGAAAATACGTATTTAAGAGAGATGTGGTACATGTGGAAAGTTCCAGAATTTCTACTAATAAATTAGCATCACTTATTTCTTCATTCTTAGGTGCTATAACTGTTTTTGTACTTATAACACTCTTAACTGAATGCTAGTGAGGTATGAGCTTTCCTTTCTAATTAAGAGCAGTCCCATTCATAGTAAAATCATGCTGTTTACAATTAGGAACTACAGTCCTAATTTTAGGTCACAGATCCCTCTGACTCTTCAAGCACTTCATCTCTCGAAGTCCTCTAAAACTCTTAACCAGGATCTTCTGATTCCCAGTACACAGCTGAGAACTGGGAAACTATCACTCACAGGCATGAAGTAACTACACAGCGTTTACTGAAATGCAGAAGAAAGGAAAACACGTTTGCAAAGGGCCACTTGCACTGCAGTTGCTGTATTTACCACTATGGCAGCCTTGTCTGTCCCTACAGTAAATTGAGGTTATTTTAATATAGCAAGGAGTTTATTTGGCAAAATCAAAGAACCACCACCAAGACAACTCACCAAATCAGAAGACAGACTCAGGCTGTCTCCTTCTCCTATATGGCTAACAGCATCAATGCTTAGACTGGTATGACTGTCTCAGTCACAGGTGGTAGTGTTTTTCAAACATGGAATCCCAAGCTCTCCTATCTGGGAGAAGCCTTAATACAAATACTCATTAAGATGTTGGCACATCTTGGCTCATTTAAAAATCTTTAAAGTGGAGACTAGACAGAGAGGGATTGGCGATTTATTGGCAATACATGTGTCCGCTACCCAAATGTCTTATTTATACACAGTACTTCTGTCAGTGTGTCAGCAGATCTGCTCTATCTGAAAACTGGTCGTTTCCTGGCACAGAGTAGCTTTATCAAATAAGAAAATACCACAGAATGTTTTTTCCCATTCTCCTGCAGATGTCTATTTTCATACTCAAAGGAATAATGATTCTTCTTCATTCTTAAATAACATGCTAGAACTGACAGATTTAAAGAAACTTGAATACAGCAAAAATTATACAGACAATAGTCATATTCTCTCTGGACACTTTTAACATATTTAGATGTGTGTTGAACTGCTCATGGTCTCTAAAATACAGAGAAATCTGCAACTACAGCTTGCTGACTGCCTGATTTTCCTCAGTCATGTGTGTTTCTCACTGGATCAAACTTTCTTTCAGTTGAAAAGGGGTGGGTGCCCTGGTGATGAAGGATACAGAGAAGGCAGAGCTACTGAATGCCTTCTTTGCTTCAGTCTTTACTGGTGAGGCCAGCCCTCAGGAATTCCACGCCCTGGGGACAAGACAGAAAGTCTGGAGAAAGGAAGACTCTCGCTTGGTTGAGGAAGATTGGGTTACAGATCATTTACACAAGCTTGACATCCACAAATCCATGGGCCCTGATGGGATGCACCAAGTGCTGAGGGAGCTGGCAGATGATATTGCTAGGCCACTCTCCATCATCTTTGAAAGGACATGGAGAACAGCAGAGGTCACCAATGTTACCCCCGTCTTCAAAAAGGGCAAGAAGGAGGACCCAGGGAACTACAGGCTAGTCAGCCTCACCTCCATCTGCAGGCCATCACTAAGCATGTGAAGGACGAGAAGGTGATCAGGAGTAGTCAGCATGGATGGAAAGGGAAATCATGCTTGACCAATCTGATGATAGCCTTCTAGGATGGAACGACTGGCTGGGTAGATGAGGGCAGGGCAGCGGATGTTGTCTACCTGGACTTCAGCAAGGCTTTGGACACTGTCTCCCATCACACCCTCCTAGGCAAGCTCAAGAAGCGCAGGCTGGATGAGCAGACAGTGAGGTGGATCGAGAACTGGCTGAATGGCAGGACTCAGGGGGTTGTGATCTGTGGCGCAGAGTCTAGTTGGAGGCCTGCATCTAGCGTTGTCCCCTAGGGTCAGTACTGGCTCCAGTCTTGAGTTCAACGTATTCATCAGTGATCTGGAGGAAGGCACAGAGTGCGCCCTCAGCAAGCTTGCTGATGTTACAAAGCTGGGAGGCATGGCCGGTACCCCAGAGGGCTGTGCTGCCATTCCGAGGGACCTGGACAGGCTGGAGAGACGGGCAGAGAGGAACCTCCTGGAGTTCAACAAAGGCAAGTGCGGGGTCCTGCACCTGGGGAGGGCTAACCTCGTGCCCCAGGACAGGCTGGGGGCTGACCTGCTGGAAAGGGGCTCTGCCGAGAAGGACCTGGGAGTCCTGGCGGACAGCAAGCGGACCATGAGGCAGCAATGTGCCCTAGTGGCCAAGAAGGCTGATGGTCTCCCGGGTTGCCTTAGGAAGAGCATTGCCAGCAGGTGGAGGGAGGTGATCCTGCCCCTCTACTCAGCCCTGGTGAGGCCTCCCCTGGAGTGCTGGGCTCCCCAGTACAAGAGAGACATGGAGCTCCTGGAGCGAGCCCAGCAAAGAGCTACTAGGATGACTGAGGGACTGGAGCATCTCTCCTGCGAGGAAAGGCTGAGGGTGCTAGGCCTGTTCGGCCTGGAGAAGAGAAGGCTGGGGGGGGGGAGGGGGGGAAATCTGATTGATGTGTATAAGCCTCTGAAGGGAGAGTGTCAAGAGGATGGGGCCCAGACTCTTCACAGTGGTGCCCAGCGATGGGACGAGAGGCAATGAGGATAAACTGAAACACAGGAAGCTCCTGTGTTTCATCTGAACATGAGGAAAAACTTCTTTCCTGTGAGGGCGACTGAGCCCTGGACCAGGTTGCCCAGAGAGGCGGTGGAGTCTCCTTCGCTGGAGATATCCAAAAGCCGCCTGGACGTGATCCTGGGCAATGTGCTTTAGACTGACCCTGCTTGAGCAGGGGGGTTGGACTAGATGATCTCCGGAGGTCCCTTCCAACCTTGGCCATTCTGTGATTCTGTAAAGAGGGACTGAATTGTAGGAAATGATGGAAGCCACCTGCTGCTCCTAAAAACGTGATCATACTTTCCACAATCTGTTTGAGATGTTCAGTATGTATAGACACGTGATCTCAGTGCTGTTCAGATTTTGCTATTGCAGGTTAGACAGAAAATGCAAATTTAAGGTTGACTGAGTAGGCATTCTGTCATAGTCCAGATTATATAATGTTTCTGTATTGTTATTTCTCACATTTCTGCTCTTTGCTTGTTGCCTTTTAATTAAGCTAAAAAGCTCAGTGTATCTTCTCTCATATGCTTATGCAGCCATTCTGTCAGGTTGAAATTGATGTAAACCACCACCAGCCACCATTACACTGAAAATATTAGCTTTTCTCTGGTGAAGAAAAGTCTTAGCAGGACATAAGGCGCAGCAGGCTCATGATGTTCTTTTATCTTTTTGCTTAAAAATACTGAAGTAGAAATTTCAACCTTAACCCCAACCTCAATCCACTTTTTACTGAAAAGTTACCCTACCCTCTTCCACAACATTAGGTTTACACTGCTTGTGACACAGAGCTTCAGACCTGTCTTGGGAAACCAAGAAAAGGAGAGAAGGATACATGAGCTCCTACATCTGTAGGCATTTTCCGCTTAGCACAGGCCAGCTCTGTTTTATGGCCACAACAGCCCTGGAGTCCGAGTGACAAAAGCAACTCCTGCAGAGATAACTGCTGAAGTGATATTTAAGGCTGATCAGTCTTAGACAGCAAGAAATTTAAATATCACTTCAACACTCATCTTGCTTCTAAAATTGAAAATTACCTTGCTAGAAATAACTTCCGGAACTGTTGCATGCATTCACTGTTCCTCCTCTTTGTTCTTCTACTTAAGACAGACTTGATGTTCCATTAGAAGTGGTTTGGATTTTCCCAGTACCCTCATAGCTGCAGTGTTCAGAAAGTTGTTTCTCCTTCTTGCTAACACAATACCTTTCCTTTACGTGACATTAAATGTCCTGGGGAGTCCAAACCTTGCTAATTTTCTTCTGCATAACAAATTTAAAAATACAGCTACCTTCTTCCTCACTGTTCTGAAGCTCCCTCCACTTTTTTTTAAATTAGGTTCTTTGATGAAAAGAATGCAATGCAACTGTTCTGAGGAACTCCCAGGAGAATTCTATATTTGTTTTTCTCTCAGAAAACAGTAGAAAAACCTAAAGTCACCACTGACACTGCAAGCAGCTCAGTTCTTCATCTCAAACACTTCATTTATATCCTTTTTCATCTAAAACACTATTTTTGGCCCCCACATTCTTTTAACTTTCATTGAATTACACATTAGACTTAATCATTCACAACTTTCAAACACAAGACACCTTGTTCATGTGAGATCTTATTTTTCTATTCAGCATGTTCACTAGAAACAGGCCAAGTACCTCCAGAAGTGTGATGTACTGCCATCGTAATACAATGCATCTCAGTGGATCAAATTCCACACCAACTAAAAAATGCCAATTTCCTTTCAAGAGGATCAGAGCTTTCATCCGAGTTGCTGAACGTACATATTTAAAATGTAAACAATCAGAAATTCCAAGTTTTACCATGAAGAATATTAAGACTGGAAGGTAAATCTGGACAGCATTTTAGAAAAAAATTGTTCTGATAGTAACTGGGAGCTGATACTTGGACTTCAAGCGTCTATTAAAACATGTTCAACACAACTGAATTGTGTGCCTTAGACACTGAAGATGCAGATAGGGTAAGAGGCTTTTTAATGATTTCTCTGTAGCATTTGAGCCATTAAACTCTAAATGCCACTCAATATCCTGAGGCAGGTATCTTGCAGCTTTGACCACTGTGCTAGACAGTAGCCAAATCCATCAGAAGCAGTATTAAATACACTTATTTACCATATTGCTGTCATTGGCATGGGAAGTTATGAGTCAAGTCTTTACACAGCAAGAATAAATTGAGGAAATGAAGTCTGTCATTATCCCCAAAATACCAGCCCAGTCCATAGTAGTGTTAGCATCAACATTTAGAGCTGATGAAGGGCTGGTTTTATAGCAAAGCTTCTCTGATTTTCAACTATGACACCTCACTGTATAACAGCTTATTAGGATTTTTGCTATGACAAAGAACAGTAGTAACATTCACAGTGCACATCTTTCACATGGTAAAGCATCAAGGCACCCTCTCAGAGGTCATACATTTTCTGGGTGACTACAGTGGAGATTAAGGAATGCAAGCAAAGAGGAGTAACATTCAGAAGTGTTATAATTTACAATTATAGAAAATTGTAAGAGATAAAGGGAGGGCATAAGAAAAGGTTCTGTGACACACTGGCAATAAGGGAACAAAGGAAAGGGAATAAGTAACACAGGGCTGAAGTATAACATCAGTGGTTGGTTTGTTTTTTTTGACTTCACTCTGTTTTCAGATACTTGCCTAGATTTATTTCAGGTTATTTTTAACAAGCAAGGGGGGTAGAAATCACAGGAAAAAACACGGGGGAAAATAAGTAAGGAAAGAGCAGGTCAAAGAATTTAAATTTTGATGAATGATATATATTCAAGTTTGTAGAACCTGATAAAATTTACTCAGTTACTTTGGAAACTGGCCAAAGCAATTTCTAAATCACTTTAGAACTCAGGCAGGAAAAGAGATTTCCCAGAAGATTGAAGGGTAACCATAGGAAACAAGGGAACCCAAGGAGTTACTGAGCATCCACCCCCACTCAGCTACTTGGAAAAATAATTTGATTTTATAACAACTTGCAAAAGTATAAACACTTCTAGGATAATAGGATCACATATATGGATAAGAAGCATGGATCAGAACTGATTAAATCATGCTAATTTTCTCCTTAGAGTAATTGGCTTAAGGAAGAAGTAACAGTATCCGTGATACATCCTGACTATTAATGCTAGTAAGTATGACATTGAGGGGCAAACTGAGAAAATTTAATCTAACTGAAAAAAGAGCAAGCCGTATCAATTTAAAGTTGCCCTTGTAAAATAATTACCAGTGGTTAGCTTTCAAACTGGGGAGATATTTCAACTCTGTTCTCACAGAGCATGTCTGAGAATGCTCTCCATTCAAGACCTTGCACTAAAACTTTGGATTACAGAAGGGAAAGAATGCATAAAAATCAGCAGGGGAAGAACTGTAATTTTAGAGAAAGTGATGTGGATTCAAGAATTACCTAAAAATCAAAGTGAAATTCACCCCAGAGAAGTGGCAAGGAGACACCAAAAAACACATACAAATGGAAAACAAGCATCTAGAACAGCATAAAGATCTGGAGATCAACGCTTGAGTGTGAGCTAGCCAGCTGATTCATTCCCAAAATAGTTCATCCTTGGATCTACTGATAACAGTATCTTATGTCAAGTAAGATGACAGCATCCGTTTGGTCCTCTTAAATATGGAGTACTATACTGAATTTTCAGTACTGCACATTGGATACAATGGGGACAAACTGGAGACTGTACTACAGCATAGCAAAAGTGAATTATTTCATCTTTATGATCAGTGAGGAAGAGGTAGAGGACTGCATTGTTTTTTCCTAGAAAAAGAACAGGGCAGAGGCTACACATGTAACAGGACATGATTGTTTAGTCTGTTTTGCCTTACATAAAATTTTGCTGGAAGAAACAGTGATCGTTTTCTCCATCTTTCCATTGAGGAAGAAATAACAAGCTTACCTCCAATTAAAAAGACTGCTTAAATAGAATAAAAAACGAAATATCAAAACTGTTAAGGAGAGTAAAGCCCTAGAAATCTTAAGTTTTTGAAAAATAAACTGTTTGTAAGAGACACTCAGAAGCATTGTAGTGATACCCCAAGGGAGGAAGATGACTCAGTTGGCTGCGCTACAAGAAATCCTGTTAAATTGTATGCCATTACAAGAGACAAGAGGCCTGACACAAGAGATTCCCTCCAGCCAATGAAGGCAGTCTGAAGTGGCTGCCTGTGCATCACATGAGATGCAGGACTCCTGCCAGCTCTGCTCGCAATTACTGTGCCCAGGGGCTTGTCTCTTTTAGCTTCCAGAATTATACAACCTGGAATGGAGAGCAGTCCTCCAGAAATAAACACCAACAGTTTCTCCTTCAATTTGTTTATTAAACTGCATACATTAAAAAGGCTGCTGATTAGACTGCCCAACAGCATGGGAGAATGATTCCCGAGAGCAAAAATATTGCTGCTGTCTTCCTGGACATATTTCTCCCATGGGAAGGGAATGCTGTGCCACCTCATGAACAAATTAGCACTTTAATAACTGGCAGTGTATCACTGTACATAATGGTGACAAGTTTTACAGGAATAACATACATCAAACTGATTTTTATACAAAAACCATAGGCAAGATGCCTACTTATCAGGGCTATTAATGGGCTGCAGTTTGAATATATATTAATTGGCATTAAATTAACTACCAACCCTGAAGCTGCTTGCCAGAACACTCCTAAGCAAAATCAATAAGTCTTCAGCGACGCTTCCTTCTTCTAATATGTTTTACTTGAATAAACAATCAAATTGATGGTGCTTAAACATACATAAGCACTGAACTTGTCGCATTCTAAGTTCAATTATAGCTTCCTTGATACAAGTCCCAGGAGAAAGGCTGAACTACCCAAAGCCAGAGATATTGCTTGAAGTAATCACATATTCAAAGGCACAGTCAAAAGACATTAGACTGAGGGCGGGGCTGGCCTCACTCATTCAGGACTGCTTTAGGTAAGAGACATTTAAAAATAACTTCTTGTTCCTGAACTTCACAAGACATCAAGCAACACTGGTGGTTTCGGCACTCCCAATGATCAGTTTTCCATACCTAATATGCAAAGGGACCCAAAACCGAGCATGCAAAAATCCGCTCAGTAAGTCAAACAAAAATAAATTAGTGATTAATGCAATTACAAAGCAAAACATTTCTGAAGTGTGGGGTGTTTTTTGTTTCTGTCAATCAGTTTAAGCACTGAAATGATGGATGTATATTCCACACTGACAATACTTATCAGTATTAGAAACAAACAGAATTTAAAACATGAGCCATTGCCAAGAAATATGAACTACTGATAACAAATTGTGCAAAAGCTAAAATAAAGTAGAGAACTGCATGGCCACTCTTGAGGTGTATCCTCCAGCAATTATAAAGCAGATCTTACTGACAGCAGAGCCCTGACTGTTGCTCTCCCTTTCTGTCTTTGGCTACTGCAAAGGTAAATTCTGACATCTTCTGATGGACTGCTACCCCCAACTTGCAGGAGAACATAGCATCCATCACTTAGAGCTGCAGTGCCTCCCACCTCCACACTCAAGTGCTGAGACTCATCAAGTGCTTCTCTATAAAAGGAACCGATTAATTGATGGGTTAGAAAGTAGGACAGAAAGGTCAAAATTCAGTGTCACTGCCAGAGTGAGTAGTCAAATGCCTCTGCAGAACGACTGCATTCTCCTGCGCGCACCAACAACTAGACAAAGTATCAAGACAAGTGTGAGGACAGTTCCCCTACGTCACTGTTTGACTACTCTTCCTATTTTGTGGGAGCAGACCATTGCATAACCAAAACTTCAACAGCCATCTCGTATACTGGTAACGTGCAGGCCAACTCAGCAGGCATATCTGTCCAAAGTCTTGTGGGCTGCACATCAAAAGAGGCAGGACCCTCACTCCTCCACACAAAAAACAGAGCTCAGGTGTTGAGAACAGGCCTCAAACTCAGACAAGAGGGCCTGACACAAGAGCACTGCTGTTCCCACAGTCCCCTCTTGACAGAAGTAAGAGCAGGGAATCAGCAAACTGGGCAAGCACAGCCCTGCAGAACAGCACTGACGGGAGCAAGCCCTCACAGCACCATCTCTATTTATATACCGCTGACACCACTGTGTGGTGTCACCACTGACTATATACCACCACTGACACGGGCTGGTGGGAACAGCCCCTGAACACGGCCAGCTCTCTTCATAGCTCCCTAGCCCAGGCCTCTCCACAGCCCCCATGGAATTTCCTGTGTGGAACTGCAAGGGACATGGGAGGATACCCACAGACACAGACTAACCAGCTCCTTGCAGAAAAGGGTACCACAGACATCCAACTGCCTTGGGGCAACATGGCCTTCCTAGGGCATCTTCTCTCCTAGCCCTGCATGGCCTCAGCTGCAGTTTGTCTGTCTTCTGCAATGTCAGAGATGCTGTCTCAGGAGTTTCATTCATATCCCACTGATGACACTGCTCAGCTCTGACCTGCTGAAACTACCTCTGCCTACAGCAGAAGCCACCAAACTCCTCACACACCCACATAAATAAGTCAGTTTGACTCAAGCCTGCAATACATATCGGTGTTGAGAGAACAGACTCTCTTGTGGCTGAACCACCACAACTGCAGCAAATGCTATACACTCACTCAGGTCTCCAGGCCCAGGCCTGACTGAGCAAAGGGAGAAACTTCTGAAGACATACAAAATTCATCTGAGCTTCACAAATCTTCTGATTTGGTTGAAGATTAAGAATTGTAGAGGGAATAAGGGAGGTGAGCATGTGATGAAAAAGCTAAAGTTACTGCAATTAATACAGCAGTGGCACTAAGTGTCTGCTCTCTGCAATGTAGGCAGAGTGACCTCTGAGCCCAGATTCTGTGCAGCCTCAAACCTTCACAATCACCACCATCTAGTGTCATGTCTTCAATCTCCCCACTACCTCTGCTTGAGTACTCCAAACACCCTGTCCTTCCCTGCTCTTATTAGGAAAGCCACCCAAACTTCAGGTCTGACACGAAGAAGGAAAGACCAAGCATATTTGCACTGCCACTCCTGAGAAGACATCAGCCCATACAATGCTAACCAACTAATGTCATTTTCCTAGGAACCTCCCTGAACATTGATCTAATGTGCATGTTTTCAGAAACTCTCCTGGAAAAAGGGGTGGGGGAAGCACACCTTCAGAAATGTATTTGGCTTCAGGAACAAAACCACACCAGCTGTATTAAAAGCAGGCAAAAGCTATCCATGGAACTGGCCTCAGGGACTTCTCGTACCTTGTCCAGAGTTCTCAGAGATAGTTATTTGACTCAGGGTTGCTCAACTCCTCCCTTCCAAATTCTTCCTTGTTCTCTATAGGGCTGACAGGCCTAAACTCATTAAAAAAGAGTCTTGAGGGGGAAATGAGACCTTAAAGGGAAAGAAACAATTAGACTAGATTCCCTTCTCCAGCCATGTCCCTTCCTTCAGCTGTCTCAGAGTTGCTCCTCCCTCAACTTCCCTGCCCCATCACACACTTCCCTGCCACAGACCTCACCCTCTGCCAAACCACTCCCACACCTCCTGCCTTCCTCTCAGGGCTCCCATTGCCTCTCTAGAACAACATCCTTTCACAAACCTCTCAGTGCCAAGGACCTACACAGTACAATGTTCCTCTCCCCTCCTGCCCTCCATGGTGATGTCCCTTTCTCTGCCTTCTCACTCCCATTCACAGGACAGGCATTCTTTGCCTGGCTGATGGGAAAGCAAAGGGCCAACCCATCACCACCAGTGAGCCACACTGATCAGCTCTGCCACAGATGCTCTGGTTCACAGATGCTTGCCCACACAGCTCCAACAGCAACTTGGAGCCTGGGTTTGGGGAGGCCACATCATGTTCCACTCAGGGTTACCAGCTCAGGAATAAACACAGGTCCTTCTCCACCTCTTGCACCTACCCATCTGCACTCCCATCCCAGCATCTGCTCACAATTCTTCTTCCTCCCAGTTGCATCCAAACCCAGAAGAGTTCAGCAGGGAAGCAGCCCTGAGCAGCTCCAGCAGGCAGACATGAGCCACAGCAAGAGCATCCCTTTCTACTAGCCTACATCTCACCTCCCAACTGTAAAGCCATCTCTTATCAGACAAAGCAAACAATGGAGACATGGCAGCCACTAGGACCTCCCAAGGCCTTGCCACAAGCCCACCCTGCAGATACATGGGAGCCAGCTCAGACAGTCCCTGCACAGGACCTTTGCATCAGGCACCTTCAGCAGGGCTGAAAATCCTCCCAGGAGTATGGGGTACCTCAGACTGGCAGTCCTACAGAGCCACGTGTTGTCACTAACACTAAGAGCAGCATAAAGCTACAGCCTGCTAGGAGCATGTTAATATACCTATGTAGACATAACCTGATGCAACAGCAGTCAATGCACCCTAGGTTGCCCAGAAAAAAGGGAACTACCTTGATTACAGCCTCAGTATTATGCTTGCATGGTGGCTGCCTTCACATGACCTGCTGCACATGGACTCCTGACCTCTGTCAAGTCTGCACTTCCCACA
The DNA here is from genome assembly GCF_040807025.1 of Struthio camelus. Taxonomy (NCBI): domain Eukaryota; kingdom Metazoa; phylum Chordata; class Aves; order Struthioniformes; family Struthionidae; genus Struthio; species Struthio camelus. The sequence goes on along the minus strand of NC_090942.1, from coordinate 105,985,569 downwards.
GTGACTATCAAGGAGCACAAACCAATAGCAAATATAGCCACAAACACCCAAAAAAGCTACTTCTGTGTGAATATCACTTGCTCTAAAACGAGAATATGTAGGCCAACATTCCTGTCCATTCCACCTTTACGATGTACAATCAACTCAGCAGATACACATGAATACAACAAAAAAGGTAATAATTACTATCTGCTGAGCAAGGGTTTTCTGATCTTTCCTGCTTTTAAAAAGTGCAGTCTATTTAAAAACTAATGCTAAATTAGAAAGCTAATTTATTTTCCCCTGCACAGGCTTGCCCACATGCCAGTGTTTTTGTGCTTTCACAATATTCATATCCCCTCCCAAAACCTTCAGTTAACTACTGTACTACTCTAGGGATGTCTTCCAATTATTCTGCACAAGCTCTGCCACACACGACACACCAGGGCTGTCCATAGTATTGTCTGTGAAAATAGCAATCAACAGCAATTCCAGCGAGTTTTTGCTCCATTATTATATTTACTTAATTTTTATCATGTATCTCCTGAAACAGATGATCTCTAGGCTCAATCTGCTTGACTGAGGCTTTTTCCTCTGCTTAACTGATCACACAGGTTAACCCACGAAGGAAGTAAAGAACTTTGTAAACTAGATACAACAAATAACTGGTTCTGCTAACACTTTGGGTTGAATGACAGCCCTGCATGGCAGCAATATTCTCAAGTGCGCTCTTCCCCCCCTGCATTACGCATTTCCACAGAACAGCTATGCCTGCACTCCTGAATTCTCTCTGGTCTCGGGGTGTCAATAAACTTAATCTCAACCCCCATGGTTCGTCCCTCATAGTTCTCCGAGCAGGAACCATAACTCCAAGCAAGCAAGGCTCCAAGCAATCTCTTCTTCTATATTACTTGACAGAAGTCTTCCTACTTTTCTGCTAGCTGAAAATACATACGCCTATTAATGAATTCTGTGATGTCTTGAAAATTTTATTTCCGAAAGGCAGAAAACTTCTTAGTGCAGCATAGGCAATTTTAAATTCCATGCAAAATGACAATAGGAAGAAGTTTATTTCATGTTCCTTTTCCACACAGATCTTTCCCATTCTAACCACAGAATTCTATGCCACACCCTTGGAAACAAGTTTTTTTTTAAAACTACTTTTATCTAGAGCTCTCTAAAGATAAATATTTTTTCCTTTCCAGTTTTACCATGTTTCACTCTGTATCAGCAAGCATTTAGAACTGGACTTACAACAGAACAGGGCTATATATTGTCACTATTTACACTCCAAGAAATCTGCAGGTCAGGTCCTCTACAGGAGAGCCTTCCTTTTCCTTCCATCCACATCATGACTACAGCTTGAGATAGCATCTGCAATGCAGTCATTACTGTGACTGCTGCTTACTCAGACTTACTGGAATAATATTAAAATATCCATCTCCAGGATACTGTTACAGTAGCATAAAGCTTAGCGTAAGCTGTAAAACCCATCAGGAGAGTGGGCACCACTTCGCTCATACTGAACTCTGTGTGATCATACCACAGGAGCTAACCCTATTCCCGAGGAGAAACTGCAAAATGCCAGCTTGAAGTCATACCCCTCACACCACCACCCTCTCCCCCACACAGAAAAAGACAAGAAAAGATGACAAAGAGCCCTATGTGTTGGTAATAACATGAACTGGAGGACAGTGGAGAGTAGATCTGTAGTCAAGGCCTTCAGGGAACTGCTCGTGGCAACCTGCTCAGGACTTAAGTTTTACAGGAGAGCCAGCTCTCACTGCAGCACAAGGACCCCTACTACATGCTGAGCCATAGGTGCTGCTCTGGTGAACCTCTGCAGCACCCTTAATGAAGCCTGAGCATAACTCCTAGATTCACACTTCCCTTGAGAGCTACAGGGCACAGAACAAGAGACCTTGCAAACATACTAGAATAGGGAAATGACCAACTATCATAGGACCTTTGCATTTTGAAGTCTAGCTATGCTAATACATGCTTCTCTTCATGCCTTTAGAGAGCTCACATCCCTGGCCAGCAGGGCAGCTTTCTGTTTATCTTGAGAGAGAGTTCATGTTAGAGTTAAACTATAATGAAGCCTGGAAAAAACATTTCGGAAAAGCCTCATATCATTTTTCCTGGTACTTTCACCCCCCTACAAAAACCAATTCTGAAAGAGTCCCATCTAATCCATTTCAACCAAAGCCATGACCACTGAGTGAACATACAGGCCTCTAAGCCTGTAATGTCATATCATACTCAGTGCACTTAAACAAATTGGTCGCCTGTACAACTGCACACCATCCTGCAAGAACACTTCTGCCCTGTTCTTGGTGTCATTCCCCCACTGTGTGGGCCACAGGCTCAGGCTGCCACTGAGGAAGGCAGAAGCTCTGCTACTGTAGATCCTAGCACCAGCTATCACCTGCCCTTTTGTCTTCACCATGTCTGTCACATTTCTTTCAGGTGACAAAAAGGCACATTGTGATACCAGCTGCCCAGGTGGAAAGTTATATAGTCATCAACAACGCTAAGAATGTACACTGTTGAACAAAGACATGTACAGGGGAGTATCTGCTTAGGGAACATATGCAGGATCCATACACTTCCTTGCTGTCTTTTTGTATTTACAGACAGGTTAACAATTTCTTTAGCAGGAGAGCTTAACTCACCTACCAGCTGTGCTTGTTTATAGGAGAAAGATAGCAATACATTACATATGGAGAGAACTTCCTTTTCAGCACAGCAAATACTATTTCCCATGGCAAATCTCCATTAAGAGAATGGGGTTTAGAGTCAAAATTAGTTTGCAAGTAGGGGCTCTGACAGCCGATTCACAGAAACGTCCTGTTGGGAATACTTATTGCAAGTGGTTAACATGCCTATTGTGTTACTGTGAAAATTGAGCCTACCGCGTTCGCTATTGTTCAGAAAAGGGTGGATGGGAAAGACCACAATTTAACAGCAGGCTACCTGAGACAGTACCCATTGGTTTTGGATCCAAACTGCACATTTATTTCTCTACACAAGTATCTTCTTTATTTGTAGTTACCATCTCCCTGCATATACCCCACCCCTGCACCACTGCTCTCAAACAAGTCCCTATGTTACTGCAGCAAATAAAATACATTATAATCTCCAAGTCACTTCTGAAACAATACTAAAGTACATTAAGTAACTTTTCAAACAGCATGACTCTGCAACTGCTCCAGCTGCTATCAAATTCTACATGCTCTAAGTCATCCAGATGTGATTCCTAGTCAATTGCGTAACTACATCAAAACAAAGATAAGTTATGAATAAAAACATGGCTTAAAATCAGTAGTTTAGATAAAGCTTCAATCACACGTTCTGTATGTCCATCTGTTCTGAGTCATGTCTGCACTAGTAGAGAAAACAAGTTCAAACTCAAGGGGAAGAAGAAAACAGAATAGCTACATTATCAGAACTGATTCTCAGGTCCCCATTTCATGTTACAACAACAAGAACCAGAAGCCATCAAGGAGGCACTTTAACCTAGTGCAGGAGAGAAATCTTCTACCTGTACTCCCATCCTTGTCACCAAGGCTACCATGCAGGGAGGACAGCCAGGACACATCCCAGACTCCAGCAGCACTAAAAAGCTCCTGCTGTCTCATGCATCCTACTGCTGTCATTAACACAGAGGCAAGAAGTAGGTGTTACAGGAACTATGCAATTGCCACCTTTTACCAAAGACTTACACAGCTGCCACCTAAACTGTTGCAGGAATTACACAGTCGTCACCTTCAAGAAACACACAGTTGCCACCTCTAATCATTTTGGCCTAACCCTAAGTCTCTGCTTATTTTCCCAATTCAATATCAAATATTTTTCTAAACAAAAAATGGTTATCATGCATAACAAAAGTACAGCTTAAGCTGAGTGCCTCCAAGGAGGGACCCTGCCAAAAGGTTCTTGGTTCTATTGATCCCATTACAACCTGATGGCAAACCCCCCCCCCCAGCCTGATCCCTATTAACCAATCTCACAACTTCTTATTCATTTTCTTGTGGTCCATTGGCTCTCTCTGTTGCTGGGAGGAGTTTCTTCAGACTGCCTCTGTGACAGTTACTTGCAACGGTTACAATATTGCTTGCTCTGTAAAAACCAGGCTCCAGCTGGCCTTGGCTGCAGCCTAAGGCTTCAACTACTTCAGTGACTAGTGCTAAGTGTTTGTAGTCTTGCTCTTTTCTTCTTAGAAAGGGATCAGGAAGGAAAGAAGGGTGTGTGCGCAAGCATCTTGTTTGCCTTGGATCTGAAATTGCTCTTAACTGTCCCAGAAGTTACTCCCTAGAGGATAGTGAGAAAGCAAAAAAGCTGTCCTCATCATTTTACACATCACAGCAGGAGAGCGCCAAACATGCTCTTGCATAAATCATAAACCTAGGAGTTCCAGCAACCGAGGAGCAGTCTGGAAACCCGGGCACAATCCCCACTACAGAAAGTCAAAGACAGCCAAACAGATGCAGAAGGCCATGTGTGCGCGCACACACACGCACACCCCTTCTCCACAGGAAAATAGAGCAGGCTTGAAATCACACCTATCAAGGACAACAGACTTTCTTCCTGAACTGCTGACCTCAAGGTCAGTTGAGATTTAGCAAGTTAATCCATTTTTGCTCTGAAGAGTTTCACCTGCACCTCCAGTGGCCTGTCTGAATGAGGGTATTGGGCTGTAACCAGAGAATCAGTCAGAGACCCACTACCTTCACAGGAACCTTTCAGCCCATAAGCATTTTCAGCCTCTTCTTCCTCCTCTTCCTGCTGCCTTTGCTAACTTCAAATCAGCAGCACTGCCTTCTGGGGCAACAGCGGCAAAAGAAGCAAAAGCTCAGGCACAGAAGCTCCAATGGTCAGATATTCCCTGAGTGCTCTGCCCAAGAACACTCCTTTCTCTGCTTTCTACAGCTCTTCTAGCTGCATGAAGAATTCTGTCACTGCTTTTCTCCCACAATCAGTGAGTACTGATTGGAATCGACATATGTACAGGGAATTCCCCGTTCTTTATGGAAAAATAAAGGTATCTGAATGTACAGATTTCCTACGAGTCTCTGGCTGCCAGTTTGCAAGCACAAAGTGCAAATACAGTTAATTTTGTGCTTTCAAAATGACAGCACACGTTCATGGACCTCTTCCTCACTCATGTCAATGTGGACATTGGCCTCCTATCTCAAACAACCATGGACACATCCTATAGCCTCAAAAAATTAGGACTAGTAGAGGGAAAATTAATGTAAAGGACCAAGGAAAATTACACAAGCGTATGTGAACTGACAGAGAACAATGACTATTCTGGGGAGAGAGGGAAGAGTTGATAGGAGAGGAAGCACCAAAGTGCACAATACAGACCTCCAACATGCCCTCTCCTATGGGAGGGAGCCCAGGGGAAGCATTTTGCTCAGCCAGCACCAACTCATCAGTACATACATCACTATGCACATCACTAAGGTACCTGTTTTTGCCCAAGCCTACAAGCCTGTCATTGCTACAGTCTCACTCACCTTAAGTGTCCACAGATCAAAAATTGCAGTAGTCACACGTCATGAGACTGAAAAATAGTATCGTGCATCCAGAGTTCCCTTTAGTTAACAGGAGCCAGGTCAGGTTTCTCTTTTGCAAGTCAGCCACTGCGTTTAAGCAAAACTAACTTTTGTTCTGTTCACTGACTCCATGAGCTCTGTACCAAAGATGCAGTCCTTACAGAAACCCACAAGAACTGGCACCACTGCTTATCTACCAAGAATTGCCCAGAAAGAACTTAAAATGAGTAGAGTTTCATCGGCTCCAGCTTCAAGCATCTCGCATAGACAGGCAAGTGCCATAGGCTTTCTGCTCAGTCGGAGATATGGGCTTCAGTGGGGAGTGGGAGAGGGGAATGCCACATGACTAAGCTAGGCTCCTGTGTACCTCTGCAGATGTGCATCTCTTCCCTATCCACTTACAGGCAGCCATGCCTCCTTGCTGAGACTTCCAAGATACACTCCAGGTAGAAGCTGGTGACTAATGAGTCACCAGGATACCTTCTAGGGCAGTTCATGTCAGGCTTCCCTGAACCATCTGTTATTCAGTCAGGCTGGAGCAAGAGGACAATTCTGTCACAAGTTTTCCATTGCCTTGCTTAAAAGTGAGAGAACGGTGCCGTTTGGAGTCTAGGGGGATTTCAGAAAAGCAAAACCTGCCTGCTGCTTTCTGCTCCAAGCAGCAGAGCATGGCTATGACAGTCATCCTGGAATCTGCAGTATATGCAGGACTGCTGCCTGGATACTGTCAGCTGGAGGGCATGCTACACACTGACCCCAGCATTACAGGCTGGGCCACTGACCTCCAGATAGGCTTGCAGCTAGAGCCTATCTGCACTGACAGTACATTTCCTAAGAAAGCTCCCTTAATAAGGGCCCTTGATTTTGTCCCTTCTGGTTCTCTGCCCGTTTCCAAGCTCATCTGCATCAGAGGCTTGAGACAAAGAGAGAGCAAAGACCCTAGACAGTGACTTGTCTCCCAGTGAGCCCTAGGTATTCAGGACAAGGAGTCAGGAACCTCAGTGTGTGCATGCTGTTACCTGCGTAACATGCCAGCAGTTTGGCCATTTACAACACTGGCTGGGTTTTTGATACTTTATGCTCAACCTCTGCTTCAGTTAGCATTTGTTTGGGACTACAATTTAGCTCAGGCCCAGTTAAATCATACTGAACCCATTAACACCTTGCATTGCCTTAGCAACACTGCTCTTTAAAACATGTTCAGCAACAGCAAAGATGTTCACCCTGGTCAAGCCGCTGACACGTCTCCCTGGATTCCCCAAGGTACTTTTTATAGATTTTTCCATTTTTATTGCACAATGAGCATGTACACTTACTATGTAACATGGATGCAGAAGAAACAAACACAGAGACATGTAATTGAAAAGTACTAGTGGAGTAAGAGTCTTCACACAGCCCAGCACCTCCACCTTCCTGCAGCCTTTCCCCTGTAAACCACTGGTTCTAGCACTGCCACCCCTTTTACTCAGCCTTGCACTGTTCCAGCTTCCTGCTTAATCTTAATTGTACTCTCGCTTGCACCTCCTTCTTAGCTGTTATCATGCAAATTCATCACACAAAAATTTGGACTGGAGGAGACCTTGATATTATCCAATTCAACTTTCTGCTCAAAGCAGGATCATCACTCAGATCAAACTAGACTGCTCAGTGCTTTGTCCAATCATGGCTTGAAAAGCCTCCAAAGACAGAAATTCTACATGATTGTCTTGATGATGAGAATTTTTCTCCTTATGTCAAGTCTCTCACTTTAGTTTACAGCCGTATCTCATCTATCAATCATACACCTTACCAAAGGCCCTGCTTCCATCTTCCCTGAAACCTCCTCAAAGGTGTTGGCTGTTTGTTATTAGGTCCTTAAGGTCCCAAAGCCTCTTCAAGGCCAAATATGCCTAGTTCCCTCAGCTTCTCCTCACAGGAAGCATACTCCAGCCCCTAAATATCCCAGCAGCTCCCCACCAGACTTTTCAGTTCATTAATATGCTTCTTGTATTGAGGGACTCAAAACTGGACACAGTATTACAGAGGTGGCTTAACTAGTCCTGAAAGGGGAATATCCCCTTTCCACCTCCCTTGATCTAGTTACATTTGTTAACACAGCCCAGGATGGTGTTAGCCTTCATCACTGTCACATTATGCTGCTGGCACGTTTAGCCTACCGTCCACAACACCCAGGACCTCTTCAAGAGAGCTGCTCCCCAGCCAGTCAGTTCCTAGCCTGCGTTGTTGTAAGGGGTTATTCCTTCCCAGTTGCAGGTTTTGCACTTAATTTTGAAATCCATGATTTTCCTGTGAGCAGTACCCCCTGGCATACTGACTGTATCTCCCAACTTGGTATCATGCACAAGCTTCACAAGGGTACATTCCACCTCCTCTGCCATGTCCTTGATAAAAAATATTCAACACAAGAGGTCCCAGGATAGACCTGAGAAACCCCACTTGGAACCAGCCTCTAGGTAAAGTAGCAATGAGCAACTTTCACCCTCCAATTCCAACAATAAAGAGTTTTCACCTATCTAGTGGTTAGGTCACCCATCTGGACCATAGCGTCCAAACTTGGACACAAGGATGGTATAGGAAATCATGGCCCAAAGCCTTACTGAAGTTCAAGCAGACGACATGCACAGCTTTTGCTTCCTTCACAGATCTGTTTTATCTTAGGAAACGATCAGGTTGGTCAAGCATGACATAACCTTGGTTAATTCATTTGACTACTCCCAATCACCTTGTTTTCATTCCTCTACCCAGAAACATTTCCAAGAGTATGTGCTCCATGATTTTCCCAGCAACTGAAATGAGGCTGGCCAGTCTGCAGGTCCTCAGACTGTCCTGCCAAAATAATGTTATTGGTGCGGGCAGACACAAGGCCATGAGAACAATATGAAAATAAAAGAGTAAGAAAAAACAAAGGAAGTGTAACACATACCTTTCTTCAGAAGATGAGGGACTTCCCTCATCTCTGATATGAGGAAAGATTCTGCTCTCCTGAAACCTAGGGGCTGTACTCTGCTGTTCCCTGTCCTCATTCCCCTCAGGATCCTGAGCTCTACTACAGGCACAGTCATTATGACCAAGGCTGCCATTACCATTCCTAACTAGCTCTTCTTGAGTCAGAAGTCACAGGTCCAGAAGTTTGTCACCCTTGCTACTTGGAGCTCTGAAACCTTCCCTTAAAGCCTCTGAGAAAGCATTTCCCAGAGTCTCTGCAATAGTTCCCCTTTGTTTTCCCTCATGCTGTTATTTTCATATTGTCTTTCTCATGGCCTCACACCTGCAGACCCCAACAGTGTTGTTATGGCAGGTTCTCAGAAGAAGCTCTCTTGCAACACTGGTGAGAATGACCCTTCTTTTCCCCCCTCAACCCCATTACCTCATTTTGTACATTTTTAATATATATTAGATAAATTCAAACATAGCATGCAACAGCAGAGGTAACAGTCATTTCAACACTCAGTATTATTCATTAACATATATGCCCAGGAACTTACCAGCCAACATGCAGTATTTGCACATGGATTAGCATACTTCAGTCAGCACTAATAGCATCATAAACAGGAACAAGGACTAAGGAGTTGGAGTAGGTCATACTAAGAAGCATGTCATACTTGGAGAAAAGCATGACCTAAAAAACAACAAACAAGCCAACCCCACCACATCAGCCCCATCTTCATCATGTCCTGCACTATGAATAATCCTTTGAGGAAAGAGATGCTCATCTGCAATGCCATCACTGCTCTTTTCAGCCAGCCTTTGGGCAGAATTTCCCTTTTCTCTCTCCTTTCCACACCACACCCACCCCTCAACAGTAGCTTTCACTGGTGAAGTATGCCACAAACTACAGACTCCACTAATAAACCTTTGTGCATGTGAACCCACCTCAACACCCTGTGCGCAACACTTGTTTTAAAAAGTTACCTCCAAAACCCCAACATCCACCAGAGGTCTCCTGGATTACTGTTATGAGCCCATCCACCCCAAGCAATGCAGGCTACTCACCTCACCCTACTGCTCCTTCACCTGGCTGCTCAACACCTCAGCCAGGACCCACTGCCAGAGGCAAGGCTACCACTGCCACCCCCAAGCACTCCTCCCTGCAGCCCCAGCCCTGCACAGCCACATCCCCCTGCCAAACCCCCTCTGGGTCCAGGTCACTGATGACCAAGCCCTGCATTGTCATTGCAGCACCAGCTCATGAGTCTTTTACTGCCTAGAGCAGAGCTTTTCACACCCTCCCCTCTGCCACTGCTCCTTTGCAGCCTGAGCAGCCCCCACCACACCCCAGTCTCCCCTCAGACCACACTACTGCCCCTGCCCTTCCTTTGGGGCTTTTAAAGCCTGGGGCAGCCCCACCCACCATTGAAAGCCAGCCAGTCAGAAAGGAGGTAACAATCACTCAGCAGCCAATCAGGAGGCAGCTCAGAGGTGCCATTAGCGGCTAGGTGCCCCTGGAAGTTGCCAGAAGCATCTGGAAGCTGCTGGCTGAGGGTGCAGGGAAGTGAGTAAATAGCGGTTGAACTGCTAAATAAGCCCTGCCAATAACAGCCAGAGAAAGCTGGCAGAGAAGAGGAAAAACAAGAAAGCCTACACACACGTGGTGAAGCTACTGCCAAGAACTACAAAACAAGCCCTGGTAAAGGGCCGGCTGTCGACGCCTGGGTGGGTCGGTGGTGGCTGCTGCAGCACCTGCACGGGCAGCCCGGCTGCTGCTTCACCTGCCGCCTTCCCTCTGTGCTCGTGCTGGAGTCCTACCTGTTGAAGGTGCTCGGCAGCAGGATTTTTCCCATTCCCATGGAGCTGAAGAAGAAATCCTTAATGTGCTAGTGTGTCTCGTTTTCCTGTTGCAGAAAAGTGGAGCCTTGAAAGCAGTAAGCAGGGCAACGTGCTTTTTTGCATGGTGACGAACGCAGTATTTCCTGGCCTCTCCTAGCCTAGACTTGCAGAAGGAAAAGCAAAATTATGGACTTGAAAAAGCTCCAGTCTCACTGTGCAGATAATCTCTTTGTAACCTTCGTTATTACATGATGCAAAAAGAAAACAACCGTGCAAGCATGGCAGCAGGTTGGGAAGCATCTCTACGTTCCTCTGTACCCGCACAGAGCACTTGTGCTGCCAACAGCAGGCAATGTGAGGCTACTCCAGGAGGCATTTGCAGCATTCAAGAGTAAATTAATACAAAAGCAGAAATCATGCTGCTGTCCCTCACTTTATAACCTCACATGCAACTTCAGCAAAGTTTTAGGACTGATATTTTTGTGTAAGATGAAGAAGGGCCGTAATACTTTGGGGAGAAGAAGGAACCTGAGACCTTTAGGAAGATTTTCCATTTTTTGCTGAATTTTCTAGTGTGTTTTCTTTGCTGTTGAATGTATTACCCCACATAACACAACACTTATCTTTAGATGGATCCCTAAAAGACTAAAAAGCAGGAACTTGGAGTACACAGACAGTCAATTTTAGCTTTATAAATAAAAAATGTCAGCTTCTCTGACTGATTCAATTGACCATATTGGAGCTAGTCCCCTAGGCTCCTGTAATCAAGAGAGAAACAGATCTCATTAATTGCACCTTCAAAGTGTCCATTTCCACATTTACTTTAACATAAGGTAAATTTCACTTAAATGTGCTCCTTTCCGTTCTGTGACAAGAAACCCTTGGGTGACTTGCCGAAGTGTAGGCATGTGCATTTTGTCAGATGACTCCCACGATCTGTCACTCTGACATTTCCGAAATGGGTCTCCTGACTGCACAGTCCAGAAGATGATTGGTGTGCTCCAGGCAGCGGGGACCCCCAGCCCTATGGGAAAACAGGTGCTCACCGGCAGAGACCACATTGAATGAATGCGCTTAGGAAGCCCTTAAGTGACAGTGACAGCCAGGTAGTTTGGTATCAAGGTTTGGGGGGGAGGAGGGAGCACTGTCTCTTTCGCAGAAATCAGACTGCATACAGGTAACACCGACAGTGCTCAAATCCATAGTCAAATATCCAGAGAGAGATTCTTTTCTGCAGCACAGCGAGGACACCAAAGATGACCAATACCAGGGCATCAACCTACATATTTATAGTTTTCCTGTCCTGATGACACTTTCGCTTAGATTCAGTTTCCCACTAAAGAGTTGCATGGAGCTGGAGAATGACAATGTAGCTGAGAAACAGAATAAACCCAATTTTTCTACTTTAGCTCTCCACAAGCTCATGTTCCTAAGAAGACTTCCATTATCCCAGTTTTAGCTACAAACTGTGATAACTGAACAAAACAACTTCTGGATAAATGCCACTTTCATTATTCTACTGAAACACTTCTCCAATCAATCCCTCAGCCCTCAACAGCAAGAGGCATCCACTAGTTTTCACAAATTCACCCACTTTCCCACCAGGCTCCTCCCAGCCCAAAACTCACCATCCTTTCCTCACACTCTGGGTCACTCCTACTTTCCTGAAGCCAGGCTGATCTGAGGATGCCATTAAGTGGGATTTGAGACCCACTGCTGTAATTCCCAGAGGGCCCTGACTGAGAGTAATTTCTCCTGGCAACCCAGGTGCTGCCTGTTCTGTACACCACCCCAGCCAGCCCCTTGTGTGAGAAAAACACATTTGTGCTGATCTTTGGCTGCTGCTACAAGTCCCTTGCAGGGCAATTGCAGAAACAAGTTTCATTATGTTTCTACTTTCAGCTGAGGACCGTTCCTGATCCCATAGCATCTTCAGGAACAGCAAGGCTTAGTTCCATTTTTGGAAGCAGTCACTTCTTGGGATCCCACTGCAGCGAAATGAGGCTGGCACATGCAATTAGTTGATAGTTACAACTCAGCACAACATTAAATCATAGCCAGTGACTTTCTGTGCTTTGCAGGCTACTACAATGAAGAAAGGGAGAGGATTAAGACAGTGCAACTTAGTAAAAGCCCTGGCTCAAACATTTAACATAATTTAGCTTACACATATGGATTTCACCTGTTCACTTCACCCACATATACTTGCTAAGGGTTCTCACACAGCAAGACCTTGTGTAGCTTGTATTGATCATATCCATCAAGGGGGAGATGGGGCCATAGCACAAGGGCATCTATTTTGTCTCCTGTCCCAACTGCAGCTCTACTAACTCATCCTGATCTACTCGAAAGTGATGTGAAGAAGTCTTTACGTTAGAAGGAAACGTTACTCTTAGTTATGCAATAAAAAGCCCATCTCCTCACATGCCAAGGAGCACAGAGAACCAATGGCAGGTGGGGGAACTCGGTTTCTCCCTGTCCTGACTCCTCCCAAGGCTATCACAGGCAAGCCACCAGCCCTTTGCCCACACGTGAAACCTGCCATGATGAGTCTGAAGGGGTTTACTGCTTACAGGGATATGAAACTTAGCAGGGGATGCAGGGAAGAGCGTTTTGCAATTGTACAAGACTTATTTTGCGATGTTATGGGGAGGAACCGAAAGTGGGGAAAATAAGAGATCAGGGTGGTTTGGGGAGGAAAAAACATGGGAAAAAAGAGGAATAAGGGGATTAAAAAGGGGCCAGTCATGTAGGCAGGTGGCTGGTCGGTACGCTTGTCTGGCTAGTATGCTTGTCTGGCCATACCCTGCACCTGATCGCGGCAGGCTGTCCTGTCTTCCTGAGTGTCTAAGGCCAGTTACTGGGGAATCCACCGGGTATGTGTGGGGGATGTGCGTGTGTATGGGTCTGTACCACCAACTGGACTGGGGCTACAGGCCTCAAGGGTTCACATGGTACCAGCAGCTAGGGAGACCAGGGGTCCAGGGCCAGTTACTGGATGAACTGAGTGTCTAAGCTCAGTTACTGGAGGGATCTACATTGTATGTATGCATGTACGTATTTCCCACTAACAGACCCTCATCTTGATCAGCCAGGATGAGGCTGTTAGTGCTGTTTGTATTTGCATGAGCGTTATGTTTTTCTGTCTGTGTTGATCTGAGTGTCCGGCTGTATGCGTCTTGTAGCCGTGTTTTTTGTGTGTGTCTATTGGGAATACATGCTAAGCCTCACTACTGTTTGGACCTGAGGGCATGGAGCTACAGCAGCCTCCCCTCTCTATGAGGCTACTGGATTCAGCAACCACTAACCATTATAGTAAGATGGGAAATACAAAGTGCCTTGAAAACAATCCTATTACCTCAAACAAACAGAAAAAAAACCAGTTACAATAATACTCTTTCACTGATCACAAATTGTAAATCACACCTCTTGACTTACAGTGTAAAGATATCCTTTACAAGCCTAGAATATAGCAAAGTTTGCTGTTACAGATAAACACATGCAATGACAGATAAACACATGCAATGTGTATCTGAAAGAGAGGAATGGCACATATGGAAAGTTGAAGAATTTCTACAAATCTACAGTCACTTACTCCTTCATTCCTAGATGCTGAAAACTGGCATCATTTGTACTTGTACCACCTTAAATGAATGGTAAATACCTGTGGGCTTTCTTTTGCGCTTAAAAGTGATCAAGTTAGTGTAGCAGACATGCTAAGTTCTCACTCTTGAACACTCTGTAAATTGAAACTATTATGAAGAAGCAATCAGGGAATTTGCAATATTTTCTCAGTTTTCTCCTTGTAAACAGGAAGAAACTCTAAGCTCACTATCCATTTTGGAAACCCCTTTCCCATGACGTCTCTGATTTACAGCTTATAGTAGCAGTTCTCAAATCCATCTAGGCTTTCTCTCACACAGTTTGCAGACACTTTGTTGTAATCAGATCTTAATTTTTCATCAAACAGCTTAACTACAGCAAGACTGGATATCTCCAGAAATGCTATTCATTGCAAATAGAACATGATGTTTCTCAGTGAATCTAATTCTATGCTCACCGAATTCTGGAAAATCGACAGCAGAATCAGCTTTTTAATTAATTTCCTATAAACAATGCCCATTAGGAATTTAAAGGTCTTACACCATGAAAACTAATAAGTTCACACTGTAGACTGGTGGTTAAATCTGATTTTGCCTTCAGACCAGATATTTTGCCGTGATAAGCCTGAATGTGAGCTAGCAGGTGATCCCCTTCAAAAACTGTATATCTCCTTTCTGGATTTCTGAACATAGTAAGAGGAGCAAGAGCTGTAAAGACAGGAGGTTATTACTCTGATGGATTCAGAGAGCCTTTAAATTCAATAAGAGTACTGTGTTCAGTTTTGAGCACCACACGTTAAAAAGGGCGTGGACAGACTGCGTGGACTCTCTATAGCAAAGCAAAAATGACCCTGTGAGAACAAGATGAAAAAGGGGTTCACTGTTTTTTTTTTTCTCTAAAGAAGGGAAGTGAGAAACTGGGATCATAATCATAGTCATCTATTTGCTCTAAAGAGACATCAGTAATTTGTCTCTGGTTTACAGCAGGGTTAGAATACAAAACAATAGATTTAATTTACAGGAAGCATGTTTATTTAGGTATATTTAAACAGAGAAATAGATTATATAAACAATCCCAGTTAATGGAGATAATCAGGAATACCTTTTCAGTAATAAGAAAAAATACTTTTATTCAACATTCTATACGAAAAGTTAGCTCATCAAACCTAAAAGAAGCAATCTGTAAGATTTAAAAGCAATCTATGAAGACAATTACACACCAGTTAAGATAACCAAGTTTAATACAGGCATTGCAGAAAATGCATCTAATTACCAAGGCTATTCATTAAAGGCAATTACATATACGGCTAAACCCATTTGCTAGCAATGCTCTAGTTTCTTTCCTTTCCTTTTCCTTTTCCTCTTCTAAAATAGCAGATCCCTAAGTAAAACCTGCTGCATGTTCTTCAGTGCCATTCCCTTCTCATAATATAGTTTCAGCTGACTTCCACCTAAGTGGCACATTATTCTAACCAAACAGCAGAGGGAAATTTATGCTAAATCTACCAAGTTCAGTTGCAGCTTTCTTGACATGAGGTATTAGACAAAGGGTTAAAATGCCCATGTCCACAGAGATGCTGTGGTGTTGGCTCTATTCCCCTGACCATTCACTCAGGTGCATCTTCCACACTGGAGGAGACAAGGATGGAGGTCAGGGCCCTGATCTGGCCTCCAGAAATCCACGAGGCCCTTCTCTTTTCTACAATGACACCTCCTAGTGGAAGCAAATAAGAGAGGCTCTGGATAATTCCTTCCCCCCCACCCCTGCTTTCCAAGGGGCTCCTAATGGGTCATCCTGGAAGACCTTCAGCAAAACAAAGGGAAGAGATAGGCACCCGCTGTGGAAAACAAACTGATCCACAGAGAGATTTCCCTTCAGGCTTCCAGCCAAATCTTCAAAGTGAACAAAGAATCAGATTTACCCAAATGAGAAACTAACAGCAGAATTTCAAGGTTGGCTCAAAACCTGCTAAGAGAGAAAGAGAGAGTCCAAATTTCAGTTCAATGCTGCAGATGTCTTTCCTGGCAAATCGAATGGGAAGAACTGAAGACTGAGTCTCCAGACTCATCGTCTGGAAGTCCCTTTGCATTCTACTTGACAGAAGCATACGAGGTAAACTCATCTTCACTCCATTTCCGTGCCTTTCCAGCTCCTGCAGAGACAAAGACTATATCATGCATAGCAACATAGTCATCTTCCTTCAAATCCTCAGACCCTGGAGGACTGCAGTGATCAAATTCTGGAGAAAGGCACCCATCAGACATTGGGGGAAGAGGGTGATCAAATTCTGGAAGAATGCTGTCCTCAGATCCTGGAGGGCTGTTCTCAAAGTCTGAGGCAACACACACTTCACCAACTGAAGCAGGAGGCTCTCCAGCTTTCATACTATTGAGGTCTGGCAATTTGAGTCTTTCTCCATCTGGAAGGAAAAGTCTGCTGAGTAGTAATCTCCTTAACACCACTGACTGGACAAAGATTATGGTACAGACGGGTGACACAGACAGGGCCAGAAGCTGGCAAAGGCTGGCACCAAGTGGTCAAAGAGGAAAAGGGCCTCCCTCTCCCTCCTACCCTCCAGGAGCAGGGAAGCATAGAGGGAGAGGGTCCACATCAGCCCCACACCTAAGAAGCTGGTGAGCTAGAGGCAGCTGACCAACTGCCAGCAGAGACACTGGAGCCTCCCTGAGCTATCACTTGCGCTATATGTGCCCCTGCAGCTTCACTTGCCCACAGGACCGCTTCACCCCCAGCCAGGCCCTCAGCAGATATATAGAAATGAAGGAGGTGACAGACCCCTGGGCAAGTACAGCCCTGCAGAACAGCACTGATGGGAGCAAGCCCTCACAGCACCATCTCTATTTATATCTGCCACTCCTTCCTGCCTCTCGCTCACACAAAGCAGGAGCAGGTGCCTGTGGTTACAGCAAGGCTGAGGCACAGCACGCAGCCTCCTGGGCTTGGCCTGTCCACAGACCCTGCAAGCACAGGACATCCCTCAGCTCCCACCACTGACATGGGCTGGTGGGAACAGCCCCTGCACGCAGGCAGCTCTGCTCACCGCTCCCTAGTTCTCCACGGCCCCCAGGGAACAACGCCGGTGGGGGGGGCACCAGGGCCTCACTACCTTCCCAAGGCATGTCTCCCCTCACAGCCCTGCATGGCCTCAGCAGCAGTTAATATTTCTGTTTGCAATGTCAGGGGGTCATCTCAGGAGTTTCTTGCACCTGGCAACAATTCACTGGAACCTGGCACATCCCACTCATGCTCTGAGGGGGCAACACAGGAATGGGGCTTTTCCTCACCCACTCCCTTTCTACTGCACTCAGCTGGTGGGAGCAGGGCTCTGGCCAACAGCTCACTCCTGCCTGCTCTGGCACCTGCCAGCAATCTTGGCAGATGCATCTTTCAGATGAGGCCAGCTCCAGCTCTGCACCCCAAGAGGCAGAGGAGGGCCTGGGCTCTGGCTCCACTGGCAGTGCAGTCCTTGACTACGGCATGGGGGAGCACTGACCAAACATGCTTCCCTAAGCACAGGCCAGGCACTGAGTGCAGCAGCCCTGCATGGGCAGTAGCACTTCCCTCCCTGCAACCCCCCAGCTTGAAGGTCGATTACAATCCATAGTACAATTCAATGGGAAATTCTGTTGAGGATCATCTTCCTTCCTATTTGATATTTTACTCTAGTTTAGCTTTCTCCTTGGTCATTTGCTTTTGCTTCTGATTACCTTGAAATGTGGACGCAAGAAAATATGTAGTCTGCTGAGCGTAGGAGCTTTCAGCTATTGCTGGGTTAGCCTCTTTGTCGCTGCTCAGTAAACCTTCACTTCTTTGCTCCGTGGAGTTTGTACCGTCTAGTCCCTGCACACTAGAGTTTTCATCATTTTCTGCAAGGAGGAAAAAAAAATTAATTAGAAAAATAAATGCAGAGCATGGATAACAGCAAAGGAGTTCAGACTGATGCCCCCAGGCTGGCTTCTGACAGCCTTCCTTTAGACAGTCTTCTCAGGCTACTTCCAGGGCAGGAACTGACATTTTCATAGTAGAAAAATAAGCAAATAAATAAAAAACTGTAGCTCTAGGTTCAGTGTCCAGAGAGGCAGAGGAAATGGCTTTGGGAAACACTCCAATACAGACAGTTACGGCATTTTCACCTAAACGTCATTAAAATTTGTTCTCCAAATTGTAGTTCACTGTAGTTCAACATGTTACCCTCAGGCACTGGCAGGAGAAGAACCTAGCACTGCCAGGAGAAGAACTGGTCTGGGTACTTAAATTCAGGCAGGAACTGGCTATAGATTGCTCTGCAAGTAATTCTGGGGATCTAGGCTGAGTTCTATACTCCACAAGGAACTATCTTGTTTAGAGCAGAAAGCAAACAGAAGTGTTTATGTTTCCCAGCTGAAGGTAAGTTTCTGAAATTATTTCAGATTGCATTTACTGAAAACTCAGGAAAATGTAAACTGAAACCTAAGTTTTAGCCATGCCTCTCAAAGCAGAACATCTGAGTTTCATTTCGCTTTACCCCCTACTTCCATCACTTCCTATCACCATGCAACATGGCAGGAAAGGAGCTGAAGAAGATAAATCACTTCACTGAACCACTCCAGTTCATGTGTGATACCACTACTGTTGCACTGCTCAGCTCTCAACTGCAGGAATCACTTCTCTCCACATGAAAAGCCATTCAGCTCCTCACACACCCACCATAGACATGACAGCAGAAACTGACACCCTTTTGTCCCCGCAGATCATATCCTAGTGTTGAGCGAACAGCGTCTCCTGTGGCTGGATGAGCTACATGTGCCAAACGCTACGCAATAGCCCAGCTCTCAGCTAGGCTGGAAACTTCTACCAAGTGGTAGAAACTGTGCAAGGATCATGAAGGGGAAGAGAGCACGGGAGGGAGGGAGGGAGGGAGGAAAGGACATAAGGAAGGACAGATGGAGGAAGGAAGGATCCCTGCAATTAATACAGGAGTGACACTGCTCTGTGCAGTCTGAACAGCCCCCTGCCCAGAAACATGTGCCACCTAAGAAACGTGCAGGGCAACTGGAAGAACAGGAGAAGGCACCAGCAGTGCCCAGGCAGTTAGTAGCTAACAGGGACCATAAGTCTCTGCACAGAGTTAAAGAGGACACAGCCCACTAGGTGAGGGTAGGAAAGATCTGAGGCTGAAGAAAGGACTCATTATCTAAGTAGTCTTAGTCCAGTGCACATGTGATTACCCTAGTATTAATGCTGTCAGCAGCTCTGAGTGCTGACTTTGGATCTTTAAAATTTCAGACACTTTTATGCTAGAAAAAAGTCCCCTCAATTACAATATTCAGTTTAAATAAGACAATCAAGCTTCCCTAAATCGAACTCGGAGAAATGCCATCACATTCTTAGATGCCTCTCCCCATAGGAAGCAACTGAGGGAGGGATACTTACGTGAACAAGGACTGTTTTTATCCATTTCTTCAAGTTTCTCAGGATTATCTCTCTCTGTTAGGCTTGAACTCACATGCCGAAAGCTTGACACTCTTATCCACACTTAGCCCAAATAAAGTAAAAAGCAGATAAATACACATGAAACATTGGCAGGAAGAGGCAGAAGAATTCCTACTCAATGTATAGCTCAATTCCCTATAGCTCATCCCTTATTAGAGGAACACAATGCTGAGGAGCACATAACTGCGGATAATGGCTCGGACTTAAGTGTCTCTCACCACTCTGCACCATATTATACCCACTAATCTTCATGATTTTTCAGTCTCTTCCAACACCCCCAGGAATGCCTTTTTTATCTCTGACCAGTCCTACCCTGATTCTTCTCCTCTGCTTGGCCTTTAAGCCTTTCAATTCACTATCCACTTCTTTCTAGGACATGAGACAAACTATCTTTAGTCTCCACTACCTGCCCATGTACTCGTCCACCTCTGCCTCTGAGCCACAGAGCACCTCCAGGCAATAACAGCTTCCTGTCAGAGAAGGCAAAGGTCTCCACCATCAATCTGAGCCACACCGACCCATTTCCTCCTCCCTTTCATCGCTCCAGGGACCTGACATTCTCACTCCCATCCTGCCTCAGTTGGCGTATGAAAGGACAAACTTCAGTTTGCATCTCCAAGTTGGACTAAAATCTCACATGGGCCTCAGAGCCGGGGAGCTCTGGGTAGCAACACAGCTTCATCCAGCCGGCACAACACTGCCACAGCTAAGCCCGGCTCACAGATGCTTGCCTACACAGCTCCAACAGTAACTTGGGTGCTGGGCTTGGGAAGGCCACATCGTGTTCAGCCCAGGAACACAAGCTCAGGAGTTAGCACAGGTCCCTCACCACTACATGAACTTGCCCACTCTGCTTTCCCAAAAGGGTCCAAACCTGGATGAGTTCAGCAGGGCAGCAGCCCCAAGCAGCCCCACCAGGCAGGCATGAGCCATATTCTGCTGGCCTACATCCCACATCCAAACTACAAAGCCATCTCTTAGCAGATGAGGGGGCAAACAACAGGGGCACCGCAGCTGCTGGGACCTCCCAAGGCCTTGCCACAAGTCTGCTCTGCAGATACACAGGAGCCAGCTTAGATACTTCCCGCACAGGACCTCGGCAGCAGGCATCTTAGGCAGGGCTGAAAATCCTCCCAGCAGTGTGGGGAAGCCTCAGACAGTCAGATCTACAAAGCCACGTGCTGTCACCAACACTGAGAGCAGTGTAAAGCTACAGCCTGCTAGTCTTAACCTAACTCACAGTAGAAATTGCACAGTTAGACATTCCCTGAAATGCAGAGAACGGGATCTACACATGAATGGCTTAAATTTAAATAGGGTTCCTGTAAGTGTTTAAGAGGATTTCTTACCTGACTTGTCTTTGTACTTCTTAAAATGCCATATCAGCCCAACCAAGATAATAATAATTACAACTGCCTGTGATGTTATGAGACTGTAGAACAGTAATTGAACATAATTTCTTCTGGATGTCTCCTTTTGCTCTGTAATGAAAATCAGGTAAACTCGAATAAGAACTTGTGCAACATTTGTAAAAAACAACACTTACTTTACCTTCAACCTGTCGTATTATTTTAGCATTATTAATCTTTACTTTTTTTTTTTTATGCCGTATAAGCGCAGTATTGTCAGAAAGCTGACTTCTAAAACTAAAGGTTACTTTATTTATTTTCTCTAAGGGATTTGCAGCTAAGTGGCCTCTTTTTACAAGGCGCAGATGGCAGTCTGTAATCCACAGCACTGGGAAAGACCTCAGCCAATAGCCTGGCTCTTTGTTGTGTTCTTTTTGCCTCTTATCACCAGCTGAGAAATGTATTATACATAGTTATAAGAACAGCTAGTGAGCTATATTCACACACTAGCCATTTAAGTATCACAACACGCCTCGGTTACACTTACGAGTCTCCCTATATCACTCTGGCTGTGTTTCTACGTCACAAAAATCTGAAGGGTATATCAGTGGTGGCTCAGAGCCTGGGTAACACAAAACCAAAGCAGCCCCACTTACAGCACACACTGCACCCTAGCCTTTGTAAAGCAAAGGGAGCAGAGATGCCAGTGCACAGAGGTTCACATGTCTGGGGTAGGGGAAAAACAGTCAAGGTATCATCTCCACATCACAAAACCCTTGTGAGCACTACTGATTACAGCTGCCGCTCAGCCTTGGATTCCAGGGAAGAGCGTAGAGCGCTGAGAAGCTGTGCTAGCCCCTGCCGTCTCATTTGAGAGCTAGAACGCCACTACGCAAGGCTGTGTCGGCCCATGGACACAGATTCTGTTGGCATTAAATGAAGGAGAAGAGGCGAGCAGGAAACATGAATTACTGTTCACAACAATTTTCATCACAATTATTTTTCATTCAGATGAACTACATGACCCTTGGTCAGTAAAAAGACTAATTTTAGCCCACGCACAAAAGGTTGTACTGATCTAACTACACCAGTTAAAGTATTACACTGCGCAGTTAGAACAAAACTGGAATTTTAGGTAGCATTTAATTATAAGTTTCCCAGTATCCCCACTATGGTGACCCTTGCAGATATGAAAGTGCATTCTTTTCTCAATCTGGGAGACAGTTATAAACTCAAATTCACCAGAAGATTCTTCTGATATAGCTAAATCAGCAATCACATGAACAAAGATATGGCATTTATTGGCTAAAAAAAAGTCATTTTTCTTTCACGGCTCATACCATTCCCAAAACATGCTGGAGTAGCAGTGAAATGACTCCTTCTGCCAGCTTAGGTCTTTGGCTAGAGCAGTCATACTGACAAAAGCAATCCCAGCTCTACCCAACATGCCTGCCCTGGGTAGTCTTTGTTTCCTCCATCTGTTAATTAGCTAATTGCTAACCCATTGGGGGCAGTCTCTTACATGATCTATCTGGCTCTGCGTATTGAAATGCTTTACTTAACAGAGAGCCAGCATTTCTAAGTGATACTCACCAACTTTCACACGAATGGTGCTTTTATATAATGTTCTCCCATCTCTGTCACTCACTTCTATAGAATAATTGCCATGGTCACTTTCCTGAATCCTGTCTAGTCTGAGACTGTAATCAGACACGATCTCAGACCTCTTAACGTAGTCCTCATGGTACCAAAAATGAAAGCCATTTTTCCGAGCGATTTCTGTGTTTTCTTTTTTCCAGACTGCCTGGAAGTGTCTCAACTTCATCTCTGTTAAGCTCAAGAACATGGATCCACCAATAAATTCTGTGGTTTCTTTAAACGTTTCCATTTCTGAGGAGAGAAAACATATCTACTCATTATTAGTGTATTTTACATTTCGCGCAGAGTGACCACAGGAAGTAATATTCCTTGTGCTTCTTCTTAATTGGAAATATTCTTCTTTTGTTATAACTATTTGAAATGTCAACCTGAAATCAATACCGAGAGATATTTGTTTTAAGACTGCTTTAATGTGTTGACTTGTAATGAGAAAATAACTTTTTCCATTTTAATACTACTTCCATTCCATGTGCTTACACAGCTTCTTCTTCACTACTCTTCAGGTGGGCTCAAAGGTGGGTAACATTTGCCAGTGCTGCCTGCACAAAACCTGTGTAAATTGAGGGCCGGCCCTTCACGCTTTGTATCTCCGTTATAGTCTCTGCTCTTACTGCAGCTCACATGGACATACCGGGTTAGTGGTGAAACACCCATCTCCAGGATATTGTTGCAGCAATGCAGAGCTTAGGGTGAGCTGCAAAACCTGCCGAGGAAGCAGGCAGTGCTTAGCTCACACTGAGATCTGGGTCTGCGTAGGTAAAGTGTCATTAGTGCATGGGAGCTAACCCTGCTCCTGAGAATAAAGTGCCACATGCCAGCTTGAAATTGTATCCCATCCACACCCTCAGACCATCCCACCTCTCCTCCCCAACGAGAGATGAGGGCAGAAAATGAAGAATGGCATTGCGTGTGCTGAAAGGAGCAAAGGGAACCTGAGGAAGGACACGTGCAGCTTTGGAGCTAGAGCCCTCCTTCACAAAACTGGACATGGATCTGCTTGCACCTCTCTCTTCAGGCTTTGGCTTTACGTTTCGCCCAAGAACCAGGTCTCCTTGCAGGCCACTGCACTTTGGAGAAGGCTTGAAATGCAGCAGGACTTCCCAAAAATGAACTTCTAAAAGATCGATTTAGTAGCAGCAAGACCCATCCTCAGGCACACGAACACTTCAAGCAGGTATGGCAGACACCAACCTGCACATGTTAGAGACTCTCTCCCACCTGCACAAGCTATTATGTGACATAGCAGTGACAAGAGTGGGTTGGAGCCAGGGTTCTTGTTATAAAGCACCCAGGTTTCCTCTGCAAGTTGAGCTTGGTTCAAACATTAGGCAAACCACAGGTGTCTGAACCCCAGCTGGACCCCCTCCTGACTCTGAGTTTTATTGGGATTTCCTGTAATTCTATTTTTCTCCGTGCTGGCTAGGAGAGCACGAGCACAGGCTGGCCTAGGGTGAAATGGACCAGTCTTAGCTCCCCATCCTGCTGGGATCCATAAGCCAGGAAATCTTCTGAACACAGGCCCTGGAGAAGGAAACCTGCCAGAGTAGCTTATGGCATCTAAAGGTTATCTTCAGGATTTGTCATACAAATGGGTGCGCCTCCTTGCCCTGTACCCACCAGCCAAACTACGCTTCTGGGGTCATGTCCTGTAACACAGGTACACTCAGAGAAAGGAAGGGTAGAAATGTGGGAACATTTTTCTGGATATTTTATTCCTGTACAAAATACACCATTTGGAAAAGGACCCCTCTAATTCTTTTGTCACCCAAAGACAAAATGAGCATGCAGTCAGCACACAGGCACCTACTGAAAATATACTATCACACAAGCGCACAGCATGCTCAGACTTACTGTTCAGTTCCAGGTTAATAATTTCATGTTGCAAATGCACACCATCCTGATCAAATATTTCCGCCACATACTTGCCCTTGTCCTCCCATTGCATGGGGCACAGAGTCAGGCTGCCGTTCGGGAACGCACGGGCTCTGTTGCGGTAGTTCACAGAAACGTTTATTCTCTGCCCTCTCATCCTGGCCACTCGCTGCTCATCTTTCTTCCAGGTGATATGGATGTACCTGTCTGGCAGCAGGCAGTTCAGGTCAAAAGTAAAGCAGTCACCGACAAGTCTTCTGACAAGGTGCTCTGCTGAGAGAGGGCATGTGCGTATGAATATTTACATTTGATATGTTTGGTTTTTCAAATCTCTTACTACTTTGAAAGAATTTCCACAGAGGCTTATAAGACATCTAGCAGTAACCTCCTTGCTGCCAGAGCTTGCTTTTAAGAGAAAGACAGATAATGAATTAAGTCCCTGAACAGTTCCCTGAGAACCATGAGAAGGTCCATTTCCTTGTCATGCTGAGGAAGCAGTTTACTTGGATTTGATTTAGGAAGGGAGACAGAAGTCACAAGACATATCAAAAGTATATTATTCATCAGCATTCATTATAGGTATTGATTCCTAGGGACACATCTAGAATGTTATGTCTGGCACTGCCTAAAACCCAAATAGTAAGATTTAATATTTTCCCTACAAAACTGGATCATGACATTTACGACAGCTGCTATGCTATGTCAGAAGTAAGTGGAGACAAGGAACGCTCTACCTTTTGTCATGCTAAGTTGAACCTGGCACATCTATGTGTTATAAAATTACTGTAGTCTCAAGATCTGAATGAAAATAATTCCCGTGCAAATGACTGCTTGCTTTTAATAGCTAATTGCTTCTGGGCAAAACTTTTTTTGCCCTGCCAAACAAAGATTTTGCTTATTTGTACTTAATTCGTTCACTCAAATACTCTCAAATCAATCAATATATTACTAAGGCCAGCAGAAAGAAAAAAAAAAAAATCTGAAGTTTCTAGAGCAAGCCTTTTCTTCAGAAAGCGCATAATATTCCTTTTTGCATTCCTCAGTAAACTGTCCAATGGACCACAAGATAGCTCGGTTGCCTAGCTATGACAAAATAAGATAGGACATGTCTCAAACAGCCTAGAACACCTCACGTTTGTCTGCTTCGTCTACCCATCCAATGGACAAGTAAGGGAACAATTTCTTCTCTAGTTCCTACCTCCAGGAAACAGAGGAAGGACATTGACTAAAACGCACAAAACTGAGTCACCACCAACAGCTGTGTCATCAGAATCCATTTTCTGTTCCATGCTTTTGTATTGCTCTGGCTTAAAACAGAGACGGCAAGTTCACATGTCTCAAGCACAGAAAACAAAAATGCTTTTGACACCCAGGACTGTCAGGAGAACAAGGCAGCCAGAGTGCTTCGCCAGGTACTGGCAATATCAAGGGAGCAACATGAGGAGGAAACTCATTCTCATTCAACTCCACACTGGCTGGGAAATGCAGGGACTAGAGTGAAAGGTGACAGGAAAGACAGGCAGTTATTGGCAAGAGAGAGCAAGGATTTTTTTTGGTTTTTGTTTTTTTGTGGGTCCTTCTCGCAGCCCTGCAACCACAAGTTGAGGGTGGTGTTGAGAGTGAGAAAAGTGGGAAGGCAGAATAGAGCATAACCCTGACTAATCTTCCATGCCACAGTACCCCTGAGGACCTCTCAAGGATCAGGGAGCTCAGAATAAGGGGGAGAGTCATAAACAGCACGTTACAGATCCCTAGATCGCCACGTTATCCCACTGTGGGTCAGACTGAGTGAAGGCTTAAGTCCTTGCAGCTTTCAACAGACCTGCTGGAATGGGGTGACCTCACTATGTTAGCACAGATTTCAAAATCTAATTTTGTAGCTGGTAATTTCCAACACTGGATAAAAAGACAGCAAAACCAAGATTTAAAACAAAGTAGTCTAAAATTAGCACCCAATAACCAAACGAGGAAGCTCCATAAGAGCTCAGCACTTTTAGGAGCTTAAATGGTTAGGTTTAGAAGTCTAATTGTAGCATCTTGTTTTTAAAGTTGTGGCACAAGTGTAGATGCCGATTGTGAATACAACAAATGTTTAATCAAAAATATAACATGCAAACGTTTCTCATTGTGGTGATCACGCAAACTCGAAAAACACAACAAAGACAGAAGCTGCCAACCACGAATATATAATCTATGCATAGTAACAGAAACAAAGGCCTGATCCAGGCAGCCCAACACACTAAGACATGAACTTTCAAGTGAGAATTTATACCTACCGTGTACACGTAGCTGAAATATTCTTTGGTAAAGGAGGTGCTCAGAGCTGTTGCACACCATCGCCGTGTACCACCCCGCATCCTCTTTCCCTACACTGCGAATCCCTAACGCCCCATTAGGAAAGACGTGAATCCGTTGGCTGACCACTGTGTCGCCACGTGTCCAGTGCTTTAAGGACATATTTCCCTTGTACCAAGTGATCCGAGAGAGCTGGTCCAACCGGGGACAGTCAAGATCAAAAATAACGGAGTCACACACTCTCTTGTCTATTGTTGTCACGTCACTGTGAGCTGAGAATACAAAACACAGAAAACAAGGTCATTACCAAACAGCGCGGCATAATTACGGCCATCAGATTGAGACACTGGAGGTGACACGAGTTTTGTCAACGTAGCACTGGGTCTCGGATCTGAGAGTGAAAGCTTAATCACTAAACTCTGGCTTGTCCCAGTGCCATAGTTTATGTCCAAATGGATTTGTACCGATCTTTCTTCTTAGCAACTTTGTAAGGCTTCATTAAGCTGATCTTTAAACTCTTGTAAGAGTTTTTTGATGAAGTAATGCCACCAGTGGCATAACCTGATTCAGGTTGAAGAGTATTACTGGTAGCTAATGATTCAAGCCATTTTTATTCTTTGTAAGCAATAATAAGAAACAACGCACAACTCACATTCAATTAATAATAGCTAATAAGCCAAAACTGTCAAACTGTATTTTTTGTTAGTATTATCTTGCTACAGTTTCTCACAGTACTCCTTCAAACAATCAATCTTTAAGAGGAAGTTGTGGGCATAATTAGTTTGTTATTATTCTATTTGTAATTGCTTGGCTTTTGTTCCTATTCCAAATACACTGATGTAATCTTATTAGCTGAGGTTTTTCCTTTTCCAGTGAAATCTGCTGCTTAAACGCAGCAAGCTAAAACATCTTGGGAACATAATTTTGTTTCACCATAAAATACACATGATTATTGCCCTGATCTTGCAACTAATAAACCCAGCAGCATAAATCTCCAGGAATACATCCACACCAAACCAGATTTTCAATTTAGAATAAAAGCATGTTGCTGTTCGAATATTATTAAGAATTAAATAATGCTTCTTACCTTCAAGAATAACAAGCGCACACAAGGCAGCCTGGAAGGTGAAAACAGATGACATTTCAGAAATTATCTTTACTTCGCCATTACATACACACTTCTTCATGGACTCTTTTCCCCAGGAAACCTTTACATCTCACCAGCCTAAGTCACTAGTGAATGATGTGACTTGAAGAAAGTAGGTGAGCAGAAATATTTAGAGGATGTCTTCATCTTTTTTATCACTTCCTCACTGAATCTGAGCAGAGAATTCTCAGGCAGACAGAACAGATATCTTTAGAAAATACTGTGGGTTTCGACCACTGTGTCAGAGCCTTATCATCTATGAACTTGTGGGTAAGCTTCCCTTTTTTCCACATCACAACCGCTACTGTGAAGGCTAATACTATCAGACGACTTTGCACAGCAAAAAGACATTTGGAGAAAAAGCATTTGAATTGCTTGCGTGCAGAACATCAGAGCAAAGATAGCTGCAGGTCAACAAATGGAGCTGGAGAGGTGCTTGTGTCTCGCACAACTGCTCCTGTGGTTCTCTGCAAAAATACTGTAACATTACACAAGTTCTTATTCGAGTTTACTTGATAAGGAAGGCATATAGTTTCATACTTAAAAGTTTGGGGACATCCACAACACAGAACTATACTGAAGGTGTCTACACTGGTGAGACCTTTCCTGAGGAAACAAAAATTACAGAAAATTGTGCAACACCAGACAGCCACCCAAAATAGTGCCACACATCCCATTCAGCTTCCAGCTCTGCCTGAATGCACGCATGACATTGTAATCAAATGAGATACGCAAAGCACTTTTTGATAGGCCAAAGAAATGTGCATGAAGAAGCCAAACTTCTGTGAGTCTCTAGAGAAGTGTATGGTTCCAACACATCTCTGTCAACTGAGTGCTGAGCTCAGAAAGCAAGTTTATTCCTGGAGTTCATAAAATCTGATTTTCCACCCTGAGAGACAGCCTGTATATTAGGGTAGAGCTTGCCTTCACAATACATGCATAGCACCAAGACTGTAACTTGTGCAGTACATTCTTAATTGAACCTATCTTTGCTGCCCGCTCCGTTGCCTTGAAATCGCTGCCTCTAAACACTACTTCTACACGAAAAAAGAAAAGCTACACGTAGGGCAGCGCTGCATCTGAAACCCAGGATGAACAACAAAATGAACAAGACTTCTGAGGAGGAAAGCAGGTTCTCTCTCTCTCTCTCTCTCTCTCTCTCTCTCTCTCTCTCTGTTTGTTGAGCAACATTGCATGCACAAACTCAGCAAGTACAGGGCTGTATAAAGGCATGCATCTGAGAGGCCTAAAATGAATGTCAGCTTACGCACGCTGACTGTCCAAAATAACCGCTTGCAGTGGTTTGCCCAAATATAGAAAGCAAGAGAGAATCTACAAGGCAACGGTCTGAAAAGCCTGACTGAAACATGTGCTGCCACACAGGTAATCAATGAGTCAAAAACACCAGGTGTGTACACTTAGAGAGTCTCTGTAACATCTACTTTGTTGGGTAGGGTCTGTGAAGGAGAAGGTAGCACTGAGGACTGGGAAAGATATTACTAGCATTCTCTCCAATGACTTATCAGTGCTACTTTCATTGGATGTGCATTTGACCATGAGATACAGCTTTGTGGGTCATCTTTGCACTTCCTTGTTCCAGCAAACGTGGAGACTGTTGAAGCCATAGCACTCTGAAGACTAACAGCCTAGGAGTACACTTTCAAAAGAAAAAGAAAAACACCTGCAGATTAGCTTCTTTCAACACAAAAGCATTCAAACCAATAGCAAGCGTCAACAAGCACAACAACCCAGCAAATGCAAAGAGTCTAAACTGTGCACAGTGCTGCACCAACTCACAGAGTCATATGAATGGAACAGTTCAACTAAGCCAGACAAATAGCCAGGAGTCGATGGCATCATTCAGCTTCAAAAGATCTCCGAAGAGTACCAACACCAGCCAAGCAGCTGTGTCAACGACGAGCAGCGTCTTTTGCCGTAACAAAGATGCAGAGTGCACTGCCTCAGATGTGCTCTCCCCAGTATCAGTCTTGGCAAGGTAGACCACGTCCAGACCAGTTAAATAAGTTACAAAAACAGTGCAGGCCATAAAGGCATCCTTTCAGCCTATTGGAGATTTACAGCATCTTACACATGCTGTCAGTGACAGCATGGATCCTCTTCCTTTCTCCTGCCACACTAAACTGGTCATGTTCTCTGTTACATGGACAGCAGGGAGCGCTGTTAGGCAGTCAGTAATTCACTGAGCCTTTACACAGCCTAGAATAGCAGCCAGACTAGCACTTGCTGAATAGTAGTAGTCAGCTTTTTTGCCACAATTTTATCCGAGATTCAAAGCGGAAAGATGTTGACTTGCACTATTGGTCATATTGATCTTGTTAACATCAGCGTGCCCAACATAATTCTCGTGCTGTGATTAAGGGGGAGAGGGTATACGCATGTGCTCATGTGCTTCTCCGCTTGAGTTTTTTTGTTTTAAATTTTGTCCTGCTTGTTTGGCCCTCAATCACTGTAATTAAAAAAAAAGGCCCACAAGGAAACGAACTAAGTGCCTCTAACCTACCTTTGATGGGTTTGCGTACAGAATCTTTGCTTCGTACTAGCGTCAAGTATTCTCATAATCACCTGAACTGTTTTCCAACTCTCATCTGTTAATCATGTTTTCCCAGCACCCACAGACCACTGAAGCCCAGATAATTTGCATATGCTATTATCTTCAGGCAGATAAGACGTGCATAGGCAATTTCAGGTGCGCAGCTTCCCTTATGACTTGTCAGCCAACGAGTTCCAATTGAAATAAAGCTGCGACAGGACCCGAGGCTGCTACCTTGTACTTTGCAGAACGCAACTACCCTGCTGATGCCTACAAATTATATAGTTAAACAAATAACCACGTTAATATAGCTCAATTCCTGATCTACCATCACCGAAAATGAAGGAATTCAATACCAGACCGCCTGAGGAAGGAAATGGGAAAACACTGCCGCCTTCAGTACGCAACTATGCCATTCCCCAAATACTAGAAGTAAAATCTAGCTTTCATAGCACATACTGGAACACTTGTCTAAACTGAAAAAATTATCGAAGCAGAGTTAGTTAAGGCTGTACAAACAACGAATTTCTTCTCTGATGAAATACATGCCTTTAAATATGGATAACGATAACTTCTTCATTGGTGGTTCACCTTCCCAACTCTTCCACAATTGAGCAAGATATTCTGCCTTCATCCCTCCTGGCTGTTTTCCCGATGCTGTTAACTGCCTGATAGCCCTTCATACACAGGACTACAGCAGAAGTATCCCACTGCCTCCCAGAAAAGTGCTAAAGACAAACGAAAAAATGCATAGCTATCACTTGCTCTTGCTTTACTCCCGCGGCTCGGTATGCCCCTTTTTGCATGTGCTTTGTAGAAATCTAATCAATGCCCTGACACCCATCTACACCCCTGTGGGAACTGAGCTCCTAATTCGCTCTGACGCAACATAGAGGAATGAGAGCGCTGACTCACACAAGCCATCAGACAAATACCATTTTGAAATGTATCTGGGTATTAAAAATACACTAATAGACAATGGTAACCTTCAATCAGGCAAGACTCAAAACGCTACCGCAGTGTGTACTCTCAAGCCAAACACTACAGATCATTTCCTCCATGCCACCTTAACGCAGACTTTTGTCCTCCTGAAGACTGTCGTGTCCATAAAGTAACGGAGATTTTATTATACTTCTAGTAGTGTGGAACACCTCAGCGGTGTAAAGCATTAACGCAAACTGTAACGCTTTATAAGGTGCTTTTGCATTTTAGAAACGCTTTCCCTTGAGCAGTTTGAGCTCTGCTTCCAGACCGTTACCTCTTCAGTTTAATTACAATTATGAAACCCCGAGGTAGCGTCGGTTGCAGACGCAGGAAACTCGGAGGGCGAAAATAACACCTGTTATTAAAAAAAAAAAAAAAAAGGCCCTTATTTAAAAAAAAAAAAAAAAGCCCTTGTAGAAGAGCGATGCAAACAGCGACGCAGATCACGCGCCGCAGACGAGCGAAGCAGGCAGCGCCCCCGCGGCAGCTACCGCAGCCCAGGGCGGCAGGCTCCCCAGGCAGGACGCTCTGCGCATGCGCCACCGGGCCGGCGCCGCGCGCTGATTGGCGCAGCCGCCTCCGCGCCGCGCGGCATCCTGGGTATTGTAGTGCGGCGGGGGCGAACTACAGGACGTTTGATGCTGGCGATGCCTCTGCTTACCGCGTGGTTGATTTTCCTCCCCCAGCTGTTACACACTCCTTTCTTTATCTCTGCAAGGACGGGGCTCAAGGAGGGGGTCAGTCACAGGTTACTTACACCAACTATCTATCGCTCATGCCAACTACGGACCGCTGGCCTTCAAGACCGTGTCTGGCCACCCCCCTAACGCTTGCTTTGTTTTATATGGGAGTGGAACGCAAAGTAGAATAAATCTCCACAGCCGTAAGTGACTTGTCGTAGTAACTGGCGAATCAGCTACACGAGCATAACTTCTGAGTTTGCATGTCACGTGCAATTTCCTAAACACACTGAAGTTAACAATTTCTTCAAAAACGGAGTGTTTCATCTACTGTCAACAAAATAAGACCTCAAAAATAAACAGATGCGTGGACTTGCATTCCTTTTTTTATTTCTCGGTGGAAAATCTGTAATTTATCCAACAGCTTGGGTATGTTTGAATCAAACCTAGCCAGAAGTTTGTGGCAACAAAAGGCTGCTATTCCTGGGCAGCTCTCGTCATTTGTATATAGTAGCTTTGATGGCAGTTTCAGTCCATGTCTGTCCACGAGTGCCCTGGCAGAAAGCCCTTTTCTTTTTGCATCCATTCTTAAGAGTGCTAGCAGATTTGATTCAATGCAAGATGCTCAAAGCAGCAGCTCCTACCGAGACACAGTACGAATTGCTCAAGCTGGAAGTCTTCCGTAACACTGATGTGGAACATATCGTAGTCTAAAGAACTGACATCCTTGAAACACAATAAAGTTGACCTAACTACTGCAAAACGGACCATGACAGGGTGATGCTGCTAAGCTCTTTGAAAGTTTGCTTGCTTGTTTGTTTGCGTGAGCGCATGGCCAGATCGGGCAATTGTAATTTAGTGTTGATACAACAACTGCTTCCTTGCTATTCTTTCAGTCAATCTGGTGAGCTTGCTTCCTTTTTTTTTTTCTTGAAATATAATTCCCATATCAGAAATTCTTTGACAAAAATGGCTTAGTACTTCAAGTCCAAACAGAAGGATATCATTATCCACTTGCAAAGCACTGCACTTAACTTTTTGTGGTGTTACCAAGCAATCTATCTAGGCTACGGAAAACTGCACGTCACTGTTTTAAAGTTGAAATACTTACAATAGTGTTCCTTGTCAAATAGGCTTGAAGAAAAAAAAGATAGCCAACTACTCTCATTCTTGTGTATTTCTTTTTTGGCAGCTGTGCTGAATGTCAGTGCTCTACATATGAATGATTAATGTATCACTACAGCAAAAGCTGTTTCAGTGCAGATGGAAATAGCCGATCAGTACAGAAGTTTAAAGAAACAATCTACAGTGGACAGCCACAATCTTTTAAATGTCTTGAAGACCTTCATGCCTTCAGTTCAGATGGCAGTTTTGCAGAGCGAAAATGAATTACTATAACGACTGTTGGGTAGATATGGCATTCTTTTAGGCACTACAGACCAAGAGAATGGTAAAGGTGAAGGTTAGCTAGAGCTCACTGCAAGCTAGAAAATGGTTATTCCTGTATGTAGCACTTCCCCTATCTATTGTAATTCTCCAGGATTTTTTCATTGTCTTTTTCGCCAAGAAACTCTTCATTAGAAGTGGAGTTTGAGTCATTTCTACTATTTAAACGTAGTTCTGTTTGTTAAGAAGAAGACCTTGTAACAGTCAATGCAAAGAACCTTTTAAATTTGATTTATCATCAAACAGTGAAGTTACTCTGAAGTAGTGAAAATGGAGCCAAGGCTTGACATGGTGCTGTTTCTGAACCAATACAGCTATTCTGAAATGCAAGAACTTTTTCCAGGAGCATATGCCTAGATCAGGTAGCCGTATTTTAATAGTGATCTAGTAACTACTGGCTTACCATTTTTATCAGAGTGGAGGCACTGTGCTTCTTTCCCTCTTTCTTGAAATACGATTACATTACGGATTTTGTGCACTTTATTGCTTTGTGTGCTTTTAGGGCAGCCAAGTCCTTTTTGGAAGATTTCTCACAATTTATCAACTTCTAGTTGCCAAGTTGTCTGCAGGATGGTACACATATGGTAATCCATAATTGCCTACATCTTGTTCAGAGAATCACAGAAATGTTGGTTGGAAGGGAAATCTGAAGTTCAACCTCCTGCTCAAAGCAGACCTGTCACCAGCATCAGGTCAAGTCAGCCATGGCTTTGTCTAACCAGATTTTGAAAACCTCAAAGGATGGAGATCCGCCACCTTCTCTAGGTAGCCTGCTCCTCTGCTACACTACCCGCCTAAAAAAAAAAAATTTTTCCTAATACCCAACCTGAATTTCTCAAGCCACAACTTGCAGCTGTTGCCTTTGTTTTATCATCTGCCAAGGAGAAAGGAGAAAAGTTTGCCTCCATCATCTTTGTAACTCCCTTTCAAGTAGTTGTTCACATGTCCTCTTTGGCAGATCAAAGAGCCCCCAGCTCCCTCAAACTTTTCTCATTGTTCATGTGCCCTAAGCCCCTAACCACCTCTCCAGTTTCTCCACGCTGGAGGGCCCAAAGGTGGACCCCGTATTACAGGCGTGGCCTCACCAGCTCTGAACAGAGAAGGATGATAACCACCCTTGATCTGCCAGCGATGCGGCGTATTGGAGCCCTAATGTTGCCCAGTATGCCAGTTGCCTTATTTGCAATGAGAGCATATTGGCTTGTATTCCTATTCGTGCAGGTCCTTCTCAGCAGAGCTGCTGCTCAGCCAGTTAGTTCCCAGTCTGTACTGGTGCACAGGGTTACTGTGGCACAGGTGAGGAACTTTGCCTTTCTCGTTAAACTTGCTAAGTCTCTGTTGGCATGATCCTCGAGTTTCTCAGGAACTGGGAGCTTCAGCTTGGAACTGAAGCTCTACTGTTTGAAAGTGTCAGCTCCCCCCCCAATTTAGTATCACCCACAAATTTGCCAAGGATGCATTCTGTCTCATCATTCACGTTGCTGACAAAGATACTGATCAATACTGGCCTCAGTATCAACCCCTCGCTGACTCCACTTGTTACTGGTCATGAACTAGACATCAAGCTGGTGATTATGACCCTTTGAGCCTGGAGGACTGCTCACTTTTCAGACTATCCATCAGGCTGTTTGTCCAGCCTATACTCTCTCAGCTTCCAAATGAGAACGCTGTGGGAGATAGCAGGGCATCATAAGCCTTACTAAAGGTATATTACATCCCTTGTTCTCCCTTCACCTGTCTAGCCAGTCATTTCTTGATAGAAGGCAACCAGGGTGTCAGGATTTGTCCATGGTAAATCCATACTGAGGGCTTCCAGTCACCTTTTTCTCCTTCATATGTTTGGAAAAGGATTCATCAGTTCTCCTTTCTTCACTGATGCTGCACAGCTGGTTGATATCTGTTAGCCTTTCTGAGCCATAAGTCAGAATCCATACACGGCAAAACCCCGTAATGCTCACTTGTTTCAGCATTTAGGTCATGAAAGGTACTTCAGTTTCAAATACAGGATTACTTCCTCTTTCATTCTTTTCTGTACATTTGGACTTGGTTGGTTGGTTGGTACGTTTTCACTTGGTTAGTGGGAAAGACTTCCAGATTACTTGAAAGCTGCCCCTTTTGGGACCTGCCCAGTCCTAGTCTCCTTGCCAGCCTCTTTTGTGTACCACTGCTAAGCACAAACTGTGTATTTGGATGTATTAGCTCTTAAAAGGGCTGAGTAATTTTCTATAGCATCACAGTGAATGGTCACTTTGGGGAAAAAAAAGGGTGGGGGGGGAGCGGGAGCAGTGTATTTATCAGTGAGGATACAGGGGCCAAAGTGAAAAGCAGATTGTTTTTTTTTACAACCTTTCCGACTGCAGCATGCAGCTATCTCGGCACAGGTGCCTGCTGCCTCCTAGCCTGTGGCCACAAGGCGTCTCTCTCTGTGTTGCAACCGGCTCCCTGTCCCACGGTAACCGCGTAGGGAAACCCAGATGTCACTCACGGGAGCTACAACGCCAAGCCTTGGCTGGCATCTGCAGCTGAGGCTCCTGGGCCTGGCGGTCTGCCTCTTTCGCGGTGCATGCCTAGAGCTGGATGCACCCTCACAGCTTGACTGGCACTCTCCCAAAGGTCCAGAGCAGCTCGACCTAGCGTGCAGGCATGTGCTGCTCGCACTGAAAGACAACTGGCACGGCCCTCAGGGACACCATCTTCCATTTTTTAGCTCATTATTGGGTCAGTGGTGTTAGAGGACCCTATAAGTGGGCCAGAACATACAGCCCCTAATTTCTGACCTATCCGCGTCACCAGGGCAAGAAAAGCTATGGTCTCATTGTAGCCCCTAGATGGCCGGTCCCTGTCAAATTTGAGGTGCAGCCCCCAGGAATCTGACTTCCTAGAGCATGAGGCCAAGGGACTGAACGCCCCCACGAAGTGCTGGGAAGTGGCCCGCTGGGGTGGCTCTGGAAGACTCTGCCACAGTGAGCGTGTCAAAGTGGCGCTGCTTCTTTTACACCAGTAAGTGGAAACGTTCCTGGGACCGCTCTAAGGTCTGAGTCTTGCGAGGAATTCCCTAGGGAGAGGGCTTGTTGATGCAGGCCAAACACACACTGCTGAGACCCAAGTTAACCCCTTCCTACGTCACCTCAAGTATAGGGAGCACTTCTGTAACATGAATGAGAGAAGAACTCATTTGTTTATCTGAGCTCTCAGATTTCCTGCCGTTTTACACAAACATAATGCAGCATAGTCATCTACCTTTTCTCCTCCAGGAAATGCATGCATGAGTTGCATGCAGAAACTAAGAAGAGCAAGCACCTAGCCCTACAAACAGCTGTAGGCGTTCTCTTCCCCAGGGAAACTTTCCAAATGAAATAATAATTCCAGAATAAAGTGACTTCTCTTCTCCTCCCCACCCTTACCTGGCAAAGGGACTTCACAAAGAGCTGCGGTGAAATGACTTCTGCCTGGTTTCCTGCCACAGGTCAGTACTATGTACCCTGCCTTCAGCTGCTTCAGTTCTGCCCTGAAGTTAAACCTCCCAGTTTGAAGTCACAGCATCTGACTGATCTAAGTGAAAGCATTTCTGGAAATTGCCCCTCACCACCTCTGCCTATGGGCCACAAAACACCACTGCTGTTTCAAAACTAGGGGGAGTGCGAAGACCACTCTCCGGCCTCTTGCCCCTGGTTTGCCCGGTGTGACCCCAGAGGGGCCTTTTTAACTTTCGTTCCATCTGCGCTGCCGTAACATCGCAGTAGTACGTAACAGGTCTATTATAAGGCTTTGCAGAAATGCACAGTCACAGGCACTCTCACCTACAGCCTTTCCCTCCAACAGCGTTGTGACAGGCACCCAATTTAAGACTTCAGAGCAGCTATAAATGAGACTGAGCCATCCCTCCTCCCTTGAGGCCTTCCGGAACAGCCCCTCTCCGGCCTGCCTCCCGGGACGCTTGAGCGTTACAACGAGAGCCCCAAAGCCGTGCAGCCGCTCCCCTCCGCGGCGCCGGGGATGCCCGGCGGGCGGCAGCGGCACCGCAGCCCCGCGCGGCGCCTCCCGCCCCGCCCAGGAAGCGCCCTTTGCCCGCGGAGCAGGAAGCCGCCGCCGCCGCCGCCGCGCAGGAGCGGGCGCCCTGCAGGTAGGCGCGGCGCGGCGCGGCCTCCCGCAACCCCTCGGCTGGGCGGAGGGCGGCAGTGAAGGGGCCGAGGGCGGGGGCTGCCCCCGCGGGCCGGCGGCGGTTCCCGGCGAGGCCCCAGCCCGCGGCCGCGCTGTCGCCTGTCGGCGCCGCGAAGGAAGGACCCACCCGGAGAAGAAATAAAAACGCAGCTCGGAGACGGGGAGGGCGAACTTTCCCTTTGGTGGAGCACGCTCCCCTTTAGTTCCCGTCCGTGTCTCCTTGCATCCCTTCCCTGTAACGCCCTTCCTCCCTGTTCCTCCCTCTCCACCTGCCGCAGACCGAAAGCATAGCTTTCCCCAGTGCCCAACCAGTGCCCGCAGGCAGGCAGGCAGGAAGGAAGTCCCTCGTTCCGGCCAGCTCCGCGCTGGCTGCTCCTGCTGCGCAGCCCCGCCGCTTTGCAGGCGCCCCCGCCTGGGCCGGCGCTTGCGCGGGGCTGCTCGCCCGCCTGTGGCGCCGTCCCGGCCCTCGGTGAGGGCAGCAGCGGGGGAGCGAGGTCCCCTTCCCGCTCGTCGCAGTCCCGCAGAGCCCTGTGCGCTTGCCTCGGTAGGCAGAGAGCAGAAACGGGGGTGTCGGTGTCTCCCTGCCCGCCCTTCAATAAGGGAGTCACTGCGTTATAGTTCGTGAACAGAGCTGATGGTACAGAGAAGTGGGCGGCCGTCACACCCAGGGCAAGTCTAATATTGCTGGGGACATCTGCGCAGCTGCATAATTAACTTTCTTTTCCATAGTAAAAAAAGTATTAAGTTTTTGCTCTTACTACAAGCATTATCTATGCCAGGGAGTAGTTGGGGAGAAGAAGTTCTGAACACCTGTGGCCTTCTTTTGAATCACAGGTCTGTGCTGTAGTGCCTGGGGTGACTGTGCAGAGGGCACTTTGCCGCTCACTGCCCTGCAGGAGCAGACTGGAGGATCCTGAGGAGCATGAAAATCTGAAAGTATGGAGCTCTTCGCTAGACTAATTTGCTTAACCGCTGCACCTTGGTACAAGAGGAACACAGAACTGAGTGGTCCGAAGAGAAAATAAGTAGCTGTTTGTGAACAGCCAAGGTAAAGAAAATAAATTGTAGCACGCAGCTACAAAATCTGTATATGCTATCACAATACTAAAATCGAGGTCGTAGGGATAGTGTGGTGTGTTTGCAAAGCTCCTGTGGAGGTCCAAATTAGATAGCCTTCATACCTTGCTTTATTAAAGCTGTGGATGTTGCATACGGTATCCTGCTCACTCACATTCTCCCTCTCTCCTTGTTTTCCACATTCAAGAAGAACCCAGTACACCCAAGGATGTGCTTCTACTGGCAACAGATGTAATCCTGGTAGGAACATCCCCTCTGTTGATGAGGTTTGTTTTCTCTTTTCTCATAGACGTGACTGTGATCGTGGGGAAGAAAGAAATTCTTTCCTTACTCCAGACTAGCCTGTTAGTAATCCACATGCTGTCTGCTTTATGCTGAGCTGCCATAGCATGTCTGCCATAGCAGCAGTGTGTCAGTGGTAATCAAACCAGACATTTTTGCAGGTTGAGGAAGGAACTCTTCCTTGTACCTTTTCTGCGTGCTTAGATGTTTACCCTGGTGGTTGCTATGGGACGTTTAGTTAGATGCCGAAATTGGGTAGCACCACTTCTGAATACAAGCACGTGTGGAGGGATTTGCTTCTCCCAAGTTCCTGTTTGCTGACAGCTTTCACAGAGAAGCCCTGCTGTTGGTGGTTAGCTGCCTTGGGGAAAGGTCCCTGTGTGCACAGGGTCTTGCTTTAAAGCAGAGCTGGGCCATGCTGGTACATGATGCAGCATGGAAACAGCTTGGCTGGCTTGTACTACTGAACTGTCAAGCAGTTACCAGTAGCAAAACATCTCAGTAGTGGCAAAGTCCTTAGAGTGGTAGGGCTGCAGTTTGCAGTGTTTGTGTGCACCAGAGCCGATCTGTCGAGTTAGTTGATTGCAACTGGAGCTGGAGTAGTTGTCCAGAGTATAATTTTCCCTTGGCTCAGCCATAAATAAACAAAGGTTGGTAGCTTGAAGCAGAGTTCAGAGAGTATGTTTTTGAAGTGATGCTTAGTGGCATTTAGGTAACTAAAGATAAAAGCAAAAAAAAACCATATTGCTTAAGAAATTTGCACTGTGGATATTTCAAGGTTTTTTTAAAGTGCTTTAAAAATATTCCTCTATGTGGTATCAGCTGTAGCTGTGATTCACTTCAAACTCCAGTCCTAGATTCATCTGCTTGGTTTTCTTTTGCCTGCCCTCTTTAATTCTTCCTTTAAAACAATGTTTTTTTTCTTACAATTGTATTTTCTCTGTTTGGCGTTTTCTCTGCAGTAAGTGCCAGTGCCTACCCTCCTCATGCTAACTGCTATTGCTTGCTGCTTGGCTGATTTGGGCCTTAAAATAGGAAATACTGAAGGGAAAATTCCTCATCTTTCACACTGATGGAATTTGTAAGATCCCTCTGCCCAACAATTGCATTTGTGGCAGTTGTTGGAACTCAGCAGGGTTGCTAAGCAAAGACTTGGTAGAGTCCTATCTGAGTAGACAGCACTTCATATCGCCTATTTTATAGGCTTTTGCTGGCGTTTGTCTCAGCCTGAGAGGGAAAGAGGAAAGAGATGAGGTAATAAGAAAGGAAACCAGTTTCTGGAGATGAAAGACTCATTTTCCATTTAAAATAATTTTAGGAGACTAATTAGCCTTGTGGCTGCCGCATTACAGAAATGTCTCCAATTCACCTGTACACACAGATAAGGTTGATTTTTGCTGTTTCCTTACATGTATATCTATGATTGCTGTCAATCAGTGCTGAGTCCTGCACATTTGGTGTATGTCCTAATATATATCATTTATCTGAAGAGAGGCAATCTAGAATCTCCTTTAGGAAAGAAAAAATATATGACATCAGATACCTCGCTAGTCCATAGGATGCCCATGAATGTTTGTCATTAGTTAATTCCGCTCTTCCGTGCAACCACTCTGCTTCTTCCCCATATTCAGCAGGGGGAGTAGATTTTAAAATGTACTATATGACAAGCTCTTGCCGAATGTTCGACTAACCAACGTTTTTTGTTTGCTTTTGTGAGAAGGGTTCCTGATTGCTTAACCTGGCATAACTGTCCAGATGGACCAAGGAGAAGAACAAGATCATGAGGCCTTGGAGGAGATGCGCACAGGTGAGGAATAAGTTGGGTAAACTTAGAAACATGTAGCAAGCAAAATGCTATTTGAGCTGTCCCAGTGTTATTTAAGCCACTTTTCATCAGCCTTATGTTGTGACCTGCTGTTTGCCCTTTGGGGCAAGCAGCCAGCCTGTCATTTTCAGTCCACTGTTAATATTCTGTCTTCTCATACATACTCTAAAGAAGACAAAATGCAAAGATTTCCTAGGGGCAAGAAAACGCCTGCAGCCTTGTCCTCAACACTACTAATTGTGGCACATCTGCTCAGGTTTACACAGTTAGGCTGCTCTCTCAAAGCCATACAGCCTCTCCTACAGCTGAATTTCTGTCTGCACCAACCCTTCACTTTACTTTTTCTCATACACAGAGTACACCAGGCACCCTGAGAGGGGAGCTCACCCATTCTCTGCCATGTGCCACTTACCAGCAATAATCACAATTAGGCTTCCATTTTTTCCAGGTCCCCTTCCAGGGGGAAGGTCCCAGAAGGTACCAGCAGGTCCCCTTCCAGGAGATCATGCGAGTGCAGATCAGCAGGATTTGCTGACAGTGGGGACCAGAGGAGGAGAGGAGAGCCCAGGAGATAGCCATGCAAGTCAGCACAGTTCCTCAGAGGCACAGATTGGTGACTGTGAGAAGGAGGAAGAGGCGGCTAAGCTACCTTGCTCTGATGGCAGCCTGGCAAAAAGACAGGAGAAAGGGCAGGCAGCAGCCACACGGCGAGCCCCTCGCGCTGAGCGGCCCACCATCTGCTCTGAGTGTGGTAAGGGCTTCAGTCGGAGCATCCACCTCATCCAGCACCAGCGCATGCACACAGGAGAGCGCCCATTCCTGTGCGGGGAGTGCGGCAAGGGCTTCAGCCAGAGCTCCCATCTCATTCAGCACCGCCGGGTCCACACGGGCCAGAAACCCTACACCTGTGCCGAGTGTGGAAAGAGCTTCAGCCAGAGCTCCAACCTCCTCAAGCACCAGCGCATCCACACTGGGCTCAAACCTTATGTGTGTGGTGAGTGCGGGAAAATCTTCAGCGACAGCTCCACCTGCATCAAACACCAACGCATGCACACGGGTGAGCGGCCCTACAAGTGTCCAGCCTGTGGGAAGAGCTTCAGCCAACGCTCCCACCTCCTCCAGCATCAGCGAGCCCACGAGGGTGTTCGGCCCTATGCTTGTGGACAGTGTGGCAAACGTTTTGGGCAGAGCTCTGACCTCATTAACCACGCTCGCACCCACACTGGTGAGAAGCCTTACAAATGCAGTCAGTGCGGCCGGGGCTTCAGCGGCAACTCCAACCTCATCAAGCACACTCGCATCCACACTGGTGAACAGCCATACCGTTGCAGCCAGTGTGGGGAAAGCTTTCGTTTCCAGCCCCAGCTGGTGCGCCACCAGAAGCACCATACAGAGTAGTTGGGGGAGAGGACAAAAGCTATGTGGACCTTTGGCAGTTACCTGGTGCTGGGAAGTCACGCAGCTGCTCCCTGCGGCATGAACACCGCTTATGGGGCATGAAGGTGGAGGGTGGGAGCCCTCAGAGCCTTTCCCCTTCTCCTCCAGTTAAATCTGCTTGTGAGCATTGTCCAGACACTCAAGCAGGGAGGGAGGCCGCTGCAGAAGGAACTAGTGCATGTTCACTGCTGTGTAGTGGTAGTTCTGAGCTTCTCTTTTGGGGATGAAGGCAAGAAAGGTGCTTATGGTACATTCAAGTAGGAGAAGGAGAATGAGAAGGGAGAACATTGAAACGTTCCAAGGATCAGTGCCTTTTTCTGTTATTTTTATTGGGGAGTGATTTTTATCCCTGTTAAAAAAAAAAAAAAACAGCTACAATCTATAACTGTGTCCTGTACAAGCTGCCTTGGTTTTGCCATTGTGATGAGGCCACAACTTGGGATGATGGCTCCCCCTTAGAATATACATCTCCCACTTGCTGGTATTCTTGGTTTTAGGTGGTGTTAACATCTATTTATTTTAAAACCCCACAACACTATGTTGGGTGTCTCAACATACCTGTTGTAGATCCACCTGACGCTATGCTGAAGCCATGTCTATGGAACCGTATTTTGCTGTTATATGTTAGTTAAATTGACAGTTCCACAAATCCTGCTGCTGTTTGACAACTTATTCCTCAGTAGCAATTATGACAATTAACATCCTAATAGATATTTCTCTCAGATTCGTGTTAAGGTGCTTTTGTGGGTGGCACTTTATGAATGTTTTTATAAGGCTTTTAAAAGTACTTAGGATGACTTTTCTAATTGTGATCTTCTCTTTGTCAGTTGATGAACAGAGAGGATGCTTGAAAAATAAGCTATGTCAAACTTTGATTTATATTAAATGTTAAACGTTTCTTCTTGCATAAAACTTTTTAACTCAGACACTATGATTTTGAGTTGTTAATGATTACGAAGAGGTGATTATGACATTGATATCTGGATTTTCTGTGATTTTTCATGAGTGGTTTTAAAGTCTTGTTTAATAATGACTTTCTAAGGAATATGGGGGAGGTAGAATTAAGAGAAAGTAGAAGGAACTGACCTCTGAAGAGATCTTCCTTTCTTGGAAGAGAAGAATACTACTACTACAGGGAGTCTGTCCTTAAAAGGAATTCTAGCTCAGACAACCACTTGGTACAGGGGAGGAGAGAATTGGCAGTAATAATAAAGATTTTAGTATCTCTAGCGCAGAAGAACTCCCTGTAATGAATGCAGTAGTATATGCTGAAAGGCCTGTTCCACCCACAGAGCCAAACGGGAAGAAATCACACTGTGCTTTAGGCAAGAAAATGAAGTGATCACATTTACTGTGCTGAAGAATTTTTATTTTCATACTCACATACAGGCCTAATGCTAACAATGAGCATTCACACAGAGATGAGCTCTCCAGCAGGAGATATGACTAAGGGAAAAGACAAGGCCCAGCTTGAAGGGCACAGGATCCTGAGGGAACAAACAACCTGTGAACGGAAGCAATGTGAATGAAAGCGTTGGCTGAGTAATCGGAGACATGTATGCCTCCTTTAACCACCCATTGCTAAAAAGGGCAGGGCATGGCTTCACACTCCGTTGGAAGTAGATCCAGTTTAAGTCATTTGGTTTCACTCTACTCACATCTTCTCCCCCAGAGCCTGAATCAATATAACTGTGCTGGTTAACTGTTCACATGGTTGTGCCTTAAATCACATCCGTAAAATGATCTGCATTTTTTAAATGACAGATTTTTGAGGGTTGCCCTTAAACTGCATTAATCCAGTCTAGACCACAGTCTCACAAGCAGTAGCGTACCTATGGCTGAGAGGCTTGGTAAACTTAACGGAGAAGAATAAACAGCAAAGAACAGACAGGCTAACAAGGAACTAAATAATGTGGCCAAGTATTGCTGTTAATTGCCCCAAAAGATGTTGTTTAAAATGTTTGTTACCATTTTTAAAAGACATTCTTAATTATTTTTAAAAGACATTCTTAATTATCTCTGAGCGTAATTCTACGTTTTACTCTTCTTACTGGCGAGCAAGCATCCCCTTTTCCAAGACAAGAAGTTGTTCCTCTTTCTCT
The DNA here is from genome assembly GCF_040807025.1 of Struthio camelus. Taxonomy (NCBI): domain Eukaryota; kingdom Metazoa; phylum Chordata; class Aves; order Struthioniformes; family Struthionidae; genus Struthio; species Struthio camelus. The sequence goes on along the minus strand of NC_090942.1, from coordinate 105,941,299 downwards.
TTTGAAGAAGCTTGGTCTACAGATGGATGACGTTCCTAAGGAGGACTTGATCTTGAAAAGCCTGACACATTGCTTTTATCATTTCAACAACTCCCTCCCCACCTCCCACCCCCATTAGGAAGACGCATACCCCCATTGCCACAGTACAGTGGAAAATACAGTGCATTTCTGTAGTGCCCTCACCACAGAGTTACCAGAAACATACTGATTCCAAAAAGCAGTCACCCTTCTCCTCTGTCAGCTAACTGGCTGAAAACATGTCTTCTGCCTCTCAGTTGAAATATCAGCCTATCATACATTCAGGGAAGGAGCAAAGTATTGCAATGGACAGCATGGCTACATCTCTACAGTAAATTAAAGGTGCCAGGTGCCATCTCCTGGCAGAGAAGCCAACTGGCAGCAGCCCAGGTTGGGCCCCAGCATTCTCTTGCTCCAGTCCTGCTTCTGTTTGGTTTTTTTTTTTTTTTTTCACACCATGCACACGTTTTGATTGACATTATCTGAACCCAATATGTCTTCATACAGACGGCTGCTTGTAGGCAGCCGCCCCACATGCACACCCCTATCTCAACACTCTGCTCACACAGCTCTTGCTGCGTCACACCTGGACACTTCACACTCCCTCTGGTTGATATTTTTTGGCTCTGTGTCTGCGCTGCACATGGCCAGCCTGCAGCTGCTGAATCAGACCTTGCTAATCTAACCCTTTGCCCCTGCTTCTCAGGGCCCTGTGTGCTGTTTCTCTCTGGTGTTTATGCATGTGACACAAGCAACATTTGCCAAAAATAAAAGGGGACGGGGTTGTCATGCCACAGTAGCACAAGAATTTTGGACACCCTTCCAGCACACCACCTTGACCTCTGGCTCATGCTGTTTCTTACCAAATTCCTCATAATTAGTGGGGATGAGTCCACTGGGAAGTAACATCACAAACTCCCTATTTCGAAGCCCACAGCATGCAATTTAGCTTAACATACAGTTCCTTTACCTTTGAAAGGGGGTGGGGAGGATAAGGAGCAACAACTGAGGACATATTCCGTCCTACATCTTCTACATTCTCTCCTCAAAACCCGTCTGGATGTGATCCTGGGCAATATGCTCTAGAGGACCCTGCTTGAGCAGGGAGGTTGGACTAGACGATCTCCAGAGGTCCCTTCCAACCTAAACCATTCTGTGATTCTGTAATCATGCATACAGGGACAGCAGGAAGGATGGGCAGTGGGACATTTTGGGACCAGCCTCTTCACCAGAAAGGCAACCAAGAATGCCATGAGGACCTGCCTGTAGCTCTGCTGCTTGAGCTCGTGGAGATCTGGCTTTCATGTTCCAAAAATGCTAGATGGCCATCCAGCTCACCTTGGCCCAGACCACGTATTCTTCTGGGCGGGCCTGTGCCCCCGTCTCCTAGACATGTAGCTCCGGCAGGATACTCTAGTGGACAGCGCTGTTCCATTGGTGGTCCTTCAGTGGCAATCAATCAGAGTTACTGGATGTGGACTGTTGCAAACAATTTCACTCCCGAATACAGCAGAGCAGATGATCAGGGACGGAGCACCCAGGTTCACTCTCTGGGGCTATTATACGCTGGTGTATACAATAACCTGAGCATACTGATCGGTTGAGTAAGATGATCCACATTCATACAGCTTTTCTCAGTCGCCTGTGTTGCCACTTGATGTGCTCAAACACATCAGGACACTCACATTCACTTTGCTCACGTGGTTGAATTTTGTACTTATCTGAAAGCAGCTGTTTTCCTTTAATTCTCCTCCAGGCTCTCATTACCAGCTCCTTCACAAGCACCAAGTGTCCTCCTTCGTTAGCTTAAACAGTTTGTCCAATATTTCGACCATGGTTTCTTTCCGTTTTTCTCATTAATTGGAACAAGGTTAATCATGAAATCAGTGTAATTGAGATGTTCAAACAGGAACTCAGTTAAGCTCAGCTGCAAGGGCTGCTTCTTCATTGGTTTGCCTGCAAGTAATGTTGAGCTTCTCACAGAAGTCTGTGGATATCAGGTCTCCCCAGCAATGCTTGGGCTGTTACCTGCACTTTTCCTTTCAAAGAAAGATCTTTGTAGTAGTACAAAACTGTGTTAAGGCTCTTTAGACATGTTTTGAAATGTGTTTTCTGCAGGCTTCATGTGACAGTCTTGAAACTTTTAGATTTCCAATTCAATTGAACTCCTCTAAAATACTTTCTTGTTGGGAGCTCAGTGCAACTCCAAACTACTTGATGTGATGAGGGAAGTAGGGACACTTAAAAATTGTTTCAGCTTTGAAAAGGCATCTTTGCTTAATTACAAAGTGTCTCTCATCAGGATGACAGGCTGTCCATGGAGACCTCTTGATTACAATGCTCTGCTGCAGTAACTTTTCTTTTACAACTATTTACAAGAACCAGCCTAAGTTGCCTCTTACTGAAACTGGGGGTGGGGAGTAGAATTTTCTGCTTTTTTCTCAGGCACCATACTGGTCTGAACAGAGGACAGCCTAGGATCTCTTCTCAGAAAGTAGAAATAAGAATGACTATAGATACATGTACACAAACACACACATATATACAGCTATAGATAGAAACAAAAAAACATTTCACTCCTCCTATGCTACTTATAGCATACCTTAGTTTCTGAGTCTGCTACTCACATATGCTCTGCGACTCTGGTCATTAGGTGAAGGGTCCATTTGTACATGGGAACAAGTGCTCTCCTCTGGGTCTTGACAGCTCACTCGTTCAGCAAAGATGCAAATAGCAACTTGCATCAGTTGACTGTGGCTGCAAGGGAGTACACAATGTAGTCTCTGTAAAGAGGCTGCACTAGGATGCTTGCTGACTGTGTTTCTGCTAATTTGACTCTCAGGAATTGTAGGCACTTCATTGTGCTGATGGTTTCAGCTCAAGGGGTAGTTCTGAGCTCTCGAAAGAAAAAAAAGTTCACAGTGCCAGCCCACACATCCTTGCTGCACGTGCTTAACAGTAGAGGCCAAGCATGCGCATAAACATTTGTAAGAAAGAGCTGCATTTTAGGCATGCATTCCTCAAACTTTTAACTGTGCAGGCCTATCTTCCAAGGTCTGAGGTTGCCACAAACTTGGAAAAGAAGACCATGAAGACTTTAGATAGCTCAGCTAGTCTTACTTTTTAGTAACCTCACCCTTGTAGCAGAATCTTGCAGGTCTGAAGATGAGAGACAGGTTTTCTGTTTCCCTTGTCAGGGAGCAGCAAGAGCAGAGCTGGTCCCTAAGGGAAGGTGAGATGGGAGCCAGGGGCAGCACAAAAGTTCTCATTTGGCTGATTTGCTTTAACCCTTACCTACCCCTACATCTTCCTGGGATGGATGTCATTTGTGCAGACCACAGGTAGCAGTGTCTTTTCTGTGATTGATCATATATCTAATGATGACAGGTAGATGCAGTGGTCCTTAGGTAGGACATGGCAGTGTATCTGTAAGAGGTAAAGCTGTGAGCGTTTTAGCTAAAGTTCTACCTGAGAACCACCTTACTGGGGGATAAAGTCCTTGCAAAAAACACAGTTTCAATGGGAGCAGGATTGAAGCCTGGAGAAACTCACACGACTTTTGGCTTTGACAGGAAACAGGGAACTTCAGAGAATAAAAAAGTTGAATATTTAGCTCTTGAGTATAAAATGCATCCAGTTGGAGCTCAAATTCCCACTACCCTGGAGTACCTATTCAGAGTGTGCTGACTAATCTGTTGCTTACAGAGAAGATGTGAAAACTGGGACATGAAAATCACCACCACCTGCTCTAGAGAGGGAACTGATGTAAACAACCTTGGAATAAAACCAAAAAGGATTTCTATCATACAGTGAAGACTGACTGAAAGCATCACACCTCCTGTAATAAGTGGTCCTTTGCCTCTTCAAGCATTTTTTTCCAGATTCACTTCTCTAATTCAGAAATGGTCTTGAACCACAAACTTGCAACTATGCAGTCAAGAACTCAGGCCCAAAGTCAGCGCTTAATCGGAACACATAACAACAGCCTTATTTGTATGAGCAATAACCAGGCTCTGCACTATAAGAGTGCCTCTGACTTCTACCTTCCCAGTACAGGCCCTTCTCCTGCCAGAAGTGACCTCTTCAGGAGCAGGGTGAGCTCTTGATATTTCTGCAGTTATGTCTTCTTTGCTATCAGCTGACTTTGAGGTACAGACACCTTCCCTTCTTGCCGGTTTGAGGTTCTTCTGGTTGTGTGTGCGTGTGTGTTTTTTTCAGGGGAATAAAGGGGTCCAAAGAAACACTGAACACTTTCACAAATATAGAGAGGAATGAGAATCTTGCAATTTTGAAAAGCCTCGGACGTCTTTAAAGGTACGTACTCCATTTAATCAACCTTTCACCAAGCCTCCTATCCAGCGAAAAGCCTCGCTACCCTAACTAACTACCCTTTGCCCACTGCGCCGACCGGCAGTTTCCAGGCCAAGGCCCGCGCCGGCGGCGGCCGTTAGCGCGCGGCGGCCGTTAGCGCGCGGCGGCCGTTAGCGCGCGGCGGCCGTTAGCGCGCGGCCTAGGCGGCGCAGCCAGGGGACGCCCCTCCGCAGGCGTCGTGACCGGTGCGGGGCTGCCCGGCCCCGCCCGCCTTGCGTGTGGGGCATTCAAAAAAACAAGCGGGAAGTATATGCCGGCTCAAGAGGCGCTTTTCAGCCAAGCAGGAGCTGGCTCGACGCCGCCCCCCGGCACGGTAGGGTCAGAGGGCTTTGTTATTGGGGGTTACTTGGAGGTGCTGCCCTGCCGTGCTCTGCTCTGACCTGGGGAGCCCCTGCAGCCTGAGGGCTGCGCTGCGGCTGCACGAGTCTCCAAGGAGATAGCTTGCTTACGTGGCATTTTTAGCCCGGGACCACAGCTGTTGACTTGGTAGGGTATGAAAGTGAAGACTGGCGTTGTAGCATTTGGGCCTGAATCCATACTTGCCAAGGGTAAAAGCTGGGGTATTCAGCTCATAGCAGAGCCAGAAAGTTTGGAGTTGAGATGTGATGCAGCCCAGCGTTCAGGAGAGGCACCATCTGAGAGCGGGGCTGGAGTCTCAAGGATTTCACCAGCCTTGCCTTAGGAAACAGGTGGCTCTGTATTGTTTCCCATTTTACAGTGAGGAAACTGAAGGGCCAAGAGATGACATGCCTTGCACAGGGGTAACAGAAACCAGAACTGGGAGCTGCATGTGCTTTGCCTGCTGATAATGCCTACTGGATATGGCTCTAACCACTGTTCAGATTACATCCACAAAACAGTGTGAGAATCAACATGCATCATTTATTACATGGAGATGGGGGCTGAATAAAGTTATTTGTTTATGGGAGAGGAAAAAAACATCAATCCACACTATTGCAGCCATAAAGACAAAGAGATCAAACAGCCAAAATGAAAGAATGTGTTTGTAGGAAAAAAAGGTTAAGGCTTCCTAATTAGACCTGCATGGAAGAAATTCCTAGGCCTGCAAAACCAAGGAAGAGCTTATCCTTTGTGTGAAGTAGTAGGGTCCATGGGGTACTTCTAGAGATTGCTTGTATGTAAGGGAGCCAGGCAGAGTGAGCCCATATATGTTATCCAGTGAGCTAGGTATGAAATTTGTAAGGGGATCTGCTGCTCCACTGGAAAATGTTAGTTTTGTTGTCCAGTAATCAAAAAAGGTTGAAAAAAAGCTTGTGTCGGCTGCTCATTTCTTAGCAGAGAGGGGGTAAATTGTTTGCCTGCAGGATAATAAAAAGGAACATTGGCAGTAGCTTTTCCTCCTTTTATTCTCCATGGTGACAACTCAAAAGCAACAAGTTTGAAACTGCAAGCATGGCAAATGAATAACCCTTGATAATTAGGGATGAGGACATGTCCCAGAAAGCTATGAAAGTACTGTATGTTCATTATATAGAGAATTGTTATGTCTTTCTTTTTTTCCCCACATTTTGAAAACAACTTCATTACAGCAGGGAAGAGTAACGTAAGTGGAATAACAAAAGCTGCGTACAGCGAAGAAAGCCACTCCACTCACTGCGTAATGGGGGAAAAATTGGCTGTTGTAGGCGAGCAGCAGCAACAGAAAAAGCCCAACTGATTGATAAACAGCAAGAAGACTATATCCCTGGGCTGGGGTTTTCAACAGGAGCTATGAAAGTCAGTGACAGCTGGGCACCTAGCTCCCACCCCAGAGCCTCTGGCCTGTGTAGTTTGTACCACCAGAACTAAAGGTAGTGTGCTGGGATGCACGATGTCAATGGCAGCAGTGTTGGTGCTCCTCCGACTGTACAGGTGTGATGCAGCACAGCCAGAAACACGCAGGGGAGACTCCTGTCATCTGCAAGTCCATTTTTAAAAGGAGCCTGTCAACTTTTTTAATTCATACTTTTAAACTCAGATGCAACTAATAGCACCTTGGAATCCAATTTGCTTTCTATGCCACTGTAAGTCCACATCTAAATTGACTGGCTCCCCTAGGTGCAAAGCTGAAGGTTAACTGAAAATGGCCAAGAAAACAGAGTGGTCAGAGATGCGTTGAAAGTGTGCCAAAAAATAACAGGCAGAAGGGGATAAAAGGTGAAGGTTTCTCCTCTGAAAAGCCCCAACGCAGGTTGGGGTGAACGCCAAAAAGCAATTATAAAGGTCACAAGAGAATTCAATATGGGGATCATGGCAGATACATTCCTTTAATATTAATTAACCTGATTCTTATGATTGTTCTGTTTCTAGCACTGGTAATCCTAGAACGTAATAGCAAAAAGATGTTAAATGTGAAGGAGGCATTTTGGAAACGCCCATTAAATGCCACATTTTGTCATGTGATGAGTAGCCAACTCATCACATTACAAAAGAAACCTATTGTCTGATCTCCTGTCTCCGAGGCAATGGGAAAGGGGCCTTAGGAGCCCCAAGTTAAGATGAGGGTGATTTCAACAGCACAGCTGCTGTAGAAAAGCACACATGGCCTAGCACAGCCATGTGGAAATGCTGTACTGCAGAACATAGGGTCAGTTCTGCAGTGTCTGGCTTACGCCAAAGGTCTCTTTGCTCCTGGACCCAGTCAAGGAATGAGTTAAAGCCACCTTAGCTTCTGTTTCAGCTTGTCCCAAACTCTACTTCTTAGTGGCACAGGATAGAGCTTCACCCACAGCTTCTTGTGAAAGCTCCCAGGAGAAAAAGGAAGATAGCTCTAAGCAGTGTCTCAGTGAAACGACCTCCACAACGTTACGTTTATTTTCAGAATAGCCCAGGCATACTAAACACTATTCTTATATTATTTTTTAATGTACTAGTAACAGTTTTTGTTTGACTTTCTAAACTGTTTCATGATTGCTCCTTCTCAAGGATCTGTATTTGTACAGCCTAGGAACTGTCCTGCATCTCTTCAGAGAGTAAGTTTTGGGAGGGACCTTCTGTCCAAAGAAAGAGACGTGCTCCTCTATGAGTATATGGAGAGTTAGCTCCTTTGCAGGACAAACTGCAGCTACAGGAGTAGGCTGACAACTTGGCCAAGCAAGGCTCTTCTGTGCAATATCAAAGCATTGTTATTGGAGGAAGCTGGTCACAGCCCAGTGGTGGCACCATGTGGAGTGAACTCTCCTACTACTCCCTGACAAAAAGTTCTTGGAAAACGCCCCCTCCTGTCCACCTCGTCAAAGGCCAGTTCCATTTTACAATGCCTGATACTTCACTACTCTCCCACAAATTTCTCTGGCCAGTTTTATGTAACTCCCTGGAAGAGATATGCATGAAAAATTCAGCTTTCTTCTCAGTGATCACAAAACCAGTTGTCTTATTTTTTTTTAACAGTTGTATCAGGCATTGCTTACCTAGAGCAGGCTTGTTGGAAAAGGTCAGGAAAGCAGCGTGACTGCTGATCCACCACAGCAGCAACCCACAGAGGCACAAGCCACAGTTAAAAACCACAGTTCATAGCACTACTGAGGGACCCACATATCAGACCAGGAGCTGGGACCGCTTTCAGGAAGCCTCAGCGCACACAGCTGTCAGTGCTGGCCACACAGAAGGTGAGGCAGGCTTGGTGCACATTGCTGATGGCCCTCCCTGACATTATCATAACGATTACAAGGGCTAGGATGTTTATTTTACAGTGTCAGTTCCCTTTCCTCTATTATATGCCAGCACAAAGACTTGAATTCTTCCAGCTGTCTCCGGTGATGTATGTTGGAGTTTCCCAAAGTGTACAAGTACTCCAAAGGCTAGCTAATTTCCTATTTCAGTGGACTGAAACCCATCAGGATATCATCCCATCAGGATATCAACCCCCCAGGATATTACCAGGATAATCACACTAAAGCCGCCCCCTGGAAATTTTACAGAGTACTTTAAAGGAATATAGGGATTATTGAGAAGTCATTATCATTGCTATTTATTTTCCCATTCCGTCAAACTATTTTCAGCAGCCCAGATCGCCTTTTTGACAGCACAACTAGATTTACTGCTGATGCTTGATCCCACTGTTGCTCTAAGGGCTCTCATGTTTTTTTTACAGAATTCACTCAACATCTTTGTCTTCTCAGCTAGTCACTGTTGTGATGCTTCATTTTAAGGCTACAAAAGCATCTGCGTCCTTGATATGACTCAGACATCCATATCCTGTATGAAAAGGATTTTAATTTTAGGCTAGCAATAAAAATTGGTCACTGGAAAATTCAGAGTTGGTGATCCTGTCACTGTCACATTAAATGCAATAATCAGGCTTGTTATTCACCAGTGCCAGCATTCTGCAGGTGCTCTGAAAGATGGTGCAGACACAGAGCTACTGTTACTTCATATCTGAAACAAGTGACTCTTCACCATCTATCAGCCTTTGTCTCCCTGTGCCTCTCTCCACTGCTTTGGCAAGTCTTGGGTCATCGGGGTGATGTAGCTATAAAGGTGGAAGCCCTGTCCTATGCATGTCCCTCATGTTCTGATTTGCTCCACTTGGTTCTGCTGCAGAGATATTTCTAATGCGAAAAATAAGGGTAGCCTGAGGACAGACATCAGTAACTGAAAATTCTTTCAGACTTGTATAGGAGGATATGAATCCGTCACTAAAGTATTCGGGAAATCTAAGATTCTAGACTAAGGGCAGAGCCAAGTGATGGGTGCTGTCCATATCTGACTTTAGGGAATTAAGACCTGCTCTTTTTCTTGAAGCTGGTAAAACTTGTAGAACCACTCGTCATAAGGTAATTCTGTCTTCATCAAAATCTTTAATAGTTTTCCAGGTACTTGGATTCAAGCAAAATGCTGGACAGTTTTAATGAACAGTTAAAATAATTTTCTTAAAAGAATTAGCTTACAACTACCTTTTTGTAAACTAGACAAATAAAATGGCAACTTCTTACACTTAGTGTCCAATGCCTTAAAACATCAGCATCAAGCAAACAAAACTGATTCAAATAAATGAGGGGAAGGATCATATTTTTAATACATACAGCTCATTCCTGAGGGCTTGCTCAAATAAACTCTACAGTGACTGAAATACGGGATGACACAACTGAGATAAGAGGCAGCATTCTGAAAGCTCTGCCTTTCAGAATGATTTAAAAGATACAGGTATCACTGTTTTGGCCCTGCTCTGACATAGTCATTGTTGCAGAAGCACTTTCAAATCTCCATGAAAAATGCTTCCTGGGTCTGCTGGATGTCTGATGGAAAGGATGCAGCAGTATAAACTTCCTTTAAATTCATGTTCCCAAAGTTTTCAGACTAACAAAATGCCAACATTTTCTGCATGCCAGTATCATGATATGTCTGGCGTGAACTGTTTAATTTAAAATAGTGTGTAATGTAGCTCTGTAGACTTACCACGGCCTTGGAGACCACAGGAAGAAACCACCCTCCTAGTCTTTAGTTAACTGTGCTATGATTTTCCTCAAAACATACATTAAAGATGAGAACAGATGAAAATACTTAAAATTTATTCTCTCCAGCCGTAACACAGGGCAGACAGACCCAGGTAAAGCATGCCCCTCCAAGCTAATCCTTCTCTGGCCAGGAAGGCCCAGGACTAGGCTTTACAAAACTATACACTCATCACTAGAGAAGCTTGGGGGGGGGGGGGAAGAAAGCTATCCTCATACCCATTCACCTTCTAGCATGAAAACAGTAACGTCACCAATTCCTTGGAGATTCTTCCTCCTCTCCCCCAGTCCACTCTTGGTGAACTGATACGGCAAAGGAGTAATATGGAAATGAATCTGTAATTTTTAATGGCGAACTGCAACTATGTTAATAAATCCAGTGTTCAAAACAGTATTGCTAGAGTGAGCACCTAACAAATTTGAGGCCAGATAGCTCCCACATTTTCACAATAATGAGAGAGGGCATTTCAGAGGCTGACGGTGTCTGTAACGTAGTAAGGTGCTAACTTGTTTCTAGGCCTCACAGGAATCAAGACACTGGACATTAAAATCACATTCTGATCATCTTCCTTCACATGGATTTCATTCTAATTTTAGCAGCTAAAAATTAAAGAAACAACTGCATTATACCCTTTGAAAACCAGAACATCAGGCTTCCAGATGGTGTGAAGCACTCGCTTCTAAATTCAGCTGTTCCTGAGACAACAGCCTCTAAAATCATGTCACAATTGAAGTGAACGAAATGGTTGTAACTGAAAGAGGTGATTTTTCAAAGCTTGTGTTCATCCACATTGTTAATTATCTTTCCTTTGTTGTTACTGCTCTCTTCAATGTCTTGGAACAACGACCAGAAAGTAGTAATACCAACAGCACAGAATGAAGAGCTGCAGCTTTCTCCTCACCACAACTTTCTCCTTTTTGCTTCTCTAAAACAAAAAGCTCACTATGCGGAGAGGTCTGGTGGCACTGGAAGCAGAACACCAGCAAAGCTAGAGCGCTGCTTAGGATATGATGAAGTAGATAATCCAGCTTGAAGCTCTACAGGGTCATAGCTCAGCTGCGAGGAAATGCAATTTTATCAAAACAAATCACAGTTGCGGAGGGGGGGGGAAACATATCATGCTCTCATCACAATAAAAACTACTTTGATCCACTTTCAAAACAATACATCAATCTCACTTGCAACTCTCATCACAGTACGAAAAAAACTAAATATATTGAACAAACCAGCCCATACTTGTCTCTGTCTGTCTTTCTCTCTCTCTCTTTCTTTGTTCAGCCCTTGCCAAAGTAACACCTCATCAGTCCTTTTCTATAGTGTCTGAAAGGATGTAGATTTTCTTTCAAGATTTAGAGCCGGATCAACTGGAGGCAGTCTGCAGCTGTTAGAACAAGGCCTCCTCCCAGCACGGAGATGATACAGAAAAGGCTCTAAGTATGGAGACAATTTTGATCCAAATAGAGAAGAGACAGTGAGAGTGAGAGGTACGCAGACAGGCCTCTCTCTCCACATGAGACAGGGCAAGCGGCACAAAGACAGTCCCGCTTGTAGTTCAGGGATGCGGGAGTAGTATGGACGTGGCTGCCTTCCAGCACAGAATAGGGGGCACTGAGAAGCAGGGTGCCAAAGAGAGCCCTGGCCTCCTTTTCCTGGCAGACTCCCAGAGTCTCTGAGATCGAGTGTTCACAGGAGTCTGTCTCTCATGAAAGCCTCTGCTCCCCTGATGAAACAAACAATTGAAACAAGAAGTCTACGGTGGGTGGCTGCGAAGGTTCACAGGGGCCTGTTTTGCTTGTTGATCTGTTATCTTTTCCACTGCAGTGACCTCGTGGTATTCAGCCCATCAACATGACACGTCCCCAGCAACTTCAAACCACAAGGGACATCCTCGTGGGGAAATCGTTCTGAGAAGAAAAGAGAGGAAAGAAACGTGAACAGCAAAGCTCCCACGGAATACAGAAAAAGGCAGATGTAGCTTTGACAGAGACATAACTAAACAGCAACAGCTTTGTCAGCCCTGCATCTCTTCCCCTCTCTTGCACACGCCACCTAAGCTCAGGCCTAACAACTGAGCTGCTCTAGTGACAGAGTCTCTCTCACAGAACAGATTTCAACCAGTTCTCCTTCCCCAGCAACCTCATCAATCCTCAGTAGTCCAGACTGTGGCAGGATGTTTTTCACATGCTGGTAGCCTGTGTGACAAATGCATTTGGCACATATGCTCCATACACATGCATATGCTCATGGGCATGCACCCACGGGAGTCTGTCATCCCAACCCATTCAGATAGATTCCCTCTGAGGTCTGTCACACGATTCCTTGCTACTACCCATGTCCCAGCCCAGAAGACTAGAGCCTCTCAACCCTTCTTAATTATGGATCAAAGGCTGTTGTAGCCCAAAGCAATTCCCTGTAATTCCAGTAAGCCCTGGATAAATTCCATTCCCTACCATGATCCTTCTAAACTGTAGATAAACTCCTATCTCTTTGGTTCATCAGGTCACAGAGCCCCAAAACCTCCCACACTTCCCCAGTTCCAGGCACATGTGGCCAACCGTGGGGCTGTCTCTCCCCTCCATCACAAAGGCCCATGTAGGAATTATTTCCCTTTTTGGCTTCCTAAAGCCACAGTGGCTGCCTTGTTCCTAGTGGTCTCCTCACATACTCCCCTCATCTGGGGCTCCCTACGCTGGGACTCCAGGCTCTACCCTTTGCCCGGAGAGCCCCCTTGTCCCTAAACTCTGGTTAGTAAGCCCTGCCTGGTGGCTCCCCACTCAGCCTATTTGGGTGAAGAGCACCAGACATGGCCTCACTGTTTTCTTGGGCTCCTTTTTCCTCTTCTTGTCAGAGGTGTTGAGGTAGGCCTGCTCCCTGGCTCTGTACGAAGGGCCTCGGCTCAGCTCTCTCTCGCTGTATGGGGGCAGGGCGTCTTCTTCTTCCTCCTGCTGAGGTGATGGTGGTGGCTGCTGCGGCTGCTGCTGTGGCTGCTCGGGTTTGTAGGTAGAAGGTGGTGACCAGGCATAATACGTTCCCCCTCCTCTCTGGCTGGGTTGCGAGCTCAGCTTTGAGGGGGTTTCACAACGGTCACCACTCTCATCATAGCTCCGAGACTTCCTCTCCAAGACGCTGCTGAGGTAGGAGTGATCGTACTTTTGGCTCCCTCCGGGTGTCCGGCTCACGAGCCTCGGCAGGTGCTTCTCCTCATGGGCCCGTCTCCGAGGTGGACTATAAGACCAGCCCCGATCCGAGTCCGTCAGTGGCTCTCGGTTCCCTCTGCTACGCTTAGTATAGTACTCCTCCATGGAGCTGTCCTGGTGGGGCAGCCCTCCGCCCCGGCCGCCGTGCGACTCCGACCGCTCAAAGCGCCGAGTTTCCTGGCTGTCTGCCCGCCGGGTCCTCTGGCTGTAGGACTCTGCAAAGGCTGCCAGCTCATCCATAGAGACGGCTGGCACTCCTACAGAGAAACTCTTACGGGACAGCATCTCAGACTTGGATCTCTGCTGGCTGGAAGAGGGAAGAGGTAACATTAGGCACAGGGCAAGATTCACCTGAGCTCATCCCCTTGGCTGCCCTCAAAGACATCGGAGGGAAACAGGCACTCCCAAGACATGATTCATCTTACCTGTTTTCAACATCATCTGTAGGAAGAGATGTATGACATCCTAGAAATGCCTATTTCTCCCTCCTGACTGTAAAGGCAGCTTAGTGTGGCTAGCTCAGTTCTAATGTTAGTTAAGATTAATCCCTGATTGTGCCTCCGTGGTCTCTATCCCCATGCAAGACGGAACTTGCTTCTCCTTGTCCCCAAAGCCTGTTTGTGTGTGTCCAGCTGGGGAAACCCAAGAACCTGGCTATAGAAGCTCATAGGAGGGTTTTTTGAAACAGGTGTAAAGGGAGTGATCTGGCACTATAGTCCACTACTGAGAGAAAAAATCCATACCACTGCTTTTTGGAGACCGGACTGCTGCTATGTGAGGGAAGAAGGATGTGACATCTCTAAGCACAGAATGCAGGTCTTGCTGCACCAAAGCACCTGGCTGTGATTCCTAACAAAGCGTACCAACACCGAGAAGTCCTGAAGGGATCACTACAAATCTCAGGAGCGCACTTTGGGGAGAGTGGCTTGGTTTCCTGTTGATCTCACTGTTACATCCCATCTAGAACGGGGCTGGCATCTAGCTTGGCCCAACTGGGCTAGCTTGAGCAGACTTGCAGGAATCAGATTGATTCTGTCCTCTTCTAAGGACATCTCCAGTTTCCACATCCTCCACCATGAACCCCTCTGTACTGTTAGATAGGACCAGAGCAGCAGGAAAGGCAGAAAAGCTACCAGTACACCTGTCCGTTCTCCTTTCCTTACTACCTCGCCAGGTGCTGCTGCCTCCCAATCACAGCACTCCTTACCTGTGCCGGAAACTGTCCCTCTCATCTCTGTAATCAGGGACAGCCTGTGACCTTGATGTGCTGCCCCCACCGATCACTCCTGCCCAGTATTCAGCATCACCATCTAGGTCCCCTGCAGGAGGAAGAGGTTTCCTTCGCACCTGCCGGTAGGGCTGTCGGAAGTTCAAGTCCTCCTCATGCAAAGAGCTGAGTTCAGAGATGGTGTTGTTATCTGCAGGGGAGGTTGCAAGAAAGAAATAAGACATGCATCACCTAACAGCATGTGTGAGAGAAAAAGAGAGGACAGGAAGGGTGTGGTGGACTTGGCTGCAGCTCTTTCCGGAAAAACCTGAGCTGCCCTCCGTTAAAAAAAAAAAAAATCAAAACGGAATCCAAGTCCCTTCTCCAAACCCTTGCTCAATCTTGCCAGAAACTCCTGGGTCTCAGTTCGGACAGAGAGCTGTTACTGGACCCATGGGAGACCCCATGCCCTTCTGAACTGGTAGCTGGTGGCTAGGCAGTAATGTTTCAAGGGTATCTCAAATGGCATCAGATGCCTGTGCTCAGATAACTGAGCCCAGCCCTCATGCAGAAATCCCCCCTCAGCACTCCTTCAGTAACACATGTAAGCCCTCCTCCCTTGTGAGGTGGGCGCTGTGCTTGGTGGAACAGCGCCACAACAGTTGTGACGCCTCCCCCCCTCCCTGGTGTGAGACAGGCTGGCTCCGGATTTGGCCTGACTTGCCCAGCTAAAACAAAAACAACCCCCTCAAAAAAAGATTTGAAAAAAAAAAAAAAAAGACTGTCTGAACGACTGTCAGTCTCTACCCCATCAAGCACACTGACATCTGGAGGCCTGACATACCAATCTGGAGAAGTCTTTTTATAGTAAATCTTGTGGGTGGAGAAGACAGTGTGCTCAGCAATGACTGTTTTAGAAGTACATATAATTTGTTAGTTATGCCTAATCTGTACAGAGCCTTGATGTAATTGCATTCCCTAAAGCCTTTACCTTCATTGATTGCAGGATCTCGCACGTCTGCTCTAAAAGTGTCTCCACCAGGGCCTAATAAGGGTTACTTCTGCGCGAGGCATATACTGCCCTGAGGAACTGTGCTGGGCACATGTCAGCCCCCAGCTTGCTGTTGTCCTCTGTATGCAGAATAGCTAGAGGACCAAGAGCAGCACCTCCTCCTGCACCCAGCCTGTTCCACCACTGCACCTTTACCTCTTCACGTGGAAAGATCCGCACTTGGGTTAGGATTCCGCCACCCATAAGCACAGCGTCAGACTTTATTTATAAAAATAAAGCCTGCAAGAGACTATAGTAGCACAGTGAGGAGTTCCACATAAAAGCTCAATTCTGAGCTTGTATTATGCCTCTCTGTTCACCACCTTCTTCCTCTTCACCTGCAGCTATTTCACTGCCAGCCCATCAGTAATGATGCACATACTAGCTCTGATCTTATGTTGACCACTGTCCCAAAACCTCCTGACAATCCCCATTTCCTCAAAGTACCTTGTAGTCCCTGCTCCTTTTCCAAGGCAATAGCCAATCCAAACTACCTTTTCCCATCCTTCAAACCCTACTGCGGTCAATGCAGCTCCCAGAACATGCTTTCAAAAAAAAAAAAACACCCCCGCTTCTCCCCCGTGTTGGGAGTTTACAGGCACCACCGTGTAAGACAAGAAGTCAGGGGCACAATATCCCTGATATTAATACAGCTATCGGCTACAGAAGGCATGAGTATGAATCTGACTTTTCAGACACTGGTGATCCAGAAGTTTAATTATCTGAGTAGCTCATTTTCATGAGTGTTCGAGTCTCCCACACCTTGTTTGCGCTAAGGAAGGGTGATTAATTCTTTAAAATCAGAACATACCCACTGATGCCTAAAATCTAGATTTTATCCAGTCTAAGCACCATATCCTCTTGTAAAGCCAACAAGAGGCTCTAAGGCCAAGCCAGTGACCAGCGAATTTTAACTATGTGTTTGCAGAGTCTTTTTCAGGTCAAAGAACAAAATTTCAAACCATGCTTGTTCCTCACATCGTTCCCGCATCCTCCTAGCTGGATCAAACTGAGCCAGTTCTTTCTCGACATAGTACAGCACTTTCATGGAATCCCTGTCCTTGTCAGCCTGGATCCTGTATCCTTTGCGCACTGCTAGGGGAAAAGAAAAGCATTTAGAGGAGAACACATCTAAGTCCAACAAGACTTTCAGACAACATTGCTTTTATAGCTGAGCTCCTATCTACAAGTGGGTAGGCCGCGTCTTCCAAAACAAAATGAGTCAGTCCTTGCTTCAGAAGAAATTTGTCTGAAAGGTGGGATGTAAAGTTGTGAGCAGCTGTGTAATTTATAAAGATTGCAGTAACAGCAAAAAAAGGGTTTGGAAACGCCCAGTCTGGATGAAAAGATGCATTGAGTGGTGTCACCACCACACAGTGATTCTACGTCATACAGGGGATAGCGAGGAGAAAAGTAGCACTCATTTCCCCTTCCTCAGCACTACAGAAAAGATTTGTCAATATATGGGAAGAGCAGTCCCAGATCAGGCTTCCTCTACACAGGAGGGGCAGGAAGCTCCCAGCTTGCAGGGGAAGCGAGTGGCTGGCCATTTGGGAGCTGTTGCCCCGCAGGACCGCTCCGCACTCCCCGTCCTTGCAAACTCTGCTCACACAGGTTGCAGAGCATGTGGTCGGAGAAGCTCCAGGGAATACGGAAGGCAACACAGAAAGTCTCATAAAGCAAGTCCCACTGCTTTGAGATTTATGCCAGATCCAATGATGGGGCCAATCAGGTAACAGGCTACCTGTGAAACTGCCTGCTCTGCCATTCTTTAGGTGCTGTATTTAACACAAAAGGTAGGTCTCACATATACATTAAGTGCTTGACTCCCAGGATTACTGCATTTGCAAAGGAAGTCTAGACAGCTTTTTGGCTTTGCCACCTTCCTCTGTGTGTGCAAAGGAGAAGCCCCTAGATACCCGGAGCCACAGAATCTGTAACTCTGGCAGGTTGGCTCCCCACACACTCGCCCTGCTAACCCTATGAATAGCCTGGCTACCTCAGGACAGGTCGACGTTTGGCGAGCAGAGAACTCCAGCCACCAGAACTTTAAAGAGACTAAGGCTTTCGTAGAAGATTATTTAACAGAGGTCCCAGCCTGGGGATAAGGCCACACTGAGAGAAACACAGGTCTACATTCAGAACAGGACTACAAATATAACCACCAAATTCAGCCTCATTGGAGGCTGTGAGGACTATTCACTTACCACTATGAAATGAACCCGTTTGCTTTGCATTGAGTTAATATATTCTCTTGCGTTGAGTACTGCAGTGTTGCATGAGCACCTCTTTCATGACACGATTTTAAAAAAAATACCTGGACGGTGGTTTTGAGCCAACCTGTTCCTTGTATGTTTTATCCCGCCTCCTGATGCATTAAGCTATCAACATATGGGTTTGATGGTATGCTGCACGGTATGCACTGTGTGGGCTGAGCAAGGACTTGGCAGAGGTATTCTTAGGCACCTTCTGTCCTAAACTGCTGTGCATGCATCTCTACACTATTTAATAACCACACTCTGCTTCAGAAATGGCTGTGCCGCAGAAACGGGCAGAATGATTTCTGTCATAATCCTGCAGACTGCTATAGAAGGAAAGTGCTTTATTGTGTGTTTTGACTGTGCATTTGTCAGGTAAATAGCTAAATCTTGAAATGTTGCCTTGTCTATCTGTACTTAGGAAAGGTATTACACGTTAAGATATAGTATGGGTCTAGCAGGGTCCTGCTTTCATTGTGCCTGCAGGGCATATCCAGATAGCAGCTGACTGCAGTCTGGAGGTTTGCTGTGTTTTAATATTACCATAAACATGTGTACCATGACTGTAAATGCTCACAGTGATTTGCAGAACACAAGAAACCTTCCCTCTACCTTCTGAAGTATAAGGCCATCATGTCTCTTCAAGTGAGGTTGATGCTACAAAGACAGGCTGCACTGACTAGCCGGACAAGTCATGACTCCTGCTGCGCTCAAAAGAGCTGGCACAGCAGGAGCAATAACAAAGTGAGGTCTCCAGTTTGCCTCACCATCATGGCTGACCTCCGTCTGGTACATTGCCAGAAAGAAAGAGGCCTATTACTGTTATTTCTTCTAACATGTAAACTAGGAGCTCAAGCTAAGCTACCACCTCATTTTTACACAGGCCAAAAGAAAAACATCAGCTGGAAATGACTTTGACCTACTAGTAACCTTTCCGGAACCTGAACTGGCAGCTTCCAAACTGCCTCCCCAGAACCACTACTCACTGACACTGTGTCAAATATCTATTTGGGCAACATCTATATAGCTCCTGGACCTGAGGGAGAATTAGCTAGGCTTCATGCTAGCTTCATGCTTGACTTGCTGTTGCAGCTGTGTATCAAAAAGAAAATGAATTTCTTGGTTAATTCTCTAAGCATCTAGAAATTAATATTGGAATTAAATCTGCAAAGATGACCGTGAGCAGCTCATAAAAAGTATCTTCCATTATAGATAATGCCTATTTTGCCTCTAAGTTTATTTATTAAATACTTCTTGCAATGATATCGAATGTTCAATGTCTTGAATCTTTTTATTATTCCTTCATTTGAAGAACCAAAAATCTTAGGGCTTCTGCCTCATACACTCATCTGTAAAATGCCAAAATCCTTTAATAAGGGCTGAATATTTTCAAGCCCATTTTAATTATGAAGAAATGAAGATGCAGAGAAGTTACCCACTTCTCCAGAATCATTCACTTAAGTCAGTGGGAATGGAACATTCTTCTCTGTTAGACCATATTCTCTCCTCATGAATTTCTAGTATTATGTAATTGTGTGTTAATGTGTGTAATGCTAGACACTTAATTCTTCTGTGGGTGGAACCAAGCCAGCCAAAACTGCAGACTGTTTCCCTCCCCAGAAAGGACAGCACTACTATTTTTTTTTCACACACCCATGGTTAGGAAGTAAGAGAGTCCTCATCCTTAAACACTTTCCACATTAAAGGTCTGGAGTCCAGTTCTCTGATCAAAAGCTTCCCTATCTGCAAGGTTTAGGGAAACTATGCAAGGGTCTCACCAGTAACCACTGTGTTTAAAATAGGCAGAGCATACATCTAACTGAAATGCTGCCAACACTCCTCTAAATACCAGAGGAGGAAGTCCTCACCCCATGTAGCCCTAGGTTTAGGACTGTGTTCCTACACTTCCTCAGGACTTCTACGTAGCGCAGGGAAGGCAGAGACCTGCTGTTTTGCTGGTGACACAGTAGTAGTGATCAGCAACTACAGTATAAGCTGAGGAGAATCCTGACTTCGTCACATGGCTTTTATGTAACTCTAGGAAAATTTTCTCAATATCCCTATGCCTTTGTTTGCTGACTAGATCACCTCACAGGGGTAGTTTCTAAGCACAGAAGCTATCTAGGGCAAGGCCTGTCATTTTTAGCCTGGGAACCAGGATTACAGAACCCTCCAGTCTCCATCCCCCAACACTTCTGACCTCATTGACCATTTTTAAATAAATTTGACAGAATGGTTGAAGTCTCAAAGATAGCAAGTTTTTACAAGTTTCAGATCAAACCTACAGCGGCTGTGTGGAGGACACAAAGACCATAATTAGTGCTCCTTCTGGGCAAAAGCGTTCGTTATAAGCTCAACTGTTACCTGTTTTGTTTAGCTTGCTGTCTGGCCAACTAGCAAATAAATAGCTTGGAACAGCCATATAATGTGCTCTCTTACACAACTTGCAATTAGGGGATATTCTGGCTTTATGAAGGAGCTTAAGCGACAAGGAACCGGGTGCAGGATATCAAACTTCCTTAGTTCCACAGTTCAAAGAGCACCCTTTTTGCGCAGCGCCTTGCACAACAGGGGTCTGATCCAGGCTGAGGGTTTGCAATAAATATGAATCATAAAAGGTTAAGATCCTCTGTTGTCCTACCACGACACTGAAAACTGTGTAATAATTGGTTTTATTAGCAGTATTTAGTATTTCCTGTCAAGTCCTGTGCTGAGGGCCCAAGTCCTGCCAGTTTGGTTCAGATTATATAAGAAATGCATCTTTCTATGTAATAACTGTGCGATGCTAAGACCCATTCCATTTGTTTTTCACATCCACAGTTTTTCATTCTGTGTTTTCATTGTGCTTTGCTAGTAAAGTACAGAAGAGAGGAGTGTTTGGCTGTGATCTGATTCTCAAAACATTCCTAATGTTCCCAAGGCTAATACCATGCTCTACATGCAGTTACATTTTACAGGAGAGGGAAAAAAAAAAAAGAAAAAAAAAAAAGCTCTGGGCTTCCTTATTTTATGACAATGATTTTTGCATTGGATACGTTCTGCTTTGGGTCAGTGACTAATTTATTTCCTATTTCATAGTGCTCCATTCTAGACCCTTGTTTTAATTTTGGTAAAAAAAAATTGTGAAGGAAAATTTTTTTTGTTAATTCCAAACAGGTTACTATACTGACTGTTGTATGGAAGGTTGTTCCAGAAACTTAACTCTTTGAATACACTACCTTATTGTGTCTTTTTAGAAGTGTCTTATCAACAGTCATGATTAAAATTAACACGCGAGAATTAGTGAAGTGCGTTGAAACCAGACACGTGGCTGGATCAATGGCAAACAGACTGTGTCGGTATGACACGTGCAACAAGAGAGGTGACTCTGGCTTGGTGAGGATCACTTCTCCCACTGCAGCACATTTGAATTTAGGCAGCACTGTGATCCTGAAGTGTAGCTGGATGTGGTTAAATAGCTGCCCTCCTCCTCTTTGAAGGTGGCTTCCTTTGCAGCCAAAAAGTGACCCTCACCAAGTCACCAGACTCATACAAGTATGTCTGCATTGATCCATATCTCCCTTCCAGCTGGTAGGCTTCTATCACTCACACGCTATACAAACACAAAGACTGAACCAGCAAAGCAGCCTACTGACTGCCATAAGGCTGCGGAGGGCGTCCAGCCCTGACAGCACTGGGACAGAAGTGCAGGGGAAACATGCCCCTGTGCCCAGATTGCCACAGGGACAGCAAAATGCAGCGCAGTAAAAACCACTGCCAGCGGAAGGCAAGCAGCCCCCTAAGAGCAGCATACCAAAAGAGAGCAGCTTGCAAGGCATCAGCTCTACAGCGAAAACGGCCACTGCCTCTGCTCTCCTCAAATCATCTTTATCCCTTTCTCCCCTGCTAGTAAGAGTTTGCAGCAGTAGTGAGGGGGCCCAGGGCATGACCCTAGCCTCCCAATCCCCACTGGTATAATTAGGTCCCCTCAAACTTACATACAGCTGGTGGCATTGGAAAAGTTGGTCCATGTGGTCCTAAGGGATGGAAATGTCAGTGGCAGAGCCAGTGTTAAAATGCAGTTTCTCTGGATTTCTTCTGTTGATATGACTCTTTCAGTGACATTTGTTCCTCCCTTTCCCAGCCCTGCTCCCAGTCAAGGGCCTGAATGTTGTGCCTAGCAGTGCAAGTTACCATTTTGGCTTCCTCCGCTGGACTCACTCGCGGCTAAGGGAGGGGGGTGCGACTTATCCATCAGCACAGCAGGAGACGGTACACCAGCTACGGGAACAGTGGGGATGTAGTATGGACCTGGCATGGAGGAGACCACGGGAGGGTATCCAGCTTTTGCTGCCTTGCCTGCTTCATACACTAAAAAAGAAAAAAAGAAAAAAAAAGCAGCAGTCAGCATCACACCAGTGTCCCCTGTACCCAAGAAACCTACACGCCACCAACCTTTGGGACTATCCAGCAGGAGAAAACCGGACACATCAAAAGACAAGGGCCAACCTGAATTCCCCTAAGCCTCAAAGGCCACTGGGGAGAAGTTTAAAAAACGCTATGGCAGCTTACTTGTCAGCTGAATGCTCCAAGCTGCCCAGTGAGTGAAAGTCATTCAGTGTGTTAGAGTCTGCATTACTGCTGTCACAGTTTAGTGGCAGTTCAACTTTAAAAACAACCCATGACTGACTCAACCGGCCAGGATGAGGCTCATGAAACTTGACAGATCTGCCTGAGCCTAACTGGCAACCTTGCTGGGTTGCAAATATTTTACACTGTTATAGAGCGCAGCCGCTTTGCAGTGTCAGGAAGACACCTCCCAAGACGCTCTCGGCTCTGCCCCCACAACTCTCACTGACAGGACAACTTTGGAAGGGGAATATGACACTTGGAGAAGCAGGCACAGCTGCCAAGGCAGGGAGGGCTCAAGGAATTACATTTGCAATCAACTCTGAGCACTCAACCATCCAACAATAGGTCAGATGCTTCACTCCCTAGGAACTTGTTATTCAGTCAAGCAAAGCGCTTGGGGCAAAGGAAGCGGTATGAGCAGATTGCTCCTCCTGTTCTGTCAGGGAGCAAAGGAGGTGCAGGAGGAGGCCTGTGCCTGGCTTGCACGGGGTCACTCACGTGCCCGGGGACAGCAGCAGGACTCAGGACAGCAGGGGAGGCGGACGTAGCAGCAGCAACTGTGCGGGCAGCACTGGCACCAGCAGATCCCAACCAAGAGGAAGAACAGGAATGCCCCCAGGATCACTAGGCCCACAAAGACCCATTCTGGAAAACACAAGGAGAAGAGATAGTTAGAGGATTGCTCTTCACTGTAGAAGACAATGGCAGCATCCTCCTCCCCGTGGAGGTACAGGGCAAACAGATAAGCAGGGCTTCAAAGTGGACTCCCTCCTTGTCTTAAGGCAGAAAGGGTACATCACAATGAGAACCGGAGCTGCTGAAACATGGTCCCTTCCCACTGCGTCTGAGAGGGAAGGAGGGCTGTCCAAGAGGCAAGTGGCACAGCTCTAGTTCCCCAGCATGGAAATCCTTCAGCCCCACAGCAGAGCTGAATGAACACCACAAGACATGCTCCACGAACATTTGGCTCTCATCAAAGACTCATTCTTCCTGGCCATATTCATGCCCTGCTTGCGTGTTTGTTCTCTAACCATATTCTAGTTTTAACGGGACAAACGATGGCGGAGAGCATGCTATAAATAACCCAGTAAATGAGCCAGGCCTGCCCCTTCGCAACTAGGCCCACGCATGCAATTATTCTTTTGAATGTGCTGAAAGAACATCCTATTCAGGCGCTGCAGCCAGCCAGGAAACCTAACAACAACTTTTTTTTTTTCTTTCGTTGATGCCTCAGATGAAATCCTCCAGGCTTCAAATTGGAACAACTGAAAATTACCCTACAAGTGACAGCACAGAAGAGCTGGTCCGCACAAACTGCTGATGAGGTTTGAATGGGCTCCGTTCACATTACATGGGAAAGGGAGTGAGAAAAGGCTTCAGGCTTTGCTGTCGGGAAATCCGCAGCAGCAGCCGTGGTGGGAGCAGGTGCACATCCTGCACCAGGGCAGCTCCCAGCTCTGTGTCCAGCCTCCCCACACTTTGCAAGGGATTGCGTGCACAAGGGTGTGCCTACCACCACGTGGCGATTCCCTGGATTAAGGGAATGGCCAGTGAACATCTCTTGACCAAGAAACTTCAGGACTTTGTGTGTATAGGACGCCTGAGTTGGTTTTAAGTCAGAGATGCGCAAACCTATCTCAACTTCGGACCCCTGGCGAGAGGAAAAATCTGTGGGGAAAGACTCCAGATGCATAAGGGGGAACGATCACCCTGAAAAGTCACTAAGAGGGCAAATACAGAAGAAGTGGGGCTCCTGTGTGGTGGGGGCAGAGTTTATACCAAAGGAAAAAAAAAAAAAAAGCAACAGACCACTCTTTCCAAACTGAAGTGTTCACTAAGGGGCCTCCTGAGACATTGTTATTTAAGCTGAAGAAGGATTTATACAAGGATTGTGATGCGGGTACAGAATCAGAGTGGGAAAATAGCACACTTTTCACTTTGGTCACTGAGCTGAAAAGTCATGGAAAAATGTTCAGCTTGGAACAACTAAAAACAAACCTTTTTCTAGTTCTTAATAAAATGCAAAAATGAAAAATTTAATTTTGCTTCATTATCCAGAGCACTTTGTTTGAAGAAAAGTAACATGCTTCACTTTGTTGCGGTCTTCCTTAAGTCTTTTACAAATGATTCCTTTTCTTACATGGCATTTCAATTTAGAAGTTACAATTTCCTTTAAAAAAAAAATGTTAGTGAAAGATCTGGCATTTACAAATCAAAACACTTCATTTCAGAAGTGTGAAGTGAAATGTTTTATATTTTTTGGAATATTTTATTCCCTTGTTAGCTGAAACAGCTGAATTTCATTTAAACTTGCAGATAATTTTGGTCCTTGTGAAATTACTTTTCTTTGGTAAAGTTACTATTTGTTGAGAAAAATTCAGCTAATGAATAAGGAAATGGCTGAAGGGAAGCATTCCTGAACAG
The DNA here is from genome assembly GCF_040807025.1 of Struthio camelus. Taxonomy (NCBI): domain Eukaryota; kingdom Metazoa; phylum Chordata; class Aves; order Struthioniformes; family Struthionidae; genus Struthio; species Struthio camelus. The sequence goes on along the minus strand of NC_090942.1, from coordinate 105,916,708 downwards.
AAAAGCAACAGCTGATAGGAGATTATTAATGCAGTTCCTCGAGCAATGGTTCTGGGAGCCATCTTATTTAATATTTTCATGAATGATCTTGGAATATGTTAATATAACTTGAGGATGAAAGGTAGGGAAGCACTATCAATAAAGATGAGGACTGGGATATCCTGTAGAAAGGGCCAGTTGCCCTTGGGCCTACAATAAGCAGCACGAAATGCAGCAATACTAAATTTCAAGGTCATACATTCAAGGATTAAAAACAACAACTTCCAACTGATTAAACTGGAAACAACTGAAAAAGAGAAGAATGGCTAGGGCATACTAGTCCATATATAATACTGTAACCACCTATAAGATAGAGCCACCAAAAAAGGCAAACATAATCCTATGTGTAGTAGAGGAGGGATTTCCAGAAGCAAGAAGGAAATGTTAATGCTATCTGGAAATACTAATGCCATTGTACAAGGCCTCCATGCAACTTCCGATGAAGTTACTGATTGTCTACAACTCTGTGGTCATCTCTGTGCAAGAAAAGATAAGCTCAGGCTGCAGCAGATGCAGAGCAGGGATTTTAGGGCCATCAAGCAACTAGACAGTCTGCCTTGCACAGCGAGAGTGAAAAACTTGCTGCATGAGTCTATTCAGAAGAAGGCCAATAGCATGCAGAGCTGCTGCCCGTAAATATGCTATGAGGATGAACAGTAGAAAGAAAAATAGGTATTATAGTTAAAGGTCCTAAATAAATTAGCACTAAACAGGCTATGAGTAAACGTAGACGGAAATTAAAAGAGGCATATCAAATAAAGCCTCACTGGGAGAGGGGAAGGCCAAAACCTGACTACTCTTAAGCTTGCTAAGTTTATGAAAAGGATGAAATTACATGGTGCTTGGGATAGCAAGCCAGACTATCCTTTCCAATCCTGTACTTCCCAATCTCAAGGGAATCTTGAGATTATCCCACTATCCCACCTTCAGCAAGGCAAAAGCCCAGCAGTTTTTCCCTTTGCCACGTTCTCATTTGTTCTCTACAACTATAATTTTTAAGAGGAGCTGAAACAGTATCACATGACACAAGTGACCAGCCACAGCTATGCGGTAAAGCTCAGGTGTCAAATCTCTAGAGCTATTAACAAACTGTTCACAATCACGCCATAAAGGATAAAAGCCTGGTGGAGCAAAAAACAAACAGAAAGTCTATTGTCAGTGAACCTGTGGTCTTTCTGCAAACGTTCCAGGAGCATAAAAAGAGGTCAGACATAGTATGCACATTACACATTGCAAGATGCTCATTCCGCACTAGGAGGGGATGTTTGAAATCAGTGTCTCAATCACAGGGGTCTATGAATCAGGAAGGATTTTGCTTCATAGGAAGTTAGAACGTTTGCTTCTGTGACGAGGTTAAGAACACAGCAAAAGAGCCTGCTGGCTCCTCCGTTAAGCATAAAACTGGGAGCGCATGCACTTAGGCCCACAACTCCCTAATCTTTCCCCTGGTATGACAACTGTTATCTTCTGTCGCAGTCCTTCCAGATACAAATGTTTAACATTGAGATTGAAATGATTACCAAGCTGAAATGCTATGTGTCCTCACTGTCTGGAAACTACTATTTTGTGCTTGCATGAGCATCTGATTTTGTTTATTCAGGTAAACAGTAATTTTAACATCTGAAATGTGTTTTGCCATTACCTTTTACACCTTCTTGTTGTTTATACCTGTGCAGTGGGGGTACCAGAAAAATCCTGATCAACACAGAGGAATTTCATACCCATGAAAACATACCCCAACAAAATTGTAAAAAATAAAGAGTGTTAAGCCACCAAACATGAATTTCTGTGTATGCTGAAAAGACCAAACCCTCTCCTGCCACACTGAAACTTCCAGGGAGCTTTAGATAACACTAGAGGTTGGAGGACGTTTGCCTTCTCTCCATCTGCATCTCTGGGACAGATTCACCAGGCTTCACAAATACACGCAGAGTTGCATTTTTGCACAAAAGTGTGAAAGAAACACTCCTTTGGTACTGTCAGGGGATGATCAGATGACTCCAAGGCTAAATCTTCTCACAGCTCTTCCCTTTCAAGGACCATCTGTTGCTCAGTCTCTATTTCCTCCTTAGGTAGGTGTCTAGAATTGGTGGCTGTCATTAGTTTGCCTAGCTAAGGATCTACCATGAGGAGAGAGCTCATGTCTGGTCCAAAACCACGTGGTCTTACCTAGGAAACGTCCTGGCCACGTAGCATAAGAGCCACCGTGGCACTGACAGGTTGCTAAGCCAGTGCTCTATTCCTAGCACCTCCTGTGCCACCATCTGTGGTGGTGGCTACAACAGTATCCACAATACAAAGTCGGGGGAGTGGAAAGTACTACCGCACAAGAGGGGCTGACGTACAAAGCTGCAGAGACACGTGAGGCTGTCGAGGTCTTACAGGCTGGACCAGAGTTACCTTCGCTCTGACAGGTGGAGTGCAGAGAGCTCAATATAAAACCTCCCACAAACAGTGCTGGCCCTCCTGCTCTTGCACTCATCCACGATGTTAACCATCTCTGTATGTTGCCTCTCAGCGTGGCCATCCCTCCTCCACCCCCAGCATCAGCTCTCAGTTCTTCAGCCAACACACTTTCCCAGTAAGCGACAGGCTTTTTTCTTTTCTTTCCCAGATAAGATACATGTAAGAGTGAAACATACGCCACATAAAAGATGCTGCAGAGGGATAAACAGACAAGGTGACAGAGGAGTGGGTAATTAAAGGTGAAATGGCTGAATACCTGGCATAATCTCCACAGCAAAACTGGGCAAGAGATCAGCAAGCAGCCCTGTCCTGCCTAGAAAAGATAGAAGGAGGAGAAGAGAGAGAGAGGTTACTGCAAGAAAAACACACTCCCCAGCCCCTTGACTCCACCTCCAGTCCCCTTCCTCAGCAGCCCACTTGCACTCTGTTAAGTGAACTCCTATCAATCAGAGAGGTCATCCTGCTCCACGCTTGGTGTTTGCCTCTGCACTTCTGCCATTTCTGTCCTTGTTTTTTATCTTTATCAGCAGGGCAGGGGAAAGAATCGGGAACAGAACTTCTCCGATCTAGGCACAAAATGACAACAAGAGGGAGGTCCCCTTAGCATGACTGCAAGGTAGTATCTTTCCGCAGTTGTGCTCTACACATGCAAAAAGCTCCTGGAAATGCACAGCAGCCCTCAAAGAGGAGATCTGTTTCGCTCTAAAAATGTACTGATGTAGTTGGAATGGATGTGAAACATCTTTAACCCAACGCCCTTGACAAGTCAGCCACATGCACTGAATACACAGGGGTAGTACTCTCCATGTGGGGCTCTGCAGCTGCAGAGACAGCTCCAGGAGAGAAGCCTTGAAGCATGACTGTGAGTATATGCCACTTATTTCAAGACCCATGCACAACTTGATGGGATTGTGTGAATGAGGCCAACTTTCAAGTGAAGCAAAGCAACCACAGAAGGATTTGTACAGAATTTCCTGGGATCACTCTGCAAAAGAACAACAACAACAAACCCAAAAGCCCTATTTTAATTTAGGACAGAATACAAACAAAACCCAAGCCCAAAGGCAGCTTGGTGCCTATTTATTTTGGCCCTGAATGTCTGGGATATTTCTAATACGCAGTAAGTGTCCCGCGCTGTGTTCAGCTACAATTTACATGCATCTGTGCATCAGCAGAACAACCCTATGTGCAGCTGTGCTGTGTGCTTTCATATAGTATCAGTACCACACTAGTTTTTGGTTTTTTTTTTAAAAGACATGCATAAAGTAGAAGAGCTGCACTCTAAAGCGAGACATACATTGTGGATGGACCATAAGAGACAGCTGAGGGTAAACCAGCGCAAAAGTGGTAGAAAGCTACCTTTAACCTCCCCACACGCACTTCAGGTCCTGCACTAAGCAGTGCTCAGACACAATGACGGATTGGATCCTAAGTTCCTTGACCTCTAGTCCGCCCTTGAAGGATACTATAATCAAAGAGATTCTCACTCTCCTTTTTCCTCACTGTTTCAGTAAAGCTTCTGTAGAGATGAAAAATCCACAAGGATGCCTGCTGGAGCCGTAATAAACACACTCTGAATTCAGGCAGCGCTTTGCAACCAGTTGCAACTCATCAAAGCTGTTCTAGTACTCACTGTAACACCATTAGTCATGATGTGCTCCTGAAGCCTTAGCAAAAGATGTAATGTTGATCCTTCAGATAATTGTTGCTCATTTGTAACTTCAAAATAGAGTTCTTGCCACTCTATGGAAACATTTTCATCTACACATACACAGAGTTTCATGACATTCTTTGTAGTCCATTTGCTGGAAGGATCAAGTGTCCAAACTGCTCACAGCTAGAACGGTATATGAGAGTGCTCATGTATGCTTTCTGCTCACCAGATACAGGCATGCATATAACACATGCTCAGGATAAGTCTTAGATACCACAAGCAGGCTCCAAACACGTGCATGAAATGTTTGCCTTGCATCACACTATGCTAGATTTACATATGTTTCACATGCATATCAAATATATTCCTTATTTCACAGCATGCACACACAATATGCAATTCTTACAGAGGCCAGGGTGTGCATACAATGTACAAGTGAACCGCATGCCTGCAGAACATACAGGCAGATGTGGACAGAAAGAGCGCATGCAGTCCCAGCAGGACGGCAGAGGTCAACGGACAAAGAGTTGGAGTTAAAGAGCTAGTTTAGGGCTGGGATTTGTGGGACCAGACGTAACGGACAGGCACCTATAAACAGCAAAAATGTTACCTTAAGTCCAAACAGCTACCTGCTTTGTTTTGAACCTACCTGAAGAGCTTTGATCTCTGCAAGTCCTGGGGCTTATGGTCAGGTACCTCACGATCCCCAGGAGGAACTGGGGCATTCACATGTTTGAGGCATAACATGCTAACAAGCATCCCTCAAAAACAACTGTGCTGTGAGAACTTTCTAACTTGTTACAAAGATGAGCAAAGCGGTTTTTCTGTGCTGCCTGCGCTCAGCCCTCTCTCACCACCTCACTCAGCTCTGCTCAGTCTCCGCTCTGGGACACGAGAGGAAACTCGTTCCTCCCGCCAGTGGGGTGCGCACAACCCTGGAGACCCCCCAGCCGTCTCCCAGCCCTGCATCGCCCCACCATCCCCGGCCAGTGCTGGCTCGGCCACCGAAGGGACACACAAAGAGCCCGCCGCAGCAAAACCCACGCCAGCGGCACGCTGCGCCTAAATCTGCCACCTTGAATAGCCCAGCTGGCTAGCAGCAAACAAAAGCCCCCGTCTCTGAGCGACTGTGCCCCCAGCAGCTTTCAATGCACAGCGGCCCTTCTCGCCAGGCTGAATGAATTCCCCGATAACCCTTCCCCCTACCAAGCGGTTTCCCCCTTTCTCCTCATTTCTAATGGGGGCTGTTAAGTAGGCTTTAGTGAAAGGCTGGGGCTGACCCAGGCTCGCTGGCTCGTCCCCGCAGTTTCCCCAGCAACAGGAGGGGGAGGTGGCGCCCGCCCCGTGCGCCTTCATCCAAGGCCGACTTTCCTCCCACAACCACGAGCAACAAGTGAAGCAAAACTGCAGAGAGAGAGGGTACAAACAAGCAGCATGTCACAGGGTGGCGGCGCCAGGATGGCCCCAGGGAGCTGGGGGGCGAGGTGGCTGCCCGCCTCGCCTCCCACCCAGCGCAGCTCTCTGTATCCAACGCGCTCCTTGTGCAGGTATTATGCTCCCCTTGCTTTTCTTATTTCTAAGGAAACTTGAGAGGTGGAGGGCTGGGGCTGCAAAGCAATTGGTAGGGAGAAAACAACTTAGTAAAAGGTCCTGCCCGGAGCCCATCTGTCTGTGCTGTTCCTTTGTGATGGCCTTGCCTATCTCAGAAAGCGGACTGTAGGCGTTTTGACAAATGGACTGAAATGGCTGTTTCGTTTCAGCCTCTCCTCAGCGCTTCCTCCCTGCCCGCAAGTGCTACGAGTCCTTACGCCAGCTCTCGCCGCTGAGCCCCAGCGGATGGATACCCCTAGGTGAAAAAGGAAACAGATGGCCCAGTTTACCAGGGTCGTCCTTGGGTGGCTTTGTTCGAACTAGAAGTTGTCCTTGTTCCAGCACAAATCTGGGACACATCTCCACCTCTACTCCCACTGCGCCACTTATTGCTTTGCCCACACACACCACCCACCACGGCCCCTCACCGGGAGCCCTGCATGCGCCAGGGGCTCGGCCAGGGCCAGCATCGGCACAGCCCGCGAGTCCCGTATCCGCACCGGCAGGCTGCGGCGGGAGAGGGTGGGAGGAGAAATACGAGAGGGAAAAGCCGAAGGGATGCAGAGCAGAGCTAAAAGGTGCAGACATACAAAAGGAGCAGAATGAGGAGAACTTAATATGCAAGGGAAGGGCAGTCGATAAAGCAAGGAAGCAAATGGCGAAAGATCACGGAGAAACTGGAGTCAAGCAGATACTTAGCAGAGAGTCTGTAGAGAAAAGACACAAAAATAATCAGGGTAAATGCCGTAGCTGAAAAGAAACGATGAAACACGAGTAAAGTAAGGGCAGGGGCAGTCAGGAATGTGGCAAGTGAGTAAACAGGGGAATATGGTAAATACTGGTAATTACATAAATAAGATCAATATTAGGTAAATATGGGGATAAATGTTGAATATGTTCCCTTGTTGGGGGCTGCCTCCATGGTCCTGCCTGCAGCTGAGGAGCCTGGGAGGCAGCAGCTGCAGAGGGAAGTATTTCTTCCTCAGCAGCAGAAAAATGTGCCAGGCCGTGCCATGGCCACAGGCTCCTGGCGTTGGACACTGCCCCACGGGGCAGCTGGAAAGCGCAGAAGAGGAAGCGTGGCCCTTGTAAATCAGATACTTTTCCAAGGAAGCTGCTGCCGAGATTTATTGGGAGAGCATGGCTCCGTAATGAATTCCTCCGTGCTCTCTCTGCTAGCAGTAAACTTTACCCTTTCTCTCCATCCTTCTTTTCTCTCTGTCAATTGGAGGGAGAAACAGCAGCAGCCGTTCTTGGAGATCAAAGTTTTAGCAGGCAACAAAGACCTCCAAGGAGGCTGTTGCCATGGCTACCTTAGTAACGGAGGTCTTTTAATCATGCCAATCTCCTTTATTAGCAGCGTGTGGCTGTCGCTGGCAAATAAGGAGGAAAAGAGCGGTAAAAAAACCCTTGGCAACAAGTAGCACTTCTAAATGGCGTGAAATAAATAACAAGTAGCCCTGGTTAGGCTGAGCAGAAGCAGGATTGGACCGAGACCAAACAGGAGGCAGCGTGGAGGTTCAGGGCCTGGCTGCCGGGCCCAAGGAGGCCGTGTGGAGGGGTAGGGTGGGATGTACTGGTGTCCCTGCTGGCATCAAGGCCCTTGCTAGCTATTATAAGTGCAAAGCTCCCACGCCTACCACTGCCTTTGCCTGCCGGCACTACCCGCTGTTGGTCACAAAGGCGCAGCTCAAGGTCAGAGAGCCCACGGACACTGCCCAGGCTGAGTCCTGGCCCTCTAATCTCCGCCACAGGGCCAACAGCACCAACATCGCTGCCAACCGCTGCGACCAAGTACTGGCTCGGACGTTACTGGCAGCTTTTCAGTGAAACAGAGCGAAATCCTAAAACTCTCATCTTGTAAGGGAAAATGTTGCCAAGAACTTTTCTCTCTCTGAAACTATATCAACTTTTACAATACCACCTCTCCTGGCACACAAGGGACTCCAAACCTGGCTGTTTTTGTACCAGGTATTGAGTCATTTTGCCGAGTAAGAACTGTCTTATTAGCATGGAGCACCATTCACACACGTCCCAGGAGAGATTTATCCTCTCCGTAAGCCAATGCGTGTCTGCGTTAGTGCATTAGTTACTGTGAAATATGCTGTGTGTATATGTTTCTACTTTCATTCCTACTCATGGGTGTTAGACCTAATAAATTTCATGTTTATACCATATGACTATTGGCTGATAATATAAGCTACTGAAGAGCTCAGTTTAACAACACTAAGTGTTTGCTAACTTCAGAAATCAAGAAAAGTCTCAACTGCTAATTGTTGTCAATTTAAAATATAATGACAATAAAAGCCGAAGCTTCTAAAAGATTAATTAATAAAATAACATTCCACTAACGCATCATTCATGCGGTATTAGCTGCCAAATGGGATGGAGAACTAAGGAAGGCAATAGCTGTCTAGCGAAACACATGGCTCACTAACCCATCAGACCAACAACTGGGATTAGTGGATCGCTTTCCTGCCCCTTCCAGGAACTTGGCATGTTCTTGGGACAGAAGCAACCACGTCTCAAAGTTTGTCTAAGCTATGTAAAATTTTGCAACGCAAACATTCCCGAGCTGGCATAGACCTACACTGCCAGCCATTGCTGCATCTGTAGATGTGCCTGCTTGGGATGGGAGCGGTATAGCTGCTTTCACAAGACTCTGGATCTTACTAGCAAATTCTGACTCTCGGATGGGCTTACTGGGGTACATGCAGTGTCACGCAACTAAGCTAGACCATTTCCTGATGTGAGCTGCGTCACACAAAGCTAGATGGGGTATCTGTTGACACTGCCCTGTACTTCTGATTCAAGGGTTACTCCAGACACCCTGCACCCACTGCACAGGTACGCTCGCAGTTTCCTTAAGCAAAGGCTGCACCGAATGACTTTATTAAAGCCTGTGGACGTCCTCATAGGAAAAGCAGCGCGTAGGTTCTATGAATAACAACTTGATTACGAGCACTGTCTACGTGTTTAAAGAAGCAGGGTGCTCAGCTGCTAGCCACCAAAACAGAAATGTGAACTTCCTTAAATTTAGGAACTCAGCCTTTTTGTTTCAATCATACATTAATTCTAAAAAAATTACAATGCATAAAGTTGCAAATGGATCCAGTAGCCTAGCTGTAACGGCAGCAAAGGGCTCGAATATTCTAGTGAAACACGTGAGTGCAGAGAGCATCACTTGACTCCTGCTGTGCAAGTGGTAAGCTCTATATTAGCCCTGATGCAGCAGAAGCAGAGTTCATGCACTTTCTAACACGCTGAACCCTGTTCAGAGACTTTGAGCACCACTAAAACACAAATATTTAATAAAAGTGTAATAATACTTTTAAATTAGAATTCTTTCATTACTTTGCAGTAGGTTCACTTCCAGCCAATCTCTTTCTGAGGCACAGAGGTTACTACTACTCCTCTTCCTGCCCTTGCACTGATTCCCTTAAAGAGGGTTAGTGTAAATCCCTGACTAAGCAATACCTACTGAATGGTCTTTTCAGCAAAGTACATAAGTACATGCTTAACATCAGGTATGCTTTTTAAATCCTATCAGCTTTGCTGAGCACAAACGGATGTAAATAAATGCTTAGATGGTTTTCAGAAATGGGCTTGAAACGAAGACAGCTCATGGGATTCTCTGATGCTACCTCGAGCTGTCCAGTCTCTCAGTGTGTCAACACAACACATGCAGACGACAAATCCCAACGTGCAATCCCATCGTGACCTAGGCAGACTTGCTGCTCAGACTGCACTGGAAAACCACAAATAGAGTCAGAAGCCCCTGTGATCGCTTCCCTAAGAAAACCAAGGAATATTACAATTTTCTCAGGTTTTAGATTTTTCGCAGCTTCTGACCAATTCTTAATGTTGCAGTTCACTGGGTAAAAGCAGAATCCTGCACTTTCAGCTAAGCAGATTTCTATTCGTTTAGTCACACCATCAGGTATCTACAATTTGCCTCTCTGATCGTCCAGGGTTTCCAAGTGAGATTAAGTTGCCCTGTCTAGTAGCATCTTTCTCTAACTTAAACACACCTTAAGTTTTAGTGTTAATGCAGAACCACCAGAAGGGACATTTTCCTTCTCCCTTTTCTGCACTGACTATTTTTTTCCATATTCTAATTTCCCCATTTTTTCCCATTCACAAGATGAAAGAAGTTAACAGTCTGCTCTATTCAAAATGTCAATTTATGTATTTAATCTATAAGCAATGTAAAATTTATTTGAAAAAACACTCGTCAGTAGGGAGCTAATGGCAATGTGCTGTAAGAACCACAGCATCTCTCATATATACCGTCCCTCCACTGATCCAGCTGCTCCAAAAGGGAATTCGGGTTCCACCCAAAGAGCAGCAAACAGCAAACAAAACCCTCTCACCATGCATCCCCTAGGACTGAGGACACTCTCAGATCCATATCAGTATTCACTGTCTTCCTGCAAGTCACTAATATCTAGCAGAGCAGTGGGATGGAATAAAAAGTATCCCAGAAGATGCCAGGATATTAAGAAATGGTACCTTTATCAACGGTACCTTTATCCTTCTCATCTAGCCAGCGCTGGAGGGAAAGGGAGGACAAAGAAGAAGAAATACGGACAAAGGTGGAAGGAGAAGAGTAAGGTGGGAAGAGGAAAAAGGCAGGAAGACGGGTAGGTAACCTAGAATTGCTCTGAAAACTGGAATGCCGCCTCAGTACACATTACCCAGGAGAAGAAACACACGCAAGCTGCGCCAAACAGCATGAGGCAGAACAAAGTATGCCCACAATAGGTATGCCTTCATGCTACTGCCAAACTTAGCAAAGAGCACTGCACAAACTGCAAGGCCAGACACACAGGCTGTAGTGAACAGGAAAGCAGACACAGCCCCAGTAATGCAGCCCGAGCTACACGTTTCCTCCTGACATAACCACAATGAACTGAGGCCAGGGGCATCGTCAAGCCAGCCTCGGAGGAGGGGATTTCTTCGGTTTTCCCCCACGTAGTCTCCTTTACACACTGAAGAACAGATTCTTCCTGTTACCATGGCACTGTATCACCACTGGTATCTGAGCACAGTTATAGACACAGATAGGAGACGATATCAAACCTAGTTACAAAGATGATAGGCTGTTGAATCTTGTCCTTTCTTCATCATGCAGCCACAGCCAGCTCCTCTGATGAGGCTACGTAACAGCTACTGCTGCCACGTGGCAGGGATAACCTCACCTGAACCATCACAGGTCAGGCTTGGGCCTACTACTGGTATATGATACACAGTCATACTGTGGATTTGGACAGGGGTATGGCACCGTTTTCTGCAGGGACCCATTCCCCAATTGTCCACCACCTGACTAGCATCTGAAGGATTGAGTAGAGGAAATAGCACTGTTGTAATCCCTCAAAGCCTTTCAGTCTGGTTTTACTTTGCGATGACTACTATAGCTCCAAAATTTAAGTGTCAGTTAAATTCTGATCTTAGTCATGAGATCAAGGACTCTTGACAGATATCTTCCACCATATGCCCGTACATATCATCTACACACTACAGACCCATCCTTTTTCTTATTTCCTTCACAGGATGTGTACAATCTGTACACCCAAGAACCATAAGCACACTGACCAGAAGAAGAATGTCAGGAGGTCTTAAGATAAGCTGGAAAAAAATCATTCTACCCTTCTGGGATACAGCTATTCAATGGTTGTATCATGATGTAAAACTGAGGCAGTCTAGCGGTATAGTTGGCTTAAGGCAACAAAATGGCCCTGAAAAGGCCTCGTTCTACTCAGCTTCTCTCTCCCAGTCGGGACGGTTGCTTTCTTGACCTGTCCAGTCAGCTGGATCGCAGAAGCCATTGCTGGAGGCTAACCTTGGGAATAGGAAATAAACTGATCCTGCTAACCACACTGCACAAGGGAGTTCAGTAGAAACACAGAGTCAGGCGTGCCAACTGAAGGGAAGACAGGTCCTTTTAGTGGCAGCACCAGCTTAGAACTGGTTAGGGTGACCAGGAAACCGTACCTCTAACTGTACAACTGCAATTAGCTAGACAGCCAGAAAAATCTCCCATATTGACACACTCAAGTTGTTAAATACAACACGTCTTGACATCCCAACAGATCAGAAAAGTAGGACCAAGGGAATGTTAAAAGACTACAAAAATATACAGTCTGATTATCTTTTAGGAGACTATTTTTAAAAGACTCAACCTCAAGTGTTCACTTTGCTGCAGATTTATTGTTTTATGCCTTTAAAGCAAGGGTTCTGACTTTCCACAGCCCTGAACTTTCTGTACTCATTTACATCTGTGTGAAGCGCCAGCAAGGTGGGTGTAAACATTACTATTCTGGTTTGGTAGTGTTTGCCACCCACTTCGCCTAGGTGTGAACGAGTGCACAAAGTGCAAGGCAATGGTGAAGGTACTGGGGGGGGGGGGAACTGTTTTACATAGATCTGACACCCATAGTAAAGTAGTACACAGATATGCAGAGAGACAGAAGGAAAGATACAGCAGCTGCCTACCGAAGATGGGGCAATCTGCTAAGAGAGCTTACCAAGTACAAGCAGCTCCACTGACTCTTCATTCTTGCCCTCCACATCATCAGGTGTGATAATAAGGCAGTAATAGAGCCCACTGTCTCCCCACATCAGCTTCCCAATCTGAAGGTCTGCATCTGAAAGGTAAAAAAGAGAAGTTGAGGTTTCCCTCCAACACCACTCAGAGGAGTGAAGTGTTGAAAGCAGTGGGCCCAGCTCCGAATCCCAAATCCATTTTGTTTCCTTACTAAGGGGAGGGGTTGAACTTATTCAGAGTATCGTACTCTTTGAGAAAAAGCTGAACAAGCTGTGGCTGTAAGTGGGAAGACTGGTAATGCCACAGAGGAAGCTCATTCTGCAAGCACAGAGAGTAGGAAGGCTAACTAACGTCACCCTCTGCCCTCCCTGTTGCCTAAGGCCTGGGATCCTGACAAGCGCTTGTGCCCGGCAAGAAGGGCTCAGGCAGTACCTCCTCTGCAGCAGTTCAGCCATCTGCCAAAGTGGTTACACAGATTGAAGGGAAACACTCCCCTGACCCCACTGAGGGTGAATGCACGCTCTCCATACCAAGGGGCTCAGGACTCACCTCCTCTTCTGGCTAGGTGGTCTCCTGAGCCAAGCAGAAGGCTGGTAAATTGGAGGGACACAGTTTCACACAGCCTTCCATGGCAAACATTTAATGACACTGCCACCCCCTCTCTCCACCCAACCTGACTTCACCCCTTTGAAACCTCTTCTTTTCACACTGCCTAAGGCTGTGTGGGTTTAAGGTTCATGATGAGATAAGCTAATAAGCCCAGAGTTGAGTGAGCATGAGATACAGGGTAATTTGGCATTTCAGAAGGGAGGAAACATCAGAGTAATTTTTAAGGCAGACAGACCTAGCCTGCAGAGGCTGAGTTGATAGCTTTCTTGCTGGCACCCCTATGTGAAGGAACATCTACATATACAGAGCAATACCCGGAAGGCAAAAATGAAAAGACTTGGAACTAGACCTTCCTCTTTGTCAATGGGAAAAAGACGACTCCTCTGCCAGGGTGAGAGACCTGCGTGGTGCAGTACGAATGGAAATATCAAGGGAAACGAACTTTGGGGGCGAGGGTTGGTTGTTTGAACCCGAAACGTCTGACACACAAGAGCTCACTTTCAGCAGCCCTTCCTAAGGCAAAGCGTTAACTGAACAACTACTGCTGGCCTCTAGTGCCCCAAACTGTCAAGGGTCAATTCCAACCTCCATGAGCATCACTGGGGCAGGAGAGTTACCGTGGACAATGCTGACATCTCTTTCCTTATAGAAGTCCCCTATTGTGATGGCAGATCCTTGTTTGGAAGCCACGACGCGGACTGTCCTCCTGCTGTCCACGCAGTCGAGGTAGGGATCCCAGTCCAGGTTCCTCTTGCTCATCGTTTGTAAGCCGGAAGTTGCCATACCCAAAGCTTCTCCCATCCGGTCCTGGCAGTAAGATTTAAACCTCCACTGCACCACAGCTGGTTGGGTGGAAGAAGTAGAGAAATGGCAGCGAAGCAGAGCAGGCTGAAACAACATAGCCACCTTCTTCTTCTCAGGCACAGTGACTTGCAACCCCTCCACCTCGGCTAAAAGACAGAAACATGAGCGTCACACGCCTTCTCAAGGCTTGAAGAGGAGGTTAAGTCATTTTATTATGGTGTCATTCTCTCCGTGTGCACAAAATTAAAATGACCATCAGTGTCACATGCTAGGGTCAATAGTCCTTAGTGTACATAAGCAGGGATGTTGCCGGCAAAAGTAAGTTTGCTTTTTTGATAGAATACAGCCACAATGAAGAAAAAAGCATCATGGGGCCAAAAGCTCCTATGTGGTAGTCTCCTATACTCTGCACAGACCCTAACACAGTGGCATGCTGCTTCATGGCTTCTATAGCACGTTCCTAGATAAGGAAGAGAGATTTTAGGGACAACTATACTCCACTTCTAGAGCAGGTCAGCCAAGGGGCTAAACCATGAGCTCGTACAGTCCCAATGCAGAACAAGTCATTCCTCTCCCAATGTCAGTGGTGTCACCCCTCCACTTTAAAGGTGGGACAGCTCGCAGACCCTGGCCCAGCATATTGCACACTGGTGCCCACTTAGTGCTACTGCTCTGCCAAACTCCAGAACACAAGAAGGGGTGGATCCAAACTGCCCAACTCCTGCCGTGACTGGCATGTAGCACTGAAAGAAACCGCTCCATGTAGGAGGTGTAAAGAAAAACAGCCCAAACGCTCAAGCTTTTTACATTCCCAGGGAAGAGATGGCTTTCAGCGCGTAATGTTCATCCGCCAGCTGACAGGAGAGCTGCAGCCCAGGCTGACGTATGAGGGCCTCAGAGAAGACACATGGCAATGAATTGCATATGGGACTGTTATCACATCCTTGTGTAGTTTAGGGCAAAGCCGAGAGCTGGTGAGTGTGCCAGCAGAGAGCCCTCCGGAGAGCGAGGTGCTCCATCTATCCGCAGGGGAAAGGGGAAAGGTAAAAGCCTCCCACGTATGCCCCACATTGCCTCCTTCCCGCACCGCAGGCAGCAATGACTTATAAAGCACTTACATGGTGCCGGAAACATATGCTGACACTTCAGAAAGTGGCAACATGCCTGCCTGTGGAGGCACAAGAAGTGCCCACGAGCAACAGGGTGCATCTAAGGTGGCACGAGTTTGTAACCAGGGGTGCGCTCTGCTGCTGAGGAGCACCAGGATCTGTCTGTAGGGCTCACACAGGAGAGGGCAAATCAGTTTGGAAAGTGCTGACGCTGGCAGTTCCCTATACGCAGCTAAAATACATCCTTAGACCCAGAGCAATGCACAGTGAAAAGAGACAAGGAGACACCAGGAAATACTCAGGAGAAGAAGGTGGAGGGGGTTATTCACACCACACAGGGAGAGGGACTGCTACACTAGCAGGGTTAGGAGAGGTACAGGGAAGAATGAAAGACTGCGGAAGAAGAGTCTTCCTGGCGCAGGGAAGCAGTCTGAGAGAAGGACAACTGCCAAGAACGAGAAAAACAGGCAGAGGAAGAAGAAAATACCAGGGTAAGTATAGGAAGCACAAGGGTAAATAGAAGGATGACAATCAGGAAACTAGAAGGGTTATATTTAGCTGAAAGAAGCTAAAGAAGGTGTCTCAACCTAGATCAAAATAATTTCAGAGGGCTGGAACCAGGTTGCAGGAGACTAAGAAAAGATGCAGTGAAGAGAAGAAATGAAGTCAGCAAAAATAAACCACCCACTCCAAAACCTAGGGATGAAAAGTAGATGGGAGCCAGCAAAAGAAACTAAAATGATGGCAGATACCTTGAAGACTGGGAAAAAATGGCACAGAGATTAAAGCAGACAGAGAGCAAACAGTGAATGCATCAACAGAAGGAAAACAGCAGGCAGGGAGGCACAGGGTCAAATTCGAGTCAGCAGAAGAGCTGGAAAGCGAAAGCAAGCAAATATCTCATGAACAAGAGTCAGGACCAAAGGAGAGTGCGGGGCTCGGACCAACACCGAATATGCATTTCGACGTTATCAATGTCCACACTATCGACCACAACAAAGCCTCTAAAAACTAGCTAGGGGATAAAAAAACATACCACAGACGGAACGTTATTTCAAATGACAGGCAAGCTAGTCACTGATACTAGCAAAGAGTTACTGGTCTGGGCAGGATTTGAGTTGGAGGCCTACTAAGTGAAAGCCTGGCATGCACAAGGGTGCAGAAATGCTGTAATATGCATCTAATGAAGGCATGTTATTACGCATATAGTACTTGTGCTGGATAGAAGTTGCACAGGAGATGTCACTAGTTTTGCCAGAACTGTCTGGACCCAAATCCAGGTGCTGAAGCGTGCGCATTCTCCAGAATACCATGAAGCGCAGCTGAGGTCCCAACAACATGCTCCCACACGAGGAGCCAGGGCACCAGACACCCCACCACCTTGCTGACGCTCAGGCAGTGATAACTCGAGCAGTGGCAGTTGGCAGGTTTCTGCCGGGCCTGAGAAGAGGGACAGAACCTTGGGAACCCTGGGGTGACATTTTCTTATTCTCCCCTCTGCAGAGACACAGGCTTCCTGGGTTGCATTTCAATTCGAAAGACAAGACAAACACCTTGAAAAATGAATAGGCCCAGGTCGGACCTGTTCCTGGTAGCTCTGTGCCTGCCCCCACGCTGCCCATGGCCAAAGTCAGCATGTGACGTGAGCTGATCAAGTGACCCATCACATTACTTTAGCTTCAGGGAAAAAATAGTGACACAGTGAATATTTAAATCTCTCCCTTGTGAACGAAGTACTGCTGCTTAGTAAACACAGTGCTTTCAGCTAACCATGCACTGCAGCCCTCCTTCCCTGCTAATGAGATTAATGAGTTTGGCAAGCCAGGGACTCCTTTAATAAATGATTAGCCAAGCTTTAGCAAATTCTCATCTGACTAACTTTCCCTATCCCACCCCCATGTGAATGCCTATATTGAGAAAAAGAAACTTGTAAACAGCTTTTGGGAAAACACAAGAATTTTTTTTTTTCGCCTATGAAAAAGTGTTTGGAAGATGTGTAGTAAATTATCTGGCATCTTATGTATACTATCCTGAGCTCTCTATTACCTTTTTAAACATTCTTTTCAGAACTTTTCCAGGAATAGCGTTCAAGAGCAACAAGGCATCTCAGACTGAGATTGGAGCAGTGGAAGCTCTAGATCTATTTTAAGTCAAATTACATATATGTATAATTATACAGGGCTGAACTGGGAAATCATACACCTGTTATTTCCTCTGCCAAAACAAATAAACAAAAAAGCCAGAATCTGTATCACTGCACCAACAGCATCCTTCAAAAAGGCTAAAAGGGTACTAGACTGTCTATAGACAAGATGGTGGCTTTATAGCTCTCAGTTGTGTCTGTGCATGCAAATTACAGAGGTCTGCTTAGGCCTTCCTCAAGTCTAAGAGGAAAGTGCTGAACTCAAATATATTAAAAAGAGATTAGCCAAGAAAGGAAAGGCCTCACATGTATCAGAGGACAAAAATGTGGGCTGTTTACATAGCAGAGCAAAAAGATACCAAAGGCGGAAAGATTCCAAACATGGAGGGATACCAAAGACGATGACAAGCTTAGCGACAGCAGACTGTGGTAGCTCTTGCTCGGTCTAGTTTAATCTAGCTAGGACTAAAATGGAACTGAATTGTGCTCTGCTAGGTTTCGACTAACTTAGACAGAATAAGATTGGCCCTTATTTCAAAATAATCACAGAACCCTAGCTCCCGCACTCCAGAGAAGTAACCTGTTTGTTATGAATTTCACAATGTTTGAACTTTCATGTGAAAAATCTCGCTCTCGGAGTCATATGATTACGTGAGAATTTTACTCTCCTCCTTTTCTCGTTCTCCTAAAGCCCCCAGAGAAAAGTCTGCAAACATTAATCAGGTACCCCGTAAAACACGGTATCTTTACCCTCAGAAAGCAAAAAGAATCCATGTTTGTGTTTGCATGTGTGTCTGTGCATGTGCATCTGTGTACACACTTATGAAGAAAGAGCTTTAAAAAAGATCGCATTTCAGAAATACAGTGGTATGGTTTTTGCCCGTTTCTTATTGGCAATGTGTATTTGTCTCCCTTCTCTCTGATTCTTTCCCTAAACTATCGTCATATTATGTATTCAAACTAGGCAATCAACATTAGACACAAGATATCACTAATACATTTCAGCAGTGATTAAAGAAAATTCCAGGAAGTGATTATAGAAAGAGGGTATTTGTATTCAGCTTTGTGAGCCTGATCTCTGTTAAGTGCCTTCTATGACTAAAAGAGAGAGGGCAATTCAGAGGTGATAATTTAGGTTCCTGCTTTCAGTTGCTCTCGGGAGGAGCCTATGCTTCCCTGAGGGTAGATGGGTCCCAGGAAGATTTAGCTTCACTACACAGCCTTAAGTTAGCCTTTATGAATAGAATAAAGTTGATTTGAAGCACTAATCCCTGTAATGACCAAGCAAATACAGTTCAATATAATAGGTCTCAGGCTGCACCCTTCTAGCCCTTAAGAGCTGAGTCCAAGAGAAGGCACTACATATTATTCTTCAGGTCAGCATGGGTCTCCCTGTCCGCATGCGCATCACATCTCTCTCGGCAATTATTTGGCCCACACCACCATTTGCCTGAGACAGTGTAGCTGATGCTACGGAACTACAAAAATTACACTGACAGACTTTATGCATCTTTTTTGATATGAGTGGTACGTGTGCATACAGGAGAACAAAAGTCCTTCGGTTCTGAGTCAAGCAGCTCAGGAGAACTACTCCAAGACTATACTTAAGGGTTTTGGAAAGAAAGCATACCTTCGTTGGTAAGACAGAGTGCTCCTAGAATAGTTTACATCACTTCCCCAAACAAAACAAACTACTCGGGCAAAAGGATGCCGTACCTCTTTTAGTGTCTTGGCTAGTACACAAGTTAAAGGTGTTCTTTCTTTCCCTACTGGTGAGAGGCACGCTGTCAGCACTTTTAAGTGTGAGTCAAGCCTAAATCAGGAAGTGTAAGATCTGGGCTTGAGACTGGAAAGTCAGAGATAACACACAGGGCGTAAGCAGGTGAACGGAGGGCCAGTGTGATCACTGAGGTCGTGTTGTATTGGTTCTTGCCTATACTGGCAAGGCTGGTCTAATTCCAATCCACGCACTTCATTAGCAAAAGCCATCACCATCAGATTTTGCTGAGTGGCTTACGGGAAATGAATTGGATGTAATGGTCTAGTTTCTATTGGACTTCCGTCCTTACCTCCCTGGCTGTAATTGTCGACTTTGTTAGCCAGCAAGACACCGACATCTAAATAGGTCAACTGCTGCTGAGGCAGAAGCATGGTATCGCTTTACACAGCTCTGTAGCAAAACAGAGAATTTTGGCCCCTGGCCGCTTACTGTGGAAGGGAGCAAAATCAAAGCAGTGAGAGAAAGGCATGGCCTTGCACACCCAACTCTCGGGACACGGAAGCTCATTATGGAAACACCCTGCAAAAGACACAGCCTGGACTCTGCAAAGTGACCGCATGGGACATTGGACCATTCTTCCCTCTCCCATATTCTGTGATACGGTTCCCCAGACATCCTGCACTCCCGACTTCACCAGAGAAGTAAAAGCCCTTGCGCAGTCTTTGGCAGTTCAGGACTGTGTACAACAGCTCAGGACATTTCATGGGCTTTTCTGGGTATCAGTCTCTTTTCACCAGCTTCCCCACACTCATTATACCCTCTTACAACCTACTATTACCTTACCTATTGTCTACTGCCTATCTCGCACATTCCCAAAAGTCACCCTGGATGTTTTCAGGTGAATTACTAGTTCAGCTTTGGCTACCAGATCAAATCCACTCTGTTTTATCACTGTTTAAAGGCTATTGCAACTGTCAGGTGGCTCCTGTTTCACAGTCTTGGTTCAACACCACAGAAATCATTCCCAAAACTATCACTTAGCAATACGTCACCAGCAGAAGCCCGAGAACTAATGAGGAGAGCTGGAAGAGTGGCTTTATTTCACTCTAAGCCTTGTATCACCAAGTGGTAATGCTTGACCTTGGGGTGGCATTGGGATTTCCCCTGGTGCCAGTCCCTTTCCAAGGTAAGAAGAATGTAATTGGGTGCGGGGAGATCACACTAAGCTTATGCTGGGTGCAGACAATCAAGAGAAGTCAGAAGAATGATTTAAACCAAGGCAGAAAAAAAAAAAAACAGTCTGCTCAATTGACCTGGAAAGAGCAAAGCACATCGGTGCTCCAGCATGTCCCCCCACCAGGCCTGTTGCCTGCCCTTAGAGAGCTCCTAAACTGCGGATGTGAAAGCAGAGGTAGTAAATCTACCCATCTTTGTGTTAAACCGTTCCAGTGACTCTTCTGCATAGCGAGAGTAAAAAGGTACTGCACACCAAATTATTAGCGAAAAATGACTTAAGAGAGACAGGAGATCACATTTTAATGTGGACAGTCTCCTAGCTGTAATCTTTCCAGGCTTAGGCTGAGTTTCAAGGAAAAGACAAACAAAAAAGCTTTGCTCTGCCTGTTCTGTGGGTAAATACTGAACTTTAGTCTCCAATGCAGCACTTCCCTCGTTTTAAATGCATTAGGAATCAAGCATTAATAAGAATAAACATGCGGGGAGGCCTCGCTGCAGAACGACACAACACTTGGAAGTTTACAAGAACCAGCTGTACAAAGGGGCTTAGAGACACTTGATAAATTGTACCTTCTTTTTCCACAGTGTGAGAAGAGCACACTCCTACACTCGTCCCAACCCATGCCACTTCACCAGAAGAAATAAAGGACGACCTGTTCTTCATCCTTTTGCTGTTGGTTATTAATATGCTAGCTTTAGGCATGCAGGAGGAAGAGAAGGCTGACCGAGCCCCCTGTACTTCACACAGGATTTTTTGCAATTGCAGTGAGAAGTCACAGTGCACAAAAAACAAACAAAAGATAAATGCAAGAGCCAAAAATTAAAGACCAACAAAGGACAGAGAGGCTGGGAGGAAAGGAACTACCAGTGCTGATTAGAAATTTCTCAGCCCACCTAGAGGAGGGAAGAGGGGAACGGAGGGGGTGAGAACCTCTCTCCCTTTCTTGCTCCCTTTTGTCTCTCTGCTTCCTCCTCATCTTGCAGTCTCTTACCCTGCTCCCTCCACCTCCTGACCTCCCCCTTTCTCTTTTTCTAGAGCGGGAGCGTACCGCTTCGGCTGGATTAGGGCTCCTTACCTTGATAAAGGCCACTCATTTCTTTGCACAGCCACTGGGGAGAAGAAAATCTTGAATCCACGTTTGCCAATCAGTCTCTCACCTCTTCTGTGCACGCGCGCACACACACACACACACACACACACACACACTCTCAGCACACGCACACCTTTGCTTATTCACTTTCTCACAGCCCTGAAAAAGGACAGCAGCCCCTGCTCCATCCCTGACAACAGCGGCTGGGAGGCAGGAGGGCAGCATGCTGACACAGGCTGCCTCCATCTCCCAGCACACAGCTAACCTGTTGCCTGCCGGAAGCCTGCGCCTGCTGGCCGCCGACAACACCAGGGGCAGGCAGTCCTGCCTCCAAAGCCGAGGACTAGAGGAGACTGGAAGGTCCTCCTACTGCAGCAGTACCTCTCACTCTGCACAAACCTTGCATGCTCTAAACTGCAGTCAGGCACTGTCAGTAATCATGAGCTACCTCTAACAGGGGGAGAAAGGTGTCAACAGCCCAGCCTTTTAGACTGATGGGAAAGTCCTGACCTAGCCAGACATGCCTAGATAACGAAGCTCTTAGAGGAAGGCATGTAGCGTCATGTTTATCTACACCCCGCACTCCTCTTTACCAGTCCCTGGATGCTACTTACTAGTACACAACCTCGGCTGGTAGGAGCACAGCGGCAGGTCTGGGTATGCCAGCACCCCAGATCGAAGTGGCACCTGAACAACAGGGAGGGAGGGAGGGAGAGAGAGGGAGGGAAGATGAGCTGAAGCCCCAGATGAGGCCGTGAAACCCTGGAAGGGAGCAGTAGGCTGGCACCAGTGCTGAAGATGACTCAGAGCGAAAAAGCAAGGAAAGGGGTGGGTGGGTGGTGGGAGAGAGGTGCGATGACTAAAAGCTGAATTTACTGCTTTTGAATCCTAAATCTGAAAAGGAAGAGGGAAGAGCCTGCAGTCTTTTCTGTGGGATACGCTAGTGGTGAGAAATATTTGCCACCTAATCCAAGTGCTTCTGCTTCTTCTCTCTGCCAGTAGCCAGTCTCCCTGGTAAAGTCAGTCAGCTGCAGCCTTTCCTACAGCCTCCTACTCTTGCCCGAGCCCGGCTGCTGCACCGGCTCCGGGGAGGCAGCCCCTGCCTCTTCCCCCCGCGATTCCTGCCCGCTTTGCTGCTCCCAGTCCGGTGTTACCCTCGACCCTCCCCTTTCCTCCCTGCCCTGCTCTCAGGCCGACCCCTCTTCAGCCCCCTGCCCTTCTCCCGCCTCGCTCGCGGAGGACTCGCCTGCCCGAGGGGAGGAGATCAGAGAGCGGCACCCCCTGCCCGGGGGGACGACAGACCCCCGCGCGCCTGCAGCGCAGCGCTGCGCCTCGCCGGGAAGGTCGGTCCTGCCCTCCCGCCGACGGGCCGCGCCGCCCGCTCCCCTCGCGCCTCCTCTGCGCGGCCCGGCGGCCACGCGACGCGACGGGACGGTCCCGCCACGGTCCCCGGGCAGGGCAGGGCCGAGTCGCCCCGCGGCGCCCCGGCCTCACGCCGCCGCGCCGGGTCGCCTTCCCCCCCTCCCCACCCCGCGCAGCCGGCCGCGGGGAGCGCCAGGGCGGCGGGACGCCCCGCCAGGCCCCCGCGCCCCACGAGCTGCCTCCGCCGGCACCCCCCCAAACCCGGCGCCTTCTCCCGCAGAGAGAGTCAATAAACCAAAAAAGAGGCCCCGCCGGGCGCTCCCCCCCCCCCCGGACGCCTTACCTGCGAGCCACAGGAGGACGATCCAGCCTAGGACGCGCCCCTCCATCTTCCGCGGGGCGCGGGGCGGGCGCGACCATGCCGCTGGCGCGGCGGCGGCAGCGGGGGAAGCGGCGGGGGCCGGCCCGGGGCGGCAGCGCCCCGCCCGCCTCCCCGCGGCGAGAGCCCGGGCTGGCGCCGCGCCGCTCCCGCCGGCTGCGGCGGCGCGGAGGGGAGCGGAGCGGAGCGGCCGCCCGGGAGCAGGCGGCGGCGGGCGGGCACAGCGCGGCAGCGGCACCGTCCCGAAATGCGGGAGCGGGCGAGGCGTGCAGGGAGCGGTTAAAAATGCCCAGCCCGAGCGGGCCCCCGCCTCCCGCCCCGCCGCCACCACACCGCGGGCGGCGGGAAGTGCATGTGGACTATTCCCGCTGCGAGTCACCCTGGGCACTCCATGTCAAGCACGGGGACTGCGCGGATTACTGTAGTTTTAGATGAGGAGGGGGTGTTGTTCTGGCTGCGGCCGATTGACATGCGAGCTGCGGGGTGCTGGGTTTTCATGCCGACGGGATTGCTGGAAGGGGATGAAAGGCTGTTGGGGGGGGGGGGGAGGAGGAGACCGCCAACTAGAGATACTGCTGCGGGAGATCGTTTACCACCAGACGAATGTTGCTCTGAAACTAAACCGTGGCCCAAAAGGCCCCGCACTGATACATCCTGCACTTAGAGCTCCTGAACTTTCCGAGGGAGCAAAAGAAGGTGGCCCAGGTCAGCAGACACTAAACTATTCGCAGGCTCAGAGCTGAATAAATACCAGCCTGCTTTGGTGGGTCGGCGCCAGAGAGAAGCACTTCCCAGTAGGGCACTCACCGCTTGCAGCACCCCAGCGCGGCTTCGCTTTTTTGTGTTGTTCATCCTCAGATGTGCTTCTCCCAGGGCTGGGTTTGTGTTTGGGACTGAAGTTTGGACTCTGCAGATATCCGTGATCCACCCGGGAGAAGGGAGTAGCCTTCAACTTCTCATCTGGAATCTGCCAAAGAACACAAACAATTCTGATTTTCTGATGCACAATTGGGCCCCCCAAGGGGGCAAGTACTAGGTGTGCCCACCCGCAAAAGGCAGGCTAGAGTGCACACGGGTGCCTGCAGTCAAGCTGAATAAGCCGTTTGCGTTCTAGCAGGCATTTTCCGACTGCCTGTAGCTTCCTCCTAATTTTGCCTTCCAGATTGAACTCCTCTACAGGCAAGATAAGCTTTTTTTTTTTCAACAGCATGAATAAAGATAGATCAATAATTTCTGAGTGAAAACGCAAAACAGCATGTTTGCTCTGATAAAAGATGTGTTGAAACATTTTTGTTGTTTTCAAACGGCTGTAGTCTCCCTCTTAAGGCAGCTAAAGTGGAATTCAGCAAGGAGAGAAGCCCTAGGCAGCCGGGCTGCTTTTCAGTGTTTTACTCGGCGCTATTCAATGTCATTTACAAGTACATTTCACATAGAAGTTTATTTTAATTCAACATTGCTTTAAAAAAAATACATACACCCACCGCAAACCATCCCCTGATGTTCCTCTGGCCTGATTCATTATTACTTTAATTGTTTTGCCACTTTAGTTAAAATCCAGGATTAGGTTTAAGGATTAGGACCCCGCTATGCTAAATAACGTAACGCATACGCATCCACGCAACAGCGCGCAGTGCTGTTCTCCTTCAGCACACAGCCATTCAACGTCCTACCACCTTCGTGCATACAGGCAGACAAAAGGCAAAGTAGAAACTCCCATTAGGGCCACAACTTCAGCTTCAGGAAACACATGTCGTTCCAGAAAACTCCGATGGAGCTATGATACTTCACATCAGCTGAGAGTCTGCTGCACAGTGGATAAGTACCTACAGGATATGATCCATGAAGGTTTGTACGGGCTGAATTAGGGCTCCTACGACGTGAACAGAGAGTTATTTTTCCCCCCCCTCCCTTAATCATTTTCCCTAAACCCCTCAAAACCTGGGGGTTTCCTGGTGCCTTGCCTTTCTTTTAACTTATTTGGCCAGGAGCCTGATCCAGAGTTTCCTGAGACAAAGTTGATGTTGATATTATTTCCACATTTTAAACACTGGGGGTAGTCCAATCCCTTATGCGTCACTATTGTTAGTTACTCCTTGCTTTTTTTTTTTTTTTTAAACCTCCTCCAGCTTTTGCAAGTTTGGCATACACAAGTTTTGCTAAACTTTTGACTCATGACAAAGGAAGGAAAGATTTTCAATACAAGGAAGCACCATTGTTTTGCCTGTAACTGGGGATTTATACTTGCTTTGAAATTTTCATATACTCATAAACTGACAATACTGTTCTTTTGCACTTGATGTGAGCTGCTGTTTGTATTTATCTATGTATGTATGATGGATGGCTGAGCCTTGAACAGTGTTCCAGATCGCTGTAGACCTTTGATCTGAGAGTCTTGCAACGTTTGAGCTGGCTTAATAGTTAATGTTAGGATGTTGTCTCTCATTTTAGCCAGTTCTTGGAGGCAGAAAGCCGCATGGCTGCAGTTAGGCCCATTTCACCTTCCATCAGCGGGTAAATTCCTAAGCAGTCAGCCAGAGCACTTCAAACCACAGCCCAGCAGCGATGCTGTGTTCCTAAAAACCAGCACGCCTTAAGAGTTCAGCCTCCACCTCCTTCCGTCCCTGTGACAACAATGCTACTGCATGACCAAATTCCCCGTGCCTGTCCTGCAGGTAATTTGGCCCCAGACAGAACTGGAAGAATACCATGCTATGATACTCTTTATCTGATACAAGTTGATAGTGCAACTCTGTCTGGAGCAGTTCTCCTTTAAGCAAGGGGATCGTGAAAAGAAATCAGTTGAACAATATGGCAACACACACGCTCACTTTTTTCCATGCTGTAGCAACTGATGGCTCTTTCTCTTCTTGCCAACCACTTCATTCCTCCCTCCCTCCCTCCCTCCTCTGATCTTCTAGTATCAGTCTTTCTTGGTTATTTCCTCTGTTGATAAGCAGAGTCAGCTTTTTAATATGCTACTAGCATCTGGAGTAATTTACACCAGCACCTCACTTTGAATGACCCATCTCAGCAACATCCCTGAAAACCTGACATGTTGCATGAAAGTCCTTCTCTTCACGAGCACTTTTGCACATATATTCAGCCCCCTGCATTTCCCCTGCAGAAATTTCCATAGAAACAGTGGTTTTAACAGCTTTCTGGGAGCCATTAGACACTGCTCTCTTGATTTAGTACAGACATCAGCATGTTACAGAAGGTATTAAATGACACACCATCAGATCATAGTGTTTAGTGAGCCTCTTCAGAATAGCTATGAACTAAAACTTTTCCTTGTTCCTACTCTACTGGAATCTCTTATTAATCATTGATGGCTTCACAGCAAAACATGGCTGAAGTATACATAGTCCTTCTGTATATATTGTTGTCTCCGGGCTGCCTGGCTACATTTGATAGCAGAAGAATACAGAACTTTCACTTCACATCAATGTCAGCAGTGGGTGATATGGATATATAAACTGCTTTTGTTCTTAACCATGCCATTTGTATCCACAAACATTTAGAACGTTTAAGGGAGAAACTTGACTTGCTCTTCCAATGAATCATGAGTTCTGTAATATAAACTCAGCATTAGACAAAACAAAAACAAAAAAACCCAAGAGAGCAGCATCTTTCTACAATATTCACTTTTCTGTAAAATTTCCCATGCTTCTTTTGGTTCTTTCTGGACACCAAAAACCGTAGCGTACCTTTGCTACACTTCAATAAGGAACCTGAAATTTTCACATAAAGTAGTGTAAGTGCATATCAGCAGTAATATTCTGTGACGTTTTTATACAGATATACAACCATAATTGTACCCAGCTCATAATCTTTTGTGTGTCACTATCTTCAAAAAACCCACAGAATATGCATATAAGACAGAAGCTCTGCTGGCTTATCTACAGATAACCAAGGAAATAAAGAGTTGTTAAATCATCTATGACTGCACGCTACAGAGGGGCTGTGGGGCAGCACAAATACCTTCAGAGAAAGAGAACTCACAAACCAGGCTTTTGTGATTGTGTAATCCAGCTTCCTTAATCAAACGGGCCGCATTACTTTGCCATACCACGTCCTGTTTGAACCACAGCACATCTTTCAGGAAACAGAATCACTGCATATTTCAGATTGGAAGGGACCTCACTCTGCCTCTAATTTCATCTAGCTTCAGCTTCTGGTTCTGCCACTCTAGACGGAAGGACCTTTTTAAGGGATCTTGGTATGGACAAAATGACGGACTACGATCAAAGCACCCTTTAACATTCTCTTTGGAAGTTCAATAGACTTGGTTATTTTGCTGTATTCTTGAGCTAACAACAGATCTGGAGAGAGCATTCCAGTCACGGTTGCTAAAAGCATGACATATAGAAGTACTATAGCATCCCAACTCTTACTTGATATTCCTTCATTTATTTTGCTGGGGATCATGCTGTTACTCCTTTTAGCATCACACGTGGAACACTTATTTGGTTGATATATGTACTCTGTCACCTTCCATATTAACTACTCCCTCAATCTTTCTATCATTTGTGAGTATCTGTGATGACTGTATGTCTCCTTCAAAGGTACCAATAAACATTTAGTGATATGCAGCCAAGAAATGACCTAAGAGGGACCTTGCTGAAAATGATCTCACTAACTATTCTTCATTTAAATTAACATTATGAGACATTTTTGTCTCATTCTGAGATTTGTTTTTAACCCGTTCGCTGGTGACCAGATTGTGTCATTCTGGTTTCTTGATTTAGTGTTATGTGGTCAAGTCATCAGCCTTTATATATCTGTATGTATTACATCAAATGCATTCCTTTTAGTAACCACAATTAATATCTTTTCTGATGCAATTACAAGCTAATGTGATAGAATCTATTTCTGCCAACCCATGTTGATTGGCATTAATTACAATACCTTTCTTTAATTCATTATTGAAGCAACTCCTGTGTCAGTGATTCTATTCTTTTGCCTGGGAGGGATCCCTGTCATTTTGAAGGTCTCTAGTTAACCCAGGTCATCCCATTCAGGGCCAGTTCCAAAGCAATACTTTGGGAAGTTGTAGAACTGTATCTAAAAACTGTATTCTATCTGTAGAACTGCAATCTAAAAACCCCTCATTCAGCAGCCGCTTGAGGCTGAAAGCACACATTTAACCTCCAAGTTCACCATGCACTTACAATTTTGCCTCTCCGCATGCCCAGATTGTCCTGGCTGCAGCAGATAAGAGGCCTAATGAGCGCTAAAGCTAAGGTTTACATAAATCTGGGTTGCCCCAGCCAAGTAACAGTTTTCCACCTCAAAACTCAGTCTTATGAGATACTAAGGATTTCTAATATTTGTCCAGGACACGGGAAAAATGGGATGGTTTCACCTGAGCCACTGCATTAAAGATATTTGGGATTTATGGACAGAGGGGATGCAGCTGAACCACACATGGGCAGCTGGTTGCCGTGAACCTTGTAACAGGTTCAATGCTTGCTGGTCAATAGGGTTATAGCACTCGCCCAGCAAGTCCCGTGCAGCCCACAACCACACCGCCTGCTGCACAGCAATTCCCTTCACAAACACTACAATTTCTGAAGAGCAGACAGAAATACCGCAGCTTTCAGTCGAGGCCCTCCAGAAACCTGGAAGAAAGATGCCTGTATCACCTGTCAGGCCCAATCCAGTGCCTTCAGAATAGATCTCACATACTCAGTGAGGCCCTGCAAAGGCAGGCGAAGGGATGGGAGGGGGGCATAGCTTACCTATTATTAAATAGCCTCCTCACTAGGCATTCAAAGCCACATCCTCAATCACATCAGCTGAGGCGACAGGCACTCTTCACTCCTGTTGCAGTTGTGACACTGTTCAGAAAGAAACACAGGTTCACTAGGCCGGAAGGAGTGAGAATATGAGAAAGCTCAGTGCTATCGTTTGCTGGTTAAATCATTCATCTGGGAAAGGGGAAGCCTGCAGGTTCCAATTCCGGAAACGTTTATGCAATACATATGACCTAATAATTACTGGAATGGAAAACCAAAGCTCTTACTTTACAGCAGTCTCCAGGGACACAGTTTAAACCCTCCTGAGGCTGAGAAGGACATAAATACCAAACACGCCACTTTATGGCAAATGCTCGAGCCCCGGACCACCAGCTAAACGGGTAGCAGCAGATGCAGTCGCTGCTGTGTTTTTTTGAATAACTTGGCTCATTCTTTCTGAGGAAAAACTGTAAGATACAGCTTGGAAAGAAGATCGTGGCCATGAGTACTCAATGAATGAAAAAATGCCTTAGTCTCATGGAGAGGGTCCAGACAGTTTCTCCCTCTCAATGTACCTGGACCCTATATTGAGACAGCTATCTAACAAACTCCATGCACTGGTGAGAAAGCACAGGCCTCCAATTCTGGAGCTGGGTTTCCAGGGCCAGGCAGCTAAGAGTTAGGCACTGGCAGATCCCAACCCATGTAATTGGACTGAGTGAATTAAAAAGTAATATATAAATACTGCCACAACACTAGCTTTTGTTCAGTCCCCTGGAATGGCCCCAGTGCTACAGAAGTTATTGACAAATCAGCAGAAATGGTTTAGAGGAGTCCTTGGCCAGCTAAGTTAAACAGCAGACAAGAGAACAGTTAAAACATGAGTTCCTGCAGAGAGCAGCCCAGGGCACTGGGGGAGCATACTGATGATATGGTGCTCTGCAGATGATCTGTTGCCTGCTTTTTTTCCCCTTGTGGGAATATCCTTTCTCTCTCAGCTGCTCATGAATTTTATTTTCCAACCACACCTCTAGCCCTAGGAGACCTACTGCTGGAGCCTCGTCTTTCTAAATAGCTGAAGCACACATTATCAACATTTCTTTCAAAGGAAAGGCTGTTAAAGGGTGGGTCGCAAAGCTGTACACAAGAGTAATGAACATGAGGTGAAGGAAAGTAAAATGAATGCACACAGATGCACTCCTAGCAACAACACTTAAAATAATACAACAATAATAATTTTGCATTTCTGGCTGAAATTGTACTCTATTTGTAAGTCTATATTTAAAATACACGAGTTATTTCTTGCAGTCTGTCTTCAGAGATTTAGCATTATTGTATTCAAGAACTAGGCCCTGAATAAAAGTAACTTTCCACAACAGTGGAAGGGACTTATAAAAGTGCTCACCAGTTTTCATTGAGTGTACATCACGATTTGGAGGTATTTTTAAACAATGTGATTGACTCCCTCTGTAAGTTCAACAGCAAAATCAATGTGATCCACCAATAGCATAGAACAGTTCCACTGGGTTTGAGCAACACAGAATAGCCTCCAAAAGACTCTAAATTGCACCAGCATTTATTAACCCTCAGAGAAACCAGCCACCAGTGAAATGCAAGAGCAATTTGATCTGACTTTACCTGCCAGTGGTTCCAGCACTGACAAACTTATCTAGCTGAGCCAGAGATTTAAGCCTACACAATAGCTACCTCCTTTGGGGCTAAACTGACTTAGTTACCTGATCAGAAGATGAAGCAAATGGCTAGACTGAGAGGAAGAGGTAGAGTTTTCCAGTGATTTGGCAATGTAAGAAAACCTTTATCACTGCTGTTCATCCTCATGTCTACAATTCCTGAGGACTCTGGGACAGAGGATTGGAAAGAATTTCCTAAGTCAGGGCTACAGCATTCATTTTGTTGAGATTCTCTGGGTAACTTTGCCAGAGCTGGCCGAGCAGGAAGCGGTATGCGAGCTCTTGTTCTGCGGCACTACACAGGCTCTGCAGGAACTGCAACTGCACACCAAAGATGACCTCCAAAAGATGAGGGGAACAGTGAGGAATGCGGGAGGCATCACGTGTCTGGGACAAGTAAAACCTGGCCTGAATTTAGTCAGAGCCTACGTGAAGCCACTGTCAGTTCAGTAACCCTGTCTCCGGTGAAACGCAGTGTCCTCCACTGCATGCAACCAGATTATGCAACCCCTTCTGTAAACTGATTAAATTTTGTTTTAAAGCCAGTCGTGGTGATTTCCTTTTCTACTGTGGCCAGTGAAGAGTATTTGTTTTTTGAGAGAGATCGATAGAGAGCTTAAGGGGTGAAGCAACTCATGCTGCCTATCAAAATTATGCAAATAAGATTATTTCCAGTCTCTATCTTAACCAAACTGTGGCTTGGTATAAAAACTGGCAGGGAAGGAAGTGTCAGTTATATTGATGAGCTAGAAGAAAGGAGAAAACAGAGTTTGGACAGCAGTCTCAATTTTGTAAAACATGAACTCCCAAATTATTTTTAACGAGCCAGTTTGCTTTTCCAAGCATATGCATGACCTCGCACCTTCTCCACTCTTCTACCACGTCTCAAAAAGAAACCTAGGCTTCTTATTTGAAGCCTGTCTTCACCTCTCCCACAGCATACTACTCCCTCCTGTATCTCTTAGGCCCTGTATCCCCTCCTCCCTCTTTCTGCCACCATGTTACCCCATATTTTCACCTAAAACCCTAGCTCCTGGTACCGCTTTGGGCACTGCTAAATGCGTCAGAGTAGGCCCATCACCACGATCTTGTTGTGCCACAGAGCATCAGCTCCGAGTGAGCCCAGATCCCCACGGAAAGTTACGGCACAACTTCCCGATCTTTACAGAAACAGAATATCTCTGATAAGCTGTGACTGACGACACCATGTCCTGCTAAAAGGCGGCAGCTACTGCTCCCCCGTTACTCAGCGGTGCGCGCTGGAACGCAACGGGAGCAACAGGTTACACCAAATTCTTGTAGACTTTCAAAATGTACGCTCCCCCTTTACCTCCCAAGCGGCAATATGCTGCTTTTTCAAAATAAAAGGGTCTTTCTCCTGTATATCCTCCCACTCTGAATAGTGATTACATACCAAATTTGGTGAAATCCTTACAGAGAGTTACTCCATTAATTTATGCATTTACATATGTGCATATGTATAAACAGAAAGGGACAAGAAGAGACCAGCTGGACGTCTGTATCGGAAACACGTGTCTAGACGCCGCTGGCAGGTAGCTGGGACAGGGCCCGCGCGGTGGCAGAGCAGGGGGCCGGTAAGGGCTCCTGTGGACCGCGAGCTGTAGACACCTCTCTGCCTGTGCGGCATGCACCGCCATGGTGATGAGCCTCTCTCTGCTTCCTGCGTCGTAGGAAAAGCCCACGCTTTTCTAGGGGAGGGCTGTGCCACAGCCGGCCGAGGGCCTCACGCTGTTAAAGCGCGTGAGCCTGTACTTATACTGCTCCTCCGGCCGGAGAGCTGCCGGGAGACCTAGGGCAACGCCACACCACAGAGCAGCCCCGCTTCCGAGCTAGGCAACGCTTCCCCGCAGGCTGAATGAATGCAGCCAGGCGTCGGGGATCGCGCCCTCGGGGACGAAGCAGAGGAGCCAAGGCTCAAGGAAGGGCCTTTCTGCCCACGCCCCCCACGACCTGCTGCGCGCTACCCTCTTCCCTCCCCAAAATACCGTTACAGAGAGTGGGATCCCAGGGCAGGGGACTGCTAATAACACGTCTCCGTATCACACGTATCACTTCTGGATATTTACCGTTTCTTACCCCGGCGACTACAAGACGTTTCCCGGCTGACGGCCCACCCCAGGGGGAGGCCCGCGGCGCCCCTCTCGACATGGCGGCGCGCCTTGCACGCCGAGGCCGGACTACAAGCCCCAGCATGCCCCGCGGCGGGCCCGCCGCCCCGCCCCCCCCGAGGCACCGTCCCCGCCCGCGCTGCCCTGGCGGGAAGCGGCGAGGCGAGGTGGCGGCGGCGGCGGCCATGGCGCATCGCGGCGGCGGCGGCTCTCGCAGTGCCTATTACTTCTTCGTGCGCGACCGGCTGCCCGAGCTGCAGCGGCGCGGCCTGCCCCTGGCCCGCGTGGTCGACGCCATCCCCTACTGCTCCGAGGAGTGGGCGGTGAGGGCGCTGGGGCGGGCCGCAACGGCCAACGCCGAGGCCCGCGCGGGCCGTTGGCCGCCGCGGAGCCGTTGCGGGCTTTGCCGGGCGGCTGCAGTGTAACGCAGGGAGAGGCCGCGGGGCTGCGGCCTGCGTTTGTGCCACGGAGTTTGTGGTGACCGGCCAACGTCTTGCTAGTGCCTGAGATCCCTCCGGGCAGGTCCATTTGGTATTGCTGGATGGGCTGGATGGAGGGTCGTGTGTCAAAATGGGGCTTCTTGAAGTGTCGGTCAGCTTGCTGCCCAGCTGTCGTGTGTTTAGTGATGCCTGAAGTGTCACCCTTAGTGACCTGAGCTACCTCAGCTCAGCTGACTCTGTAGGTGTTCAGAAGTGCTCCCACAGGCTACTCCTCCTCAGCTGTGGTGGTGGTAACATGTGGCTTGCAGGAAATGAATAACTGGGGTAGTAGCATCCTCGACTGGCAAGAAGAGTTGCAGAATACCAGCTCCATCTGTGCTGTGACGGTCCTAGCTTGCCCTTATCTGAAGATGTTTCAAATGCCCGTGCTTCCTAGACCTTTTGAGTCAAAGCTTATAGCTTTGTTAGAGAGAAAGCTACCAGAAATGTTTGATTTGATGCATCGCTTGGTGGCACTTCTGGCCAAGCATTGCTAACTTCCTATGAAAATGCACAATTAACTTCTTATGTAGAATTTGTTGATTTGTGGAGTGTATTTGTCTTACTAGAAGGAAGTAGTAAAAACTCAAACTAACTATTTACTTTCCTTCAAGTTGCTGACTGAGGAAGAAAAGATGAAATACACAGAGATGGCCCGTAAGTGGAAAGAAAATAAACTTCCTCAGAAGCCAGTGAGAGAGGTAAACGCTCAGAAAGAAACAACTTTTGAAGTCTCTAAATTAGGCAGGAAATAAGTGGTATTTGAATTTGGTCAGAAATTATGCTATAGAAGAGCACCCTGTCTTCTAGCCTGAGAAGGCTAGCTAATCTCTGCTTTTTTTTTTTTTTTTTGTAATTCTAAATAGTCTGGATGCGCTGTCCTCACCTAAACGTTCTTTGCTGGTAGTGCAGAACTGTTAAACTGTAAGTTTATAAAGTTTGAAAAAGCTTATCTGTTGTAATTTATTTTGCAGCTAACTTAAAATTGAGAAGAAGTATTTCTTTGCATACATTTTTGGCTTTGTTGCCAGATCTTATTTACTACTGTCCTTGAGATAAAGTTGATCTATAATATTGAAAATGTTAAGCTATTGTTGTTTTGATATTGAATTCTGAAAATTATGGCTGCTGTTTTAGCTCTCCATGTCAAACAGAAAGTTCTTCTGGTTTGATTGAAGATGAGAACATTCTATACCATTTTAAACCAATGCACCTTGTTCTTTTGAACTCTTTTACCAAGTAAAATGCAGCTCTTTCGTCTTCAGCAACCTAGTTTTAAGTTTAACAGTATTTTGCAATGACTCACTTCTAATGATTTTTACTTATAATACTGTAAATTGACGAGACTTCCGGTCACAGTTTCATGTTGCTTTTGCTTTGTGGGTGTCCTCAGTTGAAATTGTTCTTGTGTGACCTCCTAAAACCACACCTTGTTAAGCAGCTGATTTAGCATTCTAGAATGCCTATATATCCTGTAATAGGTCAATGAAGTGCTGCAAGCTACAAAAAAAACCCAAATTATACCCAGCCATTACTTTTAAACTGGTTTGATCATGGAGAGAATAGTGGTGTTATAGTGGAGGACAAAATCCCATAACGTGAAAGAAAGTAGATATATCAAGCTGAATGTGGTCAGAAATAATGCTAAACAGATTCTATTGTTTATTGTTCTGAAAACTATTTTTTTTTCCTCCTCTACCAGCATTGCCCCAAAGTGTCGTTTGCTTTGGAATTTGAATTACGTGAGGTGTCAGAAAGCTTATTTTATTCCAGTGTTGGTTGACAGTGTAGAAACTTGTGCGTCAAAACAAAGAGCCTGACTCAGTAAATGGATAATACTTCACTTCTTTTTTTCATAGTTTTTCATCCTGTGTTACTGGATGCTAGCTATGAACTGCCAAATTGTTGGTGAGGATAAATTTTAGGACAGTAGAGCACTTACATGACGCTAGGGAGAATAGGAGAATGATTACAGTCTGGAGTAACTAGCTCATCTGGATTAGTTAATTCAATCAATCTAGATTGGTAGGGCGATGTTAGGGCAATACTTCCTGATTTGGGGGAGAGGGGCCTGCATGTATAGGAAGGAGCCCTTTTCTTTAAAACATTATAATCATTGTATTATTTAGCAAGCAAGGAGTAGGTAATATATGAACATTGGGTGTCATTAGTAGGCAACTACATGCGAAGACAACTAATCATAATGACAAATGGAGACTTCTGTATTTCTGTCCACTAGAGGTGGCATTTTGGAAAGTTGTATTCAGAAAGAGGAATAGTTGCTTTACCAAAGTAAAGAACATCATCTTCATTGCCTGTCAGTGGAAATGGAGAAGTGTGCATGTACGAGATAGTACGTGATCCCAGTTTCTTAATCACACCCCTGGACACAGACAAGCACAGTTGTTTTTGTAGTTAAAGCTCTTGGTCATCTTTTGGAGATGACTTGAGCTTACTTGCATGGGACTAAATGTGCATTCCTGGTTTTACAGTAAAGAGTTAAAAGTGACTATCACCAGACTTTGCCTAGCAAAGAAGGTCAACCAAAGTCAGCACATCTAGGATGCTATTGACAATGTAGGTCTTGAATGATTGAATTCTGTAAGCCTAGCAGGTTTCTAGGTAAATGGCCCAAATCATCCTGTCCTCTTCAAAGCTTATTGTTCATATGCGGGTTTGCAATGTTTTGTTTAATGGCAGATGGCCCCTTTTACTTACTCTGCACCAGAGTAATCTGATGACTTCCTTGAGTCTTTATCAGCTTTCATGAATGCCGTTCCTCGTCAAAGACAAATAACGCACGTGCCAATCTTTTTCATCGAGTTTATGTAACCATTTTGAAATTCCAGTTTGAAAAGTTCGCAGCATGTAACAAGTGGTTGAACCTAACAAAATCATAGATGTGTTTTAAATATTTTTGTCACATTTCAAAAATTTAGCTGTAATTCTTCCCAGTTGTACTGAGTCGACCTATTTACTAAGATACCTATTTCTTTTTGTTAGAATAGAAAACTTGCCTTCCCATTCTGCAAGTACACAGGCACTTGCTTGTAGTGAACTTTTTTGATTTTTAACTTTCTCATCTTTTCCAGGTGCCTAATCTGGCTCATCCAGTTCCTGCTTGTCTGACCACAAAGACACCCAGAAGTGCTTCTCTTCCAGATGCCTCTGCTGTGTCTTGGAAGAATGATCAGGGTAACCTTAAAGCCGTTGATCCTGACAGATAAAATCTTGCCCTTTGTAGATGTACTCAATGGCATCTGTACAAAGGCTGTTCTACTTTTACTTCTGTGGTTTACAATCCTAATCCAAGTTCTGGATAAAAGAATGCTTGTACCAAGTTTAAAGACTGAGGAGTTGTTGGATGTCAAACTTAAAGTTTGGAGTAGTGTAGCTGTTAGATAAAATGATGATGTGACCACTTTGGACAGTAAGGGGCGGGGGGGGTTGTGCTTGGTCAGTGCTGTTGTAACATCCCAGCTAGCTTGCTTGTTGAAAGGACTCCTGCAGACTAATCCTTTCCGTTCTGTACTCTCCCTTCAAATGGATGTTTTGGCTAGAATTGAGTAATGAACACATCTGTAACTGTTTCCTCAGTGAACAATATTTTATTCTGCAAAATGAATGGTAGTACTTACAAGCTAAGTTGAGCAGCCAGTCAGTACAAGCTATACCTGTGCTGTGCATTTAGTTAAGTCTCAGCTCAAGCCTTTTGCCTAACAAGCCTCTTGAGCTTTTTTCATGTTGTCATAGTTAAGGAGAGATAGGAGGAAGTAGCTCCATAAATAGTGTAAAAGATAGCTTCCTCTGTCTTTGCTCCCCTTATCATGATGCAATCAGGTCGATCAGGCTTAAGCTGACACAACTAATCTCTCAACTGAACGAGAGGGATGATGGTAAGGAGCAACTGAGATGCGTTTTATGATCCTGCTCCTTCATATTTCTCAGCAAAGTTCCTATATGGTTCCCCATGACTATTACTTTTCTTATGAAAAATGGGTATTCGTAATTGTGTAGGAGCAATGTCTATTCTATGGCCCTGCAGCCCATAGAGATTAAGAGCCACGTAAGAGATCACCAGAATTCAAACTTAGAAAAACTAATACTGAATGATGTAAAGTCTGGCCTTCAGCATCAGTTCTGTGTGGAAATAGATATACATCTCTACATATGTAGCAGACCAAGATTTTTCTGATGAGGGGCAGAACTTAAGGGTAAGGATTAAATAATTACTTTAAACTTCAGTGAGAACATTATGTGGCATTCATGAATAGAAGCATTAAGATGCATTTTTAAAGTCAATGTTTTTCATAGTTTGGACTTTCAGAATTAATAAATGTGGGCTTGCCTTGGGTGTTCTTGCTTTCCTCTTTGGGAGTTCATTTAGTGAAGGTGAAGTGATCCCTTAAATTGCCAGATGACTTCTCATCTCCTCTTACAGCATAAGATTATCAGCTCATTTTACTTCCATAAGTTATTGAATTGAGCTTGTGAGGCTGCTTTGTAGTTACGGATGTGTTTTCTAATACCCTTTTCCTAAAGGGCAGAGAGTACTATTATAAAAAGGAACAGTAGCTCTTGATGGCTTCCAGGCCTCTTGTGGGTTTTAGTAATGTTGGTGGGTTTTTTTTGGGGGGGGGGGGTGGTCTTGTTATCTGTACACAATACCATCTGGACTTAGTTAAGTGGAAGGGACCTTGGTATTGGGATCACCAATGTGGGCAACCCAACCCTTGCAGAAGCACTGGCTGTCTTGACCTCTCACATGTCTTTTTCCATCTGTGCATTTTACTTGGTCGTTGCTACTTTACTAACTTACATGGTCAAGCACACCAAAGCTTTTACTGGAGGGGATGAGGCAGGGTGGCTTGTTTTAACCTCTAGTGGCTCTTCTGAAAAAAGCTTCTTCTTTCAGCTGTGGTTGCAGACATCATCTACTTCCTGAACATTTACAGCCATGGGGAGCTGCTGTCTCACTGTGAGCAGCGCTTCCTTCCATGTGAGATTGGCTGTGTCAAGTACTCCCTAAAGGAAGGCATAATGGCTGATTTCCATCACTTCATAGATCCTGGTGAGCTCCAAGGAAGGGAAGAAAAGAAATAGTTCAACTTGCTCTGGGATGAGAGGGAGACTTATTAGTGTCACTTACTGCTGCCCAGTTCAGACTTGTGGTATTAAGATAAGTTTTTTTTCTTTGACTATAAGTGGTTTGGCTTCTACTTAAAACACCTGAGTAGTACTTTTTTCCTGTTTGTTTTTGAAGAGTTGTGCTGAAGTGTCAGAACTGTATGAAGACTTCAAAGAGGACAGAATAAATCCAGAAAGAAGACTTTGGCATCAAATATGAAGCACAAACATCTAATGTGCTCTTGTCTTGATTGGATGTAAACACAAGTTATACGATATGCTTTTTTTTTTTTTTTTTTTTTTGCAAGTACAAATAGAATTGAAAATGACTTTCTCAAAGAGTTGTGGTGTTTGTGCAAGCCACAAGGGTAGATAAATCTGCTCCTTTCAGTACATCATAGTATGGTGGGGAGTGTTCAGAGTTAAGGATTTGTCATTTTGTTTGTTGGGTGATGGCTTTTTGTTTTTTTTTGTTTTTTTTCCCTTGCTCTTCTGCAGAAGTACCACCACGTGGTTTTCGGTACCACTGCCAGGCTGCAAGTGAGTATCAAAGGGGAAAGAAGAATAGAATGCAGGGTGTACATTTTCTTAGACTGAGCTTACCTTATCTGTATCAAATATTTTGCAAGTCTCTGTAGTTTTTCCTTCTGGAAAGTTAATCTCAAGCTTAGAAGAGAAAGGGGTGACAGAGCAGCTCGTCACAGTCACTTTGAATGGTTCTTATACCTACAAATGTCAGAAGACTTCACCCACAATTTTCTTGTCAATGACAGAGTTGTTTGTATTCTGCCTTCCTATTTTAATTTGCAAGTAACTGCAGTATTTTCTTCTTAAATGACACAACTTATGTGGCTTTAGATGCTTTCAAGACCATCTGAACAAGGCATCCTTGCACTGATGGCCGGTCTTTGTTTATATATCTTCAGTATGAAGGTTCTAATACATAATAGAATAACTGAAAGACACTAGTTTATATTTAAAAGTTTAAATCTTTTGCAGCATTACAGATAAAAACAAAGTTAAAGTATTCATATCACTGTTGTGTCTGGCTTGGCCTGCCTTTTTTCCATTGTGACTCTTAAGTAGTGTTTATAAATTGCAACTTGTTCCTATTAGTAGACTTCCTGCCCTTGTGTACAGAAGGAACTGACTTGGCCCCTGTTTTCTGCTCTTAGATATGTAGATAAAGGCCTTTTAAAAGGAGTGCGTGTGCGTGTGTGTGCTCACAGCCTAGACCCACTAGTCTTTTACTGATGGAAGCAAGGTTTTGATAGCTTAGTCACAGATATTGCCTGTAGAGAACAAGAGGGGAACTTGTGTGTGTGTGCACATATGTGTATATGAGAAGGTATAAAGGAGGTGAGATTGTATCTTTTAAGGAAACAGGACTTCTTGTAACCTGTTTTTTTTTTCCTCCCCCTCTACCTTCATTAGGTGATAATACTCATAAGATCCCTATATCTGGATTTGAGCTGTCACGTGCTCGTTACCCAGTTGTCTTACGTGAACTTCTTGCCTTTGTCCAGCCATCTGGAGATGTTTGGCCTCGATTTTACTGCAGGGTATGATAAAGGTCAAAGTAAGGGACTCTGAATCAAAACCTCAACTTTCATTTCCACTAGACAACTAAGGACAGACCACTGTAAAAAGTGCAGGAAGGAATAGCCCCATTTGAAAAGTTGGGGGATTGAATCTCTTGTTAGCAATTCAGACTTCTTTCAGTAACCAAAAGTGACAGGGAGCCTGAATAAAATAAAAATTCCCCCCCCCCCTTTTTTTTTTTCCTGCTGGGAAAATAAACTAACCTTTTTATATAGCAAAGACTCAATTTTCTGCTTTGTTTCACCTCTGGCTTTAGTCTGTTAATGAACATCCACAACATCATGTTGTGGAGTCTCCATCCTTGGAGATGCTCAAAACGCAGCTGGACAACATCCTGGGCAACCTGCTCTAGGTGACCCTGCTTGAGCACGGGGTTTGGACCAAACGATCTCCAGAGATGCCTTCCAACCCCAACTATTCTGCGATTCTGTAATGTATCACCTGGTCTCTGGCATTGTTTTGACTTAGGTTAAAGGCTTTTGATACTGTACTTAAATTGATTGTGCTGAAAAATATTTTATTGCTGAAAAGCAATCCTACTTTTTAAGAGGTCTTTTTATCTTTTTATGGAAAACAGACTTTGACTTTTTCCCCCATGAGAATACTGTACATCTTATTTTTGCTCAAGTTTCATTGAGTTGCCAGTGAATCAAACAAGATATTAGTATTCAGTGGAGTTAAAGATTTTTGACAACTTTTTTTTTTTGGATTCCATTCAAACTAATGTTAATCCGTAGAAGGGAGGGGTGTGAGATCTTGGGCTCCACACATAAATACACTGCTATGAAGAAACGTGCGTGGAAAAAATGTCCTCTACCATTTAGTGGAGACATCTGTAATATTGGTTAACCTTTAACCCGTCCCCAAACATTTAGTCCAAAATGTTTGCTGGAGGTTGGTTGGAAGAATGCCATGGAATTTGATTATTCTTCAAGGTAATTTTCAGGAAGAAGGGGATTGAGTGTACAGAAACATTGAGTTTAGTTTTGGAGATGACTTTTTTTCAGACATAATCGGTAAGAGGTCTTGCAGATGTCAGAGAACATATAAACTTCTTGAACATGACCTAAATTTTCTTTTTCTCTAGTGTAATGACAGATACCGAATCAGCTGGTGCCTCAGACGAATGGCTAGCGTATCAGGTGGGAAATTGATCGTATTGGGCTTTTGTTTTCCCAGGAACGAAGAGTTACAAAATTTTGAATAGCTTTATTTGTCAGAAGGATTTCAGGTCTCAAAGATTTACGCAGGTGTCATAAAAGAAAAAAATTCGGTGA
The DNA here is from genome assembly GCF_040807025.1 of Struthio camelus. Taxonomy (NCBI): domain Eukaryota; kingdom Metazoa; phylum Chordata; class Aves; order Struthioniformes; family Struthionidae; genus Struthio; species Struthio camelus. Next base: position 105,875,916 of record NC_090942.1, on the reverse strand, counting down.
CAGTGAACAGCTGCATGGTCAGTCAGCTACCCAGCTACCAGCTAGTAAATGCATCCGTAGTTTAAACAGCATACGCTGTTTCTTGTTCAGCCACTTAAAGGAGCATTGGCGGCAATGAGATTACTGTGAAGGTGGGTTTGTGGTAACAGATGGGAATACGAAAGGCTTCTGAGCAAAGAAGGTGCATGGGTAGGATGCAGAATTACCGAGGTGAAGAAAATTATGGGAGTATAGGACACACTTTGCTAGAAAGCCAGGTGTTATTAGTATTACTGATAGAACAAGTTATTGATATTTCCAAGAGCTTTGAAGCTCTGGTAAGAGACTGGGCAGTGACTAGGGACTGGGCGAGAAGCAGGCAAGCATTCTATTAAGCTGACTTTCCGGTTCTGCTCCTGAACTTGACTTCCTACGAACTGTAGGCATTGAGAGCCGTCTGGAGCTTCTTAATGTAGAAGACCTGATAGTAGAACTGTACTGGAAGAAATATCAAAAAGAGCCATCCAGGACTTGGGTGTGTAAAGAACTAGATGTCTTCCTGTGGGATTACTCCAGCAATACCAGGTATGTTGAGTTCTTATTTGTGGAAATGTGTATTAGCCTGACATCTCTTGGTGCACTACATACATACAGCTTGTTCCCTGTTACACTGAATTCCTCAGCAAACCTTCTAATCAGAAATACTTCCTATCGCAGCATGAGTACAACTGGAAATGCAAAATATTATATTTCCCAAAAAGGAATATGAAGATAGATGGCTTTTAATCCCGAGTCTGGGGCCTAATGTAAAAGAGGAGAAAAAAAAAAAAAAAAAGAATAAAATACAGGATGGTATTTAACTGGAGATCATCGAAGTAAGGAGATTCCGACTCTCACAGAAGTGTAATTTGGATGTGAAGCTGGCTCTTGATGTACATCAAATGCCTCATGCTGTTGCTGTGATGAGGGACTAGGTATGCTTGCCAGTAGTAGCAATCAAATTTTCAAGAGTAAAAGTTAATCTAGACCTTACGTTTCTTTTTTTTCTTCCCGAATAAATCTTCCGGTTCTTTACAGTAGCTCTGCAACTCTGTTTACTTTGTAGAGTTTTTTCTTTTCCCTATGTGTCTTGTATGGTAAAGCTTTTTCTACTTACAGTTCCCTATTTGTGCAGTGATGTTGTATATAGCATGTGATGTTGCAGGGAAGTAGTTAGTGTTTATGCAGTTAACTGAAACATTCTAACTTTTCCTTTCCTGTTGTTTTAAGTAAGAACCAAAGATTTCATCTTAAGGTTTGAATCTTCTTAAGAAAATGATTGTCCTTGAAAGTCTGCTTACGCTGTGGATTTTGAGACCGCTTGGGATAGTCAGTGTTACTTTTTCCTCTCATAGTCAGGCAGTTTTCCATTTGCATGAATAGGCTCACACTAGAGGGAGACATGAACAAGAATGGGAAAATGTGTTTAAAACACGAATTTGCAGAGGAGAGTGGTGATGCTTGTAGTAAGAGACTTGAAATTGTTTTCTATAAATTCCATTTCTCTCATATGATCCTCGTTTGTCCCCTTTCCAGCCACTCCAGCATGGAGCAGACTGTTTCTTAAGCAGAGCTCGCTCTTGTATCTGAGTCATCTAGATCTGAATTCCTAAACACTGGTTCTCTGTGAAATTTTAAAAACATCTCGTCTCAGTGACCATATAGAATATCTTTAATGCTTACTCCTATTCTTTCTTACCAGGCTAGCTATTCGTGTTAATTAAAGATGGAGATGCTTCTATACTAAACCTGAACTTCGTTCCATGTAGGTGCAAGTGGCATGAGGAGAACGATATACTTTTCTGTGCTTTGGCATCCTGTAAGAAAATTGCGTGAGTATGGCAAAGGAGCTATCTTCAATATGGTGGCTTCTTGTTTTGTTACATTTTTGACTCTGACTTCTCAGACTTCTTTGAGCGGTGTGGTTTTAAATCCTGGGTTTTATTTATTCCCTCTACCTCCAGGACTTTGTTCTATTTATATCTTTAATTTTTGTTTGTTTGGCTTAATAGTGTGCTGTAAGCAGCAGCAGCTAATGTAATGTAATGTCTGTGGTAGTAATGTCCATTACTTGGTTTGTAGTCATCTACCTCTACTTGACCTCTACCATCTATTCACTACTTCCACTTGACCCTGGAGTGTTGAGAGAATTGTTTTTTACACAAGAATTTCACAGTTTTGTTCAGAGGTTTAGTATACCTGTATTTGGTGGCAAAAATCTCAGTATATTCCAGTCCATCTCTACTTTGCAAATTTTTATGCTCTTTTACATACAGTGTAGATACATACTTTCTGTAATCTTTTGGATGGGAGGGAAGGGAAAGTGAGTAGTTTGGAAATGGGGAAATGCTATGATTGACTGAAATCTTAAATGGCAACGCTATTTGAGAGAAACAATAATGAACAGTCTTTCATTCAAAAAATTCTGCTATGTTCTGCTATGCCTTGCTGTTGCTTTCCACGTCTTTAAGTGGTTGCATTTCATAGTGCAGGGAAGCAATTGTTTTAACTTCATATGTAGTTGTAGAGTAGAGTGCTGGCTTTGGAAGGATGATGTGAAACAATCTATTCGTTAGGATAATGTCCTTCTGCCCTCTGTCATCTTCTCTAAGCATCTCAGTCTGTGATTCCTTTTTTTTGCCAGTCGAAGAACTAAGAACACTGTGCCTCTGTACATGAGCCATAAAGTGCAGTCCTTCTAACAAAACTTCTTTCTTTCCCCTCCCCCCCACCCTTGGTCAAGTTATTGTATCAGTAAATCTTTAGCTAGTGTGTACGGCGTCTCGCTGACAGCAGCTCACCTACCTCTTGAAGACTGTGGTTCCCCTGACAGCACAAATGCCAAGATAGTAGTACTGGATGCTGGGCGTTTCCAGGTCAGATTCTTTAAATCTTTAAATGCTATGTTATTTCTAGCTAACCTGAGCATTCTAAACAGAGCAAACTTGCCAATTTCACGTTAGCTATTTTCTCTTTGGATGTTAATTTTTGAGTTGTGCTAGGTAGACCAATGAAAATGGTCACTACCTTGATTATTTCTTTTAAATTTGCTGTAGGTCTTGATTTCACTCTCCTGTGACCGTAGAGTCCTGCTCTAGTGCTGCCTCTGAAATAAGCAGTGAGGACTAATTCAAATCTAATGCATTTACAGGAAGTCAGTCAATATTAAATGTGGTCATCTTTGACCATAATTTGGCTATCGTGAGTAGCTGTGGTGCGTACTGTGCTTTAGAAGACACATCTGTTATTTTGAGTGTTTATTTCTTCACACAGAATATGAAAGCTAAGAGTTCTGGACATGACAGCCACTTCATTTCTCCAAGTCAGGATCAAGGATTTATCCCTTCTGCTTGTGAGTCTGAGACTTTCACCTTTGGAAAGGGAAAGAGGGTGTTTAAGCTTTACCTCATGATTGTATTGCTACTTTTTCAGATTTCCGAGCTCACATGTCCTCTGTTATTGCCCGAAAGCTTGAGCGGCTCTGTGTGAGCTGAGCTTATTTGTGTATACAGTTGCAGATTTCATTGACTATCCAAAGACTTAAACATATAGAACTATCCTTATGGTCGAAAAGGTCTCTTCAAACTTAATTTTTCTTATAAATGTTGTTATCTGATTTCTGCCCCCTTATTTTTCTTTTACATGAAGAAGTCTTTTTCATATGCTTATATGCACTTTGAGGCAGTCGTCTTTAAAACAGTTTATTTGCTGCTAAATCACTATACGTGCACACTCAGTTGGTACTTGTTGCAAGTATTCTGCTCTAATTCAGTTAATAAATTGCTCATTTAGAGTCTTCCTTGTAGAGCTAAAATGTTTTTAATAGAAAGCATATGATCTCAATTCATCTGGGCAATTCGTGGCTAATCTTCTGAGAAGGAGAGAAACAAGTTTGCAGGACAGATAACGAAGAATTCTGGGTTTGCAGCTTATTTTCCTGCATTAAAATACATGTCGTCTTATATCTGAAACTGTTCCAACTATAAGTCATGAGATCTTAAATGAACTTGGTGTTCATGGAGGACAAAAGCCCTGCCTCTGACCTTTTGTATTAGAGCTATTGAATAGATTCAGCTTCAAAGCATATGAAAGACAATTCCGTTAATTTATCCAGGCTTTAAAGGCTGATTTGATTTGCAAAATGTATTTAATTTAATAGGTGGTTCTCCCTGTGGTGTGAAGACTCCTCCTTATGGAACGAGTACCATGCGAGGAAGAGGAATTACTCGATTGCTGAAAAGTGCATCTCATCTAGCAGACTCTTTAAGTAATTGAAAGTTTGCTTTACACCCAGGACAGCTGTACATTCTGTCTTTTCTTGTTTCTTTAGGATAACCAGTAGTTTTTCCAGACTGCATTTTTTCATCTTATGTGCAACGCTTGACTGTTCAAATCCTTGTTAGAATGATAAAACTATTGATTGGATTTAAATAAGAATGAAATCTTGGTTTCTGTCTACAGGGAGACGTATTTTGAAGGGACCTGGCAATTGCATCCTCTCTTTAAAAATAAATACCATGTTCTGTTTTTTAATGGTTGGAGCAGAAATGTAAGATCAAACAGTCAGTTCCATTTGGATTAGAAGAATTGAGACATGGGCCACTAAAGAAGTGGTTTATTTCATCTTTAATAACCTCCATCCACTCCTCTGTATATGGAAGACAGAATTTCAGTGCATAACAGTTCCGCTCCGTAAAATCGGTGGTGGAGAGCAGTGGATGTTTGAAGGGCTGCATTAGGGGAATTAGAAGTCTAGTAGTCTCAAAGAATTGCTGATAAGCTCTCTCTTCTACCCATTAAGGATTTGAGTAGTCATTCAAGGCAAAAAGCAGACGTTCTATGAAAAGCCTTGGAAAAATGTGGTGGCAGTTTTATCCATCTGTTAATGTTCTTTTGGAGACAATGAGCAGATATCAGGAACAAGCACAATATGGATATATTTTTTTCCTTTGCATCATTTCTGCAGTTAAATTATGTCCCTTAAACTCCTCTTGAGAATCTAAGGATGTTTTCGTTTGTTTCTTAAACGAATTTCAAAATCAAATGGGTATAATAGTCTGCAGGTGTAATTTCTACAAGTTTATTAGGACTGGGGCAGATACCAGTCATAATTATTTGAAGGAACATAGAAACCGGGAGGCTGTCCGACATATTGCTAGAAAGTTAGATTTTTCATCTTATGGAGATACAAGTCTTCGACTAGCTTTCCAAAATTTTTTCTGTTAGTCTGAGCCTCCTCCTTAAATCCTATATCTGATTCCGGAAAATAAGAGCTTATTTTCTGAGCTGTTCCTCCATTTTATTCCAGCTGAAGTCCAGTTGCGAGATACTATTTGCACAGCAGCTAACCGTGAGATGAAATTGGTTTTCTTCCTTATAAGAAGTAAAACTACAAATAAGGTAGTTCACTATTTTGGATAATAGAAATGAATCAGAATAAAAAGTCAGCACACTTGTGAACGAACTCAGGCATGCTGACCAATATATTAAAAGAGGCCAGTTGCTGACTTGGTTGGAAATCTGTTTCAGTTGCTGTAAGGATGTTTTCTTCCAGTTCAACAGGGTCACTGAACCATTTTGATACCTCCTACCTAAAAGTTTGCTTATTTCATTGAATTTTCTTGCATGATTCTGTGTTTTATTCCATTGAAGCCATTGTTCTAGCTGGTAGGCTTCACCAGATAAGAGAATGTATACTTTTGAGACTAAGGTTTATAAATGAAGCATATGGAAACACTGTAACAGGGTTAGAGTCACTATTTTGTGATGGTAAAGGCTTCTCTACAAGTGGAAGAAGGTCGTTCTAGTTTTAAGTTTCTTAACTGACAACATTCCAAAACGTACAGAACTGTAATCACTGAATTATTTTCAGAAGTCAGTATTGTAATAAATGTTTCATATTGCAGTTCTACATAAAAGAATTATTCTTTTATTCTTAAAATATTTATTTTGCTGTCAGAGTAAGTACACAAACTTAAGAACATTTGTTACTATGCTTGTCATTGTGTAACTTCAAGATTGAGATAAAAAGTGTTACCAAAAATGGAGAAACATGAGGACCAGGGCCTATGAATATGAGACAGCTTCTAGTTGTCTGAAGAAGGCCTCATCTGGTTCCTCCTGACCAGGCAGTCTGCAACCAACGCCCACCACAATGTCGCCCAGGTTTGGGCTGCCCTCTAATCCTAACCCTTAAGCTCTCGACTGGCTCATCGTTCATCCCAAGGCAGAGCTCTCTGCATTCTCACTGCTCTCCTCCATTAAGGGCAACTCCACCTCCTCACCTTCCAAGTGTTGAATTATTTATTATCTAGTTTTTGCCCTCCTGGTGTCTTCTGCAGGGTTATCAGACCCTTACCTCCACCCTAGAATGAACTGTCAATTAATTTTTGTTGTAGTGAGTCAGTAAAACGAAGAAATTGTCAAATGCTATTTTTGGTGTAACCCTGTATTATGTCTGTTCCCTCACTTTTCCTTCGTTCTGTCTTAGAAGCTCCCACAAGCTTCTGCAATTGCCATTTTCAAATAATCCCCTTCCACACATGCAAAACAGGTGACAGGCAGGAGAGAGAGAAGTTCCAAATTCCCTTATGTAGGGCTATAATGAATTTATTACTAGTGCCAGTGCACCCAGAATTAATCTTGACAGTTTGCTCATCATACTGTAAACTTCTTTAGACAGAAGACTGTGTCAGTGTCTTTCCTGAAACAGATGATACAAATAAATAGAAAAGTAATGCTGTTACTTTAGCAACAAGAATTTTTGGAATAATTAACTCTTGTGTATCTGATCAGTTCTGAATTGTGCTCCGCCATGAATCTTGTGATAAGCAGTGGCAGCCTTGGCTTTAGTAAACGTTCAGTGCTGGAGTTGAAGATTCTAAGGAGTGAGGAAGGCAATTGAGAGCAGACCTTAGGTTATGCAGGGAAACAGTAGGTGGAATCCCACAGGAAGCAGCTCTAAAGGATAAAGAAGCTCAGGAAAGTGGACGAGAGATTGAGGACAACTTCTTCCAAACCCAAGAACAGTCCAACGGTACAGGTAGATGTATCAGGGGCCTATCTTGGCTTTACAGGGAACTTATCACTGTACTGCAGTGCAAAAAAGTAGTACACAGGAGGTAGAAGCAGGCATGGGCTGCATAGGAGGAAAGCAGAAATGTTGGGATGGTGTTTGGAAAGCCACAGCTACCTAGAATTGATGCAAGGGATGTCGAGGTCACTGAGAAGAGCTTCTATGGCTGTGTTAGTAGTAGAAGGCTGAACATGGAAAAAATGGTGCCATTGCTGAACGGGGTGGATGATTTACTAATAGTAGACACAGATAAGACTGAGGTGCTCAGTGTCTTCTTTGCCTCAGTCTGTAATAGCAAGTCTCCCAGACTTCTGTGCTTAAAGGAAGGGCTCAGGAAAGAGAACGGTACTGGAGAAACAGCAGTGGATGAAGACCAAGTCAGGTATTAGTTGGGAGAACTTGACCGTACAAGTCTGTAGTACTAGATGGGCTGCACGTGGGGGTGCTGAGAAAACTGGCTGATATCTTTGCAAGGGCGTTCTTTCTCATCTTCAAAAGATTATGGAAAGCAAGGAAAGCCCATGATTATGGGAAAAGGGCAAATATTGCGCCCATCTTCCAGAAAGGCCAAAAGGACAATCTAGGAAAGCGTAGACCTGTCAGCCCCACTTCAGTCTTCGGGGAAATCGTGGAGCAAGTCCTCACAGAACGGATTTTTGGGTACATGAAGGCAAAAGGAGACAGGGAGCAGTCAGCATGGGTTTGCCAAAGGTAAACTGGGCCTGACCAGCCTGATAGTGATAAATTTGTGGACAAAGGAAGAGAGCAGGTGCCATCTGCCTTGATTTTTAGCAAGACTTTCAGTACAATCTCTCACAGTATTCTGGTATCCGAGTTGGGACATTACAGTCTAGATGGGTTAACGACTCGTTAGGTAAAAAGCTGGTTGGATGGTCGGTCTCCAAAGATGGTGATGACTAGATGGTACTCTGAGGCCTGGAGGCTGGTGACAAGTGGGGTGCTGCAGGAGTCTCTTCTGTGGCCTGATTAACATCTTTACCAGTAATACGAAGGAAGTGATGGAGAGCACTCTTACCAAGTTTGCAGAAGATGCTGCATTGGGGAGACCAGCTGATATACTTGAGGGCAGGGCTGCCGTAGAGAGGGACCTAAGCAGGCTGGAGGAGTGGTCAAACCAGGCACCTTAGGAAATTCTGCAAAGTCCTGCACCTGGGAAGGAAGAACCCTTTGCAACTGTACAGGCTGGGGCCTGGCTGGAGACCAGCTCTGCTGAGAAGCTAGGATAGGAACAAACACAAAAAAAATAATTGAGTGTTTGGAAGACAAAATGGAAATGGGAACAAGGCTGTTGATGAGAACATTTGCTTGGCAGGGTGTATCACAGGAGCTGGAATCCTGACTCCTCCTTGTCATCTGCATGTTTCTGCTGCATTGTGGTGATGTGTGACTCCAGTCAGGTCATTTAACGTCTGACCAATGACTGTCACCCACAAATGATGGCAAATTGCTTGCCACATTCAAAAGACCTTTGAGTTCCTTTGGATGAAAGGTGCCTAGATAGGGAGAAGTCTTAACAGCTTAGTGACTGATACTACAAATAATAAACATTTTTTCCCAGTAAACCTTATAGTATATTGCCTTCAGAGTGCAATAAGCAAGTTAAAGTTCTTAAGTGAATGCAAAAAGTTTGAGCAGTGAAGGAGCAGTTTTCTCGAGCATTAGCAGTTTACTGGGAAGACGTTCTTCCCTTCTAAACACAAGAGGGAACTGTGGTGAAGTCCCAGCTTGTAAAATTGCTTTGGGCAGTGCAGGCGGATCTGATTTCCAAATCACATTTGAGTGTTTTTGTCCTACCTTTTTTTCTCTGGGTCGATAGACTGATGCGGGGGACTTCTTTGCTTCCCTTGTACACTTCATTATATGTGAAATGGCCTGTTTGCAGAGCGCTGAGGTAAAGGTCAGAAGGAAGAACTAACGTTTAAAAATCCTGTTAGTATGGGTGCCAAAAGAAGTCTTACTATGTAACAGCAAAGTCTTGCTGTGGCTGTTCTTCTCACTTGGGGCTAACAGATCTCAGCAGTCCAGCAGATGGGAAAATGGCTTGGTGTCAGCTTGAATTGTTGTCTTCTGGTTCTTCCTGTTCATGCACAGATAAAGTATATGTGTGCATATTCTTCTATTTGAAAGTCAAACATAACTAAAATGTAATTTACTAAAGGTTGTGTAGAGCATAAAGTAGAAAAATAGGCTCTGTGGCCCGATCAGTCATTTTTTGTCTACTTCCGTCCCTTTGTTGAAAGTGAGCATTGAAGTTGGGTATAGATAAAGACCTCTGTCTTGGGAATTAATTAAATATTGATAGCTTTCTTATCCTTTTCCTCCCTCTTCCTCCTAAATGTGTTAGTGCTTCTTTAGTTTTGTTTGAAGTTCTGGGTGTACTTGAGGCTCATGGGTGATCGCATACTTAGGTGTTCCAAAGGCTTACGTTACTAAGAGCAGGAGCGTTCAATCACAGAACAACCTTGGAGAAAGCTAGGAATTTGAATATATGTGTTTCTGGTTGACTGAATTTAACAAATTGTTTGAATAAGAGGTGTAGCATTGTGCTAAATACACAACTTCCAAAATGTCAATTTCTCATATTTTTGTTAGGAGACACAATGGAGTATCTTGGTCCTCTGTGTACTATCACTTATTTTATTTCCCAGTGTAGAACTGAGATTGGTGTTGCGGAATCTAAGTAATTCTCCTTTGGTAACAGTGATGTTTGACCCTCATGTTGTTTTCTCCTGCTAGTTTTTATAGAACCTACTTACAGCGCATGGAATTAATATTGTTGTCTCTTTTATAATCTCTTCTTGAGAGCTGTATTTTGTGGCTGGTCTGTCCAAATAACCCAATGCAGATTAACACTTTTTTCTTTTATGTTTAAAACGACCAATGTGCAAATGTCACAGGCACGGTTACTTGAAGACTTCAGCTGACAAGTAGCAATTAAGATTGACAGATCCTGAGAGCGAAAAGTGGGGGATAGGTAAGACAGTGTTAAAATGTTTTATAGAGGCCAGACCCAGTTGCTGGCCACGAATGCTATTGATAATTGTCATGTCTTTTTGCTGGTCTTTCCAGCTAAGATCCTTGATGAGAATCTGTGCTATTATCCTTCTGCAGAAAAGCCCTCTTCAGCCCAAGGATATAGATGTTTGTGAGGGAATTTGGAGTGCTGACTCATGTCTGTAGCATTTATAAAAGAAATAGCTTTTGTTTCACGGTGAAAACCTGTTAGAATGCTTATTAGATGATTCATACTCTACTTTCTTGTTGCAAATGAGAATAAAGTACCTATCAGTGTGTTTTATTTATTCTTCTGTTTCTGAGGTATGTACCTCCTGTTTTTATCTGCCTTCTGCTTCTGTGTGCAAAAATGTTTTTTTTAATCCATCTATGCAATGAAGGTTGTCATGTATCTAAACTAAGCATAGGAAGGGGTCCTCAGAATGTCTCGCTGAGTTGCACTTCAAGTTCTTCATTGCCAGAGAGAATTGGTTTTGGAAAGAACTGTGATAATTGATCTTTGCAGGTGTTATTAGTGCCCATGAATAATTGTATTTAAAGCATCATGTAAAACAAAGGCAAATAGAAAGTTGTTACTCTGATAGCCTGATCTGTGTAGTTCAAAATCTAGAAAATGCTATCCCTGTGTAGGAGTGTTGCTGGTTCTTCTGTAAATTTATTTTGTTACACATTAAAAGTAACTACTTGGGGGTAAAGGGTGGGGAGTATTGCAGTAAGTTTCCCAAAGTCTCCTAAAGTCAAAGATGCAATAGGAAGTTTTGCAAGGATAAATGTTTTAGGGCTAGTCACTTATTGGACATGTCTTTCTAATAAACAACTTTTAATTAGCTTTAATAATAATAAAAATAATAAGATCAGCTTTAATAATTGACAGTCTTTTGGTTAATCAAAGACAGTCCATTCACTTGCAAAGATCAGGTATTAGTGATGTAAGTTCCTTTCAGTTTAACACCCCCTGTTATAGCTGTTACTTTCTGATTAAATGAAGTGTTGTCATTTTGAATAGAAACGTACTTTTCCTTCATTTCCCCTTTCCTTCCATTGCCTTATAAGAAGCAGCTTTTTCTGGCTTTCTATTAAAGAGGTACTTGCCATGTGCATGCTCTCACACTGTCATTTTTCGGAAGAATAGACTATTTATAACTTGCCCATACAGCATCAGGAGGAGAGAATAATCTAATGAAGATTAGCATTTAGGAGCTCTCTGCGCTGTAATTGAGAAGTTCAACCATCTGACCTTGTGCAGGCTACTAGATTGTTTCTAGATCATTCTAGCTGCCAATTATGGGAGCCAAGTCTAACTTCTTGAAACTCAAATGTTTAGTTCTGTTACGTTTCCATTCCATTAGTATGCATTGTTATTCCAAACAGGAGGCTTTCATTGGTCAGATGTGACTTTTTTTCCGTATTTTTATTTACTTGTACATTTATAATATATACAAAAACATATTTTATAAAATGTCCTTAAAAATCAGCTTGCTTCAGTCTTGCATAAAATCATTTCTATACTGGACAATGTCACTGTGCTAGAACTGCAAGCTATGATATTTGCATAACGCCAGAAGCAAGACCACCCTTTCTCAATGATATGCAGTTAGTGATCTTGAAACCTTCTGTGGATCTAGCAATACAGCAGTAACTCTGTTCTCCAAATAAAGCTGACTGGCTTCTTTTACAGAAAGTGAGAAGTCTCAAAGACTGGTTATTTTGGAGTGAAGTGGGTGAAGTGCTTCATATGCATTTTTCTGCTGTGAGGTTATATATTAGTCCCTATTGCATGTTAAATACTTTTTTCCAGGGAGACAAGGATATTCTCTCCCAGGAACTTAAAGTCAGAGCCATTAGCTCTGACTTTTCTTTAAAAAAAAAATCCTTGTGTCAAGAGAGAGGGACTTGATTTCTTTTCTACTGCAATGTCTGTGCCTCAGCAAATCCTGAGGATAGCATTGGTGCCCTGCTTCCTTCTTCATTCATCTTCGTTGTCTGCTCTCTGACTCCTCATAGGCTGCCCCTGGGGGGGGGTTGTTTATATCTTCTCTCTCCCTAAAACGTTCAGGAGAAGAGATGTTAGTTAAAAGCAGTTAATTTTTTTGAAGAGATTTTGCGTTAGAATGAATTCAGATTGCTGTAAGCCCACCTGGAAGTGCATCAAACCAAACACCATAAATTAGATCTTTTTAGTGGTGCAAGATGTGTGAGCTACTTTTTTCCATACCGTATGTATAGAGAAAGGATGGCTGGGGTATCTTTACTCATCCTATTCTTCCCTATAGTGGTCTGTTTCCATCATGAGATTAAGAAAAAAGTTGCTATCTTGGAGTGATACTTCTGAATACAAAGTGTCATGGTGATTTAGGCTAGCAAGGACAGAAACATCCCTAAGGACGAGGAGAAATGAGAAGCAGCCTGGACTTTGCTAATCAAGGTACTACTCTTCCAGTGCTTGCTTGACTGACTTTGACTTACCAGTTTGGTTCCAAGGCTCAATTGAATGATCGTGTTCTACCCCAGAGATCATAAAGGCATCTGGGGGTACTGGGCATATTCTGTGAGAAAAGGTGGAAGCCACTGTGGTAGAAAGTGAAAGGAGAAAGCAGTGCGCACTTCTCTTGGCGATTTTTTTTTTTTCCACCTGAGCTTTTCACTCCATATGTTGATGCCAAAGGGAGAAAGTGAACCCTTCGTATGTTCTGTTCCCTTTTTAGAGAAGGGTACTTACGTCATCTCATAGTCCTTGTCCTTGTATTCCCGACAGCAGCAACAATAGGCTAAAATACCAATAACTATAATTGCGGCAACACCACCACCAATGATGCCAGCATAAAGGGCAATGTTCATGGATGCTATAAAGGAAGGAAAAAAAACCAAAACACCTTTTTGCAACAGAAAGATAACAAATGTGATCAGCACAACCACTGCACTTAAAATCCCACTACTGGCTGTCAGATCCCACTACCAGATCCAGACTAAGTGTGAACCACGTTTATTGGACTGCAGCAATTGGAATTCTGTACTGGGTTGCTAAGACATCTATAGGAGCAGTTGCTTAGACAGAGAGATAGGGAAGAGCCCTATCTGAACAACTCATGTTACCCAAGTTGAGATTCAGACTTCAGGTGCTCAGGCCTGTCCCTTGTTATACACATCTTTTGTCTGACTGTGAACTAACTGTGTGGACAGCTCTATGAGCACTTGAGGCAGAGAATTTCTTCTAAAGGTTAAAAACCTGTGCTACTTTTTGGATAGAAAGCAGAATTTTATACTTCAGTCTGCCTCGTCTCTGTTCATCCCTTCGCTCTTAGACAGGATGCGTCCTCTGGTACTACTCTTCCAGTAAGCAATTTGGTCTCTTACGTGGCATAACGCTGACTGTGATGTTGCAGGATTCCTTTCCTACTCTGTTGCTTGAAGTGCAGATGTAAAAGCCAGAGGTATCTGCCGAGATGTTCTTTAGAGTTAACCGTTCTCCTGTTGCAAAATACAAACCCAATGAGGAAAAGAAAAGAATGGGAGCAGGGAAGGAAATGGGGATAGACGCTTTTCAATTCTAGCCCAGGTTAGTGGGAGTGATGAGAAGTTATTAGAGCTGATGGATTGTTCTGTCCTGCTTGAAAGCTTCCATGCTAGTCTCCAGGTTTTACTATGATTTGTGGGAGGATAAATGGAAGTGTGCTGTTTTGATTACAGGGAACGTGTGGCATTTAAGTATTCCTTTTAGAAAAAAAAAATGTTGGGGGCGGTGAAGAAGTATGCAACCTTAGTGAAATCTTGTTTGCAGTGGATAAATGGCAGCAAAGAGAGCAGCTCTCTTTACTGAGAAGCGTAAGATGGCACAAACGGGCAGCTGGCTTTGAGAAGTGGCCATCTGGTGGATTAACTTGTAATATGGCAAAAAGTTCTTCAATCCTCCAGCACCTTAGGATTTAAGATCTTAATTATTCACTAGTGGGAGAGGTAGTCTTCTAGCCTGAGAGAGGCCAGTGAGGCTGTGAAAATAACTAAAGAGAAGAAATGCAGTGACTAGGGAATGCTATGACACTAGACATTTTCTATGCACCCTGACAGAGCTCAGAGCTGCATACTAAAGCTTAGCTCTTTGTTTGTCAAAACAGAACAGTAAGTTTGGGCTTGTTGCATCTCCAGCTGACGTTTGTATGTGTAGTCTGTGTTTTTTCTTACGACCTACTGATAAAGGTCCAGATTCCTGATCTAAGAGCATGAGGCTCTGAATGTTTCTCAGTGGCTTTCCTGTTTTATTTTCCCTTTGTGATCTCATTTCTTTCCAGCCTGCTCGTGGAACTAGGATTCTGTTCGGTGCTTTCCTGCCACCTGGCGCCAGATAGTAAAAGAGCATGCAAACCAAATAACAGACTCTACTCTCTTGATTTTTTCAAGCTCTCTACTTACTGACCTGCATACTGCACTTTTTTCTAATGTGATGTTTAATGTTCTCAGAACTGCAGTCCATTACTGGACTGCAAAACCTTGTAAATTAAATCAAAACTAATTGACTGGTGAGTCAAATTGGAAGAATGTGGGTCAGATACTATCAATTTTGGAATGAATCCTAAGGGAATTCAGAATACTCTGTAGCACTGAGACTTGCTTAGCACAAATACCAAGAAACATATTGCTTGTAGTAATAGTAGTGCCTCCAACTGTTGGGGAGGGAGGGCAGAAGGAGACAGTCTCCACACTTACTGGACAACTGCTCTGGTGAAAATGGAAGTAAAATGGAAATGGATCAGAACAAACTTCTGCCCCAGAGAAGAACAGAATGAAGGCAGAAGCAGTCACCTGTTGCTTCAGGAAGGCAGATCACAGTGTGTTCAGGGCTGTCTCTGATACATTGGCACCACTTAGTGGCCAGTCAAGTGAATAAGGTTTGTATTTCTACTTACATTTCTTCTTTTGCGTAATTTATGCAAGTGTCAGCTAGTGAGTTGAATGTCCTATAGAGTCAGATCATATTTATTTTACCTATATAGCAATGCTACAATAACTCAAACCAGAAGAGGCAGGTTCAAATACATCCTCAGTCCTTCTGGAGCTGAGCATGCCAGGAAGAAATAGCATTGTTTAAAGCGATAAATCTGAGTCCTGTGTCACTACTACACTCCAAAGTCTATTACACCCTCCTTTCTGTGTGAATAGAGGTACAAAAGGTCCTGTCATAGAAAACTGGTTTGTTTTGTCTAGATTCTGACTTAAAATAAAAGCAGATAGAATACTAGGGCCATATGCTTGTGTGGTGATCCTGAAGAACTGGAGGCCTCTTTATTCTCAAAGCAGGAATGATACAGTTGTTTCTCACACCACCTTCCTGTAGGTGTATAGTCATCTCTACAAGGCAAGTAGCTTCCAGAGCCAACTTTTGCTTGCCTTTACTCCAGAAAGTGATCTAGACATTGTCAAGTGAGCTGGGACACAAAGACAAACCTGCTAGAAAACTTCTCACCCTTATCTTTTGCAATTGAGAAGTAATTATTTCTGTCTGCTTCCAGAGTAAGCCAGCTTTCTGACTAGGTGAGAGCTGAAGTGAAAATCTTATTTACCATTGTTACTTCAGGTAACACCGCTTTTTGTCTTGCGGAGTTACTCAGGACTGTGTCTTGTGTCAAAAGGACACCTTTCTAAAATCCTAGCCAGACTACTTCCTAGAAAAAAAGCTTGTGTCTTTTTGAATTTGCAATTCAAAATCTTTCTGATCCTGATCTATAGAGAGCTCAAAGGCTTAGTGTTTTCGCACTTCTCATACCTTCTGTTATTTGTAGTGAACGGAGTTGGTTTTGTACATTGTAGCTTTGCCAGCCATACGTGGGTTTTGGGGAGCCCTCATGAGAAACGCAGGTCAGATTGATTGTCTGTCCATATTCTGCTGTCCCCACAATCTGGCATTCTGGCTTGGATGGTGCAACTAAAGGAAGAAAAAAAAGGAGGGAATTTTATTAACAAGGTGTAGTCTTTTATTTCAACCCATCCTCTACATCTGTGCTTTTTTCTGTGCTAAACAAAAGCTGGCCTTGCACCTACCACCTTCTTCTCAAAGGAACTGTGATGAACTTTTGTCTCTACTGCTGATTTGTTTCTCCCGTCTTGATACTTGCTAGCCGAGAAGGAATCTTAAGGTGCTTTGTGGGATATCTCTGATAGTGTTGGGTAACTCATCCCTTGATAAATGGAGTATCACAAGCCATAGGGAGAATGGGGAAGGCCCAGAAATGGGGCTGGGGTTATTAGGAAACTGAACTTTACAACTCTTGGGGCTGGGGTTATTAGGAAACTGAACTTCACAACTCTAAGGGCTATTCTTTCCTACAGTCAGGTATCTAAGGGAGTTGGGTGCTCTCAGCCTTCCTAGCTACTTATGTAGTAGTAGGAAAAGATGGGAAATGGAATTGCGGATAGTGACTTACTGGGAGCAGATTTATTTTATTTTTTTTAAATCTGTTGTCTAAAACAGTAAGGACATTAAAGAATGCACACTGGGTTATCTAAGGGATCTGGGATTGCCTCCATCACGCTTACCAAGGACTAAAAGAGCCATCAATGCAGTCTGCCTGGGAGGGTCGTTCCGGAGACGAACGCTGCATGCGAAGGTACCATTGTCTTCCATCATCGCTGCATTGATGGTGATACTGATGTCCCCTTTGTTTACATCACCAGTGAAGTGTATACGATTCTCATAGCCCTTGCCATACTGTACAAGTCCATCAAAATACCTAGTGACAGCATCATCCTATCAGAGAAGAAGGGAAGCTAATCAATCTTAGTTTCTTGTGTGTGAGTCTACTGCCTAACTCCATGGATTAGCCCACACTTGAGAACAATCTGGAAAAGAGGGCCTTAAACCTGCCCCAGTTTTCCAAAGAGCCCAGAAAGTCATACAAGCTCAAAAGTCTCAGTATCTGAATGTCTGTCTAGAATCCCCTTTATCTCTCACCTTATCTGAAGTCAGGGACAACTGATTTCTTTTCCTGGGAGTTCTTCATTTCTCCTCTCCATGACAGAATACCATGAGACTTGTGTGAGATACATATGTCGATCAAATTCCCCTAGACTATATATATTCTCTTGCATTCCTCCAGTAAGGATCTTCACAGAATAAATCCTTGGCAGTTACTGCAAAGTCTCCAAAGGCTGCTTCACCTCTCACTAAATCCCAAGAAGTTGAAGAGAACCTTGGAGGTCTCCTTATCTTCAAATACTCCCTGTGAAGGTGGGAAGCCCTCAAGAATCTCTCCCTGTATTATTTTCATCAACTCAAATGTTTTATATAGTATCTAAGCGATGTATATGTAGCTTTTTATAGGATATCTGAGTATTTCACATATGTTAATAGATATAAACCCACAGCACATGTAGTGAGGTATTCTCAGTAGCCCATTGCAAGTCCAAGAGGAAAGGGTAGAGGACTTGCTTACTATCATTCAATGAAATTGTGATAAATTGAATCTAGAATCAGAGTTTCTAAATGCATAGTTCTGAGATTAAAGAAAGTCTTGCAGGAATCCTGTCTTGCAACACACATTCCCATAGTCCTGCTTCCATCTCTTCTCCCACTCCTGTCTTGGATGCCCTATCGTATATTTCTTTAGGAATCTTGATTTACCTCACTGTTGATTTTCCTCCAGACAACAAAATCCCCTGTGCTGATGGAAGCCTCAGTATTAAAGTTACAGGGAAGAGTAGCGTTGTTCCCTCGTGCCACCTCTACTTTCTGGACAGGTATTTCCACAGTGAGGGCATGAACAGTTACCAGAACTAAGAAGAGAATAAATTCTTCAGTCAGCAAAATTAGTGAAATCTGGTTTTCTACATACTTACATGTTTGGTCCCTTTGGATTTCTTATACACCACAGTAAACCCATACGCCCTCTGTTGTCCATGGCATTCCCCACTGAGCAGGAGGCAATGTTTGCTGTGGCTGAGTGGCTATGGGCAGTTTCTGCACAAGGTGGCTAATAGCTAAACTCTACTTTCCTTTCCACGCTCATTTAGTCCCCTCTTTTTTTACCTGGACATAAGTTTCCATGGAATTTGTAAGCATGTAATTTTTGAGCCCTCCTTCAATGTCACAAACGTCATCTAACAGGTTCAAGATGTATAGAGGGAGGCAGATAAACAGGTAGTACAAGTGTACCAGCAGTCTTAGGGCTTCAGACTTAAGTAAGAAATTGATGCTATCACATTTCTGGGATGAAGGAAACTCTCTGTCAAGTAGCTTGCACCAAACCATTTCTATAAAGAATTGACATTTTGTGCCTGGGAATCAAAACATGTTCATGTGATGCCCTGAACAGGGAAAAAACTAGAAAAGGAAATCATTTTTAAAGAAGCAAGGGAAACAATAGCCATTTGCTTTAAGAAATAAATACGGTAATAGTCACCTTTCTTTGAGAATTGTAGCTTCTGCCTGTGGAACGTGGGAATGAGTTGCAGAAAACACCAGGGTGGATGTTTCCTGTATGTTGTATTCCATTTGACCTGATGCTTAACTCATCGTGCTGAGCTTTACTCCAGAGTAATGCTCTGCATGTGGTAGTGGCAGGTTTTCATTGTTGGAGGTTTAGCTCTGCCCAGCCTTAGATGGCCTTTGTGCCTGTGGGAGCCTGTGTTTAAAAACACCTGCTTTCTCCTTACAGTTTGTGCGTCTTTCTTCTATGGCACCAGGCTGAATCATTCGAGAAATCCGAGTCTGAAACCAGTCAGACAGAGTGCGAGGAGGGGGAGGGAAAGGCAATGCTACACAGAGGCACTCCCATCATGGGGAGGTCCCACACTCACATTACTGTGTGAGGCACTCCCATCACAAAGGCTCTCCCGTAACAAGATCCAGTAAGGAGGGGCATGGAGGAGGGCAGAGATGTGTGCTCTCCCCAAATGTGGGAAGGGCAGGCTGTGGTAGTGAAGGCATCCCTGAAAAAATAACGTTAGTGTTAAAAAGGGTTTTGTTGTCACTGCCCTAAGAGTCACATCACTGACCTTTGCGCCTATCAGATGTTCCCTATAGCAAATAGCCCTTCAAGCCTCTCCTTACGTATAGAACTTACACACATTTCCTCTCCTGAAAGGAGTTTGGTGGGAATATTGATAGCAGTCAAACCTTTCTCTCCTTTGAACACTTCTGTCCTTATTGCCTGGCAGGGATGCCTTCCCTCCACAGCTGGCTTTAGAACCAGCTTGACACGTTTTTAGAGCAAGTGCAAAGATTACATTTTGTGCTGGTCTCGTATGGTTAATTGGTAAGTTTGTGTATTAGTTTCTTCACGTGTAACACGGCAGTAGTGTTTCCTTTTCTCTCATGGATTAATTCATTCATAGCTGCTGACAGCTATTATAAGAACACCAGCAGGGCAAGGTATTTCTAGAATTACTTTATTGCAGCCACTCCCAGGTCTTTCTCTGCTCTGGAATACCTAGTGCAAGGGCCATGTTTGCATAACCTTAGGGCTCTTTCTGGCTGCATTTTAAATTATTCCCTCTGTTTTAGAGATACTTGTAAAATCTGCTTGCCTACTGCAATTGGATAGAGACACTCTTCTGCGTTTAGGGGAAAATCACCACAGTCTATATTAGGAGAGGGAGCAAAACCAATTTCCTAACGCTTTTGTCACTCAGAAACTGGTTCCATCAGGCTGGGCTTCATTGACAGGTCATTCACTCAGCCCCGAGGCAGAGAAGAAACTGCCCAACCCTAAGACTTCCCCTTACATGTATTTTTCCTTCTTCTAACTGGATGACTGCAATCCTACAATAAATGAGGTTTTAGGGTTTTTTTCCAAACATATCTTCAGTGCAGAGTCACAAAACTGTTAAACCAAAGAGCATGTGCTAGAGAAACAGTCCATAAAAAGAAGGTTGCTAATTCATCTGTTGCTCTTGTCCTAAAGGCTGACTTCTGATGCCCTCCCATTTTTCCCGCCATTACGTGTCCTTCTGGCTCTCATGAAAGCTGTGTGGTTTGATTCTGGGAGACCGCTTACTCATCCTGATCTCTTTCCTTCCCTCCTGTCACCACACTTTTCACAAAGACCTCAACTGTTTCAAAGGTGGTGGTCAATTCAGTAGCGTATCCTTCTTTTACTATCATTAGTCATTACAGATGTTCCTTTGTCAAGTAGAACAGCCAGTTACTTATAGGTAGCATGCCTAAAAATTGGGGTTTGTTTTTCGGGGTTCGGGCTTTTTTTGTGAGATGACAAAATCTATTCGAAGTACAGCTGAAAGGACAGGAGGGAGGGTTAATTCTAAAAGAATTTCAGAATAGGCGAGAAGTTGAATAGCCTATATATTACTAGGGGGATAGCATCATCTAGATTTAAGCCTTAAAATTACCTTTTTTGTTACTAATTAGTATTTACATAGCATTTTAAAAATAAATTTGAGAAGTTTTCTCTCCCTTTGCTCAACTTATACCTTTGTAAAAAGGAAAAAGAAAAATCAAAGTGACTTGTTTACTTTAACATCCCTTATTGAGTAAATGCTAACAAATGGTATCAAAACACTGAAAAAATTACAGAGGGGCATTTGCTTACTGAAAAAATTGAGATTCTGATCAAGCAAAACTATTAAGAAAGTCTTAGTTGTTTTGGCAAGTGAGAAAAGCAAGAAAAGTTGAAATGTGTTGTTTTAAAAGGAACTTTTAAAAGGAAATGCTTTGATTTTAATTTCTCAATATTTTACTCCAGAAATTAGCTGTAGTTTAATTCAAAAGTGGGAGAGGGAAAACCTCGTTAAATGTGAAATTATGTTATTTAGCATTAAAATGAAATACTTCGTTTAATTCAGAACGACTGTTTGGGGCTTTTCATTCAGCAGGAAGAACAAAGTATCAGTTATTCACACAATTGCAGTGAAAAGCTGTTCAGCAGGAGAAGTCAACCTGTGCTGAGATCCTGACACAGTTTGTTCAAGGTAGCTCTAGCATCTCAACACTGCACTGCAGTGAACTGTGCAGCGTCTCCATTCTGATGCGGTGCAGAAACCTCCTGTACCTTCTTCAAAAATTTTTCACAGGCCAGTGTTTTAACATTGGATTATTATCACGTGAGCCCTCCCAAACAGTAAGGAAGAGCTTCACAAAACAGATAGACCTGTGCTCTGAAAAGTTTACAAATCTGTAATTTACATGGCACCAATATGAGCATAACGAAAAAGTAGAATGAATACCAACAGGACTACACAATTTATATTCTAATCATCAAATCATGACCTAAGTCATGTATGCTATTATAGGGAGAGTGTTCGGTTTTTTCTAATATCATTAAATTTTGTGAATTTTCTTCTTATGGATCTTACTGTGAAAGTGACGTTTTCAGGATATTTTATAAAAAGGCGAGTGATTTCCATACAAATACCTTTGTTTAAGGTCTAGAAGAAGGTATAGGAATGTTTGTTTGAGAAGACAACAGACAGGTCAAAAAGCAGTGGAAGTGAGATTGTAGACCCTGCAAAACAGGATGAGAATGGCAGATCGAAGAGGGAATTCTGTGATGAAGGCCAAGGGCAGGCTATCTGATTTATGTATGTTGGTAGGGATTAGTGTGCCTCTGCTTGCCATGTATAGTATGTAGAGTTCACAAATCATATGGGAGTACATACAAACAGTAGGATATAATCTTATTAAGCTATACGCTATACAAAGATTTATGTATAAAGTAGTAAACCCTAAAGACTTTTCCACTTCTAATTGTAGAAATTTCTTCTTCAGAGACAAAGGTTGTGTTTAACAGACGCCATTAAATCTATTTTTTTAAAACATTTTCCAGCGTCATAAAGAATAACATTCTTTCCCTGTTCCTGAAATAGCCTTGTGGCTTTAGGAGATACTTGTGAGTCTGGACATTCAATATGAAAATGTTAAACACATCTGCCTGATGATAAACATGCAGGAACATTTACTAAACAAAAAAAGAAACACACAAATTCCATTGGGATATTCTGACTTGATAGTGCTATTTTCTTCTACCCACCCCTTGAGGGCATACCCAAATTAGTACTCACCTGCACTGAAAATGAACAGCTGAAGTCCTTTCATTCTCTTCCTCATCTCTCCTTTGTTTCACCAGGAGATATTCTTCCTTATGATTTCTAGGTAGCTAGATAAGTAATTGGCTTTAGCTAAAAGCCTGCTTCACAGTTGCATCTTAAGTTCACTTCCTCAGTCTACTTTAATGTGCTTCTTTACTCATCTGCCACTCCCTCTCTGGCCAGAATGACAAGTCAGATCTCCAGTAGGCTTTGAAATCGCTTGCTGTTCTCTGCCTAAGTGGAGAGACGATACTTTTGAACTCACCCTTCCTTCTCCAATTAAACTACCTTTCCCAGTTTCTCCTAACACGCGAATGCGTAAAGCGAGAGAGGAAGTAATCCAAAGGGCAAGGTGACTGGGAGTGTACATTAGAATAATTGAAATCATGCAGTTGGTGACATGCAACTAAGGGAAAATAAACCTTATTCATCTCAAATATTTATTAAGGGACCCTACGGCTAGACTTACATAGATATGGAAGTGTTTCACAATGCAGGTAGCTGCCTAGGTCCATGTTTTAAGGAACTGAGGTACCTAATTTATGAGAATTTCGAGCCTAATGGGGCATCTAAATTTTAAGTGAGATGAATCTCTTGTGCCTGTTGTTTGACTGTTAAGTGTGTGGCTTGTACAGCAGGAGCACATACCAAAGATACTTTCTCCCTTTACCTTGAAGAAGGTTGTTAGATAAACTAATCATCTTGTAGCCTGCTAACTACATATCCATTGAGGCATGTATAGTGAAAGTTCAGCCACTGCTCCTATATGGATGCACTCAGAAGAGTGGATGAGAACTTGTAAACTACAAGTAACTTCTATAGAATTGAGCACAGCCAACAGAGGCAGCGAACAGACGCAGCAGTTTGCGCAGCAGTGTCTGGGCTCTGCCTGGGCCTTTTGTGGGCCTTGTTGGAAGTTGTGGAGACTTTCTGGGGACCCCCGAGGAACTAGACGGTGCTTGCTGCTAGCAGGAAGGGAGAGCTGGGCAAGGACTCCTGCAGGGGACCTTGACTCAACTTCTCCTGGGAAGTTCTAGCTAGGTGGGGCTGCTGCTAACGAGCTCTCTGGGCTGCCCTGGTCAGAGGGAGTTGGGGCTTTTGTTTCAGGTGGCTCCTGATTGGGTGGGTCAAGCACCCTTGTGAGTCACTGCTAGGCAGAGGCCTATATAAGAGCCAGGCCTAGAGCGCAGCTCCCAGAGCGCAGCCAACAGAGGCAGCGAACAGACGCAGCAGTTTGCGCAGAAGGGCGCCAGGAGGCAAAGAAGGCACCTCTCCATTTTGCACATTTTGCACAGTGGTGTGTCCTTCCCCGGGGCATGGTCATGACACGCCGCAGAGCACGTTCCCCAGTGGCTGCGGGAGGTGCTGCATCGGCTGTGTCTGAGGCCTCAACCCAGACAGACCCTCAGACAGCAGATGCAGCTCTGCAGGTGTCAGGTTGCGGGGAGTGCCTGGGGCCTCTCCGTGAGGCCTGGGCTGACAGTCAGCTCTCCTGTGTGAGGTGTGCTGGGGTTGACCAGTTGCGTCACCAGATCAAGGAGTTACGGGAGGAGGTTAGTAGGCTGCGTAGCATCCGAGAGGATGAGCGGGAGATTGACAGGGCGTTCTCCGAGACTGTTCAGCTCCGGGAGTCCCCAGCCCCCACTGCAGTGGAGTTGTCAGAGGGCTCAGCACCGTGTGTAAAGGTGCATCATAACGCTGTTGAAGAGGGCTGGAAGCTGGTGACCTCTCGCAGAAGGAGAAAGGCTCTTGCTCCTCCTCAAGACTTACCCTTGAAGAACAAGTTTAGCGCCCTCCAAGCCGAGGAGGAGCTGGGCACGGCTCCAAGGGAGGCAACTGGCCTGGCAGACCCTGTGCCGTGCAGGAACCCCCGGAAGAAATGGCGAGTGATTGTTGTGGGTGACTCCCTGCTGCAGGGGACAGAGGCACCTATCTGCTGACCTGACCTCTTGTCCAGAGAGGTTTGCTGCCTGCCAGGGGCTCGAATAAGAGATGTCGTGGAAAGACTGCCAAGGCTTGTCCACGCGTCGGACTACTACCCTCTGCTGATCTTCCATGTGGGTGCTAATGACACGAAAGGCAAATTGGAAACCATCAAACGGGACTTCAGAGCTCTGGGAATGGTGGTGAAGGGTCTGGGAGCCCAGGTTGTTTTCTCCTCAATCTTGCCTGTGAGGGGAAAGGACAGGAGGAGGAGTAGACGAGTTTTCCAAGTTAACAGCTGGCTGCGCCACTGGTGTTGGCAACAGGGCTTAGGTTTCTATGACCATGGGACCCTGTTTGAAGATCAACAGCTGATGGGGAGCAGTGGGATCCACCTTACCAAGCAGGGCACGCGTGTCTTTGCCAACAGATTGGCCAGCCTGGTACAGAGGGCTTTAAACTAGGCAAGATGGGGGAAGGGGAGTGGTATAGTGGCAGGGGAGTCAGTAAAACACCGCTCAAGTCAGGATGCCTCCAGTGGGTGCATACAACCAGGGGAGACAGCATGGGACATGGCTATGGAGGATCCTCTTGCACCTCTCCTGGGAAGCCTGCGTGCTTGACTGGCTCTCTCAAATGCCTGTATACCAATGCACGCAGCGTGGGGAATAAGCAGGAAGAGTTAGAGATCTGTGTGCGGTCGCAGGGCCGTGATCTCATTGCAGTGACAGAGACATGGTGGGATAGTTCACATGACTGGGATGCTGTCATGGATGGCTATGTGCTTTTTAGGAAAGACAGGCCAGGAAGGCGAGGTGGTGGAGTTGCTCTTTATGTGAGGGAGCAGCTAGAATGTATGGAGCTCTGCCTCGGGGTGGATGAAGAGCAAGTTGAGAGCCTATGGGTAAGGACTAAAGGGTAGGCTAACATGGGTGACTACAGTGGTGGGGGTTTACTACAGGCCACCTGATCAGGAAGAGGAAGTCAATGAGGCCTTCTACAGACAGCTGGAAGTAGCCTCACAATCACAGGCCCTGGTTCTCATGGGAGACTTCAACCACCCTGACATCTGCTGGGAAGACAGCACAGCTAGGCACAAACAGTCAAAGAGGTTCCTGCAAAGCATTGATGATAATTTCTTGACTCGGGTGGTGGAGACGCCAACGAGGAGAGGTGCAATGCTAGACCTTGTACTAACGAACAAAGAAGGTCTAGTTGGAGAGGTGAAGGTTGGGGGCAGCCTTGGCTGCAGAGACCATGAGATGGTGGAGTTCAGGATCCTACGAGGAGGGAGCAGGGCAATGAGTAGGATTGCAACCCTGGACTTCAGGAGAGCTGACTTTGGCCTCTTCAGGGACCTACTTAGGGGACTCTCATGGGGTAGGGCCCTAGAAGGAAGAGGGGTCCAAGAAAGCTGGTTAATATTCAAGCGTCACTTCCTCCAGGCTCAGGATCAGTGCATCCCTCTGAGGAAGAAGTCGAGCAAAGCGGGCAGGAGACCTGCATGGTTGAGCAAGGAACTCCTGGCAAAACTCCAGCAGAAGAAGGAAGTGTACAGAATGTGGAAAAGGGGACAGGCCACTTGGGAGGAATACAGAGACGTTGTCAGAGCGTGCAGGGATGCGACAAGGAAGGCTAAGGCCCAGTTGGAATTAAATCTGGCAAGGGATGTCAAGGACAACAAGAAGGCCTTCTTCAAATACATCAATAGCAAAAGGAAGACGAGGGAAAACGTGGGCCTGCTGCTGAATGGGGCAGGTGCCCTGGTGACAAAGGATACAGAGAAGGCAGAGTTATTGAATGCCTTCTTTGCTTCCGTCTTCACTGCTAAGGCCAGTCCTGAGGAATTCCAGACCTTGGAGGCAAGAGAGGAAGGCTGGAGAAAGGAAGACTCTCCCTTGGTTGAGGAGGATCAGGTTAGAGATCTTTTGTCCAAACTTGACATCCATAAATCGATGGGCCCCGATGGGATGCACCTACGAGTGCTGAGGGAGCTGGCGGATGTTATCGCTAGGCCACTCTCCATCATCTTGGAAAGAATACAGAGATCAGGAGAGGTGCCTGAGGACTGGAAGAAAGCCAGTGTCACCCCAGTCTTCAAAAAGGGCAAGAAGGAGGAGCCAGGAAACTACAGGCCTGTCAGCCTCACCTCCATCCCTGGAAAAGTGATGGAACAGCTCCTCCTGAAGGTCATCACTAAGCATCTGGAGGACAAGAAGGTGATCAGGAGTAGTCAGCATGGATTCACCAAAGGGAAATCATGCTTGACCAATCTGATAGCCTTCTATGACGGAATGACTGGCTGGGTAGATGAGGGGAGAGCAGTGGATGTTGTCTTTCTGGACTTCAGCAAGGCTTTTGACACTGTCTCCCATCACATCCTCCTAGGTAAGCTCAGGAAGTGTGGGCTAGATGAGTGGACGGTGAGGTGGCTTGAGAACTGGCTGGATGGCCGAGCTCAGAGGGTTGTGGTGAATGGCGCAGAGTCAAGTTGGAGGCCTGTGGCTAGTGGTGTCCCCCAGGGGTCAGTCCTGGGCCCAGTCTTGTTCAATATATTCATCAATGACCTGGAGGAAGGCACAGAGTGGACCCTCAGCAAGTTTGCTGATGATACTAAGGTGGGAGGAGAGGCTAACACACCAGAAGACTGTGCTGCCGTTCCGAGGGACCTGGACAGGCTGGAGAGGTGGGCGGAGAGGAACCTCATGAAGTTCAACAGAGGCAAGTGCAAGGTCCTGCACCTAGGCAGGAATAATCCCCTGCACCAGTACAGGCTGGGGGTTGACCTGTTGGAAAGTAGCTCTGCAGAGAAGGACCTGGGAGTGCTGGTGGACAACAAGTTAAGCATGAGCCAGCAGTGTGTCCTTGTGGCCAAGAAGGCCAATGGTCTCCTGGGGTGCATTAGGCAGAGTGTTGCCAGCAGGTGGAGGGAGGTGATCCTGCCCCTCTCCTCAGCCCTGGTGAGGCCTCACCTGGAGTACTGTGTCCAGTTCTGGGCTCCCCAGTACAAGAGAGACATGGCACTCCTGGAGAGAGTCCAGCGGAGGGCTACCAAGACGATTAGAGGGCTGGAGCACCTCTCCTAGGAAGAAAGACTGCAAGAGCTGGGCCTGTTCAGCCTGGAGAAGAGAAGATTGAGAGGGGATCTCATCAACGTGTACAAGTATCTGAAGGGGGAGTGTCAAGAGGATGAGGCCAGCCTCTTCTCCGTGGTGCCCAGCAACAGGACAAGAGGCAATGGGCAGAAACTGAACCACAGGAAGTTCCATCTGAACCTGAGAAAAAACTTCTTCACTGTGAGGGTGACAGAGCATTGGAACAGGTTGCCCAGAGGGGTGGTGGAGTCTCCTTCCCTGGAGATATTCAAAACCCGTCTGGAGGTGATCCTGGGCAATATGCTCTAGGTGACCCTGCTTGAGCAGGGAGGTTGGACTAGATGATCTCCAGAGGTCCCTTCCAACCTAAACGATTCTGTGATTCTGTGATTCTGTGACTGAAGAATAAAAGGAGGACTCCTGGCAGCTCAGGCAAATAGCTGACATTATACTTAATTGAGTGCAGCTGGCTAGCATGTCTTCCAAACTCTTCACTACCAGAAAGGTAGTGAAGGCGGCAAGGGATGTCTCTGCTGGAATAGTCGTCTATGCTCCATTTCTAGTTATTTGAGAGAAAGAGGTGCTTTTAGGGCATGAGTGATCATTTTAGGCATCTTAGAAAGAGGGTTCATGTCTTCAGGCATCATTTTCAGATAAAATGAATCATTCTCATAATGCACTGATGATATTGATTAATTCTCTATTGATTTTAAAGGAAGGCTACCTCAAAAGTGTGTGTCTACAGTGTGGATGCTTGTGTTTAGTCCAGTGAAACAGATTTGGATCTTGGTCTTGTGCTGACTCCATTCTTGTCTGTTAGAGAAGGAAATTGTAGCTGACAGACTTATGCTAAGCTGAAGCTGACTCTTGCTTAGCATAAGTGTCTGACGTAGATGAAACCTGCAGGCCTTAAGGCCAAACTGTCCATGAACTCGAGAAGCATTGCTGGCAATGTAACCGACAAAAGCCAGCTAATGAAAATATGAAACCAGTTAATGAGAATTTAGAACAGGATAGAGAAGACAAATGGGATGCACCGGAGTTGTGGTTGACCCTTGAGAAGATAAGGGACTGTGGTAAACAAGGTTATGGCAACCAGCCTGGGATGTAGGCCAGGACCTGTTAGGAGGAGAGAGACACCAATCAGAAGGAGAGAGACCAACGACTCAGTAAAAAAGATTGGAGGAGACCTTCACTGGCAGTCAGGGAAATAAGACTGTAAAGGCTGTAATTACCCCAGAATTTCTTTGTTCGAGGTCCCTCCTCAGAGGCACCCAGCTCGAGCTGTTACTATACTGTACCGTCATTTAAATAAATAGTTAATTTTGCTGTTATACGTGCATGAGACTCTGCTCCTTGGAGACCTAGCGTCAAACTGTTCCCATAACATGCTTCATAAGCCTGTCAAAAGCCATGCTAGGTTTCATCATACTTCCAAGGTAATGAAACTTGTGACTGATTGATTGAATATCAAATCCCTCTGATAGAAAGGACAGTCTATACTTCTGTACTCGATAAATAACATCAGTTCTCTTCAAATTGGCCATTAGCACAAAGCAAATTAAAGCACATCAGAATACAGAAACTGTATTCTTTGACAGTGAGGACAGGCTGTTGAAAGATCACAGAATCACAGAGCGGTTTAGGCTGGAAGAGACCTCTGGAGATCATCTAGTCCAACCCCCCTGCTCAAGCAGGGTTGCCTAGAGCACATTGCCCGAGACTGTGTCCAGACAGTTTTTGTGTATCTCCAAGGAAGGAGGCTCCACAACCTCTCTGGGCAACCTGTCCAGTGCTCAGTCACCCTCACAGAAAAGAAGTTTTTCCTCATGTTCAGATGGAGCTTCCTGTGTTTCAGTTTCTGCCCGTTGCCTCTCATCCTGTCACTGGGCACTGCTGAAAAGGGTCTGGCTCCACCTTGTTTACACCTTCCCTTCAGATATTTGTACACATTGATAAGATTCCCCCCGCAGTCCTCTCTTCTCTGGGCTGAGCAGTCCTAGCTCTCTCAGCCTCTCATATGTCAGGAGCTCCAGTCCCTTAATAATCTTAGTGGCCCTTTGCTGGACTTCCCCCAAAATGTCCATGTCTCTCTTGTACTGTGGAGTCCATAACTGGACCCAGCACTCCAGGGGAGGCCTCACCAGGGCTGAGTAGAGGGGCAGGATCACCTCCCTCCACCTGCTGGCAATGCTCTTCCTAAGGCAACCCAGGAGACCATCAGCCTTCTTGGCCACTAGGGCACATTGCTGCCTCATGGTCCGCTTGCTGTCCGCCAGGACTCCCAGGTCCTTCTCGGCAGAGCCCCTTTCCAGCAGGTCAGCCCCCAGCCTGTCCTGGGGCACGAGGTTAGTCCTCCCCAGGTGCAGGACCCCGCACTTGCCTTTGTTGAACTCCAGGAGGTTCCTCTCCGCCCGTCTCTCCAGCCTGTCCAGGTCCCTCGGAATGGCAGCACAGCCCTCTGGGGTACCGGCCACGCCTCCCAGCTTTGTAACATCAGCAAGCTTGCTGAGGGCGCACTCTGTGCCTTCCTCCAGGTCACTGATGAATACGTTGAACAAGACTGGAGCCAGTACTGACCCCAGGATACACCACTAGTTACTGGCCTCCAACTAGACTCTGCGCCACTGATCACAACCCCCTGAGTCCTGCCATTCAGCCAGCTCTCAGTCCACCTCACTGTCTGCTCATCCAGCCTGCGCTCTTCTTGAGCTTATCTTTGAGGATGTTACAGGAGACAGTGTCCAAAGCCTTGCTGAAGTCCAGGTAGACAACATCCACTGCTCTGCCCTCATCTACCCAGCCAGTCGTTCCATCCTAGAAGGCTTTCAGGTAATCTGCAATGAAAAATCTATTTGTCCTGCTCTGTAGGTCTCAACTTTGATAAACTCCGAGCATTTAGAGTTGGCAAGGCCGCTGAACAGATTGGAGAGATTTTTTGAAAAAGAGCCTACTAACTCCTACTACTTAAGATGGGAACAAAGCTGGGTCAAGGTCAGTAATCTCCTTTCTCATCTTGGGAGCCCACAAGGATGAGGTTCTTAAGTTTATGCCTCCTTTAAAGACTCTAAGACAATAACGAGGTCTTTGTGACTTTATCCCACGGCCTTCAAGAAGAGACATGAAGGATCTTTACTCTAGCTTACACACTTTTGGTTTTGTTCCCATTTAACATTTTAACTGAACCTGATGAATATAGAAAGTGACAGAAATGCCATCAGCGTACACCATCTGCCCATACTTCATCTGGTAATTCATAATTCTCTACATGAAAACTTTGAACATTCACTGAAAGATGTCGGTTGCAGTCACTAACAGATATCATACCAGCTTGGTAAGCTTGCCATTATCCTCTTCACAGAAATGAGATTTCCACTATCATTTGTACAGTTTCTGTTCCCTCGTTTCTCCTCAATAGTTTCAAAACCCGCTTGCTTGATTTCAGCTGACCTTGACAGATGGGTAGCGATCTTAAAGGTGTGAAGTTCCTTTCGGTTTCATAAAAATCAGCAGCTGGAAGAGGAGGGAAATCTAAACTGATGGTACCTCTTGGGCATTAATCATTCTCTTCCATTCCAAGAATCTGTGGTTGAGCAACCAATGCATGCTAACTATTGTCTGTCTCATCTTTTGCACAGCCGAACAGGGAACTGTGGAATAGAGGGAAGTCACAGGGGCAAGAGCTGATGGCCGCATGAGGAATGTTTGTTGTGCTGTGGACAGCCTGGACTGCCAGACACACATCCATTGGAAAAGAGGCTTGTTAATACCACTGCTCATGTAATAACTTGGGTAGCTTGGGATTTTGTCTATTTTCCTAACTTCAACAAATGGCTAGTAAGAAAAATAAGTAGACGGAACTTGCAGAATTAAGCTGAAAACAATGCTTGTAACAGTTGATTCTCAAATACCTAGAGCAGCTCTGAGTTTAGTAACCTTACTGTCTAAAAGATGGTATGTGGTTTTTGTTAATGCTAAAGAAATGCATTATTTTCACATACATTTGTCATTTAAATTGTAGAAGTAATAAGGTATGTCTTCTCCAACTGCATTGGAATGTATCTTGTTCCATTATGCTGGGGAGGAGTGAGAGAGACTGGCTGTTGCCTAGTGGTCTGTAACTTGGAAAGGCTGCCTTAATTGGTGTCAGTGCTGAAATATTGGTGCTAGCTTCACTGTGGGAATAGTTTTACCCTGTCTCTATCAGCCATTCAGTTGCATTATAAGTAAATAAGTTGGTGCTGAGATTGATAATGCCCTTTTTGTTTTGGAGACTTAGCTAAGTAAGACTGTTTTCCCAGCATATGCTTCACCATCCTGATGATTACATAAATCTCATATTAAGCCACTTGTTTAGATGCACTTTATTTAGTGCTTTTGTTAGTTATTTAGGCCTAGAGTGGAAAGGGTATTAAGGCACTTAATTCTGTCACTCCTTCCTCACAGTTCTTTGTTCTGGGTCTCAGGAGTTCTTGATAAATGCAGGAGGCAAACGTGCAATTTATCTCTTGGAAGTCTGTAGATCTGCCCTTTTGCTGATGGTACCCAAACAGAAAGACTGAGTCCACTGACAATTTTAAGAGATTTTAATTTTAAGTTTGTTTTTGTGTTGACTTTCCTTCCTTGTCTAATATGAGCTGCAAAACTCATACCATAGATTCACTAAACTCATAGACATGGACATCACAGTTAAAAGCACTGCCATAAGTATCTGTAACATTGCCAAAGCCTTGCCATAAGCCTACTTTGGCTCACACAGGCCTATGCCTTAGCATAGGCTGACGCATGTGGACTTCCTCATCACTCACCTCTTGTGCAATATAAACCCTTAAACTCTTGTTTTTGCTGATAGCTACAGCTGTAGGAAATCTTTTTGCTGATTTTTGGAGATTATTATTAGCTCATTTAAATGAAACTGCTGTTGACATGAAAAGCTTTGATACAAAACTAGGATGGCTTCATTGTCCTGCCAAATATACATAATCTGATAAGGTGCGTATATAAAAGCTAATGAGGATTAATGTATAGGTAGCATAATACTAACACTAGAAAAGACAGTAACTCCTCTTTAAGAAGAGAGAGGAAGAACCTTCTATGAAGATCTCATCTCCTCCACCAAGAGGACAGCACCTGGCCATGTTCAGTTTGGATGAATCTGCAACAGGTATATTGATCACCAATGACAGATATCAAGCCAATTACATCTTGTTATTTTCTTTGAAGTTTCTGTGCTATATATGCTCATTAGCAAAGATTTCTAGCGTCCTTGCCTCTTGTTTTGAACAGTCATCTTGTTCTCATAAAGCAACAACTTGTAATAAGCAGTGAGGAAGAGCTGCCAGTCTACTGACGGGCCATGTATTCTCCACAAGTTTGTAGCACATGCAGATGCTGTCTGCATCTCTACATGTGAACAGTCATGGTGGGCACAGCAGGGCTTTCAAGTCTCTCCATCATCCACTGCTGCAGTTGTATCCTGAAAGATGCAAGAACAGGATTTTCAGAAGCAGCTGAGTGACTTACAAGCTGGATGTCTATGGTATGTGTGCTTCTGCAACATTCTGATGCTTTGAAAACTCAATTCTCCAATAATAAGGGTGCTCATAGGCAGACTTCCTGAGATCATTTCCTGCCTCAAGTGGTAGCAGTTAATAAGCACACATGCTGCATTGCATTGTAGAAGTGATAGAGGCCTAAGGGCTTTCTTGGCTAAAAATTGCACTGCGCAGAGGAGACAGCTCTAGGATCAATACAAGCCATCCTCTTTTGGTACATGAAACTATTAGGATCTGTCCAAACCTGTAATCAGTAATCCATTTCTCCCTTTGGTGTGACACCCACGATGCAGTATACCACTTTCTCTTGTTCCTGCTTGCCCACTCCAGTAACTCAATTAAATAGACAAGTCTGGGCTATGTGTGCACAAAGACATGAGTGCCTGATTCATGGCTCTTCCCTGCCATGATGTGGCATCCCTGCAGATGTGTCCCCATCCCCATGTGGGGATGCAACATTGAAGTAAGAGGCAAGGAGGGATGCACCCCTCCCCTCAGCATTACACAGTAGCAAGTGTATCTGTGGTATGAGATAGGTTAGTCCTCTTTTCTACTTCCATTCTTCTTTGCTTGTTTGTGAAAGAAATCAGCAATCAGATGTCATCGCATGATTCGGAACAGGAGCCACTAGTAAGATAAATAACACTTAGGCTTTCATCTGGTTCTGCCCTGGACTGTCCTGGTCTGTGAGCTTTGCTGGGGAGTCAGCCAATTGGCAGTGGAGGTTTTTTGTTTGAAAACACTTAAGGGGAGGATGCAGTGTTCCTTATTCTTAACTCTTCTAAAAAGGAAGATCAGCTAATGTCACTTGCTGCTAGTGAGTTTGGAGTGGCTTATCCCACACTACATTTCGCAAGGACCTTAAGAGGTCATACCAGCATTTCAGATTGTGCCTAGTGGGCTGCCAGTGGCCTGGGAGCTCCCTGCGAGCAGAGGTTCATTCTCTCTGGCTCTGGATGGTTCTCTGAGAGCCTTCTATGACGGGAAAATGTCGGAGGATCCAGCCCACAGTAGGGAAAGAGTTAAATGCTTGACCAACTGCAATCTATGAGGCACTGAATTCTTTCCCCATGCAATCCAGCAGCCAGTGTCAGGACAACACTATATTTAGAAAGCTGATAAAGGTTTGGTGCTGACAGTTGTCCTGCCCGCTGATGAAGAAGCCACAGAGAGAGAGAGAGAGAGAGGGCAGCTGATTTCTCTCTCCCTAATACTATTCCCTGCCAAATTTCCTGCCCTCTTTACTGGACTCCTTCACTGTGCCTCAGACAGGAATCTACCAATTTTCCAGCAGAGTCTTCTACATACTGACGGTAAGTGCTGTTTCATTGCTTTCCTCCTTTCCTGCTTGCTGCCTCTGTAAGTGGCAACCACTCCTCAGCCCTGGTTTATGGAACATGGCTGTGTTCCTCGTGTCTGAGACCAGCTGCTGGGGCACTTCAGAGCCCTCATGGGCTGTCATGGCACAGCAACTCAGGAGCCTCTGTCTGAAACCAGAGGAAGTGACTGCTGCTACTTTTTCATGTTTCTAAACAAATAGCAGCCCCCTCACTCTCCTGTGTACAGAGTGGGTACAGTAAGCTCATGGCAAAGGATTCCAAGGACAAAGTCCTGGGGCTTAAAAAACTGCCTGCAGCCAAGGCTTTGGCCCTTATCTTTAGGAGTGTTTCATTTTGGGGAGGAGAGGTCTCATGTTTCTTGCCCCTAACGCTCTGGAAGTCTCTCTTTTCAGTCCCGTTCTGGCTGGGTAGAGCTCCTTCTGGAGACTACTCACAGGCTGAGCTGGCCAGGGAGGGGATAGAGTTTCTACCCTGCCACCCCTTCCTTCCTGCGTGCTTACTCATGGGCAAGAAGGGCATTGGCATGTCCTGGGAACCAGCCAGGGAACTGCACAAGGCCACGGGAGTGACAGGGCACCCTGATAGACAAGTCAGTATGACAGACTCACAGCGAAGGCTTCTTGCACAGTTTCGCCCTCCGCCACCACTCAGAAAGATATCAGAGCCCCTTCTGTTGCATCAGCCTCCAGCTCAAATCTCCCCTGTTACTGCAGAAGCATAGGCCAGCAGTAATGAGCTGTGTTGTGTCTGTGCAGCCAGGGGACATCAGACAGCTTTGTGCCCCCTGTATAGACTTCTGTAACGATCCTCCACTGTGCTCTGCCCCAGTTCTAGGAAATCCTCTCACAGCTGCCATGGCAAGCAGCAGAGATTCAGACAACGAGCAAGTAGTGCCAGATGAAGAGGAAGAGAGGTCAGATGTGAAGGCAGTGCAGGCCCACTATCTCCGCAGCCCCTCCCCAAGCCGGTGAGTATATTTGCTGCAGGGGCTGCCGTGGTCTCCCAGTAGCACATAATAAATTGCTTGGCTTTCCTTTTCTTCCCATCCACTCAGATCAAGAACACAGCAGAAGGCTTCCCTCCCCTCTCTGAGGCAGGGGGTTAGCGTGGCAGCATAGTCCATGCTGGCAGGAAGAAAGACTTCAGAGATGGGACTCTTACGCTGTTTATTCCATTCAGCTGAGATTGTACACACACACAGAGGGATAAAGTCCAGAAAGCATTACTGTGGGACAGTGTCTTTGCTTATTTGCTCTTCCCTATCACATCCTCTCACGTTGATTCCCATGATGAAAATTCAGATCTGGATTTCAACTCTTCTCAAAGTCAGCCCTGTATTTCAGTCTGTTATAAGGACCTGTGAAAATTTTATGTCAGTATGAGCTCTTAGGTGCCTCAGAAAAACTGAAGCTCTTTGGATTTGAGTTTTTGGTTCAGAGCCATCTTTAGCGATAGGGCTTGGGCACAGGACAGAAGATTGTTACTGCGCAAGCAGAAATTGAGTTACCTCAAACCAAATAAGCATGATTAAATGTGTTTTCTCCTAATACAGGGAAAAATACATCCCTTTGTACTCCTTTCCTAAAGCAAAATGCCCTGCAGGGCTTTCTGTACACTTTGAGATGCTTCAGCTGAAGGCAGGCAGTAGGGATCAAGTTTGAAAAGAACCTACCCTGGTGGACCTCAAGAAGTAGGAGTTTATAAAATGTTTGTCATTAAGAACCTTACCGATGGGGCACTGCAGCAAAATGAAGATAGAATGCTTATTTCATTTAACTATATGCATTTTAAAATTGTCTAGGAAGTTTATGGGTTCACATAAAGTAAAATTATATATTAGTCTTGGTAAATCACTCTCCTTCTGCTAATTGGTCATTCAAAATGAGCAGAAGCACCTCTCCAATTTATTTCCCTTGCCTTGCCTTGCCTTGCCTTGCCTTGCCTTGCCTTGCCTTCCCTTGCCTTCCCTTCCCTCCCCCTTGCCTTCCCTTCCCCCCCTTTTTTTTGCTGTCCATGCCAAACACAACCATAAAGATTGCAAAGTCCCTTCCAAGCAAAGTGAGGCCTTGGAAGTATCCAGGCTTGGAAACAGCAGCTCTGCACGTGTATGTTCCATGGATGCTTGCGGCAGCTACTGGCAAAATGTGTTGAGGCTTTGGTAGCCAATATCACCAACTTTTATCGTTCTGTTGAGCTGTGAGGCAATGCTTACGGTAGGAGGAATTAAAGGCAGTGCAGGGCTGCAAATTTGTCTCAACCTCTGTAAATAAGACTGAGACATCCTCCCCCTGCCCCCGGCTCATCTCATAAGCTCCCCTGAACAGCTAGAAAATAATTATTTTTAGTCACTGTTGAGAAGTGCTGGAAGCCAACTAACTAACCTAGGCAGTCCTGCTAAGGAGGTTACAGATAGCTGTCTTCCATTTTGGGTCTGCAGAATGAAAGCAGGTTAGCTCAGCAGAGGCTTTTTGTGCACTGTGACTGCACATAAATCACCTTCCCTCTTCTGTTTTAATTAAACAAAAATAAACAGTGCATTGCAAGTACAGCAAGCCTGCATCTCCACATAGCTTCTGTGATGGCAACAAACTTGTACTGATGATACGTATAATCTCTTTGGAAGGAAATGTAGAGGGTGCACATCTCTGCAAAATATTTTGTGAGGATGTGTCTAAATAAGAACAGAAGACTCACTTTGACTGTGTAGGTGGCCCCAGATGGGAATATATTTTTTTCAAGATTGTGGCCCTTTTTTTCCATAACAAAAGCTTGTGTAAATCACTCTGTGAGTCAAAGAACTATCTGGAAAGCTGTTTGTGGGTTTGTGGGTTTCATAGTTGTTTCTGACCTCCAACTGGACAGCACTGCATTATGATGAGAGTGACTGGTCACAGATTCATGCTATGAAGTGAACAGTGTAGTGAGTACTTCTGGAGAAGTTGCAGCCCCTGATAACTCAAAGGGTATATAACTAACTGCAGACAGTTAGTTAACAGAAAAAAGGTGCCATAATTTGTTTTGAATTGTTCAAAAAATTCTAATTAGGACCATGTTTATGCCTGTCTCTCTGAGAGCCACTTACAAGATTTTTCCCTGTGATCCGTCCATCTCCCAGTCTCAAACCAGCTGCTGATCTCTACCCAAAACTTCTCTGCTCCTCCACAAGTCTATTCTCTTGCACTCCCATCCCACTGTCTGCAGCTTCTCTCCCATGGGACCTATCTTGACAGCCTGCAAACACTAGCATATTTGAAGCCTGTTGCACCATCCTGGAGACTGGGGGGGCGGGGGAGGGGAGGAAGGAGAGCTGGGGCTTCCTGTCTATTCATCAAAGGATCCTCTCTGCTCCAATTCCCTGCTGCTGTCTTCTGGAATGGGTGAAAAGGGCTACAATCCTGGAGATGGGGTTACAGTGGAGGGCATTTGCCTAATAGGAGATATGGTTGGTTGGCAGATATTCAGTGATATCGGACACTGATACAGAGAGCATCTTCATGGAGCCAATCCATCTGTCATCTGCTGTGGCTGCCAAACAAATAATCAATGAAGGTAAGAGGAGGAAAGGTAAAAGACATATATAAGTAATAGAAACTTGAGTTGCACTTATTTTGCCTTTTTCATCCAGAGATCTCAAAATGCCAAATAAGCCTTTATGAGCAACCACACCTGAGATAGATATGAAAATTACAAAGAAATGACAATGTACAGAAAGGTTTGGTGGCTTCCTTTAAAGCTGTGCAGTGAATCTGCTGCAGAATCATGTACTACAGTGCTGGATACAGTTTGGTTGTTAGTTGCTAGTTGTAACAAGCTGTCTTCCTCCATTCTGTTAGGGTTAGAACCAGTGCGTACTTAACTCCATGGCCTTTGGCCAGTGTGCATCTCTGAAGTGAGGGGAAAGTGTAATATGCTGTTCCCATTACTAGCTACCTTAAGGCTGCCTGATAAGCGTGCACATGCACACCTTTCAGACAGAATGGTGTGATGCTATTGGGGAAAATAGAAAGCCACAAGAGTTGTCCCAGGAACAGAGAATGCCAGGTCATATATTTCCTTTGTTTTTACATGCTTTTAGTTACAATGTCAGTTTATTCCAGAACTGAAAACAAAGGATGTCAAAGTAGATTCAGTATGTCCCAGGATGTTAGAGTCTGCGCAGCAGTTGATGGTGGAAGACCTGTACAACCGAGTTAAGGAAAAGATTGATGACACCAGCTTGTTCAACACACCATGTGTGATGGACTTGCAGAGGGCACTTGTGAAGGACAGGCTGGAGACCCCCAGGGATGCTGTGGATGAAGTCTGGCCTAACGTCTTCATAGCAGAAAAGTGAGTGTCAACTTTCGTCATCAAGTTTCACAAGATTCCTAGTGAAGGATCAGATGAAACCATGAAAGGCATAACATGTATTACATGTATCTAATACCTTTCATCTCTGGAGAGCCCAAAGGTGTATTTTAGAATATGCTCACAAAGATTGCTGTGTGCTGAAAAGCAAGTAGTATTGAGAGTTCAGCAGTAGAATTCAGCAGCTTTTTTATGCTATTTTAGTGCTTCAAGCAATTTAGGAATGGAAAAGGGAAGTGAGCTCCAAATTAAACTATTCTAATTGGAATTTTGCCCTGAAATTGGGACTAAAGTACTTACTATGTAAAAGAGTGGGGAAAAAAATGCCATAGCCAATATTGGGTGGAAATGGCTAGGTCTTCTGGACCATGGCTCAGCTGTCTGAGGCACCTGTGCATGTGACCAGGACAGAATTACAAGAGAATATAATATTAAGCATCAATTATGGGCTGATAAAAATGGAGAAATGAGTAAACCACCTGAACCTAAGAGGGCAGGATGAGTTTAAAATCAAGCTGGAGTGGAACTGAGCATGCAGCTATACTGGTGAGAGCAAGTTTCTTATTTTCTTTTCCCAATGAACATGGGAGAGAAATATCTGTAGAACTCTTAAACGACCTTAAGGCTGAGAGGAGCAGCGTGTTGGATGAGTAACGCAGATTACGAATTCTGTAGCACATGTAGCAGACAGCTTCTTTCCTACCTGAAAATAGGAACACCAATATCTAACATCTCTTCTTCTTCCCTGAAGAAGCGTTGCAGTGAACAAAAGCCGTTTGAAGAGACTGGGGATCACTCATATCTTGAATGCAGCTCATGGTACAGGTGTATACACAGGACCAGGTTTTTACAATGGTCTGAATATCCAGTACCTAGGCATTGAAGTGGATGATTTTCCAGATATGGATATCTCCAAACACTTCCGTCCAGCTGCTGAGTTCCTGGATGAAGCACTGCTGACTTACAGAGGTAAGAGGAAAGGATTATACTGGTTCCAGAACACTTGGAAATTAATGGCTCAAAGTGTTACTTTAATAAACAGCTGGTGCCACATTTGTAGTTGGTCAGAAGGCAGGGTATTTTGATCTTTGCATCCAGGTATGGTGAGCACTTTTTGCTCATTTCTGTCATGCCTCATACAAAAGAGAAAGGGAGCAGACAGCAATAGGGGGAAGCCCAGTGGTCCCTGCTGCAAGCCTCATGTCTTTGGTATCAAACTTGGGGGCACGCCACCTCCCTGAGCTTCTTTGAAAGTATTGCAGTGGGATGAAGCACTGCTCCAAGTTGCTGTATTCCTGTACGCTATAATTCTCAGTTTTGCCAAGATGCTTACTGCAACAGAACAGGCGGATTTACTAGAAAAATCCAAACAGTTTGATTCAACTGGATGTGTACATGCAGGCTACTGTAAAATTTGCTGGACTCAAATTCCATGGCAACCGTTATTTCTGTGAACCTCCAGTGCAGACTGATCATTTTGTAGCAGCTTCAGCAGACAGTTAAAAAAAAGTCTATATAGATTTAAATATGAAAATGAACACCAGAATCAGTGATATTGCTGATGTTCTTTATATACTTATTCAATTCATTCAATTTTTGTATAGGGAGAGCAAACTACATGCTAGTGGAGGTGAAAGTAAGAGAAGTGAGAAGTCTTAGTAGCGGAATTAGGGTGAAGTTAGATGAGACGAGTTGCAACAATTTTAACAATCACTGCCACCACCATGGGGAAGGAACATTCCGCTCTGGCTTTATTCATCACTCCCATTTCTTCCCTCTGCATGTCACTGCAGACTCTTACTTGGTGCCACTGCTGGCATTTAACAGTGCCTCAGCTCACTAACCCAGCAAAAAGCCAACCCGACAAATAACAGATGGTTTTCCTCTGGGTTAGTGAGTTGAATTGGCTCATTAAAGGGCCCAGCAAGTACCAGATCCCTCCCAGGAAAGGATGCAGGGAGACAGAAGTGTGTTGTAAGAAAACGGATGAGATCTCACCCTTTTCGTGAGCTGTTAGATAAGCTTTAAGGTGGTTAAAACACTTAAAAGGCAACTGTGACTTTTGATACTAAGAAAAGTATAAAAGACATTTTGATATTGCAGGAATAGGTACATTAAGTGAATACTTAAGGTAACATTAACAGTCAGAGGGTACTTAAGGTAACATTAACAGTCAGAGGGGTGATGTTTAAACTGGCTTCATTAAGTTTCAATGTAAACAGTACACTGATAACTGGAGTTTTTCACAAATCTGAGAACAGTAATTTCAGCTGTTTGCAAGCCAACAAAGCCTCATTTATGCTCTCTTCCTATTTACAAGTTTTTCTTTGTAACTATAATTTGCTATAGAAGTAACTTTAAAAAACAAATCTTCCATGCCAAAGCTTAGTTTGCTTAGTTTGCCACAAGAGGCGGCTTCTGTGTAAATGCCATGAAATACAGCAGATCCTCAGCTTTGATTCTAGCTCTTGCAGGCAGTGTTTACAGAACAGTGGGTCTCAGTAGTTTGGAGCAGATTATCAGAGTCAAAATCAACTCTGTTCTGCTAGTTGCTTGGTCCTCCTGCTTCTGAGATACAATATGACTCTGGCCTCCAGCCAGGCTACATATAACTGTTTCAGTGAACCTTGCAAAAAAAGCAAATCTGTGTTCTGGCAAAAATATAACTAAATTAATATCAAATTGTATTTAAGTCCTACAATGTACCTTATAAAAATTAAGTTATTTGCTTATCATCCCAGTACCTTCCTGGAGGCTACTATTAACATCTCCCTTTTCACCTATGGGGAAACTGAAGCATGGAAAGCTTAAATGTCTTACCAGCAAGTCAAGAATGCTGTATTTCTTGTCTTTCTAGTTCCTATTAAAAGCTTCCTGATTATTTGGGGAAGTGACGGTATAGGTAAAAATATGAATATTAACTTGTTCTAGAACATGCATGTCCACAGCTCTTGAAACTAATATGCTTTTTGTTCACCTCTCTCCAGATTTTTATTAAGACAAAACAAAGAAAACTAACAAGAAATCTTTAGTATTGGTTTCAGTCACAGAAACATGTAATCTGATTTTTAACAGTATTCAGAAAAAGCCTGTGTACTACATATCAGAGCAATCTCTATATGTTATTAGAAATAGCTAATTACTTTTATATTCAATATCTGCAGGCAAAATCCTTGTCAGCAGTGAAATGGGAATCAGTCGCTCAGCTGTGCTGGTGGCTGCTTACCTGATGATCTACCACCATATGACCATTCTGGAGGCTCTCATGACTCTGCGAAAGAAGCGTGCCATTTATCCCAACGATGGCTTTCTGAAACAGCTAAGAGAGCTCAATGAGCAATTGTTGGAGGAACGAGAGCTGGAGAATACTGGAGATGATGATGTCACTCCCAGTCAAAGTCCTGCTGTCCATGCAGGGACCTCTTCCCAGCTGTCTGGAGTTGGGGACTCAGAAAGCATCATGGGAGCCAAAGCCCATTCCATTATAGTAGAAGAAGAGGACACCAGCAGCCTCCTGGGTAGTCTTATGAGCTCTTCATCGGTGGGAAAAACTAGCTGCGTTTCCAAACACTCCACCCTCATCAGTGAGGAGGAAGAGGAACAGCTGTATGAGGAATGGAGGAAGAAACAAGGCCTGCCTGAAAGGGAACCAGCAACTAACCATGGGAGAAGAACATCTCCAAAGTTTCTGGCTCAGGAAGAGGAACAATCTGAGGAGGATGTGGAACAGATGATCCATGACTGGCAGTGCAAAAATGAGAAATATCAAATGGAGGGTCCACCTCGGGAGGAGGATGGAGACTTCAGCATGGGAGGAAGACCTTACCCATCACGTGAATGCAGTGATGTTGAGAGTGTGAGCAGTCTTGAGATCCGAACCCTAAAGCAACAGCTGGAAGCCAGTAGCTGTAACAGGATGAGGAGGAGCCGCACAGGCTCTCTTTCTTCAGAGAGCACTTGGGACATGTGGAACCAGAGAATTCTGGAGATTGAGAAGGAAGCCGCTCAGAGGTATCATTCTAGGAGTAAAAATGGTGGGGAGAGCTGGTCCTCAGAAACAGGAAGAAAGGAGAGGGATGTGGATGAGGAGAGCGTGTTTTCAGACAGTAGCTCCTTTTATAATTTCTGCCAAAAGAACAAAGACAAACTGACTCCTCTAGAAAGGTGGAAGGTCAAAAGGATCCAGTTTGGCTTTCACAAGAAGGATTTAGAATCATCATCATCTTCTGCTCCATCTCCAGCTGAAGAAGGCAGCCAGACAGGTGGGGAGGTGACAGAAGGGAAGAGCTTGTCAGATATTAACCTGTCTGCTTACCAGGCTTGGAAAATGAAGCGGCAGAAGAAGGTAGGCAGTGAAAGCAAGGACGAATTTGTGGAGCTTGCCAAAAGTGAAGATTCTGTTTCAGCTAAAAAGAAGCAGAGGCGAGTAGAGCTCCTTGAACGTTCAAAGAAGATCTTAGAAGAAAGCCAGTCCATGTGCAGCTGGGAGACAGACAGTACAGTGAGTGGGAGCATCCCATTGTCAGCTTTCTGGCCCTCAGCACCTTCTGCAAGTGGTACTGAGGATGCAGTTTCTGCATTGAGCATGCAGACAAATCACTCATCTTTATCCCAGGCCAGGAGTAGTGCTGGGGCAATGCAGCCTCAAACACCAAATATACCCCTCCCCAACCTCCCAGTTGGCCCAGGTGACACAATATCCATAGCAAGCATTCAGAATTGGATCGCTAACGTGGTCAGTGAAACCATTGCTCAAAAGCAAAATGAGATCATGATGCTGTCTCGTCCATCTTCTGCAATGGCTTCCAGCGTAATGTCAGGAGACGTTAACAGGCGTGTAGATGATGATAAAATTTCCCTTCTCAGTGCTCAGAGTGGCTCATCCCTTGCCACCTCTCAGCTCCGCCAGCCGGACTTACACAGGGCTGAGTCTCAGTCTGTCCTGTCTTGCAATACCTCAGTCAGTGCAAGGACAGAAGGGACTAGTTCAAACATGAAGGTCACACA
Organism: Struthio camelus; assembly: GCF_040807025.1. NCBI lineage: Eukaryota > Metazoa > Chordata > Aves > Struthioniformes > Struthionidae > Struthio > Struthio camelus. The sequence continues at coordinate 105,832,487 of NC_090942.1, read as the reverse complement.
AACAAGCAAACCACTGTACAGCCTCTTCGCCGATGATGTTGACCTGAAGAAACTCAGGAGGAAGGAGAAAGAGATGCAAATGGAAATGAGAGAGAAAATGTCAGATTATCAAATTGAAAAGGTGGTCACAGACAATAAACGCAGCACTTTATTTAAAAAAAAGGTGACCAAAGGAGAGGAAAGTGAAAAGGAAGATGACACAGAGAGCGCATCAGGCAGCCATAGATACTCCTTGCAAGCAGATCTCGACAGAACTGATAGAGCGTTTGCTCTATCCAGTCAATGTGCAAATGCAGGTGAACTGAAGTCAGAGGCAGAGACTGATATTACCAAGTGGCTCAGTGGCGTGAAAGAAAGAGAACCATCATACCATGATCAGAGCGAGAAGGTTAGAGAGAAATATAACAGATCATCGAAAGTTAGAGAGATGGATTCTGAAACATCCAGTTATAGATTCTCCAGATCCCAAAGAGAAGAGCTAAACAGCTGTTCTTCCTATGAGTCAAAAGGAGATTCACTGAGAACCATGTCAAGATTTTCTTCTGCTTCCGCAGTAGAGGACAAAAAGATGTATAAGTACACAAGGTCAAGGGTCAGTGAGACCACAAGTGCGAGAGAAGAGAGCCCAGAGCTGTATGTTTTCAGACGAACACCTGAACGGTCCTTTGACTCTGAATCCCCTGAACCATCTACACAGAGTCGAGTTAGATCTCATCATGTGGAGGAGTGTGAAGAGGAGGCCAGATCGGACACGTCAGAATTTGGAGCTAAGAGAAAGTTCACCCAGAGCTTTTCAAAGTCTGAAGAGGATGGAAAGAAAGAGGCAAAAGTGGAACAAAATGAAGAGAGATTTGCATCAAGAGCGTTCTCTCAGTACAGGCGAAGCATTCGTAAAGAAGAGGAAGAAGAGATGGATGATGATGCTATTATTGCTGCTTGGAGAAGCCGACTAGAAGAAACTACTGCAAAGCTCCGGCGGAGAAAGGAAGAGTGACCAAGGATCAGATTATAGGAACACAAATAGAGTCACAGAGTCACAGAATCACTCATCATTATATTTCTGATAATCCTTTGTGGTTTGTAGGCCATTTCCTGCAGATATTTCTCTTTTCTTAATCAAAAGCCATAAAGGGAGGAGGTCAAGTTTTGGAAGTGTTTGTGGTTTGTCAGAAAGAAGATGCTACTGTTAAATGATCAATGTAGGTAGGAGCGCAAAGTTAGAAGCCATTAGGAGCCAGAGGACATTTCAGCAGCAAGAGCAAGTAATGGTGGCAACTCAGTTCAAAAGACCAATCGCATCCCATTTTGGTTATTTCAATTTTCAGCCTCGTTAAAGACTGGACATATTTTTTCTAGGATCCTTTTGATCATAAATGGGAGAAGCCAACAGCCTTTTCAAGGAACTTGAAGAACGTTCCTTTCTTAATCAGTTTTACTTTATCCCACTGAGAAGATATTGCCAGGTAGGCTTCATTTTCTACACCAGTCTTAGGATTGTCTACAGAAATAAGACAGTTGAGGTGAATAACTGTACTATTTTCCTTCACTGAGTAACTGAAGCAAAGTGAAATACTAGAAACAGGAAAATGCCTCCTTTTAATTTGAAGTTCAAAGCAATAATTTATGTATTCTTGTGGTACCATTGTTGTCTATTAGATGGAGTCAGCTCCACTCCAGTATGATTGGTTCATGCTGATAACTTTGGGTCAACAAGAGGAAAGATGCTGTAATAGTAACAGCCATCTAAAAATTATGTTCTGATCACTAGATCAGAACTAGAGTTTTGATCACTCTAAAGAGACAGAGTTAGGGTTAAGTTTAGCATAACGTTACAGTGGGTTTCTGGAGCACTGACTTCAGTTTGTTGTATGAATGCAGCTCAGCTAAGTCTGTACTTTTATGTCTATAGTCAAATTGTCATGTGTTGTTTTCAGGATTATTGCCTTAAAAGAAAAGAGTGATAGGCAAACTGACCTCTTATAATACAATGATGTGTAACTAAAGCTTTGGTAGAAGGCACAGTGCAAAGATTTACAGAAGGACAAAATGTATGGCTGATGAATGCAGTACTTTGAAGCTCATTTTTAGGAAATGGTAAGTTTAGCTGACATGTTACAGTTAGCGTGCTGTTTGTGTCCGGTGAGCAACAGAGCTCACTTTTAAGAGTGAGCGAAGGGAACAGTCTCTGTGTTAAGTTAGTGTAGAGCTGTGGGTCGGAGCCTTTCTGTGGCTTGCAAAGCCTCATGAGCTTCAGTGTGACACAGGAGCTCTGCCAGGCCTGCCACAGCATCATTTGTGTGGCTGGTATGATGCTGTGCCTTTAACACATCAAAGCACTCAACTCTCTGTCACCAGTCAACATCCTCCAGCTCTCTCTTTAAACAGCTAGGCTAGTTTCTCCTAACTGATCTCCATCCTGGAATTATCTGTTCCCTCTCCTATATGGACTGTATTTTGAAACAACAAAACCTTCTGGCACGGCTGACTGTAAAACAAAGCACAATGGAGGGACGATGCAACAGTGTAGCATTGCTCTCTCACAGAAGGTTTTTCTTGCCATTGTCTTGTTATCTCCTCTCCCTCTTACTGTGATGTTAGAGCTCCCTATTATTATTATGTTAGTACCTCTCAGTATTTTAATTGTGTAATATAGACAGTAAGCTCCACAGGGCAAGGACCTGGTCTTTATCCTTATCAGTATGGTGCCATGCACATCAGCAGTGCTATCTAAATAATGGTTACTGATAACAAAATGCAGCTGCCAATTTTCCTAAACTTACAATCATTTCTCTCAACTGTAACTCACTGATTAGACATTATCCCTGCTTCTGTGAAGATAAAGATGTCTCTTTCTGACAGCCGGGACTAGGGTAAATGATAGCTACTTATTGCCAGGTGAATGAAAGGGAGTCTTAAAATCAGATGATTGAACAGTAACAGGGGTATAAAAATAAGAAAAAGAACATATTTTACTTGTGTGGGGATTTTTTTGAGTAAACTCAGATTACATGTTTCAAGTACATAAGGAACATGGTCTTGTTAATGTTCCAGGCGTCCAGAGATGCTGTAAGGCTTATAATGCACTTCTACGGCAATATAATATATAATACAACGCATCCCTTACTTCTGCCTGCTTCTGTGAGGTTTTTCTTTAAAACAGTGTTATTTCAGGCTTTAATTCACCTTATGAGATTTTTTATTCAATTTCTGCAATGATGTGTGCTAAGATAGGCATTTTCCTCTTTTCTTTATCCCTGGTGAAGTTGCTTTGTGCAGAACAATTTTATGCATATGTGTAATTGGAGCTTGCTTTGTCAAGGGGCTAGTTTCAGTCAAGAAATGGTCTTAAGTATAAGCACATGAATAGTCCTCTGTCTTCAACAGCTCACAATATTAAGCAGTTATTTAAGTTTTAGTGGCTCAAAGTGTTCAATACCTTCTGGGACTGAATTTGTTTTTTGATCAAAGGCTGGTTTCCTCTGAAAATCTCTCTTCCTATGACTGGCTACTACTCTCAACAAAAATGTCCGTTCTCTGCAGGTACTGTAGGGGGCATCTTACACTGTAAAAGATGAACATCATCTGATGTAGTCATTGATTTCATTTTGCACTATACAGCACAGCCTTTTGTTTGGGTAGCATTTTGATTTAAACAGTATTCCAGGTCTGCCACACGAATAAATTATTCAAGACTGAGGGGCAGTATACAATTCTATAACAAGACTGAGCCAAACCATCCTGATAGCAAGTTTTGACCCTTCCGGGAAAGGGTTAAGTGGGTTCTGCTGACTCACTGAGGTAGGTGGCTTATTAGTTCACTCGTGTAAAAGGGAGATAAAAATGGCTTTCTGGGGAGAAACCATGTAAGATGCTGGCTGAACAGTCATGAGGGAGAAGCCTTAGAAGCAGCTGAACTCTATTTTCTTATTGCTTATATCTTTGCTAATAAAGGCAAACCCCCAAAGCAAGAAGGGGGTGGGGTAATTTTGGACTCCATTCAGTGTATGGCCTGTGTTTTAAAGTGAGTTGGGAAAGGCTCCAGCTCACAGGTATAAATTACATGAAACAGTGACATAAAGACCTTGCATGGTGAAAATATTAAAGCATTCAGTCATAAGACCAATAACCAGGAGAGACAGAAATGAAGAGATCGAAGGCAGGCTAGAAAGTCAGGTTTTAAGATGAGATTTTAGGAGACAGGGAATCAGTGAAAGGGAAGAGATCTGCACAGATCGTTTCAGGTGACCAAGGCTGCAGAGAGAATGCTCTTTCAGCAACTAAACTAGTGTGACACTAGATTGAAAAACTAGGTAAATAGCAAATTTATCTGGGACAGATTCTTCAACAAAGATGCCCTGGGATTCATATTTTTGCCCGACCTCAGTTGTCTGCTGTAGACAGGAGGGGTTTTTTTTTTGGCGTTGTGTAGTGGAAGGTGAAAGTGCAAGGAGCATCCATATAGCCAGATAAAAAAATAAACACGGGAACATCAGAAAGGCCATATGAGGTCAGACCAAAGGTCCATCTAGCTCAATATCCTGTCTCTGACAGATACCAACAGCGGATACCTAGGGAGGAGTATAAGAGCAGGAATATAAGTGATATTTTCCTAGCATGATCTCCCAGCCTCCAATCATTTGCAGCCCAAGGCCCTCCTGAGCTAAATGTGATATTTTTGTATTTAATAGGCCTTGATAGATTTTCCTTCTATGGAGGTACCTAGTCATTTTGGAGTTACAGCCATTGTAATCTTGTACCCAGTAGCCTCCATGATCTCCTATGGCAAGAAGTTCTACAACTTACTACACATTGAATGCTAAACCATCTCCTTCTTGTCTGTTCTGAACCTGCCACCTACCAGCCTCCTCTGATGCCAAGAGCCAATCTCCATTTAGTATCTCTGTGCCCCACAAGATTGTAATGACCTCTGTCATTATGCCCCACTCTTAGCTATCTTTTTTTCAGGCTAATTGAGTTACTCATTCTTCATATGAGAGCTGTTTCATGTCTCTGATTGTTTTGGCCATTCCTATCTGAACCCTTTCCAGTTCTACTTTATCATTTTGAGATGAAGGACAAGATCCTCACACAGGTATTCAGCACACAGGTGCAGCAGAGATTTATCCTGTAGCATAAGGACCTTCTTTATTCTGTTCTCTTGTTCCTTCCTTATTAACTCCTAACAGTTTACATGCTTTTTTGGCTGTTGCTGAGCATCAAGCTGACATTCTCATTGAACTATATATTATATCCACAGAATCTTGTTGCTGGGTGGCAATGGTCAGCTCCAAGACCATCGTTTCATATGTTAAGTTTTCTTATGTGTATTAATTTACATTTATTAACCTTGAACTACATCTGCCATTTTACTGCTCAGTCTCTCAGTCTTATTAAGTCCTTCTGCAGTTCTTCACAGCTGGCCTGTCATTTCTGCTACTTTGTTTTCTTAATTCCCTTTGAAAGGTGTGGAGACTGAGAGTATGTAGGAAGCAGAGAAGTTAAGGAGAGATAAAGACATTTGATGTTGGTCTGAGGGAAGTAAGAAGTAAGGAAGTGTAAGAATGCTGGAGAGCTAAGAGGTGTGAAGTGTTCAAAAGAGATCTGAAGACAATAGGCAAATTAAGGAGAAGATCTTGGATCTCCATCAAGTGGATGGAGAACGTAAGGCATGTATGGAAGCTGAAAAGGCTAATGTTTGTCTGACAGAGGAAAAATTCATTTGTTTGGATGTATAAAAATTGTGGGGAAAGATTATGGGGCAACCTCTGTGTGAGGGAAGGAGATGATGGGATTTACATAAATTATAGGTTTGTGAGAAATGCAAAGGGGACTGTGCAAAATAGGAATGGTGACAGATATTAATGGGACATGATAGAGCTATACCTGTGGTAGACTGGGAACTCAACAAGGCAACAAAAGGAGCCGAAACGTTACCAGAAATAGTTATTCCTTTTTCATCAGCTGCATTCTGCATGGTAGCATTGATAGATATAGGACGATAGCCCTTTTTTTCCTATCTAGAATTTTCAGGGCAATTTGCTCTTAGCAATTGCATGTGGCACCAGTTTAGACTGGATAATTATAAAAGAGGGACTTTTAGCACCATTTCCTTCCTTTACAGCTCCCTGGGAAATGTTTACCCATTAGCTGTAGTGGAGAGCTAGCTGAATTATGAGACAAAAAGCTTTTGCTGGGGATGGTTATGTTGCATTGCCTGCCCTTCTTTAAAGGGTTTACCTAGTATACATTGGGTATATAAATTATAACATGAGAAAATGGTATCCGTGAGCTTCCTAAATTTATGGACAATCCAATAGAGATGCAGAAAACACAGGATTAATGTGGTCTAGGGCTTGGAAACAGACGCTGCATGCTCAATGCACTCCAGCAAAATCTCTTTGAGAGCTGCTTACGTATTCTCTGAAATTTCACTTGTCATTTAGAAAAACAAAAATGTGTTAAATCTCTGGCTGTTTTAGTTGGGAAGGAAACTATGGAAATGTGAACTGCGTATAATAGATTACCAATCCTCTGGAGAGATGGGAGCACAGCTCTAAATAGTGTGTGAACTGCCCCAGTCATCTAGGTGAGGTGTTAACTTATTTGTCCAAGAGTGATAATTTAAATGCCAACAGGATTTGTTATATTGTTCTTCAAGTAAAAAGATGGGAGAGGGTCAAAGAAGGTTGTGTTTAAGTAGTGTATTAGGCTGCTTTCATTGCCAATACCAACATAATCTACTGAAATGAACACCCTATCATTTTGGCTACCGCCATGAGCAGAGATTTTTTGGTAGGAAGGACACGGCAGAATCCTATCCTTTCCCTCCACCCCAGTTGCCTTTTGCTCTTTGGTATGTATTCAGGAGTTGAGTTCATGTAACCTCTATTTATCCCTCTGTTACAACCACGTAGCAGCCTCTGAGCTCAGTGTTTTTCTGTGACTGCTGTTCCCCTAACCAGAGGGCACATGTGCACGTAGATACACACACACACCCATATCAAGGGAAAACTTTATTTAAGACCTAGAAAAGCAGACAACAATATGGACTCAATCACTGCCAGGACCAACAGGTTAAAGGAAATGTTGGAATATTTATGCCAAGCTATCCCGGTATAGTGATGAACTATAAGCGAAAAATGAGAGCAGGAGAAAGGACAGCCTGTCTGTGCTTTGAACCTTCCTCTCTCAATTGCATTTCAAGGACTTTAATTTGCATCTATCTTTAAAAGACAAATTTAATCCTGAGAAAAGAATGTAACTACTTACACAGATGATTTACACCTGGGAAATTTCAGGTAGATTGGTTTACTTTTAGTTAGGGGATGTCCTGGAAGACACAAATGAGTATAATGGAAAACTAGCTTCATTGTTAACTCCGGAGAGAACAATGTCTCTACATAATCAATCAATCAATCACTTATTTTTTTCCAGTGCACCCTTCATGCCAACATGCCTGAATGCTTTATGGTCATTAGATTAAATCAAAGAACACACCACAAAATGGACAAGGCCATATCAATAAATCTTAAAACCTGATTCAAACTTACCAAGGACTCTGAACAAGTAACCATGAAAGGAAGAATGAATGCCCCCATTCCTAAGGGCATGCGTGGGGGCGTAAAACTGAACCAACGTGTAGATGCTAGCTAGAAGACTGAAACATTTAAAAGAACTGATCGTTTTTTATAGCATCAACCAACTACCAACAGCATCTACCTGAAGCTCACAGTCTTAGGGTCCTTTTGGGCTTCTGAGGGTTATTAGAAAATAACTATGGCAGCAAGAAGTGTTTACAACTGGCCAGAAGGCTATATGCTTCAGCTCACATGCTGTCAGGTATCTGCCTTCAAAGTTTTGCCTGTTCATGATGTCTGCATTTGATTATTGCACGGTACCATATCGAATAAAGAAGCAGCACACACCAGCTGGTGTTAAACATTTGGTAACTGGTCCGTCTTCATGGACCATCCCAGCAATTTGCGCTTTGCAATGACTCCTTTTTCAACCTAGAATCCAGTCCAAAGTGTTCCATTAGTTTGGCAGATCTGTCTCTCCTTGTTTGAGAGGAGAGGTTTATGAAACTACAGTAGCCTTTATGAAACTACCAATTAATGGGGAGCATTGTACATTCATACACTTTACATGAAATTTCCTGGGATCTGGCCTAACCTATGAAGGTCCATTCACAGAGAAGATAAAACGACCGCAGACCTAACTATATTCAAAACTACATGCAAAACCCAGTTCTTCAACTTAAGTTTCCCTCAGTAGTTTCACAAGGCATGTGCTCCCTAGTCTGTGAATTGGATCAAAAGTATTGCCTAGAGGCAAAGGGTTAGAGAAGATTCCACATACGGAAAAACAGGAGGCCCTCAAAAGGGTGCAACCTCTGTTGCTGAACAGGCACCACAAATACGATGGATAGAAGCCCACATGAGACTTTGGTATGTGAGCAAGCAGAAGCTGAAAATTGCCCCTTAGGAATAGAGTATAAAGCTTTGACTTCTGCAGGAGATGTGATCTGAAAGTCTGCTTCCCATGAGCAATCAAACCTGAACGTTGCATGGTGCTGCAGTTGCATAATTTAACAGTTGGTCGTGTTTCATCCCAAGGTGAGTGTCTTTGGTAGTAGTAGACATATAAAATTTGTAAGTCATTAGGGATAAAAGGGTCTATGCAAGCAAAGGTCAGATATCCTCATGACTGGCAGGAGGGGTCCACATTAAAACAAAGGAAGTATTTGATTTTTTTTGAACATGGGCAAATGATTCTGCCATGCCCTTCTTGTGCTCTCAGCCTCTCCCCTTCCCATCTCCTCTCCTCTTTGAAACAGATTTGAGTCCATCTACCTTTATATTTTCAAACAAAACTCATAAAAGGGCCATAAATATCATGACTCTCTAAAATGAAAGCTGTTTTCTTCTCCTCCCAGGAGACTCCTGCCTGAGAGAGAGACAGAAAGAGTTCACCTCTTTGAAGATTTCCTTCTCTGTTGAAGTAAAGCTGGTATCTAAGAGTAGTCTTCAGGGCTTTGTTCTTGTCATCAACTTGACCTGGCTTTGTACAGGCTTTTCTCTGTATTGCTTATGGAAGTGTGAAGGATGGGCCTAGGGGAAGGAATTTTGGCTATCACTGGCAGAGCAGGGGGTCATGCTTGGAAAGGGATTGTACTGTGGATTCAAAAAATGCTACAAACTCAGTGTGCTGGGGGGGGGGGGGGGGGGAAGGGGGTGGAGAGGGGAGGGGAGGGGAGGGGAAGGAACTTCCCTACTGCCGGATCCACCTTTTCTGTCTCTGATGTTGGCCAGAACCAGATGCTTCTTAGAAGGTACAAAGAAAGTTTAAGTGGGCAATTATGGAATAACCTGCCCTGAGTAGCAGATAGAATTTTCTCCCTGCCTGGCCCAAAGCCCTCCTCCGTCTCCCTTCATTGGTTAGATTTCAGGTTTATACCCTGAAGCATGACAGCTTCTCTCTCTTCCAAACTGCTTTTCATCTTGGCTTGTCTAATGTAGCTGCCTATGACAGTGTTGTGATGGGATGTATAGGGATGGATAGGTCTTGTCCATTGAGAGTATGTGACAGATCATAGCTGTATTAGAAAGAGAGGCAGAGAGGTGAGGCAAAAGCAAGGGAGGGGATCACAAACTCAGATGAAACATCCATCAGGAAGATGGAAAGAAGAATGAGTGGCTGTGTAACTAATTGCTGCCTGCTAACCTGGGCTGAGGAGACAGCTTGCAAGTGAGCATTTTTGCCTTTCAGAAATTTCAGCCTGGAGCACACTAGGAAATTCAGCTCTTGGTTGAAGCTAGTGTTCACCAATACTTCCCCTTAAATATATTTTTAGAAGTTGTGTAAGTGAGTAGTCCTGACTCACTCTGAGGGAGCTTTTTCTTTCACTGAAGTTCATTACTTATTTCTGAAACGATACTGGAGTTTTGGAAGCTACTGGACTTTGAACACCAATGAAAATCAGGCTATTTTCTAGTGCCTGAAAAGGATTTAGGAGCGCAAAGCCAGATATTCATCTCTAGGTCCTCACCTCTGTCTTTTGAATTGAGATGGCTATTCATACATCCCAGATAGAGCAAAGAGTTTATCTTGAGGGCCAGGTTTTCAACCAGAAAAAGAAGGAAGAAAGGGGTTATTAATAAAAGTAAACTAAACCAATATGTAATTTCCTCATGCAACCTCATTTCTGCTTCAAAACGAACAAGAATCACAAGTGTGAGATAGTGTGTTGTAAACAACAGAAAACAAGACTGTCCCTTTGAAAGCATGTCCTCCATCTCCTATGGATCAGCTTAATAAACTGTCCGTTTTATTTGATTTGTATCCTTCATAACACTGGGGAACAATCCTGTTTTTGCTATAGGCTCCCTGGAAAGGCAGCTGGGATCTCTTTCTAGCAGTGGATTTCTGGCAAAATTTGCGGTCTTCTGCTTTCTGAGGACTGACTCCTGGACCTTCTCAGGGCTGCATAATAGGTTTCTCTCCCCTAGCTACAAGCGATGCTAGAAGTGCAGGGTTTTAGAGCTGGCTAGTTCTTATGCCAGATTTTCTCTGGTGACCAGTTACTTCAAGTTAGGCTTTTGCTTGAGCAATCTAACAGGCAATCTGTAATGTGACCCCTTTAAGCTGCCATTTACAAGTTCAAACAACTAAGTATTTTCTTTTAATCCTACAAAACAGTGCCACATTGCCTGGTATGAATGGGGAGGTAAGAATATTATTTCACTCAAACTTGTCCACAGCCTGGTTTGGTGGCAGGTAAATCCTTTAAAATAATTCCTCTTCTCTTCCACAAGTTCTCTCCTCTGTCCACAATTAAGCCCCCTTTAAAACTCAGTTTTTGCCAGGTTGACAACAGTATCACTATGTAAAGCATACTGTATTCACACCACTGTATTCACACCACTGATAGACTGTGTATTAGTAATCGTTTTTCTTCCATGCTGTTCAGAACATTTTCCAAATGTTCCTGAAACTGCATTGACAGCAGAATGTGGCCCAATTCAAGGGCTTTAATGCTATTGCTAAGTGAAAATGATTTTCTCATAGAAATTTCCACTGAAATAGTCTCAATTTTACAAAAAACATAGCAATGCCACTGCAAATGCATTAGAAAATGAGAGCCTTTCAACAACGTTTCTGACAAATCAGTCCAATGTTTTCAAAAACTTTGTCCAATTAAGTAAAAAGTGCAAATGTGGAATTTTAAAAATAGAGTAGCACTTTCTATCTGAAGATGTCAAAGAATTTATCAGCATTGATTACTGAAGTTAATAGGGAACATCATAACCTCCATTTTATAGATAGGGAAACACAGGCACAATTTTTTTTTTTTTGCCTTGAGTATTTCCTTTTTTCCAAGAACTGTTACACTTTCTTCGCCACACAGAAAACCAGTGTTTTAGTATCCCTTTAAAGCCACAAATTATCACAGAGAAGTCGGCCGTCTCTGTCTACAGTAATGCTATATAGGACCGGGCCTGACAACTATTTTCTAACCTTGATGTAGAAAGACAGTGTACTTTTCCTGTCCTTGGTGGAGAGGGTCTTTTTTGCCTGGTATCCATACTCAACACTTACAAATATTTCCCCATCATGACCTCCTTTTATTTCTCTTTTGGACTTTTTTATATAAAAGAGTAATAGTTAAGAATATAGTTATTTACTGCTAGTCCATTAGCATCCAGAGATCTTAACTAGCGTAAGAAATCTATTGTAACAAGTACTGCACTGAGGAGATTAATTGCACGGACTCCTGAATGTTGCTCAGAAGACCCTTTATTAAGCGAAACCGCAGGTTATATAGCGGTGTTGTCTGTTCACGCGTTTAAGCCATCATTTGATTGGTCACTGCTGAATGCCCATGCGCAATACCGTTACATTCTATTGGTAGGTTAACAGACAATGTCTAAAATCAGCATAATCATCAACCCTCCTGTTAAGCTTTTGCTGAGCATCCTGTTATTCTCCTCCAGATTCTATTTTCTCTCATCAACTTCCTTATTCTTCTTTCTCTTGTGTCAGTCTTCAAGAGTTTCATAGCCTTCGATGATGTTGCCACCTCCAATGCCGACCACAAAGCTTTCCACAACTCCCCCTTCTTTATTTTGAACAGAAACAACATTCAAGCTAAATTGTTTTTGTATCATTGACCGTACAGTATTCAAAATGCAAGGGATAATCATCATGATTATGGTGATTATTAAAAACAGCATCCCGCTCTGCGCCAGTAAATCTCTCAACCATCCAGTGATGCCCCATGATTTTAACAGACTCCACAATTAATCCCCATCCAACTCATGCGTCAAATCCTTTGACAGTTCCTTCCATTTTTGCAGTTGATGGTGGATTGATTCAGAATGGTCAGACAGATTCATACAACACATTCCCTCAAAGTCTTCACACCCATGGCCTTGAGCCAATAACAAAAAATCTATGGCTGCTCTGTTTTGAAGTGTAGCATGCCAGATGGACGTAACATCTACTGTTAATTGTGAAAATAAACTCGCAGTTAGATTAGTCTGCTTGGCCATGTAGCAGGCTAACTTATCTATATCTCCTAGCGCCTTTCCTGCAGCAACGTGTGGGAGAAACAAAGACATTAGCACTCTTCTGGCTTCTCCCCACATTTGTACTCCGGAGTTTCAGTTCTCGCTATACATGCCCAAATCCCTACGCTTTCTGCTGTTAGTCTGATTCAACAGGTTCCTCATCGTAGGTACAAACATGGTTAACCTACCTAAGATGCATGGCCCTCCCACTGGGTGTGAGGGGATACCCGGCCACGCTCTGTCTCCACAGATCAGAAAGACCCCTGGGGGTAACATTTTTGCCGACTGGCTGATGTTCGTGGCTATGGCCGCCTTTGGTGATATTATCTGCGATCCACACCACCATGTAGTATTTTTCTACATTACATTTTCTGGACTCAGTCTCTGCATATCTGAGTCGTTGAGCCACGGCTTTACTTGTCCTTCCCCAATTATTTGTGTGAGTAGCGACGTAAGGGCAGCTGCAGCCCCTGTACACTTTCCATAATCCTTTTGAAACTGCACCAGCTTTGATTTCCCCCTGAGACAAACAAATCCAGCTCTTCTGGCTCTAGACTCGTCCTATTCAAAGATTCGATTATTGTTTTCATGGCTGACCCTTTACCTTTAAATTGGTCAATATTCAGACTCTGTACATAGCCCTCAAACAACTTTGTAAGATTTTCCCTTTTCAGACCTACCCCTACCAAGCACGTTCTAAACGGATCTCCTGGGGTGGCTAGAGATAGGCATACTGAATCCTGGCCCGTCACATTCGCATATATATTCTGTCCATATATTCTGTCTCGGCGTTATTTTCCCGAGCTCACTTTGTTCCGTTATCAGAATTCCCATCAAAATTAGCAGTACTATGCTTCCTGCTCGCCTGCTTGTTGCTCGTGCTGCAACGCTGGCTTGACCCGTTTCGCGGGAACCCATCTTGTTCCAGAATCTGTAAGAACACAAGCATACCCTTGTCCCCAGGTTAATAACAAAAATGGTCCTTGCCATGTTCCCTCATAATTTCTTACCATCACCTTTACGTGCTCCTTATGCTCTACCATCGCCGATGCCATGGCCTGCATATGCTTCACAATTGGCAGTACCATATTATCTCCTGTTAATCGCAAAAAATTCATCACATATTGCGCTTTCATTAGCCTGTTACTTGGTGATTGTCCCAATTCCCCCTGTTTTTGTTTTGTTAGCTACTGCTTAAGCACCAAGTGAGTACGCTCGATAATAGCTTGTCCTGCGGGGGAATGTGGAGTACCCGTAATGTGGTGTACCCTCCATAATTGTCCTGGGTGGTGGATACGTATTTGCCCTCCAAAAGATTCTAAGGCAATTTGCAACTGTACGCTATTTTGCTTTGCCCACTGTAAGTATTGTTCGGTTAGAGGAATAACAATGATCTCGGGCTCATTTCTTGAGATTTCAACAATTCTGTGCCTACCCTTCATTATTAATTCGGCAAACATTTCGAGCCTTGTTATTAACGTTTTTTGTGGCTGATGTGGTAAAAACCACCATTCCAAAAGAATTAAAGGTTCGGGCTCCTTCTCCAGCTATTGCATTATACATGCCAGGGGTTGGAATTCATTATTGATAAGCAATAATTGAATAGGGTGTCCAAATACTACTCGGTTCGCTTGTTTGCTGGTCAAGCAATTTTCAACCACCGCTAAGGCCTGTTCAGCTTCAGGCGTTAGCCGTCTTGGGGCAGTCAAATCATTATCTCCCTTTAAAAGGTCAAATAATGGCTGTAACGTCTGATTACTGACTCCTATTAGTGTCCTTATCCAATTTATATTCCCTAATAGTTTCTGCACATCATTTAACGTTTTCACGTCCACTCTGATTTTTAGTTTTTGAGGTTCAATAGTTCGCTGTAAAATTTTCCACCCTAAGTATTTCCATGGTGGTTCCTTTTGTATTTTTTCTGGCACAATCTGCAATCCAAATTTCTCCAAGTCGTTACAGAGCTCAATCAGAAATTGCTCAACACCACCCTGACCCGCAATTAAGATATCGTCCATATAATGATATATTAACAAATCCTGATGTCTCCACCGGAACAGTTCCAAGGCCTTATCCACGTATAACTGATATCGTAGGGGAATTCTTCATGCCTTGAGGCAGTACCGTCCGTTGATATCGTTGCATGGTTGCTGCTTTATTTTTTGTTGGGATTGAGAAGGCAAATTTATCACTGTCCTCTTTTGCAATTGGTATGGTGAAAAAACAATCCTTTAGATCTATCACCAATAAGTCCCAGTCCCTGAAAATCATTGATGGTGAGGGAAGACCAGTCTGTAAGGGGCCCATATCCTCCATGACCTTGTTTATCCTTCCTAGATCGTGTAATAACCTCCACTTTCTTGACTTCTTAGGGATTACGAACACAGGTGTATTTCAGGGACTGGTAGAGGGACAAATATGTCCCGCTTCCAACTGTTCTTGTACAAGTTGTTGTAAAATGTCGGCCTTTAAATCCGTTAATGGCCACTGATCTACCCAAACTGGCTTTTCTGTCTTCCATTTCAGTTTGAGTGCAGGCCGCTCCTCAGTGGCCATAACTAAAAATGTTCCGTGGTGAGGGTACAGTTCATTTGTCCTAGTAGATCACGCCCTAATAGATTCATTGGCACCGGCACTACATACGGTTGCGTTTTGTACTGTACGCCGTCCTTAGTGACAAACAATATCATAAATTGACTCTGCTTGGTTGTGGTATTTCCTCCTACGCCCAGAAGTGTCCCGTGTGGACTAATCAACTTCCAGTCTGGGGGCCAACTTTGCGCGGATATGACAGTCACGTCTGCTCCTGTATCTACTAACATTATCAGCTCCTTTTCGTGATTTCCGAACTTCATTGTGAGAATTAGTTGTGGCTTCCAATTTTGAATCTCCATGGTCCACATAATCTGTTTCTCTTGGCCGAGAGAGCCAAACCCCCCGTTTCCTCGCGTCCTGCTTGTCAAATGCGGAACCTCACTCCGAAACGGGATCAATTGGACTAGCCTTGTTCCTCTCTCAATAGACACAGGGGGGCTTGGGGTCCATATCATGACTTTAATTTGACCTTAAAAATCTGCGTCAATGACCCCGGGTAGTACAAAGACCCGTTGAATGGTCACACTTGAACGTCCCAACAATAGGGCACTAAGCCCGTGACCTAAGGGGCCATACGCGTCGACTGCAACTGCACACACCCTTGAGTCTATCAGAGTAACTGCCTCGTCTGTGCTTACATCCACTCCAGCACTCCCTCGAGTTTTTGCGACGAGTTGATCCAGGCACTCTGATTGTGGCCCAGATCGTTCACATTGTCGGTAACGTTCAGGGGCGTTTGTGTCTTTGCGCGGCCCTGTCCCGCGCTGCGCGCTGAGTTTTCCTGCTGGGGAGTCAATGGCTTACCCTCTTTATCAAAACGGGGCCGACACTGATTTGCATAATGTTTCCCTTTCCGACATCGCGGGCACAGGTTAGGCATCTTTGAAGCGGCACCAGAACCGTCTGGCTTTCGCTTGGAACACTGGAAGCTAAGATGGCCTGGCTGCCCACAGTTATAGCACTTCTTTCCAGAGGTTGAGATCTGCAGCGCCGCAGTAAAGGTGCTCTTCATCCTCTGCTCTTGATCGATTAACAGACTTACACGGTTGGTTGCCTCCACCATCTCAATCAATGTTGCACTTCGTGGTAAAGCGACCAAAACTTTCTTGCAGTCTGGGTTGGCATTCTCTAGTGCCAATCGTAATAATAATGACTCTCTAGCTTCTGGGTGCTCAATCTGCTTATCCACTGCTTCTCTTAACCTATCGATAAATGCCATGTAGGGCTCAATTACTCCCTTGTTTGATCGAAGTAAAAGATGCCAGCCGTTTTCTCGATTCAGGCAACGTTGTAAATGCTCTCAGCGCCAGCTTCGCAGACTCCCGCAATACCTCGGGGGCCAAATGCACCTGCAATTCAGGGGTAGCAAACGGCCCAGTACCAAGCAAGTGCGGTGTCCCTACCCCAAACAGGGGGTCAGTTTTTGGCCGATCTAAATTATTTACCGCGGCAATTTCACAAAGCTCTGCAAATTTGTTCTTCCATAATAATCTCTGTGTCGGCGTTAAAATCATTGTAGCTAATTGCATAGAATCATATGGTGTAATTAACTGTCCCGTCATCACATTCTCCAATAGGGTTTGTGTAAAAGGGGAATACAAGCCATTCTGCATCACAGTCTTTCGAAGTTCCTTAATCATTTCCCAATGGAACGCCTGATATTGCCCCGGATGGTTATCATGCAATATTACTGGAAGTGCAGGCACCCCATCCTTCATACTTTCTAGATGGACTTTCCTCCAACCTTCCTTAATTTTTCTTCCAGTGTCGCTATTATTGTCAAAGGTTTCCCCTCGTCAGAGGGTCCTTTCTTATACCCCTTTAAGGTTTTTTCCAAGAGGCTTTCGCTGCTTTCCTGTTAACCTCATATCTTTTACTCTCACATCTAACCCCTCCGTGTCGGACTCAGTATCACTAAAAACTTCTGAGTCGTTTGGGGGGTTAGCATAGGTATGATCGGATTTGTTCCCATCTTCACCCTCGCTCTGCTCTGTTTGCTGGGCGGCATCTTGCCTATCTACACGCCCTCCGGACTCTTGCTCTATATCTGTCCAAGCTGCTCGAGCCACACCCGCAAGCTGTCTTTCTGCGTGCATTTCCTTCAACGTTTCACATACTAGCCTCCACGTAGACATAATTTGACTAGCATTTAAATCCCCTCGAGATGCCTTGTCCCAGATCTGCTCCCCTGCTCACTCCCATATCTTAACATCAAAAATTTGCGTTGTGGTTGCGGGGATGCCCTGGCTTTTCAGCCAGGCTAGCAGTAGTGCAAGGCTATTTTTCTCATACGCTCTTCCTCTTTTTTGTAGAATATGTTGGAACATCCTTAATATGCTCTTCTCTTCTGCAGACATATTAGAACCCATTCTCACAGTTTCTTGGCTGCTCACCTGTCTCGTTGCGTACAGGCGTTGTCACCCTCGCCCCAGGGTCTCTCCTGTCCGCCTGGTCCAGGCGGCGGGACGATCGTTCAGCCAAGACGTCTCCTCCGGAGCGCAGCCCCCTTCCACGAGCTGATGCCTTTATTACCCAGTTCCGTCTGTTAGCCTTTCAAAGTCCCGGAACGTATCACGTCGGGGTCACCATTTGAGGAGATTAATTGCACGGACTCCTGAATGTTGCTCAGAAGACCCTTTATTAGGCGAAACCGCAGGTTATATAGCGGTGTTGTCTGTTCACGCGTTTAAGCCATCATTTGATTGGTCACTGCTGAATGCCCATGCGCAATACCGTTACATTCTATTGGTAGGTTAACAGACAATGTCTAAAATCAGCATAATCATCAACCCTCCTGTTAAGCTTTTGCTGAGCATCCTGTTATTCTCCTCCAGATTCTATTTTCTCTCATCAACTTCCTTATTCTTCTTTCTCTTGTGTCAGTCTTCAAGAGTTTCATAGCCTTCGATGATGTTGCCACCTCCAATGCCGACCACAAAGCTTTCCACACTGCACATGCACAATTTAAGAAAAAAAATACTCACCCTAAATAGTTACAAATTAAATGAGCAAAGAAAACACAGGCTGGGAGAAAGGGATTGCATCTGACTATATCTGAGAGCTAGAAACTGAGCCCACCTTCCTACAAGAATACGGTAGCAGACGAACTTTGTGGAAAATTTCAAGAGATCAGGCTAAGTTCATCTCCCTCAAAAAGGCATTCTCCCTGAGCAAGCACTCAGCTCTGCATGGCTCGATGAAATACTCAGTGGCCTGAAGACAGCGCAAGCATGACTCTCTTTCCACTAGCGATTAGGGTGTTTGCCTGAGATGGGGAGACAAATGTTCCAGGCCTTTTTTCCAGAGAGCATGCAATAAAAAAAGAGTTAAGGATTCATTAGGGCAGGCTTTTCCACTCTTAAGCGAGTGCCCCTTATTACTAGCCTACAAAGTTGTGCTTAGTTTTTCTGGCCCAAAGAACATTTAAGTAGTCAATTCAAAATGAAATGCTTGATGTGAGTTTCCATAGCAGCACTCACTTTCACTCCAGAATAACTAATAGCACAGGAAACACAGGAAGAGGGCCTGCCACTTCCACTTCCACAGATACAGATTCAGGTTTTCTCAGGGAACTAAATCACTGTCTCCCATCTTCTGAGATGCCTGAATACTGAGCTACTGAGTGGGAAAAGGCCATTCTGCTTTTTGCCACCTGTTGCTTATATGGTATTTCTTGTCTGTGGATAAAGGCTAAAGTAAAGTTCAGGGCTGTGAACCCAGACTGGAAATAAATGCTTCATTGCAGTTCCATGTTTATGATTAATCCAGTATAATTGTCAACTGCTGTCAGAAGTGGTGGTCCCATCCCCCTCACCTTGCCTTACCCAGCCTCCAGGCAGCACATTGACACCACATTTCTTACATCAGATCTAGCGATGATGTAGGAAAGGGGTATGTCAGAACAGCTTGTTGGTTTCACGGAAAACTAATTTTTTTTTTTTTAAGAGGAGGGGGCAAGGTGTTAGTGGCTACCCTGTGGCCGTTCAAAGCTGCAAGAGAAGAGAGTCTGCAGGACTCCGCCTCAGTGGCAGTCTTCAAATGCACCAGTGCAAACGATGTAAAACTCCACCTCAAGACTGGAGTAGAGATGATGATATACCCAGTCCTTGGCATTTTTTATTTATTTTCTTAAGAGATTCCCCAATTAGTGTTCAGGTAGTTACTGCACTGTGTAAGGAACACAGCTACCTAACAGCGAACTGCAGATTCAGTAGGCAGGGAAGTGCCCAAGAGTTAGACATACTGCAATGAATTCTACACTGCACTGTCATGCTGCGGGGAGTTTCAAACATAAATGCAGGCCATCACATGGATTGTGTGTACATTCCTAGCAAAACTGGCAGCTTTACATATGTTTTTCTGTTTGAGAAATGTTTATAAACAATCAAATTGGTTCTGGCCCTGGGTGGCAGATTGCACTCGAGCACACAGCAGCCTTCTAGCTGAAAGCTAAGCTAAATCACCCACTGAAAGCATAAGCCTTCTTTACCATTTATCACTTCCTTAGCATTTAACACTGAAACTCAGAAGAAATCCAGCTTTTATTTTTGCTTTGTCCTACTCACTCTCCCCAGGCTCAAAAGCCTGCTAATTCCTCTGGAGTATCAAAGTTCCAAATCCAATGTAAACAGGCTTTTTTTTTTTTTTTTTTCACCTAGCAGTGAGCATGGCAGTCACAGAGATGGGAGAAATGCTCCCTGTCTAGTTCATTTCAAACCAGAATTTAGTATTAATTCTGTCACTTTTTAATGTGACTTTTAGTGTGGAAAGTAGTAGGCTGACAACACAGGAAAATGCAATGCTGTATTCCTCTGCTGAACTTAGGCAGGCATGGTCCGAGATCATCTTCTAATGTCATGGTGTTGGCTAGAATGGAAGTGCCACAGTAATTTTAGGTGAGATTAGCCAACTAGCAGAAGAACCTGCTCTGACAGAATATTTTTGCCAAGCTTTATGCAGGCAGTTACAGAGGATTAGAGAGAAACAACATGTGGCACATTGCAGTGGACACAGAGAGACTCTTCCTATTCCCTTATTCTACTACCCGAGCTGAGTTACACACTACAAAACCCATCTTCCTTGCAAGAAGGAGCAGAGTAAAATACCATTTGGCTTAAATCCAGACCTGCTTGTGAATGTAAGTTAAATCTGTTTTCTTCCCTATTTCTTTTGTTCTGTCTTTTTAATCTTCATGGAGATTTTCCATGGTGGCCCTTCAGTAATTAATGGCCCTGACTGGTATGTATCATAAACTCTTCTAATGTCACAAGAGCTAAGAACATTCCTTGGTCTCTTGGTATCCTGGCTGGGGGCAACATGGAGTTACAGAACGCCGACAAAACTGTAGTAGGACACTGGGCTATTCTTGTCCTCTTCTGCATAATCATGTTGGGGCAATCTCTTAATTTAGGCCAGAGGAACAATATTCGTAAAATCCCACTATGTAAGCCTTTCAGGCAGGTTCTTGCCTTGCAGTGGGAACTGACATACTGTCAAAGTTGACAGCACTGTGTCAGTTTATTTCAGCAGAAAAGCTGGCCTTTTCTTTCCTCCCATCTCCTGAGCTCATCTGCTCCCGTTATATGAACCCTGGCTCACTACTGCCCTTAATAAAATCTCCCTGCGCCATATGCTCCCTTAGCCTCTCTTTGATTAGCGCTCCCAGAGTCTTCCTCGTGGCTGACGTCAGGTGCATGCACAGCTCTGCAATTTCCCGACAGCCCTTTTCAAATACTGGCTTTTAATTAGGCTCTCTGTGTTTTACCAGCACTTCCTTCTTTCACTGACTGCCTTTGAAGCGATGAGACTGTTAGGGGTGGCCCTTCTCCACTGACCTTTTTTGTTGTTTCCATACAGGATTCTAGGACAGAATTTCTTAGCTTTTCAGATGCTCTGATTTTTTTTGCTGTGTTGTGATCCTAATTTCCTTCAGGATTTCTTCTTCCTCTCCTGGGAAATTTGTCTTGGTTTCTGGCATCTTTCCTTCCTAACCCTTTGCGCTTTTTTTTTTCCTTCTAAAGAGAGGGGAAAAGAATCCGTTTAATATTTTTCTGTAGTAACGTCTATCTCATCTGTCAATAAATTAGCCTTTGCCATCTCTGGGAGACCCCTTTGTCTCCCTTCACTGACCTTATTCTGTACCTTGCCTTATTTTTTTTAAGGGAGGATGCAATATCCCTGGGCTGTCATTCCATGAAGAACAGCTGTCATTCCTCCCATAGTGTGTGTGTGTGTGTTTGCAGAGGGAGGGGAAAGAGATGGGGGAATTAGAGGAAGACAGGGAGCTGCCATTGGAAAAGCTGATGGTCCTGTTCACAGTAGTGAATGCTTTTTCATTCAGCTGGCAATTCCATCTCTTTGTTTTAGTGGTTTCAGACTGTCATTTTTTGATTAACAGAAATCTGACAGTCATATATCTGACATATATCTACAAGAGCATTTACTAAATAAATGTTTTTAAAAAATCATTATGTGTATACTTTATACATTTATAATTTCTTCACTGCAACAGTGAATGTTATCTCACTGTCAGAGTTGCAGTCTGATGCCAGAGAGCAGGATTCAGGAACCAAATCTATGTGGCTAAGAAAGCATGTGACTTTTCTCTGTATTTTCAGCGGTAGGAACTCAGATGGTCACTAATAGAGTTAAAGAGCATGGTATAGTCCTGCAAACAACTAGGTAGCTGGCAGACCAGCACGGGGAAGAAGAGTCCACGACTCCAGCAATTCCAACCCTTTCTTGTTTCCTCTCTGCGCTGTTTGAAGCCCTACAAGGAAGTCATCAGGGAGCGTTTCCTGTGTATCTTATGATCCAAGGGCTGTTTTACGCTGGCCACACAGGGCTTACAGACCAGTTCCTTTCCTCTGCCCCTGCTCCCCTGCACAATCTAACCATAAATTAGTACAGTCCAGAAAAGCAAATTCTGCGTTTGATCAAATTTTACCAGTATCTTAAATAAAAGAAATGAAAGAAATCTACCTAAGATGCCCTCATTTCTGTAGCATCTGGCGGTTGTACTTCTTAATGCATTTATTTTCACAGTATCCATGTGAAATAAGGACATACGGTTATTATCATTATGCAGGTATGGCGTAGAGACCCAGAAGCTGTGTCCAAAGTGACCTGAAGATGCAAAACATAGCACATGGCAGGGTCTTCATCCTTCACTGTCGCAATCAGAAACCTGGTGACTTGTGTTTGATCCACCCTTGTGGTTTCCTTTCTTTGGAAAGCAGAGCCCAGGCGCTCTGTATGTTTCACAGGAATACAGAGGTCAGGGCACAGCTTGGGTACTCCTCCAGCTCAGCGAGCTCAGAAGTGTTCCCAGGCCTCAGATTAGCCACAGCAAGAGTGAAACTAAAGAACTCACACTACACCAGAAGAGGTCTAGAGGGGAGGTACCTATCGAACTTGTCATATCCTTGTCCTATGCTAGTAGCATCTGCAGAACATCTTTTCTTTTAAAAGCACTATACTACTTACTTTTCAACTGCTTTGTGACTGCTCTCTGCTTTGGCCCTTTCTCTCTCACCTTAGGGCTCTGACTCACAGTCTTTGTTGGATTTAGCTGCTGTAACAGAAAAGGGAACCCATTTCCACAGCTAGAAGCAATAAATTCTTTAACCATCACAGCTAAATATGTTGATATGATCTTGAATTAAATTGCTCATTTCTGCAGTTCTCCGGCCAGGATATCAGTGTAAATTGGAATCAGTGGTGATTTACATTAGTGCATCAGGCAGTGAACTGACACAGGTCAGCAGTGGACACACCATTAATTCAGCCACCTCTGCTTTGTGTTCGCTACCTGCAGCACCTTAGTAACGCAGACAGCTGAAGACAGTAACGTTCTGAACTTCCTCGGATGAATCAGTAGGGCTTGGGAACCAGAACCTTCAATTCCCTGGGATCGAAAATCAAGGTACTGGAAGTAGTCTCAGGACTATGCCTTCAGGAACTGAACAGTAGCTAAAGCTCAGCTGGCACATGGAAAGATTTTCAAATGTTTCCTCCTACTGGTAACAGCAGCAGCTGCTCCAGCAGCATGAGCAAGCTGGGAGCCTGACGAAGAATGACACCTGGCTACTGCCATCTTCAGGACTATACCGTGTAATTATTCAGGTCTTTTGTAAAAAACACCTGTGGCAACTGGCAAAGCATCTGCACAAACATTCCCAACCCTCAGGCTGAGAAAATTTTAAATAGCCTTAGTAATAGAACATAACATTAAAATCTTGATGATGAGTGAGCGTGGGTGGAATAATTGTCTGTTCAGAGAGAGGCGGCTTTTTCTCACTTCTGTTCCTGTAGTTGAATTCTTATCTCTTGGATAAATAAAAACAGTGCTCACCAGTTATTATTGTTCTTGTTCACCTTTGACTCTTGATTAGATTTACCGCAGATACATCCCTTTGGCAATGAAAGAGGAATCAACACATTTCTGATGCATGCCAGTGGAATCCGTACCCCCTGCCTTACCTCAGACAGTCAAGCTCACAGTTTTCTGAATGGCTGTGAATCATCCATCCTTCTAACTCATGGCTAAGACATACCTTTTTTGAGTGAACACTCAACCATGATCAGGATGTTCTATATCACGCTGAATTTTTACCTTGTTTTTAATCCTCATCATTTGGAACCAAGTCAATTATCTCTCTTAAGAGAGAAACGCATGGTGACTCACTTGGGCTGCTTTTCCTTCTATATTTTTCAGTGTTTTCCCTGAAGAGGCCCCAGGATTATTGCAAACCAGTCCCAGGAAGAAATGCTGCTCAATTAGGCGAAAAGAAACTCGAAGGAAAAAAAAGGAGTAGAGCCAGTAAATTGCTTGAGATAACAATCTCCCCCCACCCATGTGTCTCTGTAACTAAGAGGATTAGCTGAACTTTCTGTGTCACACCAAAACTGACAATAAGCAACAGTGACTTCCCCCTGCTGGCACTTGTACCTTCACATGTTTCATTTTCTTGCCCATACTACTGCCTTGCCCCTTGCTGATTGTATGACAAACTTGGGAGTGAACATGATGGCTCTTTCCTTTCCTGTAAGATTTATGACTCAAAGCCAAACAAAAAACAACTCTAGTTATGACATGCTCTGTTGCTTCCTCGCAATAGCTTTCACTTCTAACAGCATAAGCTAACCAGGGAAACATGCAAATATGGTCTACTTGATCTCACCTACTCTAGCAGCTGTATGCCAGAGATACAAACAGTAGCCTCAGCTCTGCTACCACGAGAGAGGGCAGAAAGTCTTCCTTTGGGAGCAGGACCAAATCTGCAGGATATAGAAAGCAGAAGTCCCCTCGAAACTCAAAGCGACAGAGGCTCCATGTAGATGCAGCGCTACCTTTTGACTTTAACTGTCCCAAACAATTGATTTCTTTCTGCTGAGCTGGGTATCAACATAGTTTTCAATAAGGTGAGCAACTCTTTTTTCATAAGCCTGCCACAGAACTTGTATAGAGAACTTGTTCTAAAAGAAAGACAAGATAATGGAGGAGTACTCCCCATCAAAAGTACAGCTCCCATCTAAGCATGCCACTCCAAGTTTCTACAGAAGACCACAGGAGAAGGTGGTGGAAATACAAAAAGTGAACCTTTCTGATACCTGAAGGGCAGCATGCAGGCACATGGAAGAAGCAAGCAGCTGTGGCACACTAAGGAAGGAAGTGGAAAGCAAGAGGAGACAGGAGAAACTGTAGTGAGCTGGAGCAGCAGAAATATTTTCACATTGGTGTAAAGCAGATACCAACACTTAAGAAAGAAGCATTGTGCAAAACAAGTCGGGATGTGGGACTCAGCTGATTGGCTATGGGTAAGGCTTGAGGGGAACTGCTGGCAGAGCAAAATCTGTAAGACATAGTGGCACTGGGTCATCAAATGCACAGGATTTGCTGGTTTTTGGGAAGTGTTTTATTGAACTCCTGTACTGCTTACCCTCCCATTGCTATATAACTCCTTGGATCTAAATTAAATCACTGTGGCATTTCTGCCACTTAAAATGGTGCAAGTATGTACTCTCAGGCCACATAAATTCAGCAAAGTATTAGTTTGAGGGCCCCTGTACAGCTTTATCTGAGATCAAAGGGTATGTGTTGAGGGAGAGAAATACCTACAGACATTCAGAGACTTTTACTTCAAAAATCTGTTTGGACTGAGGTGTTGTACAAAATGCCCAGTGCATTGCCAAGGGGGAAGAGGGCCTTGTCACTCTATAGCAAGCCCTGTCTTGCCTATATGGAGCAGCAGTTTTAGTTCAAAGGGACCTAGGTCCATTCTCTTTCTCCATATACATGAAACAGGACTAGAGTGGAGCGTGGCAGCCTTTTAACAGTGCCCCACAGCACTGCAAGAGTTCAGACTGGAGAGTGAAGGACACCGTGTCCAATTGAAATTACAGAGGAATTTAGGCTAGGCAGAATGTAATTACACAATTGGAATTTAAACTGTGAAATTAAAAGGAAATATTCAAGGATGAAGGGGCAGAGAGAATCCCTAATCTCCACCCAGGCTAGGCTGCATGCCAGAAAAGTCCTTTTCTGAAGAAGGAATAAGCAAAGAGCCTGTCCTGGAAGAAAGGGAGGTTGAGAATAGACAATGTTTTCAAAAGCACCCTAACTCCAGCTGTGTGTTTGTTTCATAGGCTATGTCTATTCTACAGAAAACCTTGTGGTTGCTAAAAGGTGTCAAATGTGTGTCCCTCTTGGCCCCCTGTTCACTAAGGTCAAAAACAATTTGGTTCCTCAGGTAAGCAGCACCAGAGCATTCCCAAGGTCTGTAGCAGAAAGTGTGCTAGATGGCTGATCGAAGCAAGGAGTCCAGCACTCCTTTTCATATAGATGCAAAACACAGTTTTTAAAATAGGGTCTGCTTGACTGCAGCCTCTCTCCCTATAATATCTGACTGCTTCCCAAGTGTTAACTAATGATCCCTTTAGCGTTCCGTTTTAGTAAGAGGAGGCAGAGGAAAACACTGGAAACAGTTCTGTGGCAGTTTTGAACAGCAACTTGAATCAGGCAATTGCAAAACCTGCTCTCCAAGAGATCTGAATCAAGTTGTGGGGTTGTTGGCCCTTTCTGAGTAGAGAGACAGGTAGAGATGGAGCCATCCCTGCAGATCTCAGGGAGAGAATTGATAACATGCCAAACAGGGTCTTTCAGTCAAGGCACAATAGAGACAACCAGGAGCTCCTCTTCTTGGGCTGCCCAGGTGCACATGTAACAGAAGACAAATTACTTAATTTCTCTGCCTTGGTTTGCCATTCATGAAAAAGTGCAGTGATATATCCTGAATCTTCTGAGTCGGTGATTTGTAGGACATAATTGATTAAAATTGGAAGGTGCTCAGATGCCGCATTGATGACAACCATTGAAACGCGTATAAAAAATAGAGCTGGTAAAACTAAGTGCAGTGTAAGTAGCAGAGAGTGAGGAGTAGATTGAAAAACCCACCTGAAAAGATAAGTGTGCTCTTAGTGATTACCTCTCCCTTCCAAGAGGATGTGTGAAGGTTCTGAATTACAGTGTTTTTTTTTTTAATATGAAAATGAAAACCATGTTTCTTTTTCTTTTTGCTCCATCTCCAGAAGAGCAGTTAGCTAGCTTCTGGGAGAGGTAGAGTATTATGAGATGGTACAACTTTTCTGCTACAGTTTCATTAGCTGGGAGATTCAGGGGATCAAGCCAGAACTCTCAGAAATAAGAGATGCTGGGTTATCCTTTCTCCAGTCTAGAGGCAACAAAAGAGGGATAGACAGAACTAGAAAGCAGTTTGGTTGAAAGAAGTCAGAAGATTGTGCAGGGAAAAATAACAATGTATATATGCAACTGGCAGTCTTCATTCCCTTACTGCTGTTTGCATGCAGCAGTCCCAGTGTTCATAGGAAGGAGCTGTGACCAGGGGAGACAACGTATTACTGGAATGAGGTTCCAAGCTGAGGGTGGGAACAGACTGTCTTACTGTGCTCAGGAACAGGAGGCGAAAAAGAAAACAACAAAGGGGAGGAAGGAGAGAGAGCTTTGTGGTTAAAGTGCTGAACTGCACAGCCTCAGCACACCTAGGCTGAGGTCCACTCATGTTTCCACTGTGACCCTGGAGGAACTGTGCATGATCTTTATATTGCTTTTCGTCACTTCCCCTTCTCGACCAGGGAGCTCCTAATCCTATCTTTCCCTCAGTCTTTGTCGGCCATCTCTCGAAATTGCAGGCTTTTTGAGACATGGACTGTCCTTTGCTATTTGTATCTGTAGCGTCTAAAAAAATGAGACTGTAACCTCAGTTGGTCTCTCTGTAAGGGTTTATATTACATGCGAAAAATAGTAAACAGCCAGAGAGAAAAAGAAGAATGTAACTGCAGGTGAGACAATCTAAGCAGTCTAGAGGTGAAAGGAACAGAGGCAGACTGCTCTGAAGCAGAAGTCTCCATTGCAGTATGAAGAAAGTATCTGATCAGCAAAGGAAAGGGAAAGCTGAAGCAAACATGATGCTAGAAACAGGACCTCCTTGAGATGGAGAGAAACCTGATGTGAAGAAAATATAATAGTAGAGACATTGTGTGAAAAAAGCGGTATCAGGGATGCAAATGTGAGTGGCACACTGGAACTGGAACAGAGCAGATAGTTTGTTCTTAGTATCTCTGTACAATAGAGCTGGGTGATGAAAGGGCTAATTTCCTTCCCAATCTGCTTTTTGCAAAATAATGTGATTTGTATTTCATTTGTCCCCTGCCTCCCCACCTTAAAAAATATCCTTGTCTCTAACACACTACTGAATTAATTCTAGCAGGAGAGAAAATTCAGGAGGCAATGTAACCAACATAGAAAATGTATTATAGGCACAAAAAGTAGAGCACAACAAAGGATCTCTGCAGGAGCTAGGAACTAGGAGATATCTGAAAAAAACAAAACAAAACAAAAACCAAAAAAAAAAAAACAGACACAGACATATTGCTGAGCTTTAAAAGATTTCAAAATAAATTTGTACCCTTTACAGTTGTGTTCATTTTGAACACTGCTGTTTTTTGGTGCCAGAAAATATTTTTAAAGCAAAATCCCTGAGAAAAATGATTCTGCGAGGTAGACAAGTCCGTTCAGAGAACAAAAACACACAATGTCCTGCAAGGGGCTCACTGCTTTGGCTCTGTTTTAGCAAAGCACGTAAGCATGTTCTTAACTGCAAGTATGAGAACAGCCTCATTGTCTGCAGGTGAATAACTCCTCAGAGCTACAACCTAAATATTTTTGTGAAATGAGGCTAGAGTGCTCGGCTTCTCTTACGTTAAGCTTTGTATCATTTTTGTGTCCAATTAGCTCAAATTTCAAATATTCCCAACAAGCTCCTCATGAATAAGATGCCAGAAGAAGTTTGTAGAAATCACAAGCTGTTTGCAGACAATTCACAACTGAAGTAGAGGTAAAATTTATCTGATAAATTATTCATCGCAAATGATTTGGCTGGCTTTCCTGGATATATAGCCATGGGGATGTATGACACCTTGGGGAAGGCATCAGACAGAGATATGTTCAAACTAAACTAGAGAAGAGGATGCAGATGTAGATCTAGAGCAATCTTTAAAAAGGGAGGGGAGCAGATACGTGCCGAAATGGGATGGAGTTCTCCTCTTTATAGCCAGTCCATTAGAAACACAGCATCCGTTAGTAACTACTGGTTACCAGAAAAAATGGTAACACATGGGTTTGCAGAGAGCTATTCTTTGGCAGCTGTGGGGTGCAGCTAACTGGGCAGAAGCTGAGTGAGAGCAAGGACTAAATCAGGTGTGCGAGTGGGAGCAAATTCTCCCTGAGAAGAGGCTGCTATCAGGGAGGAGGTTCCTAGGAAGTAGCCTGCAGGAGTGAGACGAGTCTAAGGGTGAGATGGGAAGATACGGGGGAGAATATTCAGCGTCGGCAGGATTAGAGCTGTGCAGAGTCTTAATCTAGCTAGCCCTTTCTCTACACCTTTATCTGTCGTGGTGCAGCCACTGCGTGCAGCAGGGCTGGTATAACCTGGCCATAAAACTGGATTAACTGGCCTGCGAGGATCACGCCTGAACAGAAGAGCAGCATGACAATATGCTGTTGTTTACATTTTCACTTCTGTGAGTTTAAAAATAGATCTTCTGAAAGACAAAGTGCTTAATTACTGGCATGGAGTATCATCAAATGAATGTGTAAGTATAGAATTACAGTGTTAGGGAAAGGTCTCTGCTGTTTCATAGCACAGTCCATTTCCACTGGTGTTTTCTGCAGTATTGGGAGGTTATTTTATGATATGGAAGAATCCTCCATTATCAGAGAAAATTATTTTTAAATAAAAATGTGCAAATTACCTTTCTGATTGAGCCTGCACAGAGAAACCCTGCTGTCTCCCTCCCTCAGCCTTTCCTTTTTGGCTCTTCTAGCGACTGCCTCTGATACAAGTCATAATTTTCTCCAGCAAAGCAAGCAACGGTGGATTCTTGCCACTTCTCTGATTTCACAAGGTTTTAAGCCCCTCAAGAAAGTCTGGCTTGGACTCTGACGCATTGGAGTTAATGAGTCTTGGAAAACGGTAGACTAAGTTCTTAATGAAAACTATCCTATATCTTCTATTCCCTTTTTTTTTTTTATCATTATACAAATGTACATTACCAAGCTCAGGAATAATATATATTTATGCAATCTAACGCTTAAAAATATTAGCATGTTTTATTATTGCTCTGCCTAATTTGTCAAGTATAAGCAACACTTTGTTTCTTTAGCCTATTTAGCTTATTGCTTGTGCTGATTTGGAAGTTTTGAACCTAAAGCTGATTTTATTTGTGGGTCCCTCTGCTCTCTTAGTGTTTGCTGTACACTCTTTTAAGGTGTGTGTTGGGGGGAAGCACAAAGCCTGACTCCCCTTTCCTTTTGGGTTAGTCAAATTTGATGCAGAGCGTGGAAGAGGAGAAAATACTCGTTTGAGAAAGACACCGCAGGAGCTTTGCGCTGCCCAGGACTAGGGATGCGTCAGGGAGGGCTTCTGAAGAGGAGACTCATCTCCTTGTCATGGCTCTTCTCTGAAGGAGTAACAGACCACGGACCACGGCTGACGCACCCCTCCTCGGCACAGCACTGAGGGTCCTGTTATTTCATTTCTTTGTATTCGATTCCTTTTTATTCACAGGGGATTAATTTTGCTTGCAGCTCGGGGAACTACCTGTCTGGCAGATAACAGTTATGACGGGTGTTTCCCCAGAACAGCTCTTCTTGAAATGCCGTTTCCAGCAGCCTCACGCTTATATTTGAACGTGTTTGCGTCCAGCCGCTCCTCTTTTATCTACCGTGATTAACTGTTTGTGCGGCTCCCGAAAGGCCCGGTGGCCGAACAGTTAATAAAAAACGGATGAGGCAGGGTGGGAGTTGTTCCCCGTTGCGGAGGGCGGCTCCTGCCTGGCGCCCGCGCTGTGCCCCCGGCCGGCGGCGCCGCGACGCCCTCTCCCCCGCTCTGCGCCATTCGCCGCCCGCCCGGCCCCCGCCAGCCCCAGTGCGCAGGCGCCGTGTCCCCCTTCCCTTCCCTTCCCCCCCCCCCCCCAAGCGCGGGGAGGCGGGGGGGGGGGGCTGAAGCGCTGGTGCGCGCGGCGCGGCGGTTTACACGTTAACGAGGCCTGGGCCAAAGGTGAAGGGAAGGGAATCCAGCGCCTGCGCGGTGGCGCGCGAAGCTGGGCCGGGGGGGGGGGGCGAGCGAGGTAGGCGCATGCGCGGCGGCTGTCGGGAAAGCGGCTGGGGCGGGCGGGAGAGGAGGAGGAGGAGAAAAGAGGGGGAAGAGAGGGGCGCGCGCAGGCGCAGAGCGAGGCAGCGGCGCGGCGAGTTGGCGGCTGCGCGGTAGGGGCGCGGGGGGGAGGGGGGTGAGCGGCGGCGGGGGGAGGGGAGGGGGAGGGGAGGAGGGAGCGAGGGAGGGTTTATCGGGCGGCCGATTTTGGTTAAAATATTCAAAATGGCGGACGGAGGAGCAGCGAGTCAAGATGAGAGTTCGGCGGCGGCGGTGGCGGCAGCGGCAGGTAATCATTACTGCATTTTACATATTCATATTCATACTCGCACACGCGGCCCCCCCGCCGCCCGCCCGCCCCGCTTAGCATAATTTATTAGTACTCAGGATTATTATAATTAACGGCACAGGAGGGAGCAAGGAGGGAGGGGGGGGGAAGAAGGAAAGCAGTTTCCCCGTGCGGGGAGACACACACACACGCGCGCACACAGACACACACACACAGACACACACACACACACACGCACACACAGCGGCACACACATACTCACACACGCTCCCTCCCTCGCACTCGCGCCCGCCCGGCCGGGCACCGGCGCCGGGGCAGGCGGCGGGGCCGTTGGGGGGCGGCGGCGCGGGCGGCGGCGGCGGCAACGGCAGCGCCGAGGCGGTGGGGTCGGGGGGGGGGGGTGAGGTGACGGCGCGGGGAGGGAGAGAGAGAGAGCGGCGGCAGCAGCAGGGGGGAGGAGGGGGCAGCGGGCAGCCCCGCACCAGAAAGCGGGCGGCGGCGGCGGCCAACCGGACTCCCCCCCCCCCACCCCAACCGCCGGCCCGCACGCCCACAATAAAAGCCGCTTTACATATTCATGGGGGGGGGGGGGGGAGAGACTGGGGCGGCCGCGCTGCGGGGTTTGGGATGGGGGGGGGGGGGGGAAGGCCGGCGGCGGCGGCCGCCTGCCGCTGCCCCCGAGCGGGGCAGGATCCGCCGCTGGGGCAGCGTGGAGGAAAGGGATGGAAGTGCGCGCCTGGCTTGGGGGTGAGGGGGAAAGGCTAGGGTTTCCCCCCCCCTTCCCCCCAGCTGAGGTTATTTCCCCAGAGCCTGAGGCCTGCAGGCGTGGGGTGGATGGGTGCGGATGGCCTCAAGGAGGGGGTAGGGCGAGAGAGAGCTGGGTTTGGATGTTATTTAAAGCTTCCCCCCTCTCCTCTCCTCCCCTCCCCCCCCCGCCAAGGGTAGGGTTCAACGTGGGGTGGCTCCTCTTGGCGGGGTGGCGGAGTTTCTCCGTGGCCCCCTCTCCGAGGCGAGAGGCAGGCTGTTTGCAGTGGGGCGGGCGCGATGTGCCCACCCAGTATTTGCCCTTCTGCCCCTTCAGACTCTCGGGGGCTGCGGGCGCCGCGGCCGGGGTGCCGGGAGAGCCGGCCGGCCGGCCGGCACGGGGGTGCGGGTCCTGCTTCTTTCTGCCTCTCTCCCTCTCTCTCTCTATCTCTCCTTCTCTTTCTCATTTGAATAATGTCTAATTCGGGGAGGTTTATATTATTGAAATGGCCGCCTGGCTTTCCCCGCCTCTCATGTTTAGTAATTCAGACCTTTAATAACAGCCACTCAGAGCCCAACGCCGTGTTTATATTTTACATTCGCCCCATGTGCTTTTGTGGTTCAATATGATTCTTCTTTCTCGCTCTCTTGCTTTTTTTAAATTTTCTTGGCAACCCACAGGGCCCCGAGATCAAACCCAGGCTGTGTGAGGAGAGGAGGGGGGAGAGCTAGGCCCTGGTTCCTCTGGCAGGCGCCTAGGCCTCACTCTGCCGCTTGATTTATTTACTAATAACCAAAATGACCCCCCCATCCCCACTCCACCCCTGCCAGCAAAAACAAAACCCTCCTGGGGCTTGAGCAGCATCAGATCTGCTCATAGATTCTCAAACACTCATGTCTTTTAAATAAGAAGCTTATTTTTAATTTATAGCAACTCAGGACTGTAAAGCTGTTCCTTTCATATCTGCTCTTCAGAGGCTTGGGCATTTTTGGTCCCTTTGTCCTTGATTCTTTTCCTTAAAGGAGAGTTGCTTCTAATTTACGTTTCCTGGCACTGAGAGAGCTATAGAAGACACACTCAAAATCTAAACAGCTTTCCTCCTTCCTGTGGACACAAACAGAATTGAATACATTGAAGATAATCTTATTCTCCTTTTTGCTTAGTGTGGATGCAGTTTAACAGTGCTGTGTGTCAGATGCTTTTGTCACTGCTTGTATCTTTGACCATTCTGAGTTTTTTTTTTTTATTTAGATTTGGCTTCCATGACAGAAGATGCTACTAGGCAGTACAGGGTCTAGAAAGCAAGATAAGTTTTTTTTTTTTTTTGTGTGTGTGTGTGTTTGTGTCATAAGTTCATCAAGTGAAAATTGAAATTAATCCTCTTAAATTGTCTGGAGTAATTCTGTTCTAAAGTAGATATTAGGCTACTTAGAAAACAGATGAACTACTTTTTTAGCAAGAGGCAGTAATTTTTTAAAATTCATTTATGCAGGTATGGCCTTCAGATAAAACTAGATTTTTTCATTAATGACCATTGTTTCCACCCTGTGGAGAAAAAGGACCTGACAGCAGGGTACTTTTAAAGTGGCTGTGCCAGATTAGCATGTAAACGTCTTTGAAGCATGACTAGGTAGAGAGTTCATATACATGTGCAGCCAACATATTTTGTAGTTTGGTTCTAAATTTAATTTGTTACAAAACACTAGATTGTAGCTAATGAAAAGCATTTTGATTTCAAAAATAACAACTCAGATTATTTTTCCTTTTTCTTCACCCTTGGTGAAGACAGGCCTTGAATACTATAAGAAAAGATCTGTAGAAGAGAGTAATGAGACTGTTCAGGTGACTGACTGTTTCACAGACCAGCAGCACAAGGCTGGCTGGACAAAAAGCAGTAATATGATTTCATGCCTTAAACAGCATATGTTTTTGCACTCGCTTCACAAGATGTGGTCAAGCCGATGATGTCATTGGCCAGAGGACAAGGTGCAGTTAATTTGATTTATTGACCTGGGGTGAGGTGTAGCACTGAAACCTTCTCATAGGGAAACCATTTATCTGAGGACAATTTCCTTTATAGCAGCAATTTAACCACTGCTGAGACTCTAGATGTTTTATCCAGCATGATAAAAATGTACATTGCATCTTGCAAACAAAATTTCATTCTCACTGACATTTTAGTAATTTTTATGGAATAGATTACTGGATAAGTGGCCTTGTGTAGTCATATGGCTGAATTGGGGCTTGTGACCCTGAATTCAGTTATTTACATGCTGAAATATTCCTCTCAAACGGACATTTGTGTGCCTGTGTTGTACCTTAAATTTTTACTGGACCATCCCACTTCATATAGACAGAAGAAATGTGTCTTCACCAATGAAGTCCACGGCTGACGTGCGAGTGAGAGGCCCTTTTTCCCAAATTGTGGCCTCATTTTCACTTTTTTGGAAGGTGCGAGGTCTAGTGCTAGGGTATTACTCAGTCTTGAGTAAGGACTTTTGTGTCAGTTTCTCGCTGGTGAGCGTTTGATGAATTTTAAGTCTCTTCTTGGGCCTCCCCTGTCAGCGGTGGGAGAATAAAAAACTTTCTCCCCTGTGGACGTCCTGGCTGTGCTGAAGAAGGAGGCTCTGCACTACTGTTCTTCTAGTGCTACTTAATTGTGACAAGGGGTATATGTTCTGCTATTTTGGCTGCCCTTCAAGCTTTTTTTGTTAGGGAGAAGGAAGAAGCCTTGTCCTCCCCCATGAAATAGTTCCCCTATCCGACTGCCTCTGCTGAGTTGTCAAGGTGACTCTCTCTCCCCTCTCCCCCAGTGAAACTGGCCAAAACTTACTAGTTTAACTGTTGGTTGGAAAATAGTTTAGTCGTGTCAATAGCCAGAGTAGCCAGGCTGCTGCATGTAGATCAGAATCGGGAAGATGTACGGTATCTTCAGAACTACAGGAGCTGGAGCCTACTCTGTGCTTCCTAGAGGGAAAGGGAAAGAATTTGAGCTTCCCATCCTGTCATCTTAAGAGGAAAAAAATCTCAGTTTTGCTGTCACTAACGTTTTCTCTAAGATTAGCCTGCAGTAATAATTCAAGCAAACAAGTATTATACTGACTTCCTGATGTAGGATGCAGATAGCTTCGGAATGCTTGACTTTCCAAGTAATAGTGATGATGTCTAGAATTGCCTCACTTGATGGAATCAGTGAGGTAACCTTCAGCTCAGTCTGTCATTAAACCTACGTAGCACCCACGTATTCTGTGTTAGGAGTCTCTTCTGCTGTGTGAAGAGCAGTGTCATTCCTGCTTCTGGTCTCGCTGCTAATAATGTAAAATTTATGTTGCCTAGAGAATGAGATTTTGAACTCCGTTGTTACTTAAGGCATTTTTAGTCAAATTTAAGTGGACAATCTCACATTTGAAGTAGCACTTTTTTGCTATTTTCATTTTGTTCAAGGAACGCATCCTTTGCAAGGATGCAAAGAAGTTTGAGGTTAATGTTTTGTCCATGTTGTCCAGAATCTTTTTGTTTGGTTGATCTGTCAACCAACTTTTTCCTGTTAAATAGTGTTCATCTTTTCCATAGAGGTGTTGGTTTTCTTGCCTGATTATTTGGACAATTTGCAGTAGTTACTAATTGTAGCATGCAGTAAGTTTTCATTTGCTTTCCTCAATTTTTGGCTCCCGTGAAGTTAAAGACTTCAAAAAAGATTGCAATATTTTAATGTCTGTATTTAGTCTGTTAATTCCTGTACTTTTTTTTTTTCTAGTAGTATTTTCTACTCCCTTCAAATTGCTGTGGTCCACAGAACAATCATCTTGCTATCTTATACAACTAACAATTAGGCAGGCTCAGTTACTTACACTCGTGATTTTATTATTTTGATCCTGAGAGAATCAGCGACAGCTCTGGTAAATGACTGTCTTTTATCACATACATATTCTCAATCTCTGTTATAAAGGTGTTGTCAAAAGAAGGGGTTGAAGAAAATTAAGTATTACATGAATGTCCCGAATTTGATATGCTTGCTTTGGGTTTTAGTTATCATGTGAATGAGAGACTGTCTCGTGTTTCTGGATAGACTTACAGTGCTGGCTGTTTACTACTGCAGAGATTCGCTTCTGCATTGACAAATTTTCCCACCCCTTTTCCTATTGTGCTGCATTGCAATACAGGGCAAGCTAAGTGTAGGATTTGTTGGACTGTGTGTGGCAGACGTGAAGGGAGAACTGATAGATTTAAGGAGAAATGCTAGTCTTGGTTAGTGTATATTAAGTAATTACTTGCATTTCACTTGAAGCTACATCTAACAATTGCTAATCTGAGAAAACCATGTACATAAATGTTTTCCTTTCTATGGTTCTTTGCATTAAACTTCCTGAAGTGTGTGAATAAATCCTTATGCTGCTTCATGCACACTTATTTTTATCCCTAGAAACGAAAATGATTACTTAGATCTCCGTATTATTCCCTTCCCTAGTTTCTAATTTCACAACTGGCTAGCAAATATCCACAATTGTTAACATTATAATGCTATAACGTTAATGTTATAATACTGATGCATTGTAAATTGTGCACCTCTATAGTGGATTATAAAGCCTTTGCAAAAGGAGTTTCTGTAGACTGCTCCTGGCTAATTGAATTAGTTTAAGGTTAATAAACCGCAGTTGAGTGATGAAGTGTTAGTTTGGTACAGAGGATTTGCAGGGTTCCAATCCTGCATTTGTCACCAGTTCTGCTTGCTTTGCAATCTTGGGCTAAATCCACGTAATGAGAATGATAGAGAACGTTTTCACAGAGGTGTTGCCAGAGAAATCATTAGCTAATGTTTTGTAGTATTTTGAGGAATAAGAGTTCTCCTGCTTTTGCATGTAATTTTACAAGCTTATGCCCAGGTTAGACTTTTCTTAGGATGTTTCACTGCTGGTACGGTTTGTATGCCGTCATCAGCGATGGGGGCCTCGTGTTGTAAAGGCTCAGATTACTGTCAGTTCTAACTACAGTGTGATGTAGATCTGCTGTAGGGTATGCAGTTCAATGACAGTTTAAATCAGCCCGAGTCTGCCCTCCTCTCCCTGTGTGTTCCTGCACCCTTCCCTGCACTGGTGCAGATGCTCGTCTGATTCCTTTGCTGAGCTAGTTCAGGGAATTAAATTGGCCGAAAACAAGCCTTGCCAAAAATAATGAATAGGGTTTTTTTGTTGGTTTAGCTCTCTGAACTGGCTCACAATGCGATTAGACAAAGAGCAGTACCAATCAAGGAAGGGGAGAGGAAGCACACGTGTTGACTTGAGTTTCCTCATAATTTCATTCTATCTTGATCGCTTTCAAGATGCCAGAAATGGAAAATCGTGCTCTCAGCCATGTGATCCTACCCCTTAACTTGGCACCAGTCCTGGCACTCATTGATTTCCTGTATGCTTTAGTTGAACTTGCTAAACTGGTAGAAAGCTAGCCCTAGATCTTTTTAGATAGTCTACTCATGAGTTGAAATCAGCTCAGCTAAGGCTTTGAAGAGTGTTATGGTCCGTGCAAGAAAGGGGTAGAACCGTATGAGTGAAAGTAGAGGAAGGGGAAAGAAGGAAGGGGAATGAAGCTTCCTCTTTTCAGAAGCAGCAGCAGCAAGCATTTTGGTTAGCTTAGTTGTATCGTATAGCTTCACTTTTAGATGAGCACAAACCACTGTGAAACCACAGTCAATTGAGTTGATGAACTCAAGCTGGTCTAAAATGGTTCTGGCACGAGAGAAGTGATGGGAATGTAAGGCCATGGGCAAGATGCAGGACCTCCCATTCTAGCAGCAGGCTGTGCATAGATCACTGAAGCTAGCGATGAAACTGCACGTAGGAGAAAGAATAGCTTACAAACCAATATATGCTGAAAATTTGGTTGGGTTTGTGCTACGATAGGTATGATTACATTAATAGTAGCCATGGCAGAAATTCTTAACTAAAAATTGTGGATGGATATTTAATTGGCTGCCTTATTTTAGTGCCGCTTACAGTGAGACACCTCTTTAAAAAAAAAAACAAAAACCAAAAAAAAAAAAGCTTAGTTGCTAGATAGCTTTAGCCGTTTCACACAATCACTCTGAGATGGATTTACCTTTTCTATAAATTGTGACATTGTGGCAGAAACCTTTTGCTCATTAGTCCCTTTTTCCCCCAGAAATCAGATTTGCCTGTTTAGAGATGAAGTAGCATATAGCTATTTTCGTAAAATGGCCATATTTGACATTGCATGATATGGCATGAAGTTTTGGAAAAGGAAGAGCAGCTAAGATGCTAAAATAGCAAATACAGTCAAAGACTTAACATAAATGTACACAAACCTGTTGAATGAAGCCAGAGGACTTCCCCCCCCCCCTTCTCTTTAAGACTTAAAGGCTATAAAGAAGCCACCATCCTTTTTGCGGTGAACTCCTTCACTATGTGTTCTCTTTGTCCTTCTGATGATTCAGGTTTTTTTTGAAAATACCATGTGACTTAGTAATTTGTGCCTGGCCATACCAGTGTAAAGTAGCAGCTTTATATTACTTGAATGTAGCCAAGGGGGAGGAGTATTCAGTGAATAAAGGTAGAAATGACTCAGACATTTGATGAATCAGTCATTTCTGTATTACTAGTTAATATGGTCTATTGAATGAGAAATACGATTTAAGTTTCTTCCAGGAATCCTGTTGCAAATATGCCTTTCTGAGTATATTTATTCACAGTTCTTTTTCTTACCTGCTGAACTTCCATACCTGTGGAGATCTCACTTTTATTTTAATTTTCAAATGTAGGTTTAAGTTGTTAGTTGAATTTGATTATTTTTAAGGCTGCAAAGATATGGAAATGCTAGCGAATGCTGCCTCCCTTCCTTAATAACTCTTACAGGAACGTTTCTCTTCCCCCCCCCCCCCCCAGCATGTTCATACGCACACACAAACACACACACTCTTTGGAAAAAGGACCAGAAAGCTCAGGGTGCGGACAGTTTCTTCTGGCGCTGATTGTACTAGTACAAGGCGTTACTGCTTCCGACTGTCATGGTATCGCTGTTGGAGTTTCCTTTTCCCTTGCATCTACTAGTACCCCCATGGGCAGACCCGCTATCTTACAGATTTCAGTTAAAATTAGCTGGGTTAGCAAAGACTGTGACCTAAACTAGCCCAGGTAATTTTGACTGAAATGTATGAGTGAGGGTTTGTCTGAGTTGCTTTGTCATCATACCTGAGGGTGCAATTCATGTTACACTTAATCCAATTTAAGGGTGGGCTGCTGCCAAAAAGAAGTGGAAACGTGTGCAGGAAGAGCATTGCGCTGTCACTTTCTGGGTTATTGTCTGTTTGGATGAAGCCTATGTAAAACTTTGCGCTAGCTTCTGGCGGAAATGGGATGGGATCCTCTGGAAAAACTGGTGGTAGGTGAGGAAGCAGTAACCTTTTACTAGTAACTTTGTTTCTGGATGAGGGTGTCTAGTCTCAGTGTTAGAAATATGTGGCTTTCCTCTGTTACTTGTTTTGTTTGTTTTCGTTGAATTTACATTGATCCTGACGTATACAATGTCAATTATTATGAGTATTTCCAATATCTCAAGTGAAACATGGGATTTACTGATCATTTCCCTTAACCAGGACCAGACTATCATAAGATTGCCTTGCTGTTCCATTTCAGTCAGAACGCAGTTACTTTAGACAGCTTGTGGCAAGAGAGCTAGCTAAATTTAGGAACTTAGAAGTGTTTTTCAAAACAGTTGAGGACTTACACTTCTGCATGCCTAGTCCAAGGTCTAGTAGTTTCTGTCTCAGAATCAGTCGCACTGTCTCACACTGCAAGCCATTTGAGTCAAATCAATGCTGACCTTTATTTAACTCTTATTTTACTGCCAGTGCAGCTTCTCTTTGGTTAGAGTGAGCCTGCCAATGTAAGGGAGATGCCATCAGCTGCCAGGCTACACCACTGTCTTATCAAATTCAGGCACTGCTCTAGAAGGCAGCATTGGGTAAAACTGTTCTGTTGAAGAAGCAGCAGTTGTAGAGATGATTTTTTTTTCTTTTTTCTTTTTTTTTTTTTTTGTTCAGAGCTCTCAGAAGAGATGTCAAATGGAAAAGTGTAAACTAGAAACTTGCACATTTTGAGGTTGATTTTACCTAATTTTGCAAAAAGTGTATCTTCTAAAGTTGCAGATATATTTTTTTAATATATCTGTTTTTAAACTAACCTCTACTGCGTATACTTTCTGTGCAAGGTTGTACAAAGAAGGGCTAAGCAGTCAGTTGCATGTTGTTCTTCACCTCTGGTGAGCACTGAGCTGCAAATTCTTGGTATCTGTGAATACAGTCAAAGGAACTATCCCTGTGCTGACCCTATTTTTACACTCTTTCTTAGCCACCTGCTGTTGACTCCTGTGGGAGGAGGGTCAAGTAGATCTTTGGTATGAGCCAGTATGGTGATTTTTGTATTCTCCCATCTTTCAAACAAAAGCATGTTGCCAATATTTTTCAATTTGTATTGATTTCTAGTCCCTTGTAGGTCTCATAGATGGTTCTTTTCCTATCCGTTGGTGCTTATCAGCCTCACAAAAGAGTTTGAGGAAGATGTTTTTGTGCTTTGCCCATTTTCAGCTCTGTAGAAGAATTTGGGAGTTGCTCCTACTCTTTCCTACTAATTGCTTGTACCCTAACAAGGAACTAGAGAGCTGCAAGCTCCTTTGGCTGTCTTATCTTGTGAAGACAAGGGGTAGGTAAGAAGGATGGGCAGTAAAAATTCAGCCTCCTTTTTTCTGTTTAAAAAAAAAAAAAATCACAGAGGGTCTTGAGCGTGTTTTAACGTCTTTCTGCAGTCAGGGAGTGTGGAATCCTGCATAATTCTGGAGTTTATTTTACTATCAAGGCTATTCCTTTTCTCATCACAAAGAAAGTGGGAGACAGTAGCATTGTGAAGAATGTAACCTTTCAGAGTTCTGAGAGGTAAAAATGCCCCGTTTCAGTGTAACATGACTTAATTTCTTGCGGAACTTGGAACTTGCAACATGGCTGCACCTTATATGGTTCAGTTCTGTGGTGCAGAAAGGGCTTGTTCCAAACGTACTAAGGTCTGGCTAAAGCCCAGTGCTGTAAAACTTCCTGAGAATGTGATTTAGGCGTGCCTGTGTTGAAAAACCACTTCATGATTATTGTTCTCCATGTGGTAGTTAAAATTAAAGATGGATCCAGGCATGTCTTGTAACACGTTTTAATAATAACTATAGTAAATGCAACTATTTATAAACCAGCAATGAAGTTTAAAGGAAATAGCATTGTATTTAAGTGCTTATGAACCTGAGTTTACCATCCACAATTATAGAAAACTCTGCAACAGCAGGAAGAATTTGCTATATGTTATAGAAGTTAAAAGCAAAAGGAGTTAAAATGATTGTCTTGTGTCTTGAATCACCCAGCCTTTCTCAACTTGGTTTGGTGGGGGAAGGGAGGAGTAACAGTTACTGTCTCTCTGGGTTATGATGCCTCTAGTCAGGTTTGCCACTGTTGCAAGTACTTGGAAATTTTGTGCTAGGATGTGGAGATATGCAATTGTTGCTTCTGTTATAATACTGATAAATGAATAGCAAAAGAAAAAATGACATGTACAAAAATGTGCCAGTAGTTCTGTCTTCTCATTTCCTGTATCTGCTGTTAACATAAACAGAGGTGAGACTTAACAGGAGGACTGTGGTGTTGGGGAAAAACCTAATCCAACAAGTTCATTTTAAACTTACCTAAAAAGCTCACTAAACTCTTGAGACAATCTGTAATTTTCTGTGTGTGTTGGGAGAAGACACATTAGTTCTTAGTTGCTTAAGGGACTGGGACCAGTTAATCTGTCAATCTTTCAAAAACAAAATTAACTGCTGGCACAGTTTTC
The DNA here is from genome assembly GCF_040807025.1 of Struthio camelus. Lineage (NCBI taxonomy): Eukaryota > Metazoa > Chordata > Aves > Struthioniformes > Struthionidae > Struthio > Struthio camelus. Next base: position 105,790,683 of record NC_090942.1, on the reverse strand, counting down.
TTTTCATTATTTATTGAAGTGGTGATTTTGTATTGTGTGGTTTTGAGCCAGAAATGCTGCATTTACTAATGAGAAAGGGACTGTTGTTGGCATTTGTGTTAGACCTATTTGTGATGTAAATATATATGAATTGCATAATAGATACACTTTTAGAAATTTATACTCAATTGGGTGCATTTCTGACAAGTAACTTGCTTGAGTGGATCTTTTTTATTATGAGGTGTCTCCTATGCTGAGCTTTTATCAACTTGTTTCAATTTTCTCAGTTTATGGCAACAATGTTAACTGTATTTGGTATATTTGGGTGTGTGTTTGTGTATGCAAGTTATTATCACCAAATGCATCATCTGCTGCCAAGGCTGTTAAAAACATTTGGAAGATGTGTTCATTTCTTTACCTTTTAGTAGCGGGGAATGGATTGGCACACTCCAATTTCTTAGAATATGTAGTCAACTATAGTATATTTCTTGAGTACACTTCATGTTGTGGAGAGTTAGTTAAACTAGGGATTTTCATAACGCCATCATCCAAGTAGTGGCTATCATTCTTGGTTATGTGAAATAGTATTAGGAGAACACTGAAGACAAACATATGGGATACAGCTGTCTAGCTATCATCTCTATCTGAAACTCCTCATTTTATCATTTGTTTATATTCTCTACTTCGTTTAATACTCACTTGTTGAGACAATCTTTTATAAAGAGTGAGGACTTGAGGGGCAGATTACTTTAGTACTTATGGTCTTTGGTTTTGGTGTAATCAGTGTACTTGATAGCAATTGAGAAAGTGTCCAACAAAGGCATGAGGCCAATGCGGATATGTGGTGGTGCTGTTTAATTGGTAGCTAGGACAGTTTTGTTTCTTTAGAAGCTGAAAGAAAACATCAGTGCGTGCTGAAAGTATTTAGACAGAGGGACTAATTACATATGGTTGAGTGGAAGTGTTCTTTAGTCCAGCAGTAGTTTACAGGTTGTTCTTTAAGAACCACGGAGGTATCAAATAAATACACTCTGGTATGGCCTGTTTGTTAAAATTTGCTTTAAAATAATTACTTTTGTGTTAATCAACTCATCTTTTTAAGGTTGGACTATGAAATATCATATTTGATATTACTTGGACTTTTTATTCAGCCGGTTAGTAAGAAGCAGCTAATTTGAGGGTGCTATTTCCTTCATGTGTCATGTAGTATTAAATGATTTATTTTAACAAATTGTTGAGATTGCAACATCAAATGTGGCATTTGTGCATTTAGTCAGGAACTTAACTGTGACCTGATAAATTTAAGTCAACTGCTTAGCTTTTTCTGAGTGGGGTTTTTTTTTTTTTTTCTGAAGCTTGGGTCTAGGGTTAGCAAATATTCCTTATGTAAAAGAAGGTCGTTTAGAGGAAAAGGGATGAAGCTTTCCTTTACAAGGAGACTATTCACAGGCTGTTCTTATGGCCCTGCAGATTCGATGCATTACATCTAGCAAGTGTGTAAAAAAACACATGACTAGTATGTGAAGGCCCTGTTGAGGGGGAATCCTTAAACAAAAGGAGTTGTGGGCTCTAAAAGTGGAATATGTTCTCTATCAATTAGTTCTGCTGCGTGATAGTGACAGTTTGACACTTATCTATCTTGCTTTTTTAAATAGGAAGTGGAAGATGTTTTTTCTTGGAGTTTTTGCCCTGTGTTTCATCTGTTGAAGAGGTTTGTTGTATATGGCTGTAATCATATGCGTAGGAGAGGAAAGCATAAATATAAGAATTATTCTGCACCAGAAAAACTGATGAACACTGCAGAAGAAAAATACCAGTTTTTCAATTAGACCCTTTTTATCATTTGTCTGTGCTTTATCAGGCCTCTTTATATATGTGCCTGAGCGTTAGGAAGTCTCACACTGGGGGAACAAAATAAGAGGTATTGAAAAGGCAATTTACCTACAGTAATATCTTATTTCCTGTGTGGTTGAAGAGATTTGTGTTTGAATAAGAACATTTCTTTTGTGGCCGCACAGGTGCTCCTTGATTCTGCAGTGGAGGCAGTATTCTGTGCTTGAGACGAGCTCGTTGCCATGGCAACAATTATGATGTCATGAGTTCAGGACAGTGACTTCACTGCAGTGCATTTTATTTTTATTCAGAGTTTTCTTCAGATCTTATTAGCAGGCCAGTAAGCATCTAGGTATGCTTTGGGGACTTGTTTGTTAAATGATAAGGGCTAATTAATCCAGATCTGTCTTTGAAATGAAACCTCATTGCTGCTGACCTTTAAATCCATATCCAAAGTCTGGGAAACAGATCTTGCATTTTATCTTGGCCTGTTTCAGCCGTACTAACCCCAAAAGTTTGCTGATGTGTTAGGAATGAAGAAGAAAATGCTTTTTTTTTTTTTCATAGTATGGGCATGATCCTCTTCAGCTGACAGAAATCCATGTACTTCAATAACGCGAGAGTAGCAGTGGCCTGTTATGTCTCTTCTCCCAGAAGAATTTCTCCAGTTCTGGCTTGCCTCTTTTAGTCTGCTTCTTTCCTGAAGCAGGTGAAATATTAATTCTTAGTTTCATTTCAAGGGTTTGTTGACCTACAAATTTTACCAGGAAACTTCCTGCCAGTCAGCCTTTGGAAAGGGTCAGCTAGTTTCTGCTCTCTGAGCGCTTTCGTTGTTGTGTATCTCCGTTTCACAGGTGGTAGAGCTGGCTGTGTTCAGTTCATACTCCATTGCCCTGTCTTTCATTGCTTTCTGACAGTCAAAGGGAAAGCATTTAGCATTTTTTCTGCTATTTTTCTTCCAAATTTAGCCCCAATAAAAATGTTACTAAAAACATGTAGCTTAACTGATGTGCGTTTCTTTTGTTGGCATAATTGTATATCTGTTTAGAGCTAGTTTACTAGCTTAACTCAAAGGTTGCCCAAGCCTTCTGGGTCATCTGACTTTTTACATCATCAGTGAATAATGTGAAGTGTGGTAATACGGTATGCTAGGTATTTTTGTAAGGCCTCTGTTGGCCTCAGCAAGGAAAAAGTTCTCCACCTATGGCTTAGTTTGACAAAAATTGCTGCTGTGTATAGATGAGGCCTAAAATTGTTATCCTAAGTATGCTGAAAGCATTCTCTAATAAAAGCAGAGAATGCAGGATGTGCTTGTTTCTTGTTGTGTCTTATACTTCAGTCATCATTTGCATTAAATTGTATTGAGCAAACGTATATCCGTGTAGGTGAGGTTAGAATGAAATGACCTCTTCACATCTCTCCTTTTCTGAAGAAAGATGGGTACTTGAGAAGCACACGTTAGCAAATGGAAGAATGTCATGGACAGCCCACAAGGAAGATGAAAAACATAAAAGGAAAACTAAAGTTCTAGCTGTCTTCCTACAGCGAAGGAAAAATATCCTTTCTATCCTGTCATCTATGATAAGCGTACCATGAAAACTGAGTTTTGGTATGCTGGAACTGGAGTTAAAAATGCGTGATTGAGGTGTTTTTGCAGTGAGCTACTAATGTGGAGCAAACTGCAAAATACTGTTGCAGGTACTGCTGTTTCACCTTACCTAAGTGTGGGTCCCGTGCTAAAAGCTCTGCTGACTTATTCTAAGCACAGCTTTTACTAGCATTAGTATTTTTTCTGTAAGCAGCGTAAATGTGCTATTGCTAGGGTAGCTTGTATTAGTATCTCTAAATGCTTCCTCAACTAATGCAAGCATTTTTGTCTTGCTCTAATGCCTGTGTGCTTGGAGGGTATTATCAATTTAGCAGTGCTGGTATGATTTGATTGCTAAAGCTTTCAGTGTGTACACTAGGTTTGTGTGATCCTTAGAATAGCCTTCTGTAATGCAGGTATTTTCTTCTTCTTGCTCTTCATTTCCAAACATTAAGCTATTGGAAGGAATAGCAGCTTTCTAATGACAAACTGACCTAACTTTACGTGAAAAATTGCGAACTCAGAACTCTAACTTTTCAGTCGCGTGGAGATTAGATCATACAGTTCCCAGCAGTGTTTGCATGAATTAAGGTTGAATTTAAAAATAATGTTACGACAGTTGATACCAAACGCGGAATGTATATGGAATTGAAAGCTCTGGACTGCAGGAGTCTTGGCAATGAAAAGTCTTCGGAAGAACTGAAAGGGAGTGTAGGAGGTTTTCTGGGATGCTTGGGAAAAATTGTTACTTCTACAAAATCTCAACGTGTCAAAAAGGGAAACGTGGAATGGAAAAAACAGGATCTTGAATGTTAATGTGTGAGTTCCCTTTCTCTCTTTTACGAATGGATGAGCCTATGGCCTGCCTGCAATATAGATCAGAAAGGAACATGCTGCTATTTCTTCAAACTTATTTAAAAGAATGGGATGAGAGGAATCATAAGCAAAAAAAACTCAAACAAAAAACCCCAGAGCAAACAAAAAAGCATAATCTTTTATAATTATTTCATGAAACAACTTACTTTCAGTGTTCTTCTAATTCCACTCCAAATACTTCTATGATTATCTGAATTGGTGCTCGATTATGTTCTTGCCCACCAGGACGCAGAAAATAAGCTAATCAGAACTGCTTGCATTTAACGCTGTCGCTTCTACTTAAAAGCGCAGAATAAACTAGTACGCTAGAAGTCTCTAATGTGAATTAGACACTACATGCTTTGTTTATGCAAGACAGACTAGAACCTATCTTGTAAGTAACTACCAGTGCCACTATTGCGTTAAAGAGTGGCAATCCTAGTGGAACTGAGGTGAAGGAATTCGCTTGCATTTCGTTATATAATGGTAAGGAGTGGCTTGAGTTTGAGTTTGTTAGGACTAAAGTTGGTGTTTTGGTACTTTGGCTGCAGCTTTGAAGTCTTCTCCAGGTCATCAGGTCTGAAAGGATTCAAGTGAGAAGAGCTAAAACACTTTGCAGTGCCTGTTTCACAGCCCAGAACCAAATTTGATGGCTCTTTGAGATATTTCAGCATGTTTTCTCCAAGATCCGACTGTGACCCATGTGTGTTATTTCTTGGTTCTCCTTCTAGTAATAAACTTAGGTTAAGTAGCTGGAACCAGTCTTAAGGAGAAGCAGTAGTAATGTTTTTCAGCCGTCAGAATATGTGGAAGAGGACTTAAGAAAGGGAAGGCTTGAAGAGCTGAGCTGCCTGCTGCTGAAGAAAGGTTAGAAGGCTGGGAAATCCAAGGTGTTTCAGGGACACTGCTTGGTAAAAAGCTGAGCTTTTAAACTTGACCTTGCTCAGGGGTCCTTTCTGACCTATTGATCTATCAACAGGTTCATCTGTCATAATTCTGAATATCAAGTGACCTAATCCACCAATCCTTTGCCACTTCCAATCTGCTTGGAACAGCATCACAGGTAGAGAGACGCTTCTAATAGTCTTTGAAGGACAGGATTTTATTGGCTTCATAAATTCCTACATAGCTTACAAAGGCCTATATAGTAATTTCTACATATAATTTTACAAAGTAATATGGGTTTAAAAATCTAATGTTTTGAAAGTAATTTGGAGAATCTTCCTTGGTACAAGGAGGCTAGTCTCCCAAGTGTGTAATTAAATCCTTGTAGGTGAGTTTTGGAAGACATGCTGCATTTGAGTCAAGTGAAAACCTCCATGACCAGTTTGTGAATGGAGATGAGCGATTCTGCCCCATGCCACAGTCTCAATTTGGGACTGCTGTGGGGTGCCAGGATGACATGGTTATCTTGGCGTTAGCAGGCTGCCTGACTCACTTTTTCTGCAGCTTTGATTCAGATTACCCAGCAGTCCTTCTGCTTTGCTATTGATCAAATGATACAGCACTGGCGGAAAAACGTGCTCCTTGAAGCTCCATGTGGCTCTTGTAGCCAACTCGAGCTATACAATGGGAAATAGGATAGCTGCCTTTATCTGATTGAACAGCTGACTTTGGCATGAAATCTCCTTTTTCATATCCACTTGCTGGAAGTGGTGTGGCAATAAAAACACTTTTTTTTTTTCTCTTGTCGAGAAAGCAAAAATAAATGAACGCTTCCTCATTTCATGCATTGCAGCCAAAGCGCGCTCTGACGTTCTTTGAGTTTAGTTATCAGATGTAAATGCTGTGATTGTACTTTAGCACGTAAATTTTCTACTCTCTGTTAATTGCCAGGATTCATGCTGTATGAGGGTATTTTCATGGTGACCTCAACTATTGTTTCTCACTATATTGATGTTAAATGAATTGATAATAGTGAAACATGTTTCAGCAGTAATCACTAAATTACAGGCATTGATCAGCTTAGAAAATTGCTGTGCCTGTTTTAACAGTGAAACATTCCTGTATTTCTCATTTTCTGTGTACAAGGCATATTTTCTGAGAAACTGGGGATTCTTTTTCCACAGTTCCTGGATGTAGAGCTTTTCTGCTCTTTTGTTGGCCTTAAGTTGTGGTTTTATCAAAACAGAAACATACCATTTGCATTGGAAGTATTGTGTTACCATGCCTATTACGTTGTCCCAGAGCACCATACAAAGTACTGTGCCTATGGCACAAATTTGTAGAAGCAAAGCTATCAAAATATCACACTTGAATAGAAAAAAAAAGTGAAGGTTTATTGTAGCTCTTTTGGAAATTTTGAAGGCTGTTGTGTAAATGGGTTTTGGGTAAACAAAGCTCTGCTGAGTCCAGAACTTTTCTTTAAAAGTAGTTGTGCATATTAAGAAATGCTTTTGCTATTAATACACATGAATGATATTCTAAACTTTTTCTCAATATCCATGTATGTATTTTGAGTTTAAAGTAAAGCTGTCTGAATAAATCTGTAGTGCTAGCTAATCTGAACCTACTGAGGCTTATCTGCTGAGATGCACTGTATAGTCAGTGAAAGTGATGACTTTCAGAAGGTCAGGTTTGAGTCTTGTACTGGGTAGTGGGCCTGAAGTAGCGTTCCTTATGTACCCAAATTGTCATACGTAATAAGCACATGATATTTAATGAACACTCAAAGATTAGCCTGTAATTTGTATTATTGAAAATGAAAGCCACTGGGTGATAGGCTTGCGTAAGAGGATCGCATTTATTCAAGTTAGGTGATCCAAATTTTTAAAACGTGGAGAAACTGCAGAGAAATGTAGGCTGCCTCTGTAGCTAATGGAGAGAAAGAAAGATGAATTTCAGTAACCCAATGACAGCATTTACAATTAAACCTCTTGGTTCCTATGTGTTTCCTTCCTCTAGATAATTCAGGCTTTGGGGGAAAAGGGGTGAGAGAGGAGACATTTTTATTCCATTTTCATTTTTATATCTTGCTTAGCATTCTCTCCTTGCTCCCCAAACACTCTCACACTCACTTCTCTTGCAGTGCTATGGTGGAGAAAAAGATTTGGGGAAAGAGGAGAAGCAGCACAGTAGAACAAGACGCATAGGAGGAATAAGCCATTAAAATGTTTGACAAAACTAAGGAAATAGGAGGAAGATTTAGTAGGAAGAGAAGAGCTCTGGAGGAAAAAAATACTCCGTGCTTTCTTTAGCCCATAAAAAGTGCAACGTGTGGGTGAACTTCACATCTATGGCTGCAGTGTAGTAGATACAGAGACAGACACTTGCCTGGTTGTAATTGTAAAGGGTTGTTGGGGTAACTGCTTCCTGCGAGAAAAGTCGCAAACAGACAAGGAAAAATCTTAAGATAAATGGACTTACTCCTTTGTCATTGAGTTATCTATTAATGCATGTAAGTAGAAAAGAGCAATTTGAAACAGTGCAGAGTTCAAATAGTATCACCTAAAGATTTTAGGCAGAGTTTGTATTACATTTGGCTTCACAAGTTTGTGGTGCTTGCATTGGCTTCTGCTTCTCAGATGGTATTGATGGAGTACAAAAGAAAAGAAACAATGAGATTGCTTACGAACACACACTATATATATTTGTAGACAGCAACAATAATAGGGGGGGGATAATTTAAAAAAAAAAAAAAAAGGTTGGTATCTAGTCAGACTGAAGAGGAATATCCTTGAAATGTTCTCAAAACAGTTGTCCACAGCCCTTATGTCAGAGATAACTCACATTTACTTAAATGCTGTTTCATGTGTGATTTGTAGGGATGATTTCAGTTCTGAAAGTATCGTGCAGAGCATCATGCCTGTGGCAGGCATCCTTTTCAGAGAAGGGAATTCCTTTACCATCACGTTTTACTAAATGCATGTATATTGTAATAGTTTTGTTCCTTAATCTAGAGTGAAATTAAAATCTAGAGAGTATTCAACTCAGCTAGTTTTTTTGTATTGTAATTTGCACAGTGTTTAAAACAGGGAGGAAGCAGAGACTTTTTAGGAAGAGCATGGCTATCTGAATCTTTCAGTTCCAAATTGTTTGAGAAGCCATATAAGACTTGCTTTCTTTTTATATTTAAAGAAGAAATCCTGAACACTTAACTGCTTATTATGTTATGCCACTGAAGAAGCACTTTCCTTTCATAATGCTTTTATTGAATAAGATGCACATTTTTTTCCCCTCTATAAATGAACTCATATTCAGAAGTGTGACTGATTGAATTCTCATCCTCTTTTCTTCCTGCTGTAATCCTGGCAAGCAGCTCAGTACATCCAGGTGTCAGTGTTTTTAGTTGATCAGAATAGTGATCAGAATTTTCTCATGAGGGAGATAACTCTTAACTGGTTTGAAATCACTTTTCAAGTTTGAAAAAGGAAAAAGAAGCCAAATAAATTTTCAAATTAACAGCTGGAATGTTTTCTTTTGTGGTGTTTGGTATTAAGAATTTGAAGAGATTGAAACAGTGTTAGATCAGAGTACCTAGGTAAATTGGTTGCTTGAAATGCATTGTTTAAAAAGTGATAAAAGCTACTGCCAGCTACAGAGTCCTTATATCTGTATCACGTTTGGAATGACTTTAGGCTTTAATGAGGTCCACTTGGGCAACACTGGGATATAGAGCTTCTAGACAACCCTGACTTTTATGTAGTGAGTCACGGAGTAATTAAGGCAGATGATGGACTACACATATATAGCTTCTTTTTCCAAAATTAGCATTTTTGACTTGAGCAGCAGCATTGGTGTGTGTCCTACTTATAACTGAATAGAGATAGTAGAAAGAGTAGAAGTGGGAATTAGGACAGGAGGCTGCACAACACCTGTGGCAGTCGCTATTAGAACTGCAATAGTTTTGCTAACACAAGTTGATGAGATAAGGATATATGGTACTGCTACAGAGACTCAAAGACAGAAAAAACATGCTAGCTAGTCTACTTGAGGCTCTGAACTTGCAATGAGCAGAAACAAGTGTTTGGCATGTATAAAGTCTCATTACTGTTTGACTTGAGAAGGTAATTTAAGTTTACAGTACTAAAAAGCTTATTTTCTATTTACAAAGCTTATTTTCTATTTACAGTGTTCTAGGAAGAAAATTTTTGCCCTTCCAAAATCTCTAAGAATAGGAAGTCTGTAAGTGCGATGTAAGTTGGGATTGTAAACCGGCTGCACGGTGCAAAGCTGCAGCTGAGCGTCAAAACTTAAATTTATAGTAAAAACAGATTCTCGTGTGCTTTTGCTGTGAAATGAGACATTCTGAAATCTAAAATAATAATTTGGAAACACCCTTCCCTGAGTTATCAGATGAAGGCACTGTTAAATTACCTTTCAATTGAGTAATATTTAAAAAATCTCCTCTACCGTTTTGAAGCCTAGAATGTTAAGTAAACTCTGGCAGAAAGTGCTCTGCTCCTTTGAGGAGTCTTATCAGTATGACATGGTTTAATTCAAGGTAAATCTGAATTGACAACTATTGAGAAAGGAAGTGTTCTATCCTAACTTTCTTCTTGAGAACCCATCTCTTGCTGCCTGCCGTTCTGTAGCGAGGCTATACTGATTGATAGTACTCATGTGCAAAGGAGAGGAAATGAGTATTCTTTGTGAACTCTTGTTCAATTTGATGGAGTGTCAGCTGTTGGAAAGACTGCTTGACCTTATACAATAAATATCTTATTTAATGTGCTGTTTAACAGCAACTGAGGGAAATTACATCACAAGGTGAAGAATTGTCCTCTGAGGAAGTTGACATAGTTCCAATTACTTTGTTTCTTTTCAGAACGGGGAACCTGTCATTATAAAACTTAAAGGCAGCCTGAGCTTCCTTCAGTACTGTGAAACACAAGTATAATCCAACAACAATGTTCAAGTATACAGTTGCCTTTCATGTGAAAGAAAGAGAATACATTCATAGCTGTCATCTTTCAAATTAGTTTAATGACATCTGGAAGTAACAGAGAGTCTAGGAATGCTGTTCCAGTTCATTCATAGTTAAAAACTTAGTTTTGCATGTAGATCTTGGAGAGCAGCATGTTTATTCATCAGGATTCTGATGAAACGTGAAGATATGTGTGAATGAAAGAATGGAAGCTGCTACTTGGATGAGCAGGGAGAGTATGGAGGTTCCTTTGTAGCAGCGTAGAACAGTAGCAGCCATGAAAAGAGACTAGATCTTACCTTTTCCAAATTATAAGTTTGTTATGCTTGTAAAAAAATTGCTGAGAACCAGAAAATTCAGCCTTCCAAAGAGGCAGAATAAACCAACAGGCTTAGCATTGTCTTTCTGCTGTGTAAGTTAGAGGCTTCCAGGTCTCTGAGCTTTGATCTTAGAGCCAGCAACTGGGAGCCGCTGCCTCTTGCAGGAGTACCGCAAGGCTTGGCGTCTAGCCATCATCACCAAATGTTAATTTTATTGTTGTTGAGGAATACTTTTGTCTCAACTGAAATTCCTTGAGGGGGTTTGTTTCATAAGTACTAGCAAGATTTTCCCCTTTTCCCTTGGACAAAATTATACCCTGAGGTGTTCCTGTTTCTTTGCTGCATTAAGGTTGCATGCGTTTACTTAGCCTGCACATATTCAGCTAAGGGTATTTCATATGCATAATGTAGTTACTATGTAAGGTTTTGAATATTGTAGGGAAGAGAGCTAGGAAAAGAGAAGGCTAGTTCCTAGTGGTAAATACTAGGCTGTTAAATGGGGAGCAAAGAAATTAGATACTGAATATGTATTAAATCGTTTGCAATGTCGATTTGGCAACAAATTTATCTTTTGACAGAGGCACTTTCAGCAAGGGAAACTTTGAGCTGCTAGGTTCCATAGCAAAGCAAAATACAAAATTAATTTAAACCCTTAATATAACAGTTGGTTATGAAATGAAGCAATAGTATTCTGCTTTTAACTATGATAGTATGAGTAAATTCAGAGAGCTGGGATTAGGGCTTCGGAGATTTTCACCAGTTTATACTGCCTCCACATGGTACCTTAGGCAAGTTTCCTCGCTCATATGTTCCTCAGTTTCTCAAGTTGCAGAGTTTTGATACTTCTATTTCTTTCAAGTAAAAAAACAAACAAAGAAAACCTTTCCTGCCTTCTAGGATGGTTGAGATTTTAATGTTTGTGATGTACTTTAAGATCATTAGATAAAATATGCTAAGTAAGTGTATACTGATAGCTAATTCAGTTCTCCCTTTCTCCTGATATTTCAAGTAACTTTAAATACTGCTTGACTAAGTTAATACCTAACGTTGTCGCACTGATGAACGACATTTCTAACTGGCTGTGGCTCAGTACGCAGAGCTGTGTTCCTTTACTTTTCCTGCCCAAAATACAGCAAATGTCTTGAGCATAATTTTTAGTTTCTGAATTTTTTTCATACTCCCCCCATCTGCTTGTATAATACAATATTCAATTTTTTACTTAGAGCATTATCTAAGGTACAGTAATCCTTGGCAGCATTTGCTTTTATTGCAATGTCTAGGTTGCAGATATTCGACACAATCAGAAGACTGAATAGTGACGTTTGGTTAGCTTTGGATAGTTCTGTTGGACGTTTTGGAGCTCACTAACACTTAAAGATCACAGATACTGTAACCTGCAGTCATAACAGGAATCTTTCCAAAATAAGGGTAGTAGGAGTAGAAAAGTGTGGTCACTAAGAAAGCACTGGCTCCATGTTACATAAGCTTTCTATTTGTATGTCCTTTCATTTTCAGGGAAAGCTATTGTACCAGTATGCTTTCTGACTGAATTAATGGTGAATGTGGGGAGTCACTAACAGTGCATTGCAAAAAGTAGTCAGTTGTCAAAAGGACTGAAGCAGAGCTCTTCCTAGGTGGCATTTGTCGACTGCTGGTATGAGCTGCTCCTTTTGTGAAGCAATATTCATGTATGTGTGACATCTTAATCAGTTACCATTAAAGTGAAGGTGATGTCAAATGCTCAATGTTGCTATTTCAGTATTTTAAAATAACATTAAATAGATTGAGAGGAAATGAGCCAGTCTTTGTTTAAACAACCATTAGTGAATGGTGCATAAAGCCTTGTTGTGAGGGAAGTTTTTCCCTCTAGTTTTTTTTACGAGACTCCTTCGCTAAAATAAGCATGAAGAGGTTTTTTTTTTTTTTTTAGTTGCCATGGAAGTTGTTTCATGTCAAGACAAGAAGGAGGCTCTTCTTGTGGAGTAATTTTAAAGGAGGTATTGGGGGGAAAAGAGCACTCTTGGTACAAAAAATAATGTTCTATTATCCCTATGTGTTGAAACAATATATGGTTTTCACAGTACTATTCAGCTGAAGCTTCTGGATTACACTGAGGTCATAGGTCTCAAGGCTACTGTTTTCATAAGCAAGAGTTAACATAAACACAGTCAAAGGATGTGCTTCTTTGTTTTTATGCTTTGTCAGACTTGGTAAGTTTAAGTAAACTGCTCAGCAGAGTTTGAGACTACTGGACAGGTTCTTCTCTGTGGACCAAACCTTACCTTATTTTGGGACAGAAGAATAAGCAAGTGCTATCTAATCCTATGTTTGCATAAGTGGTAGCTTACCCATCTCTGTCATTCAAACAACAGTGTCTTTTTTTTTTTTTCCAGCAGCAGCTGCTGTGAGAGAGGGATGGGGAGGCCAAAAAAAGGGAGGGCTCCTAGCCCATGGACCTGGAGTGGGTGGCCCTGTTGGCATAGGGACACAGCAACTGCCTGGTATACTTCTGCTCCTTCCTCAGCATCAGTAGCAAGGCTGTCTCCATATGAACTTGTATGTTTGAGATGTGTCAAGTTGCCTAGGCAGCGTTTCCTACTTTAACAGCCCTTCTTGCCTTCTGGGAAAGGTCCCGAAGATGAGAATGGTTTGTAGGCTTGATCCAGCCATTGGCCTCTTGTTCGACCATGCTGTTCTTTATGTTACATAACTGACAAATCTTAGAAGAAATAAGTAAAGATGGCTTAATACTGCTGCATAATCTTTTGATCATTCAGGACTTACTGATCAACAAAGTGCCATCAAATAGGAAGCAGGTAGAGCAAAAACAAATGTAAAAGTCCTTACAAACGTCTTCCTGTTAATAAACCATGTAAATACTCTTCTGCTGCAAAAAGGGCAGATTATATCCCCAAAATCTGCCTCCATGGAATATACTGTTTTATAAAAGCATAGCCATGGCTGGGAAAAGACATGCATGTATGCTATCAGGTAAACTCAGTTTGACATATGCATGTATAAAAATAATTGGCTGAGGTAGAATCTAGGAGAAAACTCAGGGTACTAAAGGTATAGCAGTGATAGAATTTTTCTTGTTATAAGGGTTTGATCCCAAGCAAGCTGAATGTTTTGTATTTTGGAACGTAAAGGTGATGTTGCTGCCTTTTTTTTTTTTTTTTTTGGGGGGGGGGGGGCATGAACGTTACGGATTTTACAGCTAATCCGCTGTATGACCACTATTGAAGTGGGTCCCTGTGCCTTTGGCCATTAGTTTTTACTCTCCCCAAATGTTTTGTTTTGCAATTGAGCAATCAAAATATAGCTGATTTAATTGGCAGATCAAACAGAAAACTGTTCCTCTTTTCAGAGTTGGTTTTCCTGAGCATCAGCTAGAGGGGCCAGTTCCTCTGAGGCCATACAGTTGCTCTCTGACGTAGCAGCAATGGGAGCATGTGCTCTTTGGGGAAACCTTGTCCCTTCACACCTTCTTCTGACAGCAGCTAACTGGCAGCCCTGCTAAGCTGTCTTGGGGAGCTGCGGTGCCAGTATGAAGCCCTTTAATTCTATGGTGATTTTTTTCTTTAAACTGATACAGGTGTGGGTTGCTGCTTAGCAGGGAGGATCTCGTATTCCCATGCCTTTCCAGCATTGTTTTTACCTGTTTTGCAACATCGGCGTTTGTGTTTGTCCTGTCCTCTCCCCCCACCAAGCTTCTACTAGATAGATTGACGTGCCTGTTTGCTAGGCAAGTGCAATGGTCAGCTCTAAGAGTAGAGAAGGGACAATAGGAGAGGAGGGCAAGACGAGAGCTTAGGATAATAACCTACCTGTGTTTACTTTTGTTCAGAAGGATGCCATTTAAGGTTCCCTTTTAAGAGGCTATCTGGTATGAGTAAAGTATCTTTTAAATATCTTTGGAATGAAGGAACATTTTGCCTGACTGCTTCCTATTCTGGTTTGATTTTGTAGTTTTACTTTTTCTGCAAACAACAATAGCAAGCCTGGAGTTCATACCTGTTCATCTTTTTTGAGCTGTGGTTTGTTTGGGAAAGAATCTCAGAAAAGTAAAAGAGAATGAAAATGTGGAGAGTCCTGTAGTTTTTGATTTGCTCTGCTTTTGAAACGTAAAAGCAACATTACACCTTTTTGTTCCTTCTTAGTCTAGTATAGCCCTTAAATCTGATGTAACTATAATTAAAAAAAAAAAAGAGCAATTACCTATTTTTGGTAACATAGCAACACTTGTAGAGATATCCTTCAAACCTTCAAAGTATTCCCAGTGCACAATTAAGTGAAGTAAGCAGTTTGAGATAGAACATGTAATCTACATAGTGAATAAAAGCCTCCAAGTAGAAAGGTGATTGCTGTGCACATCACAGGAGGAGGAAGACTATGTATGAAAGCTATTTATACAATATATGTATTCACTGTCTGAATGAAAGCTAAGTGAGCATATGCCTGGAAGCAGCACTAACAAAATAAATAGATGAGATTTCTTTTTAACTTTAAAATAATACAACTGCTGCCTCCAGTCAGTGTCATGATGAATGACTTTATGATCTGTATGCTGGATTAATGCAATATATTTTTGAGGGGTTCTTTATAAACCATTTATTGATGACTGGTTCAAATGTGGCATATGACTATGCTGTGGTCGTTGCCCCAAACATTAAGTGATGACTGCACTCTCAAAACATCTTTTCTGCAGAAGATATAGTTAGCAACTTTTGTTTTTGACTGTGCACGTGTTAAAATGCTTTAGGACCAGTCTGTTGAGGGGATTTGGGTTTTAACTGTTGTGTCGCTCAATATTGTTATGACAGGAGTTGGTTTTTGTTAGGAGTGTAGGAGTAGTGCTTGGTGTTTTCTATCCATATATCTGAGATGTTCTTCTGCATAAAGCTAATGTTTCCACTTAAGCCTGAAGAAATGTTTTATACAAACTGAATCTCCCACTGCATGAAAGAATTAATTTTTAACTTAGCTTCTGAAGTACTGATGTGTTTTTATTTTCAGTCCCTTAATTAATTTTCCAATCTTTTGGTTAACTCCAACCAAATTTGACAGAAAGACAGATGTATTTAGAAATTTTTCTGCAAGTTTCATGAAAATGAGTAAAGGGAGGAGAGGGATCCTAGAAATACTCTGAGAGGAAGGCAGTGGGATTGGCTAATGTTACAGGCATTTGAGAATTAGCATAAATAAAGCTATCCTTAAAATGCCCCGATCACAAGAATAGCTTCGGTCATCCATAAGATATGAAAACTTAGGAGACAAGCCTTAAACATGTCACAGAATGACATGTTTAAGATGGTCAAGGCTCTGGGTTTGGGCAGAATAAAAATAACTTCCTGTTTACATACTGGTTTTTAATATATTTTATGAGACTCCTCCGAAGCAGCCAGAAATGCCCTTATTCATCAATGTATTTGCTTTGCCAACTGTAGGAACTTAAATGCTCTCCGTTATCAAGTCAGATACTGTGGCTACAGTTCTCTTCAGGTCTGTGTGAGATTTTAGGAGGCAAAGGTAAACTTCCTTTTGCGAAGAAACAAGTCACTACCTGTATGTGTGCTGTTATTTTGTAGTATGTCTGCACTGAGAAGAAGAGAGAAAGAAAAGAGTGCATATTGTTTGCTTGTTTTTGACTAGCAATTCAATAGATTTTTTTCTGGATATGGAAATTAAAAACAATTCTGGTAAAAGTCTCACTCTCTAGGTAATATAATTTTGGGTTGCTGTTGGGGGGGGGGGAGGGCAAACTAGTTCCAATAAAGGCAATTGAATATTTGGATTTAACTCCTCTATTCTTACCCAAAGATCCTTCAATAATGTTCTTGAACATTTTTATATTTCTATAATTCATGTACCCCAAAAGTATTGTAGTGCTATCTAATATAACACTGCCAGTATTCAAAGTGGTTTTATATATATATACATACATATATATATATATATATATATGTAATTAATACTCAAGACAGTCCTGGTGCTCAAACCAGATTTTTTTTATCTTCAGTTATTTAAATTGCATTGTAAAGTCTTTACTTCCATCTTTTCCTTCCACCTAATATCTGTAATCTGAAATATGTTCAACTGAGCTTGTAAAGTTGACGTAAGGTTCTGTAATTCTCTAGTGGAAGTCCTCAAAATAAATTTTTTTTGAAAGAGCAGAATGATTTCAGAAAATATCTGGTTCTCAGTCAGAGATAACAAGTCTGATAAAGAAATGTTTCCGCCAGTTTTATTGCTTGATGTTTTCCCAGGTTATCTTGCAGGTAGCATAGGAGATTATCAGTTCCTTTCAAATTAGGTTACCTTTATGTATGGAACTTATGTGCAAAATAAGGAGCTGTGGTCCCTTTCCAGAGAATAGGGACAAAACACCTGATTTAAAAAAAAAAAAAGGGGGGGGTGGCAGTCGTTAGGGTGACAATCCTAAGTTCAGCATTAGTTTTGACTTAATTCACAATTTTAATGACTTTGGATGAGACTCATTCCTGATGTATGCAAATCATTTTTGAGATACACATGCCTGATGTCAGGAGGAATTTGTACAGGTATTACAGAGATAACATGGATTCCTGCCTTTTAAAAATAAATGTGGTGGCCATGTGAGAAGGAAACCCCTCTACAGCGTGATGACAGCTAACCTCCACAATATCAACGGCTGTGCTGGCAGTCTGCTGGAGCCTTATTTGCTTCTCAATTAGCATAAAGTTTGCATGTTTGTTTGTGTAATTTGCATAGTCTAATTGTGCCTTTGGGTTTTTAAATAAAATTAACCTTGTGCAGGCTCATTAAGACACACATCTTTAAGAAGTGGTGTGCTTTATAGTTGTATCTTAAAAAAAAAAATGTTTTAGGTTACATGGTGAATTTAAAAGTCTTGAGATGAGTACCTTTTTGTGCAGATGAAGAAAAGATCTATTCTCAAACTAGAATAGTAAAAGTAATGAAATGATCACTAGACAGCAAGTAGGAAAGTTGAATTATGGATTTGCCGTTACCTTCTGTACTCTGGAAATAGGGTACTGTAGGTAGGCATTATTCTGTCAGAATATGTAAATCAGCAAGGAGACAGGATAATTGTCAGTAAGGGACAACACAAGATCCTTATGCATTACAAATCTCATATAGAATTAACTTAAAACATGATCCACTATCAATAATTTATCACAATAGTGGCGCATGAATCTGTGTGCATTTTGCAGTCTCATTTTTATATGCAAATACGATTAGTGAACATTGTCAGTGCCTGCATCACAGAGAAAAATCCACAAAGGAATATACATTCTAGACACAAGTGGTTGATGCACGCTATTGAGGGGAGGGGGTAGGCTAGAGAACAAACAAGATGCTTGAGAAAAGTGCAGTCTGCCGATATGAATTATTTCATATAAATGTTGCCTAGGGCATGGATATTTAAAGAGGGCGAAAAGCCGAATATATTACGAGAGCTAATATTAACTGCCGTTCGTGAACTATCGGAGCGTGCTCTGCCAGTTCCAAGAGGACAGGACCAAACTTGGGAGCCTGTTTCACGTTGTGCGTTATGTTTTTTTCTTTCGCCAACCAAGTTTTAGCCACTTTGCCTTTGGAAGACCTAATGGGCGTTGTTGATTCTCGCTGTAAGTAGCGCTGAGAAATGCTCCCGAAACGCGTGGGTTTGGAGGCGCTGTGCCTAGCGTTGGGCTCGGGCAGGGCTGCAGGGAGGGAGGCGGCGGGTGCGCTCGCCCTGCAGGTGGCGCTGGCGGCGCGGGGCTCCCGCTGGCCCACGGGCGCCTTGCAGCCGCCGGCTGGAAACCAGAGGTCCTGGATTTGCTAACTGCATTGGGATCCGTGGAGAATAAGATTTAAACTGAAAATAAATAAAAACGCACCCAGGGGAAAAACGCTACAGTGTTTGTATTCCTTAGTTCAAATAGTTTTGCATCTCTATTTTTTGTTCCATCCCTTCCTTCTGCCGACCTTAATAAGGGGCTTGGACAATTTATCCCCACGATGAAATTATCCGAAATGCTTTCTGACCTTTTTTGAATCCCAAACCTTCAGCAATGCATACAGCACAACTGAATTTTCAAAGGAAAACTCTTTGAAGTCCTTTCTTTTTTCTTTCTTTGTGTCTCTGTCTCCCCCTTTCTCCATCTCTCCCCCCTCCTTCTCTGTCTGTCAAGTTCAAGAGCAGCTCAGATGCCATGAATTAAGCGAAGCACAAAAGGGGAAAAGGAGACCCTTTTGAAGAACAAAGGCCTCCCATTAGGCTGCCGTGTTCTTTCTCTGACCAAAATTGCTCCCTACATGGTTTTTATTGCTGTCCACATGCATGGCACATAAGGTAAATACAGTAGGACCCTCGTTACCTCACACTCTCTCTTCCTCTTCCCTCTTCAATAAATGTTTTGTGTCTTTGATGTCCCTAGTCGTTCTTATACAGATTGTTCCCACCCTCATAAAAGCCCCAGGGGTAGTCATGGTGGTGGATAGCATTAGACACTGTGTAAATGCTTCCAGAAAAGAAGACAAACTGCAGCCAAAGAATTCATTTCAGGTGGAAGAGAATGGGAAGGAAATACAGATGTTTTCTTTTCTTATGTGTTGTCTGTATGTCCCTGCTACACTTGTATATCTCAGTGAAGTTGATAATTTCTTCCTGGTTGTTTTAAAAAGAAATAAGTAAATAGGACTAAATCAGGAAATGCATGCCCCAAGACTTTAAAGCTACAGAAATCGTCTCCTAAGCCTTCCTTAATAATTTATTTTTCCTTTGTGCTTCGGATAGCTAATGGTTTCAGAGCTTTGGTGAAAATGATCAGCTAAGGTTCAGACCTACATTGCTTTCAAATGTGAACTTTGTAGTAGTCACCTTTTTTTAAAAAAAAGAAATGTCAGGCCCTTCTCAGTGAAGTGACACTTAGAAATAGCATTGAAACGTATAGATGCATATACAAAAACTTAACTAGTGTAAAAGACTGCACCTAAAACCTAAAATTACAACAACTAAACTTTGTAGTAGTTAAATGACCAAATTCACTAATAACTTTAAAGACTTCTTTTGGGAAGCTATTTTAATGCCAGAGTCTTGGAAGACAAAAATAATTGACCTAGGATAACACAATTCATGCCCAACTTGTATGCATTACAATTTCCAGACAAGCATTTATTGGAATTTGTAATTTGTTCTCTCAACTTCTACTTGTTTTCAAATAGATAATTTTCGAGGATTTTTATTTGGTTTGATAGTCACGCTTGCTGTCATCTCCTAATTCTGCTGTTTCACTGGCATATACAGTATTTTTGTTAGCTTATAAAATATACCTAAACATGTAACAGTTAAAATCCTTCAGTATTTTGATTGGGGGTGGGGAGGGCTCACCTATCACCTCACCTCATGAAGTCTATCCTTTTATGAGCATATGCTGTTATGGCCATGGTAATCCAGAGAAAATGTCAATCAAGCTGCTTAAAGAAGTAATGATGACTATATTGGTCTATTTTGTAAATTACAAGGAAAATCCACTTTGAAATCTGTCTTTTTGTGGCAAGTTTGACTTTTTTTCCCCACCCCTATTGATCATGTTGCGTAGGAAATTTTATTATAAACTTTACTGATTACAGTCAATATAATTTTGTGACTTTCTTCACTCTGCATGGGAGTAAGATTTTACACATACACCCTTCCCTGCAAAGGAATTAAACTCACTTCCCCCATCCACTTGTAATTGGCCTAGTTAGCTTTCCCCTGTGTGGGGGAGGTACTGCTGGCATTTAATGAAGTTTCACTACATAATTGGCTTATTTTGATCCATATTTTATGCAGGAATGGATTGTGTAAAACGGAATTTGTAGCTTAAAGTGCTCTGGCAGAATGCTGTGTAGGTAGTAGCATGCATTGCTTGTGGTAGATGAGCCTGCTGTGATTAATGGTAGTGGCTAAACCTGCTAGACTACGCTAGGTGAACCTTTGTTCTGTCTTCCCCCTCCTCCTCATACGCTGTTTCTCATCTAGCCTCCCTTGTTGTCATTTAACCTCTGTCCTCTCACTTCGTGGTGGAGCTGTACCTGTAGTCACCTTCCCCATCTTTACAAATCTGAGCCAAACCCTGCCTTGCCATCTGCCTCCTGGGCTGTTGTGTTCCTTGGGCTTAGGCTGACTCAGGGAGCAAGTTTTCCCCTTGGTCTTGTGCAGGAAATGCAGGTCCTGGTAGTGGCAAGATCTTTGCAGTGGGTGCTAGGAGTAGAGCAATGCACAAAAAGATGCTGCAGCCACATGCAACATTTAGCTACAGCAACTGGTGATCACCGTTAACTACCAGTCACCAGCATGGAGATGCTTTGTTAGGAGTTGCCAGTGCATACCAGGTGTGATTTACGTACCACCACTGACAACAGTCTCTGAACTAGTAACCTAAAAGCCTTCAGGTTAGATAGAATAAGACCAAAAGTGTTTGAGATAGGTGGGGCTGTATCATGCAGTTTAGTAATGTGATTATAATACTAGTTAGAATTTTTTTTAATAAAGGATGAAAAGGAAATTGTGTATTGATGTGTTTTACCAGCACAATTAATTTTGAATGCCAGGATGTCTTCTGAGTATTCTTTCTAGCACTAAACTAAGAATAGTTTTCCCAGTAACATTTTGTAGATGATCTGGGTATTTACGTTCCATTATTAAGGCTCTATTCTTTCTCATCTTTTCTTCTTTATGAACACACAATGTACACACTAAAAGCCAATGTAATTGGTTTTGATGGAGCTCTGCTTCTCTAGATCTACCACCTAATCTCTTGGAGGGACCACTATGGATGTCATGTCTATGCAAAGCAGGCTTGTGGCCTGAATTTCAAGTTTTATTTGGTAGTTTTTTTATAAAGCCCAGTGACACACAGTTGTCACAGAGACTTCATTTCCATTGATGTCTCTTTTTCAAGAAGTGATAAAGAACACATTAGCAAAAGGCTTAGTTTTAGTTACTCAAAACTGTGTTCCTTATTTGTAGTTGAACTGAGCAAATTTTCAACCATAGTATCTAGTGTCTTGTAGTAGAGCCCCATAACAGGAAAGATTTCTATTGCCAGTCTTTAAGCTGGATATTTTTATGAAGTGCTAGTGTCTTACAGAATGCTTTTGTATGACCATGTTGGCACAGATTGAAAAGAGATTTCCATTGAGATCCATGTTATAGCTTCAGAAAGCACAGAATGTGATGTGTAGGGGTTTGAATCTTCAAACCAGCTGAACTACAACTAGGTCTGCTGGAAATGCAGGTCTTCAGATTAAAAAATTAGATCGATTTAGGAGAGTAGCACTGCACTCCAAGACTGTGCTGCAGGAGGGATCCTGCTCTTCTCTGCTGTCAGTTATGTAGTTCTGCCACTTCTCTTATCGGTCACCTGTGAGCTGATATGCCTGAAACTTAATCCTGCAAGAAAAAAAGAATCCTATTCAGTTAAAGCAGCAAGATGATCTTGCTGTCCTCATGACAAGTCCCTAAAATTGACAGGGAAATGCAGGGATGGAGGAGAAAAAGGGTCAGCCTCTGTTCCTGAGCCTACGGTGAGACCATCAGCAGGTGGCTATCTTGTCATCAGATGCCTCCCTAGCCACCAGTGGTGTTTTTTTGACCTAAACTGCTGTGACTCCCTAGGAAGAGACTCTTAATTTAAGAGTATGAGCTTTTTTGGTTTTTGAGGGTTTTTTAGTTTGTGCATGGCTCTTGTAAGCACTGCCACTTTGCCATTACGTTTTCAAGATCTCAGGTTTTTTATACGTTGTGGCATCCTGAGTGCCCCTTAGTACTGGTGCCAAGCCGCTATATGCGACTGAGCCCTCTAGACTGAATCATTGATACTTAGGTTGAAAAAGTTTCCTATATCTAAACCTTTCTCCTGTAGTGTGAAAACTGATTTTATTTCTGTCACACTTACACTGCAAGAAGCTTCTCACATTTGTCTTCGTTTTGAACTTTCAGTTATTTGGGAAAGACTTATGTAGCAGAGCTCTGAAATGCACCTAGGTTGGTGGTGGTTCTAGTCGCTGCAACTCTCCCAGGGTCAGTTGAGGATAAACAGTCCATTGCATCATCATCTTCCCTAAGGGCTAATATTGCTTATTAGATTCTTAGTAGAGCTTTGAAACTGCATAACTACTCTCATCTTCATCACGCAAAATGTAAAATTTATTGAGTTAAAACAAATATAATTTCCTGCTTTTTATTCTTGATTTGCAGACAACAATAAGCAAGACTCCATGCGCTTTGTGAACTGTAAGAAGCTTTCTAAATTCTCTGCCACTTTAGTAGGCTAAATTTTCACTAACTTCCTTGAAGCTATAATATGGAGATTATTCTTTTCAAGTTCAACTTGATGCTTCTTGTATGTCGTCTTCCCTCCTCCCTGGCAGTAGCATAAAACTGAAACTTTTCTTAAAAGTTGCACGTTGGGTTTTGAACACTGAGTAAAAATTTGACAAGTTTATTACCATTTTACTGTGTGTCAAAGCCATTAAATCAGTCTCTTATCAGGCTTGTAAAGAGAAGGTTGTGTCTACTCACACTTGACGTTTTCCTTGCTAAAGGCAAAATGAAATGTTAAATTAATTAGAAATAGATTTAGTGACATGCCATTCAGCCACATTCAGTAAAGAGTTCCCTTTGGTGTGTGAATTTCTCAGGCTTTAAAGTTTCGGAAGGGACTACCTGTCAGTTTTGCCATGGCCATCTGGACTTCCTTACTGGGTTTGAACTTGGCATGTAAACAACTTACCTTGCCATAGCAGCTTACTCTGAATGACCTGTAGTAACTGTTGATGTATATGCACTTAGTCAACACCTTAGTGACCATAATCTTCTTTTATTAGGGGCAAAGCTAATTTGAATTAGTTTACATTTGCAGCAAGCACACAGCTATTTAGCACAGATTACTGGCCTTCAGTAACTTGTGGTGCTGCAGACTTGGCTTTCTTGTGTGTGCCATCCTCCTGAATTAGAACTAAGGGATCGATGTGTCTTACATTTGCTTGTGTTTCTAGAGGTGTCAGGGATTTTAAGGCAGATTCATCACCTTGACTGCTGTTTCATTATTGTGTTCCTTTCTTTTTCGTTCCATGTTCATATTTTTATTATTTGAACTAGACACAATGACATCCAATTCTGGAACTTTTGCCCATAATTATTAAAACTAGTCTGATTTAAACTTGCCAGTTTTGGTTCTTCTGTCTCCAGTCACTTGACTTTCAGATCTCAACATTACTTAGTCATGTTTTACACCTTTGAAGAGTCTCTAAAATTACAGCAATGTACCATCAGCCATCCTAATTCAGATTATTGGTGTTGAATCCAGTGAATTATTCTGAAGAATTGCATACTTTGTTTTAAAAGTGAAATGTATAGTCACTTTCTTACAAAAAAAAAAAAAGAATTATTCACACTTATTTATTTATTTATTTATTTTTGGTGCTGCACCTCTGAATGTAGAAATTTTTAAAGGCTTATCTTACATTCAGAGCTATTTCCAGCAGATCTCAGTTCTGGGATTGGAATCGAGCCAGGTGTCTCTGTTTCAGATCCCTGTCACTGCGGTATTCTTTCCTCACAATATCCTGTGAGGCAGGAAGGATTACAAATGTCTATTTTACAGATAATAAGCTGAGGCACTAAGGGCAAGTCCACAAAGATATTTAGATACAGTACTTCTCTCTTATGGAATTGCTTTGTTGAAGGTACCATTAAGGTAGAATTGGTGCCTAATTATCACCTGGAGATTTGCTCCTGACTTGTTCATGTGTTAGAAATAGGGAGGTCTCAAACCAGGTCTCCTATGTCCAAAGTCGTATTATACCACCTCCTTCCTCCCCTCCCCTTTACTAGATCAGGAATATTAACCCTTTGATTACAATTTCATGCTAAAAGCAACAATACTAGTAAAGAAGGTTTGAAGTCTATGTTCTGGTTAGATTCTGTTCCTTTTTATGCTTATTCTGATGCAGTAGTTTCTCCAGGTAGGGTGAGACTACTGCCATGTTCTGAAATCCTCTAAGTTAGATCCTTCCTTCTCCTGCCTACATGTCTACCTGCCTAAGGTTTCTCTGTGTACCAGGAAAGTCTATTGCATCAATTTTGGGGTACTTATGAAGTGTTAGAAATCAGGAACATCTGTTCTCAATTGAAGTTTTTAAATGTGGAACGTTTGTTTAAAATTTAGTCCTCAGCTGTTATCTAGAGAGAAGATGTAAGCTGTCTGCACTTACTTGTTCTCTACGGTTTACATTTAGGGGAGGGACCCTTTTTTGTGTGTGTGCTTTTTTTTTTTCCTCCATTGCATTTCTTCTAATTTACTAATATATTTGTATAAGATTATGTTGTGAGGTTATAGAAGTGGCTGTATTGAACCTTTTGGTATTCTTGATGAGGTCTAGAGTGTCATAAACATGATTTGTACGCTCTCAAGTGGCTATGTGGAATTCAGTGTACAGCATTAAGCATTCCGTTCCCTGCCTCGGTTTCTGGGCACAGTCCTTATATAGGAGGACAGCACTCCTGCAGCATGCAGTTTTTCTTTAAATTCTTGCAGATATCTTTGGTATCTGTAGTTAGAGAGATTAATTAACAGACCTAATTACTGTGCCAAGTAGATCCACATTTCCCAATGTGTATTAACACCCAGTCTAGGAAAGTAAAAGGGAGATGGAGCTGTCACGTTTGTGGCTGCTTATCAGCTGCCATGTCTGATCGCTCGGCTCTCCGAGAGAGTTATGGGCATGGCCCAAACACTTCTTTTTCCCAGAAGGCATAATTTTCTCTACTGAGAGAACACAGGTTTCCTAAACTGAGAATCCCTACTGACAGTCCACTTGACAAAATTAGTTAGTGAGTAAAACCCCTGCCTTTTGGCTTACTGGTGTTCATTGAACACTTGTGATCCAAGGCTATGGAGCAGCAGTGCATGCATTTGTACTTGCTGTTAGGAGGAGTACGTATGCTTTCTTTACGTAACCCTCTCCTTTCTTTTGCTCGTCTTGCAGCCACGGCGTGGCTTGCTTTGTCTTCATTCGGAAAATTACTGCCGCTGTCGACTCTGCGGGTTTATTCTGAGAGCGCGGGCTTGAAATCTCAGGAGGAGAGCGAGGCTTGCAGGTCTCATCTTTCCTCGTGTTGCCTCTGGTCAGGCAGCGGATTGTTTTTCTGGGTTTGTTCCTCCGGGTGGCATCTGTCTGCAGGAAAAATCTCCTCACAGCAAAGTGCAGACTGCTGAACTGTGGCTGTCTTCACTATTGCTGTTTGACTGCTAGGCGGAATTAATTATGTGAGCAGTTGTAATGTAGGTGCCTGAAATGTTTGTGGCTATTTGAAAAGGAAGGGTTGCTCTTAAATAAATTTATTTCTCTTCCTCTGTGGCGCCCCCCCCCCCTTTTTTTTTTTAATACTTTTTTCTTGAGTAATGAGATTTTGTTTTTTCAAATGTGTAAAAAAAAAAAAATGTTTTTGTGCCACTTGGGATATATTTTGTATTTGTTAATGTTTTTTGTGATCTTATTGTCAATAATAGAAGCGTTTCAAGTGCCAAAGCAGCATTTCACGCAAGTCCGTAAAGCTCTGCCTCACCTTGACTTGCTGGTTCTGTATTTTTGCTTAATACTAACCAACTGTTCCTTTGTTGTGTAAAATAACATATGTTAACTCTGTATAATTAACTCAGTATTCCTTGAAGGGTTTGGTTTAAATTCCCATTTTAAAGGCCTGAAAAACAGTGTTGTTTAAAAGTTTAAGTTAAAATTGCTTGATGTTCAAAATAAAAATATGTGAAGAACGTGGATGCGCACGACCAGATGTTGCAAGATCATCATGAACTTGACAGAGCCTGGAAGGGATTCTGTTCCTGCTAAACAAAGTTTTGGACAAATAGATGGGACTTGCAGTATTCCCTAAAGGCAAAGAGAAATCACTTCTCAAATCAGAGAGTGATTTCTCTGGAAACGTTTGCTATTCTGTGAACACCTTTTCAGCATCTCCTGGGACTGAAACCCTAAAGGTCTTCGGTACAAAGCTGGAGTTTGCGCAGGGCAAGGGGAGAGCAATAATTAATCCAGTGAAGACTGTAGAGTATGGGTGTCTGATGAGAGAAACTGTTCATGCGTGGTTGTATTCTGGGCTAGCTGAATTTTCTTGCGGTCTTCCACTAAAGTGTCCTTGGAAGTTATAAGGGGAGACTTTTAAACGTTCACATATTTTGTCTACTTTTAAGAATGGAAGTTTTGCCGGACTGGAATAGTGATCTATGCCTTTCACACGTGTAAATTTTAAGGTGTTCATAATAAAAAACACAAACATGTAATTGCCAGTACAGTCTTCCAAGTGCAAAACAAATCTGCATTATGTAGCGTTTGTATTGTTTTGCCTACAGCAAGCTACTCCAGTGCCTCTGCTGCTGATCAGCAACTTTACTAGTCAGTGATGGAGTGAAGTTAGTATGACTTGCAGGTAGTCAGAACCTTTTTACATATTAAAAAAAAAAATAGAAAAAATTTTATGCTCCTTTTTTTCGCACAGGAAACCACCACTAATGACATACGGTAAAAGTATGCTGCACACAAATGGGTTAAGTGCTGCTAAAATAATGGAAACTTTTCTTACTGTTTTCTGGTGTGTAAAATATAGTGTGATGTAATGTAATCTGCCTTCACTTAATAGGTAACAGCAATATTTCTTGAGGTGGGAAGAGCTGAATGCAACTGAACTGTCATGCAGCAAATACTTAAAGCATTACTAGGAAAGCTTTTCCTATTCCTCTCCTGCTAAATTTATTTATGCAAACAATACTAAAATTTAGACTTTGGAAATGCATGCACTGAAGTTTTAGACGTTTCTTCAAATGCGTTTCTAGCTTGTCTGATGTGCTTAGAAGTTCCAAGTGCCAGTGCTGCTTTAAGATTAAAATGAATTTTTTGCTTTTCAGCATGCGCTATTTAAAAAGGTGTTTTGCTCCAAATAACACATGGGAAAGGGAACTCTCTTGTTCCATTTGACAGAATTTTTTGAGGGCAAGGAGGAACCTGGCATAAAGCTGGTGGCATAAATTTCCTGCTCTTCATGGGCAAGTTGGGGAAGTAGGGAGGAGTGCCTTATGGAAGCTAAAGCTTGAAATCGGGTATTTCCGCATAACTAATGAAATTACTCTTCGGGTCACCAGGGCTGCAGAGTCAACCATTGTGTCCAGTGCATTTTGATTAAATCTGACCGCGACACTTTTTCTGCTTTGTCTGTAACTGGCTCCTTGAGGTGTGTGCTCATAGAGCACACTGGTTTTGCTCTTATTTCAAACGTTTCCATTCTCTGTACCTACTTTGAGCCCTAAAAGTTTTGTCCTTGTACCTTGACCTTGGTTACTGTGCATTTGTGAAGCTAACAAGATAGTCTTAAGAAACTCTGGCCTGTCCTTCAAATTTAAGGTGAGATGCTCTGAAGGAAGTGCCCAGCATATTATGGGATGAGAGAGAAAAGACAAATTTAAGAGGAGGATAATTATCCTTGTAAATAGTTTCCGGACAGAAAGGAAAGAGAAGAGGAAACATTGGCAAAAGATCATATTCCCTTTTTTGGGGAATGTGTTTTAGTTGTTTGTTAACCTGTTTACATGCACTAGTTTAGGTAGTGTAGTAAAATAAGCTTTATTAAACCTCAAGGATTGGCAGGATTTTTTGGGCAGAGGGAAGTTTAAGCCTGGTCTTAAAAGGAAATCAAGTTTATTTGATCATGCTGTTTGTTAATTCCATCCCTTATAATTTTGTCCATCTATTGTCCAGGGGGCGTGGAAGTCTCAAGGAAACTAGGTTCTTATGCATTTCCATAAGAGAGAGTCGAATAGAAGAAACTGTACTAGTGCTCCCACAAAAGGAAAGAATTCAGTAAGAATTTAAGTCTTATGAATTATCAGAAAATTAATGCAGGGAAGAGACCTTTATAAACACCCTTACAGTAGGAAAAGTCCATAGATCAGAGAATCTCAACCATAATATATAGCATATATAATGAATATACCCTTAACATAGACAACTGTTTTTGTATGGTGAACTGTACATTTTTGACCTGGATTGATCCCCTCAGTCCTGTTCCTGAGAGTCTGTATAAACCATTGTACTGGTGCAACTGAGGAAGTAGTGCATAGGTGGAAAAAAAATACGCCATTAGGAAGTTGTTTCCGAAAGCATGGTTCCACCCCCCCCCCCCCCCCAAAAAAAAAAAAAATGCTTACCAAAAAAATTTCTTCTCTGCCACATGGATTCTTGCACTATGATACACATTTTAAACTTGTCTGGAAATTAGGACAGCAGAGCAACTTTTTTGTAGGTGGAGTCTCTGATATGTTATAAGGAGCAAACTTTTAATATATTCCACTTTAAAAAAAAAAAAAAAAGAAAACCACCTGTAAGATACCAATGCTTTGGTAAAGAAGCTGCTAGTTTGACTGCCCATTGATGTATACTGCATGTGTGTTACGCAAAGAAGGATGGAAATGTTATTTCAGTGGGAAGAAGTTTTAGATAACTCTTTACCAAAACGTGGAAATAGCATTCGATCACCCATTCTTTCTTGAAAGCTTTCTTGCTAAGAAAGTAGATAGTATATAAATAGATGGAGAGCCTAAGGAAAACTTACTGAAGTTTGGCAGTACTCTACCTGCTTTACTGTATGAACTACATCCATTCTAATGGATGAATTTATAATGTATATAAAGTATTTATAATTCGTTGAGCTTTATCTTCTTGTTCTATACTGGTGTGGTAGGGGAATCATCCCAGAGAAAACAAAAAGTTTATGGTATCTTTTCTTTCTCCATTGGTGGAAAGATTGTTAGAACTCAGCCTTGTTGTTTCTTTCTGCAATCAATCAGAGCAGTATATCAACTAGTCTTTTTCTAACATGCTTATTTTCAGTTGTTGGTCAATGACTTAAGTAGTAATTCTAAGGGACAAGCATTGCTTCAACTGTCTGGAGTTAAATGTTGACAAAATGTGTCTTGATATGTGGCAACATCTGCTGTGACTTTCTCTTGATATAGCTTGATGCATTGGATTTTGCACATTGTCTTGTATTTGTGGGAAGCTGAAAACACAAGAGCACGCGAGTGCCTTTTGCAGTGTGAGACTTCTGGGTGGTCACAGTCCATTGCTTTACTTAGGAGGAAAGCTAACTTTATAACCTCTGTTGTCTGCTAGTACTCTGTTACTGGTGTAGCAGGGAAGAAGGTAGTAAATGGCTACCAACAGCAGGTGCTCCGAGCCATGTATGTGGTAGTGAATCAAATAAATTCCCATGTATGCATATCTGATTGCAGCCTCATTCTTTAGGCACTTTAACAGTATAGCCATGCATTGCTGTTTCAGAAAGAGGATGCTAAAGTTGTGGTTGCATGCATAGCTAAGCCAATGTAACGGCTCTGTGAAGCTGAATTGGGAAGCCATGCCCCCTTTACTCCTCGCTTCCAGCCTCAATGTTGTGCCCTTCCTCCCCTCCCCTTGGGAAGTCTTCTGCCGTTCTCACAAGTTAAATAGGCTCCTGGAAGGGTCTGGCTACCAACAAAGCCAGCACAACAAGGCCAGTGAGGTGGGAAACGCAAGCAGGGAGTGGGACCTCCGTTTAACAGCAGCAAGCCAACCTGCTGGTGTACCTTTTCCCTTTACTCTCACATTGGAGTTATAACTTGAACCTTTCTAAGCATGATGCCACAGAAAGGACAGATCATTCCCTTTCCTTTCCCATTCCTTCATGGTTCCATCTCTGCCCTTGATTCTGTTTTCAGTGTTTGACTTCCACACTTTTAACGTAAAAAGCTGACAGAAAAGTATTTTTATTTTTTCAAGATAATCTTCTGAATTAGCGAGTTGAATCATCTCTCCATCTGGTTAGCTGAGCACCAGGGCCAGTGTGAGGGAAGAGGTAGCGCCATGTGGTTGTGATTGAGAGAAGGAAAGGCAATGAGGACTTACCGTTTCAGTGATAGATAGTCTTAGATTGGTTTGGCTATAAAATCTAAATGTCTCTAATCAGACATTGTGATTGTGCAACAGTTTAAACTAAACTAGACTGATTCTCTTCAGTCCCAGCCTCAGTAGCACCTGCTCTATTGCTCTTGTCTGACTCCATAGCAGTCCAGGTTATGGTACTGAGCAGGCAGAAATTGTTTCTCAGAAGGATGTGGGGTGTATGTGTGTTTTTTTGGGTTTTTTTTAAACATCCCATTCTCTGAACTGGCTAACTGCTGGGTCAGTTGAAAGCTGATATGGCCCTGAGGAAGAGGATGGGAATGGGTGACTGGGAAAAGGGGTGGAAGCAAGTGCAACTACAGCTTTTTAAACTTAGATTGTTTACACTGTCACATTTATGAAATAATTCAAATACTTCCAAAAATGACATAGATGTGCTAATCAATGTACATCAAGCTATCAAGGAGCCGCTTTTTTTTTTTTTTTAAATAATCAGGAGTTTGTGAAAAATATGAATCAACAAAACAGATAAAGCAGGCTGTAATGAGTAGAAGGTCCTTAACTGGAGCTTCTGGGAGTCAATATGAAATGTTGTTCTTGTAATGTTCCTGGCAATCGTGTTCCCATGGTGATAGGAAAGCACTTGGTTATCTACCTCTTGTGCTGGACTTGTATTGGGCAGATGGAAATCAAAATACAGATCTTATACTTTGTGCATAATTAACATTTGCATCTCACTGCTGAGAGATGTTACTGAGGCCAAAAGATTAACAGGATCAGAGAAAAAAAGGATTATTCATTTACAGTACATTATGTTAGGTTAAATGAGACCTTTGTAAAGCCTTTGTAAAGACTTGAAAAACCCTTATACAACAGGGAACAAATAAAGCGCTAACTAAAAGGGATTAGGAAGAAACTTCTCTGGTAAGTAGGTTATTCCATGGGTGTCCGCTGCGAGGTTCCTTGTACCTAATATTAATCTGTCAGGCAAGTTTTAGGTTAGGTGAATCGTTTCTTCAGAGCAATTCTTCTGACTATGTAATCATACGTTATCTGTTGATTTGAATATAAATGTATGGAGGGAAAGATTGCTTAGCAAAGCAAAGCTTTAAATTTAGTTATGCACAAGATGTCTTTCTAGAAGAGGGCCTCCGGAGAGAGGATAGGTTCTGCCTAGTGGCACCACAAACCAGGCAAAGAAATAGCAAGCAAGATTATTTGCCATAGGGATGTACAATGAAGATTAATAAGCGAGGAGGAACATTTGGAAGGCAGAATCTGTGTTAGGGAGGTCAGTGGTATTAACGTTACTATTTAGAGAATTAACAGTTAAAGCTAAAGTGGAGAATGCATGATTTAGAATTGAATGATTTCAAAGTGTCATAGTATCATTAAAATCTTCTAGGAAAAATCTTCATGTAGTATATATGACTTAAAAACAAATAAGGTAAACTAACCAGAAAAGAAAGGGGCTCTTAATATGGCATCTGTTTCTGTCATTAGGTAGGATAACTAAGAAACTTTAGTAGTCGAACTGTGTGTTTATTGTACAGGTAGTAGGGCAGGTTAGTTGTAAGCTGAAGTGATGCTGCTGTTAGATTCCAACTTGCACAGTGAGGTAAAATCTGAAGGAGTAATTGTGAAGAACACTCTTTGTAGGGATTTTCAGACTATGGAGTCCAGGTATTGACTACTGCAGCTAAATAATCTGTGAGAGGTACAGATCTCAGAGTAAAATATACAAATACTGATGCCTCATACTTTTTCATTAAGAACATAAAATTGAGGGAAATTACAGAATAAACTCAGTGATGATGGCTCATTCAAGTTGTACCCCTGCTACATAGTATCTACTTTTCCATCAGCAAAAGCTGCTTGACAGACAAATAGCTGCCCATACGCTGCTATTTAAAGGGATGATATAGATGTTTAAAACTAAATACAGTAAATTCTTTGCATAGCTTTTTCCTATGAACGAGGCTGAGAGGAGTCCTGCTGGAGGTCTGGTCTTCGGTGTCTTTCTGCTGACTTGGGAGACCAGGAGTCCCAGTTAGCTCTTGATCAGTTTGTTTTCTTGGAATTGAACTGAAAACATGGGACTGAAAGTTACTCCTCAGTGCACTGTTTTAGGTGTCATGGATTTTACTATGATTGTTCCCTGGCCCTCCCCTTGGCTTACTGTGCTCTCTTGCTGAGACAGCAGTTTGTGTTTTTCTCCCCTTCTCTCCAAGATGATCACATTCTGGTTAGCAAGCAGTGCGGACAGGCAGCAGCATGACTTTGCATGCATCATTTGATGTCGCGATGCAAATTACAGCATCTACCTTTTTCAGGCTATTGGAATGCAAGTACACAAGGAATTGTTTTGAATAATACCCTAATCTAATTTTCCTGCTTGTATTTAGCAAGCTGATAAAGCTCAAGCAATGCTAATAAATGCCTCTGCAAAATTTATGTGCAACTCTGCCAGGTGTCAGTGATAAAGGATGAGTATTTCTGCAGATATGATTTCATGAGGCAAAATGAACCATCGTAGCAGCTTGCTGTTGAAAGAAGTCACACCTTCCCCTCTGGTACTATCTCAGGCAATTCATGCACTTGTTAGACCCCTCTGTGGACTGATAAAGCAGTGGCCAAAAAAAAGAGAGGAGGAAACGGTGAGATTTGTTCCTCCCCTGCCCCCTGCTTTTTGGTGGCAGTGAGCTATTAGGTTGCCTGACCAGCCCATGTAACTGGAGTCCGTAGGCACCTTCTGAAACATGTAAGGGAGAACCTACATTATAACACAGCTAAGATATTTTCAGACTTTTTAACCGGTGGTAAACTCTTAAGAGTGTGTGTTTTGTCTCCTCCTCCTCCTCCCCCCCCCCCCCCCATTAAGCTCACTGAGTTGAGCTGGCGTGAGCGAAGACTACCTTTTTGCCCATCAGAAAAGGGTCGTATGAGTTTTTAACTCTATAACATCAGGACCACAAGTGAGAATGCCATCTTTGAACCCAGCTGGATACTCACCTGCTTTTGAGTAGCCTTAAGTGTTTCCCAAAAACAGATAAGTGTTGCTGTTCTCAAAGGAAATGAGAATGGAGAGGGAGAAGAGCACTTGAGATCATATATTAGTTAGGTTTCTAAAATCTGCAGGACAAGATAGTTCACATTCAGTAATTGAAAGGAATCTCAATTGTTGGGATGTTACATTTCAGTAAATCTTAAGTAGCTAAACAAAGCTGCGGAGAGGTGGACAGGGAAATGAGTGAGTGAATACTTGGAAAAAATGGGCAAGCTTATTTCAAAAGCTAGAGGCCAGTTGCACTTACTTGAGTGACCAGATAATTCTAGTTGCTGATAGACAGCTTGGTTAATAAAAATAATTTAATGTCAACTTATATGATTTTTCTGGGGTAAGAGAGAAGATCTCTTCAGATGAATTTGATGTAAGGTCTTTCATTTCTTGTTAAGGCTGAAGTTTTGCTTGGTAATTTTATTGATTAAAATATACGATTTTATAAGGTATTTGACTTAGAATGGTGTGCTTTATTGATTGCCAAATTGAAGTTATACAAAATCAATAACAACACATACTAAAAGGATTAAGGGGAAAAAGAGAAAGAGAGGAGGAAGTAGTGAGATATTTTCCCCCGTTTGGTGGCAGTGAAAAATCTCAATGTAGTTGTTAATGGAGAGTCAAAATCCGCTAGGCACGTCTTTTTCACAGAATCACAGAATCGTTGAGGTTGGAAGGGACCTCTGGAGATCGTCTAGTCCAACCTCCCTGTTCAAGCAGGGTCACCTAGAGCATATTGCCCAGGATCACCTCCAGACAGGTTTTGAATATCTCCAGGGAAAGAGACTCCACCGCCTCTCTGGGCAACCTGTTCCAATGCTCTGTCACCCTCACAGTGAAGAAGTTTCCCGGACAAGTATTCTTCTGTATCCATCAGTGATGAGGAAGAGATATGGAAACTCTGGTAAAGTTTTCAGAGGGTGCAAAAATTGGTGGAGTTGGAAATATCAGGTTAGGGATGTAAGATTCAGCAGTTTTTCTGGGAAATGAAACCTGTTTAGCCAAACATGATGTCTGCTGAACATCTAGCAAAAGAGATTTAGATTCCACTTTCAGAAGGAGAGCCTGTGCTCTACAAAAGACTTGAATTGGGGTAAATTACAACGTGAAAATGGCTTTTGGAGTGGGGCTGTACCTATGGTAACTATAACAGTATTTGAATTATGGATACAATTGAGACCAGCCTGATGGTGCCACTAGGGGTTTTGTAACATCAGAAAAGTTATTAAGAAAAATAAAGATGCTTCTGAGAAGAGTCATGATGATTTCAGAGTTTGGAAAGCCTGTCGACTCTTTGATAAATCAAATTAGTTGGAGTGTAGTGACTAGTTCACAGGGCGTAAGGACGCTTCTGCTTAAGGAAGCCTCTTTAACCAGCCAAAGGGGCTTAACAAGATCCAGTTACTGCAAACTGATCCTAGGTGACTTCATCTTAAAACGTGTCTTACACTTTTAAAAAGGGACTTTAAATTAACTGCTAAAATTAAGAAAATGGTATATACCCCTCTCTTGAAGTGTTTTAATCAGGATGCTGTGTTTTGCATGTGCTCTGTCAACTGGAAGTTGAGGCCTGAGTTACACAGGATAGCTTAATGGTCTCCTCCTTTCATAAAAGTGTATGGTGAAAAAGAGCCTTAAGTAATATACTGATGGATTTCAATAGAAATACCCACATAGTATGCTTATCTCTAAGTTTCTTCAGAAGTCAAAATCTTCACTCCTCTCTGTCACCTTCTTTCTCTCTCCACTCCACCCCCCCCCCCCCCAAGTTGTTTATAAGCAAATACCATGTGTAGGCTCAGTGCTGACCTGACCAAATGGCATTCAGATTGCATACAGGCAATTTCATTGCAAGTTTCTTCTTAGCATGCATCAGACATCATAAATGGAAACCACAGTAGAGAGAACAGCTGTAGAGGCCAGCATCAATATTTAGTTAAGTCTTCTGTATTAGGGTTTCAAAAAACTGCCTTTTTGTTGATATAAAAGATACATATGAGTGAGATATGCATGCACACATGCTATTTGCAACTTCATTTGGAGTATCTCCTCCTTAACACCTGACACTTAAATGTTTAGTTGTTATACCAGTATTAGCTGCTACTGTACTTGAAATTCGTTCAAAATGACGCATTCACTTTGAATGTAAAGTCTCTTGATTTTCAGCTTCTCAGATTTCCAGGCTCTGCCATACGTCTGCCCACGGCAGTTCTTTGTGTAAGCTGTGTATATCTATTGTCTGCTATGGAAGCTGCTACAGAGCAAGAGCCTTCAATTTTTAATTCTTTGGCTTTCATCAATTTAAGACAGGCTGTTATTGTTGATGTGATGTGGTTCTAAAAGTTTGCATGATGCCAGGTGAATAGGGGAATAGTAGTCTGTGGTTTTTTCAAAAGAATCATGAATTTTTTTCAATTGAGTGGGCTTGCAGTCATCATTTCTAACAATAAATGGCATGTTTCACTTACCAGAGGTTGTACCCTGTTAAAGCTGTGTGTATTTCCCTGGTCATTGTAATGTCACCAGCTCAGCTGTTTCTTTGAAGTGCTGCTGATTAGCCTGAAAAGAAATTTGGAAGGGAATGCAGAAAGAATAGAGAAGAAAATGAAAACTAAAACTACTTAAGCAGCTTTCAAGTTAGTGATGGGTTAAGCATAGTTCCCACAGGTGGGGCAGCAGATAAAACTCACTGATTTGCTATGTCTTATATATGTTGATGCGTGCATAAAATTCATAGCTAACTTCCAATGTACACATTAAACTGCTTCAACTTGCTTAGATTTCCGATCTTTATAAATAAATGTCTCTTCTTGTATGAGAGCGCTACCATAATGGTGGCCTCTTCTGTGGAGTTACAAGCTCCACAAACGTTCCTGCGTAAGGCTCGCCTTGCTCTCCTTGAAAAATAAAGGTCGCTTGCAGATAGATGGTTAAGCCAGGTACAAGGACAGTACTTTTGAATAGTCAGCGCAAATGCAACTGACTGGTATTGAGTCTATTCCTTATTTCTTTCCAAAAAAGCTGACTGTTGGTAAGCATCATGTTATTCTTATGTTTATCCTGATTTCCTAAGGAAAGAGAGGTTTGTGTGATTTCTGTCTATCTGTTTCTTCCCCCCTCCCTCCAGAAACATACAAGCAATTGGCCAATATTAACCAAATTGGACAAATGATACTAAGCTCCTGCAGTTTTCATGAAAGTGGTGAAAAAAGTTAGAGATAAGATCCTAATTTTACATACAGAATCATAGGCACTGTTACCACTGAGGCCTGAGGTCTTTTATGTTACAGTCTTTCATGGAAATACCTATTATATTTTCATGCTCAGCAGTGGTCAAAAAGCAAATAAAATTCTAGGACTTACCAAGAAAAGAACTGAGTGCAAAATAAAGAAGGAAAAAATAGTACTGTGCAGCTCTTCCGCCCCACCCCTACATAAAAAAGATGTAGAAAAAAAGGCATTTAGGGTTATAAAAAGTGTGAATGGCTTCCATACAGTGAACAAGTCTGTAGGCCGGAGTTTATCGTCCTGGGATAGATGGAACAAAGGGGGGAAATGGCGAAAATCTGTGAAGTGTCATAGAGAGGTGAATAGAGAATTATTGTTCAGTGTCTCTCTGTACAAGAACTAGGAGGAATGAACTAAGCTATAGATGATAAGCTCAAAACAAACTAAGGAAAAAAGCTCTATGGTGTGTAATTTGAGCCGTGGAACTCCTTGCTGCAGGATGACTCCTAAAAGATTACGTGGGCTCAAGGGGAAGCTGAACAGATTAGTAGGAGAGAAAAATCCATTGAGGGTTATTTAATATTTAGAAAAATCCTATCCCACCAGAAGTCTTTGAGTTGTAATTTGTGGGAGGAAGAAGAATTGGGGGAAGTTTTTTACGTGCCTTCTGTGTTCTTACCTTCTTCCGTAAGCAGCAGCTTTTGGTTGCTGCTTGCTGGCTAGCCACAGGGTTTTAGCCAGGGTCCACAGGCCCTTTTGCTTAATCCTGTAGGGCTGTTCCTACTTGAACCCACAGTCTGAGTAGAGGAGAGAAGTCCTGTTTGTGCTGAAGGAAAAGCCAAAAAAGCATAGTGCTTTTGTTGCTTCTCTGATCAGTTGACCTGCAAGTGCATAGGTATGGCTGGTCAGTACACCTGCGCTTCCAGATTAAGCAGCAGATGAAAGGCACTGCGGCTAGCCAGCAGACGGGGAAGCGGACACAGGAGGAAGCTGAGAAAGGATGGGAGCTTGGATGGAGGTGAAAGCAGTGCGTTACATATACAGGACACGCAAAGGAGTGGAAATGAATAGAAGGTAGCATACATGTTTGAAGTAAGAGAGGCGTTGCTTTGTGGAAGTCGTACCGTTTGGCCAGAAGGATTTGTATTTTGATTTCTGACTTCTCTCTTTCTGCTGTGTATTCTTGATTGCAATTTACAGATTGCTGGGCACTTTCTAAATGTTTATAGCGTTTCTTAAACTTCAGTATCTTACAGCAGAAGCGAAAAGCTCTTCCCTTAGCAGCCATTGCCTCCTGTTCTGTAAATAACACATCCGTTTTACATGCTGAGCAGTTGCTGAACTAGCAGTATATCCTTAGTTTTATTGTGCTGTATTAGTCGAAGAAAAAATGGATGTGCTTTTTAGTAGATATTTCCTTTGCAAGATGCCGTAATTGGTGTTTTACTCACCCAGTGTTTAAACTCTGTAGCCAATATGAAGCAGATACAGCCTCTTTCTCATGGCCAGCTGTGCAAGTTGCTATGGGAACTCTGTGGGGACTATCTGCAGATTACTGCTCTGGGGACCACACCTGGCTTATTTGCATTCAATTTAAGTTGGGGAAAATTCAAAAGAAGAAAAGAGGAGTGTAGACTAGCCAGTAGGCAGTCAAAAAGGTCTTGTCATTTTGAGACTGTCACATTGGACAGAAAAGCCGCTCTTATTCAGGGTTCTTGCAGACTCGTGCAGGGTCCTGAATTTTGTAGCCTTTTCCACGCGTTTTGCCAGTATTGTGAGGCTTGTTGGAACTGTTGTATTGCAGGTTTTGCTGTATTACTGCCTCTTATCTAGTAAATCCCATTACATTTGCTAACTTTCTTTGTATTTTTAATAGGCTATTTCTCTGTGGTGGCGAGGGATTGTGAACGCAGTATGGAATACAGATCTTTTTTTTTGAAAGGCGTTTTAGTGCAACTCGATGCACTATTAAAATGTCAGTGTAATGCTGAA
This sequence comes from Struthio camelus, assembly GCF_040807025.1. NCBI lineage: Eukaryota > Metazoa > Chordata > Aves > Struthioniformes > Struthionidae > Struthio > Struthio camelus. The sequence continues at coordinate 105,751,981 of NC_090942.1, read as the reverse complement.
TGTTGCTGGAGAGCTTAGGCTGCGTTTTTCTAACTACCAAAATTACTCTTCTTTCAGTGATGACTGTGATGACTTCTCCTCAGAAGGCTATGGAACAATTTTCATTCAAGTAGGCAGCAGTGGTCAGCAAGCAGCTTTCAGGCTGTTTGTGGCTGGGTTTTTGTGGGCGATAGTGTCCTGGCACTTGAGCACTTTGCTTTTCTTGCTTCTTCGTTCTTGCTACATAAGCTTACCTATGACTAAGCCTGAACAAAACTGAGTAAAATAGCCCTGTATGCTGATTTGTCCTTTGTGCTATTTTCTCCCCTGGTTTCACTTTTAGCCTGCTGCTGTTTTGATACCACTGAGCTCACAGACTGCCTTGGTACCTTTCTGCAGGAATGTCTTACTGGAAGTTTTAAAATGTTTTCAGAATAATAGGCTTAGAAGCTTGAGAAATCCAAGATAACCTCAATATTTCAAAAATTCTTCTGGTTAATGTGTGATTGTCTACCTGTAAACGTTTTCTGTTCTGGTCTAGTTTAGCGTCATCTGGTCTAAGATCGTTCCCTTCTCCCTAGCAGGCTTTCAGCCTGTAGGGCCTCTGTAGAGCACCATGAGGTGGTCTTTTGTGCATGTGTCAGACATTTATAAGGTGTACTTTCTCTTGTTTAATTGCCATAGTTTAATCTGCCAAGTTACTGTGAAGTTATTAGTATTTACTCTGAAATTCTTCTATAAAGAATTTCTTGAATTTTGGAGGGTAGTACTCTGTAAACAAGGTCTATGCTAAAAGACCTGCTGCTGTAATATAGGTGTTACTCTGTTTTTTTGTCTGATAGGTTCTCTTCAGCACTCCTATTTTCTCTACTTTCACAAACTTCTGGTTCTTATCTCCTCTTCAATGCGGCAAAATAAGTGATCAAACAGTTAAGTCTTACAGTGTAGGAATCAAGTTTCCATTTTCAAACATGAAAATGGTATATGTGAGGGGAGCAAAAATCAAAAGGAGGGGTACGTGCAAGTATAATAATTGATAAGAATTGTCAGCATTAGGACCGAGAGTCAGTATCCCAAAGAGCAAATAGGTAATCATCAGATTTTGAAGTTTTTCCAAGCTCTGCAGTTGCAAAAAAAAAAGCACTGTTGCTCAAATTAAGTTTCATGTTAAAGGAATTTATAAGTTGGAATTTAAATGGAATATTTAAATCTTAGATTCTGAACACGTTCAGCTTGTCACATAAGTTGTATGCCAGCGTGCATAAGGTAAGAGCATGGCTCGGGAGTGGGTTTGGCTGTAGGCGCACAGAAGGGCTAAGCGGCTGCTGCTGGAGCAGCCTCGCCTGGCCCCCATTGCATGTTCCTGCCTCCCTGCTTCAGCAGGGTCAACGTTTCTCCCCAGGGATTAAGGAACTGATCTGGATTAAGATTTTTCTCCTTATGTTGATTAGTTTTAACCCAGATCGATTCTGTCACTTAGGTCTGTCCGGTGTTAAGAGAGGAGGCGGTATAGCGGCAGGGGCGATGGCAGTGCAGCGATTGGAGTCGGTGCTGGGTTTTGCCGACTGAGCAGTTGAGACCCCTGGTTGTTCACTGAGGGATAAAAGTGTCCTGTTTTGCCTTCATGTTTTCCCTATGAAACCAATATGATATGCATATGTGAAACCTGTGTTTTATTGTAGACATGGTTGACTAAGAATTGAAATATTTTGGGGACCACTTATGTTTTTAATCTATTTTAATTTTTTGTCAGTTCTTTTGAATTAATATTTTCAGGTGACTTTTTTTCCCCCTGCAATTTGGGACTAGGTCATGAATTTCTTTGGAGACTGTTCTGTATCTGTCAAACTAGCACTTCCAGTGAAAACAAGTACAGGAACTAGGGCAGTGTGGAAAAGTTTACCTCTGCTACAGTTCATCAGGAAATAAACACGGCATTCCCGTCTTCAGTGGTGTGTGTCTGTGCGCATGTAAATAAAATGTGCATGTCTTCCCAGCAAACCCTCTGCAAATGCAGCTACAGGTGGTAGTAATGCTGCACATACTTGGGCAGCATAGCTAGTATAGCTGTTCTGTGGGTATTTCCTGGAAGAGCTGATCAATGCCTTATCTACTCTAGCAGTAGAATAGCTGCTAAAATGGGCAGAACTGTGCTTGTGAACGTTTCCTGGAAAAGCTAATGTAGATAATACCCTATATGTGTAGTTACACTGAGGTTTTCAATCTGACACTTTTTACATTTCCTAAATGATTGTGAATTAAAGACAGATGCCCAGTATTTTTTTTTTTAAGCTGACTGAAAGCAAATGCAGTCTTACGTTAGCTGTGTCCATCCAAAATGATAGATATTTGGATAGTTTTCTTGATGGGTGGAATCGGTGTCTGTAGTGTGAATAAATGGGTTTCTTCAGATCTTGTATCTGGCAATTTTTTGTTCAATTCGTAACATACAAAGCAGCTTGTCTGGAATTTGGCCTTTTTCCTCTTCGAGATCAAATAATTTAAGCTTCAGAAAGAAACGTTCTCATGACAGATCTTGTAGTTCCTACAGGTGTTAATAGTGTCTGGATCAGTGTGCTGAGGGCATTAAAGCAATATCCTTCTTCAGATTTGAGATAGCTATTAAGGAGAAGCAGTTTCTGCAAACCATGATTTTAACAGCAGTGAAACTCACAGTTCACACCATGATCTGTGAAGGTTTTGCATGTGCTTTTTTCATTGATTTGTTTGTTAAACACTTAGTATTTAGCTTTAGTTATTATTCTGTCTCTGCTGATCTTGCGAGCTCCTGCAGAAAGCATAATAAACTTGCACAGGTGACTTTGATTTATGTATTTTGAGAATGAACTGTCGTATATTTAATGACAAGTAGTATGGAGACTCTGGGATTTGAATTGAACTGAACTGCATGGTTAAGTCATAGACTGAATTAGTCTAGTCTTTGTAGAGACCCTATTCATCAAGCTAGACTAGTAATTACTACTTTATCAAAGTGGAGAAAAGGGAAACAGCATGTTTGTATAATGTATTATATTTTTGTTTACAGGTAAGTTTAAAAATAAGTTCTGATAACTTTAAAACAGTTAAGAATAAGCCTGTGCTTATTGTGTGACTGGACACAGGGAGGGAAAAACTAGTGCTTTTTGGAATGCACATACAGGAATACTTCAAAAATGTGGTAGATCATGCATACTGCTGAAACAAGTACTGCAGTTAAATATTTGAGCCTGGCATAAGCAGTGTTCTCATACATACTCAGATAACCATGCTTTGATTTACATATTTGAAAATGCTCGTTTTACTCCAGAGCAGTCGTTGGTGTTTTTAATGTGTTTGCAACAGCAATCTGCAACTAACAGTATTTATGCCATCTTCCTTGTTTGAGGTGTATAGGCAGAATAGTAAGGGTGCCATGGTTTTGATGGCACATATTGTACTTATTTTTCCATTCAAATGCGAGCATAATGCTTTCAGCAGCCACCGTGTGTGTGGAAGATGTGTTCCCATAAATGTCATCACAGCATGCGACCAGTAAGAGGTGACCACTTCAGCATGGGGGCAAGGAGCTGCTGGGAGCCCTGTAGGATCGGTGAGCAGGGGCTGGCTTTCTCCGCAAGAGGCAGTTTGGGGTCCCCCCCAACCCATCTTGGGGTGCTTGGTACATGAGAGCGCTCTCCTTTCTCCTGCTCCCCCAAGCTGCAGTGTCTTGGGAAAGCCCGCAAGCTTTCTGGGTCTTTAGACTCCTCGACAGTTCTGTTGTGCAGACTCTGTGCTCCTAGGTTGTTTCCTTTTTCTGTCAAATTTTGGAAATTTTACAGATACGGTTCCTCAGCCCTCCCTTGCGTTTTGTTCATGTAATCTCACATCAATCTTCATTTCACAGACTTTCTCTACTACTTTGTCTCTTGCAACGCTTTTCTGAGAAGCAGTGTAAATCTTGTAAAAGTAATCAAATAATAAAGCATGTTTACTAAACCATATGCATGTGCTCCAGATGTTTAATATTTGTCTGTGTAAAGTATTCCAGCTTTGACAAATGAGTAACTTGAAAGGAAAGTGAGGCCTACATGTATGTGTGTGAATAAAAACTCAAAAGGGTGTCTCCCTTCAAATATTTACATTTAAAAATAGTTTGAGAGTGTTTTTAAAAGGTGCCTGCATAACATTAGAATGCTATTTTTACGTGCAAGTTTATTAGGAAATGAATATTGGTTCTAACAGTATGAAACCGCACCTCAGGTGTGGTGGAATCAAAGCATGGTTTAGTCAATATTTATGTTAATTTTTAGTTAAATTAAAAGCAGGTGAGTGCCTTCCTGCAGCTATGGAAAAAATGTTACTGTGCTACTGCTCTACGGTAGATGCAACATGCTTGTTAAATAACCCACATCTGCTGTTCTCAAATAGTATGATATTGAGTTGTTTTTTTGAATCAAGTTCCTGGAGCCAGTGATTATGACACACTTGGTGTTTAGTGTAAAAATAAAAACATCTTAAGCCTTTATGTGGTAGTGATGAAAACCTTGAAAGCATAATATGAGTGAAACGTGAGTTCTTAAATCAGAAGACGTAAAGAGCCAATGTTTGTTACTCTTCACAACATTCCATGATTTCTAAGCAAATGTTATGACCGTTTCATGGATCAAAGTTGTGTTTTTGAACACAAAGGGTTCACTGTGTTGTAGACTTATTAAACTTGCCCTGGATTCGTATCCTTTGCTTCTGAAAACATAACATTCAACAGAATGAAAAGAAAAATTGTATGTGGGTATAATTCTGATATTTTCTTATATGCTCTAACTTTCAGGCTGCGAGGGGAGGGCAGAACTGTTCAGCTGATGCACCAGGATGGTAGCATTAGACATGCGTCTTAAATAAGACCCGGTTTGCTTGTGAACGCTATAACGCTATAACTTCTTTTCTTTCTCTTCCTCCTCCCTGCCACTCATCCTCTTTTTTCCCCTTCCCATATGGTGCCCTCAGCTATGAGTTTGACATGATCACAGTTTTCTTCCTATAAAGATGATTTTACTAAACCCTAGTTGCTACCTTCTGTGGACAAAAAACAACTGTCAGATTTAAACAAACAGAAAACAACCCAACAAAACTCTATACTGATACATGAGCTGCTTGTGCGTGTCTGTTGCCCTGTACTGATGAGATAATTACCATTCTTGTTTTGCTATCCCCATGCTTAATTTTGTTCAAATAAGGTATGTGAAAGAATTTTGGAAGACAATTTGTGTAATGGAAAGTTTGAAAGAATAGTCGTGTTTTGAGTTTGTGAGAAGTAAAATTAAATATAGGCTAAAATTTCAGTTCATAGCAATTTTGTGATGACCTATAATTCTAAACCAGGCCAACTTTATTTGACTTTTCCAGAAAAATGGCCTTTGGCTTTCAGCACGAACTTAGCAATTTTCTGATAAAATCAATTTTGTTAGACAGAGTCAAAGGTTGTAGCTAAAATTAGAGCTTAGTTGCAGTTTTAACTGCTGTTTGTCCATAATTACTCTAAGAGGATTGTGCCACCTTTAATAACAATTTATTTTATTGAAGTATGTGATGTTTTTTACAATGCATCGGAGTTCTGTTTGATGAAATTTTTATTAGGTTTCGTTTACCTTGTAGAATGAGACTTGGAAATGTCTTGAGTTAAAATGCAGTAGCTCTGTGGTTCTTTGGGATAAAATATAGTAGAGACTGATACACTAATGAAGGCAGTATAGTGATATGTTACGGTGAATACCATATTTCATTTCCTTATATCATTCCAAGTATGCTGTTTGAAAGTGAAGTAATGTACTGGTGGTTTATTGGGTGATCTTGCCATGTTGTGTGAGCAGGCTTGCCTGGGAAGTTTATAAAGGTCACTCTTGTCAAACAGAGCTGCCTAGTGGCAGAAATTTTCTAGCTGTTACTGAGGGCATGTAGTAAATGACATTTTACTAATACATGGAAACACGTCTACATGGGAATGAAGTTTCTTTTTCCCAGGAAGGTGTTTGAATGGAAGAGTGTGGATAATTTTATCTTTAATTCTGCCTCATTTGCAATTAAAAAAAAAAAAGGGAACAGACAGACACCATCGGAAGATAAGATGTTAAACATCGTTTCCTCCATAGTTGGTAGTAACTGTCCCTATTTACATCACTTTTATTTTTATATACACATACACAATGTTGCAGAATAATTTTGTTTTGAGGACATCATACAGATTCTGTCCTAAGGGATTTACAATCTGTGAAGTGGGTAAAATAAATGGAAAGGAGAAAGAATAAAAGAGAAGAGACAAAAGCAGGTCTAACCAAGAGCTGCATAACCTGAAGGGGAAAATGAAGGTCCCTTACCAAAAGGTAAGAAATTTTATCAACTGTAGTCACTAGAACTGAAATAAATAGTGGCACGTTGGTGGGAGAAACAGCAAAGCAAAGGCACTCATTTGAAGTAAGAACATATGGAAGATAATGTAACTATAGTTATTTGGCCAGAAGTTTCACACTTAGGGAAGATAATAAAATTGTCAAAGACTCGAGTGGTCCCTGGAAGAAAAGTATGTGTGTTTTGTCAAGTTTAGTTAGAGTAGTCATTTTGTAAGGTTTTATTTTGATAAGCGAGTTAGAGGTTACAGTTCAAATGTGTCTTTGTGTGAGGGTTGGTATTTGTACAGAAAGTTGATTGACACTACCAGGAGTAGCGAGTAAACTTTGTTTTTTCCCTTGTTAGCTGTCAAGGTGATGTTGATGGTGTGGGTGATGGCTAGCAGCATGGTACCATCAGTACACCTACTAACACTGCTTCAGGAACATCCTTCCCTGGCCTTTATTTACTGGTTGCTTATTCTGTTGTTTGATAGAAGTCATCCATCACTACACATGCCTGTTTTTAACGGTCACTTCCTGCATTCATCTGCTTTTGATGCTGCACCTGTGTTCAGCCAGCTCAGCGCAGACTCTCATTTGCGAAGGATCCCAAAGATGACACCATTGTCGTCTTACCATGCTACTGGCTGCCGAGAGCTTAGCCGACACTAAAACTGGTGCTTGCTTTGTTAAGTGCTTGGCTTATTGTACCATTTGTATCCAGGCTCTACTGATGGAGCAAACGTACCATTTGTATCCAGGCTCTACTGATGGAGCAAACGGGTCATCCCACAGCACACTCCAAAAGCATGCATAGAAGAGTGCAATTTATCAGAGGTCTCAGAACCACGGAGATGTGCCTCAGAGGTCTTAATAGGACACCTGAATGAGTAGAAAACCACACAGTTGTATCCCTGCAGTTAGCAACACCTTCCCTTCTTATCATCTTTTCAAGTTTAGATCACTCATGTTAAATATATAGGGGGGAACATCTTGTGTTAAGTAGAGATATGAACCTGAACAGAAGAAGAGGTCAAGCACGGAAATAAATTTCAGTCAGTACCAGGTGACTGAGAAGTCCCTTCTCTTTTGCTTTTTCTCTTGTTTGAAGAGGTGGTGCTTGAATGCACTTCAGAAATCAGGAGAAGTACAGCTAGTTTAAAAGATTTTTTTTTTTTTTAAATTCGCATTAATATCTGTAAGTGTGTGGCCCAACGCTGTAGTCCCCAACACTGATCATCGCCTTGTCTGTCTGTGATCAGATTGTAGACTATTAAATGTGACGTACGTGTTACACTTTATATATAAATGCTCTTGCTCTTTTGGAAGCCAGAATTTGAATGGAAAATAAACTGTTTAAAATGATTTAATCTAGGGTTGCAGTTCTTCAGTATGTTTAATGGTGTGGACCACTTTATGGCGGCATCAATTCTCCCCTTTCCTAGACTAAAGCCTCTTTCCTATCCTCCACTGCTTCAGCATGTTTTATGGTCCAGTAGCAAGTATGCTGATTATCATAGGTGGTTCAAAGATGCAATATTGCTGTAAGATGTCCCTTTAAAAAAAATCGCAGCTCCATGGTAAACTTTGTTTAGCTATTTTGTGTATACTTGTGGAAGGGATGAATAGTAGGGGAGGTCGTAGGTGTATGGTGTTTTTTGTTTGTTTGTTTTCTTAACTTGAAAGTCACTGGGAAGTATAAAACTAAATACATTTTGATTTCACTTGGGATAGATTAGTGGGTGTCAAATATTGCACAATACTTGACATATCCGCTGCTGTTAGCTTGGCCGTTGCAAAGGGATTACCAGATAATGAATCACCAAGCTCTTTAGCCATTTAAAAAGACTTGTGCTGCTTCCTTGCCCTAGTGTTACCCTCTCTGCTGACTAGCACCGTCTTGTGACAGTTTGTGTTAGGATGTGGAAAACTCCACACAGATGTGCAAGCGCCCGTTTGACAGCTCTGCGTTCAGCTTCCACCTTGCTAATTGTTTTCTTGGGATTATTTGGATTGCGTAGAAAGCTTTTCTTTTTTTCTTTTTTTTTTTTTTCCCCAAATCCCCTTTATTACTGAAGTTATTGTTGCCAGCAGGAATAAGATTAAAGGTGCTTAAGTCTGTAGAGTTGTTTCTAATTTGTACGTGTCATTTCGGTGGCATTTGAACAGAACTCTGTCTCCTTCCCCTCGCTGCTCCCCTGTGGTACTGTGCTCGAGTTAGGGCTGGGAAGCCAAGCTATTGGAAGAAATTTCATTTTGTTCCCTAATTATTATGCTGGCACTCGGGAGATAATTTTTCCCTCCATGCACTGCCAATTAATATGCAAATGAGCTGATAAATATTTATACCATGATTTAAATTATGCAGGCAGCGCTTTCAGTGTACTCTGCAAATGAATTGTTCATGGACTTCAAAGTGCTGGCTGCTGTGCTAACGAGAGGAGATTTGCATAAGGCCCTAATCAGGCGCATACTGATTAAGCTTCATTATGGAAACTGCCAGCTGCAATCTTTGTTTCTATTTTATTACAAAAAGGGGAACTTTTCACGCTTCAGTCGCCTTGACAATGTCAGACACAGCTAGTAGGAGAGACTAAAACTCCACAGAGCAACTGAAGTTTCCCTGTTCAGTTGAAGATTGCTATGGTGTAACTGAAGTTGTGCTTCTCCCCCCACCTCCCCACTCCCTTGCTTGTTCGGTTGAGAGCAGTAGTGTAGGTTTGGTAGAAATTGTCATTCTCCTTTTCCTTGGACTATCTGAACCTGTAGAGGATACCACAGCAATGCTGGACTGCAGCGACTACGTTCTAGGTGGGTACCAGCTCAGCTCTTTCTTATAAGCGTTTAATATGGAAATAGAGGGTGTGAGGTTGACTATGCATAGAAGCTTAATCACATATGCAGTGACTGGAGAAGGTATGTGTAAGGCTGAAGCTCACCAGTGAATCGGCAGCAAGTTACTCCCTGATATAGATATATAGAGAGCTATATAAGGGAAATGTGTGTATTTTCCCCTTCCTTTCGCTCCAGGAGAAAGCTTTTGCTCTGCACAGAAGAGCTTTGCTGTTAGGCATGGGTGATAATAATACAGACCTTTCACATTTAGGATTTTAATCTGAAAAACAGTTGGCTTCTAACGAACATTGAGACTGGGGACCTGACTTGCATATCCATGTGTTCTGAATATTAAAACATTAAAAAATAAATAAGAGAGAGAGAGAGAGTCCCAATCTCAAATAATTTACCAGCTGTATTAAGCCATGCCCCAGTGGAATGTATGTTATGGCTGTGTGTTTTTAATGTAATAGCAAGGTTCTTCATGCGTAAGAGAAAATAAGGTGGAGTCCACGGTGGTTGCCATTGATACCATTGCAAGCTGTGCCTAAGGTTACTGGGGTAACGTATTTGGAAAGCTGAGATTCCATTAGGACTACAGAACAAATGAGCCATAACTTCTTCTTTGTGTATCTTTTTATTTATAATAATTGATTGTCCCAATTTGGCAGTAGGTGGTGTTTATTTTCAAAGCTCTTTCCCCAAAGCTCAACATAAAGAATTCTTTTTTCTTTTGATTCCCTTATAAAAGGTCATAGATGGTTGAAGATGGTGTGTTTTAAAGCAGACATCCAAAAATTTGTTTCTAAACGTGAAGTGGTTCTCTGAAAATGAATTCCTGCTGTACGCTTTCAAGAGATCCACTGAGTGTTTAGTATCTTTTCACTCATGTTCAATTTTTATTCTTCCACGTGGATCAGTGAGTCATTTATGCTGGTTCTGATGGAGAACTAGACAATTTCACAGTAATGGGTGAAAGGAAACAGTTAATGAAATTCTGTATTTAGATTTTTCTATGCTTTACTAGATAGGCACAGTTCCTAATACTTCAGGTTCGTCCAGGATCTGGTTTTTATTTCTTCTGAATACCTTTTGAAACGTTACTGAGGGACTGTGAAAGCCTGGCACAGTGCTGCCTTGTGTCACACTCGACTCTGCTAGCAGAGTAGCGGTACTGAATGTATTCGCTCCTGAGAGTTTGATTTCAATCATGCACCTGCTGCTTTCGATCCTTCCTTCTGTGGAGTTTGTTTTTAGATAATGTTGGCAGAAACTTGTAGCCCAAGGCCTTTATTTAAAACCCAAGAAAGGTCTAAAAGAATGAGGGGGGCAGAAATGGTGAGGGCATTAAGACTTTCTTTAGCCCACTTCATTTGTTTATTCTTTTAATTTATTCATTATTCAGGTTATTCTTTTTATTTAATTAATTATATCAGAAGCTTATGAGCTTTCTGATTATGAGCTTTATAAGCTTTAAACCAAACCAACTGTTTTTATTAGCTGTGTAATGAAACTGTAGGTTCTGTATCCTGCAGGTATTTATGTATTTTGCCAGTATCAGGTTTGTGCTTCAGATGTATGTCATACTATTTGCAGTGGAAATAGCAGCATTGTTCTTTTTTTTTTTTCTTTTTTTCTTTTTTTTTTCCCAATGCAGAAAGCCCACTGATTAAACAAGAAATACCTGGTGAAATAATGGACACTATCCTTACTTTGAACCTCAGCAGTGCTAGAATGATGTTTCTTCATCAGACTTGCTGCTTTTTTTTTCTAATAGTAGTGTTCGTCTGTGTCAAGGATGAATCTTCCTAATAAAATATTCTTAATTTAGTCACGCTTCTGCTACTTGAGTAAACTTTGTGTGTATATCTTGTCCTAGCAAACACTGGAAACCTTTTAAAAAGGGTTTATTTTGCAGTATAGCCTGACAGAAAACCATCTCTCGGTCGCTTTGTGGAAAGGGGTCTGAACATCTGTAACTTCGCCCTGAGCAAACTTGCTGGTCATGCAGAAGGCGCTTTTTAAGCGCTTGCTGTGCGAGCCCCCCCTTTGTATGGAGCGAATATTCACTGCATGCCTCGAAGTGCTGTGCACAGGACACTCACGTTCCCTTCCAGAGTTGCTTGCTTAAACTACCATTAATATCCTGCATGGTGGCTCCAGGACTTCAACAAACTAGCACAGGTGGCTCAACCTTGTTTTTCCCATTGCAAGAGCTTCTAAAAGTCGTTCAGTGAATGGATCCCATATTTCTGAGAGAGAATCTTGTGAACCTATCCTCCCTCCTTCTGTGATCAACCCTACCGTGAGCGTGGACTGTCCTTGTGCTCTGGGTTTACCAAATATATCCTTCATCCAGTAGCCCAGCAAGTTAGCCTGCTTTCCACAAAAACATATGCTGGACTTTTAGGTTCTCTTTGCTAGTTTTCCTGCTGGATGAGTACTCGTCATCTTTGGGTCCGAAAAGAAGTCTGCCGTTAACTTTTCTCTGAACCTAAACTAATTTCAGTAGCCAGCTGTGTGTCAAGGAACAAATTAACGCTGTCTATCAAATGAATGTTGCCTACAATCAATTTAAATAAATGTGCTGTGCTGTTACCACAACAATCAACCCAATTTAAGGAACGCACAACTACTACATAAAAACATAGTTTTGCTTTATGCACAGATCCATCAGCAAGGAGCGGTAGCCCAAATAACCTGTTGCCTGCATTGCCAGTGGAACCATACTCTCCCCTTGTAGAGCTTATATCCATACTATCCAAATATGAAAAATGATAGAATAAGGAATTGGGAAGCAGTAGGTTCTATACCTGCAGCCTTAACAGAGCTGCCTGTTGAGATGGTGAACTCTTACCTGGAATCCACTGAACAGATCTTATGAGTAACAGGGCAAAACTTCCAGCCTTTTGCTGAAATGTGGGTCAGGAGCATGTGGTTTGAGTGCTTCTCTCCTCTTGCTCCCTGCTTGAAAAAGCAATGTTAACACATCTGCCTTTATAATGAGAGTAGCATTGATGGAGGCATGTCTCAAGCCAGTTCAGATATCTTTTACGTGTGACTGACGTTCAGAAAGTTTTCTCATAGTTATAGAAACTTGTTGAGAATGGCTGAGACTCTGAAGAAGCTGAATTAACTTGCTGGGGAAAGGTTCCCTTTTGTTATAGTCCTCTGGGTTTTCCAAGCCCTACTTGGTTCAGCTACAGCATTTGTTTATATGGAAAATTATGTTTTAAAAACATTGGTACATTTTAAATTCATTTTCCTAAGAGAACGCTGAAGTTCCTCTACATTTAATGTCCTTTCTCTCTTTTCTGTCCTATATGCTCCTCTTTTTATCTCTTACTCCCAGGCAAAATTCAGTATGACTTGCTTTTCATTCAGGCACTAACTGCTTTGTTTCTTCTGTTTTGTTCGTGCTGGTAGTCCCTTTCCCTGGCTCTGATATCTTGAGGCTGGCACCAGTTTCCTCTGGCCGATAGCAGGTGCTAGTACATAGCTATAGACCAGCTTCTCATTTCTAGCTCTTCCGCAGACTACCAAGCAGTGAAGAATCTAGGAATCCTTGGAAATATTTGTGGAAAAGATAGAGCAGTTAATACCATTACTGTATTCCTCTTCAGCCCATTGGTATTTTGGAAATTACTGCCTTGATGGAAGCAAGCGACATCAGTGACATTAAACGTTAACTACCAAGAGAATATCCTGAAGAACCAAAAGGTTCATTTTTAGCTCATTGAGCTTGTATTTAACTAGTTATGGGAATGGAAGACTCAGTTAAAGGATTTGCTTATACCTCATTTTATCAACTGGTCTGTCTTCAAATTCTTTTTATAATTTTGGTTTGTGATAATGTGGTATACTGAGGTTGGTAGCAAGGAATGAGGAGGTAATATGCTGGGGAGCTGATGCTGTACAGAGAACATCTGTATCGATTCCTATGTAAGGAAACGATATTCTCCATCTGCCATCTGGAGAGGCCCTCTGCGTTGTACTATGTTCAGCTGACAAGCTTTGAAACTCAGAGCAGACTTTTCAATAGATTCATTCAGAGGGAGAAGGAAGAGAAAATATGCAAAACTTTAGCTATTGAAAATATATAGGAAATATCAACTAACTTGGTATCAGTGACATTCCTGTAAAATAAAAAAAAAAAAAATTAGAATTAAATAATGGTATCTATTTAATTAAAACAGCTGGATTTCCTTTTCTTATGGAAAAATAATGTAGGCCATGATGGTCTGACTTAACAACAACTACATAAAGATTCAAAAACACTTATTTTATTTTTTTTTCTTTTGCTTCTATGACTGTTTCACTGTTTCACTCTGCTGAAGATTAAGTCCTACCTATCCTTGCCCTGCAACATTCTATCTTTTATTCCCTTAACGCTGTGTTTTCACCTATGTGAATGATGATATAGATAGCGTGAAACAGTATTTAACCAGAAAACACAGTGTTTTGTTCTGCTTCTAGACATGCTTTTTGTTGTATGATGAGCTGAATTAGGGTAAAGTACACATCAGATTTCTCATGTTCTGTACTTCACTTTTTGGACAAGAAAGTGTCAATAGCTGTGGGGTTTTTTGTTTGTTTTTTGCTCTATTAGTTTATGTCTTTCACTTCTGTTTTAATGCAGACTCAAGAATGAACAATCCGTCAGAAACCAGTAAACCATCAATGGAGAGTGGGGATGGGAACACAGGTAAGAAATGATGTCTTGGTGCACAGATATTTTCTGATGGAATTAAACAGATGTGAAAAGCAAAATTTCTTCACCAATTTACAGGATTTTTTGGTAAGACGATTACTATTTTTAAGACTTGAATACTGCTTGTCACAATATGCTGAAAATAAATTATTAACCCTAGTATACGTAGAGCACCACTCGCTCATCATCAATACCTATCCCCCCCTTCCTCTGTCTGAAATGTTTCTGATAGTGTGGAAAGCCTGGTGGCCACGGCTCTCCATAAAGCCATCTCGTCCTTTCCTTTCAGAACCTACCTTCACCTGCCTCTAACGTCGGCACTTTCTTTTTGGGCTGAAATTTTCCGTGGTGGAGACGGCCATTGGCTGATCTTGTTTCCATTTTTAGACTTCATTCAAGCTATTGCAGCAGTTCTCAAGAACAAGGCAAAGGGAAAAAGCATCGTTTCTCAATGTTAAAAAACGTTAGTGACCTTTTCTATAACGTCTTCCCATATTAGAACAGAACCTTGAAACTTGGCGGAGGAAGTTATGTTGCACCTTTTTGGCACATCCTTAAGATGTGGCTAAGTTTTATAAGCCCTTGAAGAAGCTTTCAAAGCCACCGTAACTCAATCACATGCCTTAATTCCTTTCTGGAGGTCATTTAAGGTTCATTTTGGAAACAAGAGAAATGACAACTCCAAACGCAAAGTATAGTTTAACCTAACTCAGAATCTTCTCTGAGCTTAGGATAGTGTTTGACAGAGGAAACTTTAATTTGAGGGAACTTATTCTTGTTGCTTTGAGAGAGGTCTAGTTTCCTTGCATGACAAAAATAATTTTTTCTCCTCTTGTTCAGTAATAAGAGTTTTCTTTCATTTTGGACTCTGGAAATTGTGATGAAATTAACAGTTTATTGGATTTTATGCTGCTGTCTCCTCATTCTGTGTGCAAGGCTTTAATATAGCTAACAGTGACTGTTTCCAAAACCGATCCAAGAGGCTGGATATTTTCTGCCGTTAAAGGGGGTCGATCAAAAGGAATCCAGCTCACTTATCAATGTGATTTTTATTATTGGCATCTCGATTTTTATAATTTCAGTTGTGTTGGTAATATGGGGTGTCGGGCCTTTCTTCTACAAAAATGATTTAAATTACTTTAATACTCTTTTAGGATTATTTAAAGCATTATTTTCAAAAATCTACAGACTGTAAATACTTCATAGTCATAGATAGCATCAAGAGAACAATGGCTTTAAATCTCCCTTTTCCATACAGTCATTGTGACTGGAGGTGCATTCTAAGAAAATGTAGGCTTCCTACTTCATTTGATTGCTGTTCCCTGGATATGCTCTCTCAAAAGAGTGCTTCCCCTGATGGACATCCTCAAGTGCAACTTTAACTAGCAGTTTTGCCTAAATTAAACTGTTAAAGAGGAAGATTTAATTTACAGGCAGTTCATTATGACATGAGTACTCCCTCTCCTATAGTAGAACCCTGGCTTTGCTGTCCTGAGGCAAACAGATCAGCAGCATAAGGATGGTGGTAAAGAAATTGCTGGATTTCAAAGCTGCACATAGATGCTTTTGTCACAGAAGAGAATACAGTGTCTGTGCTTTTTATATTCTAATACTAAGGTTGCTTTATTACAAATGTTTGATTACTCTCTTGATGGCATTTGTTTGGACCTTTTGGAAGCATTGCTTCTTTAATTTGAATGTTCCCAGTCATTCACTTGAGATTTTACTGAATTTTTAAATGATGTAAACTAAAAGAATCTAGAATTTTTGAAGTCCCTTGGTTCTGTAGTCTTTATATGGTTTTTACATGTAGTGCTCATAAATCATTGGAGGTAGTGATTAATAAAATTTGTGATATTCTTTGAGGGCTCAAACATCAATTATGTTAGTCAGCCGGCAGATTTTAAACCGTGAAAGGAATATTCATGAAATGTAATTTCAGGTTTCTGACCAGGTTACCTAAGTTATGGTTCTAGGCTCTGTGCACACTTAGTAAAAAGAACTCAGCTTTCAAGTTCAGTGCTATGGAGCTGGAAGTGCCATTGATTGTATAGGAAGTTAAATGCATGAAGAGAAATTTTATGAAGAGTCTGAGTTCTTATTTTTGGAACTTGTTGATCACTCCACTCATTTCCCAGTGACGCTTGTAAATCACTTGAGTCTCGTGTAAGCACTGCTAGTCTGTCTTTTGATCCTCAGTGGACGTTTGAGTCATTGCTGTTTCAAACCTCTAGTAAGCTGATGCAACTTGACAATTTCAAGAGAGATTACTGCAGCGCGTGAAACTTGCATCTGGCAGAGCTAGTGTCTTCAGGAAAAAAATGTGATTGCCATGGGGAAAGATGACTTAAATCAGTAGTTCTGTGAATTAATAGCTAATTTTCAAGGAAATTAGCAAATCAGCCTTCAGTGCTTCTGACTATTTAGGGAACACAGTAAAATCCCCCAAATAGATGAGTCAGAATAAAATGCCTGAAACCAATTTTAACTTTTGAATTTTCATGCTAATTTCACTCCCCTTTAAGCATCTGAAAAAGTAACCTGTATTTCAGATGCACCCCCCCCCCCCCCAAAAAAAAAAAAAAATTGTACTGGCTGACTTTCAATAAAAACGTGGGTTGATGGACCGATCTTCAGTGTTGCAGAATTGCACAATTTTTTTCCATTGTTTAGCTGCAGCTAGGCAGGCCACCTAGTATCTGCTGGAAAAGAGAAGGAGAACAAGACTGTGTGTCTTATAGTAAACTGTAGCCTTTCTTTCTCATTATTGAGCTTACATTTTCCAAAACAATTCAGCAGTTCAAGTTCATTTTTGTTTAATGCCTATCCCTTTTTCAGTAATGTGCAGGTGCAGTGCTTTAAAGTATCTGCCTTTGAAAGCAAAGGATATAACTTCTATGAAAACTGTAGTCTGTAACATGCATTGACATAGGCAGCAAAAATAAATTTTGTAAGTGTAGTATTTGAAAGAAGGATTCTAAATATTCTTCTTTGCCATGCTTCATTTCCTGAGATTGAATTCTCAGCTTCCATAGAAGGATAGCCTATGGAAGAGGAACCATGAAATACGCTTTCACAGCTAAATTTTTGACAAAATATCAGTATTATATGTTTTAATAATATTGCTTAGAATCAATGGCTTTTGAGTAGTGGGGATATTCTCCCCTACCTCCACCCCCAACTAACTGTTCAGGGGTCCCATTAATGGCATGGGAGGATTCAATAGGTAGCTCTCCTTTTTCTGAGCCAAGGAAGAGAGAGAAATGTAGTGCAGGTGCTGGGAGACACTGAGAGCACAGTGCAGATACCTACCTACTCAACTTCTCTCTTCTCCTTGTTCTGCTTCCCTTCCTATGTCCTTTCTTGTACCTTACTCCACATCTCCCTTGCCCTGTAGTCCCTTACTTCTCTTCTTGTGCAGTTTGCAAAACTCAGCCTAAACTGTGATAACTATGACCTTGAATTTTGAAAGTATATTCCTCTCTTGACTGCTGGTGCAATATTACCTTGCTTGTTCTGTTTTGTCCTGCTTTTATATTCTGCAGGTACAATCCCAAGGCAGTATAAAGTAATCTGAATTCAGGGTTATTTCTTATTTCTTCCTGTTTCTTTCTATTCTTACTCTTTTGCTTGTGCTGCCACTAGTCTGCAGTAGCACTGAGCTGTATGGCTCAAAGATCTGAGTTACTGAAAATTAATTGCACTTAGTTTTCCTCTGAACCAGCTTTCTGAAGTTGTTTACCACTAAATTTATGCCAGAATTTAAGGATACTTAAATTGCATTGCACTGTAAGGGTGAAATTTCATATTATAGCTTGATTCAGTCTAACAGCTTGCTGCCACTGAGAACAGGGAGGGCTTGCTTCCCTATTACCACCTCGCTGACCTCTCTTGCTATGCAGTACCATGCACTGCTTTGCACTATCTGCTGCTTGTTGGACCTTGAGCAAGTTGATTCATTTCAGTTATCGGGAGAACAGTAACCTGGCCAAAACCAAGAGGGTACGGTTCATATGAGTAGTCCACTCTTCAGTTAGCAAGTAAGTTGCAACTTACTGCAGGGTCCATAAAGTATCAGAGGAGGTGGGACAGGGAAAATATACCTGGGAGCAAAAAGAGAAGGGAGATGAAGTCCCACTCTCACTTTTTTGGTGCTGATGAGCTGTTAGATCTGCTCTAGCAGTTATGTGGGAACTGGGATGGAGATGGAAAAGACATAAATACTTGTGATTGTTAAGAAGAGTTAGGCTATGCATCTACCATATCTTTAATTATCATGTCTGTTCATTTAACTCTTACCTTGAACAGAAGTAGCACTCTGCTCCTTTTCGTCCCTTACAGTGTGCTGACCTTCTGCATCTGAGAGCTCCGTCTTTCTGTGTCCTCCAATTTCTTGACTTCCAGTGGGAGGAGTGTGATGTCCTTCTGAGCGCCTTAGAGGCAAGGCCTTTCACATGCTGGACTCAAAGTTCATTTTCCCCGCTGTTCCTCAAAAGACCTAGGCATCCTGTGATAAATGCAAAGAACCATGTCAGTGTTCCTTCCAAAACTAAGGCTGCATGTGAAGGGCAGGGGACACTGTACTTTCGGATACCAAAAAAGCTTAAGATGCAAGTAGAACAGAGAGTGAACAGGTGGAGTGTGGGGCTTTTTTTGGCTTGGGTATTGTAAAGGGTTGGTGTTGTGAGAGGAAGTTAATCCTTCACGAATCAGTTTGAAGGGAATGTTATTTTCTCTCAGTGCTTGTCTAAGCTGTTTTTTTGGACCTGTGAAGATTTTAGCTCAGACTTGGAACTCAATTTGTTCGAAACTGTCAACCCTGATAGAATGGTTTCACATTTCCACCTTAAGAGCCAGCCGAAGTGCTAACTGGAGTATTTCTATACGCATGCACAGCAACGCTCTCTTCATATGGTATCTTGATTTGATGCTCTTTCTGGAAGACTGTTAAGTAGATCAGCCTCACCTGTTTATTTAAGGTTAGGTTTCCCCCTCATTTTCTCAGAAGAAAAAGTTTTGGATCCCTGTGAGTTTCCACTTAGAATGAGGAATATCGGCTTCATAATGGGTTTTCTTGTATCGTGGTTGGCTTTTTTTTGGTTTTGTTTTTTTGGGAGGCGTGGAGAGGTGTCCCTGACTGTGTGTAGGGAAACAGCTCATTTAAAGCATTCACGTAAACGAGGAGGGGGTAGATTGTTTTCTTCTAATTACAGTACCCATTTCCTTCTCATTTCTTGCTTTACTCGAAAGTTTCCAGCTCTTCCAGCAGACCTTCTTACCTACCTCCCTTTTTAAAATTTATTTATTTTATTTATTTATTGAGAAGTGCATTCAGGTCACATTTGTCTAGATCGGACTAGTGACGGCCCTTCCATTCAATCGGGATTCTGAACTCATTAAGTAAAATAATTCTAGCCGGGTTAAAATTTGAGTATTATTAAGCTGCCTGAGGATCTTTGGAAGCAACAGATGTTTTTCAGTCTGTAAACCCCAACCCAAAACATAGAAGATGATGAAAAATTGAAAATTGATCAATTCCTTCCCCCATCCCAAAACAAAAAATACATCACAGGACCGCCTTCGGTGCATCTCATGTAGGTGCTGGAAAGCTTGACTGTCTATACTGTATCTGTATTTCATTGAACAGTGACTCCCATCTTTGAAATTTTTTATCTGTGTAAACTGTAGGTCAAACCAGCTGTGTAAAATATTGATGGATTCTGTATCTTACTAGTCAAATTTTATGCCTCTTGATTTTACAGATGTTTCTAAGGAAGTGGATAACCTAGATTTTTTACTCAGAAAATGTAGGTGATGGAATGAGTTTTGAAGTAGGAATTAGTTCAACACTTATCCGTAGTGGATGGATATGCAAGTCTAAACCTGTTTTTACTTCTTATTTTAATCACCCCCCCCCCCCTTTTTCAAGATTCCCTAAAGCTTTATAAATAAAAAAAATCTCCCTTGTTATTGTTAGCCGCTATGGGTAGTAATAATACCCAACTTACAAAAGCAGTTGATGCTAATATTGATTTTTATTATCTCCACACAGAATGATTCTTAGAAGGTTATAGTTCTAGCTCCTTTTGGCAGAAGAGGATTCTGTGATAGTTTCTTGTGAAAAAATGTTCAATTTTTTTTCTCATAACCAGATGATTGGGGGTAGTTTGAGGGCTTTCGTGTCTTTCAAGCCCTTTAGGGCTTGCTTTAGGAGAAGGAAGAAAAAAATGTAATAATATGATCAGTTTGTAGTTAATTCAAAGTGGATGAGAACAAAAGCAAGCACAGTCAGTTATGTTATATAATTTACTCTTTTATCAAAAGAGTAAAACTTTGGCCCATAACTGTCACATACATGTATAAGGTACTTACGTCTTGCTCAAGTATTTTTCTCTGTCCTTAGTGAAAGATGACTATATATGAACCTTGTTTTTGCCACTTTCTGAGCTTCAAAATGGCCTTCAGCTACTGGATAGCGAGTGCGTGCAAAATTTAAACATAATTTAACCTTAGCAACATGCAGTCATTCTGTTCTCAAACAATGGCAAAGGATGATAGTGTAATGTTGCGCATAGGGTAAGTAGGATAACAGAAATTAAGGAGACTGTGAAGTTGATGTGTTCGGCTGACAAATGCTATATTATCAAAGTCTGGAAGTAACAGTGTTTTTTTCATTTCAGTTTAAAGAAAAAAAAAAAAAGAACAAGAAAAAAACCAGCTCTGCTTCTTGTGCCTCTTGAGGGAGGGGCTTTTCTACCCATTTCTAATGGGAGAACAGTAGGAGACTTAAGAATATAAATCTTATTTCACTTGAGTAAAAGTCATAACTAATAGTTCATGTTGTCTCTCTGTTTTTCCAGGCACGCAAACAAATGGCCTGGACTTTCAAAAGCAGCCTGTGCCTGTCGGAGGAGCAATCTCTACAGCCCAGGCCCAGGCCTTCCTTGGGCACCTTCATCAGGTAGGAGAAGACCCGTTTCAAAGTAGGGAAGACTCAGGCAGGTAGAAACGTACCTTTTCTTGTGTTCTTTCTTTATGTGAATAATGGATAGTCATGTAAAAGCATATATGCATAGACAACATGCTGAAGTACCTTAGGTGCGAAAAGTGTTGTGGGAGGCAGTCATTTCATTGCATTAGGCTATGATTGCATGTCAAAAAGGATGAGACCTGTCTAGGGGAAATAGCCCCCTTTGGGGACTTTTGAATACGTAAATCTAAGAAAAAAGTAATGGACACGCCAAGTTGAAAGGTAAAGTCAGATTTTTTGCTAATGGATTGTATTAGCACAACGGCTCCCTGAACAAGATCCTGAAGCTGTTGCTACCTAGTTAACATGCCAGAAGTGGTGTTGAAGCATAGTCAGCACTACGCTCCAATCATTTGAGGTCTTAACATGTTAACTAGAAACGTGAAGCGATGGTACTCACTCAACATATATTGTTTGTGTGTATGGCTTGGTTTTGTTTTGTTGTTGTTTAAGAAAAAGTTTTTTGAAGGACGTGTTTGCCATATGATATTCAAGTTTCTACTACCTCTCCTGCGTTTTGCTGCTGCTCTGTTTAGGCAATCAAAGCTGAATTTCTGATGTAGGCTGAAGGGAAACGGGGCATCCATAGGCAAAGAGAAGTGTAAGGAGTATTTTAGGGTGGGGGGGGTAGTTTTCTGTCTGATCACGCTTGGTGTGTGAAAACAAATGTCCTGATTTCTTTCCCTTCCTTGGCACCAAGTTTAAACTTTTAAAAAAAACTGTAGCTAATTGGCTGACCTTGAATGCTTGAGGTCCGAGGTTGCACAGTTATTGTGGTATAATTGACATACTGAAGCTTTTATACCCTCTTTTAAGAGCTCAGAACTACCATTTCACTGTATGGAGCATTTGATACTTTTTGTCACATAATTATAATTTTCCTAGTAGATGTGGTTATGTAGGATGTAGGGAGTGCCAGTGTTTGAATTTGCTAAACCTATAGGCTGTTGTAGGATGCCTTTACACGTAGAGAAGCTGACTAGTTTTCATGGGTTGGCGGTATGGTTTTAACACAGAGACCGATGCAGATGTTCTGAAAAGTTTTGTGTGTTTTGGTAGTTTGCTTTAGTTTTCATTTTGTTATATAGATTCATTCATAATTGTATTTAGCACAGTATTTTATTTAGTTATTTTATTACTTTGAAAATATATTTATTTAAACAGCTGTTAGAATCTTCATAACTTCACATTTTATAAAGCGTTACTCATTTCTTGAACACTGGTTTAAAGAAAAATCTCAGCTATTCTTTCATGAACCTGTGGTTGTGTGTGAATTTATGGTAAAATTGGCTATTCTCTTCCAGTATGGCTGCTGTTAATAAGATGTGATTCAGTCTTAACACGCACTGCTTTCCTTCAGACTAATACAAAATATTAGATACTAGGCAGCATTCAGGCACAGTTTAGTTTAATGTTCTAATTAGAAAATGTTTGTGTGGTAGAAAGGGGATCCAGTTGCATTCAAAGGGACTTTCAGATATATGCTGACTGTACCCGAGAGAGATGTTTATAGTCTTTTTTTAATGCTGTAATTGATAAAACATTATTTCTGACTACTTTTTTTTCTGATTTTTAGGGGGGGGTGACAGCCAGTTTTGCTTATTGTTTAGCCTGTTCTCTGTTCTGATTAGTCTGCTCAGATTGCATCGACTCTGGTAAACTATATTTTGAATGCGATGAGGAGCTGCTTTTCTGGGAGTGTTTTCTTAGATAGAGAATATACTTAGCAAGTCTGATAGAATTTCATCTGAAGAGGTAGGAAGTATTTCCAGAGTGACTCTTAGGGGTTGCCTGCACAAATATTCATGTAGTGAATTTGAATTAAAACTCTCCTTTCTATGCTTGCAGATATGTTGATGCTCTTTTATATGATGAATATTATGTGGTATATGAAAAGGTATATACCTTTTTGTAGAGGACACAGTGCCACCTTTTGATTTATTTTTTCTTATCCTTATGTATTGCCTGGTTTTCAAACCTGGTCAGAAATGGAATTAACTACAGGTTGTAACTTAGACCTTTGAAAGTGTTAATTATTACATAACATCGCTCCTTTATAGTAGGAGTGGTGGTAAAAACAAGGAGAACGTGATTAAAGTGATCTTCACTAAATGAACCTTTATCACTTACTGTTCCAGATAAAATTCTTATTAGAGATAAAATAATACTATTTAAAAATCTCAGCTTCTGAAACATCAATTTCTCTTCACTGCTACCCAGCAAAAAACTTCTTTAGACTTGGCTGTTAATCGCAAACATCAAATTTAAGTTTTGGGTATACCTGAATACCCAGTACAGCCTTCACTAAGCGTCTCCAGTTCTCAGTATCGAGATTTTCTTTTAAGTGACTGAGGACAGCAAATACTTGAACAGTTTGATTTGTGGAAGAGTTTCTGTGCTGTGGGTTGTATGCTATGCAGTTGATGCTCCTTTGTTGTATAAGGAAGCGAGTGAATGCGGTGTGCATATTTGCGGTAAGAGCCATTCTGAAACATTAGAAGATGGTGATTAGAGTTTTAACACTTCCGCCTCCGCCTCCCAAAGCCTAGATACTTACATAGGAACAGTCAACATGTCCACCCCAAAATGCTCTGTTGCTACTTAATTTCACATTAACACCTAGGTCCCTAGGCAGGAAGAAATACCTTCGGCAAAAGGCAGACAAATAACATGGTGGAAGGTCCGTATGGATTTTCTCAGTGTTGGGCGTAACCCCTGTTTCAGTCATTCAGGTGTTACAGGGGTGTGTGTGTGTGTGTGTTGTTCTTGGAGGAGTTATTTGTTGGTTGGAAGGGAGGGGGGTTGTTCTTTTTGCCTCTTTAAAGCTTTCTGTGGCTCCTACGTTATTTCTTTCCTGCATTTGCACTATGTTGTAGGTCCAGCTTGCTGGAACAAGTTTACAGGCTGCTGCTCAGTCCTTAAATGTACAGGTAAGGACTGTTTCCTTCTCCTGCTCTTCCTTTTCTCGTTCTCCTTCCCAAACAGGTTGTTCGTCCCATTAGAGTTTTTAAGCTATGGTATTTTTTTCATTTTGATTGGGCTTGCAGGAGAAAGGTACAGAGGGATAATAGTTCCACAGCTGTAAAGGATTGTAAGCATTCAGAAACTGGAGATGCTTAAAACATCCAAAGAGCATAATTTTATGCTGAATTTCAGTCAACTGCTGTAATAGAACATGAAAACTATCTATAAAACTCCAAGAATATTTCATGTTCTTCCATTTCTTCCCTTATTTTAATCATTGCAAGGATTTCATTGCCAGAATTACTTTGCAAATTGTGCTTACTTCTGGTAGCTGAATATAGGAGTCTAATCTACGTAGTTAACGTTAATGTGGCTAGCGTAGATTGCTTGTCTGAATAAAACACGGTAAATTTCAAAATAAGTCCGAGTAGTTGCTACTTAATAATGTTGAGGAGACAACAAAGCTTTCAAACTTTTTATATGGTCCCGAACACTTTGTAGGGTACCAGTTAACATGCTTCTTCCTCTCAATAACTACATTAAGGGGCAAGGGATGTGGTTGTATTGAAAACTGGTTTCAGTATTGCTTGTTATTAAAAACGTGTGTAGTACATTACATAAAACGCAATAGAATGTGGACCCACTTATACATAATACCAATTTGGAAAGAAGAGGAGGTATGGTGACCTTCCTTCCTAAGAGGAAGGAGGCAGAAAATTGCCTTGGTTGCCATGGTAAACTTCCATCCCTGAGAGAGATGTTGGCAAACAGGCTGTATCTCCAGTGCAGAATGTTTACAGTCCTGCGCTGTAATTATCGCTCAATGACTGGCAGAATTAATCAGAGCCTTTATGTTAATTAGCCTGCTCTGCAGTCCCCAAAACAGGTGGTGGAAAATATGCAAATCTATGCAGAATTTTAGCGTTCTGCATAACCAGTTTTAATTATCATAAAACTCTCTCCCCCTCTTCATGCACTTACATTTCCTCCCTCATGTCTTCACAATTTTTTCTTAAATAAATAAATAAATAGCCTTTTATAAAGTAAAGCAGCATTCAATTAAGTAAATACTGAACTTTGATTATTTAAAAGCATTGTATTTATTGTGCGCTTTGCTGTAGGTAGATAAACATATAAGGGTTTCTCAAACTAGTTCCCTATAAGTCAACAACATGGTGACTTAGAGGTGCAGGATGCAGATGCAGAAAATGGAAACACAATCTCCTTTCCCTTGTTCCATTGTTCAGGATTTTAGGCAGTGAATAATTTTAACAGCCTTTTCTTTCTTTATGGTAAAAGGTAGTGTCCGCTTCAGTTACATTGCGTAAAATGAAATAGGATCTGAAAATAATGTCAAAGAGTTACAAAAGACCTGAGAGTCTCTTTGTTTTATTCAAACTGCGTTATCTACAAACATGTTAGAGCAATCATAGCTGAGATGGTGGGCACATAAAGCCGTTGCTTAAACCCACTCTTAAAATAAACCCAGGGGCTTTTCGTATGTAGATGAAAAAGATTTTTGTTGCACAGTGTTGAGATAGCAGTGTATGCATTAACATCTGTTTTACACTATAAAGACTTGTATATTTTTTTCCCCTAGTCTAAATCTAATGAAGAATCTGGGGACTCTCAGCAGCCAAGCCAGCCTTCCCAGCAGCCTTCAGTGCAGGCGGCCATACCCCAGACCCAGCTCATGCTGGCCGGAGGACAGATCACCGGGGTAAGGTTTACCCAAGAGTACTGTAGCAAGCCTCCTATCTGTTGAACGATGGCAATATTGCTGTCTCCTTAGAGTAGCCAAGGTAGGGTATTGTCATTTCTTTCAACGTAGGAAAAAGTTTGAGTGAAGGAGGGAGCAGAAAATATTTTCGGGGGGGGGAACAGACTTTCAGTAATTTTTATTTTCTGACTTTAGTTGCAAAGTATTTGCTTAAAAAAAAATGGTATTTCTTTCTCTCTGTTCTCAGTATCCTCCTTGACTCTGCAATGAAATTAAAACCTGATGTGCACAAACAAGAAAGTCACTGATGTCATAAAGCTGAATTTTTGTTTCTTTGCAAGGTTAAAATGAGACATGTGAGCATTAGACTAAATCTTATGAGATACCTGAGCTATTATGAAAAAAAAAAAAAATGAGGGGAACTGCTGGCCCTGACTCACTTAAAAAGAAACGTGTTTGAAAAGAAACTAGACTGGTCCTTGTCTCAGCCTAACTTAATTCAACCCTTCTGCTTTAACCTCTCAGTTTTGAGGGGTTTTTTTAACCACAAAAGGGGAGGGAGGGAGTATGGGATAGCTATTGTGTAAGGGTTTGGGGGGTTTCTAAATTGTAAATGCCTTCAGTTATTTAAAGAAAAAGCAAGTTTTGTGAATGGACTAGTTTGGTTGGATAGTTTATCTCCATGTGATCAGCTTTGCCCTTTTGGGACTTTGCATGTTATATAAGGAATTTAAGGGTAGTTGTTTTATATAAGGAACTTAAGGGTGGTTGTTGTTCCAACAACATATTTATGATTTGAAGTATGAGGTTAGATATTCTGTACACTTGTATGAAATGCTGACTTAATGTCAAGTTTAATTCTTAAACCTTCTAGTAAGTTACTTTGTAAACAGATATCCATATTTAGTTTTTGGTTAATTACATTTGAAAGTTTTAAAAGTGAGTCTTTCTTATAATAAAATATGTTGGGCTTTAATAACTTATTTTTGTCATTTTCAAAAAGTATTCATTTGTTTTATTTTATTTATGTCTGCAGTAGTGCAGCATTCAAGATTACAGGCCTATGCAGACATAGACTGTAGTAAATACGGGCATCCAGATTTATTTACATGTAAAGGAGAGACTGCTGCCACCTGTTTCATAGAGATAATGCATGCTTGGGAAAGAGAAGGGATGTAAACTTGCCAACTCTATTCTATTTAAAAAATAAAAAAAAAAAAAAAAGAAACAGATGGGGAGACTTGGAGAGAAACGAATGGAGCTCATGTTCTTTACTTATATCTTAGGGCATAATGGAAATGATGGAATATGGCAGAGATTCATGCTAATGTGAAGCAGCTGGGGTGTTATCAGTTTGTTCAGTAGCCATAGCCAGCATTCCTGCTTCTCATTCATCTGGCTAATCACTTACTGTTCTGTTGGGTGTAAATTTCCTTTCAAATCCTGGCAGTACTGATTCCTTTCTTTTGCTTGCTACTTAATTACCTTTTTTCCTGAAGCTCCTAGTAGAGCCATGGAGAAAACTTAGACGTGAATGTTGGTTCTGTAAGTTCCAGTCTCAGTACAAATGGTTCTGCTTGTACAATTTGCTTTGCATCAGTTTTGTGATAGGTTGATTCTTTCGCCATGCTGAGTGGCCAGCTGTCCTTATTTAAGGCCAAAGTCATTGGCTAGTCATTGGCTAAACTGTAGTAATAGTTCCAGGAATGTCTGGTTAATATAGATAGTAATGGGCTAGGTAATGACTTTGTAGCTAAACGGCTCTTCCCTTTATTAATGGCTGTGTTTTCTAATTACTTATAGCTCACGTTGACGCCAGCCCAGCAACAGTTATTACTACAACAGGCGCAGGCACAGTTGCTGGCGGCTGCAGTGCAGCATTCAGCCAGTCAGCAGCACAGCGCTGCAGGTGCCACCATCTCGGCCTCTGCTGCAACGCCGATGACGCAGATCCCTCTATCTCAGCCAATACAGATTGCACAGGTGAGCCCTGAGGCTTGAGAGGGCGGAAAATGAAGAAGTTTAACTAATTGCATCATTCAAGTAACTTACTGTTTTTCTTCCATGCTCAGTAAGCTTCTAGAATCCTTGAGCACTGTCAGTGTTTCGGCACTTGTCCTGAGCAGCAGGTTGGTAGGTATAGCAAAGAATGCATACCGGCTGCTCATCAGTTACACTGGCCTTCCGAATTTGTTCCAGAATCTGACCAGATGCTGTATTCTCAGAATTTCCCTCCCTATAGATAGCTTAAGAAAGGAGAAAAAGGGGTATAGAAAGATGCCTATAGAAATGACACTTGTTGAGACCTGTATGCATGGGAGAGATACCTGCATATCACAAAGGACACTTGTTTTGACTCGGTGGTTAACACTCAGAATTCAGTGACAAAGAATTGGCGCTCTTGTGCGTCTAGAGAGAATCTTGCCAGAATGAGTCTGGTGTCTGGATCTGTCCGGTTTTATGGTCTGCTGCTAAAGACCTATTAATTCTGAAGAGCTGCTTGCCAAGGAAATTCTGCTTACTAAGAGCAGCAAAGATCCTCATGGATCTTTCAGGATTAGCTTAATTCAGGGTGGAGAAGGTGGGATCGCTGACTACGCTTGGCATATGCAGTGTAGAGACTCCTTAGACCCCTGGAGATGGGTAACCAAATGTATAGCACAGGCTTCTGGAGTGCTATGTGTAGGTGATTGTGTCACCAACACTGAGGTCTGTCTCTCCACAGTTTAAGGTTCTCAATTTGTAATATTTCAGTTTGATTAGTCTAGTTGCAAAGTACTTTGAGTCTTGTAATCACCAAGGTTGTCGCTTCTAATGGTGAGCAGGTTCTTTAACATTGTCTGACACTTTTTATTCAGCCTATTTTCACTTGCATTCAACTGGGATGAAGTGTCAAAGAAGTGAAATGGGGACTGATTAAGTAAAAGAATGGAAATGCTACAATTATCTGTGAAGCCCACTGGCAAAATGTGCTATTCCTTTATTATGCTAGTCCACTTATGGAACAATAGCCTGGTTCTGCTATCAGTTATTTTGTTAGCTGAAGTGGCAAAGCTTGGTCTAAAAGTTCTGACCTGGCTGGCTGTCCTTGCAGGAGGCAGCGTGATACCGCACCAAAAGCCTACATTGAAAGGACAGTATTAATGTTGCCTATACAGCCCTAGCACTGAGCCTCTTGTGCACTGTGAGTCATGTGACCAGGTACTTTCTCTCCTTTTAGCAAAGGATCCCAATTCACTGTCATGATCTGGAGATGAGTCAACGATATTATATTCAAGGAAACTCTTAACTCTCAAGACCATCTCTTCTTTTTTTTTTTTTTTTTTAAACCTTAGTCTATAGCCAATAAGATGGGTGGATTTCAAGAAAAGAAGGGGAAATGTTCTGGTCAAGGAAGTTGATGGTTAGCTTCTAAAATCTCACCATGTCTCTGTTGCAGAGTTCTCATTTGATAGTATGCAAGTCACTTCATCTGAACTTAAGTGGTTCGCTGTTGTGTGCCTCTTGTCTTTCAGGTGCCCAGCTTAAGATAGTGAGGTTTGTTTTACTGAAGTGCTGAATGTTAAAATTTTATATTAATAGCTGTACCTTGAATTTACCAGCCTTACATTTGTCAAATATGGCACCAAAATTAGTGGATGCTTTTGAATACGTTTTTTGCAGCTGTCAGATGTTAGTAATCCTAGTGTTTCACTCTAGTGGGGTGCTGTGAAAATTTGTGTGAAGCATTTACAATTACTAATTTACTACTAGGTTTGTCTGTGTTACTTATAAAATCTTCAGAGAAGGATTTGTGTAGCATTGAAGATAAAGGATATGCCATCAAATTAGGAGCTTCTGAAGTGAGCAGTGTCTGTTTGCGTGCTTCAATGAGCTAAATGCTTCTATGGAAAAATACCATGTGATCAGGTTGTTGCCAGTACATGTTGTGCCTTTGTAGGGCAAGGGGAACAAATTAAGGTTTCACTCACGTTCTGAGTTTCCTAACTTCTTGATGTTTTTTTTTGACTTTGCAATTAATTTCTTCCAGTATAGGCTATTCGATATGTATGCGTAGCTTCATTGAATTCTGTTAACTGCATCTTATGATGAAAACACGGAGAGTAATTTATCTGGATGTTGGATATAGCTGGAAGGTGTTTTATGGAAAACTTCTACCATCTAGTTTTGTAGACGATAACACCATGCTTTTTGATCCATCTTGACACTGATTTATAAACAGTGCTCAGCTTTGCTTGTTTGTGTGCTATTGTAAACACACAGCTGATTACACAAATAGCTGAATGTTTGTTTTAATTGATGATTCCTGAATAATTGATTAAGTGGCAGGTCTCTGCAGCAGGGGGATTACCATATTTATTTTAATTAACTAATTGTACAAGCATGACTTCTTTAATGTGCCCTGCAGTTAATGTAGGGTATCTGCTGCGGAAATGTGTTAAGATGTTAGTGCCTCTACTGAGTTGGTGCTGAATTGTCACTAACAGTTGCACCAAGTTTTGGAGTTCTGTGCAACCTTCTCTTGCTTGTTTTTAGGATCTGTCATCAATGTTATATGATGTAAACCTCAAAATGGCAGAGATGCTTCAAATTTGCACTGATAGTTGTAACTAGAGATAATGGCATTGTGAACTCATCTGAAGTTCTGAATTCAAAAAAACAAACAAAAAAACCCCATCTCCTTCCTGTTAGGATGCTACACTCTTCTTATTGTCAAGGTAGACCTATTGCCAAGGTAGAAGTTGGATTGCTTTCATCTTTCTAAACCGTTAGGAAGCGCTAGGAAACGTTATTTTGGACAGCGTTGTTTTGGCTGGTATGATGCATGTTTCCCCCAAAGTTCTCTCCATCTCTTTCTATGTGCTTGTGCCAGTATTTGGATTTTTACTATGGAGAAAAACAGGATCAGCATAGGAAAAACAAGTCAGAGGCTGTTTTCATGGTTGCTGTTCAGAGATTTATTGTAGTGCTACAATTAACTACATAATAAGGCTTTCCCAAGGTAGAGATAAAGTTGGTTCTCAAATGAATTTGAGGGGCTGATAGGAGTCTTAAAGAGTAATTAGCCTTGGAGGTATCATTTCCATTTGGCATTAGAGTTATATTTCTGTATTTGGATGAGGCTTGGCCAAGATATCATTTGCAAAGGCAGATGTAGAAAATTAGATTGCTTGTGTACCGATTTAAAAACAGCTTTCTCATACTGAAGTGCAAGATTGTGGCAACAATAGCTGCCATGTCTTAGTTGAGTACCCTGCCTTATGAATACTAAACAAACAAACTCTCCTCCTTTGGTCCTCAAAAACAACAGTCATCTGCCCTATCCTGTTTCTTTGTACTCTCTTGTACGTGACTCCATCTGCTGCAGTCCTTCCCCTGTCATGTGAGATCTTCTGGTCTGCTGGGGGCTTTTAATTTGCTTAGCTTTTGGTAGGGGAGGCCCTCACTCCATTTATTCTTTTGTCCATCCTTTTTTTTTTTTCTTCAGAAATCTTTTGCTAACTCTCCCTTTTGGGGTTCTGCCTTTTTTGTCCTTTCCACCTGTATTTTCATTCTTCAGTCTCTCTCCATTTTAATTTCTTCCACCTAGTGTTCTCAGCCCTAGTCACTGTCCCCTACTCTTTTTTTCCCTCACAGCATCTAGCCCTCACAGCCAATTCGTTATGAGCTGCCTTGTGATAGGGGTCCACTCAGTCTGTGACAATATAGCATTAAATGTCAATGAATAAATGAGTGGAGGTCTCTGTCACATTGGTGGGCTCAGGACATAAGATTATTTTTACTAGCAGCGTTGGCCAATATAACGTTTTTACATGAAGTCAGAACAAACGTGGAACTCCTGGAAACAAGTGGAGCAAGCATATCTCTTGTTTTGGGAAGGAAACTGGCCTAGGCTTGGTAGGAATGGTTGCAGTACTTCTAGAATTTTCTGAAAGCAAATGATAATATCAATTTTTAAAACACTCTTTTGCACTGGGGGGCATTTTGGGGTATTTTGCTGTTGTTCTAAAATGAAAGTTTCCATTTCTAAAATGCTTGGTCAATGCCATCTGGTGTCTGTCTACCATGTTGTTGCACTGCAAGCTTTTGACTTAACATGTCCAAGTTGACAAAATGATTGATGGCCAGTGCCTCTGTATTGCAGGTTAAGTGTTAATTTTCTTATAATGTATGTCTATGTTTTCATAAATCAACAAACTTATTTCTCTTCCCTTGTCCTCCCCTGGCACCACTGCTCCTCCCAGAAAAATACTGTTGATGCAACTGTTAGGTTGTACTTTTAACAATTTTAAAATAATGTAAGAGCATAGACAGATTTATTCTGAGAACGGCTGCATTGCTTACATAAAACGTTATCCTTGTCAGTCTGCCTTGACTATTCATCGCTCTCTCCACTGCTGGCAGTTAATGGCCTTTCACATCTGCTGGCCAAGCAGCTTGTGTTGAGTGCTCACTAACTGCATCAGTCAAAATGAGTGGGGGTTAGTTTACAGGCCTTAAGCAGCAAGTCTTTGTTAATCTGATTCACTTTAATTGAAATATGTTAGGAAGTATGGTAACGTGAGAGCAGCTCCGTTCAAGCAGTCAGCCTGAGTGCTGGCCGAGGAGCGGGCTGGCATTGTTAACGTCGTCTTCTGACACAATTGAACCCAAAAGAGAATGTCTGTCTGTAAACAGTCCTTCATGCCTCAGAGAGGAAAGAAAGAAGGTTTTGTGGAGGTTTTCTGGTTTTTCTGTTTGTTTATTTTTGATTAACGGGAGGTTGTAACTGTGGGAAATGCTTTGAGTTTTAGCCACCTGCTTAAGGGCAGGTACTTTGCAATGCTGTCTTCTCAGAAAGGTTCTACGCATGCGTATACACAGTTTTCATAGATTAGCACTGGTAAGTTGTCTGGCTTTACACTGTGCTTCAGTTTTCAAATTTCAGTTCCTCTTGTTATTGCCCTGTTGGGAGAAGAGAGGAAAAAAGAAAGGCTCGGTTTTGAGGAATTTTCTAAATCAATTCTTTGTGTTTTCATTCTCCAACTAAGCAGCAAGTCAAAGTGTTTTTCATGGTGATTCAGTTTCTCAAAGATTAGCATTTGTGTAGAGACCAGTCATTTCATTATAGAAAATTACTAGTTGTGAATGGTTTAAGTAGGTAAAAGTAGGACACTTACAATAACTGTTTGGTGTTTTTTTCTTTTAGCCTTAATTAGAGCCACATTTACTATGCTTATTGTAATTGCTTCAAAAGTATTGAAATATGTTTTGTTTACCTTTTGAATTAACTGCTTCCCAAAATTTGACCTGAACAACCAGAGTGCAAAAAACTAGGAATGCACTTGATTTATCAACAATGGATTTCTGTAGCACAGTGGCATCCTCAAATAGTAAGTTGGAGAAATGCAAGTGCTAATAAGCCTAAAGCATTTGACAACTTCTGTGGGTAGTAGTGTGGAGGTGGGGTTTTTTGTTTGTGGGGTGGGGTGGGGGGAGGATGTGTTAGTAGTTGAGGGTTTGTTTGTTTTTAGAAGAAATACTTGGCTGGCGTATTTGGTAAGGAATGCCTGTTTGGTTTGATGAACAACAGTGAAATTCTTATTACCGGCATATATTCAGTAGCAGGACTGCTGTGTTTGAGATCCGCTTTTGTCTCTAAATGCTAAAATGCAGCTCCTTGATGGGAAATCTAGTTATTAGGAATCATGGCTGAGTTAAATGTCTAACACATGCACTTATTATCCTTTTCCCCTTAAGGATTTGCAGCACTTGCAGCAGCTTCAGCAGCAGAATCTCAACCTGCAACAGTTTGTGTTGGTGCATCCAACGACCAACTTGCAGCCAGCACAGTTCATCATCTCACAAACACCGCAGGGACAACAGGGTAAGTGTACTTTGCCAGAAGGGGGCAGGGGGGAAAAAGTCAGACATAGCTATTTAGAGGAAAAGGTGGAGCTGAGGTGGTTCTTGTGCCTTCTCTAAATGTTGATATTCCACAGGAGAAGTAGCAGTGTTGCAATTAGGGAACTTTAACAGGTGAGGCTGGCCCTTTCTGGGTGTTAGACCTCGGCATTGTCAAAGTGTGTGTGTGGCTCACTCCTCAAGGAGGGTCAGTCCAGAGATCATGTGGTGGGAGTGCTTATTAGCAGAAAGGCATCTGGGGAAGTGCTGCAACAACCAAATTTCTGGGCCAGACTCTCTGGACGTAAGTCTGCCAAGAAGAGCTTGGAGAAGACAACTCTCCAGAACTCGTAAGCCAAGTCCCAGGAGGTGGAGACTGGGAGGGAGTGTGGGTCTTCTGACCTAGGTCCATGCTAAAAGGGCTATAAAATTCTAAGACTAGAAGAAAGATTACAAAATTAGAGCCCCTGTGGGAGACTAGGAAAGTCTGTAAGTCTAAAGAGGGTACGGTGAACGTTGTCGTAAATTGCTATTATAATTGCACCTTGGGAGAAGGGCTAGAATGCTTGATTTTGTACACCCCCACTTAGGGAGATTTTTTTGCGGTGCACTGGCTTACATGTTAAAGGTAAATCAAGGCAGTAGAAGGGCATAATGCTAGACCAGTTAAAATTATGTACAGGAGCTTTGCTTTAAGAACTAATGCATTCGAGTTGCAATACTTCACAGTACTGGTTGCACCCCATTTTTTGATGCCCCAGGCAACTGCATTTGGCTATGGCCTCTTATGCTGATACACTCCAAGGGTCTTGTTTTCCCTTCTCTTCTACATAAATTCTCCTCAGTTGTTCAGCTCTGGCAGTTCGAAGGTCGTTGCTGAGAAGGCGTATCCTGTTATGCTTGAGGAGTCCTCCAGAGCCTCGCTGTCCTATAAAGCAGCTCTTTGTACCTCCTTTTCTTTTATAACTTTCGACTTTTGTCTTGCACTGTTCCTTCTTACAGGCTACAGCCTGGATAGAACTGGCTTTCCACTGCGCTACAGTGCTCTCACTATCTTAATGCTCTCCTGCCTGAGTGAAGGGTTGGTCAAAATTAACTGTCTTTAATAGTACTTGATTTAGGAGAGACTTTATACTAGCACTGATAGAGAATGGCTGATGGACTGTTCTTTGAGACTTTTAGTTATGTATGAATCTCTTAAAATGAAGCAGAATTTATAAGGTTTATGTATTTTTGCGGAAGACAACAAACTTCACCAATATTTTATTCAAGAGTCTCAGGATTCTTTAAAGTCTTTTCTATTATTTTTAAGCAAAAAAATTATCACCAGTCAATATTCATGTCTGCCTACAGTTTTTAGAAAATCAGAAGGTCTCTCAAATGTCTCTGAAGTTCATTCACAAGAAAGGAAACTAATTGAAACCGATTTTATTCATTTCTCAGAATGAGTTGTCTGCTATGTAGAAAGGAATAGAATTGGGAAGGAAGGGTTTGTTTTAAAATCTGAAGTCGAATAACTGCCAGAAGATGTTTTCATAGTACCTTTTTCAGGAGCTGCTCTGAAAATGATTTCTTGACTGCAGTTTAGTCTTGACTGCATATTGCTGTCATCGGTGACACGGTGTATGTGAAAACACCATGTTTTACTGGCAGTGTGCAGTCTGGACAATTAAATAGCTCAAAAATGCAGAAAGATTTATATTCTGTATTCTGACAATCAGCCATTAGTGTGTGACAACCTTCCAAACTGAAATGCTTGAATAGATCTAATTTTCTTCATGAGCGCTCAATGATAAAGCAACATGTATGTCATAATACTCCTTATCTCACTTTCTGGTATGACTTTCTGCAGTATTTCATGGTTATTATTAGAAGATCTTAAACAGTATGCTATCAATTATGAGAGAGAGAGCGTATGTTTTTCCTTTGTCATTGCTGTTCAGCTGAATTTTCTGTGTTGTTGTTGTCCTATTGCTCCACTAGTCAACTTCATAAAGTAGAAAACATTCTGAAGAAACTTACATTGAGCTTTCTTTAAAACTAAAGACATTCAACCTCTGGATGCCTCATCAGTACCGCGTACAGCTTTATATATAGGAACTCTCTTAGTAATTAAATGAAAAAATGGATTTATTTATATACTACCTATACTTAAAGAAATTGCTTTATAGGGTGCACTACATATTTTGTATACATCACTTAGTCATATACATGAGGAACACTATTCTCTTATGTCAAAAACAAGTGTAGGGGGAAATAGGAGCAAAGAATAATTTCTCTAAGGAAGATCATAGAAGACATGCTTGTACCTGGGAAGGTGATGGAGGGTAGAGCATTGCAATTATCAGCAACCACATTTAGATTCTTGGAAGGGGCTGAACCTCTTCATAAGATCCAACTTTTGAAAAATTTTAGAAAAAATCAATAACTAAAATATCAGTCAATGGTCAGGTTTCTGTTCTGGTATCTTTCTTCAGCATATACTGTTGATCACAGCGGATGTGAAATTCTCTCCATAAATTCACTGTCGTATGTCTAATGTAATCATCTTCTCCACCATCTTCTGGTTACTCAGTGGCTTACATGAAACAAATCATGAGGTTTCTGTTTTTCATGGCTCATAATAGGTAACAACATAACTGATGCAATTATTTCAAGCCTCAGCAGACAAACAGAAGATTGAATGGAAATAGAAATCTGTAATACTTTCTTGTTCACAGCAGTTACTGCCCCCATATAATATTTAAAGTCTCAGGCAAGAGGGTAGCACCTTATACTGTCTTTGTATCTCCTGTATGTGTTCTGTGAAGTAAGAGATCTGTCTCTAGTATCATCAGTGCAACATCCTTCACTGTACCTATAGATATGTTTGTTTTTCTTTTTTGAGTTACACTTATCAGATGACCTGTTGTCTTTTTACTCTGAAGATATTGCTAATAAAAAAAATGCCGATAAAAGTCTGAATGGAGAAGAAAAGTAGTGCTACATTTCATTTAAATTAATCCTGTAAACAAATGTTGTTAATATGAGAGGAAAAAATTGTATCACGGTAAAGAGAGAGAGCTGGTTTAGAAGCAGAACTTACTGTGGTTATAAAGCATGACCTGTGTATTCAGAAAGGCAAATGTGGAAGACAAGCTACTGATTAGCTTGTCTCAAAGTATTGCTGTTTATAATTAAAGGTCTTGTTTATGATTTCATTTTCTCATGTAAAAATACCTGTGATGATAGCAGATCCAATCAAATCCTGTTCTCTTCTTGGAAGCCTTTTAGTTGTACTATAGACTTTGAGACTTCACTTGTATCACTCAAACAAACAAACAAACAAAAACAAGCCAACAAGAAAAAAACACTTCAAAATGAATAGAGAAAGTTTTTGGCTTCACCCAGTGTGAGGATGAAGGAAGATGCATGAAGTTGCCTCCATTTCTTCTCAGATGCATTAAATTTATAATGGACAATGTACCTGTACTGCCATAACACAACTCCTGATTTTATTAGTAGTGCTGCATCCAGCAGCAGAAAGTGAATAATATCTACAGGCGCTGGTGCCCTCAGTATGCAGATGAGGAGACCCAGCTCTTCATTCTCAAGGGGCTCTTAATGACAACATCTTTGCTGACAGAGCAGTTGAATAAAATGTAGCTGAGTCAAACTCATTTCCCAAATAAGATGGGATAGCTTAAAATGGAACGAGGGAGCATTTAGAAGAAGAGCTATAAATGGTGACTCTTCCCCTGTCCTGCAAATGCCTGTTAACAAGCTATGAATTAAGTGCTTAACGTTTAGTGTTCTCTTGGAAATCAAGTCTTTGCTTCTAAGCACCCATACAGTATCAGTGTGAAAGCGTTGACTTCCATCACAGTAGTACAGCTACATATTTATATGGATCATTGATTAGGTACTCTGTAAAAGTGCAGTTCACAAACTTCAGCATATTTGCATCGTGTCCTTGAACTGATCTTGGAGGGTACCTGCATAGTGCAAAAGGTGGGACAGCCTGCAGCAGTTTAGTGTCTTAGCGGAACGTATTTGTAGGAACGCATCAAATTAGTACGTCTCTCCTTTCTTGACTGCCAATCTAATTCCAGCTCTGAACCTCCATTTTGGAAGATCTGGATTAGATAAAATGACGTACACCAAAAGCGCTCAGTGGTTTCTTTGCATCAGCAGAGATCACCAAAGTTGATCAAATGACAGTGTGTGTAGTGTATGGTATGATACTCTTCCTGCTTCCCTCTCCTCCTCAGTATTTTGCAGTTAATCAGATTGCGACATTGTAGTGGTTCTGCCTTGGAAGCGAACTTCCTGGATATGACCAGGAGAAGATGAACAGCTTTGGCAGAGAAAAAGCAGTCAAGTTCTTTTTAGATGAAAAATGTCACTCTTTTGGGAGATCAGTTAGGGATGAATTATGTATTGTGCTTCTGGGCCAACTTTTAAAAAGTTATGCTGAAAAAAATCTACACTTGAATGCTTATTTTATCTTTTTTTTTTAATTTTAGACAGTAACAGCTGAATCCCCAGATGATTTCTTGGGGACTGCTGGCTGGTAGGGAGAGTTTTTGCCTTGGGCCATTAATTCATACTAGGCTTAGATGTTGCAAGAAAAGTCCTGGGCTATGGTAGGTGTATTTACTTTAACTATTAAAAAATATTAAATACCTCTAAAACATTGCATTTTTCTTGCATAAATTCTTATCTGCCGCAGCACTGGTGACACCGTTCTTCTGGAGCTTTGTATAGGTGAATCAATTTGCTGTTATTACTATAGGGGCAGTAATATCACTGGGCTCTTAGTACCCAAAGCAGCAGGTCAGAAATACTATCTCTGTAAAGTTAAGTTTGCAAGTACAATGTTAATTTTTATAGAATCCAAGAATCAGGTAGGGTGGAAGGGACTTCTAGAGGTTTATAATAGCCTTCCTCAAGGCACGTCCAATTACAGCAGTATGCTCGGCCAGTCATATTTTGAGCATCTCTTAAGGATGGAGACTCTGCAGCCTGTCTGTGTATCTGTTCCAATATTTGATGACCCTCATGGTAAACAATTTGTTTCCATATATCTAGTTGGAGTTTTCCGTGTTCCAGCCTAAGTCTGTTGCCTGTAATTGCTGCACCCTTTCAATAAGAGTCCATCTCTGTCATCTTTACACTCTCTCATCAGGCGGTTGAAGACAGCACTAATATTTCTGCTTAACCTTCTCTTTTTAAGGCAGAACAAACCCAGCCCTCTTACCCTTTCCTTCTATATGTGTATGCCAGCCCGCTGGCTATCTTGGTGGGCTTTCACCGTACTTATTCAAGGATGTCAATGTGTGTCTTGTACTGTGAGGCCTAAGGCTGATCTCAGATGTGACAAATAGTGGGGAGGGGTCACTTCTCCCAACCTGCTGGGCTGCGTTCTTGCTTATGCAGCCCAAGATGGGTTCGGCCTTCTTCACTGTAAGAGCGTGCTGCTGACTGATGTGCAACTTGTCCTTCAGGACTGCCAGGTCCTCTTCTGCAAAGCTGCCTTCTAGTTAGCCAGTGCCCAGCCTCTACAGCTGCATGGGGCTTATTCCAGCCCAGGTGCCACACTGCGTTCTCCCTCATTGATCTTCATGAGGTTTCCTTTTTTGCAGCCTGTCTAGGCTCTGACCTCCAGTCTGTTGACTGCTTCCCTCCCATTTGGTATTGTCTGCAAACTTGCTGAGAGGATGTTCTGTCCCATCATCCATAACGCAAATAAAGAAGTTAAATGGTACTGCCACCAGTGTCAGTCCCTGATGAACCAGGAAAGTTTGAATCACTCATAGCAGTTACCTAAAAGGTGTGGTTTTGGACTTCCATTATGTTTAAAAGGCTGTGCTACTTGCCCTATCACTTGATTCACTGACGTTATCCTAGACCGAGGTAGGGAGCAGCAGTCTGATCTCAGAAGAACGAAGTTGAAGTTTATACTAGTAAAAGTCATACCCGAGAAGGACAAAACTGCAGCTGCCCACCCAAGGAATTCAGCAACCTCCAAATAGTATATGCCTGACAAGTATCTGAAGAGACCCTTAAATCAAAGGAAAAGGTACGTGCTTTGCCGAAATGTTTCATCTGCTTTCCCCATCCTCTGATATTACTTCAGTCATCTTCGGCTTGAACTTCAGCTAACTTGTTTTTTTCTGCGGTTTCTGCTGGAGAGACCTTGTAACAGCATTTCTGAGATAGGATAAAACGATACAAAAACTGAGTATATGAAACGTGTTCGGAATATTTTACATTATCCTTCTGTGCTAATTACTTCAGAATATCCAGTGAGAACAAAATGAGGAAGAATGTAGTCATCTCATGTACTTAAGCAGAAACGTTATTGCTAGAAAATCATCCTCTGGGATTTTTTTGAGGACAAGAAGTTACAAAAAGACAGTCCTAATTACTCTGGTTACAGTCGTAAGATAAGTCAGTAAATTGTGATCAATGCTGTTACAGGTGGATTAGAGGTCAGCTGTGGTAACTGTAAGCTTCCTATTTCTTGCCTCATTGTTGGTCAGCCACTCTGTGGCATCACTGTGACAGTTTACACTTTTCTATTTTAGGTTGTTAGAATTCACTGCTACTAAATAAAGGTCAAAAGCTCTTCGCTTAGAGGTGACTATTCAGTTATTAGTTATTACCTTGGGGCACCTGCAGTCGTCTTTCTAGTGAAAAAACATCTGCACTGCAAAAATACCATGCAACTAGTAGTAGGAAGCGCTCTCAGAAGTTCCTTAAGCTGATCCATTCTCTCGCTATGGCTTTTCAAAAACACAGCTGAACTGTGTTGATTATGTGGTGCAAAGCAAATTTATGTAGCTGTTGTCCGTGCTGTACTGTTACTTTGCATAAGTAGCTGGCTTTATCCTGTAGTTCTTAAATATTTTGTTAGCAATACATTTCATTTAAAATACTTATTCGACACTTGTTACTTGTTACTTTTTTTTTTTAATACAATATTAGTGAAGGCCATTCTTTTCTGGTTGTGTATCCCACATCAAGAATATGACTTTGTCCTTCCTACTCCATGCTAATCCCAGTTTTCATGGCTCCTGTGATCTTAATCTTATAAAACATCCAATTTCCCATTTGATAGTCATCATATCCTAAACTCTTGTGTCCCCTGCCTCTGTTCTGGTAAGAAGTAGCTGGTCTTGAGTAGCATGCGCTGATAGATCAGCCTGCTGATGAGCCAGAGTGGACTATGCTGAATTCAAATTGCAGAATTGTTCTTATGTGGATGCTTACTTGTATTCTGTCTGCTGGGTGACCATAGTCTTCTTGCTGGGTTGTAGGAACTTGGAATCTTTAAGACACCTTTCAAATGTAGTTTTAATTAGTTGGGGTCCTAAATTATTATAGGGAAGTTGGTAGTCGTGGTCAGAAGTGACATAAATAATAACCGTAGTAATATGTACAATAAAATTGAGGGAGGAGACTACCTGCAGGCATATCTTTGTCAAGATTCTTGCCCCTTAAAAGTACACGTTGGACTATTAGAAATGCAAAAAGCCCAACAAACTTCTAGTTTTAAAAAAAAATACGTTTCTCAGTTTCTTGAGCAATTTAATGAACCATATGGGTAGTGGATGTTAGAATAATTATTTTTAGAATGACAGCGTATTTTGTAGATGCACAGAATCACTTACTGCCAGAAGTGATATGTTTCTTATTTAACATTTTTGATTTGGAATCTGTATTGGTGGCACGAGTTCCGTTTGTTCTTTAGTGCTGTCATTCTTTTCATGGTAGTGGGATTTTCATATATTCATTGTAATCCTGTTTGTGCAATTTAAACAGTGTTCAGCACTTATCTAAGATTTAAGATCTAATTATTCTTTCAAAAGATTCCTTCTTTATTTCAGGCAGGAGGAGGAGGTTATCTAGGCTTCTTCTGTCTCCTGGTGTGGTCTACTTAAGTTTGCTGGAGAAAGTTGCCTTCAATGGTAAAACAGTTGTACAGTCAACAGTTGTAAAGCAGCTAGCAGGAGGTGACGTGGAAAGGAAGAAGGG
The DNA here is from genome assembly GCF_040807025.1 of Struthio camelus. NCBI lineage: Eukaryota > Metazoa > Chordata > Aves > Struthioniformes > Struthionidae > Struthio > Struthio camelus. Next base: position 105,710,477 of record NC_090942.1, on the reverse strand, counting down.
TGAACAACGAGCCACGTTTGTGGGTTTGGTTAGCATTCCATTGTCGCAGACCTGTTCGCTTCCGTATAGCTCCCTAGTTTTTGGTCAGCTGTTGGTTACTGGAAAAAGCATACCCAAAGTCTGTAAGCTGAAAAGGGAAATAAGTGATTCCTGTGCACAAAACTGGGATGACCTGGATCATTACAAACTGTTTCTTCAGAGAGTGGTACAGGCTTTTCTCTTTCACCTTTCTGTCACCCTTTATGCTTCAGGAAAATGCAAGGGAATTTTGGACTGAAAGTCCAAAGCCTGGAGATGTCTCTGCAGGGATGAAATAAAGGCTTGCCTCTCAAACGTCTTGTAACTTCGTTATTTGGCAGGAGCCTTCTTTCACCTCATTTCGTGTTTTAGTCGTCTTAAATGACAAACTAAAAACCCTCTCTTCTCTTTCCAGGTCTCCTGCAAGCGCAGAATCTCTTAACGCAACTACCTCAGCAAAGCCAAGCCAACCTCCTGCAGTCTCAGCCAAGCATCACCCTTGCCTCGCAGGTCAGGCTTATTTCTACAGTTTATTAGTTGCTTTGGGGGGATTTGCATTATTGTAAGTGAAGGCACCCTTTGTGTTAGTCACAGGAATGGATATTTTAGCTATGTTAATGAGTTTGTCTTTTTAGACAGATTCAGTGTAGAACTGAAATAACAGAAACTTTCAGTTTTGTAAATTTCCATTCTAAGGTGCCTTAGCTTTATAAACTTTATTTTTAGCTGAATATTTTCATGCTTGATCTTCTGAGTTAATGGGGCTAGAGGAGCGTTTGCTTTCTTGTAAGGTTTTCTTGGGCAATCTATAAACTTGTGAAATTCAGAGGACCAAAAAGTTCAGAAGAGCATTGCTGACTAGTTGGGTGGTTTATTGTTTCAGGGGAATGGGAGAGTTAGATTGCAGTGGAAATTTGTCTCTATTCTATTATTTTGATATTTTGCTAAGTCATTGCCAGTCTTAGTTACCTTCTGTGAGAGCGAGGAGATTGTTAGAAATGCACTAAAATGTTCTATTAGAAACACCTTAAAATATTAAAGCTCTATTATTAAGCTTTCAGACTGTAAGAAAAGCAATTTTAAGGTTGCACGTGCCTGCAAATTTAATTTTACTTTGCTCTGTGTTTTACTGCGTGGTTTAGTTACATGACTGCTCGCTGTTTCTCAAATACCATGTAGTATCTTCCTGCCAACTTGGTTGCATGTAAGAAATTTTTAGTCTGTAATATGAAGCCTGAGTCTATCAATCTTAGAAAACTACGTTTTCTCTTATACCACATACAGTATTTTTAATGCACCATGTGGAAAATGGAATTTGTCCCATCTCTGTAGTTCATACCTCAGGTAGCAGCAGGACTCCTTACTAAAGGTTATATTTGGATTAAAAAAATGTATTAAAACCACAAAAAGGAAATATATAAAGGGGGTGAAGTCAGTAAAGACATATTGCAGTAATTGCCAACTGTGTTTAATGTACATTTTAAAATATTAAAAACCTTTATAGTGTGACATATATATTTGCAATCCTAGAAGGATCATATACGATCACATTATTTCTCAAATAATGGAGTTATAGATCCTGACCTCCCTTTACCATCTGCTGTGCTCTGCAAAATACTGCTGTGCTAAGCCAGGAGAAAACTCACTTAAGGAGCAATGTAAAGACTCAGCTATGTATGGGACGTTTGTTTTCGAACAGCTGTTTGTGTACCCTTGCAAGCTACTGTAGCGTTGCGTAGACTTGAGGCTGTTCTTATTTGTGCTGAAGGAGTGTGTAGCTTCAGAACTGGGCATAGGATGTAAAAACATGAAGTCACCTTTGCTTAGGCCCTTCAGCTAAACTGATAGAATTTAGCTAGAGCAAAAGATTTGTCTCTGCATCTCAATTCATGTATTGCACCTAATTCAAAACACGTTTCTCACGTTCCCATTGTACATAAAACCTGAACTGGTTAATGCCAGATCTTAATATATTTTGTTCACCTGTGGATATTTTTCATGATGCTCAGATTTTTTCAGATTCTTATTGCTGCTGCAGAGCAAAATGTTCAGGAATAATGAGCCTTGTGCTGATTTCCTTGAAAATTAGCCATTTATGTAGCCGGGGGGGAGGGGGGGAAGGACCTGAAGGGAATAATTTTCTGCAGTTTGCCTTTGCTTAATTTCTCATATCATGATTACAGTCGCCCTTCCTGTTGCAAGTATCTATAGAGTTAGAGAGTGATCTATTTTTCTCTTTGGAAGAGTTGAGTCAGTCACGAGAGGTAGCATTAGGGGAAACTTGCCGTGTTTGCTGCCTCTGTACGTGCTTGCTGTTCCAAGATTAAATATGAAACTTGAATTTTTCGGGCTGATGATGATCTGCCAGCTCATGCAAGCAGTAAATTCCATTTTAGAATGTTTAAAAGGGAATGAAGGCCAAGCTATCTATAAAAATGATAGAATTATACCAAATAGGAATGTTCAGCCTTTCTTTGAGCGGCCTCTGCAGCAAGTGCAAGTCATTGGTAACCTGCTGCACAGAACATCTCTTACTTTTCTTTAATTGGTTCTGACAGAGCCTTTAAAAGGCTGTCATACTAATACAGTTTTCTGCATTGTGATAGCTCGCTCTTGAGAGAAACGTAAATAAATCAGAGGAATGTTCAGATTGCAGGAAGTGTTGAATTCATTAATCTTTCTCACAGAAGCCTCATATGCCTTTTCTAAGTTTTATTTTTGCTGATTATTCTTTTAAGTCTGATTTTTTTCATCTTTTCCTTGGTCTTTATCTCAATAGCCAGCAACCCCAACACGCACAATAGCAGCGACCCCCATTCAGCCACTTCCACAGAGCCAGTCAACACCAAAGCGAATCGACACTCCCAGCTTGGAGGAGCCCAGTGACCTTGAGGAGCTTGAGCAGTTTGCCAAGACTTTCAAACAAAGACGGATCAAACTTGGATTCACTCAGGTGAGACTAAGTACCTTAGCGCCTGCCAGCGTGGAATCAGAGGCCTTATCTTTCAAGTCTAGAGGGAGACTCCAATTCTGTCTTTTCCTAGGAATACCTTCTGAAATAGGGTTATGCTCTGGCCTTTATGTAGGGGATTTCTAAGACGTAACAGAAAAGGCCATACATCCGATATCTTACTTCCCTGTTGATTTTAAAGTATAGCCATTTTCCCAGCAGGTACATGCATTTACCAGCTCCAGATGTCATTGCACGTGCACTGTTCATTCTACAGAATTTAAAATGAGTGGGACACAACACTTGAAAGCTGCCTTCAGAATTTTGGAATATTGGTACAATATTCCAAAAATCATGCAGCACAATTACCTGTTTAAAAAGCATGTGCCAACTGCGAAGTTGCTTTGGATGTCAAAGGAGTTTTCTCCTTCAACCTATTTTCCTATTAAAAGTCAATGATTTCTTTATTTAATGCTTTTGCTAAGGATGCTAAAAAAAAGCTGAGAGGGCTGTCACCTTTGAAGTTTGTTCCTTGCAGAAGCGTCCTGGAGTTGTGGTTTGTTTTCTTTATAAGCTCAGAAGTACCCATAAAGCTGAAGAAAAGTAATCTTGAACATAGCAAAAATGGTTGAATGAGAAGTGCAATTAGAAGTGCAAACTGCAGTTATATGTTCCATTATCCTGTTGAAAGGAGCTGCTGTTGAATCCAAGAACCCTTTCTTAATAATATCAAAATGAAAATTTTTTTTCCTGCAAAATTAAAATAATCTGTCCAGATAAAGAATTAATTTTGGCAGTAGACTGTGTTAAGCATAAATGTGGTTTGCTAGAAGAAATGGCAAACAGAAATCAAAGCAGATATTTAAGTCTGAGCTCAGAACAGTCAGTCCAACATATGTGATTTTTTTGCTCCTTGGAATAAGTAAACCTACTCTAGCTGAAAGTATGTGCTGAAGTCGGATTTATTTTTCTGGCAAGGTTCTAAGTGCTTGAAAAATCAGGATTCATAATGAAAGTTCCTGGCAGCCTCTTAATTACAACTCCAGAACAAAATGTTCTTAGTAAAATAAAGTGCATTTTGCTGGCATGTGTGCCTCCTTCCCTCCCTCCTTTCCACTAGAGGGAGGTACACAAATGCAACAGTGATAGTCAAGCACAAAAGCTAGAATAGAGCAGAACTGAACAAAGTAAAATATAATAGCTTCCCTATAGCCTGACTGAGGAAGTTCATATAGATCTTTAGTTAATCTGTTTAATCTGCCCTGCTGTGAGATGATTATAACGGAGCAACTAGACTTTTAAAGCTATGTTTAACTCTTCTTTATTGACCTTGTTGTGAATTTTAATGATCAGGAAAAATAAATATGATTGCTCAGGCTTGCATTCAGCATTTAATTTTGAGCTTAGACAAGGAGAATTTTGAGAAAGCAATAAAATGGCATTTGATCAGTCCTTTCTTACTCTGAGCGCATATACGTGTAGTTAGGCAGTTCTAGTAATTTTTACCTCGTTGCATAGTTGGATAATAATTAAAGAACCCTATACTTAGGGATCCTGTAGTTGCATAATTAGACTGCCTTTCAGAGGATAGCAAAAATGTGTTTCCAGTGGTGCCATAAGCTTTTTCAGACCCACCAGATTTATCCAACCCCACCCCTGCCTTTCAAGAATAATTGTAAGATCTAGTTTGCATTGCAAACTAATCTTAACCACCATTCTCTCTTGTAAGTGGTATAACAGACAAGTTTTGAATTTCAGCAGCTCTGTCTTCTCTTCCCATCCCCAAAAGTGTCCAGAGGAGATGGATTTAAGGCCTTTCATTTAACTGTTTTCTGTAAAAATATCGCTGTTTGACCTACAGAAACAAAAGGAACATACCGCATCTTAGGGCTACTGCAGGTACATGACTGATTGGACAGTGGAGGTTCAAGCTATATGAAGAAACATTTGAGACTATGTTATTGTTACTCTTGTATAAAATACTATCTATAGTTGTCCTTCTGAACTTCCTAACAGACCTCTGCATACAACTATGGTGTACCTTATGACCAGCTGCATTCATTACCAGAGCTTCATGCAACCTACAGACTAGGTCAGATGCAAATAAGGTGTCTTTATTGTCTGTTCCAGCCATCCTTTCCAATCGCAATGTAGAAATTTCTCACCCCAGTATATAAATTCCTCTGCCTGTGACTTAAGTGTGGCCACCTTTTGACATGGTAAACTATTGACAAAGAAGTGGTTAACTATTCATTGTAAATCACATGGCAAATGTTAGTGAGACCAACATAAATATCAGAAATAAATTTGTTTAGGGGACTGGGACAAATGTCATAACTCTTTCCTGCCAAAGCATAAATCAACTTATCTCTAAAATGGTTTAAATAGCCAGGTTTTCTTTGTCAAAAACCTACTAGAGCATCCATGTTACTTCTCTTAGAATGATTTATGAGTTTTGAAATGTGTAGAATCTAGGGATGTGGGTAGAGGTATAAATGCGAGTTCCACCTGTTTCCTCTTCTGATTGAAAGACTTAGAAACCAATTTCTCTGTTCCTCTTCTAGGAAGGATTTTGTTTTCTTCATGCAACCTGCACAGTTTACTAAGCTTACCAAAGGATTTCTTCTTCCTTGCTTGAATGTGGCCACTCTGCATGCTGTCATGTACTTGTATCAAGCTGTGGTTGTGGGACTGACCTAAAAGGAAAGAAAGCAAGCTTTATGCACAGTCCAACTAACCCACTTGTGATTAAACTCCGCTAACTATGCTCAAGCTCTTCAGTCTCTTCTTCTGGACTTTTCATCACTTTTTTGTATTAAAAAATAAAATTATAAGTTAAACTACTTTAGAGAAAATAGCATACTTTTCAAAGATTGTTCAGTTTTTTCCAAGGACAGGACCTCTGTGTGTTAAAAGAAGACCAGAAAACATTGTGGTGTATTTTAGTGGCCATAATCAAAAACTGATTTATTTTCAAATGGGATTTCCGAGTGATACTTCCTTAGTGTAAAGTACATGGAGGTATGTGTATAGCTATTAGGATAGGCAGAATGTCTGATAGCTAGCTAAAATTTGGAAAAGCAGTAAGAAAGGTAAAGAGATGATCTGTAAATTTCCCAGATAGCTTTCTGGCACATGGGTAATGGTAGTGAAGACTACAGTTAATCATTTTTTGAAATGGTTCAACTTCATGTCTGCTTTGAAAGGACTATCTGTGGGGAGAAGTTGGGTTTGAACCTCAGAAGATACTAGAAGTTCAGATCAGAATATCTTTACATTTATTTAAGTGTGATATATGTTTACAGACAAACTTCATTCATCTTTTCAGCTAATACGAGGGCATGAATACCCTGCATTTCTACTTATTTGAACTTTTCTTCTTTGGTGTGAAATATGTAAATACTTAAATCTGCTCCTAAAAAGAGCTTGGCCCATGATTTTAAAGAACAAAAAAAAAAAATATGCAAGTTGTAGTACTCAGTGTTATGCTTAGTGACAATGCTAAGAAGACAAAGCATAATGGATTTCCTGGAAAGAGTTCCTTGGTTACATTGCATGAGATTTGAAAAGATGACATTTCTTTATGACTATTTGCTTTAGCGTGAATCCTGTTAGCACTGAGCAAGTTTCTGTGAACCTGAAAACCCACTCACACCAATAGAGTCATTAAAAGAGCACAAGAATGTGACAGGATTCCTTGCTTTGGAAGTACCTATGTTAGTGAATCCCTTTTTTCTTTTTCTTTGTCCAGGGTGATGTTGGGCTCGCTATGGGCAAACTCTATGGAAATGACTTCAGCCAAACTACCATCTCTCGCTTTGAAGCCTTGAACCTCAGCTTTAAGAACATGTGCAAGTTAAAGCCACTTCTGGAAAAGTGGCTCAATGATGCAGGTGAATAAGTCTGTATATCTCTTCACCAGCCTACCAAAATCAATAGGATTCTGAAAAACCCTTAACCGCTTCGTTTGTGCCCTTATGGTATTATGAAGCCACCGATTTTTGTAACTTTCCATGGGACAAATAAGGGTGTAGGGATAAGTGTCCATACTTCCCCATTCAGGTGTCCATATGCACCTGAAATAGTTTCAGTGTGAACATTTATAACTGTGTTCTGCAGTCAGCTGAAATCACTGCATGGGGTGAGGTATAATGTGTGTCATGGTTTTCCTCCTTCATGTGTGTTAATGCATATAACTTCTAATCCACTTCTAGCTTTTTCAGATGCGTAGCTGAGAGACGGTTGCATGGTTTGTTGTTTCAGTAAGCAGAGCTTATTGCATTCATCTCCTCCTACATCCCCTATGTGCATTCTTTTCATCTCTCTCCAAGAGTCCTTGCAAACACTCTCTTTCTCCCCATAGCAAGAGTTAAGTGTGGGTTAGGTTTTGTTTTTTTTCTTCCAGAATTATTTTTTCCTGGGAGATAAGTCATTCATTATACCAATGTTTTAGTACTTTTTTTGCATTAGCAGAAGGAGCTTGGACAATAGTGCTGGGTGCTAGGATAGAAGGTGTTTAAGACCGCTGTCAACCTTTTTTTTTTCTCCTAAGTATACAACTGTACATAGCATAAAGCTGATGAATCTGCTAAACAGATGGCAGGGACAATGTGGGACAGTGTGTGCCTTCCTATTTTTACCAAAAATGAAGAGAGCTCTATACTGATGCCTACAGTGATCCCTGAAATTTTGAAAGCAATTGAATGTAGTGTTGAAACAAGGAAGAGTCATTCTGTTGTGCTGACAAGGGCTATCCTTAGGTAATCTGGATCTGTGATAGCAAATGTCAAGATCTTCTCGCTGAGTGGTCTAATCCACAGGATAGAGGTCCCCTAACCCAACAGCAACGCTGGGCTAGTATACTGCCACAAGGAATGCCATAATTTGCTTTTCCAGCTAAGTTGAAGAAATATTTGTATCAGGAAAATGAAGATAGGGACCATAAACAGCATTAGGGTCCCTCACAGCTTGGAAGCTGTGAACCGTTGTCTTTGAGACTGATTTACTGTCATGAAAATCTTTGGAAGAAAGATTCGTGATGTCTTTTAGTTTCCATTCAACAACTTTTAGGTAAAAGTAGGCAGGAAAGACATACCAGTGACCCTTTTCATTACGTTACACTGCAGTGTTGCAGTACTGTTTACTGTTGTGGAACTTGGCTTGTTCTGTGCAGGGTTTTTGGGATGGAGTGGGGATGCAGCAAGTTTATGGGTGTCATCATTGAAAAATATGTAATCTAGAAAATGATGAATTGAATGTATTTGCCCATGTGAGCCTATGAGAATGTTCCTGAGTACTGTGAACTGTGTGACACCTAATAATCACCCAAAAATGCCCATGCATTGAGGGGTCTGCAGTGTTCTCAGCCATAATTAATCACTTTGTTGCAACCTGGTTGTAACTTCTTCTACACCTTCTTCTAGAAAGTGGATTAAAATGAATCCTCTTTGCTCTTCTGTGGAGCCAAGAAAAATAGGATTAGGGGTTCACAGCTAGAGACCTGCTGCAGCCAAGGAGGAGGAGCTGCAGGCTGTGTAGGTGATTCAGCAGAGCTGCCTAGCATTGAGTATCCACTAGGAATTCTGGAGTGGAGAGGCTGAACATTGTAAAGCTGGCTATAAGCTCCCTCTTCCTCCAGAGCAGGTAAAAGAAATTCCAGGCTGCTCAGAGTTTTTGTAATTGTCTGTGGCTTATGGATATTAGGCACTGCTTTTTTTCTTTTAAACTGTGTTTTGCAGTAAGTGTGTGTGAGGTGGTATGAGGTAAGAATGAAAGAAACATGACAGAAACGATACTGTGGCAGAATTCAGGAGCAGCAAGTGCCCTCTAGGCTTCCTTGTAGCTTTTAAGTTTTGAGTTCCAACTATAACAACGATTAATACATGTGGGCTTCAGAATTTTATGTCTCTCTGGGATAGATACAGAGTGTGTTTTAACATCCCTTGCAGAGGTGAACATTTGCATTAGGCTTCACCGCATTGAAATAAAATCTCCTGATTTATGTTACTTTACTCTTTCAGAAAACCTCTCATCTGATTCAACTCTCTCCAGCCCAAGTGCCCTGAATTCTCCAGGGCTGGGGATTGAAGGCTTGAACCGTAGGAGGAAGAAACGCACCAGCATAGAGACCAACATACGTGTGGCCTTAGAGAAGAGTTTCCTGGAGGTCAGTGGTCCTGTTGCTCTGCTCAACTATAAAGAAATGAAGAAGCTTTGTTTAACATCGTATCTCCTAGAACAAAACTGTTCTATGCTCTTTAGGAAAATGCTTGTACTAAAGAAGGTGAATACAAAGACTATGCTAAGAAGCACACAATCAGTGTCTACCTTATTTGAATAAAAATGACCCCCACCCTCAAACCCTAAAGCCCCCAAAAAGCAACTCATTGGTTCTTGCAGTTTGTCGTCTCTGTGGTTTTGTGTTCCATGTTACTGAGCAATAGGTCAAAGTCTGATATTACGCACGTCAAAAAGGGGGAAAAAAAAGAGTACCCCTTTTGAGGATGGATAAATGGGGTGACAGTCTAAACATACACAACGTGGGGTTCTTAGCTGGCCTTATGTTACTGTTGTCACTTTTTGCAGTTGTGTGTGCAGGTAGCCCCTCTAGGTAGCCCCTTCAACGTACCTATCTTGTGTTACAGATCAGGATGACTTGAGGTTTCTTTGGCCGTCACTGTAGTCAATCTCGTTTCCTCCTCCTCCTTTTCAGGAGATACCGAAAGAAAGATATCCTTATCAAGGTCTAGAATTCCTTGAAGGATTAACTCCGAAGTCAAATCCCTTCTCTCAGAAACAAGCATGTGAGCTCAGTCTTCATCACCCATCTACAATGAACACAGCTTGCTGTTAGTCGTAACTAGGAAAACAGAGGGCAGAATTGCCTGTTATGATCTATCCCTAGTGTACCACTGACCAGATTCTAGGTATAAATTGCCTATCAAGATTTCTGCCTCGCGGAGGTGAAGTCTTTGCTGGCATGAAGGCACATCTGCACTTCCATGTAGGCACAGAGTAGAGTTTTACGTTGGTGGGCCTCATATAAATTATTGAAATTTCTGGTATCTCAAATTTATATGAGAGCTGGTCAAAGTTTTCACCTAAAGGACCTGGTCAACTTAACTGGCTTTCACACCTGGCTGACCAAATGAATCACAGCTCACGAACGGAAGGGTTGTTTCCCTAGGAAACCCTAGAGAGGCGGCCGTCCACATTCAGTAGCATTCATGATGGGAAAGTCTAAGGGAAATTGCAAGAAGGTTTTGCAGAGAAAAAAGGCTTATTCCCTGTCAAGTGAGAGCGTTTGGAGGAGTTTGGAAGGAGACATAATTGGGGAAGATTGTAGGTTTTTCAGTTTAATAATCTTGAAAAATTTCAACCAAATTGACAAAAGGATGCCTTGTCTGTAAAATGCCAGGCATCTTGAAACCTGGAGCTTTACCCAGGAGGAGGAGTGTATCTGGGACGAAAGGACTGTTTGAATGGCCCTTGAAGTCCCTCAGGCTGTCCAACTCCTGCTTCCCTGTGCAATCCTTCTTTTTTGGTAAATCAGAAAGGCTCCTTCCAGCCATGCGCTGTAAAGTAAAACTTGAGAAAGTAATTTTGCAGCTTTTCAAGTACCATCTCTTTCTCAGAACCAAAAGCCTACCTCGGAGGAGATCACCATGATAGCTGACCAGCTAAACATGGAGAAGGAGGTGATCCGCGTTTGGTTCTGTAACCGGCGCCAGAAGGAGAAACGAATCAACCCACCCAGCAGTGGTGGAACCAGCAGCTCGCCCATCAAAGCAATTTTCCCTTGCCCCACCTCACTGGTAAGAATCAAGACTTTGTGGTGGCACAGCCGGTAAAGATAGTTGCACTCTGCTCTTTGCAAAGTTGCACATGCTACACCCATCTTTATACAGCAGATTTGTGGTCATAAGTTTTCTCTGGATTGTACTGGCATTTTAAATATCCTACTAGTGTACTCTAAAAGAGATAGTGTTTACAAATTAGACACTAGTTTGGCTTTCGATTGGGATGTTTTATTTAGCCAGCTCTTGAGTAAATATTCCAACTAGCAAATTTGTAGTCAGGGTTATTACTTTGGAAATATGCCAGAGGATCATAACTCCTGTTTATGTCTAGATGGCCTCTCTTGCCCAAATTTATTTTTTTTTAAATGGTAATAATAAAAGAATGCTTAACTACTCTACCCCTTCCATCTTGTTCTTAGCTGCACTGATGCTGATGAGAAGATTATCAGCAGTGAAAATACATTTGGAGTTTGTCACATAAATCCGGTGATACTATTGTTGTCGCTTTTAGCCAGGAATGATTTCTATCAAAAAAGGAATGGAACAAAGGAACAATTTAGCTAATATTCATGTGATTAATTTCCCCAACTTGTATTTGCCTCAGGTAAACACAAACTTCATGAAAATAAGAGTAACAAAACACATGCATCAAGGTTCCTTCAACTCCTTTGCTACCAATGTCCGTGGAGGTCTGTTTTTATAAATAGAAACAAACAGTAGCTATTAGATTTCATAGTAGCTATGCTAATAGCAATGTGGTGGAATTTATGTAGCCTGTAGCTATCCTTTTGTAGTATTTATTCCACCCTCATCACTCTAGTAGCTAATATCTTCCAGTACTTCATTAAATCATTAATTTTGGTGACATGTCATTCTTTTCCCTCATCCTTGTCTCGGGATGTGTGCATGCTAGTTTTTGTTTCAGAGGAAGGGATGTGTTAAATGTACTCAGTCCTTTCGCTTTCTAAAAAATAAAAAATAAAAAAAAAATGACATGCCTTGCTACCAAAGTAGAGCATAGTGAGATATGTGATAGCGTTTAGTTACTGTGCAAGCTTACTCAGACTGCAACTTAAGAAAACTCTCCTGCATAAAAGAACTTTTGTTCTTTTATTATAAACTACTATTGTACATGAGAAATTAAGGTGTTAACCACAAGTCTGCATTCTTTCAATGATGTTTCACTGAATCGTTTTCATTACAAACTTCTCTAAGACTGTGCTGCCACCCAAATGAGTGTTCTAGCCCCTTCACCACCTTCACTGGCTACGTGCTTTGTTGATTCCTTGTATCAGCTCTAGAGATTGTGTATCCATAGGATGATTCGGCGCAGTTTACTCGTGTAACTGAAAGTTAAGCATGCAATGATCACTGATTCCTTTTCGGTATGGCAGGATGACTAATCTGACTCGCACCCTGGCAACACAGGTGCTAGAGCTCTGAGGCAGGGTTGAAGAGGAAGGCTCCTTTGATGGCAGCCCACTGCTGCATTGGCTTGAGTCAGGCCTTGGAACCACATGGTTAACTGCATCAATCCTAGGTCGTTCAGTGCTCTGAAGTATGGTCTGTGACCTTGACCTTAACTATTCTTTGCACAGGTGTGATGTATTCACAGTAAGCTACATTAGTGGGAAGTGTACTATGTATCTAAGTCTTCTTCATTTCGTAGACTATTTGAGGTGTACAGAAAGCTTTTAGATCTGTCCCAGTTGCCCCAGCCTTGTTTAAAATGTATGAAGCAGTTGGCTTCCTATAAGAGGATAAGCAGCATGAGAGAGATTTCTCTGATAATAAACTTAAGGTAAGAGAGGGGAATGGGAGGAAGGTTTTAGCCGATATTAGCTATGTTCTCTTGGGCAATCCTAAAGGATTCATTTCTCCCATTGATGTTTAACAGTCTTCAAACATTACAGTTGGACACCATTTCTGGTCCAGAAAAAAATTCTTTCTCTGCTCATATTTATTTTTTCCTCATAGGCTAGTTCCTCCAGCCTTAAATCCTTTGGTGGTTTTTTTTTTCCTGAAACATCTTCAGTTTATTTTAGCTTGTTTTTGTACTAAACTGTCGACAAGAAAATGAGCTAATGTCATATGAATGTTTTTAAATTCAGAGATCCTTCCTCTGGCACAAGAAACTTGTCAAATTTGAGATCATAGTTTGGTTGAGTAGAAGTGAAATAACAATTACTTTCGCCATTTAATCGGAGAAGGAGATCTGGATCTGGAAAGACACTTACACAAGAAAAAGGCATACAGAAATGATGTATATTGTGACTCTTTCTATAAGAGCGACTATGAAGATGTTGACTTCAGCAGGGGGAGAAGTGAGGAGCAATTGCAATTATGAGACACTGTGGGTGTAATGCATACTCCTCCCTTCAAATATTGAATGATCAAGAAGAGAGATGTTGCTAGCAGTTAGAGAAGGTACTACACTTTGTCCATTGAAGGCTAACCTAATGGAATTATTTAAAAAAAAAAAAAAAAAGTTAATTTAATGAATATCTTCTCTGATATCTTCAGTTGAGAATGGGGAGAAAAAAATCGAAGTCTAGTAGCTAGCTCTTTTTCTGTTTAACAGTTGAGCAGTTATATGCTGTTCTGACCTCCAGGTGGCAACCACACCAAGCCTTGTGACTAGCAGTGCAGCTACTACCCTGACTGTCAACCCTGTGCTCCCTCTGACCAGTGCTGCTGTAACTAGTCTGTCAGTCACAGGTAAGATACAAGCTACAATAGTGCTTCAGTTTCTTCACAATTCACTTATCCTTAGTTGTCAAGTAAATTACTATGTTAAACAAGTAATAAAAATTTTATGGCGGTCAAGATATTGTAGAATTTCTAATGCCCTTTGTTACAAGTTAAATAAATTTAGGACTCTGTGAGTCCTACTGCCTAAGTTTTATATAAAGTGGGTATTTGGTTTTGCTATATGCTGTGTATAATGAGATGTGAAGACATTTTAGACGGATATCTGTAATCTGTGTGGCTGAAACTAGAAAATAGGGAAGAAAAAATAGGGAAGAATCTTTGAGATATTATGATTGTTGTTTTTGTATGTAGATTCCAAGCATCTCTCTTCTCTTGGCTTTTAAAAAGCCCCTGGGCTGATTTTTCTTACCCCACCTTAACCTCTGCCATTTGACTTTTTAAAGGTTTAAAAGGGGAATTCAGTTTTAGTCACACTAGTATCCCAGTACATCCTTGTCAACTGTTCCTTGTTATTCCACCATGAAACTTTAGTCTCTGTGACAATTCAGCTGACTCTTCTGAGGATAAAATCTCACAGGTGATGCTGAAGTGAAAGATGCTGCCTTCACTGCTAGGCTTCTAGAGCTCCTCCGCTTCCTGTTGGAGTGTCATTTAATTGCAGCCTGAGAGCCAAACTCAGCAGTCCTTCTCATTTGGACTCATGGTGCTTCTTGGTCCCATGAAAATGTATGTTTGTCTCCCTTTCTGTTGGATGTTCAGTTCAGTTCAGGTGGGTAGTGGTTTCTGTTCAGTCATGTCTGTGTTTCTTACTGGTCTAACCAGAATCAATCTTCTAGGCACAACAGAAACCACCTCCAACAACACAGCAACAGTGATTTCAACAGCACCTCCAGCTTCTTCAGCAGTGACATCACCTTCCCTGAGTCCTTCCCCTTCTGCCTCAGCCTCCACTTCAGAGGCATCCAGTGCCAGTGAGACCAGCACAACACAGACAACCTCCACTCCCTTGTCCTCCCCTCTTGGGACCAGCCAGGTGATGGTAACGGCATCAGGGTTGCAAACAGCGGCAGCAGCCGCGTTACAAGGAGCTGCACAGTTGCCTGCAAATGCAAGTCTTGCTGCCATGGCTGCTGCAGCAGGACTAAACCCAGGCTTGATGGCATCCTCGCAGTTTGCAGCTGGGTAAGGATGAATTTTTCACCCTGTTGCAGGTTCAGTGACAGAGGAGAAGTCTTGGGTAAATTAGCATGGGCTTTTACTTACCACTGTGTCCTAGTAGCTCACTTGGCAATTCTAGCATCTTTTGTTTCAAATTCTGAGGGTTTACTTACGGGTGGAAGGCTTTTCCATTCCCATCAAGGTAAACAAATATTGTTTTCGTTTTACAGATGAGAAAACTGTGGTGCAGCAATGTTGTGATTTGATAAGTCATCCATTCCATTGCAGAGCTTGACTTAAGAGCTGCAACTTACCAGTGAACCATAGAATCAATTGTTCTACTAATAAAAATTGAGAGCTAGCATAGGCTCACTTCACATCTCTGTATTTATTTCACTGTTGATCTCTCCATCATGATCCAGAAGCTGTAAAAGATGCATGACTATGCATTATTGGGGTTTTTATTTTTAAAAATATTGCTCTGAGAGATGACTTACTGTTTATTTAGTTCCTCTTGATTTATGTCTTTCCTGTCGAAATTCAGGATAGCTCTCTAACAAGTGGCAGTTTCCCTGAAATGCATTATAAGAATATTTCACAGCAACGATCAATACCACTCGTGCAGTTTGAGTGCCTGTACTTCAGGCACCTTGCCCAGCCACACAGCTGAAGAACAGCTGTGAAGGGTCTACTTAAGATGTCATGCAGAAGAAATTAAAAGAAGCTAAAACTAGTATCCGGCCCCAATCTCTGATCCTTTATCTATTTAATGTATTTATTTATATGATTGTGTACTTCTGAACAGTGACCACCTTGTAAAGGTAACACTCCTTCTCCATGTCTTTGCTGCTTCTTCCACTATCTTGCTTACTGCAGAGGTGCCTTACTTAGTCTCAATCCAGGGACATTAGGTGGTGCTCTCAGCCCGGCCCTGATGAGCAACAGTACGCTGGCAACTATTCAAGGTCAGTAGCGTTCCTTTTAATGTATCTCTGTCTTCTGCCTTCAGTTTGTGTTCTGTTTTTCTCTACCAAAAAAGAACACTGACTTCTCAGAGCTGGACATAAGCTTTTACAAAATTTAAATGCACAAATGCATTTTATATATCATAGAGTTCAGAGCAAGTACAGCTTTAGAAAGAGGATTAGCACTGTGTGTGATCTCACAGAAATTTACGGGAGGCCTTTAAGGTATGGAATGTGATCTGGCATCAATTTTGTTATTCTCCTTCCAAAGACATAGAAACATATACACCTTCAGCAGGTTAGAGATTTGCTTTTTATAGCTCTGCCAGCATAAGCTTGAGCAGAGTTGCATAGTTTTGAGGACTGTAGCAGGAAAGTTCAGAGTAAGACTCGATCCTGGAGCCTTCTACTCATATATATCTTTTAAAAAAAAAAAAAAATCCACACCTCCTAAGGTCCTTATGTAGAACTTTAAATCCATAAATCCATACACAGAGGTCTGAAGATGTACTTTGAAAGTGCCATGCAGCCAAAAGTTTCCACTGACTTTAGCAAGAGTTGTTCCGAGTTCATGGTTTGGCACCTTTGAAAATTAGATAGTGAAAGTGCCTAAACAACTAGCTAACCTTATGTATTCAAATACGGGCACAAATAGCCTAACAAATATTGTTTCCAGGATACATGAAGGAGCCATTTTGGAAAGTGTCACAGATAAATTTAGGAGATTGTAATCTGTGGCAGACTGAACCCTGTAGACTCGTGAGAGTAAATTATGACAATGATTATATGTCAACAGTGAAAATGCTGTGCTCGAGGTTACATTACCTTCTTCATCTTGTGATTCACGTCATGCGAACGCACATTCTGTCCCTTTCCAGTACAGGTTACTTGAGCATACACGTTTTCTAAGGCAGAAAACGTGGACCTCTCGTTACTCTTAAAGTATTGATGGAAAGCATGATGAAGTTAGCTTAGAAGCAGACCGCAGAGTCATTTTCGTATCTGCAGGGTCTTGTCCACTCTTTGGAAAGAGTAGTTTTTTAAAAAAAATGCAGGTACCTATTATGAGGTGACAGATCAGTGGAGGGCATTTTAAAGAGAAAGTTCAGGTGCAAGTCTGTATAGTTTCACCTGTGATGGTAGAGAAAGGTTCATTATGGTTTTTAAGCTTTGAAAATATCCCTGTGATTTTATTCTTGGATAGGATCATTAGAATTTTTTTTAATTGTACAAAAACTGTACCCCCTGTGGGCTTACCAGGTATGTGTTGAGCTTTTGCCAACCACTTGTTTTGGTTAGTATATAGTAGCACTTTATAGGCATCACGTACTGCATAGTTGAATTAATGTCATGCACTTGCATGGTTACTGAGTTGTGCTTGCTTGACAGCATGCAGTTACTGTAGAGCTGAGGTTTTCAAATGTAGTGGCAATCTCTTTGCCAGTGCATAAAGAAGAGAGAGAGTCAGCGTTCTGTATAAAACAGGCATTCCTGTCCACGTTTGCCTATAATTCATTAAAATACTACTTCACAATGGAAGCCCTCTTATGTGACACTGTCTAGCTAATGAAACTGCAGATTCTTTATGAGTAGGGCAGTTTGCTGGAGAAAGCTAGAATTGCACTGCAGAAAAATCTTTCTTTCCTAGTTGTTGAGAAAGTGAAAATACCCTTTCATATCTGTGGCAGCTCTGACTAGCTCCAGATAGCAAATTAAACGGGTTTTTCATCTTTTTATGTGTACTTGAAGTAAGAGGAACTATCATTAGTGGTATAGAAAGCGCTCCCGTGAGAGGACGAAAACACGGAGACCTGTTGCATTTAGGCACATTTTCCCGTTATTCCTTACTGCTAATGTTATCTCCTCCCTACTTAATTTTCCCTTTTTTAGCTCTTGCATCTGGTGGCTCTCTTCCAATAACATCACTGGATGCAACTGGGAACTTGGTGTTTGCCAATGCTGGAGGTACTCCTAACATCGTAACTGCCCCTCTGTTCCTGAACCCTCAGAACCTTTCTCTGCTCACCAGCAACCCAGTTAGCTTGGTCTCTGCAGCTGCAGCCTCCGCAGGGGCCTCTGGACCAGTCGCCAGCCTTCACGCCACCTCCACCTCAGCCGAGTCCATCCAGAACTCTCTCCTCACGGTGGCCTCTGCGAGCGGGGCCACGTCCACCACCACTACTGCCTCCAAGGCACAGTGAGCCGGGCTGAGCTGTGCTGCCAGCAGCCTGTTTCACTGTGCGGTGGGATTGGCTGCCAGCGGGGTTTATAAACTGAAAAATGTGATTGGCATCCTCTCGCCGTGTTGCTGGGGACAAGGGAGAGAAGGAAAAATATAAAAAGCAAAAGCAAAACAGGAAGGATTTAAAGCTGGGACAGACATTTGCCTAATTTTATAATAAACACTGTCTTTTCAGGATCGCTTCATGGATCGGAGAACTTTCTAACCAAAAATGTAAAAAAAACAAAAAACAAAAAAAAAACCACAAAAAAACCACAAAAAAAGTGAAAGGACTACTTATCATTTCCAGCAGTCACAATGACAAGTTAAGGTGGGTTATCAACTCAAACATAGGAAGGGGATTTCTTGTTTCTTTTTGGTCTAAATATCTTTCTTTTTTAATTATCATTTTATAGGTCTGTTGTACAGGCCATTATGTCATACAAGGTGTTTATAATCGTATCAATCGTGTTGGGGGTTCCTTTCTTAACTGGTACAATTTAGGCAGGCCTGTATTACTGGTGTATCTCTATTATTATTATGATTATTATTATTATTATTATTTTTATATATATAGTTTGGACGCGTTTGTCTTTTGCTCCTGGATTATTTTCAGCGAGCTCCCATGCCATGGGGGGAGGGCGGGAGGGTGGAGAGGAAGAACGGAGCACAAACAGACTTTCTGTCCTCATCTTCTGGGAATGTTCTGAACAGTTTCCTCATCCTTGAATTGTCCGATGGTTGCCTGGAAGGGTCAGAAGAACGCATTTTCATTGCTTGCGCAGGAAGCTCAGCGTAGCAGTAGAGATCGTTGTGTGCAGACTTCCAGGCTGACTTACGCTTTTTAAGCAGTGGTAGGAATTCATTCTGAACTGCAGTTCTCCTTCACGTAGTTAGATTGACTGGCGAAATTCTGCCCTTAGCTTTGTGTGCGTGGTTCCTTTCCACTTAAGAGAGTGGGATCTGACCTCCTGAGTCTAGATTGCGTGACATACTGATGGCTCTTTTGTTCTGTTGATTTGATTTTGCAGTCAAAAACATACACGAATATTTAAAAAAACGTTAGGTTACCCAAGCTGACTGGCAGTAGATAAAACACCGTGGACAGTCCTAGATTCCTGTCAGGTGAATTAGTACAGGATTTCAAAAGTTTGGATTCTCCCTAATCACAGCAATATTCCTTTTCAGTTATTTCTGATGTTTCCAACATTGTAATTGGAGTAACTTTCCACTAAAAAAGTGCTTCTACCTGCAAAACACAGAAGCCCAAACTTTCAGAACAGAAGCTACCATCTTTTATGCCAACGCAATATCGTTGACTCTGGGGTTTTGCACATACCTTGGTGATCTCGTGTAGTCTCTGAGCTGTTATGTCGCTAGCTATGTAAAAACGGCAATAAGCATCTCTGACCATAGAGCTGGAGTTCACCTGCCACTGTAACTGTCTTTTCAAGGTTGATTCTGATCCATGTAGCAAAGAATGTTTACGTGGATGAGGAAGAATAATGGACTGTACGGAAGTTAGATCTGTATATTCTTAAATATACAATCTAGTATCTGAACCAAAAAAAAAGATTTTTTTTAAAAAAGAGAAGACTGGATCACTGCAATGCAGTTCACTTTGAGCTTTCCATTCCTGATGGATTTAAAGGTTTCTGCCATGTGTATAAAACTAAATTACTTCTAGCTAGCAAGGGTATTAGAAGGGTCCCTTCCCCCCCACCCCACCCCACCTTTTTGTCACCAGAGTGTTCTAAAATAATGAGCTAATGCAGCTCTGTTCATTTTGTTGATGATTCAGGGGGATCTTGGGGCTTCTCGCCCAAGATCCAGAAGGCAGCAACTTTAAACTCTACATATGCTTTGGTTTGTGACCGGAGCATGTGGGATTTGTGTTTGCACTCAAGTGGCAGAATCCCTTATCTCTTTTATTTCCCCTTTACCCATGTTTTTGCTTTGTTCATCTCTAACTCTTCACCTTCCTGTTTTACTGAATACTTAAACCAGTTATCCCTAAAACTTCAAAACTAGTGAACTGCAAGCAGGGAAACTAACAAATGTCCGTCCACCGTTTCTAATGTGTTTTTGGGTTGTTTTTTTTTTTATGTTTTATTTTTTTAAAACTAAGCTTGAACCAAAGTCAATTTCTAGCAAGCTGCTGTACTAATGGACTAGTTTGTATAAGTGCAGTTCAGATGCAGAGAGGCGATAGATGCTACTGACAATTTCTTTTTCATTTGTCTTTTGTTTTTATTAATTTTATATAAAAGTTGCTGCTTGTTTTTAATCTTTTTTTTTTTTGGTTGGTAATTTGTATTATCCTTGGGGCAGACTCTTAACTTGATTTTAATTTGTTTTCTTTTGTTTGATGTGTAAATAGAATGGCAATGTCAGGGGATTATTAAATCCAACAGGTCCCACCCTCATCCCACCAGTATGGATAAATCCAGATATTTTTGATATGCCTGATGTCTCTATGACTTCAGGCTGTGCAGAAGATCTTTAGGGCTATGAATAATACTGCATACATGTAAACTGCCCACAGTTACAGCTTCAGAGCAGTAAAAGGTATATATATAGCTGGGTGAGCTTCAGGGAGGTAGGGAAGAAGTGGAAGAGGAGATGCTGGTACCCACTGTGTTGATCTGAAGGCCGTAGCATGGACTACAGTTTCTACCAAAGGGATACAAGTCCCATAGGACTTGTGTTAGTGAAGTAAGAGGATGGGGAAAACTGCCGCTATAATGTTCATTCTGGAGTCTGAAAATTCCTACTTACTTTCACACCTGTGCATAAATGCAATTTATCAGGAAGCTTTTTGTTAAAGGGGGAATACTACTGGTCTTTTCTCCGATGTATCCTCTACTCCCTAACGGATCTGTGGCAGGGTGGGGGGGCATGACCGTTGCA
The DNA here is from genome assembly GCF_040807025.1 of Struthio camelus. Taxonomy (NCBI): domain Eukaryota; kingdom Metazoa; phylum Chordata; class Aves; order Struthioniformes; family Struthionidae; genus Struthio; species Struthio camelus. The sequence continues at coordinate 105,689,744 of NC_090942.1, read as the reverse complement.
TATCTAGGAAACAACTAAAAAGGTGGGCCTTAAATCAGCATAAAATCCTCTCTCCACAGTTCAAAGAGACTGTGCCATTAGCTGTCTGAATGAATTTTCATGTCCCATTCTTGCTGGTTTGTGGTTGGGAGAGGGTCTTGTTGAGTACATATCTGGAACACTAATGCAGCTTGGATGGTTTATTTATTGTAAAAATCTGCTTTTTTTCCTGACTACCTTTGCATTGGTCACATGGCTTTGGTGTGAGCACCTTATACCCCCTTTCCCTCCTCCTTTCTACCCCATCCACCCTCTCTGGGGCCCAGATTCCAGAGAATTTCTTAGCAAATCTTTTTCGGAGAGAAACTGGAAACTTATAGTAGCCACATATCTGGAAAGGGCTTGATTTTCCTTCGAAAGCCCAAACGGCACACATCCCGTGGGTTCAGTCACCAGTGCTCTTTGTTTCAACCCGTGTGCTGTCCTTTACCGTCCTAAAGCATCCCAATGATTGACCGTAGCTCCTGGAGCCTGCTTTTATCTGCACCAGTGTTTTGGCTTATGGATGCTGGCAGCCTCCAGAGTTCGGGTAGAAGACCGAAATGAGGTTGGCAGCAGGCATTCGTCTGCCTAGGTACAATGCATACGGTATTTCAGAGCATGAAAGGAATATGAGATCAAGTACTAGAATTTAGCAGAAGTTTTCTTTTTTTAAATCGTAATCATGCTGACAGCAGAAATTGAGGCATGTGAAAAGAGACAAAAGCAAATACAGACCTAGTAAATACAGACCTTTGCCTGAATTCTTGAGCGTTTAAGACTGGAGAGTTATTGTCCCAGTGGAGGTCACAAACTTGCCGACAGACCCAGGGTGCTATTTTGTCAGCAAATTTGCTTGTTTCATCCAAAGAGACAAAGTTACCTCTCTGATTCCAGTCTCGGAGGGTTTGTATGTTTGAACAACAGTAATTTTCTATTACACACTCAAAGTCTTAATTGCTTAATATTCCTTTTAGGGGAAGATTTTCTCTGAGAAAGTTCATTTCCAGACAGTTTTCTAGCTGTCCACTAATACATTCACTCCTGTATTGATCATGCTTTGTCAGCCAGGACCAAAAGAAATTTCCTAGCGCGTTAGGAAACGATAATAGCATCTCATTTCAGAGCATCGAGTCTCCTTAGTTACAGATGTGTGGGTTGCATTTCATCGTTGCAAACATGCCAAAGGGCATATGCACAAAAAGAGAAGGCGAGCAACTCTTATTGTTGCCAAGAATGATTTAAAAAACAAAAAAACCAAAAAATTTGTAAAGATACAGGCACAGATATCCCTGAAAGGTCTAGAGAAATGATTTAGGAAATGTCTTCAGGATGAGACATTGTAGGCTGGTCATGAAAATTTTTGTGATATTAGAAAAATTTATTCCTGTTTGGCTTTAGGACAGCTGAACTCCTGAAAGTTCATTCACTTTATAGTCACAAGGATTCATGAACTGATCACAGAAGATGTACTCAGATATGAGTCACAGTTGTCTATGTAAGTCTCCTTCAGAGGATTTATTTTGTTTCTGAATTATTGTGCAGTTATATGTTAGTATAAGTACATTTTGTCATGTACCTATGGGATGGTGTGTATGTGCATATGCTCAGAAAATTGTTGCCAAGATAGCATGATTGTTTCGTGCTGAAGTACTTGATTTTAAAGAGATTTTTGTCCAGCCCATAGGCTAGTGTCACTTCAGTTTGCTTTTTTTTTTGTTTTTCTTTGGGTAACTTGTGAAGATGCATCATTGCTGCACTGCTTCTTAAAATCCTCAGCATCAATAAGTAGTTGTTGAAACCCAAGTTAAACTGATTTGAAGAAGTCTCTTTACTGTGATTGGAAATCTGAGCTCTGATGAACCATCAAGGAAAACATGCTCAAAAGTTAGTGGATCTTCATGTAGGAACGTGCTGCTGTTCAGTAATTTTGTTTCAGTGCTAGTGAGGTTATCTTGCAAGTGAAAGCTAAAAGGCCAGACCATTAAAAAGAAGACTTATATTCTGATTTTTTGAATTATAGACCTCTTAGGACATCAGAAGCTGCGAGTCTGAATTTCGTCATGAAATGAACTGGCTGACAAAGAGATTTTCAGTGAAAACAATATAGATTCTGATGTATTTGGAGTTACAGCTTGTGATTTGTTGCACCTTTTAGGTTAGTAAGGGGGCGCCAGTGTTGAGCAGAAGTAGCTCAATGCAGAAGCATCTGCTGATCTTGTCGCACAAGAACAGATGCTCTTTCTAGTAGGATAGCTTTTCAGCTAGACAAGAGCAATCCATTGCCTCTACTGTTACCCCTTTTCTTATTTTAATCTCCTATACTTAACAGTGATTTTGTGCTTCTGATCCTTTGGCATCTTTCCAACATCTTTTAAGACAATTTATTTCATTTTATTAAAAAAAGAAAGTGTAGAAATAAACAGTTTTACTCAGGCAGGCAGTAAGAGAATGGCTGCTAGCAAAACACGTTTGAGAAACTTCTCCGCACGCATCCATGCCAACAATTGAGTGAGTAGTAGAAAATTTATTTTCTTATTTTTCTTGGAACCATAACCTAATGTTTTGGTTTGTTCTAATGTTTAAATATCACCTCTTGTAGTATAATTTGGCTCATCACATGTTTCTCCAGTGGAGTTACTGAAGGAGGCAGCAGTGTGAATTCCTTAACTCTGTGATGCCCGTCTCTGTGGAGCAACATTGATGAAAATAGTAGCTCCCTCTTTCTTTGTTACAAGCAGAGCAGAACTGCTGTTACAGCTAGAGCCATGCCATAGACACACAACTAAAACAACGTCTGATTTACCTTAAGTATCAATTGCTATTTTCTTAGATGAAATTCTTAGACAAGTAGCTTTTTGAGGTCTCTAGGTCATTTTGGGAAAGGCAAAATACTATATCTAGTCCAAATTGTCAATAAATAATCCTTGGTTTTAAATCAGTAGTTTAAAATGTAGGTCAATTTATTGTCAAGTTAACCGTATTAACTCGAGTCAGTATTCCTCTTTTCCCTCAAACAATTAAATGATGTCTGTTCACAGGGCATGGGAACATCTGTTGGATGTTCACGTGAACATTGAATAGGGTGGAGTGTTACCAGAGGAATAACCTAACCTGCTGACCCCACTGGATTTATGGTTGTCAGTCTTCATGTAGCCTACTCAAAATTTTTATGTTTGTAGCAATACCTCTTTTTACATCTCCCTCCCTTTCCAAAATGCTAGAGCAATACAGCTTTCAAGATACGTAATTGCCGAGGTTCTGCTCTCTTCAGTCGTTAAATCTAACTGCTGTTGCTGCCCATAATTCTTTCCCTTCTTTCCAGTGGGGACACCCCTAGAATAGTTTAAAGATTCCTGTAAAGAGCACTGCAACCCATACGTTTCTTTTGTATGTATGTAATTCTTAGAGAGATTTCATAGGGCTATAGAATCGTACATGCTGTAAAACAATGTAGATCTGTTAACTGACTCATGATTTGCAATTTCTTAAAATACTCATATCTTTCACCCCATGTTCAGAACAGCATATGGTTCCCTCTATATCACTGAAAGTAATTTCACCCCTTCAGAACAAGGAAAAGAGGAAAATGCTGTACTTACATATCTTTACAGACAAACATACTAAAGCATGAAAAAGGACTTAATCTTTTTTCGGTGTATATATCATCATTCAGTCTGTCTCCCACTTCTCCTGGTAGGCTCTTAGTGGGTAAGTGCTCTGAGCCTTTAGCCCCATGGGATGCTGTGAGAAGGGTATTATGAAGATTGCACTGGAATTACAAATAATTTTACGATGGGAGAAGGGAGAAGACCTTGCCTTTTATTTGAGCAGACAAATAAGGTCAGGAGGTAGAATGTATCCGGTACTTCTTTTCTGACCAGTTTCCTATTAACGAAGCAACAACCGGGCTTTATGTTGGGGCTGCTTTTAGTTCTGCCTGTGATACACTGCTAAGAACATAGTCCTTAACTGGAGTGATCTGGGCCCCCTCCCCCCCTCCTCCCCCTTGCTCCTTTTCCTTCCCCCGGTCTGTCCTCAGTGAAAGGTAGCACCGTACAGCTCTGAGAACAATACTCGTGGGTAGCAGCTGGCTTCTGGCACCTTCATAAAATACCTCAGCATAGCTTAGCATTGTCGCAGAACTGGTTTTAAACTGAAAAAAATCAGAAGAGAAAAGCAAACTTTATAAATAGTGGAGATAATTCTAGCTGTAGAGTTTAGTTGAACTGATGTTTATTATGATTGATAAACATGATTATGCTGTATGTATTTGAGATCCTGTTTATAGGTTACAACTTTATAGGGTCGGGTGGGGTGGGTGGATGTTGAGGGGCAGAGAAAGGGGGTTGACTGTGTTAGAAGGAAAATGTTTGCTCATGAATTTTTTTCCTTGTATCTGTCTTGCCAAAGGAAACATTTTGTCGCTCCTGGGTTTGGGATTGTTGTTTGGTTGGTTTATCTGTGGTCTAATCTGCAGCACAGCACGTGGTAGCATGCAGGTTACTGATTGGGTTGCTGTTCAGGGTCCTTTCGAGTGTGCGCACACTTCCCTCCCTCTTGGCCTTTCCTTATCCTTCACTGGGATGTAAAGATTAGGCAATGTGTATATGGGAGGCTTGGGAGAAAGAAGATGGCTATTTTGGGTTAGAATCAACCTCGGTGTAAATCCATTTCAGTCAGTCGAGTTGCACCAGAGCTGAACTGGGTCCGTTGTGTTTGACTCTGGGGGAGGGAGAAGAGAATAATGGTTGTTGCATCTTAATCTATCTGGGAGAGCAAAAGTGAAACAGGTTCCTTTTATCCCCCTTGTCTTGTTACTGAATGTAGGGCTTGTAGTGCTTGATAATAGGTAGAAAACTTTTTAAACACTTCCTTTTCTAATAGCAATGCTAATCCTGTCTAGACCAAAAACTATGAAAGAAAAACCAAACAGAGAAGCGAAAGCTCACCTACTCCTAACACCTGGCCGGTATGCCTGGCAGGGTTGAAATACTGTGAGACAGTCATGGGAGAGGGGAGTGTTGAGGGGTGGTTTGGAGAGCGAGTGGGTCGTTCTCCTGGCAGATGTCTTGGTGTTGGGGTGGGAGTAGCAGAAGAAAGAGCGAGTGTTACCTTGGGAGGGTTTTGCAGCCCCTTCATCTGGACCCCAAGGCTCCCTTCTCATTTCCCTTCAAGGCTTATAGAATCGGGGAAGAGGGATGTGTGTGTGTGTGTGTGTGTGTGCATGTGAGTGCGTGCACGGGTATGCAAGCGGGTGTACATGTGTGTGGTGATCTAGAGAGGTGGGTTTCTAAAGGAGCTCGACTCCACTGGGGTGGGAGAATTCCCAGTGGCCTCGTAGGGAACCAAAGGCACTGATAAGTTGTCAGCTCTGCTGTTTTCAGAGCGGGTAAGAGGAAAAATTGGGTGGTTTTTTGAGCTTTGGGTCAGTGTCCCTTTCTGTAAGGACCTCATCTCTTGTGGGTACTCCCACCTTTTCTGCATAGAGTTGCTTTGGCTCTGTGAAGACAAACTGCGTGCGGTGCTTGCCCAGTGCTGCAGGTCTTGGGCTGATGTTGGGATACAGTCAGGGAAAACTGTTTCTTTCCTTTGAATTTGGAAGCAGTGTAGTCCAAAGTCAGAGTCCATTCAACAGCTTTGCGTATGGTCTTTCTCTTAAAGGTGGGGGACCTTGAAGACTCCTTTCTTTACTCCCCAAAGTAGCCTTGTACATTTTCATGTATCGTGCTATTGGGCTGAGTTGTTTTATCAGTGAACTTGGTGAGCTCTTGTGAAGAAAGGGAGGGAGGAAGGAGGATAGACGGATTGTCCGGCTCCTCTTCCTCCAGACACCAATCGGGTTGCAGAACTTCACTGAAAGCTTTACTAATAGAATTGTTGTTCTGACATTATGTAAAAGTGGTATTAATATTGTGTGACTTTTCAAAGAGCTAGTTAGATTTATAGGTAGGTAATAGGGATATTGAAGAAACGACTTCTCAAAGAAAAGAGCACTTGGAACAAAAGAAGTGGAAAACAAGGTGTGCTTTAAGAAAAACAAACCTGAGGAAGGAAATGAAACAGCTTGTGGGAGGCGAGGGAAGATGGTATCCTTTGGCGTTCCTTAGTGCTGCTGAGGCTTAGCCCCAGAACTGGAACACACCCCCTCTGCCTTATTTCATCTCTCTACCAAACAGGACATTGTCAAGTAGCTCAGACCAAAATGTTGATCTGTCTTAAAACTGTTTCAGTCTGCTGGTGAATATTTTCCTGCAGAGCTTTACCTACAACCACAAAATATTTACTTTACCAAGTTAGCTTCCCCTTTCCTCCCAAAACTCTGTCTGTTGTGGGCTAACTTCAGGATTCATACTGCCTTTGCTGAATTTTGTAGCAGCAGCTCCTTAAGCCCTGTTCTCTGAATGTGGTAAGAGTTGTGTGCGGATGAAGCTGGCATGCTGCAGCGCTATAGAAATGTGAAGTTATCTAACAGAAGGGATCCTAAGACATTGGAAACCACATGCCAAGGGGTGACTCCTGGAGATCACACCAACCCCTTGAGAAATAATTTGAGAATGAGAGCACCCGTGACAGTGTCCTGAGAACAAGGCAGTTGAGACAAAAACTTTAGTTCTTCCCCCTTTCGCTCTCCATGTGTTGGCCTCTGTGATCCCGGTGCTCCCTGCTCCTGAGCGAGTCAGAGGGAAAAACGCAATGCGAGAGAGCTCGAGGTCAGCCCCGCTCCCTGTGCGTTCACGGGGAACTGGGCTGGGCCTGCCTTTGAACCGGGGAGAGGAAGGGATTGCTGCAGAGCTGCCTGGAGGTGGCAGGAAGAGGCCTGGAGCAGCGCCGGCACCCACGGGCGCCTCACTTGCCCGCGGTCCATCAGAAGGATCCATGTGGCAGCGTCCTCGTCCCCGCCAGTGCTGTTCCATTTCCTTCCTCTGTGGTAGTGTCTAAGGCTAGGTGTGAGTAGGTGTGGGGTGTTTATCCGCCACAGGTACAGGAGCTGTCGTATACCTCATTTCTAACTCGTAACTGAGTAACTTGCTTTAACTTTCTCCAAACCCTACAGAGTTGCCAAGTCTGCCCTCCCTCCTTTGATTAACACTGAACTCTGGCCTATAGCACCCCGTGACCTGCAACCTGGGGAGTGACCCCCTAACGCCTCTGAATGTCGCTGCTTAAAAGCTACTGCAAAGTGAGGGCAAATTGCAATCTTATCTTATTTCCTTTGGTTACAAGGGGTCCTCTTGAGTAGTCTGTGAATATCCGCCCCCTCCCCGCCGCTCTGTGTAAAAGGGCTGCACTGCCTTTCCCACCCCGTGGGCTGCCCCGGGGCTATGCCGAACTCCAGGGCCTGGAGGTGCTCTCAGCCCAGCGCTGCATATGTGCTACTCACTTTTTTTTTTAACATGACCAAAAAAAAAAAAAAAGAAAAATCTCCAAATATTTAATTTTCTTCTTTATTATTTGACAATCCTGTATCCCTTCCCCACTCCCCAGCCTGGCCAGAAGCTGCGCCCTTAACCCGTTCCATCTTTATGTTGAATGTAGTTCCCCTACCCCATGGGAAAGAGAAGCTTTGTCAGGTCACGGTGGCTGCTATAAGTCGGGAGGGGGCGGTTTCTTTGTTTTGTTTTGTTTTGTTTTGTTCTTTTAAAATTTCCAGCCAAAACCAAAGATTTCCTAATGATTGTATAAACTCAAAACAAACAAACAAACCAAAGACAAAGGGCATCTTCAGCACCAAGCCCACCTGTGAGGCCGGCCCAGCTGGGGGTGAGAGTCTGGGGGGCAGCCGGCCCAGCCAGGCCTCGGGGAGCCAAGGCCCCAGGGTTCAGGCGCTGGCAGGGGGTGGTGGGGTGGCCGGGGGCTTCGCAGGCGGGTTGAGGAGCTGAAGACATGGGTGCAGGATTGGCTGCTCTGCTGGGTGCTTTAACCCTCTGGGGGCTGGGTGATGTTGATTAATACACGCTGAGGTGCACTTCTGAGCTTCCCCCCTCCCCCCGTCACTGCTTGGAAGAGGCTGTCCTGTTGTGAGAAATCCCTGAAAGAAGAAGAAGCTTTTCATTTCTCCTCTAGTTCCTTTTTTCCCCTATATTTCGTTTCTTTTTGCAGCACCACTGTGCAACTATGCATTGTATTTCTCAACCTTTTATGCTAGGTAGATGCCTGTGACTTTTTAACTTTTGGGGGGGGGATTGCAAATGGAGGAACTTTTTACATGGATCTTTTTAATCTCAGTTGATTGGGGGGTGTTTGGTTCTAGGGTCATACAAGCTCTATCCCAAAGCAAAATCCAAATGTTAATATTATTAGCCTGATGCAGATACCAAAGATAATTTCTTTCCTGCAGAACCTTAGACTTGTGTATTAAGTACGATTACCCAGCACTTGCATTAGTCTAACCTCAGTAATTCCAAAGCTTAGATGTATATTTTGGTATATTTCTGGGATATTAAAAAATTGTCGTTTAAATTCTTGTTTGTTTCAGTGTAATGCTCTTAAAGTCATAGCATGGAGATAACTGAACTTGTCCTATTCTTAGTAGTTTGAAATAATAGTATTTTTGTATGTTTTGGGTGTGTCTATGTATGTATTAACATAACAGTTTTCACTGCCTAGGTGTTCATAAATAAATAAAAAAAAAAAACTAAGGATTTTTAAAGTGTACATAATATTCCATGAAGAATTTCCACCAGACCGCCAATTTGGATTGCGTTTTCACTGATGGCCGCTCCCAACTGGGATTCTTTCCTTCTTTTTAAAGAGACAGCATATACATATATATATATTTTTTTTTTTTTCTTCCCCCATTGACCTGAGGTTCTTTCTCAGTGTAAAGGGTTTTTCACTGTTTTTAAGGGATGGGCCAGAGAAAAAATTCATGTTTAAAAATTAACATGTTAGTTTGAAAACTGTCCCTTTCGGCAAAGAATTGGGACTTGAAAAACAAGCCCTTTCTTCTAAATCTCGCAACAGTTTTCAAAGGGATGATGAGTTGTGAGTGAGTATAGTGTCTGTGGGCAGTCTGTTTTTCCTTCTTTCCTAAATAAGACAAAATTTCAGTCTAACTGTTTAACTGCTCTCTGCAACTGCCTAGTTGCACTGGCTTGGAGTTTTGTTTTTCTCTTGCCCTTCCTTATGCATATACTGCATTTATACATACACTTCCGGTCAGCAGAACACTTGAAATCAAGGGCCGTATGGGAGTAGCTGTACCCAAACGAAACACAATCTTTTCTTGAGACTGAAATGTGAAAGTCCCACACATTTCAAAGCCTCGCTGTCACACTGGGGGTGAGGAGGAAGGCAAAATGCTGTCTCTTTAAAGATATCCTTTATTATTATTTTCCCAGTGGTTGCCTACAGAGAGCTGTAGGTGTTGAGAGATTGTGTAGATTACAGTAAATCAGGATGAAAAGGTAGATTTTGTGTAGATGCATTTGTCTGCTGTAATTTTTTATATATATTAAACTTACTGTAATTGTACAGTTCATTTCTGTTGTAAACATCATTAAACCATTTTCCAAGTGTTTTAACATGTATGCACTTGTCTGTGGTTTTTAAATGTGTCAGGGGAAGGGTCATTCCCCTTCCTCCCACTGATCAAACTGGGCCAGAAGACTGTCCTTTCGTGCTCTTTGTCTAGTCAAAGGATAGGAGAGTCCAGGTTTTTTGCACTCCACTAGGAGCTTTTGTTCCACTGCTTCTGTATTATCAATTCCTCTTGTAAAAGAAAATCAACAGCCTCGATTGCTTCCTGAATGCAAAGAGAAGACTGAGTTCACACCAGTGGTGAGTGTCCCCCAAACAACTACTATGTTGGATGTTTTTTGAGCTCAAGATTCACATACGTGTAAAGAGATTTCTTTTTCCCCCTAAGAGTTTCTCCCTCCACTGTTTAGTGGTTGATGTTCTGTGATTGTTGAAACTCTTGACTTCTTTAAAGTCAGTAGAAGTCACTTCTTTTCTCCTTGCAAATAGGATATTGTGATTAAAAAAATAAAATCAAATGATATTTTCAGTAGCTTACTCTTTGTTCTTGAATCAAGAACGAGAGCACTTTGCAGCTGCAAATTTAGCTTAACCTTATAGCTTAGTTATTTTAGGTGTCTCTCAATTCACTCACATTTTTCCTGTCTTACTGCTGAGGAAGAACGGTAAGGGATCCAGGAAATTCTTGACAAGGCCTTTCATTGCCATGCTTGGGTGGTCTCAGTCTACTTTTTTGCACTAATGTGCTGTCTTTGAAATAGTCAAGAGATACAAACACCTACTGCAGATACAGTTTTACTGCCTAAGAAATTAGGCACAGCCTTGTAATTTATGTAATAGCAATTCCAGCAATTTTTTCTCTCCTTCTAACCCAGTCTTTTAAAAAACTAACGTGTATCTTCATCTTAGCAGTGTCGGCATGAGCAGCTCTTGTTCCTACAGTTGTGTCCTAGCACTACTCTCTCTGTCAGGACTGATGGACTAAACTGGTCAGCTCCTGACCTAAGTTAAAATAACCTATCTTTTTCTGGTTTATTTTTTAGCCTTGGTGAGTTGCTCGTAGGAGTTAGTGCCACAACTGAGGATGCAGCAGGAGCTGAGCAGCGTGGCTTTTATATCTGACAGCATTTTTCCAACATCACTTCCCCCCATACCTATGGTGCTTCCTCCTAGGCGGCATTTGGAAGTGCTCCTGCTGGAATACTGACCTCATCAGTCTTGCTTAGGAGATCACGCTGCAGGTGGCAGTTGGTCCAGCAAGCCAAAATGGTGTCAGCTAACGAGCTTGTACCCATCCCACAGTTGTCCACTGCACGCACGCACGCGCGCACACACACACACACACACACACACACACGCCGTTGCCACTACCTTTATTCATTCATCAAAAATGCATTACATTATTGACTGCTATCACTTTGGAATGACATCTGCATTATCTTTTAATAGTACCCTGATGGTAGACTGGTTTTGAAACTGCATTTCTGTTGCCTTGAGTGCAAAGCAGCTGTTGCCAGCAAATGATTATGTTGGTGGGTTTTTTTTTTTTAACATTAGAATTATCACAACAATTCTTACACCGGGAGACTGTTGTGCAGTGATGTTTGTAGATGTTGCTAATAAGAGGGGCAGAAGTGAAGCAAATGTATCCTTTAGCCAAATGGTGTTCTCTAGTACGTGGTTCCCTGGCTTCTTCAATATTACTCGCTTTTAGAGTCGGTTCTCCTTGTTTTCACAGTAACAGGGGTATCTTCTGCCTTCTGAGAAATTTCTTACACCGATTACCTGGCCTTTATTTAGTTCCATTTGCTGAATGTGTGGCACTGCCGTTACTTGACCTTTTGTTGGAGCTAAGTGCTGATTTTCTTAATACTGAACAGGTAGGTACAGCTGGCCTTTAGCCTCTGTCCTTAAACACAGTAACATTACATCACTTTTTACAGTTAAAGAAAAAAAAAAAACCCTGTCCCCTGTTAATTTCTAAAAGGTAAATTTAAACCAAAAGTTTAGCTGGCCTATGTCAAATGTTTTTATCATAAATAACGCAGGAAATAACTACAGCCTTATCTTTACAAGGGTCTTTACATGCAACAAAATCATAATTACATGACTTGATACCCCTGGAAGGCAAGTGAGCGCTAGGGAAACAGATCAGGCAATAGGAGAACCCAGGGATCTGATCTGGTCCCACAACACAAATCTTACAAAAATCTGCCTAATAACCACTATCATTGGAGGTAACTTTACAGATATGTACACTTTAATAGCTAAAGCTTGCAGTTACATGATTCAAGAGGGAAAGGAGAAGAGGCTGACCAAGTCCAGATGTATTCCCTCTGTGCACAAACCAAAGTGGCTTGCTGCACTGAGAAAATACCCAGTGCCTGTTTTGGATCAAAAAAAAGGCTTTCCCTTCTCTCCTTCCCTAAAGCAGGTGGGCATTTCTCACTTTTGCCCATCCCCTCTGTGACTCCCACTTAGCGGGGGGGCAAAGGCTGCATCTGGAGAGCGTCATATGTGTCCTTGGTTGCTGCACTGAGCCCCTGGAGAGAAAAAAAGAAAAAGAGGTGAGATAAATGTGACTGGTTAGGTCTCCGTTCTTGACTGATCAGGAACAAGTTGGCAGGGGCTCAGTGGCATAATTATATATATATTTTTTTTAACCTATGGTTTTTTTTACTCATGAGTGTTTCCTTAGTCTTTGTATGGTGTCAATAGCTATCACTTACTTGAAGGCAAGATGCATCCTGAATAACTGTTAGGAGTATATGACTACAGCAAATAGCCTAACAGGTTATGCAGTTCCTTAGAGTCCACTTTAACCTGCATATTGTTGGCTGTTGAGAGCTAACTGCTGCTAGAGTTAACATTGTCTACTAGCAAAATGAATAGACATAAAATGCTGAACACTGGTCTATGAACTTTTCCTCTGCAATAATTTGGACGGGAAATCTCATGCAACATGAGATAAGTTGGCAGTGGGGGCTTCAGGTGGCAGATGAGGGAAGCATCCCATCAAACTGCTTCCTGTGACTGTGTGGTCCATCTGCTCTGGTGGTGGTAAGTCAGCTGTAACGTGCAAGTTGCATATCCTTGCTGCCTCCTTGGAACCAACTACTCCAAGAGTGGGGTAGGGCAAAATATGAGAGTCTGAGGTCATGGATCTAAGAGTCTGCTAGAGCAGAGGTAACTGGGACGTCCAAGACTGAGCACTTAGCTAGAGGTGGTGCTTGCTTGTACAATTTCTTGCTACCTCTGTTATGAATGTTTAGTGGCAGCAAGGAGGTCGCGGTGTAGCTTAGAGTCATGAAATGTAATCATCTGAACAAAACCTGTACTGTAATTTGAAAATATTGATAGGGTAGTGCTTCTTATCAGCTAGCTGTGAAGATCGTGGTAGAGCAGGTTTTGAAGGAATGGTACCATTAGTTACAAGTATGACCGCGTTACAAGAAAACTCCCTACCGCACACTGTATAAGGACAAAATTTGTTTGTAATCTTGAGATGTCAGTGGCAATGTACAGGCTTCTACAGGGAACTGAAATGCATGTTTTTTGGAACAAGTGTGCATGGCAGCCTGAATAAGGCTCTGGGATAGACTCCTGCCCTCTGTTATGTGTGTGCAGCCCTGAAAACCCTGATCAGTTTGTGTGCGGTATGCTACAGTGGGATAGACTGAACCACTGATGCTTTGAGCCACTGCTGCTGTTTGGCAACCTGGCAGGAAGTGCTGGGCCATTTAGGCAACAAACAGTTTAAATCATTTCAGAGCCGGAACCATATGCATCATCTGCTAAAGTCAAAAGGTGGTTCTCCAATGATGCAGGATTGTGGAAATGCTTCCTCCTAGAGCTTCTAGGTAAGTTTTCCTGCCAGTTGTATTTAGAGCATGTAGCCACTTTATCAAAGTCACAACAGGGTGGTCTTTGCTCTGACTCTTGAGTAAGTGCCCTTAGAAAGGTGCTCTGCAGGCCCTGTAGCATCAGGCATCACCAACATTGCAGTTGGATACGTAGCTAGGAGCTACAGTAATGCCATGAAGATAGACGAGGGGTGCAGTTGCTGGATGTGTTGCCTACCTGGTAAACACCATCGTTCCCTTTGCCTCGCCGCCTCTGCTGCTTTGGGAAAGAAAAACAAGCATTCATTAAAGGGTGCTTTTCCCATTATGCAAAAAGAAAGAAAAATTTGACTTTCCCCATCCTGTTCTGAGGGTCAGCAGCTATGCTCAGCCTGGGCACCCCCCTCTGCAGGGTTTGCTGGCAAGTGCCTTCTAGTCTTCCAGGCTGGAACAGCCCAGACATGCTGCTTGTCAGCATTTGCTGCAAGCGCTGTGGAAGAAGAAGATAGCGAGGATTAGAAAGAAAAGTGGAATTATTTCAGTTTTATACCATGCTTTCTTAGCATACTGTTATAATGCTGCTATTTCTTTGATTTGCTGTATGCATGGTGTTTTGGCAATGTTTCTATAGGCAACTCTTGTGTTATGAGCTTAAGGTACAGCTGGAAGAAACGGTCAGCTAGTGCCTGAGCAACTCTGCCCTCTATTGGACAGACATGGACAATTATTTAAATTCTCTAGCATGCATTTTTTTTTGTAAACCTTTCAAAAATTCAAAGGACTTGCAGCTATGTCAGTCTGGGGAAAAAGTCACCCAGAATTCAGTAAAATAGACACTAGACTGTCTTGGTACAAGCAGAGCAAGGTTATTCAGACGAGCCAGGCACAAGGAAAAGTCCTCTCTTGAACTTGACGGCTGTTTGCAAGGCCAGGGGAGCTGTCAGACGACGCAGCCCTGTTGGGCTCCAGCGAGCAATTTCCAGGTAAGAACCAGGCACTGGCAGAGCTTAAAGCCACCTGCATGAAGGGTGACACTTCAAGCACATGGCTGGTCATAACTGCCCCAACGCCGCAGAGTATTGGTCCCTGAGGGTGTTTCATGCACATTAAAAACGGCAAGGAGTAGTGTCTGCTACATTTAAAATTGCAGTAGTCTGTTAAATGGTCCCATCGTCATGGATCTAGAATGAGACGAGTGTATTTTTTTCCCCAATACTATAAACGTTCATAAACAAAAACATGGACAGACCTTATAAATTGAGCTGGAATATGGCAAATAGGCTTCAGAATAGTAAAAAGGGGGAGGAGGGGAATAAAATGATGGGGTTGCTTAAGCACTTTCCATTGTGGAACTTTGTTTTGAAATGCCCTTTTGTCACTTCTCAGAGAGAAATGAAAGGTTAAAAATATGACACTTCGACCCAAAATAGAACCTGTGTAGGTCAGAGTAATTTTTCATGTTGCCAAAAATAATGTCCAAAGATTGTTTTGTTTCAACACAAGCTTCCCTCCCCCAGTTATTTGTGCACAGAAATAAAACCATCCATTTTTTTGCTACCTGTAGATATAGCTGACCTGTTCCTTTTTAAAATGGAGAACGGATGCGGGGGAAGGGGAGTGTTTCCCCAGTTACTTGTCTGAAGACAAACTCAAGCGCATAGAGAGAAGCCCTCCATTTCTGAATTGCTCTGGAAGAAAGCGCTCAACTAATATGAGTGGCTGGGCAGTCATAAACATTGCAGCCCTTGAAATCGGACGTTTGCTTCAAATATTGCTCACCCACCTGATATCCTCTGCCTCTTCGGTAGGGGTAACTGCAAGGATTTTTCTGTCCAAAAGTTGAAATGTTTCCCCTTGAAATTATTCAGTTGGCTCAGGGACACTGCTGATGTGCAGGCTATGTTTATAACAGTGATGGGGCAAGCCTTCCAGTCCAATCTCCACTTTGTTTTATGGCTACTATAACTCTAATGCTACATTTTTTATTTACTGCTACATCTAACACCCCAGTTACTACTGGAAATAGGTAACTATGCTCAGCTGTTTGTGGGTACTGTGTGGCACCAGGACTTTCCTGTGCAAGACTGCTAGGTGCAGTATTAGGCTGCTGGTCTGTAAAGGAATGGGAATAAAGACTTCTTCATCCTAGGCTTTCACCAGGAAGGAAGACAGCACTCACCTCTCCCTTCTTTCCAATTTCACTGTACGCCTCGCCCATCTTGTCCTTCTGCAGTGACTGCAAGCAGAGAGCAGGAGAGAGCCAAAGGGTTAATAGAAAAGCCCCTGGGGTGACTCCACTGCACGTCCGTGTTTCTGGGGCTGCCCTGCCTCAACCCAGCCCCCTTCAAAACTTCGTCCTCCTTCTCTGCGATAGGTTAGTTAGTGGTAGGTCCTGAATCTGATGTACGTTAAAATACACGTATGTCATACATGAGCAAAACTACTTATTAACACTTATCAACACTTATAACTACTTATCAACATCACCTCATCGCCAAATATTTAAATAGCCATAACGCTACCCTCAATAGGAATTTTTCATAAAACCAATTCCCTTTTCTAGCTCATCATCACGTACTACACCACCCCAACTCTCTAAGAAAAATCTTCAGGCAGCATTCATTCAGGAGACAAAATTGCACATGCAGCTCAGGGAAAGCCAGGAAACTGTTCCAAACTCTTAGGACCTGCTGAGATAGGCCCTTCTGATCCAGTAATGATAAAGGCCATCTTGGAAACACATTCATTTCTTCTTATTTAGTACTGAACACCCAGAAAGACCCTGAGCGAGACATAACTATTAGCGTTCATGCAGCTAGCCTTTGGAGCACAGACCATCAACTTTAGCTAGAGTTAAAGTAATTAAAACAAGAGGCTCCTTAGCTGCCATTCTAAGCAGCACTGGTATTTGTCAGACAGCAGCCAGATAGGCTGCAGCACAAGCCCATAAAATACAGCGTCATCATTCACATGGGACAAAGGTCAGGATGCTCCTTCATGGCTAACGCAAAGCAGGTACGTTGAGCCAAAGTCTTTTCCCCATCTGCCCCAAGCAGTCAATGTTTTCTCCTATTACTGAGACATAGTCAGAAGTTATCTAGCAAAAAACAAAAAAACACTTGTTTGAAAGGAACTGTTAAGTTTGAACCAAAACCAAAATTGGGTGGGTAGGTGGGGAGAAAGTCGCCAATGAATTAGAAGCTCCTATTGCCAGCCAGTCTGCCCCTCCCGTCCCTACTTCCAGTTCTCGCTACTCACAGTGTAGACGGTGTCCTGAGGGGTCTTTCTTCTCTGCTGCAAAACAAAGGCAGAAAGTTGCCCACATGCTGCACTACTAGCATCTTCTCTCCTCTGTCGTGCACGTGCATTAGCGCTAAGGCCCAGCCAGAGCTCTATGGACATGTCCATTACAGCCCATGTTGCCCTCACCCATAAGGCTGTTAAGGCAGCTTGCTCTCTGGGAAATTAACTTAATTTCAATAACTGGTAACACTTAGCCCTTTTCCTCTCAATCCCTACAGCTGTCATCTGCAGGCAAGCCCTGAACGCCTAGGCAGCAGGTTCGCCCGCCCTTTGTCTTTGAAACTGTTCAGCCCTGCAGCAGAAGCAGTTGTTTTGGCTGCTGCTCTACTCTGTTGGCGCTTGTTTGGAGGTATCGCGCACAGAGAGCACTACTGAAACACCCCTCCCGCCTCGCCTGCTCCACATCCGCCCGTGGCTGGGTGTCACTTTCTATTCGGAGTGGCTGCAAGTTCTCAGCAGTGGGGAAGGGGTGGGGGTGGGGGGGGGACAAGGAGCAAAGATCAAAGCGGGGACATTTTAATCTTGTCCCCGCCATGCTGTCAGCCTCGTGACTTACTATATAGACTTTGCCGTTCCCTCTAGCGGAGGGCATGGGTGCTTAGCAAAAGCGTGATGAATGCCTGCATGTCTAAACAGCGGTTAGACACAAGAAGAAAAGAACCAGATTAAAAGAAAAAATGGGGCATGCGTGGGAGGAAGTTACCTGGTGTCTCCCACCCATCTCCGGGTCTACACCTCTTTTTGCCCCCAGAACGTCATATTCATCTCTGTGCCCGCGAGACAGTTTCTGAAATGAAAAAGCAAGAAGCAGTGATGGACATTGCGATCATCAGAAGATAAAACAGATCTTGACTTTTAGTAAAAGAAAAGTAAGGGAATCCAGCTTGGTGTCCAAAGTCATGAGTGCTGTAACTGAGGTGGAAACTATTTTTACCCCTTGATGCTGCTGCCAACAAAAAACGTCTATGACTACGCACTGAAACAACAAAGGGGGGGGGGGGGTCTCTGCTGTGCAAAACTTCAAGCGATTGCCTCAAGAACATTTCTTAAGTAGAAATGAGCCTGGCAGGCAGAGCGACTCTGACTTTTATGCTTTGTCTGCCAGTGGTGAGTGAAGAGCAATGCGCTTGATTTTTTTTTTTTTTTCCTTGCAGAACAGCTGGTCTAAATTTGTATTAAGTGAACGCAGAAACTTTATGCTCAACTCGTTTCTTATTTGGGACCAGTTACCCTGGAAGAAGGCAAAGGAGTGATCTCGGGTCAGACTAACACACTGGGCAGGGCAGGTACGTCAGGAAATTCTGTTCCCATTTCAGGACAAGCACAGGGAGTGTTTAATGCTATTCAAAAGCTGACCCTTTTAAACTTTAAAAAAAAAATAGTTTTCATACATTAAGTAGTAAAACAGTGGAACTCATTATCACAGGATGTGGCTATGGTCAGGAGCCTGAGAGTAAAGAAAACATCAGAAGATGACTAGACATATCAAAAATAGCCAGAATTTAATGCCACCATGAATGAGCAATTTAGCTAGGAAAGACAGACAGGATCTCGTCTGTGTCTCCTTTCACTGTCTGAAGACCCATTTGATGCTGGCTACAGCCAGGGCGCAGCGGACAAGATCAGCCTCCAGTGCAACGTCATATGGCGGCTGTCATGTTGCAGGGACAACAGGAGAGTTCAGGACCAGAGATTTCAGGGCTGTGTGACTGGGGCTCCACACACCTGGTGATACAAGAGGCACGACCCTCCGTTCCCCCCCAGTCAGTAATGCAAAATTCCTGAATGTTTCCCCTTCCTCCAACCCACATCAAATAAAGCAGAAAAATAAGTATTTGTTGTGCCTGTGGGTCAGCCCTGGCCAGCAGCACGAGCTTACAAGAGTACATTCGTTGAGACTAGCGAGCAGGGAGCTGCGTGCCAGGCTGCAGAGGCCTGTGCGTAAGGAGGGGGTGTGCACACTGTTTATAGCACTCTGGCGGCTGCGCACACAGCTCTTGCAGACACATTATATAATGTGGCACATAGAGCCTGGTCGCTGAATCAAACTTG
The DNA here is from genome assembly GCF_040807025.1 of Struthio camelus. NCBI lineage: Eukaryota > Metazoa > Chordata > Aves > Struthioniformes > Struthionidae > Struthio > Struthio camelus. The sequence continues at coordinate 105,671,046 of NC_090942.1, read as the reverse complement.
GTTCCTTGTATTGCCGTCATGGCAGTGGATCAAATCAGGACCCTACAGTCCATATATCTGTCTGGCCCCTGACCAGGTAAGAGACCACAGTTGTTGCTGCATAACAACAACTGTGTTGCATACTTTGGGATATTTCTTTCATTAGCTGGGGGTCATCCAAAGCTTTTCTGAGCCACAAGCAATTCCCCATGAGTAATTAAGTGCCCCAAAAGGGGTGGCTGGATAGCAGATTTTGGGGGGAAAAAATTATAAAACAAATGAACAAAGAAACAAAACAGTAGCTACTTACATTATACACATCGTCCTGGCCTGGCTGCAGCTGTGGCTCAGGGGCTTGGCTGAGCTGGAAGAGAGAGCGCACCGTCAGCACCGAGGGCCGCGCCGCCGGTCGGTCAGGCCTTTCCTTCCCTCGCTCCCACAGGTCGCCCTTGGTAGAAACAGGGCGCCGCAGAGGCAGCCAACCCAGGGCACTGCTGGCGCTTTGGGAGACGCAAACCCTTACTGCACGGGCACTTTTATCTACCTGCCTATCTGCTCGCAGAAGACAAGTTATTTTACTTGTGCGTTACGCCAGTTCACAGCTATTCAACACAGCCATTGCTGCCCCCCCGGCCCAGATTTTCCAGTCCTCTTTTGTACGTATCCAAAGCACATGTTAAGAAAAGTAGCTCCATCCCGCTATGAGCAGGCAACTGCAGGCTGTTCCTAGAAAAACTGGGTATCTGGGGCCACCACTAACCCAAAGCCCACCTCGATCCTCTAGAGAAAGTAGCGCCCACAGCGCTCCTGAGGGTCCCTTCACCTGCTGCCGCTGGGACGCCCCAGAGAAGCTTCTGCCTTGCAGGGCCGTGGTGCCACCAGGGTAAGTGATCATTAGTGGCAACTGATGCATTAGGTGAAGGATTGCCCTTCTATAAGCTACTCTTTGGCACGGCTCCTCACAGTATTTATGGGTGTTTCATTTTTGAGCCAGGCTGTTTCAGGCAAAAATAACAGTTGTTGGTTTTTTTGTTTTTTTTTTAAAGTCAGCAAGAGCAGCCACTGGAGTGCTAGTCATGTCCAAAAAAAAAAAAAAAAAAAGTGTCAAACCATATTCTCAGTATTGCTTTCAACCTTTTTTAGTTATTATACATACATTAAAATCAACTTTCTAGCTGGAATTGTATTCAGGAAACCTAGAGGGATAAACCTGACTGTTTTTTTTTAAATACTATCTGTGGTAAGCACAAACTATCCACCCACCCATTTCCCTGTGGGAGGGCCGTTATTGTCACTGAACCCTTGCCAGGGCCAGTATTTACCAACCATCCAACCCATGCTCTCCTGCAATGGAGCCTACAGGTCCGTGTAGGCTATAAATTAAAAAAAAAAAAAAAATCATAGCAAAAGCAAGATGGTACTCTTGGCTAAAGCAACCACAAACAATTCCTTCAGCCAAGAGGTGAAGTGACAAAAACGTCCCAGCTTGGAAGATTTACAAAAAAGTTCTAAGTTCATGTCAAAATAGAGAGCCCCCCCCCCCCCCCCCCCCAAAACTGGTCCCCCCGGAAACTGCCTTGTCAGCTTTTTGGTGCTTTGTGATGGCATTTCTCCTAAAACGCCTCTGCCACTTTTGGCTTGAGAGACTTCAGCTCTCAGCTAAACAGCTCCTAACGCAGCAGTGTCTGTGTAGGATGGACACACACGCACACGCACCCCTTGCCCCACACACACACACACACCCCTGTTTTGACCGGGGCATTTTTGCCTTGGCTACACGCTGAGCAGCCAACCCGGCCGGCTCACGACTGCTCGCCAACAGGCAGCAGCAGCCCTCTCCGCGCACCATCCAGCTTTGCTGCCGGTGGGGCCGGCTGGTGCCTGCCAGCACAGCCCCGCTCCCACGAGGGCCGGCATTAACAAATCTGCGTTGCCACGTGGAGCCCTTTGACTCCTTTCTCTCCGGCGCATGTGGCTTTTTCTTCCGCGGCCCAGCTCCATTAATTCAGCCTCCCAGCATGCTAAACACAGCTGTTGTAGTTGCTCTATGTTTTAAAGCCAAAAAACACCATATCCAGGCCCAAGATACAATAGAAGATGCAGACGCAGCTTAACAGCTCTCCCAGTGACGAGTGAGAGCAATGTTTGCCTAGCGTGGCTCTGCAGATCCAGCCTGCGTAACCGCAGAAATGGCTTTCCTCCTTCGTTCTGTTCTTCCCCCCAGGCAACAGCTTATTTGCTACATCTGAACTATCACCAGGCGCATCGTGGCAAACAGCTAAGCACGCCAGGAGGACGGCAAACATGCTGAGTCCTAAGGGTGAGGGGCGCTGCCTGTGTCTGTGTGTGTGCGTGTATGTGTGCATGCACGCGTGCCTGAGCAGCTTTTCCCTCTAGCAGTCTCAAAAAGACTTCCAGGGCCAGAGCAGCATTTTCATCCACAGTCAAGATTTACAGTGGCAGCAAGAAGAAAAAAAAAAAAAAGAAGCTTCTCCTTTACCATTTCTCAGTTCTGCTTAGTTCCTCCAAATGTGTTTCTTTCCGAGTTCAGTACTGGCTTTGCAGTCCTGAGAAACGACCCATCTGCAGAGCAGGCACCATCCTACCCTGTCAGGACTCCTGCTGGTAGTTTCAGCCACGACCAGCTGAGAAGCACACCTAGAGCCTAAGTGCAGCCAGCCTCTGCGCCTGTGGCAGAGGCTGAGCTAGGAGATGTACCCGTCGCTTCCAAGGTACCTTTTGGCCTGAATCTGTTGTTCAGGCCAAGCTGAAAGAACCACTGCAGTGGAGCGCCCTGTGTGGGGGAGAGGGAGATAGCTCCTATCCTATGATGAGCAGAGCTGTGGGAGCAGGTACGTGTGTGGAAACGTACATTCCTCATCACATCATGTTATCTTCTTCTGCAGAAGTTGGACTAAAACCACTAAATGCCTCCCTAGATGCTGAACAGCTGCCGGATGTAACAACAGCCCCTCAGTCCTCCCCTCACTCCTCTCCTGTGGGAGCTGGGCCCTTGGGGTTATATCATTCGCACTCCCCCACTGCCAAACATGTCCGACTTCTGGAGACGTTTTACTACTTTCTCCACAAGCTCAACATTTCTCCTTGATTTTCTGTACACATCCTCTTCTCCTCCTCTCTTTCCAATGACAAAGCAGCATCAAAAACAAAACAAAACACACTGTTGAATAAGCATTTCCCAGCTATTCTACTCAGAATCTCTGACTGTGCCCATCATTGTGGCGTTAACATACTCTTTGCATTATCAAAAAGAACAGCATATAGTACATATTCTTCCTCTCCATTCCTGAGCCCTCAGAGACAACAACTCCCCCAAATCACCCAGTTTTGTGCTGGAAAAGGAAAATAGAAAGGTCTTAGAATGAGAGACATGCTTTCACTCCACCCCCCACTTTCCAGCTCAGTGCAACTTGTGTATGTAACAGAAGCCAAATGCATCAGTGTTTGGACAGACTGACCTTAGCTTTCACGAAAAGTGCTGTTATGATGACTGCGTAAATGAAGAGGAATCCATCCAGCAAGTAGCAGAGTCTTGGGTCTGTCAGTCCAAGAATTGGTACAGCATCTGCACAGAAACATCAGACACATTAACAAACAAAGCCATTAACTGAGTCTTTGATAGCATCCTCGTGGCAGTGCTGCATTGCAGTTTATGAAAGAAGAGCCAGTATGAGGGCAAGTCTGTCCATTTGCGAAGAAGACAGCAATCTGAATGAGACTCATAGAATAATTCAGGCTAGAAGGGACTTTTGGAGGTCATCTGGTCCAACTCCCTCTCAAAGGAGCACCAATTAGACCAGGTTATCCAAGATCTCATCTGGCTGAGTTCAGTGCGCCTCCAAGAACGGAGGCGCTCACAACCTCCCTGGGCACCCGCTCCGGCGTCTGACCTCCCTCAGACAGTACAGGACATTTTACCCAGTGCTCCCCAGGCTGCAGGGCCCAGGTTGTGCTCCCTGTGGCTCACACATGCAGTTACTGGATGAGTGCGTGGCCCAGAGCACTCGTAATCTGGGAAAATCTGGTAGTATCTCCTGCAGGCATTCATCACTACATCTGGTTAGGTTAGGAATTCTTTCACTAACTAAAACGAGCATGTGTGAAAATATATCAGTTTTGACAAAATTTTAGAGAGCTCCTCAGAGCCAGGATGAAATTTCCTGTAAAGTGTAAAGAAAGACATACACCACCATAGTCAGCTGAAGACCCAGGCTCAAACCCCTGCTCTACCTTATTCGAAACAGGAATTTGAAGATACATCTTCCATATCCCAGGACATATACTGAAACCATTAAGCTACAGAGCCTTGTCTATGAGGGCTTTCTGGAGTTCTCAGTTTGGGGACGTTAGAGACTATTAAATATAAGAGGGGAAGTATGGGCAGGACTTTTTCCTGACTTTTAACCTCAGACATCAGAAAATGTCCATGAGCTGCCCATAAGGCACCCTGGTTTAATTTCTGGTTGAGAGGAAGGTTTTCAACCTGAATTCTCTGTATAGGAACCTCAGCTAGCTGCTTCCTGTTGGATGGTTCTCTCTGAGAAGAGATTAAAAAAAGAAGCTTTAAAAAAAAAAATAGAAGTGTTGAAACTCCTCTAAGGAAGAAAATCTGTATGCCATCCTAACTGAAAGCTCAATAAAATTGTTACTCAGAAGAGGTTACTTTTAATTTCCTAGTTCATGTTGCATGTTACATTTATACCCTGACCCCATGAAGAGGGGCACAGTAGTACTGCTGATCTGCAGCAGCTACGATTGACACTGCCCCGTATCAGTTTGTAAACATCTAATAAGTTCAAAAATGTAGCTGAAAAAAACCAGAACAATTTAGATGAGACGCCTGAGCAAATATAGATCCAATATGCAGGTCCAGGACTATCCCTAGAGGAAAGGCTATATGGCACGGTTTAAAAATAAAAAATAAATAAATAAAATCACTCAAAAGTGAATTGGAAGCATGCTTTGTGCAAAGAATTGGAGGGAATTCAAACAAGGAAGGTAAGAATGATCAAGAGCCTGTAAAACCCTGCTATGAAGATAAATTGAAAAGACTTGGTACGATTCATCTCCTCCCTAAGGTGAGCAAAGTATGGCAATTCTTATTAACTGCACGTGATGGAAAGTAGTTGCACCACTTAATGCACTGCTTGAAGGTGCTCAGTTACTCCAGCGATGAGAGCCAAGGAACTGCGTGCTGGGCTTTCTCTCCCAGCCCCCGCAGGCCACGCTAAAAATTTCATTAGGAGGATTTTGCAATGACATTCATGCAGTACACAGCTGCCGTGTGAGGAAGTCTCCTTTGTGGAAATAAAGTTAATGATAATGGTCTGTGGCACTGTTCAGGTATGTAGTTTGCATAAAGCATGACCGAAAATTCAAGCCCGGATACTTGGTAATGTTACTGTAAATTCTAAAATAAGTGATGATACAGTTATTTTTCCCACCAAGAGGCTAACGCAGCCACAAATAAGTATTCCCAATCTGCAGATTTGTTGCTTTTCTGAACCAAGAATTTATATTCAATTTAAAAAAAAAAAATTATGTGTTTAGAAACAAAGATTTCTAAATCTGACCTGAGATAAAGTAGGATCCTAATCAATTTTCCTTCCTTTCCTCCTATTTCTATGGCTTTTAAAACACGGTTCAAAGCACTTTATAAATAATAGCCTTCACTACATTTTTTCAGAATTATAAGACCGCATATACATAGGGTGAATGGAGACACCGAGAATAAGTCATTTGCCCAAAATCATATAGTACACCAACAAACAAGCTGAAAATAGCTTCCTAGAGGTCTTCATCTAAACAGTCACAGGAGCACCCTCACCTCAGGTCCCGCATTTCCCCAGAGCTAATACAGTCCCCCAGACCAAGAAGTGGTGGAGCAGGAGATGCAGAGAGCTACAGAGGGGAAATTGGAGCACGGTGAACTGCTTTGCTGTACCTCTGCGTCAGCCGTGCTCAACCTTGGCTGACTCTACAGAGCTGCTCCAGTGCCTACATGGCGCTTATCAGGGGCATCCTGGCCTCCAGGACCTCGGGTAATGGATTTAAAGCTGTTCAGTATGGGAAGTTCTGCTAGGCATAGTCAGGTTGTGATGGTCCTTGTTAAAAATATGTATTGAAACAATGATACAGTCCAATTTTAGAAATAAACCATGAAAATTAATTAGGACTGTATCTCTTTTCCTTCCTTAATAGGTCTGATTTTGTTTTTTTTTTTTTTAAAGACAGTTCAAAGTACTTTATTATTAATAACTTTTGCAACAGCTTTCCAGGATTAGAAAGAGAGAGCGAGAGAGAGAGAAAGATGAAAGACATAAAGCCTGTTTGAACAAAACCTAAAGTAGATACAAAGCTTAATGAACAATTAGCCAGTTAAACAGGTAGCATCCATTCCTGCTACCAGATTCGGTTTGGATTTTTAAATCACTAGCGCAGGAGTTGCTGCCTCATCAGTATTTGCACAAAGAGAAGCCTAACCAAGTCCCTTAAGTATCATCAAACTGAAATGCCTGCTACCTGTGCCCATCAGTCGCGAGCCGTGGTTTGGGGGGCTGCACCCAAGGCTTCTCTGCTGCAGCAGACGCACTGAGACGTGCACCGGAGGGAGCTGTGCAGACCTACGCCTGCCCTGCCTGCAAGACAGCAGTCACCCTCAGCTCCCTCACACAGAGTAAAGCACAAATAATAAGCATTTCACGGATAATTCCCACTTTGGTAACCTTACACATAAGCCAGAGCCTGCTGTGAGTGACACAGAGTATCTTTTCAATACTCGGTTACCAGTGTTTTACCAGGCCAAGATTTAGCAGTCTCGCACTAGATAGTAGAGTTTTAAAGCAAGATGTTTAAACGCAGCCTAACTAATGTGAGGTCACTGGCTGGCGGGGGATATAGTTGTGCTGCTAAACAAATGATGCCCAGTTTACTCCTTGTATTTGGCTCAGCATCTTCCTCTTCAGGCATCAAAAAGGAGTGGAGTCACAAGACAGCATCTAGATATATATACACACAAGGTCTGAGTGACTGGGTGCAAAAAGTGGTTTATTGCTCAGGAGAGAAGCAAGGTCTGAAGGAACAGGAATTTGAAAGTTCTCACTTAATTCTTGCTCTCTTGCCCATCATGTGCTCTAATGGAAGTAGCTGCACTTTTAGACCTCCTATTGTAAAGTGGGGATGTTAGGAAAGCTGGTAACAAAAACTATGGAGCTTACAGCATAGACAGCACTAGCTAATTTAGTTCAGGAGTTCTTACACAGGAGAAGTTATAGGAAGCTTTGTACAAGGACCTGACAAAGGATGCATGAGGATCGGCAGAGCCATGGAAGATGAGTAGACAGGAAAGGAGACTAGGTCGGTAGGCAAGGGACTGCTCCATTTAGTAACAAGCAGCTTCCTATGCAAAACCCCAGGTGTGTGCCACCGCATTTGGGGCTCTCCCAAGCTGTGCTTATGTCACTGAGAAATTTTTTCCCAGAACCTCTTCCTTCAAAAGACTGGTCTTTCATTCCTCTTCTTTTTCTTTTCCTCTCCTCTCTGCTCAGAGCTCTCCCCTGACCAGTGCAGCCTGGTTGTCTGCTACGAGTATCTGGGCACTTTCTCATCCTGCTGCAGGTCCATGCCATGTGCACTCGCACCCGGGTGCTGGGGTTTGCACACCCCCAGTCCAGTCCTAACTTGTCCCTTCATCTTATTCCATACGTGTCCCCCCCAGGGCAGAAGAGCAAGAAATCATTGCCAGCTCCTTGGAATACCCCCTCCCCACAAAGGCTCTTGCTTTTTAAACTTAAAAAAACAAACACAAATAACTCACAAGAAAAACACCTTTTGGTGACAAGCGAGTGAGAAAAACCAAGAAACCAACGCAAACCCTGATAACTGAAGGAGAGGAAGTCCGTGGGCCCGAAAGACAGGCCGTGCCACGAGAGAAGCAAAGCGGGGCTCGGTGCGCCAGCCCCGAGAGCGCCACGCTGCAGCGTTACTCTGCTCAGTGTGGTTGCGGTGAGCAGTTTCAAACCACTCCACTCAGGCCCCACAGCTGTGTTGCTGAGAACCAGGTTTCCTGTGCAACGTCGCAATCCCGGGGGCTTATCTCCAGTCATCTACTTGCCTGACACGCGCATGTGACTCCCCAGCTCCAGGCAGGAAGACAGCCAAGACAGCAGCTCTCAAAACCACGTCCAGCCTCATCCCTCTCCCTTCGAAAGTGGATGCAATTTGCGGATGCGGCTCTCCAAGGGCTGCCAGACCCAGCACAGTCCTGTCAGTCTCATACACCATGTGCGAAGCTTGCTCCTTCAGGACCCCCGTCACCAGAGCTCCTTCGTAGGCGAGCAACCTGACGGCTGCGCTCGGCTCCGGGAGGTTTTTGTGTGCTTTGGTGGACACCGTCCTGCCCCGGCTCCCACATGCAGCCGCCAGCAGTGAAAGCAAGCTGGCCCCACTGCCAGTCTGCTGCAGCTGGGCCTGCCCGCCGGGCTGCTGGAGTGAGGTGATGAAACAGCACCTGAGTCTTGAAATTTCCCCCTCCAACTTTTTTTGCCTATCCCGACTGGGGCTAGACCACAATTCTTGGCGGTAGTTGAAGTGCACACTCTCAAGGCCAACCTAGTTGTTGTACATGTAGGTCAAATTTATCCCCCATAAAATTTTCTCTCCCCTATTCCCCTCGTTAAGTACTTAATTTAAGGATTTAATTTTTAATGTTACCAAAATTCAGTAGCAGGGTTATAAGACTTGTACCTTCCCTAAAATTCAGGTTTCCAGTAAAGCTCATGAAAATCAATCCCAGGAACTACAGTCTACATATAAAGTTATCTAAAGACAAAAACTATAGTGCATTATTACGGTAACCAGCTTTGTAAGCAACTGAGCACTACCATATTTACACACAACAGCAAAATAGCAAGCATTTCTGGAATATCACCGTTCTCCATTTCTTCATTAGCATTGATCCAAGAAACTCAGAATTGCTTTATTCTATTCGTTTCAATTGCTATTATTCAAAACATCCCGATTGTTGCAGGTTTGTTTTTTTTTCAGACCTCTGGGGACACATTTTCACAACTACCAAAGCAACTGCCTCTGGATGATCTATCAGACCCCACTGGACCGTCTCTGCAGAAGCTGAACACCTACAGGAGCAGGGCATGACTGCTTGTGCCTGACAGTAGCTATCCAAAAGTTAGATGCTGAGTCTGCACTCTTTCAGAGGTCAAGGTAGAAAGACGAGCACTCAAGCATGGCACTTCACCCAGCGAATAAAGGCACGCATCCCAAGAGACACCTCAGACTAAACGCCTTGAAGTCAGCCAGCTAAAGCTATGAAGAGTGGTCCTGTTGGCAAAAGCTGAGGCACGCAACCTAGTAACTAACTCTGATACTTCAGCTGCAAGCGTGGTTCCCAGAGATCCCTCAGAAAGCCGGCTTAGTAGCTCAGGCTCCCTTGGAAATGGCGGGACAACCCAAGACTGAAGAAGCAGAGACCAAATGCTCTTCTCCAGCAGGAAGAGGCTCCTCCATGCCATGTTGTGCAAAAAAACAACAGTACGTGTTCTACCTTTCCAATCTGAAGGTGACGAAAATTAACTTTTAACAGACCCTTAAAATATGGCAGCCTTTCTCCTCCGAATATTTCCTGAGCCTCATCGGAAACAGAAAGGAGAGGAGCGCCTTGCTCATCTCTGGAAGGGAACTCCTCAGTTCATCAAAACAGTCAGTCATTCTCAGAAAAAACAACTGCTTTCACTTCTCGGTTTTGCAAGAACTTGGAACAAAGGGCTTTCCTGAAGCAAACCTGACGACACCTCCCAGAGAGAGCAAACCGAGTGTACGGCGACTGCAGCACCCCAGATGTCCAACAGGCTCAGGTAACAGATGCAAGCCATGTAGCTCTTCCAGCTTTTGTAGGTGCCTTTGGTTAGATAGATGGTCTTTTACTAGACCCATAGTCATCAGGTATAGTAGAAGCTGAATCTAGTTAATGCAAAAGATGTTCCCCACTGTAAATCTTCTACTGTCTAAATCCATCTAGCATTAAGTATCCCAAGAGGCAGGACTTCATTATTCAAATGGTTCTTTCTAGCTTGCTTACCCCTTCCCTACCGATTTCTCTCTGTGCATCCTGTAACAGCCACTTACTCCAGGCTGATTTTCTATTAGGTAACCTGGTATCTCCTGTAGTAGCCTCTCTTTTGGAGTTTAACTTATAAAACCAAATGCACATGATGGAGGACTACTAGAAAGAGTTCAGCCTACACATCTTGGCTTACCAAAGAATCAGGAGAATCCTTAACAGTCTACATGCAGCAAAGTTGAAGAAAGAGATACTAAATTAGACCCAAGATGCTGTTGATGACAAACAGATATGTTTCCCTGTGGAATAATCACCTAGCAGAAGTGGTAGACGCCCCATTAGCACTTTAAGCTAGGGCTTTTAAGCTGGACTTTACAAAAAATGGCAGAAGCAAGAATATGCTAACAGCTTGTAGCTAGCTCACTGCTGATGGTTCCAGTAATCGAATACATTGATGCCATGAAAAACAGTCCCCAACTAAGAGATTTATAAGGTATCCCTCACTCCCTTTTATACTTACCTCTGGCTTTCAAAATTCATTAAGTTTATGCTAACTAATTAGCATGTCAGGAAGTGGCTTGCTACTAGCTGGACAATAAAGTAATAAAAAATATCTGTGCACAAAATATTCAGAGTCAACCAGCAAACACAGACTTAGTGCTCCTTTCTACGTGTCTCTGCTTAGGCAGGGAAGGACTGCCTTGATTTCATAGCTGGTGTCAAACAGTGCAGGTACACAAATCCAACAGGAGTCTTAATAGGATTGTTCGATTTCATGCTAAGCTGAAATTCAACTCCCCTGATCAGCTGCAAAGAGAGAAGAAAAGTATTAAACCTTTCCATCACACCAAAGTAAACTAAGGATTGAGGTATTGGAGGGAAAACTGTAGCTAAAAGGCTACTTACAGACATAAGCCACCAGCCTGGAAGAGAAAAAAGCCCATGAGCTTTTCTCATGGGCTTTTCATGAGCAGGAAGAAGGTTAGACCGGCCCTAACGGCTGAGATACCTCTTAGCTACATACATGTTAGGGAGGGCAAAGTTTCAAAGCAGGCCCATGAGTTCATTGCATTGCAGCCAACATGGACCAAAGCTGCAACAGCCAAGCTTGATATATGGCCAGACAAAGCCATGGAGGTGTATGCTTATCATCACAGCTAATCCTACTGGAATGAAACCAGTTTTCCTTTCCTTTCTCCAGGATCTATTTCTGTCTAAGCTCTCTCGCAGCACCAGAGCTAAACCGTGCCAAAAGAGCAGGACATTAAGGGCACCAAACTCCCAATAGTGAAAGCCATTCACATTTTTAGGTTAAGTCTACAGCAACATTTTGCATAACCCAGATGCCTGTCATCCAAGGCTTTCAACACATTCCTCAAATACTGTTTTTCTCTCTGATCTAGATAAATATCATTACTGAATCATAAGGAAGATAGTGATATGCAAAACTGCAGAAGGCCTGCAAGATTTGCTTTAGGTCATCCAGCAGCAGCGCTGGGAACAGACTGTTTTAAGACTTGCAGTCCCTATGGAAACATCCACTTGTGAGAAGGCTTCTCAGCTGCCCACGGCAAAGGTTACACTAGCAAAGCCTGGTAGCAGGCAGAGAAATAGTTAAATCGTCTTACAGCGGCAGTGGCAGCAGCAGATTATCAGGCAGGAAGAAGGTTAGACCAGCCCTAACGGCTGAGGTACCTCTTAGCTACATCCATCTAAGGGAGGGCAAGGTTTCAAAGCAGGCCATCCTGTCACACTCGGTCTCCTGCGACTGACCCATTTTGCGGAGAGCCATTGGTGTCACGCCCTGTCGCTGCTAGAAGAGCAGCATAGACAGCATATGCATGTACGTATGACACATGTTAAGTGTCGAGTAAAGAGAAAGGTTGATTAAGGGATTGGTTTAATACTAATTCCCTGCATATTCTTTTCTCAGCATTTCTCTCCAAAGTTTAGTCTGTTATTCTGAAAACGACTGAACGCTAAGCATTTTACAGGCCCCATAGAAAAGAGCCAAGGGAATAATTAGCCCTGAAGGGAAATGTCCCAACACCAAAGCATGCTGCGGTCCTCCATGGAGCCCTTCAGCTAAGGGTCTCAGGACAAGGGCAAAGACTAACTCCATAAAGCCCTGCAGATTCCCCTTGCGGAAAGAATGAACCACTTCATCCACCTGTGAAATGATTCTCCTCCAATTTGGGTGCATTCACATTTTAATAGCATGTAGCAACTGTATGCCTAAGATTTAAAATGCAAAGTAAAACACTGCCATAGGAAAAGGGCATTAATCATGGTTTTACTAGTGGGTCACAGCTTTATGTCCCTATTAACGCTTAACTGATGAGGTCTGTACTCCTCTGTCAAGTGTTATAATTGTGGCTCTTAAGCCTCCATCCCCACATTTTCCTTATAAAGCACTTGAAGGACTGCAAATAATTTTAGAAAACCTTATCTCAGATTGCATTGCAACATAAGAAGAAAAAAAATCACAATCTTTCGTGATGTATATAGATTTCGACTGAATTAAGTGCTGTTAAAAATATGGTAAAAAGCAATGCATTCCCATGTGAAAAAAACTAGGAGAGAGTATAGAGAGTATCCTTATCACTGACGACCTTAGGTAATATCTTTAAAATGGCAAAATAAAGGTAAGGATAACCAAAGTTATATTTTAACACTCAGAAATGTTCAAATGCTCTCAAAATCCCAAGCACGAGGAGTTCATATCTTCTTAATTGCTTCTCTTTGGAGAGATGGACTTACAGTAAAGTAAAACAAGCACACAAAGAGGACCTTCCCTTCCCCCCTGCCCCAAAAGCTCTCATCATAAAGAAAACTTCCCATATGTTTACAGTAAGAGTTCAAACTTTTTTGTATTTTGTGTTTGCGACTGACATGGAAGTTAAATATTATGCTTTACCCATATCTACAGTGCACGTAATTAATATTAAAACTTTTCAAGTTAATTCCAGTATTCGATATATCCAACAAAGTATCTCTCTACATCACCGCTGATAAATGGAAAGTGTTAAAAGAGGTATCTGTTAGTCATCAAACTATTTTTGTAACTATTAAGTAAACAATTTCCAGACATGCCTGATATCTGTTCTGGCAGTTCATTTCTATTGCATTAACTATATTTTTTCCACTTTTTTGTTTTTTAAAGGTCATAACAACTACAGTGCTGAAAGTAAATGTGGCGGCTTCCAAAGCTGTCTAAAATTAGTAAGAATACAAAATTTCTGAATATAGCAGCACAGAATTAGGAAAAAAAAATAAATCATAATTTCCATTGTTGAAGTATAATACTCGTATTAAAATTACTTTTTTTTGTAACAGAAAATCCTCAGCATTGAAGGCTTTCTGCAAGAGCATTTATTTTTTGCAATTTTAATTTTTTCAATGTTATCTGCTATTGACAGTCCAGGTAAACACACTGTATTTAAACTGTGGTTCTATTAAAAACATGAGATCCTTTTTCAAATGCAGCTCAACTTTAGAGTTCATTTGCTAGCAATAATTACAGATAATATCGCACAAAGCTTTGGTGACCCACAGAAATGCTTTGGGTCTACTTGTCTGAAAAGCGTGGGCCAAATCCTGCACTCCCTGTCTCTAGGCAGTCTCCATTGACTCCTGAAGGCACTCCATGACAAAGCAAATCAGTTCACAGTTTTCCATGCTGAAAAAAGGATGGGATGAAGACTGGAGGGAAGAAAATACCCTGAGATTTCATATAATTCATAAAAGTTCCAGCTTCAAAAGGGGCAGAAGAAGAAAGTATTTGAAAATAACACATTGAGTTTTTTACAGACTTTTTAAAATAAAGTAAATAAAAAACCTGCACTATTCTACAGTGACAGTCAATCCACCAGAGTGAGTACTAGAGTTTGATGTCAGCCCACCAAGAAGAATACTGCAGGATCTATTATTTTCATACTGTCAGACATATATGGTCACAGTAACGGGACTTCAGAGGCTGGTCTGTATTGGCATTAAACCAAGAACAAGTTCAATTATAGGAATATAAAATCAGCATGAGTAGGGAAAAAAAAACCCTAATGAAATCACGTATCATACTAATTTGGATTCTCTGTTTTATATCCCCAGCTACAGATAACCTTCATCTCCCCCGAAATTTTATTCCTATATGAGAAAAAAACCCAGCATCCCTGAGCATGCCCTGACACCCTTGTCTTGCTCTCCTGTCCCCCAGCAGGTCACTGAACGCTGGCCCAGCCCAGGGTGCGTTCGCCAAGGATGGACCCAGCTGCGGGCGCAGCAGCCGGCCCCCGGCAGCCTCAACCCAACAGACCTCTCCTGAGCTCTTGCTGCTGCCACACAGGTGCGGATGGGTGTTTCTCCTTCTATCGAGCCTCCATGAAACCTGGAGAAACTGAATTGTCTTTTGAGACTTTAACCCTTCGGTTAAATTGAGCAGAAGCTGGCCAACTGCTGAGGTGATGGATTGCGTAAGGTGCATTTCCTTAGGAAACCAGGCTGATAAGAACACGTACATTGCTATAAGCTCCAGCGCTGAGCTTACTTGTGAGGTTTAGACTATGTATGTGGTACTTCACAGAGCATGTAGAAATAAAGGTTCCCTTTTCTGAAGAGCTTTCAAGCAAGTTCGCCTAAGTTAGCGAACTAATTAGCGAGACTAATTTTGTCTGTACAGCACTGAATTCACCCTATTTGTTTTTCTGCTCAGTTTTTCAGGAAAAGATCAATTGCCAGATATACTGCAGACAGAGGTCCTACTTTGCCTATTTATGGCTAGGCTTTTATTTCCCAGAGGAACGTTGCAGCTATTTCCAGAGTGGCTGGATTCCTTGCATTTACTCTTGCATTCTTAGTGCAGGCAAGTTGCTTTTAGCTGATGATTGGGGCCAAACACGGTTTACGGAACGATCCTTTTCCCACCTTAGAGTTTTGCTGCACATCCCTGAAGCATCCACTTAGCTTGGGACGTTACGGTCCTGTCAATTTTTCCTACTCCTAGTTCTGTAATTGTAGAATTACCTATTACGCTAGCACTATGCTGATCTAGTCGCTTGCCAATCTCATAATATACCTTTCTTTAAAGGTTTTTGCTTCTGAGAAGGGATGAAAAATTTCAAAGTTATATTTACATCCCTACCTCCCCCACTCCCCAGAAGGCTCACTGGGAAGCCCCTGAGATGTTCAGAGAGATAAAAACACTGCCCGGAAAAGTTGTTGTTGTTGTTCTATGTGTAACTGAGGTGGAATGAGAATGCGTAAGAGATTTATACTATCACAGTTTTTCATAGTGCCCAGTGCTTAATCAAGCTTTATACAACCTACAGGGTTGACTTTATATGAAGTCAAGCGCAGTTACAAAACTGATGGATAGGGGTGAAAGACTGCCAAATGGCACGGGATATAAGTTTTCTCCTACATGTGAAAAGGACCCCTAGGATTGTATTTGCTTTTGTTACCTACTTGCCATGAAATCCTCCTTCTGCTATTATCCATTAAAAATTCTTCTTGTCACAGAATTGTTTATTAATTAAAATACATAACACAAAGCTGGGCTGTCCAGATAACGCACTGGCTTGTACAGAACAAAACAATATTTTCTCTTAATGCAAATTTTTTTCCCCCGAGATTAACTTTGATTAATCCATATTTCATTCACATCTGGCCTCAATGTGTATTCCTATTCAACTCAGAGAAAGAGAGAAGCTACTAGGGACTACTACTCAGATGCTTTGCAGTAGCCTTACTTGTCCCCTGGAAGTTTATAACATATGCAAGTATGGAATTAATCCCATTAAGCGAAGTGTTAGCCCCCAAAATTAGCTACTAGATGTGCATTAATTATTTCAATCTGTTCCTTGAAAACTGTTCAGAGAATCTGTCCTGTTTTTACAGACAAAATATTAGGAGTAAAGCTATTCAGATCGACGGCATTTTCCCTACTTAAGAGGATTATATTCAGGCTGATCTCACCCACATGGAACACAAGTGAACGTAAATACACGGCCCAGTTCCCTTCCCACTAAAGGCCAGATTCTGTCTGTGACGGGGTCAATTCACTCTCAACACCATTGATTTCAAAGGAAGTTAGCACAGGCCATTTACTTCAAAGAAAACAAGATTTAATTCCACAGCAGACATGTATATGCCTTCAAGGCTCTATAAAAAAACCCATGCAGCAGTATACAGACAAACAATAATAATCAAAAGATAGATGCAAATGTTTTCTCTAATACTATATTCGTAAGACATGTATGTCAAGAGAAAAGTTTATGGGACTTTTCCCTTATTTCAATCAAAGGGCCTAAGGGACGCTAAGTGATATTTCTTCTGTCCATATTTTGTATTCACAGAAGTGCTTACAGTACAGAAAAATAGCTTTTGTACTGAAATTTTCAGATTTTTTATAATCGATATTACAAAAATCTTTACTTGCTTAAGCAAACTGAAGCTTTGGAAGCTGTGATGAGATCATATTTTTTCCTGGAAAATACAAATTTGTTGTTGTTTTACAGATTTGCTGTATTCTTCCCTGTTTTCACAGTCACCGTATAATTTGTTTTTGGCAGTTCGTTTTCACACACCTGCACACCAGACATCAGCAAAAAATAGTTGTCACCGAATCCTTCACTTTAAATAGTATTATTTCTATAGAAATTCAGCCCAAAGTGTCCATTTCTATTGTACTAACAGAAATTATTGCTGGTCTACTCAAAAGCCATTAAAAGAGCTACATAAGAATGATGTATTAAAAAGTAAAAAAAAAAAAAAGAAAAAAAAAAGCAGGGGGGCACAGATGGTTCAGCTCATTGCAAAGGACCACGTGTATATCCAGCTCCTCAAACAATTTTGTTGAGGTGGAACACAGCACACGCACAAGATAACAAGGTTTGGAGAAAAAAGTCAATGCATTAAGCCAAAGAGCTGTGGCTTTATAACTCTCCCTTTGATATTGTTTAGAATATAAAACTGGCTCATAAAAAAGGATGAGGAAAAATTCACTATGCGTTTATCCTGTTAGTCAATTTTCAGTTTAGACATGAAGCAAGAAACCATTGCCTAACAGATTTCATATAGTCACCTCAAATTTTCAGTTTCAAATACTACAGCATCCATGGTCACACAATATTTTCATATCTCAAATTAAATGCATATGCGAGTGTGCATACATATACATATGCAGACACTGCTTTAAACAGAAAAATACATTCCGTGTCATATGTTGGCAAAAACACTACAATGAAATTTTCAACAGAGAAATAATAGGCAAAACCGCACTGACTTAAGAGTAATTTTATTCTACCAAGCTAGTGCTGTAAGCCTCCTAAAGTCAAAGCTCCCTGCTATAAGCCTCATTCTGCTACAGTGCCCCACTGTAACGCATCTCAGTCTCATGAGCTTATGGTCAAAATAGCTATAAAGTAGCTAGAAAAATGTCAGACCACCCGGGACAAAAGAAAGCTTCTGTTCAGGTATTTTATTATATCATGCTAACAATCAGTGATCCAAACTGTACTTTTCTAAGACACCAGTTTACCACCTCGGTAGAAATATTCTCTCTCTCTTCCGTGTCACATTTCTAGCACTAACTATTACAATATTGGTAGCAAATCCTTAACAAATCCCTGACAAAATTCTTACATATTCTCTTACTGTCTCTAGAGAGTAACTGTTTTACAGTGAGATTTACAAACTAGATAAAGCTAGGTAAAATATCACACTGAATATCCTGCTTCACTTGAAATTCTTGTCTGAGCGTGGCTTAGAAATGTCCCCTAGATTGGCTGCTCAGCGATTAGAATATCGCAGCTTTTAGGAGATTACCTTAAACTCTGTGGATGGTTACGCCATCTGCAGATAACCAGATATCGAGACTAGAATTCATGCACAACTAATTTGTAACGCAAGACATAACTGAGTGATTAAGATAAAGAAATGAATCTTATTTCAAAGTTAGTTGTACTTTTTGTTTTTTACCAAGTGTAAATTGTATGTTAAAAAGAAATAATTCTACTGTTTGAGTTTACCCTAGCAGATTAGCATGTTTATAGTGAAGAGATTACATGTGCTTGTTTGCAAACAGAATTGCTTCTAGTCAAGATCATATTTCTCTTCTGCAACTTCACTGCAAACACTGGGTAGATCAAGTTCTACTAGTATACAAACAGTTTACTTTTTACCATCCATCCATTTACTTACGAGTGCTGAAATCAACAATAAAAACTCTAATCAAGTTATTAGCCAATGTGGGTCAAATTCTTAACTCGTTTTCAACTCCAGAAGCCCTGACGGACTGTACTGGTTATCACGGAAATGTTTAGTGCACGATCTAGCACAGTCAAAATCAAGTGTGGCTCATGACTCCATCATTTTCATGGAAAAAAAAATGTATTGCTATTTTGTTCAATGATTACTCACCTTCCAACTGAAGGAGCAAAATTAATATATTTTTTTCATTTTTTTCATTCAGGAATTCTATTTTATTTTTATTATTGAGCAAAAGTGTGAAAGTGAGGGAAGTTAGTTCTGCAGCCTGCTTGCAAGTATCATGAGGAAGTTGGCATTTCTGTCATTTGTATCCAAGTCCCACAACTTGCAAAGGCAACTCTGAGTCAAAAGAGAAGAGTCTTAGCAGTTTCAATAAAATCATGTTTGAGTTTATTTAAAAAATTTACTCTGTAACCTTATTAGGTTACACAGGAATGGAAATCTAGAGACAAGCGTTGAGGGGATTATACTGTCTTAAAATCAGAACGGTCCTACCCAAACAACTGATGCACAAACTTTCTAAGTACTTGTCAAAAGGCTGAGAAAGAGTATGTTTTATTTAGAGAATCTTAACAGTGAAAAAAGCCAGACCACCGTAACACTGGGTATATTATTTTACGTCGTTATGTACAGACTGTTCAGTTTTTTCTCCTATTTTTAAAACTACTCTGTACTGTAAAGAGTTAGAGAAATCAGACTCCTAAACATGACTCCATAAACATTTGCACTTTAATGGTACTCTCAGTGCTCATCAGTAGAGTTCAGGAAAAGACGCAGAATACACAGCAATGAAATCAACCAAGAACACAGCTTCACGCTTGCCATCTCCTGTGCTCCTGCTTGGAGCATGCAATATCCACTCTGACACTCTCCAAGCTGGTTTTAATAACAGCTTTTATAACTGCAGTGAAGTGGGAAATGACTACATTATTATCCTTTGCAGACAGATAAATCACAGTTCTTATACCTATCCAACCTGCTCGCCTCTATGTTATAGCTTTCCATCTTGATCACTAATTGTCCTTTTACTAGATCTCTTTCCATGTTAACAAGGATACATTTCTCTCCATAGGTACTATCCAACTTTAATAAAACTTCTTTGCCCTTATGTCTATTATATTCTAGATATGCTATACTTTGATCAGAAAGGATCAGATCTGTGTTTCAATGTGGACTACATCAAATCGGAGCTTGATGTCATAATTTCAGAAAGCCAAATGCATTTTCTTGCTCCAGCTCTTTGCTGCTATGTTTCAGTCCGGTCTTAGAAAATCCTCCATCATTTCCAGTGAAAAGAGGCTCTTCCAAGCATACTACAGGACATCAGGATCAGGCTGGCCACGCCATTTCGGGAACACCTCAGGAATGGGCTTCCCAGCAGATTGCCCATGCTTTTGCTGTTTACTTTCTCCTCCTAGCAGGCAGGAAATCCAGTCGCAGAGGGAGTCTGCTCCATGCATCTGCTCATCTCTGCTGCTGGCTAACCTGCTGCGCTGCACCCCACTTCCACAACATAAGCTAGCTTCTTATTTTAGAAATCTCCATCCTCTTCATCGCTCAGGATAGGTTACTATCAGTAAGGTCAAGTTTATTTTCTCTATTCCATTTCTTCAGCCTGTCTTCTTTTCTTCCTTGTTCAAGATCAACTGATTTATGGGAAGCCTGACTCTATTTCTGGAAGCCAGCTGCGAAGCTGGTTATGAAATAGCCTGAAGATCCTTTTTACACAGATTTGTTGCCCTACATGGAGAGAATCCCAAGTGGCCCCATTTGCTCACCTGACACCCAATTGCAACAGTCGCGATATCCCTGACCACTGAGCCCCTTTCGCATATGAGCTGCGGCAACTAAACAGACCCACGCTCATGGTCCCTCACTTACACACTCCCCAGCCCCTTTGAAGCCTCACAGCGAGACATCATGCTTTCCTTAGATACTAATCTACCCCCCTACACACCCGCCCCAGCAAACACACATCTGAGACTTTGTTAGCAAAGCCAGGCAACACCAGGTGCATCTGAGAAAGCACTTGCTCAGAGTAGCTGAAAGCTGCAGTAACCGAGCTAGAAATTGTTACCTCAAAATAAAGTAAGTGGAGAACAAGTCTTTGTAACTTCGGGGCTCTTCAGTCTCTCCTTTTATGGGAGGGAACACAAAAAAAAGGGCTGCACCAAAACAGGGCAACCCCGATGTATCATTTTCCTTAAATCTGAGTCACAGACATCCTTTTCCCAGCCTTAGTATTCAGGACTTTGGGGAGATTAGGGCAAACAAACGATCCTCTGAGAAAAGCCATGCATTATCTGATCAGTAAACCCACTGACGCAAGACACAGCAGTAACTTCTGATCTACATCCCACCTCTGCTAAGTGTTAGACACAGGAGAAAGACTGCATAGGTTTTCAACCAAATAAATATAGGCATAGTGCCAACCCCACTACAGAGCATGGTACATCATACACAGGGACTAGCTTTCCTTTGAAGTATCTGGCTCCAAAGGAAGCCCTTCGGCACCTTGAAGGCAATACGTATGTGATGTAATCTTACACACCAACGCTTTTTTTTTTTTTTTTTTTAAACAAGATGGGGGTGGCAAGGGGTTGCTAGTTTTGAAATACATGGCTGTCTTTGCAGGAGTTGTTCCATTCATCCACAAAATGAGACACCCCAGAGAGCTAAGCAGAAAGAACCAAAAACAATACTTTGATATGTAACGTTGTGGACTCTGTTGCCTGAGCTGAAGACTTCAGCTCTCAGCGCGTCCCTGGAACCCAGAAAAGAAACCTCCACTAAACGATCCTGCAGTGCACAGCCACATCGGGGGGTAGCAGGGCAGCACAAGTGCAAATGCTGCGCAACCAGCTAAGACAAAAAGGAAAGGCTACTGAAAGTAGGCACAGCCGCAAGGGTTTTTTTTGTTTGTTTGTTTGTTTGCTTTGTTTTTAAGGCAAAATACAGATATTTTTCAGAAGCTGGCTTTGACTCTGGGATTGAAAAATGAAATTGCTAGAGGGGATATCATATTTGCATCAGTATAGAGTGACCACTGATACACAAATTCTCTCTCTTTTGTAAGAGGCACCCAGAATTGCTGCATGAAGTTTTTGAATATTTCTTGCCAACTCCCACTCCTTCATAAAGAGCAACTGGAAGGTATCAGTTTGAATAACTAACTTTAAGAGATCTGGGGAAAAATAAGTCAAGTTACTATGTCAAAGAGTAGGAGAGCCCCGTTTGTGCTGTCTAGAATATACTGTATTATCTCCCATGAGCAAGCAACAAGAGTTTTACCAATTTTTAAGACTCAGGAATGAAACATGGCTTCCTACATTCACTTTAAACACTGTAATTTAGAAGTCAGCATAATCCAGAAGTTTAAATTCTGGTCGTACAAGATTAGCATATAACTTTCTCATAAGAAATATGAATTCTAGGTAACTACAAGACAGTTCATAGAGCTGTGATATTTTAGGACTTCTCGTATTCGCTGCAATCAGAAAAATAAAAGCATCAGAAAATATTTCTAAGAAAAGGCTTGAAGGTTTTTTGTTTAATCAAAAAGATTAAGCAAAGGTTTTTTGCTTAATCAAAAAGACTAAACGATCTCATCCCAAGCACGTGACAGAGTTGCGATAAGCAAAATAGAAAGAATCTATACCGAACCTCTGTTAAACGTCTGAAACACAAAACCGTCTGTTTTTCCTCTTCTCCATTACTTTGCATTTGTGTTGCCTCAGAGCAACATAAATGCTCCTGAAACTACTATTGATAAGTCAGTAACAGAGGTACTGAAAGAAATGTAGAGATATAACAGGATTCTGCTCTGACACCATCATCCAGAACTGTAGGACTTGCCTAAATCACTGGTATTGCTTAATTCAGACTACCTCCACAAACTTTTTGGTTCATCCATTCCCACTTTCTCTTCACAGAGGCACAACATGCTTGCTACCTGTCCCTTTCATATGCACACACTCACATGCAATACCCTATATCAAGGGATATGTGTGTATCTGTTTACATCTATATACAAACACACACACACACACACACACACGCCATTCCTTCTCATCTGCATGGTGGGCAGGCAATACAATAGAGCAAGGATGTTGATCACCCAAAATCACTCGTGTAACACCAGTGACTTTCACATAGCACACAGATGCATGCGTAAAAGGGAAGAAAGGGTCAGTAAGGAAGGCAGCCTCCTGCCTTGCTCAGCCTGGTTGCAGGAGAGCCGCCCTGCCTTCCCCTTCAGCAGCCAGAGGGTGCCGAGGGCCGCAGCACGGAGGAAGTCGCACCACCTTTGAAATCGCTCTCAGCACAGCGCTCCCACCTCCCAGATGGTTTCCTTGTACAGGGTCTCTTGCCCTGTCTTGCCCTCTGCTCTCGTGTTGGGAGAGAGCGCCTGTGGCTCACATCAAGCCACCTCCATCGACTCCACCACCCGGCTCTACTGCTGTCACTCTTGCCTTGCTTTTACACTAGTGTCTGCTAAGAGACGAGTAGTGGAGGTGGGGGGTTGGAAAGGATGATAAAAAGCTGATCAACAGCAGGAGAAGGGATCTGAAAGAGCAGATACGGGAAAGAAGAATAAGCAGCTTTAAAAGGACCTAATAAAAAAAGACAATAGTATATTTTCAGTTTGAGTAGAGAGGGTATTGCAGATTCATTTATAATTTGCCTACTGTATTTAAAGGAAGAGGCATAAGCAATACAGCCACCACAGTGGAAGATGCTATTTCATCTATTCATGCTATTTCATCTGTACAGCATTTTCTGTCCCGTTCTCTCGCTACAGGCAGGTGTCAGTGGACAAGCACCCCTGAAGCATGTCCCTATTACCAGAGAACAACAGTGCAACAGGTTAATATCCAACAGGTTAATAAATGAACTCAGTATGTTGTATCTTAGGATACTAGAGGGTTTGGGTGGCACTTCACAGCAAGTTGTGTTTAGTAGCTTAACTGCATGGAGAAAAGAGCTATAAAATCAGCTGTTACTCTTGCTTATCTGCGTGTTATATATAGTATTCCTAGCTCTTAGGACCACACTACTACTCTGCTTCCTAGTGCAGTAGTTGAGCCCAGTCACCACAATCACAGCAACTGGTAAGTTAATCAATAAGCTCAAACCAAAGTCTCCGTGGGAGATCACGTTGCATCTCCGCTTCAAAATCCTGCAATAACGCAGCACAAAAACAGCCTGGACTGATCACAGACCTTCAGACATTAAATAAAGCAGTTACAAGGCACAGGAAAACGAGACGATAATGTACAGAAACTACATTACAGACTTTAACAGGCTGTACTTCATGAAGAAAGGACTAAACTGTTGAGAGTAGACCAAAAGCACTCCAAAATAACTAGTATTGTTTTAAAAATATAATTTTTCTTACACATTATTCCTCCACTTTCCCTTGATCTTACAGTCTTCAGTTGATAGCAAGGATCATGTTGTACTTGGTATTTATATCACTTAACCACTAAAGCATTTTTCTTTGCAAAAATATGAACTTGTTAAATTTCATAATTACCATGTTAATTTATGCTAACTACCCAGAGCCCAGATTATGTCCTCCTTGAAGGAGTAAACTCAAGTTCTAACTGAAACTCATGAGTAAATATATTAGAACATTCTTTTCAACCTTACAGTGAACCTGGTAATTCAGCCAAAAAAGCCAAATTATTTTGTTGAGGGCTTGAAATTTGAAGAAAATTGAATGTGTACTCCTAAGTCACTTTGGTGATAGAAAAATCCCACCTTCTGGTGCCTCACATTGTAAGCTGAATATAGATATCAAAAAGTTCAAGCTACATTTATTAAGTGCAATGAGCAGAAAAGATTTTTCATTGCTAACATTATAGTTGTTTTTATTTTAAAGAGATAAGACCTTACGGCACTAAGAAAAATGGCACAAAATTTGCAGGCATGTAGCTATATCCAATGGGACTACATAAATAAAATTATATCTTTGCTTAAATGCTCCACAGAGCACAATAGCTCAGAGTTATCTATTTGGAGGAGATTAGAATTTACAAACATTTTCATTCTGAAAAATTAGAAGCCAAACAGTTTTCATGTTACGATTTTTTGCTTAGGACATGTTCCTTTTACATTATTTCCTTACATATCAGAAATAGAAATAAAACCGTGCATGCTTTCATGTAATATTTTTAATACTCATAAAAATCATTCTTTTTAAAATATATATCACAAAATACATCTCTTCTAAATCAAAGCATCTCCTGGTTGTGTTAAAAGGAACCGCTTTCGACGAAAAAGCAAAAACAGACGGTAGATTGCCAATTAACTCCAGAACAAAGCATTAAGTCTCAGTATTTTGAGATCTCTTGCTTTTGTATAATTCAATAAGATTATCTTCACTATTCTGATACTAAAAGATCAGTGTTTATCAATTTAATTCCCTGCAATTATACATGAAACTTCGTTAGGGTCTAAATTTTAAGTTTAGTCTACACAGTTTCAGATGGAGAAAATTCAACTACCGGATGGCAAAAAAAAAACAAAAAACAAAAAACTTTTACTTAAACTTCTCTGATTTAGTTAACAGTTATCTTCCTTGAGGTACATATTACCTTCATCTTTATTGCACTGAACCATACCACAAGCCTTAAATGAAAAATGCATGTGACGGAGGCCTATCAGACTACAGACTTGGCCTGAGTGGTTCTCCGAAAAGGTCAAAACTCAGTTTTCTGTGGCTTGTTTCTGCCCAGCAAGTACTAGCTCAGCTCCGTGCTGCCGTTTACGATAAAAGGCAGCAGCAGACCCCACGGGAGTCAGCCTTGCACACAGACACACACAAGTTCACAGAAGTCATCCTCTTTCTGACTACACGCGGGGGTTTTTCTGTTTGTTTTTAATCTCCGCGGTGCAGCTACATATGTTCCATTGCCCAAGCTGGGCCCCAGAGTCACAACTGGGAGATGCTCTGACACTTGAAGACATTTACTGAGCAGCCACTGTCACCAAGATCGTCTCCCACGTAAGTCTGAACGCTAACCTATTTGCCAGTATACCCCATCCCCTGCAGAAAAGCTTTTCAGCTCATCAGCATGTCAGCAAGTTTCAAATCAAAACCGCCGGGTGCAATAAGGGCAAGAGCAGACAACACAGGTGACCATCACTAAACATTCAGTAACTCCTGAAGCTACGTACACAGCGAGGAACCATCCTCATACCACCGAAGGGCAGAAAACGTTTGCAGGGGCAGGCAGGCAAACAGCTACTGACAAGGCACAAACGCATTTGGATAGGAAGCGGGGGAATCACTACAGCTACTGAACTGCCAACCCTACGTGTTTAAAAAAAAAGTCAGAATTATATAATCTGATTGCATTCAAGAGCTTTAAGGAAACAAAAAGCAAAATCACAGGATGCTTGACAAAAATATCACATATTGGCAGTACCATAGCAAATAGACCTTGATAAGTATTTTTCTGCAAGACTGAGTGCAGTTATGCAGACACTGAGGTTGGGATTAACGTTAACCTCATGCATGCTGACAGAAAGCCAAGCCAACCATCTTCCATCTATCACTTTCCTTCCACGAGCCATGTTTTCTAGCAAATTCACTACACCTTTACCACCAAAAAGAAACAGCAGAAAGTTCATGCAGGCTGTTTTTTCACCAGGGGTCTAGTCCTACTTGCTCTGAGGTCAGGCACACGCTCAAGGAACAGGATCCAAACTTTTTGCAGCAATGATACTTGACTGTTTCCTGTATCCATGTTTGTTTGATACTATTAACAAGTTCCTTTCTGCATGCACTAAAACACGTGAAAAGTAAATGAATACTTCATGTGGCCAGTCACAATCATTAGGGGGAACACTGAGTAAGACACAAAAATCAAGGTTAAACATTGCAATAGGTTTGAAGTGGGGGGGGGGGAACTCTAGAATTCACCTCCTTGGCTTAAAAAACAAAACAAACAAAAGTAAACACATCACCTCCTCTGTAAACTAAGGCAGAAGAAGCAAGATTCAAGCAAATGTGAGATTCTGGCATATTTGAATTACATTGATCTGAATGCCTTGCCAGTGACTAAAACATACCTAGAGTGTGAGGCACTGCAATACTTGCATTCAGTTTAGAAAAGGAATACAACTTCGTACAACAGTAGTTCCTCAGCCATCATTACAGCCAGCACAAACTTTTTCTGAAATTGAGACAGCAAGAGCAAAAAATTCTAATTCTTCTTCATACTTCCGACAGGAAGGAAGGGAATTTGTGAGCTAATCAACTTACCTCTGTTTTATTAATTCTAAATGTATAAATTGTGGGGAGGTAAGGTGGATATGTTCTGGGATTTTTAAAGTAAAAATAAATGGGGGTCATTGGATGAGTTCTCATAAACGCAACCCAAGAATACCTGCCTGTCATCCTATTCCAGAGCTGCACAAACACAGTTCACATTCCATTTTTGAGATTACCAAGGGCACAATTACACTGTTTAATCCCAGTGGTCCTGCTGGAAGGCTGTCCCAGAACTTGAGCACTCTGAAGGATAGGAAAGGGTTTCTAATTTCCATTCTCAATGAATTAAGCATTCATTTTACACTAACTTGTTTCGCTCCAACATTTTTCTTCAGCTTAAATTAAAAGTACAGTTCCCCATATCTTCTTTTGCACGGCAATGTCATCTTAATAAGCTGCTGTCCCTGTTCCCTCTGACTCCAAGTTGTCCATCGCTGGCCTTGCCCTTCAGCTGCCGCGGAGTCTCTTGGTCCCACGGGCTCTCACAAGGAGCTTTGCTGCCCACAGACGAGGGAATGGCATAGGATTTCAACAGAGGCAGAAAGCTTTTAAACTGGCAATGCTTCCTGGAAAAAAGGTGCTCAGAAATACACTTTAACTTCTGTGTTTGTGAATATACTTGCTGCATTAGGAATAGGAGCCTTTTACTGGAGGCCAAAAAAGCCAATGCCTTTTAGTTTCTTGCTCCACAATTGGATCTCCTTTTCCTTCACCTGTCTAGTAGCTATTTCCCATACCTGCTTCCCTTGAATTACTCCTTCTTGTATCTGGGTGATCAAAACAAGTCACAACATTTGGTCTTACCAGTGTTTTATGCAGCAGTGCAAATACTATTCCAGTTTATGGCACATACTGCTTTCAAAACAACCTAGAATCTCATTTACCTTTTACAAGGCTTCACTCTCTGCCAGTTTGGTTGATGTTGCATGCAGTCAACATACTGATCTCTCTCCTCTCGTAATGTACCTGACTGATGGGCCCCCATCTTACAATAGAAATTGGCTATATGTTCCCACAGCATGTCTGTACTCTCTGTACTATTACATTTCATCTTATTTCTACCAGTCTGTTTCTACGCTTGTAGATGTGTTCCAGTCTTATGTCATCTGTAACTTTTATTCACATATTCCTACTTTTTACACTTTTTAACAATGATATTAAATATTAGTCTCAAGATCAGTTCTTAAGGATCTCCACAAATGATCTCTCTTCAGTCTCACATTTTCTCCTACAGCACACCCCACAGACATTTTCTTGCTAGCCGTCTCACTACATACATACTTTACAATACCTATACCAAACTCCCTTCTCTCTGTTCCATGTAGCACCATGAAAATATTTTTTCTGAAATCCACATAAATCTACTATACGTTCCTTTGTGAAAATAAGCAATAACCAATTACCAGCTAATCGGTTTAGTTACTCTGGTGCAATCAATCTTTGGTAAAATTGCATTGCATTCTATGTTACCTTACACGTTCCTCTGTCTTAAGTCTTTCCTGTAGAATTGACCCTGAAGTGTTTCAGCCCACTGAAACAGAAGATCAACACATCTGTAACTGTTTGATCACTTCTCTTCCCATTCCTGAAACATTAGCAGCCTATTTGGTATTCTTCTGTCATATGGAGAACTGACCCTATAGTCGTTCAATCCCCAGTTTTAGGTGGCCAGTCAGTAAAGCTGTAGTAAGAATTACTTACAGATGATTAACATATGAGAAATGGAAATATTTGAGGATAGAAAGTGTTAAAAAGGAGGAAAATGATGCCTGCTAGGGACAGTTCCAAAGGACAACATAGATATTTATCCAAACCTACGTACTTACCTGAAAAGAGAGAGACCCTTCCCACAGCTTAAAGTTGTGTCAGATTCATCCAGCACAGTCTTTATTAGATGACTCCTAATTTGTCTCTTGGATTTTGTGCTCATCCTTAACTCCGTAAGCAAAACTTTGGGAATGGCATTTCTACCATTGCATTAGCAGTCACAATCAAAGCAGTGTTTGAATTGTATCTTTTCTCTGAATCACAGCTTGGCTTCCCAGGATCATTTCTAACATGAGGAAGATGATATAAAGGTAAGTTACTGGGCCATCGTATCTACAATTCTCCCCCTTAATCTTGTGCTTTGCTGCTTATCCTCTGATCCACTACCAATGCTTTCCCTTTTGTTCCCATCTTGGCTGTCTTTGCAAGTAGTTTAACCTCTTATAGAATATTTGCCTCATTCCCTCCTCCCTCCCTTCTTTTCATCCTTCCCTTTCTCCCCCTCGACATACACCTTACAGAGAAACCCTCCAATTTTATGTCATCTGATAATAAGCTACAATCAAACTCACAATGGTACGTCAGTGACCAAATTATCCCATCTAACCACAGAAGGCCTGAGTAATTACCGAAGTCCCACTGCTCTTATTGACCTCAAGGGGGGCTCTAGGTCCATACCCCTTTCACCATCAGGCCAAAAGATTCACCTGCCACTGCCTTCTAAAAAATTTAATATTTGTCTGGGCATATCCATTATATCTCAGAACTCTCCCCACCTCCTCTAACATGGAGCGTTTTCCACTTCCCATTTCTTTCCAGTAAGACAAGGAAAACATCATAAAACTCAATTTTGATCCCTCACGCATTTGCTCTTCGTGCGACTTAGGCGACAGGAGGCTCTGAAATGGGCCTCTGAAAACTGAAATCCAGCGCAGACTTGGAGGAGTTTCTTTCAAACCATGCAATTATTTTCATTCGTATCAGTGTGTACAACATATGACTTTACACTTCAAAGACTACTATATAAGAAACAGATTAGAGCCAATGATGCCATTTCGTGGGAAGGAGAAAGAGGATAATAAAGGAAGGAGAGAGAAGAAAGGAAGGCAAGGGAAAGAGAAGAACACTGTAAATCTTTTGGAGTTACTCAGTTCTTCAGTTCTTCCCTAACAGCCTTCGTGAGCCCTCTCTCCTGGCTAAAGGAAGGGAACGTGCATGGGTTTCTCTTGGTACTTGGCTCTGAGGGTACCCTGGAGCTGTTTTCTTGCTGGATGCCTGTGCATAAGCAGTATTCCACAGTGTAAGTTTGTCCCTTTCCTGGGGCCCCAAAACGTTTGCATGCTTGATAGAAAAAAGGTACATAGGATGTGCTGCAAACGTAACTATACCGAGTTCCAGTATCACCCACTAGTGCAGAAGTGCACGACAGCTCATATATTATTTTGGAAAGCTTCTACAATATTAGAATACACCTATTTTTAGCATGCAGCATCCTGAGATATTATACCTTAAATGTTTCTTTGATTAATATGGGGTTGTTGGCCAAACTAGAAGGAAATAAGGAACACTCTGTAAAAGACTATATTGTTTTAAAGCCTGGGTAACCGAGATTGCTTAGGATGCCTGAGTTGAGTTATCAAAAGTTATCCAGTAGCAACAAAGAGCGGGCAGTTTTGCCATAATTTAAGTGATCTAAGTTATAAATAATACATGCTTACTATACCTAGTTCTTGATCATGAACATACTATGAAAACGCACTCAAAGAACTAATGCTTCACCTGTAGTACAATTTATCAGTTCAGAAAGTCTACTGTAGAGTACTTGTTCAAAATAACTCGAATATAGACGTTTTATTTCCAGTTGCTGGGGAAAAAAAAATCTAATTACGCCTTTCTCCCTCAGCTGCTCACGATCCACAGCTGTGCTATGTGTACAGCTGTGCTTTTTACCTCAAGTTGCTGATTAATGCTGTTATTTCAATCCTTTATTTTTGGTCTGTGCTACATTCTGATACATCAGCACTAAAGATGCCATATAATGTTCATGTAAAATCAAAAAAAGTAGCAAGACAATGTTTCATTCTTTCTCTAAAACAGCCTGACATGGACATGGCTGATGTTTTCTTGATCACTTATATAAAGTGTTGTCATAGTGGGTCAATCCAAAAACACATCCAGCTGATAGTCTTTGCAATGGAGTCTAACAACAGATATTTAGAGAAAGAACATCACATACATAGAACGATCTTCCCTTACATACGCACTCAGCTTTTGACAGTTGCTTGTTTAAGAGCTTCCTAAAACCTATTTCATAAGCAAAGTTGTGTCTGTGGATAAAAGCATTAACATAACTATTTTTATTCTTAAAATGTCACAGCACTTAAAGAAGCTTCCCCCCCCCTCTCCCCGCCCCAGCTGTAGGATAAGCAGGAGGCAAAGCAACTTGCCTAAGGTCAGACTGCAAGCCATTACCAGACTCAAACCAAGGTTCCCACTTCTAACAGATAAGGCGCTGAACAGCATTACCCTTGCAGTATAGGGACAAGATGAAGAAAAAGGAGTTTACAGTCTAGAGGCAATTAACATACTGAGAAGGAATGTGACAAAAATAAAAATAAAATGCATTTGGAGGTGTGCTGTTACAAAGTGAGATGGGTTATACGTTGTCTTTTCTTGTACATTTGCATCTTTGAACGAAAACTAGAGCAAGAATTTGTAGTGAGTTTTGCTGAATATATTCCAATTAAAATAGTAAAGTCTCTTAGCAAAAACAAGGCAGTTTCACATGGGAGATGGAAACAAGAGGAACACAGAAAAAAAGACGACAAGAAGTAGGGTGTATAGGAAGTAGGAGGAGATGAAAACAGCTATATAATTTCTTTTAAACAAACACTTAATTCTACAAAATGCACAATCCTACTGAGCTGCATCGCCAGTAATTCATGTCCCCATTTCTTTTTCCTTTGAGCTGAATCCCTTGCTCCTAGAATAAAGCTGTCACTTGAGCCAGCAGGTGCTTTCATTCCCGCCTCCAACCTACAACAGTTATGACAAGAGATTAAGAAAAACAGCCACCCCAGGCAGCCCAAGCTGGCGTGTAATAAACGGTTTAACCCTGGATAAATCAAATGACAAGTGTGGGTGGCTTTGATTGAAATGACAAGGCAGTTTGTCACCCATTGTTCTGCCAGCGATCGGTAATACTAACATTTTCTGCTGAGTTGAGGGGAAAGCAGCCTGAAACTTGTGCGTTTCAGAGGCCGTGCACAGAAGACGTCAAAAACAAAAGGGTCGGCCTCAGCGCTGAAATGCCCTCCTTGCCCTAAACAAAGCACCAGTGGAAGAGACTTGGTTTCTGAGTTGCTCTAGCATAAAAACACCACTGGTTTTGGGAAGGATAGATTTAAATACACACACACACACACACACACACACACACACATACACACATATACATATATATACACACACATATATCTCTATATCTGTTTTATATAGATATATATATGCTGCTTTAAATTAGCTACTGGCTTTTGACAGAGGTGCTTGGCTCCCTTCATGTGGAAATTCCTGATAGTTACCTCTCCATTAACCACAGGGGTTGCATTTCGCCCATTAATGAGTGTTAAGTGCCCATAAATGATAACAGTAAATTAAATTAATAACCTTTTAGTAATTTATACTCATTTAATAATTTAATAAATTATTAAATAAACTTGAGGGGCCTAGGTTATTTGCATGATACTGTTCTAGGTGTTAGAGGTGTTATATGCTTAAATAGAGCAACTGTCTCCAAAAGACTGCATATACCTCAGTCCTGCAAAGACTTGTGTTTTGGCTTAATCTGAAGTAGCGCATTAATTTCTATACTACAGGAGGCTGTAGAGGCATGTCAGTCTTGATGTGATTAAAATCTAAATAAACAAATGGCAGTGGCTGGTAGGGGGAGCAGGCTGGTTGAAGGTCACATGGCAGATCAGTGACAGTCATGGACCCAACTACACTGCAAATAGAAAAGGAAAGCAAGGGCTTCATGTGACACCCCGCAGTTTGAGGGGCACCGTGGTTTTCCCTATAAAAGCAGAGTTAATATCATGACTTCAGACTCTGTGACATCATTGAATTTATTCATTTTATGAATTTGAAGACTGTTGTCTTACCATGTTTTCATTTTCTACACCCACGCAGAGCCTTCCTGAAAACCCCTCTGGTTCTTGCCATGAACTTAGCTGTGCAATTCTAATAAAGACGACATTCAAAACCTTTTTAGCCTCTGCGCTTGGAGAAAACTTAAGGTGACTCCTCTGCCTCCTACTCTCCTCAGCTCTTTTCAACATGCTGGAAAATCCCAGCTGTTTTAAATTTACATCCCTTTTCAACGTTCATCATCTCGCTTCTTGATGAAGACTAGTAGCAGGCCTTGCTGATGGGTTGTTACCTAACACTCACCCAGTAACCCAGTGTGGGTTGATGCAGACACACTGTCCAGTCTCATAGCAGCCCCCAAAGAACTCAAGGCTGTATTATTGCTCTGCACCTGTATTCTGCTTCAGACAGAAAACAAACAAACAAACAAACAAAAACAAAAACCAACCCACAAACCTCTTTTCTGTTAAAATGCTGCCATAAATGAGAACTAAATCAAGAAGATGAATTGATACACTTGCCTCTACTGAAGCCTTTGCTTTAGTATAGTGTTTGCAGTATTGCCTTTTCCGGAGAGCCAGCACAAAGGTCCCTTCTGGCAGCACGACACCCATCTGTCATTTTTCTCCATAACAGAGCGGAGATTTTCATCTTGGCCCCCTTTCAATGTCAGCTGTTGATGTCCAGCTTTTCCAAGGAAAAGCCAACACCAAAACTGATGGTTGGCTTAAGGGAAACACTGCTGCGTTAGTGTTGTAACGCAGCAGTTTGCCGCACATCTTTAGGATTTCCAGTAACATCAATAGTATCTTTTTCTGATACTATCTTTCCAGTACCCAGCATTGAGTCTCCTATCTGATATCAAATAGGCCTTTCCCTTCCCAATGCCCTTTCCATCTTAACCTAAATGCTAACTGATGAACCTCATTCACTCCTTTTTTCCATGTCTCTTTACACTTGTCCTTTTCAACTCTTCTGCACACTAACTTAACTGTTTTACTTCTCTTGCTCTTATCTTCTGCACGTGCCCCAGGTTCAAACTAGCATTCACAGGTCCCCAGAAGAGTCAGCCTTCAATCCAGTTCCTGTGACTAACACATGAACAGATACACCAGGTCAGACCAAAAGTCCATCTAGCGCAAGAGGCTGTCATTGACAAAAGCCAGTAACAGATGTCTAAGAGTATAAGAATAAGATAATCTGAATTTCTGGATCTTTCTGAGCTACTTTAACGTCTTTACTGATTTTTTGTTCTTTCATGATATATCCTTTCACTACACAACCTTTTAGCATCCTCAGCATCCTGTTATGAAATATTGCATGGGTTTTAACCATGTTCTATACAGCACTGCTAAACTTCTTCCAAGGGTTGCAAAGACATAATTTTGAACAACTATACTAATTTCCTCTCAAATTTTGCACTGAACTTTCACGTTCTGAATTTTACTAGCTCTCCTCTGCTGATATGGGCAGCACTAAAGTTCCAGAGATGATCTTTGCCACACATTTGTACACATTCTCCATCCTCCTCCATCTTTCTCTTTCAGCAATTTTCTTCTCTTCAAATTACCATGTCCTTTTTTACCTGTTACCTTTTCCCTCTCTTTCCTCCATCTGCTTTCCCTTCTCTTGCTTTCTCTCTCTCTCTATTTTTTTTTTTTTAATCAATTGATGTAGGAAGATTTGGAGAAGCTTATCTTACAACAAGTGAGTGTTAGGCACTTCCAGAGGGACAAGGCCCTTCAGTCAGTTTTGAAGTTTCACTCTTGATGTACATCATCTCATCCATTTAATTACAAAATTTAATTACAATATTATTTTTGACAGACCTTGCAATGATCACAGATGTTTGAGCCATGAACTACTATTTTTCTAGCTATTATTTCCTGATCCTTCTCTTCCTGAGGTACATCTCATTTCATCCTAGTTGTACATGGGGTCTGGGCCTGTCCATAATGGATGCAGTATTTATTTTCTGTCAATCCAACAGATTTTGCTTTAGCTGATGATTTTTCTTTTTTTAATCTGGTGGTCGTAAAGATATGTAGAGTATCTTAAAATTCATCTACATGCATGCTTCAGCACTGCATTTATCTTCCAGGCCTTTTAATTTTTGCTACAACAGGTTGTATTGAGAAACTCCTCTTATCTGAGCATGGTTTTCTATTTACATCACTATTTTTGTTTACAAACAGCAACAAGAAACAACTTCCCCCAACTTTGGCTGAAAATTCATGATCAAGGGTCCTGAAATACACTTTTGAATAAATAGCTTCTCATCAGTTCCACCCTAGTCTTCCATTCTATTAGTCCATTGTGAATTCAGACTTAAAAACATAACATAGCTAAAGGCTTAAGCAACTGGCAGTCCTATATCTGGCTTTGCCAGAGACTTTCTGAAAGGCAATTGACCATTCTGTGCCTTGATTTACCCTATTACAATAGAAATCACAGGAACATATTTACCGCAGAAGAGTACTGTGAGGACCTATTAATACTTACGAAGCACTGCAAATTTCTAAGACATTATTAGATTAATGAAAGTAATGTGATTAGTAGCAAGTGTTGATTCATTGAAAAATAATTAAAAAAGGAATCTACACTGGGGGAGAAGAGAAGGTGCTGATGGGATGGTAATTGCTAAACCCTATTAGGAACACAGTTTATTCTGCAGTGTACTTGGTGTCAAGCCATATTCCCAAATCATGTTACAGCCCAGTGAAAAATCAAAGGCTATCACATAATTCAGGGACAGGGTTAAGACACAATTCACAGTCCTATCTACACCGCAGGACCAAAATGTGTTTAGCCACACTGCAATAACAACTATCAAAAAGCTGATTTTTCAGCGTAACTGGACTGATTTTGCAAAGCGGCATCTCTGGTCACACGAAAATTCATCATTTTTCATTCACATGAAAATTCATCTACACTGAGGCTTTTAGGAGATTTTTCCATCCATATTGCAGCACTGATACTTGTTGAGAAGCTAATAATGGTCAAACAACCAGTGCAGCTAACTTATACCGATTTCACACAGCGGGTGCAAGATTTGCACAAGTAGCTCCTGAAGCACAGTGCTGAGCATGAAGGCAACATCTCACACATTAAACAACATGGCAGTGAGGCCTCTCTTTTTCCACAAGTCCACATGATCCACGTATTCATTTCTCTATTATTATTTGAAGAAGCAAAGCAAGAAGGCTGCTGGAAAGCCCTTTCTTTAAATTTAGCAGCAATTAACATAGCTCTTCCCATAAAGTTGAGAGTTTAGAGAGCCTATTTGCGAAAGAAATGCACCGGGGAAAAAAGAGCTTGTATCTCACAATTCTAGTAAAAAGATCTGTACTAATCCTTTCTCTGCTCTCAGTTTTAAATCCTCCTGAAGTAACAGTGGTTCTATCTAGTTATTTTTCCTTTATTATTTTCACTGTTAAAAATAAATTGCTACTGAAATATAGCATTAGATTCTAGAGAGTGGGACATGTGAAGCCAACTAGAATAACCTACTTTCATGAGAACAGAGACAGAAATATCACAAGAAGGAACAGGTGCAGCTTTAGAGGAAGAAATGAATTGCTTACCTAACCCTACTTTTGCATATTCCTCTTATCTAAAATACACACTTTATCGAATGTACTTAACTAGATTACATAAATATCAACTGATGGAGAAAACCCAGTGAGGAAGGTCAAATCATTACTATATCCTCAGTAACAATTATTTAGTTCGTCTAGTCTTACTTGCACCACTTTGAGGTTTGAAGAAAGCTGTTTTAATTCTTTTTATTTCCACTTCCCAATCTGCCCTTTAGGGATAATAAAACAAATCTGACTATAAAGAGAGACTGAGAGAATTTTGTTCTTTCTCAAAGCTTTCTTACAACAGGGAAATTAGACTTTCCTCTAAAATAATATCAAAGGTGTTATTCTTGGCAGGCTCTTGTTGTCCAATAAATTCAATACTTTAAAGTTGAGAGGTTTGCTAGCCCTTAACTTCCAATAATCTAATTCTATGTGACAAGCATAAAAAAGATGTTTGTTACATTAACATAATTGATGAAAAATAAGATCAGATGTAATACAATTTTATAATGTTATAGTTCACAGATCAGGACAAATTGGCTGTTATCAAGTAGTATATATCACATTTTATTAATATTCATGTTATCCAAGAAAAAGCTCTTGCGGTTTAGATAAGATCTGTAAATCATTCTAACACACACAAACATTAAAGTATTTGGGAAAGTAGTCTAATCTTAGAAGTTCTTGTGGAAACTATACTTCTCACATGGAATAGATATGGTAATCGGTCAGTTACTGTGATCTCAGATTTGTAGTTAGAAGTAACAGGTGAATAAATAAAATAAATGAAAGATAAGAACATAAATAGGGTTTACAAGACTTTCTCCTAAGAAAGAGTGAATAAGGCACTTGTAAACTAGATGAGAGAATAAATATTGAAATTGCAATTTCATATTGGGAAGTTAAAGCAGATGACACTGATATGTACATCGATCATCAAAGGAGAGAAGTTTGTTTTGCTCATTCAGAAGGTGACTTCAAGCAGAGACTGGTGAGTAACTTCAGTAGGTCAGTTAGGAAGAATACCTGGGAATGAATGACTTGCATCAGATGCAGGTAAGACATTACACGTGCATGGTTGTGGCGGGGGGGAAGGGGGTTGTCCATGTGCGCATGCATGTGTGTGCAGAAGAACATCTAGAAATATACATGTAGCATGGTCAGAGATAAAGATAAACATCATGAGATTCAAAAAGGTATTTGTGGTTTCACTCCTCTGGATTTTCCGATTCCGGCATGGGTTTTCAAGGCACTTAATAGAGGTATTTACAAACACGATAACAAATTTCAGACACGTCCTTTAGATGAGATCAAATTTCTCATCATCTGCCTCTTCTGTGCAAAGAACTCAAGTTGAAGCTGATATCATCTTGTGTTTTTCATTAATGGAAGGTAAATAACTAGAAATACTGGCACCTCTTGTCTTGTAAATACAGAATCAAGGTAGTACTTCAGTTGGGGAAAGGAAGTAGCACAGAAACAGAAGAGGTTCTAGTAGCACTAGCAGGTGCTCACTGCCTTTAAATAGTAATTTCAAGCTGAAAAAGAAATGTTCAATTATTCCTGGCACCATCTGGGAAAATATTCTTCTCCTCACCATGCACTGCAGGTGTATAACTTTAGAACTTCACTTTCCCAGAGAAAACTGTTCTTTAGCAGATAAAAGAAAAAAGGTTGTCAACAGGTTTTGCAATGTCAACATGTACGCATATAACACTATACTAAACACTTAGTAAAGATCACCTTTGCTCCTTATTAAATCTTCATTTAAAAAATGGTTTTGGTAAAGGAAGTAAATACATTTTCATGCCAACACACCAAATTGCGCATATGAATTTAATAGGTTTGCACAGATAAGCTTGTAACGCATGCTTACAAGCACATTCATGTATTTTTTGATTGCTCTCTATGTATACAGTTGTGCAATGTCAACAGCAATGTGTTTGTATCCAGCCATGAAGTTACACAGCATAAATATGCCTTTAATATGCTTGTCAACAACACTGCATATTCCTGCATACCTCCCAAATATATAGATAAGAACAAAGGACTGAGGAAGACCTCCCTGGCAGTTGAGCGGTCTCTTGTTCCTGCAGCCACATGATAAAATCCATTCCATAAGTTAAGCAAGCTCCTCCCGAATATGAATTCATTTTTATCCCCTTTGCCCCAGGAAAAATCCATTCCAAAACATTGCTATTCACATGGTTTGAATCTTTCTGCTGATCCCCCTCTGAAGTACTTCAGCCAGTTTATAGGTACTTGTTCTAAAGGCCAGGCTGGTTTTTATTACATCCTCTCTCCTCCCAGTATATTTTCGGCTATACCATAGCCTCTCTCAAGCCTTCTGCACATACATGCACGTGAGTATTCTGTAACGCACTACATACAGATGTTTAAGAGGCTATGTTTTGATAAGGTGTATGTAAATTCCATTCAAATTGCCTTTGCCTCTAGGGCTCTATTTCAAAATATTTCACGCTTCTCCCATCCT
This sequence comes from Struthio camelus, assembly GCF_040807025.1. Lineage (NCBI taxonomy): Eukaryota > Metazoa > Chordata > Aves > Struthioniformes > Struthionidae > Struthio > Struthio camelus. The sequence continues at coordinate 105,632,431 of NC_090942.1, read as the reverse complement.
CCTTCAGTTCAAGGTGCCAAGACTGAAAGGCTCAAGAGAATGACAGCTTTGGAAGAAAATCCCAAGTAGGTTTCAGGCAGGCTCACACCCTTTCGGCTCCCACATATAACACAGATAATAGACAAGTGCCATGCGCTGAGCATTTTCCAAGCCACATTACAGATATCACCCTGTGTAAGCCAAAACACCCTGAACAAAAGCTTTGCTAAGTATAGCTTCCCTTAGGCAAGTTCATTTCTCAAAAGCCCAAGACCCAGGAGTTCAAGACTGAGGTGCTCTATTCTGTGCCCGAGGCAAAAGAGGCTACATACATTGAGCAAATAAACTGCAGTCAATCCCCAGAGAAAGTCCTTGCTTGGATGCCTGATTAATAGTTAATGCACAGGGCAAGTCCTCACAAGCCAGAAGCCGTCTGTGGGAAAAGCAGCATGTAGTTATATAGGAAGACAGGCAGCTGAGAGCTAACTTCAACGTCTACTGAAATAGCAGGAACTATTTCCATTAAGATAATATATGCTTTATTTAGTTTAAATAAGAAATATAGCCATTATAATCACCACGTCCCAGCATAGGTGTTCTCAGGGGAGCAAAAGGTGGCTAGAATAATTGTTCAAATATATTAGCGATCCCAATACTGTCGTCTCTAGAACGACAGCGCTCAGATGCCAAGCAGGTTAAACACCAGCACGTTAAAGGCTGCACCACCACTGACGGCATTCATGTGTTGCATTCCTTGGTAGGCAGCATACAGCGCAATAAATATTTTTCACCTCTGTCGCATATTGCCTGAAGTTCTCAAGATGCTTTCTACGTGTGAAATAACACACAATCTGCACAGAACATTATTTTTCCTTCCTCTCCACTTCAGGAAGGCTAACAGCACATCTACAGCCAAGTTTTTATTTTTTCCATGTCTTCCATCAGTTCAGTTGAACCTGGAATGGCAGGGGTTTTTTTAAAAAGAGGGAAGGAGAGAGGCTGGCCATTTTCTCAGGGCAAGCAAGGCTGTTACAATATACGAGAGGATCTAAAAAATACTTTACATCTCAGTTTCCAAAACGTCATTGTGAAATAAATAGGCAAATAAACCTCTTTGTTAATTAATCAAAAACTAATATAGGGTATATTCTTCAGGTTCATGTGTGCTAACAGTTTAAGTATTATCTGTGTATCAACAACTTGATAGGCAATTTACTGCTAAAAAAAACCCAAAAACTAATGCAGGGGCCCATATTGACTAAGTTTGGGCACTGTCTTATTGGAATGACTAGACACATTCCAGTGGCTTTCTAAAGGTTACACAATAAATCAAACACACTTAAAAGTATAAAAACTGCAATCCCATTTTTCCTATTGTCTTGCTTTAGCTAAAAATAGCTTTGTTTCACTAGGGGCAGAAAAACCTGGTAAAGCAGTGAGGGTGATAAGAATCATGTACTTTAAAGTACCTCAGACAAGACCTTGAATTTCAAACTTCTCAAATTGAAAAGCTTACATTCAATTCATAAGAATTTTTTCTTGGTATCTTAATAGCAATCTTCTAATTAGATAAAATTAAAAAGCACTGCAAGATACTTCAAAAAACATTCAGAACTACAGCACAGCAAGGTAACTAAGAGTTAAACGGAAAAAATAAAATAAAAAATACCTCAAAACAAAACATTGCATTAAGAATAAGACATTATCTAAATAAGGACTTAGCTCTACGACCACTTTGCAAAATCATCTATACGTGCAAACTGACAAATAGGAGCTAAACAATATAGCTACTTAGCAACAGTCTTTTTCTTGGGTATAAGATACAGTCTAATTACAGAAGAGTCTGCACAATACTTGGTTTTATTATAGTCTGACGTTAAAGCTTTAAAAGACGTGAAGACTCCACCGAGTCCAAAGACACAGAATGATAAACCTTCTCCTTTCCAAAAGCTTTTGTACACACTGCAGTCACTATGGAGGCCCTAGAGGCTCACAAAAACATAGCTAAATTGGTTTTAAACTAGCTGATAACGTATTTCCTTCAGCAGAGATCTCAGCGTGGGCTGCAAAAATCTGATGGAGCAGTTGGGTAAACGTCCAGGCAGTTAGCCTGAAGTAAACCCTGTGCTGATACCACTAGAGAGCTGCCTTAAACTAGCTAGGTAACTTAAAGCTAGCTGAGGTATGTTTACACAAGCGGCATTTACTAAAATACAGGCATGCCCTAATTAGACAAGTTTGACATAAATTAAATATTATCCCCATTTTACAGATACAGCATTTAGACAGCATGCTTAGAGATGAGGCAACTTGCCCACATCTTTTTAAGCCCCTAAACCCTCCTTTCTGTCTTCAGATAATCCTTCTCTTCAAGAAAGGCCAGTGTACAGGCTGGGCTTTCTCCGATTGCCTGTTTTGATCATATTCCGTTTTGCTTCCTCCCTCAGGTACCTACATACCCTCAGGGTTTGGTAGCCTAGAACCTTCTCCTAAATCTTACAGTCCTGGATAATTAAATGTGGTTTCAGAAGTGGCAGGATTATCAATATTTAAGCATATGTAATCAACAGTCACTGTTAGGTTATTTTCATGTATCTATGCACAAGAGAACGGCAGCAACTCTACACCCCGTTTTACAGGCAGTCTCACACACCGGAGCTTGCTTAGGGATTCCGGTCATGCTGAAATACAGCCACTTCTGGAGACAGAGCAACAATTTTTGCAGGGGTGGGTGGGGAAATTCTTAGCTACCCACTGCACTGTGTAGCGCCGACCCTTACTGCAGAGCTCTGCACAACAGGCAAGAACATCGCCAAGCCTCCCCCAGGAAAAAAATATATGTACTCCATGACTTGACTGCAAAGGATTAAACTGACTCTACAAGATTTATCTAAACTAACATTGAGGGGTTTTTTTTATTACATTGGTTTAACTGAATAATACTAGTTCGTCAAAAACATGTTCCAGTACAAATTCCAATAACACATTAATTACAGAACAGTTCTAGACTTGCATCAGAATTTTTGATCAAAACCGGGAATAGTCTTTCTTGAATAGCTTAGCAGGTAGAAGTCTCTCTCAGTCTCCTGGTCTGAATCAGGCAGAGTAAGGACTTAAATCTGGGTTTCCCGTTTCCCACACAGAACACTAACTACTCACAGACTTTGTTTAGTGTTTCACAAAAATACTCCAGGAGGATTTGGTTTACCCCAGTAGAAAACAAAACAACAACAACAATAAATCAAAATTTTGAAGAGTTTTACTGGATGAGACTATTGCAGCTCTATTTTAAACCTGATATCCAGGCTACTAAAGCCATCATATCTAACAAACAGACATTTGGATCAAGATGTAAAAAGAAGAGCAAGAGAGAAAGAGGCAAACCTGTTAGCTACTTCTTTGCAGCTGAGAAAGATAAAATCAGATAAAAACATCTTGGAAAAGATGTTACAGTAAGATAGGACTGAAGATTCATATCTGTAACTTCTTTAAGAGTTACTTTAAAAAAAAAAAAAAAAAGTGTCAAGCCTGAAAATCTGCTGCTGCTTCTCTGCCAGAAGAGACATACCTACCAGCAGCAACAAATGCATTATAGCACTGCCGGGTTTTGAGGCAAGTAGTAAAATAACAGCTGAGTTATTAGAAGAAAATAGATTAATGTAGCTGCATGAACAGACAGGAGAGGGAAAATTCCCTTTCTGTCTAGTTCACATTAACACTAATTCCAGTTCTGTCTAGTTCACATTTCAGCTTCTGAAATGTAAGAAAGCATTCAAAACAAGGTAAATTAAAGCTGCGCGCCTTCTAAAAAGAAATAATGTCATGAGAATCTCCATTTTTCTTTTGTTTTAAATCTTTCTAGCCCTTGAGTCACGGAGAAACACTCGAAGATGTGATCAAAGCGCACCCTCAAAAAAAAGTCAAGTATTGAACACGGTATGCATAGCTTCTAGTATTTCGTTATATTCTAGGCAAAACTCTTCAGAAAAAACAAACTCTTGAACATCTGTTGTTATTTCAATCTTACAGGGACAGGCAATATTTTTTTTAGACCATACTTAAGACAGCATTGTTAATCGACTGGAAAGTAGTTGCGTTAAACAAATTATTCCCTTGAGTTCTCTCACAAACCTGTATATGAAGAAGATGGACAAAGCTGTGCAACATGTTCTTAGTAAAACCATACAGTAATTGCAAGGGAACAAGAAAACTGCATTCTTGGTTAAGCAAACTGTATTGAGCTTGATGATGAAACTAGAGCCCATCTGTCAAAATTGGGGATGAAGAGAAAATTACGCCATGCAGTGGTTTGAGCTAACGTGTTCAAGCGAGTGCATTTTATGGCTCCCTGGCAGTCCATGGCTGCCCATCTGTACCTGGGCTGCCGGCATGGCCCAGGTTACTGCACTGTGCTGCGGGTATAGCGTTCACTGCAGAATTCTGCTCCTATACAGTATGGGGTGAATGCATAGGCAAAATTCCCATCAATTTCCTACTGGAATGGAAGCGTAAGTGAGATCGAGTTTGACTGAAAGCATAGTTTAATATAATTGTACTGAGATTTAGAGATATTTTCATTTTAGGTGCTTATTCTGAGAAGCTAAATCCCAGATGACTTTTACAGTATATATTAGATGTTTTAAAATAAAAGCAAGTGCAATGATATTTAACTTTCAGCTAGAAATCCAGATTGGTTAACCAACTTATCTTCTCTGGTCCTTTGGGTGTGGTCACTCTCATAATATATATACGCTCCATTTTACATTTAAAACACAGAGAGTTTCAAGAAGTTAAAAATCAGGCATCTTGTGATGGGGCGTTACTGTCTCTCCGTTTCAGGAAAAGGAAGTCAAAACACTATTGATGAAAATGGTGGGTTTCTCATTTGCTTTCACCATTTTTTTTTTAGGCTCGCCAAATGCAAAGGTTTAATTATTATACTTTATTCTTCAGGGTAACCCCCAGCAAAATTTATGCCGATAAGCTTACATTCCAGAGAGAAATCAAAAGAATCAGAATCCCATTAATAACGAAGAGTATGTCACAGGTAACCAAAGAGAAGAAAAATTGCAGGTAATGAACAAGCATGAAGTCAAATTTATTGCTAGTGTAAGCCTCCAAAATTCAGTTAATTATCATATGGATTATTTGGGTTACATCGAATTTTTAACTCTCCAAATCCCAATAGATGATTAAGTGTAGAACTAATACTGATAGCAAGAATTTTTGCACTTCCTAGAAGTATGAAAATAAGATATTACAAAAGAAATAAAATAACAGAGCAAAGACACATGCTTACATTACTTCATCGTTTAAAGCACCGCTCACCTACAACTCTTCTAAAAATCTTTTATTACAAATTCCCTAAACAAGTTCTAGTTTATAATGACTAAGGCTTGAAGAATGAGTTCACCTGTGCACACTAACTCAGTCCTGTATCATACCTTTAGTTAATGAATCATAAAATAATGTAAAATAGCAACTGAACACTGAAAATTAGTAGGAAGTTGTCAGAAAGAAATCTACAGAATTAAAAGAACATTCTTTTTAAAATTCCCAAAAGAATCTAATCTCTTACAAGACACTTTTTAAAAATAATTCACAGAATTGGTTGCTTGCTTCTCAGAAACTGTTTCTAGGTTAGATAGACTTTTTCTTTTTAAATGAGATATCATTTATATAATATTTCTTTCTTTCCGTGTATTCTCTCTTCCTTCCTTCAGGATATGTTTCTTTATGAATTTCACAAGACTTTATTCTCCTTTTCAGTCCTCATACACACACACACATTTGCACAAAGTGCTGCTGAAATCACCCTACATACATAAAAGCCAAAAGCAATGGTACTGTGCAAATTCACACCCTTGAGAGAGAAACAGAGACAGAGATTACCCCAGATAATTCTGATAAGACTTTTGCCTTGCAATCAATTTTACGTGACAGGGGCACAGACAGTACTAGGACTGGCAACAGCGTAAATCCCAACAGACAGTGGCTAGAGACAGAAATGACTTTTTCTACCAAGTTTTGATGTTGGCTTTTCTCATTAGCGCTTGACAATACACTAATGAAAAATGGTCTAGTACTTAGTGATTATATGGCTCTAGGTGCATGCCATGAGAGGCAAGCCACAATTTTTTCTTCTCAGAGGTTTAAGTTCTGATGCGTTGGTTGTGAGCTGTAAGACCCCAGCCCAGGAATCCAGTTTCCTTAGTCCTTTAAAAGTCATCCTTCAAACCATTCAGCTATTTCTGAATGACAAAAACAACATTTGATGACTAAGAGTCTGCAGTATCTAACGCTATGAGGTTGATCCCTTTCACTGAAATGATGTTTTGCCAAAAATATTTTAAAAGTAGTATCGATGCACGGTACAAAACAAAACTCTTGCTTCAAATTGATCTGATAAAATAACAAATTATATGTTAATTTCTATTTTGAGTTTCTGTATTAAATAATTAAAAGAAAAGTATCTAATCACAAACAAATCACTTTGGGCTCTGGTCCTACACAGATACCTGCACAGAGAATCTCCATGCACTTGTAGGATCTCGGCAAGTGCAAGGGTTTGTCCTCCGCCATCTAATTCCCAACTAGACGTGTTTCTATTTCTCCTCCTTTTGAAGCCTCAATTTGCTTTGTGAAAAGATACGGAACACGAGGAATCTGACTGAACTGACAATAAACACATATGCATTAGTTATTTGGGAAGCATTTATGATACAGGTATTTGGCTCTGTTTATTAAAGGTTTGTTTGTCATGTACATAACAGCAATATTCTAAGTGAAATGAATACAAAACACCCATGCTCCTAACTGGAACAAATTCATTATACAATTTGAATACACAACCAGAAAAAATGCATTTGGTAGTCACAGAGTTCTTTCCTTTATTCAGTAGTCACTGTCCTATTAAAAGTATCAAAAGCGGCTATTTAAAAGTCACTTATTAAAAGTCACTTATTTAAATAGAAAAAAAATAAAAATCATCCAAATTGATATTATTTCATCACATTTCCCGAACACTGCAGCTTATACCATTAGAATAGTGTTTATGTTCCTTAGTTTCTGACTTTATTACAAATAATAACATTTGTTCATTTGTTTTTGTGGTTCAAATTTTGAAGCACTTAGGAAAGCTTCTCTTCCTGTGTTCTCTGATTCTAAATGCTTGATATACTTTTTGACCGGGAGACTATTTTCAGTACTTGTCAACCGCAAAACATTGCAGCATCCTGAAGCATGTTGGTCCATCGCCCCCCAAATCTAGCAATTGCCTTAAAATAAAATTAAAAAAAAAAAAGCATAAAGTATTTACAGATGACAGGCTATGCAGCTGTTTTGTTCTGTTTGCTTCTGGGGGCATGCAGGTTTGCATTTTCAAGGTGTTCTTTACAAACTAGAAAACTTGACTAGAAAAGTAGAAAAGTTTATTTGAGGTGGGTTTTCACTAAGGCAACCGCTTCAAGGTTTATGTTATCGTTTGTTGATAAGTTTTCAGCCTTTCTCCCTCCTCAGCTTCCATATAATTCTAATTTGGTATATATTTTACCTCTGTATTATCTGAGCTTTCAAAGAGTAAAGTGTTATCTTTATGGTTTCTCTTTTGCTTAAAAATATAATAAATTAAAAAATGTCTTATTTCAGAAAGTCAGGATATAGATGAAGATTTCACTATCATTATATTCTATGTAACAAATGGCCCCGCAGTATGAACATTTCATCTAGCTCAGAAACCTGTTTGCCAGAAGCACTATGTTTGACATACAGTCACATACCAAAAGCATGTGGAGATGGAAAACTCCCAGTCTTTTCCGTCCTTCTTCTTCCTTTAATTTGGTATATTTTTGTCTATCCTAGCTGACGGTCCATTTTCCAGCTTCTAAGACTACATCAACTATACAACAAAGCGTCATGAACAAAAAACACAAAAGGCTTCCAAAGGTTGGTGTGATATACTCCTGGAAAACTTGTAGGGATTCAAATATTTCCAATATGCATGGTCCAAAAACTAATATGAGTTCTACTACTTAAACAGAACTTGCATAGACACTGGTGCTTGTGAGCTTAGGCATTTAGCAGCTAGATATTTTTCACTTCCATTTTTAATAGCTAAATTGTCAATGGAGCAAAAGAACTACACATTCATAAGTCTATCTACCTTTTGCAAAGATGGACATATCCACTGTATGTGGCTAGACACTTCCACTACCTAGCAAGATTTTTGCGTTTGAGTGAGCAGAATGAAGAACTGCAAAGTAAGCTTCTCCTTTGCACATACACTTCTCTAGGTTATACAGGAAATTAATAATCAGTGGCATATGACTATGTGGTCTTACACATCTCCTTTGCTTTCCAGAGAAATCCGATCTGGACAGTAATATTTTAAAATACAAATACTAGGTATTTTTTAAAGGTACAGAACTGAAGTTAATTGACAGAACAATATTCAGAACTGGCCTCCAAATATTGCATCATACAGTAGTGCAAATCTAAAGACTCTGTAAAATTTCAAATTCTCAAATACTCTGGAGCAGCATGAATTGCTTTCTTAATGATAAAAAGAAATATCAGCGAAACTTTAATGTAGCTGTTGACTGAAGCCATATCAGTAGAACAATGAAAATCAACAACATGCATACAAGTATACATGCACATACAGACAGATACCTTTCGCATGATAAACATTTAGAAATAATTCTAAGAAGTTGTACCTTCTGTTCATGCCACCCTAAAAACACATACTCTATTTTCTGGCCACAGCGACTGATGCCTTTTGCATTTCTCCATACAATATAGATATTCAAATATGTGATGAATTGGAGGAGGGGGTTATTCGATGTTTGACTGCAGTGGCACAAGCAAGTCTTTCTTTTTTTAAAGGGGGCTTGGTTACAGTTGGGAGCCAGTTAGGAAAACAAGGGCTTTATAAATATATATACACTATTTGTTTTACTGGTTTACCCATGGCACTAATCACAATTCAGATTTGTGTGAGTAACAGAAAAGGGCTGTCAGAACGGTTCCTTACATGAACGTCCATTCATAAATCAAGTTCTGGTCCCCTTTAAGCTGCCAGTGAACCTTCTATTTTTCCTCCATTTTGGCTTTTTATCCACATAGTCTTACTTAAGAAGGATAAAATTATAAAAGAGAAATATCTTTTCAGACAGCCGTCTCCATTTTAATGCACTCATTAACCTGTTACTTCACTCATTAGGAATTTGGCTTGGAAGTTTTCAGATGGAAAGCACTTACTCTAAAACAAGCATTAGAGAAACGAACATAGCACTGCAAGAGCTGGACAAATGGCCCTTTACAAAGGGAGACGACAGTTGCCTACATTTTGTTCAATTTGCAAATGTGCCAGTTCATAGTTTTTTTCATGAATTATTAATGAATCATTGTGAACAGAGAAGACGAAAAGGAAAGAAAACATACAAAATTAAGCCTTTAGCTTTTTTTTTTTTTTCCTTCCTGAAGTGTAACACGAATTCAGCTAGGACAGCTTAGAGACTGGGCATATGGAAGTGGAGATGGTATCCAAAATAGTTTATATTTATCTGTTTGAGTTTTCTGGATAGTCTTGTAAAAAACTTTTAGTTTATGGATCTTTTAGTTAGTTTAGTTTAGATAAGCTAAACAAGTGATCTCAGGAAAGGAAGGAATGAATAAATGAAACCTAAACCCCACAACCTGTCCATTTTATTTTCCTGACCATGAATTGATTTAAAAAAGGCTCCCTGTACACCATGGCGTCCAATGGATAGAAGAGACAGTTATGGAGAGCAGCAAAACATTGTGAAAATGAGCTGCACAAGTAATATCTGTCAAAGGTAGACATGTTCTACTTTCTGCAGAGTTAGCAAAAATAGTACACCGCCCAGTTCTGTTTAACAGATGATTCTGACAACAGTGATTCTGTACAGAAGTGCAAAACTGGGAAGGGTCTTCCTTTTTAGAACCCTTGCACATATATGTGTGTGTGCATATATGTGTGTGGATGTGTGTTTTTGCATGTCTCGTGTATATATATAAATCAAAATGTCGTCTCAACAGCCTTAAAAGAAAATTAGGAGCAATTTTACAATATTACTCACAGTACTGCTTTACTGAAGCCTGTCACGCTTTAGACTAAAAGCTCTGTAAAATATGAAGAGGGTTTTTTGCCATTTTGTTTGGGATTCTTTGGGTAGCAGTCTTTCAAAATTCTTCTTATGTATCAAAGAACAATACGATTAACAAAGTCATCTTCTCAGATATTTGGAATATTTCTTTTTATGCACTTTTCATTTGAATAGACATAGGGTGACCTCAGACTAACTTCCAGATCAACTGTTTTGTACTTCTGAAGGTGGAAATACAGAAAAATAAACATGGATATGGTACAAAATTGTCTCTGCAACTGATCAAAGGCCAAGTCTGAATAGTCTGAAATTTGTGGTCTGCTATCAATAATTCAAAATCTGCATTAGACTCTGTTGCCCATCTCTAGAATTACTTATTTAAAAACAAAATGTTTCTCACATTTGTCATATTTCCTTCTGTACTCAAAAGATCAAAAGGCAAGTCTTTACAAGTTCATCAGTGGCAATCCTGGCAGCATCTTTAAGTTAACTAGTTAGAGAAAAAGCACAAAATTGCATTACAGTGAAGTAGAATGAATTCACTGTAGGATGGTATGCAGCTTACTGACCTTCTCTCCACTCTGCTTTATGGGAGGAAAAGAAAAAAAAAAAAAAGTTTACTTCACTTGAAAAGGGCTTGAAAGCAACGGAGCCAGCAGCAGATCTTTGCTTCTGTTCATAGCTTTGAGCTGAAAAATTCATCTGTTTGGTCTCACCTTTGGACTAAGTTCATGGTGATCTTCCATTTTTGTTATTGCGTCAGTATCTTGCATCAATAACATAGCAATGATTCCACAAATATTGTGCTATCTTTCTTTTATTCTACCTATCCTCTTAAGCTAAATACTACTACTCCTTGAAGTATTACAGGTATTCTGTCAAAAAAGCTTCCCCCTTAAATCCTTAGGCAACCATCTCCAAATCAGTGGCACCTCTAGCCTGTTCAAACTTTGATCCTACACATTCTTTGTGACTATCCCCAAGAGCTGTTCACCAAAGGCCGTTATAGTGCTTAGCTTTAGCCGTTTGCAAACTGTATTACATCATTTTTCATATTTTTCAATAAAAATTTCCTGCTAAAAATGTGCAAATGAACCATGCAAAATACTGACGTCTTGGGACAGAATAAAAGGGAAAAACGAGAAAAGATTTCTTCAGACACATTTTGGCGTTAAGTAATTTCTGTATAGGCCTGTGAAATAAAAATTGCCTTTTCTTGAGAAATCTTAAGGGTCTGTAAATTTCAGAACTTTTTTTCATAGACCCAGAGGAAAGCATATTCTAGCATTTATTCACGTCTCACATTTTCATCTCTGCATACAGAGCAGTGTCCACAATACACTTAGCTATCAGAAAGGGACACAGGTTTGTAAATGTAACACAAACAAAAGAATGCATTTTCTGTATTAAGTATGCAAGTCTAGTAAAAATTGTTTCCTCTTGAAACAATCCCCACAAATTACTAGAACTAGTTGCACAGCGCGAGTGGCCATGATTTCTTTCTCTAACCTCCAGAAAACTTGAATAAAAAGTTTGACATAGCCTCCAAAGCTTTCCAGTATAAAGGTGGTGTATTTGTTAAGAATGTTCACTGCACACATCATGGGTGACACTCTCCCAGGGGATTTTATTTTCTCTTTAAATACATGCTCAAAGGTGGCCTACTACTCTTTCATAGTTGTAGACTTCTCCAAACTCAGGCCTATCTCTAGGCCTTCTCTAGATGTAAATGCAATTTTTTGCTTCTATGAACTATTAAGAAGAACGTTCTTCTCTCCCAAAATGAACGTGACTTTTGAAGATTTGTGCATGCTTCACTTTCTTCCCAAGAGGAGCCAATGTATACACCACGATGAATAAATATAAAAAGGCAACATTTTTTCATTTTAAACTGCGCCTAGTAGAGACAAGCATGAAAGTAATGACACAAACGGAAGGATTTTAGCCTTTTTATCATTACATACTCTGCCCTATTTCCAACCTGCTGGGTATGTCATTTATTGCAAACCAACCACACAACATACTACTAGGAAGTAACTCATCTCTAATTTTATCTAATTAAATTAAAAGCCTCTCTCATGCACATTACTGAAAGTGACTACATTTTCAATATTGTACCAAATTTCTCTTCTTCAATCCCAAGGAAAGCTGTTCGGGTGAGGGCTGAGAACCATATTTAGCTACAAATTGTTACTCAGCTACAGCACTTGCTCCCACAGAACAAAAAGAGGCCTCACCAACAGCGTCTACTGCTGTTGCCCTCATTTCCTCCTCCCTACCCTGAAAAGGGTATCTTTATAGCAAGGGAGTTCATAATCGATGAGTTCTGCAGCCCTGGTCCCGAACTAGTACGTAACTAGCCATAATTAGGGGGACACTCGTGGCCAAGCTTCACACACAGATACCCTCCTGTTACCAAAAGGGTGGGGAATTCAAGAGAAACCTTGTGCTCTTTCCTCACTTCAAAAGAGTTTTAAAATAGCTCTTTGTAATATAAAAGCCTGCCTTACCTGTAATTGGGAGCAGTGCCTGCAGGAGAGCAATGGTAACAATCCTCTTCCACTTCATCTCGCTCCCCTGGGCGTTGTCAGGGAATTGGAGGCCACAGTTTAGCAGAGTAGGGCAAGGAGGAGAAAAGGCACCTCCACGAGCTTTGTTCTTCTGCCTGCCTCCACAGGAAGCACCAGTTCTATAAGGCCTTTCAGAGTCCACCTGCCGGCAGCATAGCCGAAACACACGCACCTTCCTCTGCCTCACAACCAGGCAGCTTCAGAGGTTTGGGTTTTATATGCTTGGATATTGATGTTTGGGGTTTCCTTTTGTATTTTTCTTTCTTTTCTCTTTTCAACATTTTTTTCTTTTTTTAGTTCACCTGATGGTTTCTAAGACGTTCTATTTCTGTAGCTGCTGATCTCTAAAGGGAGCCTAGAAAGTATATCCAGTATGAAATTCATCCACACATCAAAGGGATCCTGTATAACTATGGTCAATACACAGCATATCATAAATAGAAGTTTAAATTGTAAGCAAGCTCCAGTCACTCCTGAACAAGTAGCTAGCTGAACTGGTAAAGGTATAAAGTTCACTTCTAAACCTCTGACTGAAATATAGACATAGCATTAGCGACTGAAAGTTGCTGCATTCTCAGGGCTGTCTGGTAGCCTGCCTCTTAAAGGGCTGGATTCACTCTCCGTCTTTGCAGACGGTGTCCACACAACATAAACCACCAGCACAGCTGGCACTACCTGTCTCATTGTACTTGTATGTAACCAGGAAACAGAGATGCCCTTTGATGTGAACATACTACATCTTGTATTTTAAAAAACTCTCTATGTGTGCAGAACTCTGGAGCCATTTTGTCCTCAGAGTCACTGCAGGCTGTGCAGGGAGGAGAGCCTGTGTAATCTCTGTGGGAGAGCACAGTGCGCACCTCCTCCCCTTCCCTGAGCGTGAAACAGAAAGCTCGGCAGCCTCTAGCAACGTATGCCAAACCTGCGGGCCTCGAGCTTCAGCCTGCTTACTGCTTGCAGCTGCCCTCTAGCCACAGACACGTAGATAGATCAGGGTGCCCCAAAATAAGGGGTGTGGTTGCAATGTGATTATTTTCTAGGAATTACTAGGACTTTCAGCCTCGCATTCTAAGCCCTTTAATTAATACTGCACTGAAAGCAACTCAAAATAGGGCAGGGTCCACTCAGCGGCTTCCCTTGTGAAGCCTGGCTTCCTGCAGGCCTGCGTTCTTCATCCAGCCCAGTTTCTGTAGTCCCTTCTGCGTTCCCTTAAGCTGAGGCATATAAAGTTACCCCTACGGCCTTCCTCCACCCTCAGCAATCCTGTGCCAACCTCTGTTGGGCCAGGGGGCTGGGCGAGGAGTAGTGGGGAACGTGGCTGACTGGAAGCACATGTGCACATACTCATTGACTAACCAAGCAGCCCAGGGCCAGCTGCTCGTTGCTGGGCCAGCAAAAGTGAAAATGCTCTGTTTTCCCTGCTGCTGGTTTCCTGGGAGCACTAATAGGCTCTCCCTAGCTAGCTACATGAAATTACAAGTAGGAACTGAATCTTCTTGGGACTCCTGCGTTTAATTGGATTAAAGTTGACCCTTGGTTCAAAAGTTACTGGGGTAGCAGTGACTGGCAGACAGAATTAGAAGAATCGTGAAGTTTGTCTCCTCAGGAAGCCAAGCTAGGGATCAAATCAGATGGTATTAAAGCAACATTCAGTACACAGTTGTGCCTAACTACATAGGCAAGAGAATAAGCATATTTAAGCAGTAACCCAGCAGAGGTGGCTCTGGAGAACGTTTCACACTATTAGGAATCAGGGACACTTTGTAGTCTTTTTAAAAAACACAGAATTCTTAAATGCATAGGAAAAAAAGCAAGGGTGTGGTTATGGATACTTCCTCTTCAACATTTCTCACTGGTTTTACATTTTTGCTATTATTATTATCATCAAGAGGTTAATAAAAGGATTTACTTAGTGCAATAGAGAGGAGGAACAACCGAGCATAAAGAAGTGAAATTAAGAAAGGAGAAATTTAGAGTTTTAGGAAGAACTTCCTGAGAAGGCGATATTAGACTTAAGTAATTTATCCAGGAAGGTATTAGGGCATTAATTAGTATTTTGTCTAATTTTCATATGCACATAATGTTGCCAAATCTCACCTTTGAGAAATCTCACACTATTGTGCTCTTTTTTAATGTGAATAAAAATCTTCACACATACTAACAGAAATAAAGACTACATTTTAGACAATTGTGAAACAGAAAAGGCTTGAAAACATGACTTAGAGGCACCTTAAACGCTAAAACTCAACCCCCTCTGTCCCATCAAAAAAAAAAAAAAAAAGGCCCAAAACAAGATCGCTGAATGTTTACAGTATTAATTCTGTTAATGAATTTCAGGGTCAGATCTTAAGCTGGGGGGGGAGCACAAGTATCTTACTTAATGGGTTTTTATCCTTTCTAGTTCTTAGAAATGAGAGGGAGAGAGAATAACGTGGACTCCCACCAGATATGGGAACCGGATTGGTGATAACTGTTTCCTAATAGTCTGAAGAAAACTGGCAGTGTGAGAGTTAGTGTGCATATAAAAAGGATTTATAGGCTTTTGAAAGCAAAGCTAACAGAAATTCTTGGAAGATCCAGATCAAGAGTTTCCTTACCTTGATTTCTGGAGTAATAAAGGGTAAAACATTGATAACATGGTATTATCCTTTTATTTTAAAATGTAATTATTACGTACGGTACTAACAACACCAACATTATTAGGCACTGTTATTAGGCACTACAGCGCCCAAAACCTAGTGTAGTGTGCCATTCTGGGATGCTTAGATGGTAGTGCTGAGTCTATGCCCTCCCCCAGCCTCCAGAAGAGCTTCCTGCCTTGCTCTTCTACCCCTAGAGCAGCAAGAGGAGGCTGGATATGGGCCCTGACCCACTGCCAGGCAGAGGGCAAAGCACAGCCCAGCAGAGCCACCATCACCAGAGCTGGAAGAGGCATCATTAGTCCCAGAAATGGCTGTGCTGGGGTACATGGTCCATATTCCAACAGGACCCTGATAAAGCCCTCTCTGTCGCCTTCTTCAAATAATAGGATATTGACTAAAGTAAGGAGTTGGTGAGAGGAAAAAGACTCCTGCTCCCACTGCAGGCTGCCTAAATCTCATTGACCCTTTATCCAAAAGCTGAAATAATATCATACTAGTTCTTGATATTTTTTAGTAACAGTATTTTCAGAAGAGCAAATGGCACTGCTCATCACTATTCTGCTGACCCGTCTCCTCCTGTTATTGATCATAGCTTCTCCCTCGGGCAGAAAGCCAGCAAATTATCACTTTGAATAAAGAGTTAAGGCCAAAGGTAAGGAAAAGGAAGGAAGCACTGTATAAGAAAGTGAGATTAATGGCAACAGCAGGCACACTGGGAGAACAGCGCTTGGGCCACCGTGTTTTGATGTTGGTCTGCATAGGGAAAGGTCAGAGCAAGAGTATGCAGACTTCATTTAGCAGTACAGGTAGAGTCAGGTTTTGCATGATAGCACCCCTGAAAATTCTGTCCTCCCAATCCCCCAACTTTTGCAACCACGCAAGTATATCACTATAATCTAAATACAATGAAAGTATACAAGAGAGTAGCCATGCTTGTATTGTGAGTTACTCTCACAATAGACACATCACAGGAGAGAGTAAATCACGTGCAGTTTAGGGGTACAGAAAAAGATAAAAGGAGGAAGTCTCTTTTCTAGGAAAATGATATTTTTGTGTTCATATGGCCTGCGTTCCGCTACGAGAAATGATTTCCTTACAGCGCCACCTTCCATTCAGCCCATTTGTCTTTGCTTCTCTAGGAACTACATAGCACAGTTAAAATTTTGGCAACTCCTCCCATATTGTACATTAAGCAACCTCATACATGTATTTTTCCCAACAGTTTAAACAATGCTGATGTTTCAGTTTACTCATTTCAGTCAGATCGTAAGAACCTTGTTAACACTGGAGTACGGACTAATGCCAACAGTAGTTCAGCTGAACCAGCAGCAATTTTTCCTCAGTACAGACAAGGCCACAGCGGAGACAAAACCCTCCCTGCTGGTTGAAGACGACTAACTTGACTCTTTGTCTAAGCACATCTGTGGAGGAAAGTGCATTTCAAAAATTAGCTGCACTGGGAAGAGTGCAAGATTTTATCTATGATTCCTGAAACTGAATTGGTCAGGGAATTGAAGTAGTCCTCACCTACAACTCAGCTGTGTTTAAACTGGTCAAGGCACAGCTCATTATCTGTAAGGTATAATATATTTCACAAATTAGACGAAGCATGCATTCACTTGCTTCTGTACATCAATATGCCATTCTTTCCCCGGACACAAGAAATTCTGGAAGAGCTCTAATGCAAGGGGCTGATTCACCCTCGGAAGCATCCATTTTTTATGCTTCCTGGCTATGCTACAAGAAAGCAGCAGTGTTTGCAGTTTTAACAGGAAATAAATGAAAACTGAAAAACAAACCTGCACCACAGTCAAGCTGAAGATAAAAAATAACTGCACACTGCCCTCTGGCTCATGCACTGCTACCACAGAGAGCTTGCCTGTAATCATCACCACAGAGCGCTGGGACTGAGAACAGGTCAGTTATCAAAAGTTCCCCTAAGCCTATTTGGTACAGTTAGTACTTGCAGGCAAAATTAGTACCTACATCACCTAATAGAGGAGCTGGCTGACCTTAAAGACAGGGGAGAATCGACACTCAAGACTGCAGGGCCTTGCCCCGATCCAGCAGGGAAAGAGAGCTGTAGTGCCAGAACTAGCTCAACAAGCATCAAAATAATTTTCAGAGATGCTCACACAAAGATAATGGATGTTAAATAGACAACAGCTCTCTCTGGGGAGCAAGCTGTAGCCCTCAGCAAGTCATGCCATTCATGCACTAGACTAATGCACTGAAAAGAAAGAAAGAAAGAAAGAAAAGCCTGCTGTTTACAGTGTGTAAACCCTCAATTTATATTGACAAAATGTTGCAGACTGACAGTCCTGCATTGCTTCACTGCATTTCAATGCATTGTAGTGCCTTACAGTGAAGCTTCGCTTTGCTATAATTGGGTTCCACTGTGCTAATCCCCTTGGAATGCAGCAATTAATACTTATTTAGTGATAATTGCTGCATTCCAAGGGGATTAGTCTGTCCCTTGCATATTTGCCAGCATTGCGAACGGAGAGCTGGAAAGAAGAGAGCGCCTAACTCCAGGTCTTGCTTTGCAGCTCCCAACAGGCAGCACAGAGGACTTGGTCTCACTACAACTGCTCCCCTGTGTGTGTGAGAATACTGCTTTTCCAAGGCAACCCTACTTGACTGTCAGTATTCCTTGCAGCTGCATTGTGCAAATAGAAACCCTGCCACAACTAAAGAGAAAGAGTAAAAGAAAACAGACACCTGTGCAGTACCATAAAGACAAACGTGGCCATGAGTGTATGTTTCCTATGGGAGATAATTAGGAGGCCCTGATGCAGTATGCGAATGAATTCCTATTCATTATTTTGCTTCTTGTGACTAGCAATCCCCCGTTCCTGCTTTGCTCTTAAAACTTTCAATGCAACATGGGTTTTAGGAACCTACATAGGAGATATTAGTAAAAACTTGAAATACACCCTCTCTGAATACTCACTAGTTTTGAGAATACTGAATGTGTAATGTCCAATTGTTTCATTCTGAGTGAGGCTTTTATGATCTGCTCTGACGGCTTTTTTAATGTGCTGGACAGCCTATTGCTTGTACTATATTTTAAAGATGGAAGCACAATACCTCTTTTCCTTTAAGTAATCAAGATACTCTCTCACAGGTCATTAACATTTTCACCTGTTAGTTGCAGGTGAATTTGCCTTATTACATTATAGCATACATAGAAAAACTCCAGCACTTCACCACAAAACCCCCGTTTTGGAAATGCTCCTTTTAATTATAGAGCAACTTCAATATTCTTTTTCCTGGATAGCTATACAGACCCCAACTGACTACTAAGGTAATGTGTTTCATGAATATAAAGCTGTTGTCAAGTCAAACATTATGACCTGAGACAAGTGTCTTCATTTCCTGTATTTTCTTCCCCTCTTTCCCCCTAACACATACATCTAGATTTTTCAAGTGGTCATCTGGGGGGAAAACTTAATTAAATGAATTGAAATTCATTTAAGCATTTAAAACAAATCAAAAATCCAATTCATGCTTGATTAGGCAACTGTTTTTTTGGCTCAATGCCAACATGAAAGAACTCTGCAAGGTTCTTAGAATTATACTGCCGTTTTTGTGCAATTATTGCTCTGCTTATTATCCCTAAACAATTGCTTAATTTCAGTCAAGAAAACAGTTACCTTGTAATACTGCATGGTATTTAATAGGTTCCATTAGCAGAAAATAGTATAGAAATACAAAGCATCTTGATTTTTTTTATATGATACACATGCTTATGTACATGATTACATACATACAATCCAGGATCTCCTGAAAGTCTCTTTCTCATATTTGCATATACATATCCTCTTCATGGCTTTGTCCAGTTACTCTGTGTTTGTGGTTACTAGAAGTCATCTTGTTTTTAAAAGTATTCCTCTCATCTAGAAATACTGAGATGATTTACAAATAGTTTATATTGAATCCTGCAAAGCTCAGATCTATTTACATTTTTATAGAGTTGAAAAGGGGTGTCGGTGGGACAAAATGGGTAAGGTTACAGCTTGAGTCAGTAGCATCATTACCAAAAGCAGCACAAAATTGTTCCAGGCCTCTGTGGATACACAGACAACCCACTGAGGTTGAGGAAGAGATTCCCCATCTGTCAATAAGACCTGCAACAGTTGTTGGATGTGCTACCATAAATGTACCACCTATTTTGTTTGCACTGGAGAAATTACATGCAAAAGTGAGCCTAACAGCTGTTAAGGAGTTAGAAGCAAAGAGTAAATGGGGAATTGTTAGGGCTTTCTATCAAGGATACAAAAATCTAGAGAAAAGACAATTCAGAATCATCACCACAGCAACTAGGTCCTTGGATAAAAAGAAAACACCCACTAAGAATATGAAATTCCATCACTTCAGATATTAACTGCATGCCTGGTCTCAGTCAACCAAAAGACTGTAAGTTGCTTTGCAACCAGCACAATTAGTGAAGCCTAACTTCTTAAAAAGAAAAGTCTTTCACACTTTTAATATCTCCACAGTACTCCCTTTCATACACTCAGGGTTCCCTTTCCTCACAACTCCAAACACCCATTCACATCCTCTGGCTGGGTAACTAGCAATTAGCTCATATTTTAAGAGCTGACTAGCCAGCAGACTACTACCTACAGAGACAGAGCTGAGCTGTGATCATCTTTTCCTGAGTGAGACAAGAACTAGGTTTTGTCTCCTCTACTGAGCTCCCAATTTTCGTGACACGTATAGGGCCTTTGTAGCTTCAAGGTCACTGCCTGTTTCAAATCTGAATCCAACGGAATTACAAAAAAGCATGAAAATTGACGGAAACAAATGCCCAGACAACACGGTTACTACATGAGCCTTGTTTACACAGAAAACCAGGATATAAATAATAATGTTAACAACTACAGCCAGAATAAATGAGCCTTACACTCTAATATTATTACACTGTAATATTCAACACAGAAATTATGAGGAAGCCTCCAGGCACAAAAGTTCTTCACTCGAAAAGCCTTGGTATCAACTCCAAGAGCTCTGCATGAAAAGCTCATGGACTGAGCTTCCCCACAGGGAAAAAACAATTGTTATGGTGCAGCAAGAGCTCCTCCAGGGAAGAGGAGCTGGGATTGACAGCAAGACAGGCAGGACAGTGGCCTCACAAACAAGGTTTGTAGTCTCACAGTATCTGAGCAAGAAGGACAGAGCAGGTCCAGTGACAGTAACCTGGGTCAACTGCAGTCCAGTGAGCATCAGTCAGGTCTGCAGCAGTGGGGCAGGTCTGAGGCCAAGTCAGTGGGATCAGGGTAAGTCAGGTGGCAAAGGTTTGACCTCCAATGCCACTCCCAAGGAAAGGAGGGAAGCTTCTCCGAAGGCTTCTCCCAGCTCTCCCTCACCACCTGGCTCTTTCCCAGCCCTCTGACCCAAAGTCACACAGCTACACAATGTGAGAGGTGGCCTAAAGCATAGGCAGCCCAACATTACATGCCCTAAACATTACATGCTATTGTTTTCCTTACTGAAGACTCTGCTTCTGCATTACTGGTTCAAACCATGCAAGTTTGACAGAAGATTAATTAGCTGTTGGATGTTTCGTCCTTATAAATTACAACTGGGTGTTTTAGTCTGGCTAACAACAAGCATAAGCCAAATCATCATCACACTAATCAAAACTCTTGGTTTGGATTTTTGGAATTAGTAAGTACTGAAAGAAACAAAAACTGTCGCATCCAGACGCTGCTTTCCACGTCAAGGTTCCAAGGTTTTTTATACCTATCTCAATTTCATCTCCTAGCATTTTTTTAATGTAAAAACATTTAAATCATTTTCATGGGCATTACTTCTGAGCACTTCATAGCACAAAATGATTACAAAACACAAAAAGAACGATTAATGCTTCTTTTTAGCAGCTGGCAGACTGCTATGTTCATGGAGGAAAGCATTCAGAAAGTAAAGCACTATAGAAAAAGAATATTTAAGTATCATGCCCCTATCATATGCTTTTCCAGTATTTTTGAGTGATGATGAATCCAATAATCAATTTTATGTATTAAACAGTTAGTAATCAACTTGAATATAAGTCTATGGCACCCTCTTGTGGTCGACAATAATAAAGCAGTTTACTAGATTCTGAATACTTCTAAATTCAGTGTGTTATCCAGGAAAAAAGCTATTGAAAACAACTTCATCGATTAGACTTGTATCATAAACAAGCCTTAAGGAAGGGCAGTACTAAGTTTTCTGATTTATCTAGAAATTCTGAGTAGTTTTTGAGGGGCTAGTAATCTGATTGACCTACCTCTATTGTTAAGATCACAGATACACAACATTATCTCAGAAAAAATGTAATTCCAGATAGAGCTGGATAAACAACCCAGTTGGTATGTGGTACACATAAGCTCTACTCTATAATGATGTAGCACTTTGCAAGAATCTATTGGACACAAGTATTAAACCAAATTACAAAAAAGATTGAAAATGGAAAAGTATAAGACACAAAGAAGTCAATGAGCAAGATTAGTAGACAAAGAAAAGACATGACTGTGTAGTTAAGAGTGCTGGACTGAGATTATCCCGATTATAGATTTCCCAGCTAACAAACATCCTATGACTTAGCGAGTTGCCTAAGTTTGCCCTATGCCTCAGATTCTTGCCTATCAATGGAGACAACGAACTTCCCAGCTATGGGGAGTGACTTCATCACTATTTAGAAGATGCTCAGCTACGTCAAGCACGCCATGGTAGAGGATGTGCATAATCAGAAGCCAGAAGACTGATTCATTGTTTACAGCTATATTAATTTCTTCTAATTGGCCTTTTCACTTCTATGCCACACAGTATTACTTCTGGATATTAGGAAAAAAGGGAAGATGCTCAAAAATGAATTCCTGAATGAGCCTAACAGTGACAAAGGTAAGCCCAGGGAGAAGAAAGGAAGGAGAGGAAAAGCACAGTGAAAACCTGATGACTTTCATGAGCTAATGATGTTAACATCTGCTTTGAACTTCTCACAATATTGCTATGGGAGAAAAACAGGTAGACGTTTAGTGTGATTGATACCGCATGTTCCACTCATACATATGAAAATCTTTTTATGCAAATATTCAACAAGATGCGTAACTAACAACTTCAGATAAGACTTCTCTGATTAACCTTGTACATGTAGCTAGTCATCTGTAGCATTCTGTTGAAAGTCACTTTCCAAAAGAAACATCTGGCTGAGGTCGTCTCACATTTCAAAGGTAAAGTAGTAAGATTTGAATTATCTAAAATTGTTCTGATAAAATCCAGTAATATTGCAAAGATGAATTGTTTGAAAAAAACAAAAAGAACCCAAAAAACCTCCTCCTCAGAAAATATTAGGGAATTTGTTCAAATAGAACACCGAATACTACTGAGCTACCACACAGAAGCAAAAAAAAAAAAAAAAAGGCAGCCTTATTTTGTACCTGACTCTTGATTAAATGAAGAGATTCTTTTTAAAGGTGTGAATTTATTTTTGCGCAAGATGGTGATCTGCTTTAATTAGCAGCTGAAAGAGATATTTGAGAATAATATCTGAGGTTTAGACTTACATGAAACATATATATAAGCTATGATTCTACCTTGTACAAATGTTTATATGTGTGTATGTATGTATGTATGTATTAAAAATACGTATGTATAAACAGACAAAACACACAAAAGAGCAGCTTTAAGTGAGGTCAGATTTGACAATAGGAAAATATTTGCAGAAAGGTAATTGATGCAGTCATTTATAGACGTAAAAGCCCTGGCTGGAAGTTATGATCAAATAGGACCTCTTTATCTTCATTTTCAAGAACTCCGATGTTATTATTTTATGTTCCATTTCAAAGTATTAGATGCAGAAAAGAAAGTGAAGTACAAAGATGCTTATTTCAACCAACAAGGAAAAGCCAGGTACAGTAAGGTAGTTTCATCATGTACTCTAGCAAGCATGAAAGGCTCTAGACTCTTTGTAGCAAAGACTCTTTGCTACAACAAAGCAAAAACTCTGAAGAGAGTATGCAGTTATGAAAGAGTGAGGGAGGGAAGAAATATTCCTGACTGTGCATTAAATAACACCCAACAACATTTGTCATAAAGATATTTTTATTTTTAACAAAAGTCCACCATCATTAGTCTCACATCAAAAGTTATGGAGTGACATCCAATGCATGCAGGTTTCCCCATGGAAAGGATGCAGTCAATACTATAAGATCACTTGCGTTTCTACAATTGTTATACCTTTATAAAAATATTCCCCGATTTCATATTTAATTTCAGTGTTATCTATTCAACAAAAAACTGTTTCCACATTGCAAACTTATTTGTTCCTAAACGACTTTCCAAGTAATTGCACAGGATGTGTTTAATATACTAACAAGTACTTTTTATCCCCCCTTTGCAGGGAAGGAAAATTTAATAAATTACTTTAAAAATATTTTTAAAAAAGTCTTTCCAGCATTTCAGATAAGCAGTAATATAAAAGTAATATAATGATGATACTAAGAAGTAGGGATTTGATCTGACCAATTCCACTGTTCTATATACGGATCTGCCACTAAGGGGTCCAAATTCTCACATTCTTTACTGTTAGCTAGGTAATATTTGCTCATGGTGAAATCAGCTTAATCTGTCATAATCACTTCAGGATATTTGTGAACTTAGCAGTTGGGAGATGAGAGAAGTTATAAGATGTTAATTTATTTCTCATGGTTGTGCGTGTTTGTGGCTTATTTTAAGAAGCAGAGAATTAAGTTCATCCACACCATTCATTTTCATTCTCTGTAAGTGATGAAACATCTGTATCATATTTCATTAGCTATTTTCTCACTTCTGGGTTACCCAAAAATGCTGTATATGCTTCCAAAGGAAAAAAAAAAAATCCATTCAGTTCTATTGCTGGAGGTAGAGCAAGCTGTTACACTGTCATTTAATCAGATTAACAAAGCAGAATCCACATCAGAAAATAATTTCTTTTTACAGCAGTCTCACTGAATTCACAAGTCAATACTCTTCTTGTACAGAGACACTTTCACTAATAATACCTACTGCTTTTAAAGAATTAGGGCATATGACCACTGCCAGCCAAAGATTTACCAAGGACTTATTATGAGCCCAAGATATACATGTAGTTTGCATTAAAAAAATCATGTTCTATCGCACATTCAATGCAGGTAGCAAAATAAAAAATTGGCTCAAACTATGAGCGTATTAAGATGCAAAGAAAATTCTTACAGAACGTGGGAACTCAGCAGATCATTTTCCACTGTAATACAAGCGACCCTTTCCATTCCATGGTCAGGGCTGAGCCATCCCATAGTATTCAGTTGACTACAGTTTACTCTGCCACAAACAAATATCTAAAGTAAACTGATATTAAGAAAAAAACTGAGTGCACCTACAAAAAGATATGATTTAACTAAGGCACGGAAAAGTACAAAACTGGACTAATCCTTTAGCTTCTCTAGTAAACGCAGGCTTTCTGAATGCAGACTGTCAACAGGTAGATTATAGCTTTCTATAATCATATCCAGTGAGTAAAAAAGTTGTGGCTTGTGCATAAAGGTTTCTGAGTGTGACATGATTCAAAGCTGTGCTGGTCAGTGAAAATCAGCATTTGCTTCAGAAGGGTTACTCAAGCTCATTAATAATGCAGGGTGTCTGGGTATTTTGCATTATTAATTCAGCTCTACAATACATAGAAAAGATAAATCTTTCATGAAACAGCCAGCCAAAGCAATTCATTTGTATATCAGCATCACCCAGGATCTTCCTCTACCTACAAGGAGTAAGAATAAGAATGAAATTGGAAGTGTCAGCGTTGACTGAGCTAAAATGCATTTGAAATATTTGAAGACTTAATTTTATGTAGACAATAGAATAGAATTTCTCTACGCTTCAATATCATGCTGAAAGGTTCAAGAGCAGTTTTAAACTTGTTTGAAAGTTTTAAATAATTCTGCAGTAACCATCCTATTGATGGAATACCATAAATGCTGAATATTCTCCCTATTTTTAACTAATAGGCCAAAATATAGTCTATCTTGCAATTAATCCAAATGCAGGACAGTGACTGTACTCACTCTGGAAAAGTCTCTTCTCTCAAGAAACTGTATTTAAGCTGAGGTACAAGTACAAATTTTCAATTTTGGTACACCTAGCAAAGCTTACTATACTTGTTACTGTAACTAGGTGTGTCCCCTATTCAAACGTATCTCAAGATTTCAGATACTATATCCCTTACTTAGGGAGAAGATATAAAAGAGTATAAAAAGCAGATGATATATACTGTTAATAATAATGTCTCTGTGGAAAAAGTTTTAAAGGCTCCAACTGTGACAAAAGCTAAGCATGCAACAAACTAAGTACTTACTATTAAGGCTTGACACTGTAATATTCTTCTGGTGTCACAATTTTCAATCCACCAAAGTAGTCCAGGACCCAAATATTAGTGATGTTGAATTTGGCAAAGAACCAGTTGTGATCCTTAGGCCAGCTTTCCATCTCAGGGTGGCGACTGAATAATGCTTTTTTTGCTAAGCCTGTTTCTGAATCATTCACCTGAACAGTAACCAGCAAAAGACTGCATTAAGATACGGTTGTGCAAAGAGAAATTTTAGCTGAAAACACACTGCTGATTGCAATATGCTCTTTTCCATTTTGCTATGTCCTATCTCAAAGGGTTCATTACTATGGCAGAGTCTACTTACCTT
This sequence comes from Struthio camelus, assembly GCF_040807025.1. NCBI lineage: Eukaryota > Metazoa > Chordata > Aves > Struthioniformes > Struthionidae > Struthio > Struthio camelus. The sequence continues at coordinate 105,606,419 of NC_090942.1, read as the reverse complement.
CAGAGAGGGCTACAACTATACATGAGACAGGCCAACATTCCAAAATAGTTGCTTTTAATATCAAAATCAAAAGGATGCACTTTAAAGTAAGCATGAGCAAGAAAGTACTTCATCAACAAGTCTTTCTTCTGCTACCTATTTGGATGGAGATACATGCAGAGTGATAGATTTAGAAGTAATATTAATTCTGTTCTAGTATAAAGACTAGATCCAACCTGCCCCTGGCTTGTCTGAAATACCATGGATAAAACCATACCCTATTCTGCTGAAGAAAATTATTTATTTTACTGAAGACAATTATGCAAGTCCACAGAACACATATTAGAAAGGATCTTAAAAAGGATACTTATTAGGTCTTGCTAGAGAGACAATGCATCTCTTTTTGTCTCTCTTGCTAAAGCGACAAACTCAGTCCAAAGACTGAGGAGCAAAGCTTTGTTTTTAATTACTAAAAAAAATACATAACATGATTTTGGCATAAATAAGGTATCAGATTTTACTGTTTGATGGAAAAGCAAACAGTGATCCATTTATGGGGACTGAAACCTTCCTGTGGAATTGTTTCTTCAAAGCTTTTTTTGAATTCAAGCTTTTCGTAAGCTGTGATTTGGGAAGCTATTCTTGGAGATAAATTTTCTTCCCCTGTTCTCTCCATATCTTTCATGACTAAAGTGTGTACAGCTCAACTAGTGAAGCAAGAAAGGGGAAGAAAATAAGGCCTTGATGTAAGTGCTTAGGCAGGAATGGTATTCAAGTAAAAATAAAAACTCAGGAACAGCTGAAAGCCAAGACTAGAAGGAGTTTTGCTCTCTGTCCTAATATTGGTAGGGATATAATGGCAACATATATATTTGGCAACCTAAGTAAGATTCTGCAACTCAGTAAGCAGCAAAAAGGTACTGCATGATTTTGGGTGGTATTTGAAATACCAAATCTCAAAAGAGAAGTAGCGGATCCCTGCTACATGCTTACAATGCAGTGTTTGAGGTATAATTTTACCTCCTCTGCACCTGCTCATTCAAAAAGATACAAAAAAATCAAAGGGTCTTCAGATGCATATACATACACATACAGAGTATGGAAGAGCTGAGAATCCATAGAGAATGGCAGCTAAAATGTGTGGCAGCACTTAAATAGCCAACGTGCAAATGTCTGAAGGGTTAAATCAACAAGTTTGAGTTCTGGATATGATACAAGAAAAACTAATTACCATCAGTAATGGGACTGTTTATTTTAAACACATGACAGTAATTAAAGGTTTGCTAGAACGTAATATACAAATATTTGACGTGTGAAAACAACAAATAAGAATTAGGGCCATCACGCAAGAGAGACTAATGATGAATAGTTGTAATCCTCAGTCATCATTCTCAATAATGGGATTAAGATCTCCGATAAATAATACAGCAGTTCTAAATGCTGTTCTAAATGCTTTCTATGGGACAAAGTGAATTTGAAACGTTAGCGCAGGAAACGACACTGCGCTGGCAGCACTACTGCCAGGTAATGCAATACACCTTTTCTGTCTTTAATACGTGTAATGGTATAGCTCAGATGAATAGTTACTTCAATAAAGTGTTGGGAGCACAATCGCCAAACTGGATGGACCAAAGAACTTAAGTGAGCAAAGAAGATAAGAAAACCTCCATAATAGTTCACTCCCAGAGAACTGTCTTGAATATTTTAGTTTCTAAATAGGTCTAGAGGAATTAGGGAGACTTCCCTCATTGCAATATCCTCCTGCCAAGTGCCTTGCTAAAGACACTTCAGCAGAACCCCAGCAAATAGCATGTGGTTACTTCATTTTCCTCACACAAACTATGAGCTAGCTTTCTGATATCATGACACATAGAATCTCTTCATACACTTCTGTATAAATATTCTAACATTTCTGTTCTTCTTTCAGTTAACGATACTATTCAGCACATGTAATCTTGTTCTGTGTCAGCTTTCATCTGCTTACCTTTACAACGTTCCCACAGAAGATTATGTGGGCACAGAGAGGATTCTGGGGATCGTATTTATGCTTCTTGCAGTAAGGAGTCTGTGCCAAAGACACAGTTAAGGAGGCATTCGAATTGATCTGAAATACAAATAGTAAGATAAATAGGCTGATGTACCTTTGCAAGAAAAAAAAGTGATATCCACCATGATGTTTTCAGCTTTTGGTACTTTATTCAGTTCAGAACTACCTGTAAAAAGAACAGAGCTGTCATCTTTTTTTTGCTAATTATATCTGAAAGCCTGCTCAGATGAGCTCTGTATCTGAAAGAAGGCACAGTTTATAAGTGTGTTAAAGTTTGATAGGATAAAGGGCAAACCTCGCTCAAAGCCAGCACTCTTTAAAACTCTGAATTCAATATACCACCTAGCTATTTCACATTCACATTATGATATATTCCAATTAACATACAGGGCTATAGAGAAGAAGACACAGTGGAAGGACAAAGGATTACTGAAAGGTAACCAACTAGCTGTCACAACTGTGAATGGAAGTAATAAAAGAAACAAAAAAACCCAAGCCCTCCCTCCACCCCAACTGGTCAACTCTTTTGACATTCAAAGTGAGTTTTAAAAACTAGGTTTAAAAAACCCTCAGTATTTAAGTAAGGGACTAAACTTGAAGAAGAGAGATTCCGTATCTATGTGATCATTCTAAAATTAATTTGGAGACCACAAAAAGCTTGAAAAGTATCTCTCCAAAACCAGGCTTGCCTACTGCAGAATGGCACATGCTTAAGTTCATTCTTCTCCCAACAGAGAAAGTTCATGAGCTTTGGGAAATTCCATTAAAAGAGCTAATCTCAAAAGTCATGTAAGCACTCTGCAAGTGTACCACTGAACTTAGAAGCAAGAGCTACCCCATGACTCACAGCACAAACAGGAAGTTGCTTAACTACAGAAAAGCTGATTCATGATTATTCAGCATTATCTCATATCAGGAGTCTCCCTCCACATGCCTGTTTCTGCCCTCAACAGATTTGTATTCTGCTGTTGTAGGAGCTTTCTGTGGGAAAATGTTTATTAAGAGTTTATAGCATTATTTTTATATCTGAAAACAGAGGGCAGTATGTGGAGTGGAGGAAGAGATATTACACAAGATAAATTAGGTTTTCTACACCACTTTGATCCATAAATAACATTTTAACGTAACAAATTAAAAGCTGAGTGGGAGAGGAAACAGAGGTTTATATTGAAATTGAGACTGAAAAAGTTTCTATTACTTATGTTTGGTGCATATGTGTTTTAATAATACTGTAGTAGTTACTAGAAGTTTATCTTTAATAAAGGATGCATTCAATCAGAGTCTCCTTAACATTTTAGTCAATTCTCTCTTGACCACAGTCAAGCAAAAGAGCTGAGGCAAGGACCAATTATGCATACTGAGAACATCAGTGTGCCAGTCTTTTGTTGTGCACCTGCTTTACTGGTAATCTCAGGCATTTAATTACTGTTTCTTCAGTAGTCTGTATGAGAGTCCTCTTCGCTCAACCCCTACACTACCAATTTACAGTCCCCTAATCCTTTATTTCTTGTATTAAGTACTCCTCTCTGCTTTCTCTGCCTAAAGATTCTTTGGCCCCTCATTCCTCTGTTCAATGCTCCTTCTGAAACTCCAGCTACTTTGTCTACCGGAGCCCTACTCAGGAGATCAGCACTTTCTGGACTAGCAGGACTAGTCGTCCCAAGACTACTGTGGGTCAAAACAGACAGCATCACTGAATATTTAGCTGTTCAAGGATTAATAATTGTCCTCAGGGTTCACAAATAAAGTGACATTCATGGAATGGGTCGTTAGCACCATTATGTTGCCTGCATAAAATGCTGACGAAAACCCTGACCTTTACAAAAATATTCCAACCGTAACTTCCTCCTGAGACGAAAAAGCATAAGTGACCAAGAAAGATATGACATTGCATTAAGCAACTTTCAACCTGGTAAGTTTTAAGTTTCCTTACTATTATTTCCAGTCGGTAATATACCATTTTCAGGTTAGATTTTGCAAAGACAGGACACAGACTGTTAAATACAGGTGCATCTCACCATGGGCAGATCAGCAGTTACTATAATTCTACTTTCAAATATAATGCTAAGAAAAAGCTGAAAAAGCTTTCTTCGTTATTCAGAAGACGCTGAAGGGTAGGCAATGGGAGGGCGCGGGTCCGGAGTGCACACAGGACCTGGATACACTGGAGTCTTCTCCCCACCTCAAGTGTCAGAGCTACAGGTACTGCCCAGTGGTGTCCGCAAACGTGGCAGCCGCTCAAAAACGGGAAAGGAGAAATCCCAAAACGCAGCGCTCGCATGGTGTCTCTCACCCAATAGAAGGTATCGGAGCTAGCGCAGATGGCACCGTCCCTGCCTACCCACCAAGCACGCCTCCTTACCTGGCTTCGGGACTAAACTTCTCCCGCATATGGCCGCTGACGCACGCATCGCCGGTCCCCCCCCTCCCCCCTTCCTGTGCCGGCTGAGGGGGCAAAACCCCTCCGAGGCGGCCCTGGCCCCGCTCGGGCGGCGCCCGCTCACCTCCAGGTCCTGCACGGAGATCTCCAAGTCGGTGAGGTAGAGGTAGGGGACGCCGCTGCCACCGTGCGGCCCGGGGGGGCCGTCGCTGAGGGAGAAGATGTTGGCGAAGGGGCGGCCGCGCAGCCCCTCCTGCGCGGAGAGGGTGGCCAGCGCGCCCCAGTCGCAGTTGTGCAGCACGAAGCGCGCCATGCGCGCCGCTTCCTCCGGCGCCGGGATGGCCCCGCGGGCCGCCAGCGGCAGCGCCGCCGCGCACAGCAGCAGCAACGGAAGCATCGCGCGCCCGCCCCGAGCCCCAACGGCCACTAACTGCCACTAACCCCCAGCGCGGCTCCCTGTGCCCCCTGCCCCCTGCCCCACGCGGGGAGGAGCGGGTCGCTCCGCCCTCCGCCAATCGGAACGCCCGGCCCGCGTCCCTTCACCAATGAGCGCACTCTGGTGCCGGGATAGGGAAGTTGGCCTTTCCGCCGTCAGCCAATAGGCTCGCGATACCTGCCTCTTCAGCCAATGAGAGCTGGCGGAAGGCGGGGCGAATCTCAGCCGATTGCAGCCGTTGTAAACAACACTGACAGCTCCGGCTCACCTTCGGGATGGAGAGGCAAAGGAGGCGGAGTCATCCAACAGCCAATGGGAGGCCTCTCCAGGACTCTCCACCAGTCAGATTTCGCGGAAGGCTGGAGAGGGCAGGAGGGTAGCCGCGCGGGAGCGGCTCGCTCTCGCCTTTCCCGCCGATCGCGTGCGGAGGCCGTTCTGTTGGGGCGCGCGGGGAGGAGGGCGGGGCCGGGTCAGTAACGGTCGGCGTGGGGTCTGGCGGCGGCCTGGCCGCGCTGCAGAGGGGCGGCCGGCGCTGCCCGGAGCGCGCAGGACTCGCCTTGCCGAGGCTGCCAGCGCTGCTCCGAGGGGGCCGACGGGCTGCTGAAGCGGAGCCAGTGCCGCCGAATGGCTCTGCCTGCCTTTGGTGCCCGCTCGCTTGAAGGCGATGTGTTTTGCAAGGTGTAAGTGATGGGGCATTGGCCATGGTGTCTGTGTGGTGCCTGGCAGCAGCTGCCCTCTGACGTTGTCCCTGATTTGTCTGGCCGGGGAAGTTCAGTCGGATCCGAAAGGTATTTGTGGCGCTGTTGGTGCCACTATCCTTAGCTGCAGTTAAATCGATCCAAAGAGCTGGTTCTGTGAAACGGCAAGTGTTCGTACCCCACCTTCCATGAGCTCTGTCACTTAATTACAACCAGTGGGGTTTGTCTGAAACTGGTTTGGACTGTAAACCTCATGGGACCCTTCGCCACTAGACATAGCTCGAGCCAATGGCTTGCAAACTGCAGGACATAGGTCACAAACATATCTTTTGCACAACTTGTTTTGACGTTTTGAGCAACACCTTGGCCTTCAGCCCATTGCTTAAAGAATAAACACTGTGGAACACCTAATTTTGTTTGTCCTCCTGTGCTTGGTCACGTTATAAAGATTTGCGTAAAGGAATGGTTTTAATTGTAGTAATACTGAGACTTAACTTTTCCTAAAAAATGGGAGATTTACATTTTTCTGCTCTAATCTTACCAAGTATGTCTACACTAGGTGTAGAAATGTAGCATGGGCAAATCCAAATTTAACTCTGTCACAAACTTACCATGCTAAGTTTGTAGGTGCAAAAGTTGGGATTGGCAACAAAAGTGGCAAGTTCCAATGCTTGTAAAGATTAATTTGGCATCAGATACCGGAAAGATTCTTCATTGCAATTTTGAATTTTGCCATCCTACAGTATGCCTGGATGCAAATATAGCTGTAGACCATAAAGACAGTCAGCTAAGCATGTAATATGCCCTGCTTGGCCTCTTCTGTACTTTACCCTGTTCAAGTCTCTGACTGAGCTTCATGGGTCAGTTATTAGTTCAAGCTCTAGCTATCTGCAGTGTTGAATTTCAATCTAAAAACAGTTCAGATCACACTCAGAACAAAATAATCTCTGCTGATGGAATCCATTGAGGAATGACCTTACAGATCAGGTTGAGCCCTTGTGCAAAGACTGCAAAAGCTTTGCCTTTGAATGAACTTTTGCTCCAAAATTTATGACCATAGGGGGAACATCCCTCCACTCCGAAAGCCCTTCCACCCAAACCCCTGAGGATCCAAGTTACGTCACGCAGGAGGCAATGTCATTTGACCCCCAAGAAGGAGATAAGGCAAGGATTTTACTATTGTTCTACCCTTTGGATATGGAAGGTGCTCATATATTGGAGATGAGTAGCAGTATGGCTTCCCAGGGGGCCCTGATGGGCTCCCTTGTCTTTGATAAATGTCGAAGTCTGAACCGTGATGGTGTTCAGTCTTGCAGCTGGGGCAGGTCACAAATGAAGAAGGGGCACTTGATGGCTGTATGCTAAGGCTCCTTCCCCATCACCCAGCCAACATTTTTCATGTGACTCACATCTGTCCCCAGGTGCTCCATCATACAGCAGATGCATAGCCAGGCACTGGGCAGGGTCACGGGGCACTCAAGAAAAAGGTGCTGGGGATCAGGCCGTGGGGATTGCCGGCACAGTTCACCTGAAGGGCCCCTGCGAGTGGTGGGGTGCAGGCCAAATAAATCATTTTGTTGGGATTAGTTCAGGAAAGCCATCTCATCTCGAAGAAAAATATACCATGCATCCATTGTCTACCATTTCTGTACTGTCCTCTTGTTATGGACAGACAGAATAAAATTCTTTTCTCTGCAATATTCCCTTTGCCTCTGGAGAGCGGGCTCTCCCTCCAGGGCCCTCCGCTGCTGTCCTCCCCTGGCAGTGATCAGGAGAGACTTTAAACTTTGGTGTAACTGAAAAGGGAAAAGGGGGCGCTCTGAACCTGTGATGTGCTGCCATTCAGCTGGGGTGAGTCTCACACTTGCAGAACTGGGAGCTGAGCTTGCACTGCTCCAGCAGCAAAGGCAATAAAAGTACCCTAGGCTTTGATATAGGACAAGTTATGTTTCAGGGCAAAGACCTAAGGAGAAAATAGGGTGAGAAAAGGAGTGAGGTATGAGAAGAAAAGAGACTGTGTGAAAGGATGTATTTTTATAAATAGGACTAGGTAGTACGTTTAGATGAGGGGCAGGAGTGGAATATCTCGAAGAAGAAAAGATATAGCAGCTGTTCTGTAGCAGTGAAAAGGGTATGGAAGAAAGGGACAAAAGTGATCCAGAGGGAAGGACTTAGAAAAGAGAAAAATGGATGAGGAAGACGTAACATGAATTATTTCCTTAGAGATTTTGCTAGCTAAAATAAAGAGAGGCAAATTGCTTCCTCTTTCCTCTCCCTGCAAAAACATGTGCATGCATACACTGAAACAACGTTTTCTTCATTTTCACAGCAGTCCTGCCCTCTGAGAACTGGGGAGGATATTTCCTTGCTGCAGTTAAAGGGACAAGTGCTAGCAGTAGTGGGAGGGAGCAGGGGAAACACACAGGAGGGATGAGTGCATGAATGATTTTACAGGGGAGCACAAAACCATGACAGGGAGCAGAGAGGTGTTTGGTGGGGTCAGTACAGGAAAGAGGGAATCTCATGAAGAATAGACGGCAGGAATAGAGCGCCAGGATGAAGGGAAAGAAGATAAAGAGGATGAGGGAAGGAGAGCTGGCAATTGATTTCTGCAGAAAACAGAGGAAGGGGGAAAGCTTTTATGTAACATCATTTAAATTTATTAACAGAATGTATTTGCAGAGCGTAGCCATTTCTCGTTTGCCAGGAGCAGTGCATGTTACTGGAAGTGCACAACCCCATCACTGACCACTCTGTGAACGGAGATTTAAAATGAACCTTTTGAAGAGTACACAAAATCATCTTGCACTTCCTCTGCCACAACCGGACGTGTGAAGTGGGATTTAAGGGGACAAGAGAAAATGAGCTGTCCAAACAGTAACAACACGTCCCGAGTTTTCCTTGGCTTTCTCTTGCATTTCAGCCTTGAAAGGCCCTCGCTGGCCTCCCCGTCAGCACCCACGAAGGGGTGCTGTTGTCCCAGCCTCAGCTGCTCAGCCTGCAGCGGCCGGGTGCAGTGCACCTGCTCACAGCCTGCTCGCGGGCACCGGGCTGAAGAGTCCGATGGGCATTCAGGGTTGAACGGGATTTACTGAAGTGAATAGTATTGGCTCTCTGTGCTAAGGAGAATAGGATTTATTATGCTGAGTACCGTCTGCAGCGAGCAATGTACACCAGCATGTAGCCTGTATTGCACATTGCATTGACTGAAGAGGGCTTGTATTGACGCTGCGGTTTTTGGCTGGACAGAGTTGGGCAAGCCTGCAGAGTGAAGGACAACGTCTGTAATTCTTTCAGCTTGCTCTGAAGCAATGTATAGTCTGGAGTAAATCTCCAGGCCTCTCTCGCTTCCTCAGCTACATCTCAGAGAAAGGAGAAGGGCTCTTTCTATTCTGATGCAATGAGTCAAGGGGCTTCCAGGATCCTTGCGTAACAAGATCAAGAAAGTATTGCTAGCTGCTTAGTTCTCCTTTTCAACTCATGTTCTTGTCTACGTTATAAAAACAATAAATGTACAGTCCATAGATTGAGCCACTTTACTCCCTCCAGGGGTTGGCCACTTAGTGGAAGCATCTTAATGTCAGCCTGGCGTACAGCCTGGTTTGTGTGCCATGGGCCACAAGCTGAACCTGGAGGCCATGTCTCTGCAGAATGTGTATTTTAGCCAGAAGTTACGCAAGGTCTCCAACCCAGCTCATGTGTCATCATGCTCCCGCTGCCATCTCGATAGTAGATTCTGCCCTGAGCCAGCTGTCTTTAGATAGCGTAGTCGTGCTATGGGCTAGGCAAGTTTTCTCTTCCGATACACAGTCTAGCTCTGAACTGGGCCTGGCTTCCTGTCTAGATCATGTAGTCTGTCCATGAACAGGACCCTTTCCTCGACCAGATAACACTTGTGGGCTTTGCAATCTCACTGTGAATAGTGCTTGATTTGTGAGCCAGGCCAGGTCTCTGCATCTAAGTGACAAGCAGAGTGATTAAAGTCCCTTGCCGCTGCATTTGACAGAAGTGACTGACTTCTGATTCAGCTCTGGCAAAAGCTGAAGTACTCAGTGCTTTGAAGTGCCAATGCTCGGTGCCACGTGAGACCCACCATGCAAATTGTTTCTAAAAATGTTGGTGAGATATCAGCCTCAGGAGATATCAGCCCTGCCCAGCGATGCAGTGCAACTGCTGTTCGGAAATTGCACACAACACAGAGCGTTGCAGAACAGAGAAAAGTGTTGCATGCTTGTGCATAATGCATTTATTTATTCTTGTCCTCAAAGTTCCCAGTTCAAGTTGCCTGGGAATTTAGCTTCTGCTCCTTTCATTTGAAAATTTATTAAACAATAGGTAAGATAAGTATTGTGCTGGACTGGCATTCAGTGAAAAGTCCTTTTATCCCTTTAACAGCTGCCACACAGACAACGGCAATGTAAACTTTCTCTAGGCATAACCTGTTAGGAATCAGAAACGTCGTTCAGTTTTCAGTCAGAAGAACTTGCTGTTCAGTCAGACCTTGGGCTGCATGCTAAGAAAGCTGTTGAGAGGGCCACCTGTGACACTGATTTCTATGACATTGAGAGGTGTTCAGTAGGACCGGCCTGAGAACAGTACAAAACATGTTTGTATTCTGCATGGCTAGAATTGTGTCAGCCATGGGATTGTGTCAGCTCCTACGTTCTGAATGTAACTTTTAATTTATTCATATTAAGTCTTGTTGCATAATAAAACTAGTAACTGGTAGAAGAGTTGTTCGGTCTAGAAAGAGGCTGGCAATGACTGCTGTTGGTAATATTTGTCCCATCACTGTATAAATGCAATGGGATGAAGCCATGCCTCTTAGTACCCCAGTTCAGTTTGTTCTCTGAAGTCAAGTGGATCAGCACTTGGAAATAAGAGCTCTCCAAAGACATTCTAGTGCTGCAAGAGATGACACTAGCTGTCTGTACACCATTGACCAGACCTGGGTTGCCTGGTATGAATGAGGATGGTTTATCTCGGTGTGATCCTGTTCCTAAGAGCAGAGCTGCTGAGGCAAAGCATTATAGGTGAAATGCTCCCCGTACTGTACAACGTTTTCCTACGTTTACTCCATTTTAGGGGCAGACTATTGCTCAAAGCCTGGAATTTAAGAAGCCTGTTTAATCTGTACAGAACCATCATGCTAGCACACTGGCAAAAGAAACATGTGAAATGATTCAACCTTTCAGTTAGTATCTCTCTATCAGCTATTTTATTATGTGGCCGCCATGCAGTACACTGTCTTGTACTCTCTGCCCAATACAGCTTAGCTAGAATCACTTATAACCATGTCCCTTCATCTAGTTACAGCATCTTTGGTAACGGGGCTTATCCATTCACATCGATTCCCAGAGGTCTACAATGCCTGGCATGCGAGTCTGCGCGCGTGTGCGTGCACGTGCGCGAGCGCATATATGAGGTGTGTGCGCCTGCGTGTTTTCAGATGTGCTCAAGTGCAGCTGCAGAATTAGAGCAAAAAATGCCAATAGTACAAAGCGTTCCAACTGACTTCATTTCCTGCTGATAACTCCCTGAAGAGGAGGGTGAGGTTTGAAGTTTGCAGTGCTAGCTTAATGCTAAGGGGCTAGGGTAGGCTTGGAGGGAGCAGACATTTCAGAGCACGGTTATCAAGAAGGTGCGTTCAAAAAGCGAGTTTCCCATAGAAAATACTGCTCACCGTTCACTTCCTGTCAGTTTGCCATTGTCAGAGGAGGGCTACAGGCACTGAGGTACTAACCCAGCACAAAACAGGATGTTGGCTTTTAGAGTTGATTGATCTTTAAAAAAAAGAAGTGTTTTTCTTCTGTGCTTACCCTATCCCTTTTTTTCAGTTGAGAATTAAGTTAGTTGAAGGGGAACAGGAAAGGCTGAGACCCCATTTTCCAGGTGGGGGGAGGGGAGAGTCAAAAAACAGCTTGGTAACAGATGCTGGTTAATAATACTACATTTCTGGAAAATGCTTTGGACATTAGCAGCCAAATACAGACAGATACACAGACAGAAGTCACAGGTACTGGTACTGACAGGCAGGGCCTATAAATTCTGATCAGACACATCCAGAAATTACAGAGATTCAATCAGTTTTGCAGAGACCCACAGCTCCCTCCACCCTTTGCTAATCCGCCACCCTCACAAACATACTTTCCCAGATTCAACACCCGCACGGACACACCCAGATGACATAGCCATGGGGACACAAACATCTGAGTCAAAGTCTCAGATATACTCAAAGGCTTTCTTCCTGGAGTGCTCTCTAAACAAAGAATTGCCGTGTCTCTGCTCTCCTTTCTGTTGATCTAGCATCCTATGGGAGCCCCATGGTTCAAACTGTACCGCCAAAATGCAAGAGGCCAGCAAATATTACGTGCGGTGTTTCTGAGCAGGCAGAGCTAGCTCTGCTACCTCTTTTGCAGGCATGCCAGAGTGAATGATTGCCTTGATGTAGCAGGAACAGCAGTCATTTGGCCTGAAGTGAACTTTCTGGTCTGGGCTCACCCATGTTGCAAAGAATTGTCTGGGAAGCTGCAAAATCCATGGCTCCACAAATGCAGCATTTTCTCACTCAGATGAAACTTCCTCCTAGAGTCTGTTTTACTGGCGCTTGTGATGACTGGATTTCTTTTTCCTGAGCAGAACAGATATAGAAACGTTCTTCTGCATATAGGAGCACCTTAGACAATCTCATAGATGCCACTCTGTCCCAGAAGATCTGTAAGCAGACAGACAGACAGGTCATACTCTAGAATACCTGACATTCATACTTGCACGCATTGCATGAAAAATGGCCAGTTCTTCAGTGTAATTTAGTATCTCCTTTAAAACATTTGTCACAAGTTCCTTAGAGTTAAAGCAAGCAGGTTGTTTGTTTCAGATTTTCTGCTGTTTTTCAGTTCAGAAAGTATAGAGTAATCCACACCTCCTGTCTTCCTGTTTGGAGAGCAGCATACACCACAGTTCTGTGTGTTCTCTTTGCTTTTTCAGGAAGAAAGATTTAGCATGAATGAACTCAGTACTGTGTACCCGGCTGAGAGCAATGGCATTTGGGAACTTCGCAGGTAGGAAAGATTTGCCTTGTGATAAGATGCTTTGGTGGGGCAGCCGTAACTACTTTTGCTTTAGTAATACTGGTAAAATGATACTATCTCTGCCTAGCAGTTTCCTTTTTTGTAGACCTAAGCAGACAGTTTCCTCTGTGGAGTACAACCCCTGAAAGCATAAAGAAAATATTGAAAGAGATCCCAAGGAGAATGAAGCAATCATTGGAGGTATGTGATTTTGAAGGTCTGCTTCATTGCAGATGTCTTGAAAACGACACTTGTGACCAATGTCCCCAGTGAAATCCTCCTTCTATCCCTGCGACAAGCAAAGCATGGGCAGTCAGAGCATCCTGCCCTCCCTCCCTCATCCTGCTTTCATCACTTCGGTTCCTATCACCTCTCCCAGGGTACTGTTATCGAGACTTGAAGAAATCAATAGGATTACCAACCAAGGAGGAATTTCATTCTCACATTTCTTTTAGATTCTCGGTCTAAGATTTGCTTAGATTTCTAGTTGCAACATCTGCTGATTGCTTACAGCAGAGGGCTTTCAACTAATCCAGTGTTTCAGCAACAGAAAATGAATTAGTCCTTTTGCCTAGCCTCCAGATTGTGGCAACTCAGCATATCGTTCTTTCGGCTAAGGACTGAGTAACCATTGCATATTGAACTTGGGAGATGATGAGATTGTGATTTAAATCTGTTAATTCCTATACTTGCTAAAGAACCACAGGAGTCTTACAGCACGTAGTACAGCAACAGTTAAGCGTACTGTAAGAACAACCATGCTGAGGCGACTTTTGGTAATGATTATTTGGGATATGATGATGGGCACATTTAAATCCATTCTTCTGGTGTGTTTTCCTCCAAAGGCAGCAGGGACTAGTGAAAAACTGTGAAGGAAAAGTATACATCTCTTTCAGAAAAGATGCTTTAACCCTCTTCTGCCCCAGAGACAAATGATGGCTTGAAACTGTGTCACTTTGCAGCTGTACGCAAGGTAGGGGAGCCAGCAGAAGACAAAGGGAGTGTTTCCAAATTCTTCTGCACCACTCTGTTCTCAAGGGGTGGGGACTAAAATTCTTGAGGAGGAGCATGTGCAAACAGTTGCTAAAACAGGAACGAGATGTCTAGCTTACAACACTGTGATCTGAATGGAAAGGGAAACCATAGCAAAACATTCCTGAGGCTTAATTTTTCCCATCTGAAATTTTCTACCACCACGGAAGCTTCTTATTTCCAGCGCGCAAGCCTGTCCTTCTCTATGAAAGGAGAAGAACATCCTGCAACTTCTGACTTGGTAGCATCAGAAATGAAATTAGAGTGGAAAGAGCTAGTCCTGCTTCACAGCTAGCCAGTGACACCTTGCACGGGGACTCCCTCCTTGCACCCACGTTTGTGCAGCACCTTTCACAGTGGAGCCCTGATCTCTCACGGGGGACTCACCAAATGGCACATTAGTATTGCTGATATTACTGTCATGTCTGGGAATCCCAGCCATGGACCAGGACACCTGAGACTTCAGTTCTGCACAAACACAGTCATCACCGGCTCTCTGCTCCTCTTCTGCCCCCTAACCACCCTAAAGCCAGTGCACTGCTGATTTCCTTAAGAGTGGAGGGAAGAGAGAGGGAAAACTGCAGCTAAAGGAAGATGCACCTCACAAATAGAGCAAGGGAGGAGACCCTGCAGACTCGGAGAGGAAAGGCTATGCAGGGGAGAGACCCAAGAAGAGACATGGGGGGAGCAACTGCAACCAAAAGAGAGAAATGGAGACAGGAAGGGGGGGGGAGGAGGAAAGATAAGGTGATAGAAAATATAGAGAGGAGAAAGAAAGCGAGGGAGAAAATGCACGCACAGCGTCCCCATGTTTGGGCACAGCAGCAGAGTTTGCTGCTTGTTGTCCCATGAGCCCAGCACTCCGGGAAGGACAGTATCTGTTTAGATTTGTGTCTAAATTTAAACCCCGATTGCCTTGCCTCCCCCTCCTCTCCCCTCCCTCCCTTCCTCTCACCCACCCGCCCTTCTTCCTTGTTCGTAGTGCAGGGCCGCGCTCGCTGGCCTCTGTCAGCCTTCACGCTGAGCAGGAGCCTGGATATTACAAACCCTCCACAGCAGCGCGATTTTACTCTGGCTCGCCTGAAGTTTTCCCACAGATAAGAGGGAAAGGGGTGGGGAAGAAAGATTGCCCCGAGGACACTTCTCTCTTGCAGGACATGGAGGTAAAGAAAACTTTTATTTCCACTAGCTTGTGACTCGCTACTAGGTCTGCATTAGCTCCACCTTGCAAAGCAATTTTTCACTGAAGCCAGGTCAGTGTGCTGAAGTTCACATAAACGTCTGTTCCCCCCTACCCCAGCCCCTGCCACGCACCTCAGAATATTTGGCAGGCTTTAGTCCAGATTTGGTTGGGGGGGGACGGGTAGCGAGAGAAATTACCTATGTGGAAGGGGGATGAGGAAGGACTGCCATTTACTTTTTTTAAGTCTCTGAGGGTGGCAGAGAGAGTTAACTTTTAAAAGGCTTGCATCATTTTGGAAGGAGACTTTAAAAGCTCATGAGAAACGGGCACGTAAAGAGATGTGAACAAACCGTATAGGATCAGTGGGGTCCCTGGGGTAAATTCCTACCCATCCCTTGCAATAGTGGCTGTGATTTGGCCCCAGATGTCCCCCCGGTTCCATGTGGATCATGCAGTCTCACTTTCATTATCGACAGAGAGTTTTGGTTCAGGAAAGAGAACGTGAGAGCCCTTGCTTCTGCAAGGTAAATGAATAGCATGCCCGTGAAGCTTTTCCCATACCTTTCTTCCTGGTGTGTGCCTCGAACTTCAAGAGAGCAGGAGCTCTTGGCTGTTGATGGGGATGCTGCTGATGGGAAAGGGTACAGAAATAGGAGTCAGGATTCCCTGCTGTGCAAGTCCAAGCGTTCTCCCGTGCAGCACGCTCTTCGGCAAGGCATTCCACCACTCCTTGCTTCTTTTCCCATTCATATGAAATGGGAGTGATTGTGCTTGCTCCACTCACGTGAGACTGGATTTGCTAGATTTTCAAACATTTTTTTAAGTGGTAGAGGAAAACAAATATATTTATTTCTAGGAGAGGCAGAGAAGATAGAAAGGCGATTGCAACATTGGCAAAACCTCAAATGACGAAAGAGAACTTTTGGTATTTCTCTCAACTAAGCACAGATCTTACTAAATACTTTATAATGTCTTCCCGGAGATTTGTGTGTGTGTGTTGGTTTGGCCCCAAAAGCAGGGAACACGCAACAAAGAGAGGAACGATGTGCTTAAGGCACCACTGTAATTTTTCTTTGAAGATTTCCAGCGCATAGCTCAGCTGGGCCGTTCTGATAACAGCCAGGTGCTAACATCACAGTCCTTGTTATCAGTGCTGGCCTGCCCTACAAGCGAAGGTAAAAGATCTGGCATGTTCATTACAAGAAAAGCCCTCGACAGGCTATCTAAGCAGGTTTTGGTGTGAGGAAGGACTGAGCACCGATCAAACCAACACAGCATAGCCTGTATGTGGCTAGACACGTACAGCCTGTATGGCTTTATAAGGGTTTTTAGATTTGGCAGAACCTGGATCAGGAACTGTTAACGCTTGTTTTATTTTTTTTTCGCTATGCAGCATCCTGTGATGTCTCAGAGGGGAAGGGGAGTTGAACTCTTAATTTGTTAAAACTGCTGTGCACAGGAAATCACATACGGAGCAAAGACTAAATTAGGGCTGAAACAGATATTCTGTCGTGTCGCGCGTGCTCTGCCC
This sequence comes from Struthio camelus, assembly GCF_040807025.1. Classification (NCBI taxonomy): domain Eukaryota; kingdom Metazoa; phylum Chordata; class Aves; order Struthioniformes; family Struthionidae; genus Struthio; species Struthio camelus. The sequence continues at coordinate 105,590,063 of NC_090942.1, read as the reverse complement.
TATATCCTCTCCTCTACACACAGAGAGGCCTGCACCCCTAGAGTGTTTTCTATTGTGTGGCACAGTGGTGCTTTCAGAGTAGTAACGGATGGGCCCTCCATTTCCTTTTTGGAGACACATGTAACACATATGGCAAGTCTGCCTGTTGGAGAGTTTCTCTGAAATGTTTAACCTAAGACTTTCCTTCTCTAGATTGAGTCCCTTTACCTCCATTTCCCACTCTTTCCCCATGTTGCCCCATGGTTTTCGGATCATCTGTAGATTGCTACATCTATAGATTATCATATTTTTAAAACATCATCTCCCCAACTGTCTTTTAAGTAGTGCACTTGGTCTTCCTTCCCCACTCCAGCCCTCCAAAAAGGTGGTTAATGTATGCTTCACAGATGAGAAGATATTAGACCAAAATAGAGCCAAGAGCAAAGATTTGAGTTCCCACCTCCCAATTCCCTGCTCTGTCTGCTTCTTCCTGAGAGTTTTTCACAGAAAGTATGAGCAGGACATAGAGACTCGTTACTGTCTTTCGCTTTAAAAAACAAATTTAATGCTCCTGTGCAAGAGGAACAAGAAGTTCTGTCATTTCCCCATTTGCTTCAGCAGTAGCAGGCAGAGCTGTTCTGGTCTTTGTTGCTGGCAGAGGTGGCAGCTCTGCTCTAATGGGACACATGAAGATTACCAGCACTAGGGAAAGAAGGGCAGAGAGGGCTGACCTAGACAGCTGATTTCCATCATGTCTCTGGCAGGAAGATACTATTTCTGAAAAACCTACAGAGGCAAGATAGTTGGGCTCGCTTTCTTAGTGTGGTTAGTGTAGTTTTACTGCTCCTTAGCATCTAGTAGCTAAAGTTGTTGCCATTCTGCTATCAGGAACATACCCCATTTTAAGCAGGAATTGTAATTGCTTAAAGATCGGGCAGCAAAAGCCTGCTGTTCAGGGCCAGTTCACATAGTGTTGTGAGTCTGCTGACCATCTTTTTTTTTTTTTTCCTTGAAGACCCAACTCCTTGATGCCAAGTAGATTTGAGAATCAGTTTTCACTATAGTGTTATGACTGCTGAAAAGAATTTGAAATCATGAAGCTTCTACCAAAACCAGACCAAAACCAAGAGGAGTTCATATTAAAAATGTGTAAGGTTGGCACTAATGAAAGCAAAGCCACACTTAAATAACAATAGACGCTAAATCTTCTTAGTGCTCACGGTACAAAAAGAATGAGAAAAAGTTGTGCTCTTTTTTTAGTGTATACCTTCAGAGTTGGTCCACGTTGTCTAATTCTCATAGCTAAACCTTGCTGAAAATGTTGTGAGTTAAGGCATATGCTGAAACTGCGTGTGGTTTTCTGCAGCCAGCTGAGTAGGAAATACTGCAATGTTCAACAGTTGTTATGGCTGTTCTCTTTCCAGCCTCTCTCTAGGAGCTTGGGAGCACAGAGACATGTACACTTTTTTTACTCATAAAGCAAGGGGAAGCAATCCAAGATGGTTTCACTTTACTGGCTCCCTGTGGTGCTCTGGGTTCCCTTAGCAATGTAGCTGCAGCAACCAGGTTTATTTTGAGAAGGCTCCCCTCTTCTTTGCACCTACCAACAAATTTCATTTCTTTCTTTGAGGCCTCCGTTCCCATGTCTCTTTTCTGTACCTAGCTCCTGCTGGATCTTCATTTTGCCTGTTGCTACACCAGCTTAGCAGAGGGAAGGCTTTCCAGGGCCAAGAGCAGTTCTCTGCTTGCTTGGCCACTTCTCTTCTGTGCACAGCTGCTGGACCCAGTCCCAGTCCCAGGACCTGTGCTGTCTCTACACCACAATGGCCTCATTAAGGACATTTAGGGAGCGCCGGCCCGTTGCTCATTACAGGAAAGGCCCATGCTCTTTCAGGTGCAGATGCCACAAGAGGCCCTGGGTCCTGTCCCAACCCCTCTAGCAAAAAGCAGAGCAGTGTGGAGAAAATTCCTCTGAGTTCTCTGTTTCACCAGGAGCCTGCAGAAATCTCATCTGGTTCAAACACATCTCCTCCCTCAACCTTCTTAGACAGGGGAGGTCAGAAGTTGTTTCTTCCTTTTGTCCTGGTGAGCCAACCAGGACCTGGTGAGCCTACAAAAGATGAGCACATTTGTAGGTCTAGTTACCGTATCCTGCCGGAAGTCTAGGGGAATGATGCCCTCTCCCAAACTACAGGGCAGCTGTATTTCAGCAGAGGCCCTTATCCTGTCCATAGGAAAACTGCACTATGATTATATTGCCTGTTGCCTAAGAGGACTGAAGCGGAGGGGATGGAGGAAAGTGCAATTAGGATTCGCTGGTCAAGAGGGCTGAAATTTTTAGCCACTATGGTGCTCAGAGTAGCAGGACAGTAAACCACACAGAAATACACCAGGCTGGGTGAATTCCCCACCCACCACTGTAGCAATGGGACCAAGATTAAGCACAGCTAGTATGCTGTCATTAGCACCGAAAGGAAACAGAATTTCCATTTCACAGGAAGCTCTGCTGTTTGGTTTTCATTCCAAAAGTTAAAACATTCCTTTTCCACTTTTTTTTTTTCTTTTTGCTTAATAGAACATTTTCACCTCACATGCACTTACTTTCAGCATTTCCTCCCAGACTCATCAAAATGACACATTCATGCAGAGCGTCTGTGTGGATAAAGGGAAGAGTATTTAAACATACTAGGAAAGGTATGACCCCGTTTTACTCCTTAGGTCTGGACAGATTTAGGACCTGCCTGGCAGTAAACAACATGTCTGCAGCAGAGCTGGAAAAGATCAGATTTGCCAGACTTCCCCGTTCCAACGACTGGATAAAACCCCTTCTTGAGGGTCAGAAAGGAACAAAACCAAACCCTATGGGCTGTGCTATGGCCCTTGTACCTAGAGGAAACCCCGAAGTAAACAGTGTGCAAAGTTAAAGCTTTACTGTCTCAGTAGAGAAGGGATGATTCTTCTGATCTCTCCTCTCCCTTACTCCCCATTTTGGTCTTTGGGTGTCTGAATATCCCATGCCATGCTAACAGGCTTTCTGGAAAAGCCTTCTTCCCTGTACTCCACAGTCGAACTGGGTGGATGCGTTGCTGTTGAGCAGCATATTATGCGTACCTTCTCTACTGCGTTCCCAGGATCTGCTTATCTGACGAACAAGGGAAAGAATCAGCATTACTTTTTAGATAGCTGCTATAGTTGCTGCTAGGAAGCTCTGTGGGTTTTCCTCATGGAAATGACCAAACCCATACAAACAAGGGGTAATTTTCCTATCTGATTCCATGTGCTTGGTTAACAGTTCTAGAGAGCTGGACACTGCTTTTCCTGAAACACCAACTCTACAACCTCAGTTTGGGATTTGAGATTGCAGCTGTATCCAGCAGCAAGAGAATCTCTTTGGAGGACCTGTGAAGTATAATGTCATAACTTGCCTGTAGTGGTGTGCACTACAGCATACATAAGGCTGAATTTGTTCTAGAGACGGGAGACCTGTTGTGTAAGGAAAGACTATTGTTATATACCCACTGCACAACTGCTTCACACCTAGTTATTGTCCAAGGTATGGAGTACTTTGTTCTTAAGGAGTCTCATGTACAGGACTGAAATAAGTCTATCTTCATTCAAGTTACAATGTATCTAGCTATGAGTGTTATGCCAGAAATGCTTTTACTTTAACACCAAGTCTGGGCCACTTCTTTGTGATATCTTATCATCAGTGTATGGGTACCAGTAATGTACCAACAAAGATGAGGCTTATCTGCTCCAATAGTGCCAAATGAAGTTTTCTCCCATTAAAAAGAGAGAAGAGATTAGACCAAATTCTTCTCAGATGTGAATGCATCACTTGCTAAAAGGTGCGTCGGGAAGTCAGTTCCAAGCAAAGGGCCAGACAAATCTTACCTCACTTGCCAAATGGACAGCTAGTATAGATGCGTGCCCCTTTTCTTTTGTTCTTTAGGATCAAATTTTAAAAGAGCTCAAAATCCCGAGAACGGGCAACAAGGTGGTAAGTTGTTTGTTATATCCAAGTGTTGTTATGCAAATAAACCTGTCCATCCTTTATAATGAGATGCACACAGTGCTTTAGTCAGTGGCCAATCTGCAAAGGATATTGGTTTATCACTGCTAGCTTCAGCAGAGTAAATACTCATCTCAGGCTTCTGAAATGCATGCTCTTAGCACAATAGCGCTGCAATTCAAAGTGTGTTGTTGTCCGAGTTGGTAGCTCTGGCATGCAGTAGTGCTTTTCTGAGCATCCTGAAGTACTTCGCAAAATGTAATACCTTTCCCTCTTGCACTATCACTGAACCAAGCTACATACAGCTTCTTTAGGAGAGATATGCGCTCACATCAATCACAGCTTTGCAAGCCCAGTGAATTACTGCATGCGGTTTGGAAAGCCGCACTATCTAGGGGATGCAGACCAATAACTTGCTGTTCAGAGAAAGACACAAAAATGTGAGGGAGGGGGAAGGCTGCCTTAGAAGAATGGAGTTAGACAAGTCAAGGTGACTATGCGGTGAGATAGAAGACAGCAGACTAAACCTTTTAACACAGAGGGAAGAGAATTATTTAGTGCATCGGAAAGCAGTATGCCTAAATATAATAGGATCAAATTAAAGGGAAGTTGTATATCTCACCAAATACCAGGAAGGATTTCTAGCCGTGAGATCTAGGAGAATTCAAACCTCTCTCTCTTGAGAGATTTAAAAATAGACCAGACAGAGCACTGAAAAGATAATGGCAGGAGCTATATTCTGGTGAGCTGAAGCAATAGTATTGATGGGGCCACCAAAGGGGCAGCAGGACACTGTTTCTGCCCTCCTTCCCTGTGTGGAACTGCTTACTGAAACTAGTGGCTACTCATCTTGGATGGCTCTGAACATCAGGCCCCAAAAGCGTTTACGTTTCCTTCCTGCTACATCCCATCATTCAAGCCCTGCAAACCTCTACCTATGGGAAACCTAAGTCAAAATAAACTGGCATAACATCTGCAAGAGTCTGGGAACTGTTCTTGTAATGCCTATGTGAAAAACAAAACCTATGTTACTTTGTATTCCTTCTTCCTGTTGTAAGCATGGATTTCTTCATCCTTCAAAACTGCTTACTGCAAAAGCAAGCATGGGGTATTCAAGTCAATCCTCTTGAAATACCTTTCTACTGAGTGCCATGTTTCCCTTGATGTAAGGTCAGATGAGAAGGCTCCTCTTTCTTCCTCCCCTCCCTTTTCACATACCCGCACTTGAGCTTGTGTGCCAGGTTTCCTTGGAATTTCAGCCCTTGGGCCCTGCAGCTAGTGTGCGTTTAACTTGTGAAATGTGCACAGTTTAATTTGGTTTCCCACTTAGTCTTGACAAAGTGCACAGAGTTGTCAACATTGACCCTCCAGAAAAGCCAGTGTTTTCCAAGGTATTAATGCTGCCCAGGTAGGGGCAGAAGCGCTGTCAACGCAAACAAGTATACATACATGCGTACCAGTCCTCTAGGCAGCAGGTGTCTGTAAAGAAAACAGAATGGAAGGACAAGTCAGACAGGTCACCTAGACAGAAAGAAAAATTTTAGCACCTTGTTCACCTCCCATCTCAATGCAAAGCTGCCTTTTCGGTAATGCCAGACTATTAATCTCATGTAATATCAAGTCCCACTCTGTACAGCTTAAGGAACTTGTGCTGATAATCACCAAGGGATTTCTTCTCGGCCATTCTCCTCTGCTCCTTTGTATTCATAGCGGCGTTCAGATCCCTTTTGCTCCTCATGCACTGAGCATGGGACTCACCTTCTTCCACTCTGCCTTCCCAGTCCAGCAGTTTGCCCTTGGCGCTGGGATCTCACATTCGCACTACTCCAGGTCTGACCTCAAGTGCCTGATGGGGGTGACCAGCCAGTAACATCCTACACACCAGACCCTGCAGGGAATTGCTCAGAAGTGTGGTGCTTAAGGTCCTTTCTTCCAAGGTCCATTCCCCACAGAGGCTTCACACTCAGATCCAGCTCACTGAAGTCTGCATCATCTGGAGCGACCTTTCCAGCAGCAGGCACTGGTTTAGTCTGGAGAGTCTCAAAGGCCAAAATTGGAAACCTTCAGGGAGGGCTTTTGATTTTTGGGAAAGAAAACCTATCACGTAATGAAACTGTTACATTATATTTCTTCCGCCTGTGTTCTGCAACTCAGAAATTCCTAAATCATTCTTTTGGAAGTTGAATATAATTTTTCTTCTCATCACCTCTCATTCTAAGGTCCATGAAATCTGTGACGTGCTGCCCAGATCCTCCTAGTGCTGATTTACTCTGTGAAAAAGTGAAGTGGAGGCACTGAGCTGCCACCTCCTGTGCACCTGGTTCTGGTGCTGCAGCCTTATCCTGGAGAAACTGTGTTTGAGGTTGGAGGAACGTAGACCCATTCAGCCCACAGTCTGATTTGTCACAGAAGGAACATGTAAGAATTTAAATTAGCCAGCAGGAAAAAGAAATAGAGCATTGAAACAGGCAGAGTATTTCAAAGCTCTTACAAACATTGGCTTTCTCCTTTACAGGGTCATTGGGAGAATTTTATGAGCAGGTTAACTCAGAGATAAATATCTTTCTCAAATTGCAGAAGAAATCCACGTCAAAGGCTAAGCTACAGCTCAGGATTGCTTGTGTGCCTTCTCCTGAGGATATATTTTGCTCAGTAGATGTTGGAGTCATTTATCTACAGAAATCACTAAATTCCTAATGTATTATTAGAGGTGATCCAGACTGGGCTTGAAAATGTAGATATGCATTTTCAAACATAACTGCAAATTTCACGTGCCTGAATTGGCTTGCCCGGTGTAGGTCCTGGTTTTCAGAGGTCCCACAAACTGGAAATTCCAGACAGAGCCAAAGTGCTGAGAAAGCGTCCTCCGGACCCAGCTCCTAAGCACTGCTGGGGCCGCTGAGCCTTCCAGGGACCTGCTAAAAAAGACATCTGGATATAGCTTAGCATTCACACCTCAAGCTGGCTGCCAGTTGCATGCTTACTATCACTTTCCTCCATACCATATCTGTGTATCTTTTTAGACTAAATTCCTGGCTGAGATAAATATGAACCTCCTTGTCCGTCCTGCTTGTATTCAGTGTAGACCTAATTTAATAGCAATGTGTTACAAAGATAGCACAATCCTAACTGATGAGGCCTGGAAGCTGCAGCAGTTGGGAGCTCTGTGTAGGCTCATTTACTCTTCTGATTTTCTGTTCCCAGTGTGATGGATTAAAAAGAGTTGAGTCTCTGTGCGGCTACAACTAGACCGTAGCTAGTATTGAGTTTAACTCTAAATGGGGAGGTGTTTACAGTCCACTTAAAGTGTTTAACTGAAATATTTTGAATGGTCCCTGCTCCTCACATCGTCTGTGCCCCTTCTCTGATGGTTCAGTGACTTAGGTTTCTCATTTGGCCTTCTGAATTGCTTCAGATTAGATAATTAACGCAGACTGTGTATGCACCTGCTTGAAGGTCACCCTCTTTAACCACTCTTTTAGTCCAAGGGCTGTCTCCTCCTCGTCCCACCTGAAACATCATGCCTGAGTCTTTTCCTGTTGAAGTTCATCTTATTTCAGACCTCTGTGAAAAGCAGGGCTTTTTTTCTCACTCCACATGAGGCAAGCAAGGGGCAAGCTAAACTGAATAGCAGTTGAAAGATGATTCATAAAAGCTAAGCTGTTTCCTACCACCCAGGCTGTTCCATTAGGTCAGCTCATTTCCTTCAAAGCAGTTACCCGAGCATGTAAACTTGTGTAGATGAGAGCAGAACGCAGCTTTGCATGGAGTCTACAGCTACGATGCTCCAAAAGTGGCTTAAAGCAACGCTGTGATTCACATGGTTTAAAACAATGATTTGTTGCACATTTTAAATTAATTTCTGTGCATTTTAATCAATGGAAAGCAGTTCTTAGAGGCCTATGTCAGATAACCACGGTTCAGGTGTTTTACTCCCCGCTTTCAAATAACATGCACACATCCACAGTTTTCCTGTCCAGCTCTCTCCCCCTCCCTGGAGAGGGAGCTCACCTGCGATCTGATGCACTTCCCTCACAGTCTGCATTGCTTCCCCTGCTCCCGGTGGGCTGCGCAGGAGATTTTGCTGGTTGTTCCTGCGGGAACTAAACCTTCCCTCACTGCCGGGAGCAGCTAGAGCTCCCCAGAACAAGGCCTGGAAGTACACACAGACAGGCACTAATTAATTTGGGGAAAGTTGACAGGCTGTGTACAATTCCCAGACCAGTAGGAAAAACAGCCAGAAGTCTGAGAGGGAAACATCTGGAAGCCAAGTAGGATCCTTGCAAGGACTCAGGCCAGGAACGGAGCCCCGACCAAACAGCCGGTGCAAACACTGCACTAGGTAAGCAGGCTATGTCCTACAGTCATGTCTATTATGTCTATTAATGCTTTTCCTCAACGCTACCGTTCCACCCCTCCACCCATGGAGGCATTTGCCAATAGCATGAGTAGCTCAAGGACAAAACCCATATATTGGTAATACAAACTGCTAAAGACACAGAGGAAGTAATACACTCCAGTCCAGTGGGGCTACAGTCATGATAACAGCTGTTGTCAGCTGTGGATTAAGACATCAGCATCCCCATACCAGGGGTAGAGAACGTCCTTTGGCTCCAAAGGCGCTGGCTCAGAACTAGAGCATTTGAATTCCTAAAATGACACAACCTCAGTGATTTACCTATTCAAAGGCTAATTTCTGAGAGAAACAATCCCATTCTTCCCCCTACATGCCTTGCCCGTGTATAATTGCATTTTAGTTATCTATAGTAGCTCATGTCTGGCTGTATCAACCAACTTTTTAAGACAGCATTTGTTGCTTGAGGGCTCCCATCAGACAGAGAGGAGGCGCTAATGGCAAAACCAGACATATATTGTGCTTGACACTTGAAAAGCAAGAATTCCTCCAGAACTAAGTTGAAACTGTGTAGGTCTGCATCTAATGAAGATAAGGTTTACATTTGGAAATCTTGGGGACCACGAAAAAAGGAAAAGTAGTGCAATTTGAAACATATTGTATCTCTTTGACTATTTGGGAGGTGGTGCGTTGGCTCTTGGGTGATACTGAAATCATGCTGCCAAGTTAACGCTCAGCAGCTTCCTTCCTTTCGACCTTCTTTGAGAGAGGACCTGAGGGCTATATTTGACAGGATATGTCAGAGTAAGGGACGTTATTTTCAGCATCCCAATCCAGATTTTCATCATCATAAGTAATAGGAGTGCTCCAGTGTATCTGCTGCAAGATTCTGGCTCACTGGCAGCACACGTGTTTTAGAGACATAAAGCATTTCCCCCAAAACACTTAGTTTTATTATAAACTTGCTGGAAAAAGGCTGCAGATGTGTCATGGTTGTTCACTTGGAGCAAGGGAAGAGTTCTGCACTGTTCTTTTAAGGCCAAATGTTCATTATAATAAACACTAATTTCTTTCTTTGTTCCAAATAAATACAGCCAGCGTTTCAAATACAGACATTATAACTTGAAGAAAATAGCCAGGACACTAAGTTCCCAGGACATCATAAAAGAAGGAAACACTTTTAGATTATAGTCTTATAGTCTAATCAAACGTAGCAATTGCAGAGATCTTTGTTAAACTAGTAGCATCATTGTATCTCAGTGCCTTAGGATACTGATTGCTTACCTCCTTTTTGCAGTGTACAGTGTACCCTTGGGTAATAGTTAGAGGGCTGGAAATGAACTAACACCTACAGTAGCTGTGTTGTAAATTATCAGCTTTTGAATCTTGCTGTGTTTCTTTTTTTCTTGAAGCTATAGCATCCGGAGGATCTCAGCCTCCCTTAAGAAGAATAATGAATGTCTTGCCCTCCTGATGGCAGAGTAAATCTTGAATATGAGACACTAGTGCACCCCACAAGCTCAGACAGGAGAACCCAGGGTTGTAAGCTGGACTTAAAACCCAACACTAGACTAATGAGTTTTTGAAGTTAGCACTGTTTCAGATTACAGGAAAACCCCTCTTGCAAAGAGCTACCCCGAGAGTGGCTGCTATACCGCATGTATAGACTAAGAGCCTCTGCGCCTTTCATTGTTTCTCCACTTCTGTGGCTGTGTATGACTAGGTTCAGCCAGATATCAGCTTTATCCACAATCCTTTTCCTGCTGCCTGAAAGTATTTCCATGTTGGCTGCTTGGCCTCAGTCTGCAAGCAGCTGTGTCGGGCTGTTAATGAGGCAATTACGTAAGTGTGGCTCTTTTACAGGAAAGGCCAAGGCCATTTCTCCTTGAATTGATTGGACTCCTTAATGAAACTTAGCTGTTTGTCCTGCTTTCTCAACTATGCCAGTGGTCCCATTGGTAAAACAGATTTTGCCTCTCCACTTAGCTCTTCTATCCTTTCCTCTTCACTGTCAGTAAGCAAATATTGTCCTTTATCTTCAAGATCTGATGATCTTGATGATCACAGTCTCTTCTTATTGTAGATAGCACTGCTTCTCCTCCCCACAGCCTCAGCGCTCACCGGCAATGAACAACCTTTTATTACACCTTCATACCTCTCATCTGAGTCTCTTACGTTTTCATTGCAATAAGTCACCCTACCTTTCTGATATCTTTTGAGCATATCCTCCTGCAGGTTATGTCTTCTCACACTAAATCTCATTTCAATTTTTTTTGTCGTTACTACTTTTGACAGCTTCTTCTCACTTCTCCTTCCTTGTATGCTATTGACATAGTAGTCTGGGGAAACCATAGGCTGATTCTGCTTGCCCAGCCTATGTACTTTATTGTGCATGCAGACAGTTGTTACAGTACAGCTGTGCAGCTAGAAAGAGGAAGGGTAAGTTGAACAAACAGACCAATAAAAACAAAGGATGCATGTGACCAAAATGTGATATCTGTTGTATCACTATCAAAGTGTCTTTAAGAGGCCCTTACAATAATGCTGCATATTATCAAATTTTAAACAAATCTGATCAGTTCAGTTAGAGACCAGACTGAAATCTCCTTAAAAAGCTAGTTCACTGGGAAGGAATCAGTTTGTGGGTGCTGGACTGTCTTAGGACTTGCCTAGGAAGAGTTTTGTGGCAGTGGGGCATCTCAATTAATATGTGCCCAAAGTCCTCTTTGTACTACCTAAGGTTCAGGTGGCTACATATCCCACTGGCCCCAAATACAGAAGTGAAATGCAGAGACACTTGGGCTGGGTGCATGTTCATGGAGTGCCAGGTCTGAGCTAAGGACTCATTTGGGGTGAGCACAGCATCAAATGAATGCAGCCAGATCGATACTTTCCTAAGGAGTCATGCAACACTGTGTGACAGTGGGGCTCACGTCCCTTATTACAGGAATCCTTCAACTGCACTGCATCGTGCAGTGTAGTCACCCTCAGCCACGCATGTTGCAGAGAGCCAGTGTGCTATGGAGGACCAAGTGTCAAGGTGGGACTCATGAAGCCTCCAACTAAAATTCTCTCTCGGATTTTGTGTAGCTGAGGGCAAGTTATTCTGCACTAGATCAATTGTAGGGCCTACACAGCACTGAAACACTGTACTCTATATCCTCAGTGTGGGAAAAACCCTTGCAGCCATTGCCTAACTCTGCTGGTTTCTTCCCTTGACCAGGCAGCTGCCTGCTTGACATTAAAGTTCAGCCCTTTGCTTTTGCACAAGCCTGAGATTGCCCCATCTGACCCATCTATGGGTGGTCTGCTGCCCTAACAAAAGTCCCGTTAGAAATTAGGCATTCCCCTGTTACATTCCCCCCGACCCACTTCTCTGGGGGTCTCCTCTCTGCTCTCCACTCCTTTCCCAAGAGAATACTCTGAGCACAGCAAACACAAGAAAATAGTAGTAGGCCTCTCATAAAATGCACTTCATGCAAGAGAAGACGAAATGGTGATGCCGTGTGTTGGTGGAGATTTCTGCAGTCGCCCCAGCTTTCCCAAAATGTGATACATACACACGAAATAAATAATTTATTTTTAAATGGCCTACCAGCTTTTTCCCTGAGCAGCAAGTCTTGGCTGAACAGCCAGTTGCCTTTTCTTGCCCAGGGCACAGCAGAGCTGAGAGCTGCTGCCATCTCCCTGCAAAATGACGTGCGGTTAGATGACCATCGCCTCCGGCGCAGACACACTGCCCAGGAGGGACCAGGTGCTGCAGTTCACCAGCGCTTTTGGTACTGATGGCGTTTGATCAAGGCATTCTTGGCAGCCGCTGACAGGAGTGATAAGAGACTTGCTCAGGAAGTGAACAGCCTGGGCTCAGTTCTGTTCACAAGGAGGGGTGAGCTTGAAACTCTTTGGTCTGTCGAGCAAGAGATGGGTTTTAATTTGGTATTTAGGACAAGACTAGGGCAAGCACTTGCCAGCCTTCCTGTTAAAGCCGTGGCAACATGTGGAAAAGAATTCAAGGTTGCCTGGGGCAGAGGAAGCACAAGCCTGTGTCCCAGTGGCCTGAGGGACCCCCGACAGATAAACCCCTGACTTCCCTCAGGACTGTTTCTGTATCTTGCCCTGCAATTGCGAGATATGGATAAAAACACGCAAACCAGTACACTACCCTCTCCACATGAGGCTCTGACGTACGGCTGCTGTAATAAATTGGCCTGTTCAGCGCTGGGAACATGGAGGCACTATGCAATTGCTAAGTATTGTCATGACTAAAAGGGAGAATCAAGATCTAACTTGTAACTTCCACAGTTATGTTTGCCGACTTTGCTAGTCTCACTAGGCAGTGTTTAGCAAGCACAGGCCATGCACACTGGAGACTTGCATACCATGGCATGAGGAAAAGAGCAACTTGCCATAAATGAAGCCTCAGAAATTTTCAGCACCAGCCAAGGACTAGTACAGAGTGGCTGGCATACCCTTCCTATATAAGGGCCTTTCCAGGCCAAACTGTTGATATTAGGACATGTTACTAAAGAGCCCTGTGTGAGCAAACAGGAGGCTGCTGCTTTCACTTTAGGTCCATGAGGCTGTGAGACCGGTAGTGATAGCCCCACCTAATCAAGTTAAACTTCATGCAGTTAAACGTCATGCAGTTACTCTGATAAGGGAGGCCTTTTGGAAGATGCGCAGAAAGCTGGCACTCTGTTATTGACCTTCCATCAAACATGAAAAATGATGCTACGTAACTTTAGCATTGCACTACTTTGCTAGTAGAAATAAGGACTCCTCAGAGGGCGTATTAAAGTAGCAATTATCTCATTGTATTTTCACTGCAGTCAGTCTGAAATAGAAAGCAGAGAGTATAATTACCATTTCTAATTTCCTGACGTCTACAGATGTTTTCTAAAATCCCACTGGGAAGGACACAGCTGCTCACTTGTGTGCCCAGCAGTGGCTGGCTGCTCTCTGCTGCCCGTCCCCTGCCAGCCCTGCACTAGCTGGCTCTACTGACACAAACAGGCACAGCATCGCTGGGAACAATGGAGTTGCACCTGAATTTATGATGCTCTTAAACCATGCCACCTAACTCCCATCTCCTAGCCAGCGCTGCTCATTGCCAAATATGATTGGCAGTTTTTCAGGACAACCATTGGTCTTGATGTTCAGGAGCTCTAGGCAATCTCCTACACAGTCCTGAGGTGACTTGGAGGGAACTGCCAGAGAAGGACCCTGAGCAAACCACTGATCCTGACAAACAGGCAAAGCTTTCTTGAGAAAAGCCTCACTTCAACCACCGTACTAATTCTCCAGGCTTTAACCCGTAGGCACGGATAGCTGAAGCCACCATAAGAAGAACAACTCAGCAGGAGTTTCCCCTCTACTTTTAGTAGGCAAAGGGGAAATACATCCAGCATTTCTTTATAGTGTAGCAGACAAGTTCAACACAGTGCTGCTTCCTTTGAAAAACATTTATTCCTTTACTAGTTTCTGGCTAGAATATCTCCCACCTCCACCCAATTCCCAAATTTTGATTTTTTGAGCCTTTACATTTGGCAGATCTGAGTCTCTGTAGTTCTAAAACAACTGCACTGTATTTGGGAGCTGTTGGGTATCTTCTGGATAAAGCCTGCTCATCATCACTGACTTGGAATATCTTCACGTTATCCTCTGTGCAATGCTTGGCCCTGAGTGCCACGATGGTGACAGCTCACGAGGGAGCTCTCCAGAGGAGAGGGTCAAGATCAGACCACTGTATGTCTTGAGAAAAATGTTTTTCTAAAGCAAACTCTTCTCAAGCACAGGAAAAGTTTATATATTTTTACATATTTTATGTAAAGTAGGATTTTCCTGCCCTTTCTCTTAAAAACAAATAAAAATGTAACCCTCCTTTGAAGTCAGCATTCCTCATACTGTTCTGCTCCATGTTACAGTTAAAGTGCCTTCCTCTTTATCACCAGCATTACGGCTATATAAGAGCCTTGCATTTGAGTTCAGGCACACATACGGTGTTCATTCATCCATGGAGGGATAAGTGTTGACTTGTTTACCCTTTCTGAGGAGAGATGTTGTACTTGTCAGAGTTGTTCTTGTGGCTAGCTTATTCACAGACTTCAAGAGCTGGGCCTGCAGTGATTTACACTCAGGCAAAAAACTTGCTCTCAACTGAAAACATTAGAAAAAGAAAGACTATAAGAAGAGGCATGATATTTGTGTTCAGGTGACATGCATTATAGTGGTTCCAGTCAAATCTTTGTTAGGGCTGTTTGTGATAGCTCCGTTTTTCATTAAGACCAGAATTGAAGAAAGCCACTAGAAATCCTTGGTCTCTAAAAATAATGATCAGTCTTGCAGGTAGCATGTGTAATCAGAAATCCTTACCTCCTCCTGCCTGCCCCAAAACTTCCATGGCTAGTATGTTTCTACCTTTTTGACGCTTCTTAGTTAGTGAACACTCACTCATCTGAAGGAAACCAGAATCTACAGCCAGATAAGAGTCTAGAGATATCTGTGCAGAAGAGATGCGTGCCTGAGTCAGAGAAGTCTTTTAACCTTTCTTCAGGGCCCAGGAGTTCAGACTGGTCCCAGGTCTAACCTGAGGTTCCTTCCTGTTCAGAGCGCTCAGAAATCTGGAGGCCAGACTCTCACACTAACAGCATATTCCAGAGGGCCACAGATTGCCTTCCCTGGAGCTGCAGATCGAATCTGTTGCTTGTGATATCCATCAGATCTGGAGGCTGCTTTACACTCCCTGGGCATTGATCTTAATGTGGAAAAAGCTTTATCCTAGAAGTGCAATGGCTCTGCACAGTTGGATGCGTGCTCATATGAGACGGATAGAGGTTTTCCACTAATTCCTTTTGTTGCCAGTCAAACTAGAACAGTGCTCGCACTGCCTTTAAATGCCAAGTTCACAGCAGCCCCACCAGGGGTAGGTGCAGAAAAGTCTACACAGGAGTTTCTGTTCTGGTGAAGCCCAGCACCGTCACTGTAGCTCCTGTTGCACAAGAGGGGAATGAATGGTAGGAAACGCGGGTAAGAGTCTTGGAGCTAAGTCTCACAGTACTATGTGCTACTTCAATACAAAGATGGACAGGAACTGGCTATGAGGTATCACAGCAGCCATCGCTGCAGCCACTTCTAGTTAGGGCTTCTGCCAGTAGTTAAAATTTACCGCAACCAGACAAGGAGCAGCTTCATTACCAGATAAGAAGCCAAGAGAATAAATAAACCACATAAATCCCTCCTGAAACAGAGAGCTGGAAGGTCTCCAATGGGAATGATTTGTGAAGAAGGGTAGAGAAAGAGACGGGAAGAAAGATGTTTCACTGGGATGGAGAGGGGTCAGCATAGCAAGAAGAGGTTAGTTTACTCAAGGCTTACATCTTGGGACGTGTTGCCTCTAGAGCCGGAGGCCCAGCAGACTGCTGAGCTCAAGTGCCCTGAGATTTCCTTCTAGGGATGTAAAAAACAGACCAGGGCAAGCACAAGCCCACTCACTTCCTGCGTAATCTGTGCTCAGCCTTCGGTGATGCTTTCGTGGATAATGAGGAGAATTAACAGGCTCGTACTGTGCGTAGCCTCCACTGATTTTTGCTGTCCAGTTCCTTGTGCTGTGATTCAATTTTTTCCCACCCTCCTGCCTTCCAGTTTGCTCCTTTGGGGGAACTTTGTTCTAAATCTCCCCCTCTAACTTATTTCTCCTTTTCCAGGCCTACCGATGTTCTCCTTTCAATACGATCTTGATGCCACTGCTGTACTCACATATGCACAGATAAACAAATTAATTCAGATTATGTTGGCATGAGGGTGCAAATAGGGATTGGTCACGTTTCACAGAGAAATGGCTTTGAATGACAAATGCAAATCCACATAAACTACAAAGTAGAAAGATTTTTCCATGGACAACTCACATCCAATCCTAACTAAAAAATATTCTAAACCTTTTTTTGAAGTTCATTTAAAAAGGAGTTGCATACAGCTGCTCATCTAATCTCATCTGCACTTAAAAAACATGGGAGCAGAAATAGCTGGAGCATGTAACAGGAGGTTGAGAATGAAAATTCAGTTCTCTATTTCCTGCCATTGAGCAGGAATTGAGTGGCAGATTTGCCCAGGTGAATGTAAGCTTGTCAGTTCTGCACTATTCTCTGCTTTAAGACACCCAGGGATCAATTCCAGCTTTCCTTAGAACCTCTTCCTTGAATAATAAATTAACCTAGACTTAGAAAAGGATTGTTTGGTGGATTGGCCTCTTTGGACATTTATATGTAGAACAGGGTCAAAGGATCCTCATATCTGAAGGAAAAAATCCATCATTTCATGCAGACACATTATTATTATGTTTTGCATTGTTATTGAATATTATTATGGCCTTTAACCACATTGGACTGGTCTCACACACACACACAGTTGGCTGGTAATGAGAAAACGCTTCATGATGCCTTCTCCAGAGCATAGGTTCAAATTCTCTCCAGACAGACAGTAACTGTACCAGAGATGCTGTACCTTGCAACCATTCAGTGGCCTTCTTGCCTCTGACTGGCCTCTGCAGATGAATAGAAGATAGGGTATGGAGAGGGAATTAGCTCTTGCGTGTACATATGGACACCCTAAACTGTTGGGGCAGTGCGGGAGGAGTTAGCACTGTCACTTACTTCATCCTTGCTTGATCTGCAAGCAAGTAGGACACCTCTGCTTCAGCAAGCCCTGTGCAGGCAGGGAGCTCTTTTCAGGAAGGAGAGAGGCTACAGCACCTCCCTGCAGTGGGAAGAGATCTTCAGCCACCTCCTGCCCTGAGAGGAGCCCTGCGGGAAGGCATGCTCCTCACGACAGCTTAACACAGCACTCCCAAAATGTTGTCTCCTGTGACAGAAACAGGTACTTGAGAAGTTTGAGAATGGCTTTCTTCGGCTGAAGCTATTGTGAAAGAGTTGAACTGCATTAAAAAAAAAAAAAGGCACCTATATCAGATTAAGGCTGTTTTGCTCCCTGTGCAAGCTGAGATAGTTACCCCAGTGTATGTGGTATAAGCTTTTGCATTACCTGGCTCCCTAAATCCTACAGCTACTTTAGTGAAAGATGAGAAGGGTATATGTAGTGTCTGGGAAGCCTTTGCTCAGAAAGCATGTCATTCGCCTTAGGAGTGCTGCTTTGCTTTGTCAGGGAGGAAAGAGAGGGTCGGCAAGAAGCTCTCTTCCCCTCTGAATTTCAGCTTCTTGGTGAGTGTTGACACCTAACTTCAAAGGCTACCACAGCACTGCTTCCCAGGGCCTTTTAGTGGCCGTCAGGCAGAGGACGATGATGTTTATCTTGGCAGCAATGCTGTCTTAAGTAGTTTCCTCCTGAAAGATGCTTCCCCCATCCCTTCCTTAGCTAGCAGGTACCAGAGCTACAGAGCTGCTCTTCTTCCTGCTGCACCACCCGGCTCTCGCAGTGCCTATGCCCGCATTGCCCCCTCCGTCATGCCAGCACGGCTCTTTGGAGCATGGCACGGTGAACCTGATCAGGGAACTGTCCTGTGTTAAAAACAACCTTTTATTGACTGGTTTATTTTTAGTCTGAATTACTTCCCTAGCCTGGTTCATGACACGGTCCTGCAAACAATTTCGTGAGCACAGCTGAGGGAGGGCAACGAAGGCAGCCGCTTAAACCAGCACCACGGTGACACAGAGACCGGCCAAATCCACCCATGCTGCCATATGAACAAAAGCACACCTCTTAAAATCAGATACCTGGTTCATCAGTGCTTGGGAGGGGTGGGCAGAAAATGTCCAGAGAGAAAGTGAAATTTGTGTTAGCACATTGTCAGTCGACTCTGAGCGGAGTGGGGCCAGTGTCCGCATCTGCCCAAGAGGCACCGGCATCGCAGCTGGGGCCCGGCTTCGGGGCATGCTCTGCCACGCACCCCAGAAAACTCTCTCCCCGGCAGCAGCACGCAGCAGCTGCTGTTCGAAGGGGAGCTGCTGGAGATCTCTGACGCAATATTTGCAGACTTTTGCTGCAGACCTCTTCCAGATCACTCAGCTGCCTGCAGCGTGCACCCTGGGATCCCTCACGGGCGCTCTGTGGGTTCACAGCCCACGCTCAGCCGTGCCTCAGACAGGAGGCAACACATCGCAGAGTGAAATACCGATGCAACGGACCAGAACAGCCTTTACCAGCAGGCATGCAAAAATATGATTTTCTCTAATATCAACCCTCTGAACAGGAGGACATGTTAAGGACCTCATTTCTTTAGATCCTGGCATCTTCAGCCTAACTAGTTAAAGGGAGGTTATCACCTGTCGGCTGCAGTTTGTTCCTGCCATCCCTCCCCCACCTGCTATGGCAGTGCAAGTGCTCCTAGGACGGTGCTGTCAACTGGATTACTGAAATGATCCGGCTTAAAAATAACCTTGTAAAGAGGTAAGGGGGGTGGTATTTTTAGCCTAGATTGTTTCAGTGATCCAGTTTACAGCACAGCCCTACACACTGGCACAAGAGGAGGGGAAAAGGGGGGAAGGAAAGGTCAAGGGAGAATGAGCAGTTGGAAACATAAGCTGTCTTTTTGCCAAAACCAGGATCTTATGAAACTGTGCCCCGAAAGCATTGATCCTCTCTTGTTTTCAGTATGGAGACCCGGGATCTGAGGATCAGTGTTTCAGGATCCTATTTCTGTAAGCAAGAGACTAGCCTGAGCCTCTTATGCCTTACTGTGTCTGTTGCCGGCACAGTATATTTTTCATTATTTTGGCCAGATTTGCATTTGCTCAGGGAGATTGCATGTGTGGCAAAGAAAAATGTCATGAGAGTCGCAGGGGAGCTTTGCAGCGCTCGTGCAAGTGCAGGGCACGGGAAGGTAGGCCAACGCTATGGACCAGTGTGAGAAGTGCCCGCAGGGAAACCTGTGAGGAACTTTAGAAGCAAGGTAAGGACGTGAAGGTCAGGAACTAGCCACAAAACCAGGTTCAGATACAGCTGCATGAAAATGAGGATGGAAAGCGAACAGGACCAACATAAACAGTCATGGAATAGTTACTGACTTCACAGCCACTAAATACCCCAGCCTCGCAAAGAGCTGCAAAGGGCTATCTTCTCAGATAAAAGGTGCTCCTTGTGGCCACAGTATCCTAACTGCAAAAACAGGCAAGTCAGAGGATTCAGAGGAGAGGGAGGGAGAGCAGGGCAGTGCAAATCTCTGCTGTCATTCAGCTGGTATTTAAGTGCTGCTTAAGCCAAAGCGCTCTGCTGTATGGCAGCTAACAGACCTTTGCTCTTTTCATCAGCCAAACCAGAGGAACCAATCCAAACTCAGATTCTCTCTCAATATCTGCTTCTGACTCTGACTCCTACCCTTTTAGGCTAGCGTTTCCAGAGGCATATTAAGGGCAATCAAGAAGATGAACAAAACTGGTGGGATACCAATCCCCGGATGTGGAGTCATGATAGCTCTTAATTGCAAGGGGGTGGGTCATGACCAAAACTGCTAGCAGAGGGCTGTTGGAGCCAGTTTTGTGCCAGTCACAGCAGGAGACTCAAATTCATTCCCTAAATCCCCCTTGGCTTTCCAGTTTTCCCCTAAATTCTTTGCAGTTTTGATTTCCTAAGAAGCTTGTTGTCTCTGGTGATACTCCCCACCTGTATGTTAAATCCACAATCTTTAAGAAAAGTTCTTTGTGTGAGTACACAAACGTTATACACAGAGAAACTCTTCAGTGTCTGGACCTCTTTGCCACAGGCATTTAACATGCACCTTCTCTGCCCTGGTGCCCCCGATGGCTCCGCAGGCTCTAGCAGGAGAACTGGCAAATGTCGTTGAGCCAGGTTATGACATTGCTATCCTGAGGGATCCACTCAGCCCTCTTCAAGACTTTATTACTCCCGCATCAGTCAGTCTTATTAGCTCTAGTGTCTTCCGGCATATTAAATGGCCAATGAAGTTGGGACTGTGCTGGCCAGAGCTACCTGTGTCACTGCATCTGGGCGTCTCAGCTCAGAGAGCTTCCCAGCTGCCTTGCCAGACCCAGCAGGGACAAGCGACCCTGATGGTGTTTCTGCCAGGCAGCCTGTGAGAGAGGCAGGGATATGTATCTGTGCAATATGCCCCCCTTTTAGGCAATTGCTGCAGGATTAGAGATGGGTGGGAAGTACAGCAGAGGCAAGGACTGCAAAGGAAAAGGAAGGATGGGCTTTGGTGGGAAGCCTGAATTGCCATGACTGTACCTAATCAATGAATAAAGGCAGAACTTTCTTCTCCAACAGTACCAGATCAAAGGGACTAGGTTCAGTTTTAAAAGCGGATGAAGAAAAATAGGGTTGAAAAACATTTTCAAATTGCTCAATTTTATAAACTTATTTGCAAGAGGAAAATAAAACGGCTTACAGAGAACTCATTAGTTGTACTTCCTCTTTTGTAGACAGCATCATGCTTACACTCATGGTACAATTTAATACCTGTTTTGCTGCTCTACCTGACATTTCTTTGAATCTGCAGAACTTAGATACTTATTTTTATGGAAGAGTGAAAGACCTCAGAGTAGCGGGCACCAGGTTACTGGTGGAGCAGGACTTCTACGTTAGCTTTCCATTTTTAGCCCATGTGGCCTAGCCCAATTTCTCTTCTGAAAAGCAAAAGAATCTGCAGTGGGCTGCAAAGAGCACAAAATTCGGGTCTGAGTAATCTTAACTTTTTTGCTGAACAAGAGCAGAGGAGCTCCTCTTCACCGTCCTGCAAAGTGGTGGGTTATGTCACCAAGAGTGGAAAACTTACTAGGAATGGGAGACAAAGCATCATATCACAGGACAGGAGAGATCCAGCACTGAAGTTCTGGAGTGAGAGGAGCAGACATGTGTCTTAGTGGTGGAAGAAGCTGAGGGCTGCTACATCTTTGCAGTGAGAGTGAGAAAGAGAAAGGGAGGCTTCCCACCTTTCTTGGAGCAGGAGGGTGACTGCTCGTCCTGTCCTGGGAAGTAAAGGGGACAGTGCTCTCCTTTTAGTGGGAGGAAGGGAACTTTCTGCATCTCAGTGCCCCAGCATAGTGAATTCGCTTGACTGGAACACATACAGTGTGGCACAGCGGCTGGGAAAAAAAGAAGCCATAGAAAGAGTTGGACACAGGATTGCAGTGCAATTGCCAGAAAGGATCTGAGAAGTGACTTTTCCTGTTGCAAAACACATAGTGTAATCGGAGAGCCTGCAGCTGGCAGTTTCTGGAGGACACAGCCCGTGGGCTACTTGTTCTAATCTTAGAATGGCATGTCCATGGCTTCCTGTGCACCGGCGGCAAGCTGCACGCGCACGAGAGCCGCGCAGCAAGGCCTTCCCCTAGCAGACAAGAAATGCGTGGAACCATTCCAGCTTCAGAGCTTTGATCAAATCTGGAGAAAGGGAGCTATGTTTTCAGACTGTAGCTCAAAAAAATGAAATTAAAAAAAAAAAAAACACTAAACAAGAGGTCAAAGAGGCCAAGAGGAAGTGCTCTGTCTTTTCTGGGTTAAGGCAGAGGGCTGTGAAAGAAGCTCTAGTACTAGAGAAAAATAAGTTATGGGAGAGACAACCGTTCCTCCTCAGATACTGAGCACCTGCAGCTCCTCAGCCCATACTGAGTCCCCAGTTCAGACATCACTTCTGTTATGCCCAGATAGTCTGCGTTCTGGTATGCCAGAGCCAGGCATCCCGACTCATCCTCCCTTCTCCAGGTTCCTCCTTTGCTCTCTCCTATTTCCAGCCTGCTCTTCCTTCACCACACTGAGCTAGCCTGCAGCAGGGGATCATTCTCCCTCCCCACTCAGCCCAGCTGTCATTTTTCATCTGCAGCAGGTTGCCCTGCTGATCTGCTTACCTCACTGTTTCTTACCTTCCCCTTATCTGCTGCTCCCCCACCTCCAAGTACTCTAATGAAGGCTGAAAAGACGGTGGAGAGGTACTAGCAGTTCACCAAGAAGAGAGAGTTTGATATGGCTTTCATGGCTGGATGCAGGAAAGCTGATCAAAGATAGGGAGATGTAGTCAGGATCCTGGAACCAGGGAACAGCAGACATCTGCAAAGGGCTTGTGGGACTGGGAGAAGGAAGAAAGCATTTACTGGGAGCTACAGCTCCCTGAGGAAGGGAAAAGGTACTTAGCAATGGGCCTTAGCTCTATTGTTCTATACCAGATATTTCAGAGTAGAAATTGCTCCAAGCTGTGCTACGACTTTAACTGATCCTTAGTGTAATCTCCTCTCTTTACTTCTAATCTAGAAAGTAGGTGCCTAACAAATTGCTTCTTCAACACGATTTCAGGTTTCTATAGCTACTTCTTCAGCTCCTGTAGCCTGGTGGCCCAAAAGAAATCGCGCATATGTGGGCCAGCTTGTTTTAAAGGCCCTTTACCTTTAACAATGCTGAAGGAGTGGTTCTGTTAGCTAGATATCATGTTTCTTCCAGGCAGAGCAGCATGAAGGAGAAGGACGGGCCCTGGTGGAGCCCTTGGAGAAACAGAAATGCCTTCCTCTAGCAAGAGCCTGTGGTGAAACTTTCTGGCTGAGAAATAGAGTGTGTTGAGGAAGAGGAATGAGAAATGTGGTGCTGGTCATGCGATAATGGCCACAGTATAGGGATCAGAGGTATGAGGTTCCTTTCTGATGGTTTGTAGCCCATTTTGTTGTTTTGAGGTCTCAGCCTGTAACAAAACAAAGACTGTTGGTTTGTTATTCATAGTTCTTCCGGTTTGGTTTTCACTGGCATCACATAGTAGAGATAAAGAACACAGGTTTTCTTTCATGAACTTTGACTTTAAGGCTTTCTATTCATATTGCTTGATATACTCATAGTAAAGAAAACAAAGTAAATTTGGGATAACCAGAGCTGTGTGCTATGGGAAGAGCTACACCACCCAGTCTCCAACACTCCTTCCTACTTCTTGACCTGTTTTCAACCCGGTAGAGGGGTAGCTTCTCTCAGCCCTGGTATTTCCTCCAATATTTCACTGCCACAAAAAGCAGAACAGCACAGCATATCTCCAAGCAGAAGTTGACTTGCTGCGAGGACAGGGAACGGCTTCATGCAGCAGAATCACTGGAAAAGGAAGGGCAGTTGTGACCAGGACAGCAGTAATGAGTGGGAGGGTTGAGAAGGTGCATGGGAATGGTTTTTCTGGCCCAAATCTGTCTACTCACTGCTAGGAAAAGATGGGGAGCCGACATTTAGCTTGAAATATTTAGTTTGTTTCCAGTGAAAAAAACTGGCTATAGGATCTTCAGCGAGTGGTGAAAGACTCTGCATGAATTACTAGTTTTCTGAGAGTCCACTAAAAGCTTCGGATATTTGAAAATGCTGTTTGGTCCTGTATTCCCAAACCTTTTGCTCTCAGATGAGGGGATTGATGCCAGACATGAGAAACTCTGCTTTAAGTCCTTGCTTACTCTTGAACTCTATAACACGTACACAAGCTTCTCTCTAGCCTCCTTGCTTTTTCCAGCTTTTGCTCATAACATCTTATTCCTGATTTGTCAGAACAGGCCAACAGAGACCAATTCAGAGGTGGACAAGTCGGCAACCCCATCAGTGGCTGAGCTAGCAGGGAAATTCAAAGAGCAAGCAGCCAGTATCACTGGAAAAGAGGTAAGGAGCTCTGCAACCACCAGTAGGTAAAGGAAGTGGTAAATGAGGCAGTCACCCCTGCCTCGAGAAGTTACAGCTGGGGTGATCTAAGCATAAATCCACCTTGATTTTGAATCTTCCCAAAGGATTTGGCTCCTAGTGCAGTGCAAGCTATAACAGTATCTTTCCATGCATTGCTGACTTGTGCATGAATATTTCGGTAGGGCCATACTTCAGGACAACTAGACGCTGTAACTGAGGCACTGTAAAAGCTGGTAGGATTCACATGTATTCCCTAGCAGTAGCGGATAGAAATGCATGTGCGATCTGCGACATGCCTGTGGGGGCAGAGGGCAGCAGTGAATAATAAAATGGCTAATTCTTGAACTATGGAAAAAGCACGTTACTGAGTTTAGAAGACACCATGCATCTCAGCAGCAGGTCACCGGTACCTTGTTTGCAAAAGAAGGTTTCCCTGAAGTAGTTCCTTCTGTACGGTGCTGAGACAGAAAGCTGTCTCTTAACTTGCCCTAGTAACCTCTTTCCAATGCCAGCATTTCAGACTGCCTATCTCTGTCATGCTGAAACTTTATTCTGTTGAAAGTGTACTATGCCAAGCATTCACCTCACAAGCTGTCTTTCACCAGATAAGCAAAACACTTGAATTCCTCTCTTAGGAAGTAAGGAAAGTCAAAGTATTTATGGATGGAGATTGACTTTCTGGGACAGTTCCCTGCTTTTATTACACACTTTTTAGTAGCATAAATGCTTAGTGACAGCCCTCATCAGTCAGTGAGTACCCCTTTTAAACTAAACCGCTTCCTTTTGGTGCTCAGCTGATTTCAACATTGTCCCCACTGGGCCTAAGGGAATCCTCCCCATCACCCAACCTGTCTTTGACTTTGGCTTCATGCAGCGTGACCTCTGGCCTGCAGGACTGGCATGCAGCTATTTATCATAGGTTAATACTGTCGCAGGCGGGCACCGGGATGTGAAAAACCAATCTCTTCCCAAGCACTTTTTTTTCCTCTAGTCACCGGTCCACGCCTCCATCTGTCCCATTACAGTCATTTCCTCTTCTTAAGGTACGGGATTTAATTGCGCTAAGTCCCTCACTCTTAAGAAGGCAGCAAGTTCCCCTCACTCTTAAGAAGGCAGCAAGTTCCCAGACCTCTCCTAGTGTTATCTACAGACGGCTGCTGTTCCCAAGCCAAGGCAGTGTGGAGGGGCCCCACAATAAGGGAAAACTCAATTTCTCAAAGGACTGAGGAGGACAAAGTTTCCTGTCTTTTCCATCCAAGCCATCTGTCACTTCCCCACTCTCTTGGGCTCAGATTAATGGCTGACTGGATGGTCTTTAACTCTTGCTTGACCCCCTCCAGCAAAGGGGAACCTATCAACCAGGGAACCTCTAACACATCACCGGGGCGCAACGCAGCATTACCTGGTTGCAGAATGGTGGGGTTTCGGTAAGAAATGATACTATTGCTACCTAGAGTGATGTAAGGGAAAGGGCAAGGCTGCCCATGGCTGCCTAGAGAGGCAGCATTGCCATGGCTGGATGCAGCTCCACCAGCAGTCAAGTGACATCAGATCTACTGGTCTTCCAAGAGAGTCAGCTCTGCAGAGGGGCAAAGATGCCATGATCCAAGTTTTCACATACCTGCCTGTAAGAAGGTAATAAAATTATCCAAATATTATCTTGTGGATATTATCCAGTATCCACACTATTATTCACATATTTTGTGTGTTAACACACAAAAAGTGTGTTAACAACTTTGCAGGAGGCAATGAACATGGCATAAAAGTAGAAAAGACCTAATCTTTAAGACCAAAGCAATAGGTAGGAAGGAACAACTCTATAGGTGCTGTGCTATGTATCTCTTCTTTCCCAGTGAGAACTCTGTACTTCTGAGAGCCCGAGAACATTCAAAATGAACGTCCCTGCAGTTAAGCTGCCCTGCAGTTAAGTTCCTTCTCCTCTGGTCAATCTCTTTCTTAGACAAATTATATATCACAGCTGAGGCCTTGTCTCTCTGTGAGCTCTGTAAGGATAACGAGCATGACTGTAGGCAATGTTAAAAGAGTTAGAATTCCCCTTTTTTTCCCTAAAATATATCGGATGTAGAATAGCAAGATCATGAACCAGGAAGGAAGCTGAGACTCATTGAAAAGGAATCCTAGTACTAAAACAGGGAAAAGAAAAATAACAAGCTGTTCCATTGTGAGGGGGTTTCCAGCAGGATGCTTTGGAGATGAAGCTTCTCAGAAGGCTTCTCTACCCTCCACAGTTTAGGAGAGAGTGCTTTGCCCAGAGCCTGAAGTCTTGTGGTTCATACTGGGGGAAGGGATGAAGGCTGTTTTTCTAACGCTAGGATTGGGCTAGAGATGCTGTAAGCACACCTAGCATGCCAGCCACATGCTCATATGCTAATGTTAAATGTTGCCTTTGGATGTTTCCTTTAGGCAAGCTGGGTCCTGCCATCTAAGCAGGTCACTTACCGAGCAGAGCACGCTCCTCGGTGCTTGAATTTCACTTCCTTTTTTAAAAAATTGATTTCCCCACCGCTGAGTTGGTTGTTTTCTTCTCTTAGGAACCCTCACATAAGCCAACCCGGAGGAAACCACCATGCTCCCTTCCACTGTATTCCCCCAAGACCGAGACAAGCCATAATGATGAGCAAGTGAGTATCAATTTAATAAAAGCACAAGGTCTCTCTTTGCTGCAGCCTGTTCTCTCTGACTCCTGAGACATAGACTTGGAGGCAGTACAGTGATCAGGCTGTGCAACATAAGACATCAGTCATGCAGCATCAAACCTTTCCCTGCTCACCCACAAGGGCCTCCTCGCAGAGTCAGCTCCATGCTGCTTCCCCCTCCTGCAGCACGCATACACGTTCCATTTCCACTGTTGTTGTTTTTGCCCTCAGAGCAGAGCACTGAAGGACCCCTCCAGTTCTCTCCTCTTAAGTATTTCAAAGCAGGAACTGGCATTTATTAGATTTGAACAGCATTTAGCTCAGGGGGCACCTCTTCTGTTTGTTGCCTTCAGATGAACACTAGAGGTTTGAGTATAATGGTGTAATAGTTCTGCTCTTGAGATTTTTCCTTCTTCAGAAAAAGGGAATAATTAATCCAAGGTTTTCTTCAGCAATACCTGCAGAATATTGTCTTGACCTGGACAACATACAGCACCCTTGAATGAGCAGGTCTTAACAAGCTGGCTCCCCTTCTCAAGCCATTTTCAGCCCTTCATAGCTCTGTCTTTCCGGTCACTTAGGCTTTTCCTGTCCAAATTAATTGGATGCCCATTAACCCTGTTAGTCAAGGGCTGGTAGAAAGCCTTTCCCATCACAAACAGTTCCTAATGTTTACCAGCATTAAGGCCTTGTACCCTTTGAGAGGTAGAATTTTAATCTGTCTACTCCTCAAATAACATCAGGGAAAATTTTGTTGTAGGTTGAACACCTTACGGAAGGCCAAATAGCAGCAGAGCCATTACATATCACCAAACTCAGATAATTCAGCCAAAAAGCAGACAATCACCTTTTCTCCCTCAAGAAGGATACATATTTGTAGAGCCCTAGGATGGCTAGATCACAAAAGGGGAGCAGAGTCAGGAAAGAAGAGAGCAAACTTTTGTGTGAAGATCCTATACGAGGCTTGATTTACTCCCCTACAAGTACATCCTGTCACTTCCAAGTTTTCTGTCTTCAGCGTATTTCCTTTTTCTCACTTACTTTACTGTGGCCTCATTTTCTTTTTGCAGAAGCCGTCTCCAAATGCTTGCCCCATGCCCAAGGTCAAGGTGAAAAGCTCCCCCATGATTGAAAAGCTGCAGGTAGGTCCTGGCCCACATGGTTGCCCCAGCAAATTAAAACTGATTGGTATTTGTCATGACTGTCTCTTGTGGAGCAGCAACAAAGGAAGGGGAGCCAGGAGCTGAGGGTGACGGCTAGGCAAGAAGGGCAGCGGGCTCACAGACAAGGGCTCAGTCCCACAAAACACAAGCAAGGGCAGAGCAGGTCTGGGGATGGTAACCGGGGTCAGACATAGTGCAGTGATGGTCAGGCAAGTCTAAAGGCAGGTCTGAGGTCAAGCCAGGAAGCCAGTCTGCAGGTCAAGGTCAGGGTTTGGATCTGTGGGGTACATGGCCAGGCACAGGCATGGCAGCGATGCAGCTCGGGTGGGGATCAAGGGCACAAGCCTCAGCTTAAGTGCAGCTCCCAAGAGAAGGGAAGAGAAACGTTATCTGAGGCTTCTTTTAGCTCTTTCTTCACAACAGTCTGAAAGTTTAGACGCTTGCACCCTATCAGGGAGCTGGCTTTGAGCACAGACAGCTAAAATCATGGTGATGGTGGGGAAGCGGCTCTACAGGCCCTGACACTCCCTTACCAGTGCCTAGAAGCTCTGTGCTTTCCTGGGCTCGACTGCCCAAGCTTAACACAAACATACCTAGGGCCTTTTCTCTGTCTCTCAGCAGCACCTGATTTCATGCAAGTGAGGACAGTTCAGCACTTGACAGCCCACAGACATAGCGTCCTACTACTGCCAGCTGCCTCTCCTAGCAGCATGTGCGACTCCTGAGCGTAATGCCACCTGGGCACCCTGACACAACATAAGCCTATTCATAGCAGCATCCCTGTTAACGCACCCAAGGATATTTGCCTATGGGAACTTCTTAATAATGGGCCAGCAGGAGTCAATAAGGAAGCGCTTTGCCACAGTTAATCACAAACTTGCTTTTTTCCATGGTCTTCTCACTCCTCATGACCGTACGGATCATTCGAAACACCTGCAGGCCAGGCCTGCAAATGTGAGGTCTGTTTGAGTAGAAATGGGTGGTTTAAAGCTCCAAGCGATTGCTGGCTGCTTGTTCGTGCTCTCTCCTGGCTCAGCCACTGTAGACGATAGTGGCTTGGCTCAGTCACTGGAAAATCCCTAAAGGCCTCAGGATGACAAAAGACCATGTCTCGAGATCCAGCTGTTGAGGAAGGGCAAATGTCTAGTCATAACTTCTCTGCTTGGGCTTGTTTGTTGACAGTATCACCAGGAGGGACCCGTAACCAGAAGCTATGGGGGTTATGACAGCTGCGAAGTGTGTTATCCCCCGTGGCAAGACCAAGGGATCCCCCACGTGGCTAATATATGTATTACACACCAGCGTAACGCGCTAATGATGTGTATTTTCCTTTGCAGGCCAATCTGGCTTTTGCTCCAGCTGCCCTGTTGCCGGGAGCATCTCCGAAAAGCCCGGGTATGAAAGTCATGGTTTCTCCGTTCAGCACCCCACCCTCAACCCCCAGCAGCCCCGGCATCCAGTCCCAACCCAGTGAACCCAAAGAGACGCCAGTCAGCTTTGATCAACCCCCAGAAGGCACTCAGCTGCAATTCTATAACAAGGTAGGGTATGCGCGAGGGTATGCTTTCTCCAAAGCAGCAGGATAAAGTTTGCCCATTGCTTGGTGATGAGGTAGAATAGGAGGCCTTACCACTCGTTCCTGCCAAAACGGTGTGCGTGGGTAGCCAAGGGAGGAGAGGTAAGCACAAGGTTTGAAACAGCCTGTAAGCGTAGTTCTGTGCAGTCTCCTTTCTGCCTACCTGTGAACAGAGCTTTGTGGTCCAGTGACTCCAGCATCCTTCTCGGCACAACGGCTGAAAGGGTGAAATGGTAGGACTTGGTTGCTTCAACTCAGCAGGCAGATGATGGCTGATAGCTGTGCTGGGAGCACGGTGAGGAGAGGGTACCATGTGCCAGCAAATGTCAAAGGTGGCTGAAGGGTAGCTTACGGAGCCATACAGACCATGACATCTTGCCAGGCATCCCATAGAGCCTGACTGCATGGCACTTAAAAGAGGAGCTGTAACCCTCATTTACCATGCTCAACTCGATGCAGACTCCTTGAGCCACCATACTCCAAAGCATAATGAACGGGGTCTAACTTGGACAGAGTCACAGTTTAAATTGGGACAATGATCCAAACTTGGGATCCAACTGGGACAAAGACCAGCTTTATAGAAGGGAAGGAGGTATATATTAGGGATTCGCTTATCCCATGAAGCAGTCCTCTTCTGCCTCCCTCTGCGTAGCAGAGCAGGAAAAGTGCAGCAACCAGCATAGCAATCAAGTTTCCCATGGTATTCTCCTCTTTTGTACTTTCCTGCTTTCCAGTACTGCTGTCTCTGAGTTCTTCAGTGTCTGCTTTTCCTGTATTCAAGGTGCGGACACGGGGATCAATAAAGCGTAGGCCTCCCTCCAGGAGATTCAGAAGATCTTTGTCAGAACATGGAGACGGGGAAGATTTAGGGGTCAACATCTCTTCTCCAGAAAATGGTGCCAAAGAAGATGGGGATGAGGTGTTTGGGCCCAAGGGCAAGACAGAGGAGGCAGAAACAGAGAGCAAAGCACTAAAGAAACAGTCACGGTCTGATGAGAAGCCCCCATCAAGGAGAGGATCCAGCAGATCAGAAAATGAAGACAGAGGGGAAAAACATGCAGAGGAAATGACTCCTTGCAAGAATAACACAGGGGATACAGAGGAGGAGGTGAGTCATACTTTGGGGGAGGAGAATACTCCCCAGCCTCCCTCTGGAGATAAGGAAGAGAAGGTGTGCAAGGGTCCACAGGGAGAAAGGGAGGAAGGCAGTGCCTGTGAACAGGAAAAAGGTGACAAGAAGAAGGAAGAAGCTGAGAAGGAGGAGACCAGTGAGAGCACAGCCACACAGGGAACATCAGACACTGAAGAAACACTACTGGCACCTGAGATACTGCAGGCAGCAGTGGGCTCGGAGACCGCCAGTGAGTCTTCAACAACAGCTACACAGGACCAGAGCACAGAGCAACTGTGATGCACAGGTAAGACAGGTCTGCATGATGATGGCTCCTAAAATACTAGAGGTTTTTGCCTACTAATGAAAATGCCAGAGCATGCCAACATTTCTGCTGCTCCTCACTCATCAAGAGTATCAAATCTCAGACAGCACTGGCTTCAGGGGAGGGCACATGAAACAACCAAAAAGCCCCCCAGGCTGGTGTTACAGAGAGAGGGGACTGGCCAGAAGCAGAGAAGAAACTGCTGATTCTGGCTTCAATAAAATGGAAAACGGAGAGAATCTCTGATACTAGGCACTCTGCTCAAATGCTCAGTTTTGAAAACACTTATAACAAAAAGCACTCTTCCCCAGCAGAAACTGTATATCTGATCTCTACACACATCCCTACATACACATATATATGTATATAAGTATATAGGCACACATGCATGCGTATTATATATGGAAAAACACTCATATGTATTCCTCCTATCAGGTTGATTCACTTAAAGAGACATTTAAAGAGACAAACCACTTGTTAGCTTTGCTAGCGAAAATAGTGTTGGCACATATACCGGTTTCATGGTCCGCCCTGGAACCATGCAAACATGGATGCCTACCACTTAAAATAAAAGAGGATTTCCACTGCCTAAACCAGGGCTTATTCCCTTATAGCGTCTTACTTATTCTCTAACCACTGATACAAAACTTAGCCACAGATGCTTGAGGAAATATCCCATTCCACAACAACTGCCTGTCCCCTCTTCAAATGACTACCTGGTTTGGCAAGGAGGAACTGAAGGAAGCAGTCCAGTGCTCAGGCTGCAGCTCACCTTTCCCTCCTAGCGTGGCAACTACCAAAGTGCCCTCAAATACAGTGTCTGTCACAGACTCCCCATCCTTGTATTTACTTAAACCTGTGATTATTTTTCATAATTTCTTTACTTTTCCCTTCTCAAAAGGACATAACCAGTCAGGACAGAGGAGACAACGCATGAATAGGAGCCATCTAACCCAATCAACGTGGAAGCTACTGGAAAACTGTCTGTGGCAGGAGAGGAGCAGAATACAGATATCCTCCAAGGTCCAGAAGCATCCCAGAGCTGAGTGACTAGTCGCTGGCCCTTTGCTCTCACACCGTCATCTTCTATTACAGTCAGAGTGAGAGACTGGCTTATAATCGCTTCAGAGTTCAATATGGAGATGCTGGCTGACCTTTCTTAGGGGATATTCAGGGACTAAGAGACCTGATACATGGTGTCCTGGCTGGGCCCAACAGCCACCACCACTTCTGGGCCCTCTGTTCCTCAGTCCTGCTGAGCTCCAAAATGTCATTTTCTTCTCCCCTGCTTTGGTCTTAGATGTAAGTTCACCAGTGTAGGACACACTTATATGTGTACATATATATATACACACACACACACTCATGTATAGGTGTGTGTGTATGTATGTATATATTTTTATATGTATGGTGCCTTTTCAGTAGCTTCTTTAGAAAAATTTTGAGTTTTCAAATTTAACTAAATAATGTTTTAACAGCAGGGAAAAAGTATATTTTCTCCACATATGCTATGTGGCATACAATGTGAATCCTAAATAGGGAGAAACTCTTTGAAAATTGATTATAAAGCATAAAATCTGTTTGGAGTAGGGAGTTGAGCTGGATAATCTGTGTCTGTAACACCCACCCATTGTAGGCAATTTTTCTTTATGCTTCAACTTTGGGGTGGTTTTAGTACTGGTGGAAAATAACAACCAACAGACCTGATCCACCGAAAAGATGTGTAGATCAATAGGGTAAGTTTTCTTCACTCAGCCCTGTGCTCTAGTCGTGATTTAGAAGGGCCACTTGTCCACCAGTCTTTCCAGACTTCCAGACCCTATCCAATCTTTTGATTCTCTTTCGAAACTTCCAGCATGGGGCCTGTTAGTGCCATTTGTGATAGAAGGCAGCCCGGCTTACTCATTAATTTTATGCAAGTCAATGAAAACGTCTTAGATGGCCGAGTTTCAAGTCATACGGCCTGACTGAACATAAATTGGTGAAGCACAGATAGCAAGTCCCTGCTAAGTACTTAGAATTGGCATTGTACTTGATTTGCCCCCTCTCTTGGAATAGTAGTTAATTCACGGGACTAGCAGTGGCTGAGCCAAAAAAACTTTTACGTCTAGAGAGTATTTGTTGCTCCTATGAAGTAAGTTACATAGGGGAAGATAAACAACAGACAACAGACTCTTACCTGACTGCTTTCCTGAGAGCAGTGTTTGAGGCTGCATCTGTAATACTGAATAAAAAGCAGCTCTGGCTCAAAGCCAGGGGGCCACACTGCTTAGGTATAGGCCTCTCTAGAGCATATATATTACCTTGGAGACAGCTAACCAGAACTGTCAAAAACTGAGCCAAGGACTCCACTAACAGTTACGTGGTGTGGATGGTTAAGGGCCAATGCTTACACCTGCTGCCAGCCACCTATTATTTAGCAATATAGATGCAGCTACAGAGACCAAAGACAAAACTTGCCAACTCCTTGTCATCTTTCACAAAATCCCTCCTAGCAAACATGTAGCTAAGCAGTGTAGGAAGCCTGTGTTGTTCCTGTGCTGTGGACAGGCACAGGCACAGGCACGTTACACACCACATCCATCCTTGACTGGGCTCTGAAATACAGCAGTATTACAAAGCATCACCCATAGTTTTGAGGGATGTCTGTTCACCAGCACTAAAATCACAAGGAAAGAAATGGTTCTGTGCCCTGCCTTTCTCTTGAGAGCACTAAGGTCTCGTTCGTTGAGAGCCAGCAGTGTTACCCCTTATCCGTAGAACAGGCTTTTTGGCAAACGTGACCCCCACATCCTTTTGAGCCATGTTGTGGAGTATTGTTGCCTTTGAATCTATTTTAATCTGTTTGTTAGAGCTTGTATTCCAGGGCAGGCTGCAATTATTCACTGTAACCTGTTTCTTCTCTCAGCAGAATGTCCCATCTGGATGTGAGTGATTGTGCCTTACTGTATATATAGAAATATGTGTGTGCCTGTTTAGAGAATGTGTATGTGTGTCCCAAGCAAGGGAGTGGAAATCTGAGGGAGAAACAGAAAAAATAAATGGCAGAGTAAAAACAAAGAACTAAAATCTCTGCGTTTCCTCCTGGAGAGATGAGGGAGCCTGAAGGGGGATGGAGAGAGCTGAGAGCAGCAGGCAAAACGGGCGAGGGATTTCCACTGCCATTGGAACAGTATAACGTTCAGTTGTAATTTAATTTGCAGTATTTTTCACTTCTCGGGAACAACAGAAACTAACGTGTTTAATCCCCAAAGAAGGGTGTTTGCTGGGGCAAGCACTAACACTGAGGGCTGCCACGCTCCCTGCCCCAGCTCTGCGGATACCTAAGCACAGAAGAGAGCAAAGCTCTGTGCAGCTTAACGCCGTTTCTCCAAGAGCATTTGTTGTTCAGGGGAAGCATAAAAGAACAAGGCAACACACAGTGATCCCTCCTGTGAGATTTCCCCACTTCTGGCCATCAACGGTTTGGAGGCTTTCTGAGCCAGAAGTTACATCACCGTCTTTAACAGCTTCACAAGTTGCTGGAAAAAAAAGGACACCTGTTGCTCAGCTGAAGGCATCCATGATCTCCTACAGCTCAGTCCGCATACAAACCTCACCGCATCTGCAGGGCTAGCGAGAGCAATTTTAGAGAAAAAGTCTTTGGCCACCATTAGCATCACGACACTGCAAAAGCAGAGGGTACCTGCGGGCGTGTATCGCTGTCCCATCCACACTACCAGAAAACGTAGGCTCAGGCCCATAAATGGTAGCGTGGTCTTTTATCCACAGGGTGTGCGGAGTCAAGAAGTTTTGATGACAATATAAGACTGCAGCTTGGCTTGATGTATAGGGTGGGGGCGCTTACTCAGGCCCGCAGATATCCCTCAGATCCCTTAGGCAGCTGTAAGCTCAGGTGTTAAAGATACTAATGGTGAAACTGGCAAATGGCCCGAGCAAGAAAATTCTAGTATCATTTTTGTAATAGCTTTGGTGTGGAGGGTACCTGAAAGATTTGGAAAAAAAAAAAAAAAGTGCAAACCTTCTTGCCCAGAAGTCCTTTACAGTGGAAGGGAAAAGAAGGAAAATAGAGAAATAAAAATAAACAAAGAAGCGGAGGCAGGAATGCAGCGCAAGAACAAAATGCCTGTCGCAGTTGTGTTTGGCTGAGATCTTGTCATTTCTACGGTTATTTTTCGTGTGGACTGTGTTTAAACTGTACGGGTCAGGACTGAGAAGAGCTACGGATGGGAGCAGTAAGGTTTTCTGAAAGATCTGGGAGGTGCAGGGGGCTACGCACAGGCCTGCAAACACGAGCAGGAGGCTTGAGGGCGGCAGCAGGCGTTGGCAGCAGGCAGCACCGGTAGGCGGGCTGGGAGCCGAGCGACCAGGCGCAGCCGCTCCGCACACGACGTGACCAGCACCGCCCGGCCTCACACCTGCCGCCGCCCCGCCCCTAACGGCCGGCACAGCCGCGGGCTGGGTTAAACCAAAGCGACCGCGAGGAGGGGGGAGGCGGACTCTTTTTCCCCCCCTTCCGCTCCGCCGGCAGTGAGCTCGCCCGGCTGGAGCCCCGCCGGCCGCGCCTGCCCACCGCGCCGGGGTAGAGCGGGCGTGAGGCGGGGGGAAGGAGAGCCGTTCCGCTCCCCCCTCCCGAAGAGTGCCGGAGTGGTATCTCCTCGAGGAGTCCCGAGGGGGTTCCTGCTCCCTCCCACGAGGGATCGGAATCGGCTCTACCAGGCGGAGCCCTAGGGTTGAAGGGAGGCGATGCCACGAGATAGTCTGCTGTGGGGGGGGGGGGGAGATCGCGGCCGTCCCCTCAGTTAGAGAGATGAATGGTATCTTCCGAGGGGGTGGGCGGAACCATTAGCGACTCTGGCGGGGGGAGGGCGGAACCACGAAGGCGCCCGCGAGCGGTAGCTGGCGCCGGGCGGGAGGAGGCGGGCGTAGAGTGAAATGCGGAGCTGGGGAGGAGGCAGCAGAGAGCGGCTCGTTGGTCTAGGGGTATGATTCTCGCTTCGGGTGCGAGAGGTCCCGGGTTCAAATCCCGGACGAGCCCTCGGCGAGAGGGGGGTGTGGCGCCTCTCTGTTTTTGCCGGCGCCGCGTCCGTGGGCGTTTATTATTGCCTCGGAGCCTCGCAGCGGCCCGCGGGGCCGCGGCGGTGTCGGTGCCGGGGGGAAGGAGAGGGAGCTGGGGAGGACAAAAGGAGCAGCCTGCCGCGCGGAGAGCGCGGCGGTGCTGGGGCAGCGCCCTTGTCGGCGCGCTGTTCGTTTACGGGGAAGAGCCGCCCCGTGCTTGCGCCCTCTCACTGGACCGGGGCTTCGCCCGCGGGAGTCGTTGGGAGGGACAAAGGGGCGAGAGGTGACTGTTCTTATTAATATTGTCCACGCCCCTTTGTTTTTCGGTGGTAATTACGGCTGTCTGTGTAGTAAGCACAGAGAAGAATAGCAGTTGGGCTCAATGGCGTTTCGTAGAAAGGCCGAGGCTGGGGGGAGAAAAAAGACTGGGCTCGTCCGGGATTTGAACCCGGGACCTCTCGCACCCTAAGCGAGAATCATACCCCTAGACCAACGAGCCGCCGTGAAAGGGTATTTCTCTCCGTTGCAGAGGAAGCTGAGTTCGGTGCCGCCCCCTGCCCCCGTGCAGTGACCGTTAACGGCCGGTTCCACCCGCCGCGGCTCGCCCCTTCGCTCGGCGAAGACAGGGCAGGACTCGGAGCGTGCCGTCGTTTGTAGCAGAAATAGCGCTTAGGTGTGCACCGAGTTACAAAGGAATTTTTGCTAGGCCTGATGAACGTTTTTTTTTTTTTTTCTCCCTGCAGTCGTGCGTCACCGCTCGTAATAGAGGGGAAAGAGAAGCTGCTTGACAACAACTTTACAGAAATGCCAGTTAGTAAAGGGGCACTGTGCTTTGCGATAGCCGAGGATTTGTTAACTCCCTTCCGGCCGGGAGCTTAAGTCTTTGCCTCAGTCTGGAGCAATGGAGGCCGAAGTTGCACTCACTCTGCTTGGGAAGGCCTAACCCTCGCGCCTTCCCTCCCCCTGTCTCCCGAGGCAGCGCAGGGCTGTGATGGGGTAAGTGTGACAGACAGCTGGACAACTACAAATCACAGCAGTCTAACCAACTACCCCACCGGCTCAGCAGTCTCGCTCCTGTGGCGGGTGGCCCATGCAGGAGAGATCAAGGATCACAGACTACAGCCTTCCACAGCCTGTCCTACTTTTTTGCAGTCAATGCTCCATGTTATTCATGAAGTACGTGCGCTGTTACTGTGCGTGCTGTTGCTCTTGAGCTTTCTTCCATTCACTGTTGCTAACCTATCTAACCCTGTGTGTAAAATCTGCTAAAAATATGTCTAGCCATTAACCACAGCAGTCAAACCACAAACCCCAATCAAAGGAAGACAAAAATAATTGTTCATTTCCATAATTTAAAACTGTACCACACCTAAGGAGTGCTTAACATTATTGTCCTGCTTTACCACTTGTGACATTTTTATGTAGACTTACTTAAGTATCAGTTTTCTTAAAACAGATACTGATGCTGGTTAGGCTACAGTTCAGTCCTACCTCTGCCTATTGTCTCTGTACAGTACCAGCCTGTGAATAAGTTTGTTTCTATGCTAAGAAACTGGTGAGAAGGTAGGAGGGCTAGACAGGAAAAATAATTGCTTTCATTTTATGGAGTTTTCTACATCAAGGTTATCAAGAATGTTTGCGGCTCAAGTTGTTCCTTAGCATCAATTCAGCACTGGAATGCCTACTCATTAGTATCTTTTTTCATTGTAAGCTTTCCTCAGAATACTTCTCCTTGAATAGTGGGTAATCCAAGCCATTCTTCCTAAACTAATTACAGAAGACAAATACTCACAGAACTTTTCAAGTACTATATGTAATTACTATGCTGCCAGCTCTTGATTTTGAAAGAACCACTGCATTTCCATTTAACGAGAGTAAATATAAATGTAGCACTAGCTGCTGGTCACAATTTCTTCCCAACTTGCAGAAGAAAAATTAGTCTTGCAAGAGACACACAATACTTTCTTTAAAAAATAGAGCCTCTCTAAGAGACGTACAATGCTTTCTTTAAAAAATAGAGCCTCTCTGTTTTCCTTCTCGCTCATTTTGCTCTTCTCTTATTGTTTCAAAATGAGCACGTTGGGAGGTTCCCCCCCCCAGGAATGCATATCTATGCACAGCTGTTCAACAACATGTTCTACTGTACAATTCCTTTAGGAGCGCTCGCTTTGTAACTATGTCTCAGAACATGTAATTTTAAATTCATATAATCTTGGACCTGAAAATTAGAGCAAGAGACTTTTCAGCATCAAAACAAAAAAGATTTTGTCTCAGCTCCTTGTAAAAAATAATGAAGTAAAGAGATGTAGTTTAAAATAGAAAACAATTGAAAACATTAAAACCAATCTGAATATATTTACCTCTTCTCCTAGAATATGTTATTCTGTTAGCATTTTGACATCACAGTCCTACTTGCTCTCTGGTGGGCTAGCAGAGAGCCCTCTGAAAAAGCATGGTAAGGAAGGTATGAATTTCTAACATAAGAAGCAAACATGGAAAAATTGATTTAACCTCCTCCACAATTACACCTTTTTTTTTTAGATTTTTCTTTTGTGATAAACAGAAGCAAAAAAGAACACAAAAGCATTTCTTCTTCTCTTGTGGAACTGAATGCTGATTTTGCTGCCTGTGTAAGAAAGTTTGGAAACCAGTTAGGCAACTTTATAGCAGCCTGCAGGGAGGCTGCTGTGGTCCCTGTCACCCCTCTGTCTGAGCAGTCATGTTCTGTCACTGTTCCTTGTCTGACCTTAAGGGGAACGGGTTCAGCTGGAAGAAAAATAACTCCCCACCACTGCACACTCACACAGAAGAGATGAGTTTACTGCCAGCTAAATGAGCTGAATTACCGAGAAATCTGGTAAGTATCAGTATTACCACTAGGCAGAAGGTGGAATTGCACAGCTAGGGGGAAAGAGGCCCTCAGGACAAATTAAGAACTGTGTTCCAGAGCTTCCCTTCCTGTTCTGAAAATAGCAGAAGATACTAATTCAATCATTACCATCTGAAGAAAAAACTGATCTACGGTATCTCTCACCTATTCTCTGTATTGAACAGCAGTACTCTTACACAGTGAATTAGCCATCTGGAGGGCTATACCTGTGACAACCTTATCTCAGCTCTATCAGGAAAGGGAGAAAATGTGGAATTCCTCTGACAAAGGGACACCTTGATTGAATCAAGGTTATTAGCATATAAAAAGAGAAGGCATGAGTGGTGTTGAATGATCAGAATGTAAATAGTGAACCTTGGGTAGTGATGTTCCATCTTCCATGTTAGAGTACTTTTGGTCACTGAGCAGAGCTAGCCGGATGGCTAAAGTTCCCATAGAAAAGAAGAGCTCTGAGGGAGTACTGAAGCAAAAGAGTTTAAGGTGAAAGGCTTATTACTCCGTATCAGTTTCCACTCCATTTGGAAAGTGCGGATTTTGATAAGTTAGCTAAAGTCTCATCTACAAGGGAAGTCAGAGGTACTAAAAATGAGCTGGCAGCCAAACAGGGCAAGAATTCCCCATGATACAAAGAACTGCCTTTGTTGACCTTTATTCTCAAATGCTCTCCCTGGTAGCCGGGGCTTCTAGAAAACATGTGCGGTGCTTAGCTGATGAGCGTGTTCCAGAGCTTCCCCTGAGGGCGTAAATAATGAATGCATAAACCATTGCATTTCAAATCACACAAGAGCTGTGAGTGTGGTATCTTGCATGAGAGTAGGAAAAAAACATTTGTCGGTGTTTTGCAGTTTGGGGTCTATCATCCTTGGGATTTGCTTCATCATGGCTCACGTGGCACACTGTAGCAGGGCTCGCCTGTGGTCTCTTTCATATACAGGCATGATTAGGTGGTGCACGGTAGCATAGCTGTATTTGTTATGTATGGTCAGAGAAGGGCAGAGAAACTGGTAGTCCATATATGTGAGAGAGGACTAGCTATAGTGGAGCATAGGACTGGAGCTAGCTGCATATATTTTAGGCCTGTGAAGTCTCATGCAGTGAGCAATAGTCTTGTGATATGACTAAGCTTGTGCAGCTTCATTAAAATACATAGCTAAGTAAAAAAAGAAACATACACAATGAGGTTCCCAAAACGGAGGGAGTAAAACAAGGAGATAAAGAAAGAAGGGTAGAAGTGTGGTCTCGGGTCTGTAACAGCAGTGAGTCTGTTGGGGGGGAAATTCCAATTAGCTATTTTCAGGCAAAAGGCAAGCCTAGTTATACTATCAGCATGGCAGGAAAGTTTCTAAAGGAGTCTGTACTTAGAGTAAACATACTAAAACAGGCTCTCCAAGCCAATAGGGAAGAACAACAATGATTTTACTGGAGGCAGGAGGAACCCACCCTCTTCTCTGATTACACTCTGCAGCAGTGCTCTCCCTCTTCCTCACTGGCTTGGAAAAAGCACTTGGATGTGCGCTTGTTAGCAGATACTGTAACATGTATACAGGGGAACTTGCTTGCCAGTGACTGCAGAGATTGGGGACACCAAACGAATGCTGCAGCATAGTCTGAACAACTGGGCCTGCTAATGCATTACAAGAGATTTAAACAGCGCAGACTATCTGAGAAGTGACAATGTGCTGTGATCAAGCTAAATTATGTTTCAGTCCTCTTATGTCAGGAAAGTGCTATTTTTTCCAATAAACGACACACAAATCTAGTTTAGATCTTGACTGACAAACAAAACTGTGTTTGCATGGTCGTCTGTTATTTCACGTATTTTTTAACGTAGAAGATCATTAGTGCATCTCCAAAGATACTCAGTTAAGCTTTTAACTAGAAGGTTAACTCTTGAGTAGCGCTAAGGCATGGGCTTGTGGCGTTTGACTTTGTGCCACCTCCTTTCATCCCAGAAAGCAGAAGCTACAGGTTGGACATCACTGGGGATATGTTGGTGATGGCAGCATATCTGGTGGTACCACGTGCAGGCTAGCGGCACGACAGCAACGACCCAAGTCAGGAGGTAGCCATACGGGTGGGGTGGGTGGCAGAGGCTACAGGGAAGGTAGGTGGACGGTCCAACAAGCCGGCAGGCGCGTGACAGCCGCATGAATTGCAGTGGGCGAGCACGGGCTTGTCCTGCTGCCTGGAGAGGGGTGATGCGGCGCTTGGGGAAGGTAGGCAGCAGGAGGGCATCGCCCAACCTGTAGATCCCGTCCCGAAAAACGTAAGGCCGGTGCAGCTGCGAGACGAGAAGTAACTGCGTGCCTGTTTCGTGCCGCGGCGTGGACTAACCGATTTTTCAGCAGCCAGACTCAACGCTTCGAGGCCCCCCTCCCAGCCATGACGGCTGCGCCGCCCGCGGCCGGGTTCTCGGGTCCTTACGTCACCCGCGGAGGGCGGCGCCCCGCAAGTCCCCCATCCCATCCCCGCCGGCGGACAAATCAGTGTCGGTCACGTGCATGGCTCGAGGGGCGGGCTGAGACAGACCCTCTCGGATAGGGCGTCCAACCTTGACGGATCCGCCCCTTGGCCAATCGTCGGGAAGGAGCGGGGCTGGGGCCCGGGCGGGGGCGAGCAGGGCGCAGGAGGTGTGTGCGAGTGACGTCGGCGCGGCCCTATCCCGGCGAAGGGACAGGGGCTGCGAGGCGCGAGGGGGCGGGACCGCGGCCGGGGGCGGACAATGGGGGCGCGGGGAGGTGGCGGCGGCAGGAAAATGGCAGCGGCCGGAGGCACCGCGGGGCGCTCGGCGGCGGCCGCTCCGGCGCGGCTCCCGTTCTCGCTGTGGCTGCTGGCCGCGGCGCTGAGCGCGGGTGAGTGAGGGGTGGGGAGATGCGCTGGCGGCCTGGGTGGATCTCGGGGCGGCGGGGGGAGCCGGCCCGGCCCAGCCCGGCCCGGCCCGGTCCGGTCCGATCCGATCCGGTCCGATCCGGTTCGGCTCGGCCCGGCCAGACCTGCTGGCGCCGGTCCGCCTGTCTCGGCGCTCGGGAGCGGGGGCGATCGGGCGGCGGGTGGAGGCGCCGCCGGGCCCTTGGAGTACCCGGGCGCGGGGTGCTGCAGGCCGGGGCAGGGCGGCCCTTCCCCGGCCTCGGGGCTGCTCTCCTCGCCCCTGCGCGGGGCAGGGCCCGGCCGCCGGGCGTTGCAGGTTGTTGCGCGTCGGGCAGCGGTCAAGGAGCGGAAGGTGCCGCGGCCAAGCGTCCGTCCCCTCTTCGTTAGGAAATCCCCGTAGAGAGGGGTGTGAGATGGCCCGTGGAGATAACGTGTCCCTGTTGTAAATTGGGTAGAGCTGCCTCATCTCTTCAAATGCCTTTCCTGC
This sequence comes from Struthio camelus, assembly GCF_040807025.1. NCBI lineage: Eukaryota > Metazoa > Chordata > Aves > Struthioniformes > Struthionidae > Struthio > Struthio camelus. Next base: position 105,547,986 of record NC_090942.1, on the reverse strand, counting down.
TTGCAATCGCTGGATTGCTAAAACGAAAAGCAGTTTCGAGAATCGAGTGTGCTTCTGCTTTTCCCAGATCATCCAAGGAAGCAGCTCAGTGAAAAATCATCCTCCCCCCTGCCCTTTTTTATTTGGTGGGTTCTTCAAGTAGTGCCATGTACGTTTCCGTCATGGCTGGAGAAGTCTGCGTATTCTCTTTTTAGATCAAAAGCAAAATATCTAACGTGTGTTTGAGAACATGATGCGCTGTAGTGCTTAGGCATGATATGTTTCATGTATTTGTTATAAAGAGCAGGAAGTTCTGTCATTGCATCAAAGTGTGAGGGAAGATGTACCTTGAGTACACAATAGGCTGGAAATGAAACTTGCTGTGAGGCAAAACTGTGCTGCACGTGCTACTCTTCTGCAGGTGCTGATTTTGCCAAGATCTGGTGTGCAACGTGTGCTGGGTGTGATATTTGGCATCACTGCAAACTTGAGTTTGCAAGTTTGCTTCTTTTGCATGTGGCTGTTGATTATGAAGTCATGTGATGCTAGTCTCCTTTGTCAGGGAAAGACAATGCAACTCGGAGATGACCTGCCAATGGGGAAACTGGAGTCACAGTAAACAACTTAAAACGGAAAAATTGGTTAATGGTGAAGTCTTTGGGTGGAAGAGTAATTACATCAGCTGGAATTAAGTGATAAAGACTCTTATAAATGGAGAGTAAGTACGAGGCTAATAGTGGAGTGGTAGAAATGGCGAGTGTAACCCTTAACCTATGCTGTTCTTATAAAACAAAAGCTCACTTCAGAGTGAGCTATCAAATACAGAAATGTCATTCAGCTTTCCAGGTTTCTATATGCATACGGATACTAGATGTAGACTGTCAGTGTGCATATCACCTGGATATGTTTTTGGTTGGCAGTACTTGCTCATTGAGTGAGACTTTGCAGAGTAAATTAATAGGAAACATTAAAGAAGCCCGATGCTCGTTTACGTCATATGATGTCTGGAAACTTCTGAAGAACTAGAATTCCAGTTGGAAAGGGGGTTAATAGGGAAGGTGTAGAGCGTGTAAGAACGCTACGTCAACTTCTTCCTGAATAGTATTGTTGTTTGGATTTGTTTAATCTACAAATGCTGCGTTTTGCAATGAACATCGGTAGGAATTACTAATGCTTGCTGTATACCTGCAAAAGCAACTTAAAATTTAGAACGAGATAAGCAGATATGGTACACATAGATAGCTTACAGTACAACTAAGTTATTTGAAAATAAATATGGAGAGAAGAGAAAGAAGCATGCATATTTTCCCTGACCACAACAAAGGGTACAACTACGGTAATGCTATGGATGGTTTGGAGTAATAGATCATCCTACAATGTTTGAGATATGTAACCAAATATAGTATCTTAAAAACGAGTATATCTACAAGATATTCTTTTAGAAGAGCCCCTCTGTAGGATGGTGACTTATCTAAAATGTAAGCCTACAATTTAAAGGGGTAGATGGATGTTAAAAACTGTAGCTTATCTACATTGGGCTGTATTTCTGTCCCCAATACCAGAACTCCTGTTGAATTTTTCTGACTCTCCAAATCAGGAGTTATTCCAATGTTAGCTTCTCTTCTGTATGTTTGTACTGCACATCCTTAACCCTCCTTTCTGCTTTTAAAAAGGCACTTTTTTTTAAGTTTGTCCAGAGTTGGCACAAGGGTCACATCTCTGTATGGGAATAAGTGGTTAGTGTGCAGACTCTTAACACTTTTTGCATGTGCAAGATAGCTTGGTGGTTTGTAGGGGAAGGATGGCCTTTGCTGGAACGTAAGGTTGTGAGGAGCCCTGTGTGATCCTGTGCCTTTCTGCTTCGATGTGCCTTTTCAGAACCTGCAGTTTCCAGACTCCTCCTTTCTGTGCTCCTTTCCTCGTGCCGCATTCTCATCCTAGTGAGAGGTTCAGGAAGTGAAAGCTGCCAAGCAAGTGAAGGGGCAAAAGTAGCAGCTTCAGAGACTGGTTGCCTCTCAGTTGCTCAGATGTGATGTGTGTAGCTGGGTAACATGCTGCATAGCTTACAGACATGTGAGTATTCTTCTGGCCCTTCATGTACTTGAAAGCATGCCCATCTGCTTTGGCCAGTACCCTGCAGTGAGACAGAAAACCGCTTGGTGGACTGTGGTATGTAGGTCTGGTTTAACATCACAATCTGTTTCACCAAAGCAAGAGGGTTACCTGTTGCTTTATAACTTGAGTAAAGATAGCAGCTTTTAAGGCTTTTTTCTTGTGTGCACCTGCATGCTTGCCTGATCATCTTGTGTATTTATATTTAGTCATCAGAAAACCAGATTGCTATGTTTACTTGTAAGTGTGAAAGAGCATTCTCAAGTATATTTTGGTGGTAATCCTGCAGATCTTTGTGGCATAAGGAGTTAATTGAGGTATAGCCTCTTTTATGGTGACTTGAGACTTGAGCAGCCTGAGTATCAAGGAGACAGATGATTTTGCAGTGCTGAACTTGTAGGCCAGGTACAGTAAGCCCTGACACTTAGTGATATTGCATCTGTCTTTAACACAAGGGTGGTATCTGATTGCTTTCAAAAGTCTTAAAGAGCATCCAGACATTACTGGAAATAATATTATTGATATTTCTGGTATTTCTATTTCTTCTGTTACCAACAAAGCCTGCTGTTCTTTTTTTCCCCCTCCTCTCCGACTCCTGCTTTTACACATGCACCTGCTCGCACACACACACACACACACACACACAAATAAGCGTAACAAGCAGAGGGGTACTGGCATGTGAAGTAGTTCTAATGTCTGTTACTGTATTAAACACAGCTGCCTATTTCAGTTGCTGCTTGAAATGCATCATATAAATAGCATTGTAAGTTCGCGTTGCAGTGCTCCTTCTGTGTTTGTGCCAGGCTCAGCTGGAATTGTTATATTCATGCAGTTACATGCTGTTAGTTCATCTAAACCGAGTCCACTGATGATGCAGGTAGAAAGGCTTCCTTGCCTGCAGCACGACATGGCTTCTGCAAAGAGAAGAGGCAATAAGGTGGATAAACTCTTAACTCCATTAGTTGGATTGAGGGTGGGACTACTGCTCAAGCTACCTGGCTTGCAGCACCAAGAAGTTCTTAAAGCAGTTGAAAAGAGCATAGCTTAAACTGGTGATAAAATGCAGTTTAGCATCAACTTGTAAAATGGCTACATTCTTCTAACCTGAGTAATCTAACAGTCCTCTAGCCTTAGGGAAGTAATGATGTATATGACCCTTTTGCTGCCCATCTGAATTGCAATTGAGTGAGGAATTAATTAAGCAGCTCTTCCACTGTCCATCTGTGGACTTGTTTTTATCATCCTGACTGATGATAATAGGCTGCGAATGTCCTGTCAGCAATACAGGAAGCCTTCTGTCTAGATGAAAGAGGAAAGAAATGAAACCCAGTTTTACAAGGTAGATGTCTTGTTTTTCTATTTGCTTGTTTTTATTTTTTATTTTATATTTTTTAAGTAGAATTTAATACCTTCACATTTTGTTGGGGTGGTGCTTAACTAGTTATCATGGAATCCTCTGTCTAAAGCTTATTATCCACACCTATGGTGGAAGCTCTCAGAGTGTGGTTTGATATGTGCTGTGGTTTGATCGCATATGGCAAACATGGCTCTTACCACCACCTACATGTAATATTTGATACATTAACAAAGTAGCTAGTAGGTGTCAACAGTTTTTCTTTCCTGTGTCCCAGGAGTATGTCTTATGTAAGAGCAAGCAGTTGTTGCAGGAAAGAACAGGAGCTTTGGAACTGGCTTTGCTGCGGGAGGAGTTTGAGGAATATAATTTCAAGCAGTGATTTATCTCTGAACATCAGTTATTTACGAGAGCAAGTGTTTACTCAGAATAGGATTTAACGGTAACCTGTACTATAACACAAATGCTACAAGTTCTTTTGGCTGCTTTTTGAGGCAGGGTTAACATGAGTATTGTTTACTATCTGAAATCGGTTGAAAGCTGACCCCTCAGTCAGGTGATTTCCCACAGTCCTGCTGGTTTTTTGCCTCTTTGATTTTTAAAGTGCCAGGATCATTCTGCTAGTTGTCCTAAATAAGCCTTTAAGCCTTTTTTTTTTTTTTCCATATCAGATGTTTATATCAAATAAGTCGTATCTTGCTCCCCTTTGCTACCATTTCTTTTAGCTCCTGCATTTTTGTTTAACTGTTACTGTGTTAGCAGTTTCCAGTTCATGCTGCTGCTAGGTTTTGGCTCAAAGTGATGTAAGGAAAACAGGAAGGCTGATTGTTCTCGTGAACTTTTATTTCCAGTACTACAGAGAGAGATGCTTTGTGGCACACTTGCTGATACTTTGTACACATAATTTTAAGAGGACTTGCCCTGAAACAGTAGTTGCTCCTTCCCTTTAGTGTTTAAGATCAAATTAAGATTCTGATCTTAAGTACGGGTTGAACTCTGGGCAGTGCAGCAGTTGTGTGGGTAGTGGCTGATGGCACTTTCCTAAGTATTTTGACTTCATAAGGCCGGGGTGAATCAGGGCGGGTGTACACCAGGTGAGTGAAGTAGCCAGTGCTGATGATGTTTATCTTCAATTAGCTATTTGCTATCAGTTACAAAAAGAAGTTATAGAAAAGATCTAATGCACTCAAGTGCAATGATGGTGAGCAAGGCTCCCTCTTGGTAATAAATTCTACAAAGCTGTGTGTGCAGCAGGATTCCTTTAAATGTAGACGGTCAATTATGTTGCAGTTTTCTCATAGAGAGTGATCCTTTAGGGTTGCCTGACTTTTCCAGTGTGGAAGGTAACGAGATGCTGGCTGCATGAAAATGCTGCATACCCTGCTGCTTGACAGAGTTCAGGCCAGGTGTGAATGAAGGGGATGCCCTACTCAGAGGGAATGCTGTCCTAAGTACATGTGGAGATCGCCTCATATGTGTAAGCTGGGGAAGTGATGTAGAGTGTGCTGCAAGGGAGACCGTAAACATTTCCGGAAAGTGATGCATTCATGGGAAGAGCTATCTGAAGCAGCTACTAGTCACTTCATCCTAACATTGCTCGGCCATGCTTGTGCAAATATGTTGTACAGTAAACTGGGTTAGAGAGTTGATCTAGTTTCAAAGAACACAAGAAAAAAAGCTGTTTGGAACGTGGATTAATTCTAAGTCTGATTCATCATGTTGTATCATAAATGAGCATGGGAGCTATTTAAATTGGCAGCACCACTGACAGAATTTCTCATGAAGCGATGCTTTGAAATACATAGCATGGGCTTTTTCTTCTGGTTTTGTGGTCGTACCACTGCAGGTCATGGCTAGTTATGAGCTTACAGTTTGCTGCCAGGTTAGGTTAGCAAGTGAGTGGAAATGTTGGGTCAGGAATGCTGTTTGACTAGGTGACTGGTATTGAAATATGTTGTCACTGAGTAGATCTTAACTTTGGATTAATTAGTATTTAAAAAAAAAAAAAAAAAAAGAAGTACTTGTGCCTGGTTGATAGATAGCCCTTTGTGCTGTATCTTCTTGTATAGCCTGCACCTAATCCATCTCCTGAGTTCTACCACCTAGTTTGTTTCGGAAATTGGTGGCTTCCACAGTGCTAATGCTAGATTTAGACAAAATGATGCTGCACACCGTCAGCAGCTGGCAGCATGACTGATATTTTTACTTGTACTTGAACTAGTAACACTAACCAGTGCTGAACTAGAGGGGAGCTTTTCTTCCAGGTGGTGACATGTGTGTCTCAATGATCTGGGCCATGAATTTTTGTTTGTCTCCAACTACTGATCCTTGATATTCTCACTTCTTTAGTACACATTGTGACAGACACAATTTCAGTGGGTTGCCATAACTCTAGGAAATGTTTGTGATGGTAGGATGCCTTCTTCCGTATCTCTACCACATATGGAGCATATGTAGTCAGCTTCCCTCAGTTCTTCAGTTAGGCAAACTTAATGACATCCTTCGATGTGGGAGAAACTTGCTGTGGTACAAGGAGACTCTTTTAAGGTGTTCTCCTTCTTCTTCTGTGTAGCCCTTCTTTAATCTTTACTCCTGGGCATAGGGACAAAAGCCATAAAATAAGAATTATCTGCTATCTGTAATGACTGTTTATACAGCCGGATTTGAGATAAAACAGTGGCTATCAGACCTTTCAGTTACTCTTTGCACTTAAAATGGGCTTGCACTTTGAATGGGAAGGGACTTGTTATCTGGGGTTTCTAACTATTTTGGTTCGATTGTGTCAACAGGAACTGTTTATCTTTTTGAATGCTTGTGAACTTATTTGGTCATGGAAGGAAAACCCCTTAAGGGCTGTTGAACCAAAAAAAAAAAAAAAAAGTCTGATTTGGAAAGTACCTGAGTTGCTGATTGGTGTCCTGGTCTCCAACACAGGCAGGAAAGTATTGCTCCCTGATCCGTGAGGAAAAATTACTAGAACAGGTTAAGATGTTATCAGCTTCTGGACTAAATAGGCATCTGCCTAAGCCTGACGTGGCTGATTCTGTAGTTGGAGCATCAAACAATGCAACAATAATACTTACTCTTGCTGTACAGAATCACAGAATGGCTGAGGTTGGAAGGGACCTCTGGAGATCATCTAGTCCAACCTCCCTGCTCAAGCAGGGTCACCTAGAGCATATTGCCCAGGATCACCTCCAGACGGGTTTTGAATACCTCCAGGGAAGGAGACTCCACTACCTCTCTGGGCAACCTGTTCCAATGCTCTGTCACCCTCACAGTGAAGTTTTTTTCTCAGGTTTAGGTGGAACTTCCTGTGGTTCAGTTTCTGCCCATTGCCTCTTGTCCTGTTGCTGGGCACCACGGAGAAGAGGCTGGCCTCATCCTCTTGACACTCCCCCTTCAGATACTTATACACGTTGATGAGATCGCCTCTCAATCTTCTCTTCTCCAGGCTGAACAGGCCCAGCTCTTGCAGTCTTTCTTCCTAGGAGAGGTGCTCCAGTCCTCTAATCATCTTTGTAGCCCTTTGTGTACCTCTGTTTATGGATCTCTGCTCCTTTACAGTTATCTTGATTTCATGTTTTCCAGGTCGAGTGTGTGATGCACCAGATAAATGATTTCCTCAGGATAGAACAAGAAATCTATCGCCTAGATTGAAAGGGAGCTCAGACGTTCTTGGCTGCGGTTTCTCATGCTGGTCCTTCATTTCTGGTTAAATGTCTTGCCCTGAGAAGTAAATCTCAGCATAGACTCTTCTGATGCCTTTTAGAAGAATAGTGGGCAGCTTTGCCTGACATAGAAGAGACTATTGGAAAAATTGACTTAATTCTGCATGGAGCAGAGGGTGGCACTAAAGCTTAGTGACTGTGAAGATTTGTCGTCTTTAAGTTCTGACAAAGTAGGTGCACAGAGGTATACAGGGCTAATAAACATGGATGTTATGGATAGCTTTACCACAGCCTACTTAAGGCTTCTCAGTGAAACTGATTTCCTTTCACCTGAGGTGACAAAATGTTGTTTATTCTCATTGTTGAGTTAGGCAGAGCTTAGCTGAATATGCAAAGAGGCTAACCCAAAGTGAATGTTGCGTTAGCATTTTGCTCTTCAAAATTTCTCTCTGCTTGTGGGGGGAACAGTCTCGGCAGTGAGGAGGCAGGAGGAGGTAGGTGTTTGTACACTAAGTGTCAACAGTTTTTCTTTCTGCCGGTAGCTGTCTGAGCTTAGAGGTAGAAAGGTGCTGCAGGACTGCGGCTGTGTGTTACTGAAGACAGGAAGCTCTCTCTTCTTCAACAGTCTGAGTTACTTGAGGAGTTTGGCAGCTTTGGAGGCTTTTGCAGCAGCAGCAAAACAACGTTCTCGTGACGGAGAGTGAAATTAAACCATTCCGCCTCCCTCCTTTCAAAGAGCAGACAGAATTTAGTTTGGGCTGGTTTGAGAAGCCTTGGGCTGCCCCCGCTAGAACTTAGATGCCGACATTGGTCGGTACGACTTTGTTCAGGCATCTTTTTCACAGCTGATGCTGCTCTGTGTCATGTATGACATACAGGCACATATGGACATGTGTGCATATATATTTATATCTGCACGCATATAAGACTTCAGACAGGATAACATCATGGTGGATTTCTGGGGTGGAGATGGTCAGACAGTCTATTCGGTGATACCCTGGATGCTGTAACAGACGTTAGTGGTGTTTCAGAGGGATAATTTGGGCACGTCTGCTGCTGGCTCTAAAGACCATCAAAAGTAGGGTTGCTCCAACAAGTATTTTATCAACAGTGTAGGAATGACAGGCCATAGGGACATAAGTGCCTATAACTGTATCGGGGGCTATAACTTCCTGCTGATTTTTCTAAAATGCTTTGTGTGTGTGCGTGCGTGCGCGCACGCACGCAGGCATGGGAGGGGGTGGTGCTGGTCTTTCCTGCTGGTTGTATGGGGAAACTTTTTGGTGGGAGAAAAACTGCACTAGCATGCCGTTCAGTTCCTGAGAGAGATGTCAACAGTGGACTTGGATGTTTCACAGTGCATTTGCCCTTAAGTGAGAGTACTTGTCGTACAGAAGGCACGTACTGCTCTGCAAGCGCCTTTCCTTTTTGTGTCTTATGACCCTTAGTCCCTGGAATTCCCACATTCTCCTTTCTCCTGCAGCTTCCCCAGGAGCCCATAAGTTGCAGTGAACATACAGGTACACTGACTGTCTTCTGTGGGGGATTTTTTGTTTTTTGTTTTCCTCTCAATCAAGAACTCTGAATGTGAGCAGTTCAGACTCTAGCCTGTTAATTTCTTTCCATTTTCCCCTGATCTGTAGATCTTTCATCAACTTTTCCTTTGCACTTTGGCACCTGTCAGTGCAGGAGGCTGTTACCTGGAACAGCCTGCCTTAGTCTTTGTATCTTTCTTTTTCATCAGAGCCTTCAATTATTTCCTGATCTCTCATCCATAAGACACTTTATGTATAAATACTGTAAATGACCATATTGGCAGGCCTCTTTGAGATGGGTGAAGCAAATAGTTTGTATTAATTATTAAACTGATGACTAACCCGCTCAAGAGGAAGGGAGGGTATCTCTTTTTCCAGTGCGGGATGGAAACCGTAGCAGCTGTAAGCATCCAGTATTCAGTGATCTGATAAAAGTTTCCTCTTAGGCTGTGTTTGTGCTTGTGGGGAAAAAGAAAATTGAATGTTTTCATTGGATCCAAGATCTTAGTGGCGGCTGTTGTCTGCAAAGACCTTTTAATTAGCTATATGTTAATTAGCATAAACCTTCGATGCCAGGGAAGGATTCCCTTGTGATGTGCTACCAGACCCCAGTTTTGACCTCAGTCTAGGACAGTGGAGGACATATTTCTTTATACAAAAATATAAAATGAAAGTAATCTTCCCCCCAAAGATTTTTACTAACCAGGTGAAACAAGTCTAAGTCATGACAGGGGTACAAGCAAATAGTGAAAGAACACTTTAGCTTTTGTAGGCAGTGATATGCAAGCTCTGGCAGCCTAGGTACTATTGCATTTATACAGATGCTGTTGCAAAATATTTTGAAGGCATTTTAAGAGAGCTTGAAGGAAGTGAAATATCTTTGTGCTGTCTGACCAGATCCTCCCAAGAAACAGTGTCTAGGAGAAGGTACTAAGATGTCAGTTTGAAAAGTCTGATAATGTCGAGGTTATAGCATGGCTGGGGGCAAGAGTCTCTTAACAACGAGATACAGGGATGACTCCTTGGATGTTTGATGTCATTTAAACAACTCCGTGGCATGCGTGTGTGAATGTCTGTAACCTTGGTAAAGGAACTCCTCTGTCCTTGTAACTTATTTGTGGGGAGAGAGCCCTGTCGCAGAGGAGCGAGGAGTGATGCACTTCACTCCTAAGAGAGAAGCAGCAATATGTTTTATTGAGGTAAGATAGTGATTTAACAAAGTTCAATCATAAATAAAACAGTAATTTAACAAGGGTCGATGGCAAGGTTCACTCAGTTATTTAGTATGTGGAGGACAGGGTCAGATGAAAGTGTCAAGGAGACCCTCCCATTGAGTCATGAGGTTCAGAATGGACCCCCTTGCTTCCCAAACTTTTTCTCAGAGGAGTATGGGTGTGGCTGGATCCAATCTTAGTCCCACGCTTGGTCAGCGGTTTGTATATTTGTAAAGGATTATGTGCACAATCAATGGGAGATGTAACTTAGCAAAGTTTACAAAGTTTTAGCATGCTATTAGTCATTTACCGAGGCTCTGTCGTGGGTAAGGAGTCTCTCAACCTCGAGGAGTAACCTTGAGAGGTGTCCCTACCTGAAGGGAAGATCCTGCCATGCAGCCTGCTGCCATGCAAGAGAGCTCAACGTGCTCTGGGCTGCCTCCCATGTATGGGGTAAGACAGTTGACTAGTAATCATATTTGCATACCAGCTGTATTTGGGTGAATGCATGCTTGATTAGCACCTGGCTATGTGCTGTTTATGGAGAGGTTAGGTTAGGGGAGGGGGGAGAGCACCTTGGGAGGGGCAGCGAAGGAGCACACCATCAGAGATCTTAATTTTTGTGTTGCTGTGTTTAATCAACCATATAGTTTTCAATGTAACTGTTTAGTGATTGTGGAGAAGTGGCAGTATCCAGGCTTTGACCTGGTAGATAGCAATTCATGTACACCTCTCTCATATGTGTTAAGTTGCCAGCACAGGTGATCTGGTGAGTCTCAGCTGACCAAGCCAAAGATGCCTCTGTGAGGACACTTGCAGAGGGGACTCCCGTGCATACCCCTTAGACAGTGACTGGCCATCTTCTCTAATGTTCTAATATTTCCTCCTTTTTGTTTAAGCAGCACCTCATTTCAAAGATACCAATAGTATTCACCTAGCAATGCAATAGTGCAGTTGTTCATGCAACACTTGGGAAAACCGTAAGCTTGTCTGCTTGTGGCTAAAACCTCTAAATATAATTTCACAGAAAGCTAAATACTTATACTTAAAGCACAATACCTACAGACAAACCTATTTGGTTATGAGTGCTTATCTGCTGTCTGTTCTGAGTAACCTTGCTTTTACTGAGTACCTGCATTCTTGGTTCAGTCTTTGTAACTCTTAAGAGCAAGACTCCTATCGTGTTCTGTTGCCCAGTATGCCCAGTGACTGTTGCTTCGTAGCTGAGAAATGGATGAAAAGCCAAGTTTTATGAGATGTAATCACTTCTTAAGGGCTTGTAGAATAGTTTCACCTGTTACATTAGCTTAGTTTACTAGTTCAGCAGTAAATACATGTAAAGAGAGATGCTTTCTCTTTAGAACATCTTTCACTAGTGAAACAAGTGCACAAAATCCTTGTTTTCTGTGTCTTTTTAAGATATTTTCTCAAATTCTAAGAGAATGAAGTTAAAGATTTGGAAGCTAGAGACACACTTTTCCCTGATCAATGAACAAAAGAGTGGAGCCTACTTTTCCACCTGTTGGTGTGGAATGTAAAATATCTCTTACTTCCACTACTGTATGTTAAAGAGCCTTGCAAATGATATTGGTCAAGTCTGCTTTGATGAAGGACTGCAAGATCAGAGTAAAGGTCGAGTAGTTCATACTCTGTTATCTTAGCTTCTTCTGTCTGCTTGAAGTGTGGAGGATGATTGTCAGCTTTGATAAACTTGATGGAGGAGATCTAATCTGTGTGAAACTTTCAGTTAATGTTTCCATCCATACCTGAATTGCCTTAGGTCTTGCAGTTAATACAAAGCTATTATGTCCAAAGGTTGGATGTGTTTTTACTGAAACCTACATATTTCCAGGTTCTAGTGAACTGGAATTTTGATCTGACTCTTCTAGGCCAGCACCAGACATTTGGAGCAGTGTTGTACTTCAGGATATAGACTGTGCCACACGTATCTGAGTAGTAATATCTGAAAACTGGCTTCCAAAGTACTGTTCGAGCATGTTGGAAGACAAAGTAGAAAGTAGGCAAGTTTGGTATGCAGGTTGATTGTGGGTGATGGAGGATGATGATTCTATTTCTTGATATTGATATAGCCTGTTACTGAATTTGGTTTTAATGAGTTTACAGCTTCCGACAGTAGAGGTGGAAAAAAAAACGGCTGAAGAAGCACAGGTTCTTTTAACCGTCTTCATGGTATATGGGAGGGAAAAAAAAAGCATGCTGGTGTTGAAAGGAAGAACTAAAGGAACTGGAGGCTAGAAGAGGTATTCAAAGGGACGTGTTGGGGCTAAGGTCAGTCAGACAAGGAGATGGGATCACTGAGGACCTATAGGAGAAGAGTAGATAATATTGATTATCTTTGCCCTGCCTAGCTTGCAGATCTCCTCCTCCTGAAGCTCCCTTATCTCTCCAACCTTCTCCTATGATAGAATGTTTTTCCTCTTGAAAGGAATTGAGGCTGGGGTAGCTTGAGGAATGGAGCGGTGGATAGATGTGATGGGAAAATTCGACTTTCTCCAACTGAAGTATTTAAATAGATGGAGGAGCTGAAAGAAGGGTGTCAGCCAGGCTATAAGACATCCAAAAGTGGAAAGAGAAGCACAGGAGCCAGAGCTGGAGATGATCGATGTGGATTTTGTTGTGGCAGAGGAGCGCATGAGTCCAGGATAGTGGGAACTGCCACCATATCAGTGACAGTACAGGAGTAGAGAGCTAAGGGTAAACAAATGTCAAATGTTGGGGCCTCTCTACCATTTTGAAACTGTCATGTTGGGATTTGAAGAGCTTATGTCTCATGCTATAAGACAACAGAGGAAAGAAAAATTTATTGAAGCAATACAAGGTGAAAGAGCAAATGAAGTGAATGACCTTTTTTATGCTGGAAGGGAGAAGAGTGCATGAAATAAGGAGCAAAGAAAAGCAGGAAGTTGAGGTGACATGTAGGACACATGAAAATTGAACTTGCTCGAAATATCTGTACAGGATATGTAGTTCCCACCTTCCCAGACCGTAGGGAAAAGTTGGCATTTGCTTTGCTCTGTGTCTCTCTGGAGTTATTAATAAGTTAGAACAGTGACTTCTTTAGAATAGGCAGATCTGTGCTACCCACGCCCTGTTTGTGGCAAGAGTTTTCTGTGCCGTGTACAAGCAGACAGTGTCTATGCAGACTCTTTTCCTCCTGCACAAAAGCTGAGGGCATCTTGCTCGTTTTACGCTTGCAAAGGAGGCTTGTCCTGTGGTTTGGACTCATAACAATGGATTGTTTTTTTTCTGCTCCACTCTGTTAGCAAGAAAAAAAACATAAAGCACAGCAGCTGTGAGTTCATTTCATTGAATTGCTGGAAGCCTTTGTAAGTTCCAAATAAATATTGGGTAATAGTTTTACAAAAGAATATTTTTTTTTTTTGGCCCATAGTCAGAGTATGTACAAGAGAAAAGAAGCTCTGATACAACCTCTTGTTGAGAATCTCACTCCCTTAGGGTGTTTTTCTCTTTCACTTGTTTGAAATGAGAGCGATGATGACAAGATATTCTGAGGGATCAGGGACGATCCGAACAGGACTGAAGAGGTAGTGAGCTCGAGAAGAGAAAAGCTAGGACTCTGCATGGCAAAATGAATGAATGGTAGTTTCTTCTGGTTTTGATTATGTTAATTAGACTGGTATGCTTAATTCTTCCACCGTTGCAGTACTTGCACGTTCATTCCGTGTCCCCTGGGCGTGTGCTCTGCTCTGCACTCGTTTGCCATGCTGAGAGCAGTTCCTACAAAGCCATGCATATATTGATTGTCTGATTTACACAGCTGGCCAGACTTTTTATCTCTTTCGTTTGCTCTGTCATTTCATTACCTAAACCAGCGGCTTTGAGACCTTGCACGCGGCCTGGCTTGCAAGGCCAGCTGCCGTTACCCACTGTGCTCGTGGCCCTGTGCAGCAGTCAATCGGTTGAAATTGCCCAATGGACTCGGTAGGCATGGGGCAAGGGAGGAAGAGGGAAACTGGCACAGCTCTCATGAGCTTCGTTTTCTTGAGAAGCCAGGCTTAAAACTGCATAGTAAAAGATAGTTTCTAAAATTATCTACAGAGCCTAGGCTTTGCTTATTTTTAGTCGGAGCTTAAAGTTAACCAGGCTTATAGCAAACCTACACCTTACAGAGCAGGCTCATGTTAAGCAATTAGACCATTCTAACTTTGGAAGGTTACTGAGTGGGTGGATGTCACTGACTAAAAGTATAAAACCCATATCTTAAGGGTTTTAAAAAAAACGGTGTCTTCAACTGGAATGGCTTTCAAGTTTATTCATCTACTTCAAGAGCTAGTTTATTCAAAGCTAAAAATAATTAACATACAGAAGAAGTGGGAAAGCTTCCTCCCTTCATCTAGGAAGGAAGGAAAACCTGATAATATAAGATATTATAGTCCAGAAATGTAGACTCATGTGACATAGCACAGAGGCAATGCTAGTAAGCTGCTTAAGTCTTGATTTTTATTTAAAACATGGTTTCCATTCTACTTAGCAGGGACATGTGTAGTGTGCACACCCACTTAGTGTTTTTTTCCAAGAATTTCACTGTTGTATGGAGCTTGACAGAAACAATGCGAAACATTCTTTTGTGATGTTACAAGATCACTCTTCATTTTCTAGCATAAACCTGAATAAATGTAAAGATGTATTGTTGCTTAAATCTGCATAGAGACAGTGTTTGCAATTAAAAAAAAAAAAAAGTGTCAGCTAAAAAGAATGTGTTCATCAGGTTTTACCAGGGTGAATTTCACTTGTTTTGTAGGAAAACTAGTGCTACAAACAGAACATTAACCTTTATTATTTTAACTGTGGTGGTGGTGGTGGTCTGTTTGCTGTTCTGACCATGCTTAGCCTAATGATGGGGAAAAAAAATTAAAACTACACTCATGCTTTTGAAGTACAGCTGAGCTCTTACTCAGGAGGTCTTATGCATGAGGACTTTGAAGCATGCCAGAGAGTAGAAGCAGATGGTGTAGCTAGCAGCCATAAAGGTTTACTCCTTAGCTTTGTGGAGATGAACTTTTGTCCCACCTACAGAAGAAATTGGGAACGAGATGTGAGCCAGATAGGAAAGTGAGTAATAGCTGGACCCAAGATGTCAGTTCCTCCAGTGGGGTTTATTTACCACAGTTTCTGACAGCTAGTAGGAAACGGTTTAAGCTCATCATTTGTGCTATGGAACTGGCTTTCACCAGCTGCTTTAGAGGAAACATCTGTGAATGGAAAACATCCTGTAACAGATGGTGCAAGGAAAGGGAAGTGAACTGGCCTGTTGTAGACTTACTTTGTATTACAGGTATAATGCGATGTCTTTGGACAAACTTGATGTAGAAGTGATACTGTCTCTTCTTTCTTCCCCTTACAAACAATGTGGTGCAAGTTACCACTGCAACCTTGTTATCCCCAGGTAGCACTAATACCTGTTGTTCTCCTTCCCACAGTCACAGTGTCATCAGTAGAGGTAAAGACGCCGGAGGAGATGTTTGTGGAGAATGGGACAGACGCAAAGCTTCCATGCACGTTTACATCTGTGGAAGTGATCAGCAGTGCAGCATCTGTTTCTTGGAGCTTTCAACCAGAGGGAGCAGCAACTCCTATCTCAGTAAGGAACAAGCCTGGGAGGGAAGGCTGCGATAGGTGTTCAGAGACCTTCTGGTTGCTTCTGAAAACAAGCAAATACAGATTGGAGTAGTCTTCCACATGTCTTGTTTCCACCGCTCTGATTTTAAGGGAGCTTTTCTAGCAATATTTGAAGATGTTGCGATGTGCTGGATACTATTTTAGACTTCTAGAATGTGCAGTGACTGTAGCGTACACTAGTAGTTCCTTTATCAGAGAAGAGAGGTGTTGGTATAGTAGCCATGTGTACAAAGTAGACGAGTGTCTAGGAATCTTCTCCTAAATGCTGTATCCAGTCTGTGCTTGAAAACAAGCTGTGGAGCTATGTACGGAATGATAGCTGTCACAGAACTTGAATTACCACTTTTAAAATTGTATTGTACAGATCTTTTTTTTTTTTTTTTTTTTCCTGCCTGTGTACTGTTTCACCTGCCTTTTGGAAAGATTTGCAATGAGACCAGTCTCTCTACTTTCAGAACAGATTTTAACTGTTCATCTTCACAAGTAGTCTCTTCCCCATAGTTAGTTACTTGGTAAGTCAAAAATCAGACTAGCAAGCAGCTCAGGCTAAGAATAATTGTC
Organism: Struthio camelus; assembly: GCF_040807025.1. Lineage (NCBI taxonomy): Eukaryota > Metazoa > Chordata > Aves > Struthioniformes > Struthionidae > Struthio > Struthio camelus. The sequence continues at coordinate 105,531,899 of NC_090942.1, read as the reverse complement.
ATCACTCATTTCCTGTGCATTGAGCCCAAGTATGCTCAGATCCTTTGGGTCAGAACCTTTGAGTATATGGTTGTGGTAAGTTGTTCTTTCTCTTCTTCCTCTGTCACATGAGCTGTTCACACCTGCACATGAGCTCCCTGGCATTCTGCCTCCCATTTGTTCCCCTACCCTGAGCCAGAATTTAGAAGAACCAGAACAAGGAACTCCAGGGCAGGGGGATGTGGGGCAGCAGGTTCCTCTGCCCATGGGTGTTGGTCTCCCTCCCTCTGCTGCAGACACAAGATTGTGCAAACTCTAGAAGCTGTTGTGTGCTCAGAATAGAGATGATCCAAAACAGTACTTGAACATGTTGCTCAACATATAGAGCTTTGAAGAAACTGGAAAAAAATGCTTGGTTTTGAAAAGGGAGCTCTTCTTGTTGGAAAGCAGAAGTGGTAGCTGGGCAAAAACTTAAGGAAGTAGGGCCTATTTCCTGCCACTGATTAATAGGATGGGTTAAAAAAAGCCCTCTTCCCTTCTCTGCAAAAATATCCTCCTTATATCCTATTTTTCCCATCCCTTTCTGCATCACTGTCTAAATCCTTATATTGCAGAACCTAAACTACAACTTTAGAGGATAACTTTTTTTGAAATTAAAGTCAGCTTAGAAAGTCTACCTGAGTGTAGTTATCAGCACAGCTGATAAGAAAGCAAACCGCATTTGAGTGAAAATGCTATCCAGCATGATCTGGTTTTAATCCTCTGTTCCTCTTGAGGAATTAACCCTGTTCATGTCAGTTACGTAGTTTGCTGGGCATTAATTAGAAAGATTGATCTAATGATCAACTTATGGCTGAGCTAAGTCAATGTTGCTCTTGAAAAGGATGGTTCTGTCCCTCTCTAAAATCAGCACTAACAGTCCTGCGGCCATGTGTTGAGGCTGGCTTGACTGAAAGCTCCTCCTGCTTTGCCCCGCCTGGTCCTCCCCTCACATGTGCCTGGGTAACTCCCCCAGCATGGGGAGTGAAAACATCTCTGAATGAGTGAGATATCTGATGACAGAAGAGTTTCACAACCAGCTTAGACCAGTCTAAACTCATCAGTTTTTAGGGTTCATGAGAAGTTTGATATTAAACCACTTAATCACAGACATAGAGTGACTTACATTATTTAACGCTCTTGTTTGAGGGTGTTTATCTTTGTGATTTCTCATCCTCCAGGTGAAAACACCTATAGAGCTGAGGAATTTGCCTCTTTCCTCCTAGACTCCCAGTTGGATGCCTCTCCCCATGCATGGGGATGTGCTAGTGCAGAGGTTGTGCTAAGGGCTCTAATCCAGCTGGAAATGCTGCAGCCTGAGGCAGATTTCCTCAGAAATGTTGATAGGTGAACTTTGTGCTAGCAGACCTCTTACCAAATGAGACAATTTGTTGGATTTATGCCACCCTGTAGACAACAAACAAGCATCAGATTGACAGAAACATGACAGATGCAGTCACGTTCATATACCTGATCTGGATCAGGCTTGCGCTACCAAACGATCAGTCAGAAGGCAGGTCTGATACAGATGATGGTGGAATGACAAGCCTCAGATCAAGGGTAGGAACAGGAAAAGAGATAGGACATGACTTGGACAGAGGTCTGGTATGTAGCCAGCCTGTCCTGTGACAGAAGGACTTCTTTCTACCTTCATTTTGAAGAGGAAGATGGAATATAATTTTAAGTTTCTTTAAGCATGCTTCAGAGACTGAACTGACTCTTAAGGTTGCCTTGCTCCCTTTCAGAATGTGAAATAAAAATTGAAGTACTCCTGCAGTGCAGTCTTGACCCCTCTCTTAGGATTTTGACCAAATAGCCCGTATGCTTCAAAGCAGACTTTTGTCCTGTTGAGCTCTGTGCCCTATGCTCTTTACTGCCGTAAATGCTAATTTTAGTTGGCTGTAGCAAGTAAAGGAGCAATTTTTCCTCAAAAACTGTACTAATTCTTTCTTTGGGGTTTTTTGGTCAGGTCTAGGGAATACAGGGACAGTATTCAACTTAGTCACCTAAAAATCAAGAAACATGATTGATTGAGCATTGATTAATTTCATTGATCATGAAATTTAGTCACTTTCAAGGTTGCTGGAACACATCTACATACACTTTAAATTGCTGATGTGGTTTTTTTTTTTTTTTTTCCTGGAATGGGGGAAGGAGGGTCTTGCATGTTAATGTTAAATTAGCTGTACTGTAATTGCAAGTCACGCACAGCAAAACACTACGTAGAAAATGCAATATCCTTTCCTTCCAGGGATGCAGGAGGCTTCCTCTGCCTGAAAGGCAGATGTCTGTAATCCAGAACAGTTCTCTCCTTTAATTATTCCTGGGTTACCCAGACTTTTTCTCCTTCTCCCCTTCCTGTCTACCAATCCCCTACCCCAAAAACAGCAAAAAACAAAGAAACAAACAAAACGCTTGTAATTTACTGTGATAGTACGATTAAGGTGTAAGCCATAGCATGGTTATTTGTCTGACCAAGAGGCTTACCGTTGCATGCAACATGCCAGACTAGAGTGGTGAGACAAGAGAAGCAAACCTCAAATGCTATAGCTGTATAATATAGGGGGTTTGGGGAGAATGCTGTGATAGTGAGAGAAGTATGCTAGCTCTATAATCTCTAATTAGATTGTTCTTATACTCTTTTCCTTGACTACAGTTTTTCTATTACTTTAATGGAAAGCCATACCCTGGAAAGGACATACCATTTAAAGACAGGATCACTTGGGCTGGAGATCTTAACAAGAAAGATGCTTCTATCAGTATAGCAAACATGCAGTTCCGGGACAACGGCACTTACATTTGCGATGTGAAGAACCCACCTGACATCGTTGTCAAGCCAGGTGAAATCCGACTTAGAGTTGTGGAGAAAGGTATTCACCCTATGTGATTATTATCCCCACCCCTCGTGTGTGTGTATTCCGCCTTTCCTGGGGTGGGGGTGAACTGGAGGAAACAACTGTCTCTAATTTTCTTCTTCCAGGTCTTAATAGTCCAACTATTATCCAACTATAGTCTGTCAACTATGTAAAACACTGAATGTCTTACCGCTTTTCCCTCTATTTCCACAAATTCTTAAACTTTAACAAGTATTAGCAGGAGCTGAAGTCTGAAAATCAATCCCAGTTTTCCTTCCTGACTATCACAGACCTTTCAGGTTGCTGGAGGGTAGTAGTTATAGATGATTGGTTTGGCTTTTCTGAGAGGAGAAAACAAAAACAAGAAAAAAAACAACTCCTTTTTCCTCTGCCTCCCTCGACACTGGGGATTGTGGTTTGGCTTGGAAAATATGGGCTGTTTTTGGTTAGGTACCGCATAGATCACAGACCAGGGCAAATATGAAAATTTGGCAATCAAAAGTCTACCAGGTCTTCCTTTCTGACCAAAGGAGCTAGGACCATTCCATCCAGCCATTAGAAATTCCTGAATACTTGTTTAAACCTCTTGAAGAGCCTTGTTTTTAAACAGGCTTTCAAATCATTACTGTGTTAACATCTGAAATAAAACAGCACTCTTTCTTAAAAGACATACAGTAATACTAATAAATCATGTCTCTTCTGTACAATGATAATATTTGTTACCCCATAGATTGCATGCAAAACTTTATTCTGTATTTTGCTGACCCACTGTAAGACTCATAGGAATTTAGAATCATCATCTAGCAATCTCCTGTTAAAATTTAGCTGGGAGCAACGGTTGAATTAACTGATACTGATGAAGTGGAGTTGGGAAAAAAAGATCTTAATTGCATTTATCTTATGATTTTAATCAAGATCGATTGAAATAACCTCCTGGCTTGAAGAAAGGGAAAATGTATATGGTTGACTGAAGGCAGGGGGAAACCAACCCTGATGGAAATGCAATATCTCATTTCCAAGTCCTATGAATGGTTCCTCTGTTATGCTACATCAAGGGTTAGGATGACTTATCACAGAATGATGGAGGTTGGAAGGAACCTCTGGAGATCATCTAGTCCAACCCCCGCTGCTCAAGCAGGGTCCTCTAGAGCACATTACCCAGGATTGTGTCCAGACAGCTTTTGAATACCTCCAGGGAAGGAGACTCCACAACCTCTCTGGGCAACCTGGTCCAGTGCCTAGTCACCTTCACAAGAAAAAAGCTTTTCCTCATGTTCAGATGGAGCTTTCTGTGTTTCAGTTTGTGCCTGCTGCCTCTCGTCCTGTCACTGGGCACCACTGAGAAGAATCTGGCCCCGTCCTCTTGCAACTTTCCTTTCAGATACTTGTACACATTGATCAGACCCCTCTCAGTCTTCTCTTCTCCAGGCTGAGCAGGTCCAGCTCCCTCAGCCTTTCCTCATAGGAGAGATGCTCCAGTCCCTTTGTCATGTTAGCAGTCTTTTGCTGGACTCACTCCAGGAGCTTCATGTCTCTCTTGTACTGGGGAGCCCAGAACTGGACCCAGCACTCCAGGTGAGGACCCACCAGGGCTGAGTAGAGGGGCAGGATCACCTCCCTCCACCTGCTGGCAACACTCTGCCTAATGCACCCCAGGAGACCATTGGCCTTTTCGGCTACAAGGACACATTGCTGCCTCATGGTTAACTTGTTCTCCACCAGGACTCCCAGGTCCTTCTTGGCAGAGCTACTTTCCAGCAAGGTCAACCCCCAGCCTGTCCTGGTGCCTGGGGTTATTTCTCCCCAGGTGCAGGACCCTGCACTTGCCTTTGTTGAACTTCAGGAGGTTCCTTTCCGCCCATCTCTCCAGCCTGTCCAGGCCCTTCCGAATGGCAGCACAGCCCTCTGGTGTGTCAGCCCCTCCTCCCAGTTCTATATGGTCAACAGACTTGCTGAGGGTGCACTCTATCCCTTCATCCAGGTCATAATAACTTAGGAAATCTGAGGAGGAAGGAAAGAAAGTGACAGTCTCTTTGGAACACATCTGGTGTACACAGGAGAACAACACTAATCTTCCAGTGTGGGTACCTATTGACACGCAGAATGGTGCTGCTATCTACAGTGCTAAAGTGTTTGCATTAATGTGCACTTAGCCTTTCTTTTAGTCAGGCTTTCTTTCAGTATTCATACCGACCCTTATAAACCCTAAGGACTGGCTCCTTCCAGTCACTTAGGGCTTCTGATTAGCATTTAGTAGCAGTCGTCACAGTTCAAGAGCACTTCTATTCCATATGTCAATTTGGCTTTTCATTTCCCCAGGCTGGCCAAAACATCTGATTGCTCTAAGTAAGGTCGAGATCAGCTAAGTTGTGTCTATTCCTACAGTAAAATGTTTCTCACAGTGATCAGACTTCTAGATGAATAGGTACTGAGGACAAGAATGAATGTTCATAGATAGCAGTGCTGATACTCCTATTCTGTTTGATTTCAGGACGTTAAAGAAGACACCCATGTGTGTGCACATGTCTAACTAAAAAGATACTGCTGCTATAACAATTGTACCCCTGCTCATGAAATCATTCCATGTACTTATACTTCTATAGGCAAGGTCTATAGCTACCTCTTCTTTTCATGGAATGATTTGAGGTGGAAGGGAGCTCTGGAGGTCTTTTCTCCCTGCCCCACTCCCCACACCCCCAGTTTTCCTTTACTGGGAAGTTTGACTTCTGTATAAAATAGGTCAGTTTATTTTCTTATAACGTCTTGACATTCTCTATGAAGAAGCATTAAGGCAATTGCTGGATATGCAAAGTCAGGCTAGCTTGGCAAAGCCTCTTCAGATTTTTACCCAGGTTAAGCAAATGAAGACTGACTTTAGTATGCGAATTCAACTGATGTTTTTCAACATACTTGCATATTGGCCTCAATGAGCTAAGAAGTAAACATTATATGAATCTGGTCTTGAGAAAGTGAGGCCTGAGGGTCATCTGTGAACAGTCAAATGCAGTTTAGTATGTGCAAGTAACTCTTCATTTACCTAAAATAAAGAAATATGATGTATGGAAACAAATGGCTGCACCTGTTTTTCTTGTCTGCTACTTCCCTTAGCTGTCTCTCGCAGGAGAGAGAATGCTTTACTTTACAAATACAGAACAAAATCCCTGTTTTTTTTTTTTTTTTTTTTTTTGTCTATCCAGAGGCCTAACCAGAGTTTGCTGTGTTGGAAGGGGGTAGTTTAAAAACAAAACAAAAAAAGTGACTTGAAGGATCAGTTAAAGATACCTCTGAGGCTACAGTCCTAGAAAGTAATATGCAAAGGCAAGATATTTTCTGAAGGCAAACCTTGTATGGGCTAGAACAAATGTTGCTGGGCAGTTGAACTATTGTGAAATTTTCCTCAGGCCAAGCAATGATGAGAACTTAAAGTAATCTTTTTTTCATCATTCATGTTGAAAAGATAACTGTTATTCCAACTTCACTGCTACAACTGTTTGTACTATACTTCTGCTGCTTGCTGGCTGCCAGCAGGTTTAACTCCAAAGGAATTAGAGGGAATTTTGTTTAGCATCTTTCCCTGTCAGTGGAGCATCTGGCCAAGACACTCTCGCTGTTCCTGAGAGGGGCCCTGCATTTATTGGCTTAATGTTGTTTTCACTTACCTAATGTGGCTGATCAAAGGCTTCCTAACTCTAAAGGTTCAACAGGAGCTTAAGCAGATCATAACATGCTGTGCTTCCCATCGATTTGTTTGTACTAACACCAGCATTTTTGCCAGGTAGCACAAAAGTAGTCAAGAGAAAAAGTTGTACATTTTCAAGTAGTTCAGCCCTGGCACAATTCATAACCTCCAGGTACGCGTGTGTCAGTGCTGATGCTCTTATGAGTGACAACAATATAGTGCTCTAAAATCACCTCTGTGGAGGAAGTCTTTATAGATATGCAGCAGCAGTAGGGGACAGCAAGGTTATTCAGAATAGACAGCAGATAAGCACTCATAACCAAATAGGTTTGTCTGTAGGTATTATGCTTTAAGTATAAGTATTTAGCTTTCTGTGAAATTATATTTAGAGGTTTTAGCCACAAGCAGACAAGCTTACGGTTTTCCCAAGTGTTGCATGAACAACTGCACTATTGCATTGCTAGGTGAATGCTATTGGTATCTTTGAAATGAGTTGTTTTTTTTTTTTTTTAATCAAAAAAAGCATACAGAAGAGAAAGTGAGTGTACCTGTATGTTCACTGCAACTTATGGGCTCCTGGGGAAGCTGCAGGAGAAAGGAGAATGTGGGAATTCCAGGGACTAAGGGTCATAAGACACAAAAAGGAAAGGCGCTTGCAGAGCAGTACGTGCCTTCTGTACGACAAGTACTCTCACTTAAGGGCAAATGCACTGTGAAACATCCAAGTCCACTGTTGACATCTCTCTCAGGAACTGAACGGCATGCTAGTGCAGTTTTTCTCCCACCAAAAAGTTTCCCCATACAACCAGCAGGAAAGACCAGCACCACCCCCTCCCATGCCTGCGTGCGTGCGCGCACGCACGCACACACACAAAGCATTTTAGAAAAATCAGCAGGAAGTTATAGCCCCCGATACAGTTATAGGCACTTATGTCCCTATGGCCTGTCATTCCTACACTGTTGATAAAATACTTGTTGGAGCAACCCTACTTTTGATGGTCTTTAGAGCCAGCAGCAGACGTGCCCAAATTATCCCTCTGAAACACCACTAACGTCTGTTACAGCATCCAGGGTATCACCGAATAGACTGTCTGACCATCTCCACCCCAGAAATCCACCATGATGTTATCCTGTCTGAAGTCTTATATGCGTGCAGATATAAATATATATGCACACATGTCCATATGTGCCTGTATGTCATACATGACACAGAGCAGCATCAGCTGTGAAAAAGATGCCTGAACAAAGTCGTACCGACCAATGTCGGCATCTAAGTTCTAGCGGGGGCAGCCCAAGGCTTCTCAAACCAGCCCAAACTAAATTCTGTCTGCTCTTTGAAAGGAGGGAGGCGGAATGGTTTAATTTCACTCTCCGTCACGAGAACGTTGTTTTGCTGCTGCTGCAAAAGCCTCCAAAGCTGCCAAACTCCTCAAGTAACTCAGACTGTTGAAGAAGAGAGAGCTTCCTGTCTTCAGTAACACACAGCCGCAGTCCTGCAGCACCTTTCTACCTCTAAGCTCAGACAGCTACCGGCAGAAAGAAAAACAGAAAAGTGGGAAGGCACAGTTCTTCAGTTAAATTACGCTGTCATAAGTCAGAAAAGTGAATAAGTAAGCTTCTCTGTATTCTGTTGAACTCTGTTCTGAGAAGTAGTAAAGCCAGACTAGTTTTATATGTAAACAGATGTATTTTGTACCTTCTTTAAAACTCTGTAAACAGCATAATTTGTCCCTTTACCAAAAAACAACCCTGACAACAAAAAACTACCAAGTCAAAGAAATAACAAATGTAACATGGTGGGTGGTGTCAGTTAATCCATCTTTTTTTAGTATTACTCTGTCAGAGGATGCTCTGCACTATAGTTTTGGATTGCCACTTAAATTCTTGCTCTGAAAGCGTGCGTGTGGCTTTTTCTTTGTGTGCAAGGCAATAGGTGGTCAACCAACAGAAATTTACATGTTTGGATGCTTTTGTAGTCATTTATTTCTGCACCTGGAAAGGTGGCAAACACAAGAACTAAGGAACTGTTACTTCTTACATGCCCCAAAATAAATCTGCTTATCTCCACATGTGGCTCAAACACAATCTCTGTCTTCTGTACCTGAAAAGAATTGCCATTTCTTGAACTGTTCTCCTTAATAGCAGATGGATCTCTGGGCTGCCACAAAGGTTCTATAAAGAAGGGATGTCTTCCTCTGAAGTGTGGCGCTCATGACTTCATCTTTAATTTCTGACTAAGACTTCAAATTGCCATGTTGTTATGAGTTGGCCTCAAACACTGGAGAGCGAAGAAAGCTGTCGATGTGATATTCAGTGGAACGATGACATGATCAGTGAAAGGGCTAGAGATCAGGTAACCCTTCTCCTGGAAGTTATTGAACTGAAAATGAACGGTGATAAATGTAAGTCTTGTTTTGTTAGTATGATGCCCCTGTTTCAGCATACTGTGTTGTACAGCTCCTGCTATATAAATATCTGAAAATGGGTTTCATCTACAGACTGTGAGCTTGCTAGGAATGCTTTGTGTGAACATGTTTGGACACAAGCATTTAAAAAAGATTCTCTGTGTATGGCATTTTATCTTATGTTGATTCACTTGTGTTTGATACAGGTATTTAGTGTAGCATGGAGTCTTATGTGAAGGCCTTCAGCCTAAGATGTTTTGCATTAATTACGATGAAAAAAACCCACACAACTTTGTTACTGTTTTGATAATGGGAAAGGCTATAACAGCAATCTGTATGTTCTTCATCCTGTAAGTCTTTTGTACTCATTCTCCAGTTGGCTTTTATTCCTGGCTGCTCTTGCTTGGTCTGCCCTCCCCTAAAAAGTGCATTGGGGAAAAAATGAGTAAAGCGGTACTGTCTTCCTGTAAGCATATCTCTAATAACTTATAATGATCGTGATTTAAGAAGGGCAGAAACTACTGTATAAAAAGGTATAGAGATGTTTTTCTGAGACACCAGAAGCACGTATAAATGTTCTTAGAGTAATCATGGGTAGTAACTGGGCTGTCTGCATGCTACCCAAAGAACAGTCAGTGCTCTTACTCAGTTGGTTACTGATACATTAAGTTCAAATCTGCTTTCAAGTGTGCCTGTCTTTTCCTATTGACCTCACTGGGAATTGTCCGGATGAATGTAATTTGTTTTGCAGATACAATACGAGATAGAGTTGTCATTACCGTCACTTGCGTTCCTTGACATGTCAGTCAGAATTCTTAGTTCGATATAGACTTTCTTCTGGAGGACAGGGACTTAAAGAATGCTCTTGGTGTGTGCCCTATTCATTCATTATTCTGCTGGCTGCCTGCTAGAGCTACCATTGAGGCTGCATGTTTTCATTCCTGGCTATTACATTAGTGGCTCCTGCTCTAAAAGAATCCAAGGTCAAGAGCATTTGTGGTTTGCACTTCTGTTAATCAGGGATTGCAGAAGAGTTGAATGTTTTCTCCCTTCTCTCCCCAGACAGCCTGCCAGCGTTCCCCATTGCCATGGTGGCAGGGATAGTCATCGGTACGGTTACAGGTGTCTCACCGCTCATCTCTATTGTCGTGTGTCTTGTCGTGAGAAAGAACAACTCTAAAAAACGTTACTCTGGGTAAGAGATTTCCCTCCTCACCTTGAATGATGTGAGGAACAGTGGTAGGATCAGCGGGAGGGCTCGAGGGGGTAGGAATTGTTTCAGCCAAGTCTTAGCAATCATGGTTAGGGATAAGACATGGCCATGTGGAAGACTGGTCAGCTGCCTGGAATGATTATCTTGGTGCTGTGCTTGAAGAGACCTACTGATCATGAGTTTCACCTGAAAATCACTAAATGATGGAGTTGTTTACCAGGCACAAGCTTGTGTGCTCTAACAGCATTTAGTCCAAGATCTCCTAGCTCTGCCGTGTCCCCTTCCCTCCTGCCCCACTTCCCCCTCCCTCCAAAAAAAAGCACCACATGTGCAGTTTTAAGGAACTGTTTTGCTGAGGTTAAGACTGGATTTTCAGTTGCCAGTGTCTTGCTCCTGAGCCTGGAGTATACTTGCCAGTCCCCTTTGTCACCACTCTTACAATGTAGGAAGGAATAGCCACTGTGTATCTGTTCTCATTCAGTCTGTTTTTCAGTTAACTGTTACCATCCCTGCAAGGTTTTTCTTGTTAGGAGGATGTATCCAAAATGAAGCACAGAGCCTTCAGTGGGGATATGAGAAGGTTACAAGAACTAACAAAGGCAGAGTTGAGTGCTGTGGTGATGGAACTTGGTCGGGCTCTTTTCTCCTTCTCTCTAATTAGCTGTTCATTTGCTTCTGTAAGAAAGAGTGAAAATTGTTGTGTATGTAATCTTAGAAACAAAACCAAGATTTATAATTTTCTCTTGTTCTTTCCTCCCAAAATATTCCTGCTCCCTGCACGTTCTTTGACTTTACAAAAATAAACTCATGGGGATTTCTAAATTGAACTTTGCCCTGTCCTATTGCCAGCTGGAGAGCTTAGAGAAATTGAGTTGGCCATTGCCCAGTGGTAAGGCTGATTGTAGTGAAGGCGGCTGTGTGTGCTTAAAACTGTGTGGAAAGCCTGGGTTTTCTTTTTTGCATGTGTCCTTCCCCTAAGAACTGAAAAGACGCTTGCAGTGTCACACACCGATAGTGTGTGTGACGAGGTCTGCATGCCTTGCTTCTGGGTGACCTGCTTTCCAGTGCCTTCCTGCTGAAGGACACATGCTGGAGCTGAGCCCGGAGCAGTAGTTCATGCACTGTAAGTTCTTGTAGTAGGTTTAGCTACTCTCCCAGGAAAGTAATCTCTGAAGTGTTAATACTGCTTTCACTGACCATGCCAACTCTGCATGACATCTTAAGAGAAACCAGATGTGCTGTGACCCCCTCAAACTTACGAACTTCCTTCTACGCGACACTAACCCAGTGTGTGGTGGTGGTGGTGAGGTGCACTTACTTGTAGATAACAATTCTGCCTTGAACTGAGGTGGGCTGGAGCACTGGGAGGTGTCTGGAACCCCTGCATGGCCACGGTCTCCGTTCATGCTCTGACTTTTGGTGTTTTTTTTTTCTTTCTGCCTTGGTGTGCTGGGATCGGATCCTGCTTACCTTCCTCTCCTTACAGAGATCCTGATATAGACGCCAGATTGGGAATGTAACAGGGCTGGGTCTTCTCTTCCAGTCCCGCTAGACACCATGGTAACTAATCAAGTTGGTGGTTGCTGTTAATACCTGTGTGTATGTGTACACGTTTCCTCTTCCCTTGCTGACTAACCAGCTAGCTTTGGGCTAACATAACTTCATTGTGATTTGTGCTGGAATCTGTTGGCAAAGGGATGATGCATTTCACTGGGTGCTTGGGTTTCATTGTCTCATGTCTAACTGGGCCGGGATTGCTCCTTATCCCAAATGGTGTCCCTCCATCTCTTCCAACAGTGAGCTCGCCAGTGCATGGACTAGAGCACAGGAAATTCAGAGTCCTTTCCTTGCCAGAGTAAAAGAAAACTTCCCATACATATTCCTCTGGCTTGGACTGCTCTGGAGTTTGAAAACTGATGATTGGAATGGTCTAAGTACATTAGCTGCTTAAACCTGAATTATGACTTTTAGATAGTGCAGATCTTAGGAATTTTGTGAATGAAGCAAACAATTAATGGTTAGCTCATTTTAGTCACGGCTGCTCTGTCTCTGAAGCAGAGTTGAAGCCCCTTCCTATGGTGCATGGGTCTGCAGTACTTTTTTTTACTGCTGCATGTATGAGGAGCTAAATCTTCTATGGTTAAACTTATCCAAAGAGTAAAAAATGATTGCCCTGTGAGGAGGTGGTCTGCTTAATGTCACTGTCCTCATTTGTCTGTTCCTGTACTTGCTTTGTACACTGCCTGTCCACAAAGGTTAGGAGAAAAGGGTGCTCAGTGGTCAGAGGGTTGTGGTAGCAAAGGGAACTCCTATGTTTACTGTCAAGGAGGTGAAAAGTTTGATTTCCTGGGTGCTTGGGTAAGAGGAGGTAGAGCTAGCATGTAGAGACAGGCTACTGTGTGATGTTGTCTGTTGTGAGGTGGGGGGCAGGGCAGAATTATTTTGGCATTCTGCTGTAGCCAAAAGCAAGGGACCTAATGTGGATTTTGGTAGGAAGTGCCTTTGGGATATGGAAGAGCTGGTGGCTCTTGAAAGTGTTTGCTATAACTGCAGCAGTGGTAAAACCTTTGCTTCAGTGACTGAGACTATTTAGCGTACGTATTGTTAACAAATAATTGCTGTTCAGTGTTAAATCTGAAGCCTCAGTGAAGAAAAGGCATATATGGGTTGTGAGGTTTTAGACTGGTTGGGTTGAATGGGAATAGCTAGAGAACTTGGGTTTTGAAGAAGCTGCTGTCCTCTGTTAAGAGTTGCTCCTTCCTATTTCTCAGCAGTGAGACTCTGGGAGAAAGGATAGAGAAATAACTGGGGAGAGATGGAGAATGTGTGTGTTTATTCCAGAATCCATTATGTTCACTTTTACTTTGGCATAATCTGCCACTTTCATCCTGCCATCACTCGTTTTTTGTTTTTGTTCCTTTTTTTTCGTTTGTGCATCTTGAACGTTGTCCTGCAAACTCTGCTCTGCCACCTCGTCAGCTGCAGTACCTCTGAGAACTTGATGTCACCCGTTAAGCAGGCTCCGCAGAAGTCACCCTCCAACACAGAGGGTCTGGTAAACAGCGTGCCCGCCAGATCACACCAGGTAACTGCTTCCTGCTGATTTCCAAAGCAGGACCCTCCCACATCGTGGGGGAGACGGTATGGAAAAGATAGAGGCAGGGTGGGACACATCAGTTAGGTGCTGTTTGTTAAGGTGGTGAGGGTTGGTTGGTAAAGATGTCTGCTCCACACAAAAGACGAGCAGTAAGAGGCGATTGGTGAACTCTTCCCTAGAAGGCTTAGAGCCTTTGAAAGAATAGCACCTTAATATTAGCCGAGATGCAGTTGTGTGCCTTTTTTGTACTTCTGTATGACAAAGGTGATTCTGATCCTGTATGTTAACTAACACAAGTGGTGGCGAAGCTCAAGGATGAGAGCCTGGCAGTGATGAGGAGTGGGTAGTTGTTTAATGTAAAGACTACATTATCTGCTAGTTGTGTAACACCCTATACAGCTGCATAATCTGTTTCAGGATTTTAATGTAGGAGGAATTTCGCTTACTCTCTCCATCACTGTGAATGTGCATGCTCTAAGTGGCATTTACGTGAAAGTAAGCCAGTGCGATGCAAGCACTAACCAGTGATGATCAGTTTGAAGATGTCTCTTGCTGCTGAGAGCTCTGCTCGGCTGTCCTGTGCACCTGGCTTTTATGCATTTGTAACTGTGAAGCTTTCTCTTGTTCTTGCTAGTGTCAGCAAAGTTCTGCTGACTTTGAAGGAAGAAATTGGCTCTTATCCAGACTAACATCCTATGGGAAGTAAGTCAGAGGCAATAGAGCACACATCAAAAAGGGATTCTATGCAATGTATGAGTATCTGTCGATGATGTACAGGATTTCCTTGTTTGCAGTGCAGCTGTTTCTTACCTCTTGATTTGTGTATCCTCAGCAATTTTCCTGTGGAGGTTTGAATTCGGAGTGAATTAAAGTCCAAACTGGACTTTTTTTAATTGGTGACCTTTTTGCAACTCTGCAGAGCAGTGTGTTGACTCTCAGTGGTTTCTAAATCAGGGGTGATGTCTGAATTCTTCAGTTCTCCCCCAAAAATAACAAAGATGTGTGTTAATGTGTTAATACTGCAGGAAAAAAGGCAATGCTAACAGTGAGCTGGATAAAGCCTAAGTCCCCATTCTGTTGGGCTTACAGTCTGCTTTTGAAATGAATCTTGTTCTTGACAGGTGTGATGCTTCCAGAAAACAAGAGTTTTACTATACAGATCCACAAAGCTATTTAGTGGCTTCAGAAACAGTTATTCTCTGAACGTAAAGGCAATGTACTTAAGTTATAAGAAAAAATGATAGTTCAAATTTTGACTGTTCTTTTTCTGGAGGCCTCCTAGAATGGGTGAATGAGGATTAAGTTGTTTTCTTTTGGCTAATACTGGAGTATTTCAGAATTACGGCAATGCCTCTACGCTAAGTGAAGAGGCAAGCAGGGAAGATGAAGCTATATACCAGGAGCTGGAAGAGACATAATTGGAAGGAGATGAACAAGGAAAGCCTTGCCTAGATTAGGAAAAAAACCTGAAATGGAGGAGAGGGAAACAGGTGCTTTTTTTGAAAAAAAGAACTTATATTAGGAAGTATTTTGCAGTAGCTGTTGGAGTCAGCTTTGCTTGGTCAAAAAGCCAAGATGTTTGATCTAATTATTGTCAGGATAGAAAATTGTACATGCTAATGCCCTAAGATCTACCTGCAGGAAGAGTTTTTCTGTCCTGCGCTTACATCTTCAAAGCAAGAATATTTATATCTTCCTATTCACTGTAACCTGTGTGAAAACTTGTTCTCTTCACCCCTCCCCGTCCGCAGTGTTGTGGCTCACTCAATATAGTGTACAAGACAAGGAGCATTTCAGAGTAAATCTAAACTGTGACAAGATAACTCAAAATCAGTGGGTTTTGCCCTTTGATGGTCATTCCAGTCTGCTTATTCCTTGACAGAGTCCTTCAGGCTCTTCCATGGGTAGGTTCCTAAAGGAAAACTTGAAAGTGTGAATGCTCCTGACCCCAAAGGAAAAATACGGGAAATGGCTTTATTCCTGTGTAAGGGAACAGTTGAGTGCTGAGGTAGAGATGAATCTCCTTTGTCAGGCAAAGGGAGCTTTGTCTGGATTTTCTTTTCTTGGCAGATGTTTGTAGCAGCAAGTGGTTCCTCCACCTTGTGTTAAGTGTTTGCCCCATCTTTACAGAACAGCAAGCAAACATACTTATTTTTCTATAAAAAGGTTCACAATGAAATGAGAGTTGATAAGATTTTAAACAGATGATTTAAATCAGTGAGAAAACGCACTTTAAATTGATTATAGTTGTATTTTAAACTTCTAGCCATTGCTTTTCCAAAAAAAGCCTCAGCTCTCCAGTTGATGTCAGCATGCAAATTAACATATTGAAGCAAATTACATCTATATAAAACTTGATCTTTCTTGCTAATCAAGAAATTAGTTGTGGCTTTTAAACTGTTGCATAGGTGAAATGTTCACGTTCAGATTCCTAGCAATTCCTAGAAACTGTTGCAGGCTGCTTGCTAATTCAGGCACACTATCCTCTCTTCACAGAATCACAGACTCGTTTAGGTTGGAAGGGACCTCTGGAGATCATCTAGTCCAACCTCCCTGCTCAAGCAGGGTCACCTAGAGCATATTGCCCAGGATCACCTCCAGACGGGTTTTGAATATCTCCAGGGAAGGAGACTCCACTACCTCTCTGGGCAACCTGTTCCAATGCTCTGTCACCCTCACAGTGAAGAAATTTTTTCTCAGGTTCAGATGGAACTTCCTGTGGTTCAGTTTCTGCCCATTGCCTCTTGTCCTGTTGCTGGGCACCACGGAGAAGAGACTGGCCTCATCCTCTTGACACTCCCCCTTCAGATACTTGTACACGTTGATGAGATCGCCTCTCAATCTTCTCCAGGCTGAACAGGCCCAGCTCTTGCAGTCTTTCTTCCTAGGAGAGGTGCTCCAGCCCTCTAATCGTCTTTGTAGCCCTCTGCTGGACTCTCTCCAGTAGGGCCATGTCTCTCTTGTACTGGGGAGCCCAGAACTGGACACAGTACTCCAGGGGAGGCCTCCCCAGGGCTGAGGAGAGGGGCAGGATCACCTCCCTCCACCTGCTGGCAACACTCTGCCTAATGCACCCCAGGAGACCATTGGCCTTCTTGGCCACAAGGGCACACTGCTGGCTCATGTTTAACTTGTCCACCACCAGCACTCCCAGGTCCTTCTCTGCAGAGCTACTTTCCAGCAGGTCAACCCCCAGCCTGTACTGGTGCATGGGATTGTTCCTGCCTAGGTGCAGGACCCTGCACTTGCCTTTGTTGAACTTCAGGAGGTTCCTCTCCGCCCACCTCTCCAGCCTGTCCAGGTCCCTCGGAATGGCAGCACAGTCTTCTGGTGTGTTAGCCCCTCCTCCCAGTTTAGTATCATCAGCAAACTTGCTGAGGGTGCACTCTGTCCCTTCCTCCAGGTCATTGATGAATATATTGAACAAGACTGGACCCAGGACAAACCCCTGGGGGACACCACTAGCCACAGGCCTCCAACTAGACTCTGCGCCATTCACCACAAGCCTCTGAGCTTGGCCATCCAGCCAGTTCTCAATCCACCTCACCGTCCACTCATCCAGCCCACACTTCCTGAGTTTACCTAGGAGGATGTGATGGGAGACAGTGTCAAAAGCCTTGCTGAAGTCCAGGTAGACACCATCCACTGCTCTCCCCTCATCTACCCAGCCAGTCATCCCGTCATAGAAGGCTATCAGATTGGTCAAGCATGATTTCCCTTGGGTGAATCCATGCTGACTACTCCTGATCACCTTCCTGTCCTCCACATGCTTAGTGATGACCTTCAGGAGGAGCTGTTCCATCACCTTTCCAGGGATGGAGGTGAGGCTGGCAGGCCTGTAGTTTCCTGGCTCCTCCTTCTTACCCTTTTTGAAGGACCATCTTGACCATTTTTATACCAGTGGCTCACATGGTCAGCGCTGTTTGTCAAACAGTGCATGCCTATTGTCTTCCTTTTACTTGGTGGTTGAATGCCCGACATTTCACTGATGGCTAAGAGCTATATATACAAACACAACTCCTGTTTCCACAAGTTAAGACCAATAAAAGAGGTATACACTGTCAAAGAATAGCATTTAAGTTCAATGTATTAAATTCAATTTATTCAATTTTATTATTTATATAGCAGTTTAAAAATCTGTAATTAGGTAGTTGTGCACATCATTTCTCAACTGTGTTAGATATAAGGCTTCTGTGCAAGTTGCATCCTGAACCTGCACTTTCTTTGTGTTTGGGTGCGAGGCTGTCACCTGTGGAGCTTCCTTTCTGGAAGGCCCCAGAGCAGTAAAAATATGGGTGTCTGATTTTGTGAATATTCAGCTGGTTGAGTGAAATCCACTTGTTTTCATTCTTCCTTTCTCCTCAGCAGGTTTGTTCTGTGCTGTCAAATCTGTATGTGGTGTTTCTTCTTCATGCCATCCTTCTCTACTGACTCTTACTCTACCATACCCTTACTTGGATGAGTGAGAAGAGTGTTTCTGGTGAAGACAAGAACTGTATGCATTTCAGAGGTGAATGTCCTTGCTAGTGATCTAGGTGCTAGCAGGCAAACTGAAAGGAAGATGTGTGTTGTCTCAAGACATGCAGACTCCAACATGGCAGTCATTTCTATTTATTCTTTGCAAGCAGCTGAGTACTCATTTCTGGGCAGGCTGAAGGAGCACTGACCTTAAAATGTAAATTCTCTAGAAGTGCATCTCTCATGTACAGAGCAGTATGGCATAGAGATCCTGAGCTGGTCAGTCTGGTCAGTGTAGAAGCAGGGAGCACTAAAGCTACGTTAACTTAAGTACAGCTGTGTAGTGATTTTGCTCTTTCTGGCTTGAAATATACCTGAACTGATTCTGTATACATGTACAGTGGACCCTAGGCACCTGGGAAGAAGCTGCTTTTGATATAGGGACTCCTGACTTAAATTTCAGATGAATTTCCTGGGGCTGGAATCTGAGGTAGCTGCAACATCTCTTAGAACCTTCTAAAGAATTTGGAAGCACTGCAAACCATTGGCATGGTGGTCTTGTTGGAGGTATGGGAAAGAGGAGATTAGAGAACTGTTCAGTTTTTCACAATTCCTGTTTCTTTGCTATAACTTTCAATTCATGACTGCTGACAGACTTTAGCAAGGTAACCAGTACACGGCCTGCTCTTTTCCATTGATTCTGACCAGAAAGATCACATATAGGGAAATGCTGAGTAGTATACGGCAGTGCTGGTCTTTCTTTGGGTTGTGAGCTTGTGTGGGATCAGGTGAAAATTCCGAACTGTTTAGACTCTTTTGAAGCTTGTACTTTTGTAAGAAGAGTCTTTATAAAGATCCAGATCACTGGAGGTATCACATGCAGAAAGAAGGCCTTGGATTTCCCTGTGTATCTACTGTCCTTAAAAGCTGGCCGGTCACCAGCCACCCTCAGGCTGTTCTAGCAAGGATTTTTCTTTGCTGTTAACAGCGAATTTTTTTCTCCTCTCCCTTTGCGCAAGGAAGATGTTCTGCTGCGGAGTAAGCGATGAAAGCATCGTATTAGCTCCTTCTTGATGGAGCTCCAGAAGCATTATATAGTAGTCTGTGGAGCAGAACATGCTAGTGAGACTCTTTGCTTTTCAGTGGAATTAAGTGGCATTCGCTCAGGTACTGAGCATACTTGGGGGAGATGTGTGGAGACAGATCTTTTGCATTGGGACCATTTGCAGAGGCCCTGATCATAATCAGTTAGAAAATCAGTTAGCAACAAATCAAATAGGTAGGGCATGCTAATAAATCCTGGTCCTCCTTTCCTTTAGGTTAGCTGATCTGTCATTTATTTAGGTGTTAGTAGGCACATCCAGACAACGCTAGTGCCATTTGGATCAGGTGAGAACACCAGCCCATTTATCTACCATCTAACATGCTGGTTGCGGCAGGGTAACTATATTTAACCTGGCATAAAATGAGAATAGTGATAAGGTAACTGATCCTGAATGAACTCCTCTGGCAGAAAATTAACCCATCAGAATTTCTTGAACAAACCTGAAATGTTGTGGTCAGTACCTTATGTAGTTGTAGATTTCTTTTTTTCTTTTTTAACTGATCGGAAGTGCTCTAGAACTGGAATTACTGAATCATTGAACCATGGCTCGGGGCAGATGAGGCTTTGTAACTTGCTTGCAAATAAACCTTAGGCTTACTGCCTTGAACGGTTTGCACAGATACTGCACTCTAACTGAAAGCAGTATGATGATCCTGATGATATGTTGGGGACTAGAACTGCATGAGCGCCAACAGCGAAAAAAGAAGTGATTTTAATGAGACTTGAAATTGGAATTTTTCCAGGATTACATCTCTGTCTTTTTCAAGCATTTTTCTCAATGTTATTTGCATTCAGCATTTTATATCTGCTCACAACTCTTCATCCTTTTATCCCCTTCCTCTATATTTTTCCTTGTAATTTGAAAAGTACTTGTCCTGGAAGGAAGAAAACTTGGATTTGAACTGCTTCTGGAAGAGGAGAGCGAGATATTTAGAAGGTTCATGCTTTGCTGTTGTGTTGCGGGCAGGAAGCGCTGCTCAGAATTGTACCTGTGATCCTTCATTTTCTGTACAGATGGACTGTTTTCATCTCTGGCTCTTAATTGCTTCAGAAGATAGACTGGAAGGGTTTCTGGGTTAGTTCCATAGAGATGTATTCTGATTTGACAGAATACCAAAAGTACTGGGAGAAAGGGGATGGGAGAAATGCCTGTGCAGGCTACTCCTGGGAGAGAACGGAAACAGAGAAATGGAGTAAAATGTTTTTAAAGAAAAAACCCGCAACCAAAGAAAAAGACCTCTCCTTTTAATCCCCCCCACCCAGAGAGTCCCTTTCTCTCCTGCACAGCTAGTGTTTGTGTCTCCATTGAGATCACATGGTGGGTGGTCACAGCCTTCTGCTCTGTGCTTCTTTCAGTTGGGGTGTGCGGAATCAGAGCTGCAGGGCAGATGTTCCTTTCCCTAAAGGTCCCCCCTGTAACTGTATCTTACCAGGTATGCGCTCTTCATAGGCTGAGGTCCTGTCCTCACCTCATCTCAAAGAGTTGCTGTTCCCTTTCCTGTAGGCTTTGTTCTGGAGTGTGTGGTGCTTTAGGAAGGTGCTGCCATGTCTGAATGCTCTGCTGAAACATGGCACTTAATGCGCTCCACTTCCCTCTAGCAACTCTTAACAAAGGTGTGTGGCTGTGCTCACCCGGTGCATCTGCAGTGGAGCTTACTACCCGCATTCGTTTTGAGGGAAAGCCTGACCATAGCTGTCAGTGTTGGGCAATGCTAAACAGACTGAGCCAAGACAGCAAACTTATCTGATGTGTGAAGTCAGGCATTATGGTCATGGGGAGTGCTCTAGGTTGAGGGCCTGCCCCATGCCTCAGGTTGCTCTATAGCATGACAAGGGAGCCTTGATGGCCCAAGAGGTGAAGGGTTCAATTTTAGATCTTTAAGTCTGGGCTGAATTGGCCCGAAAGTGAGGTAAGAATTTGCATTACTGTAGTGTTCTAGCATTTTTTGGCTCACTGCTATTTAAGTTTTGATCCCATTGCTTGCTTGAGCAGGGACTGTGGTATGAGAAGGCAGCTCAGGTTTGTTCTCTCCCTCTTCCTCATTGTCCCAGTGGTATGGCTGCGCTGAGATTTACAGGACTTGAACGGGTAGTACATGAAGTATGCTCTGCCATCTACCAGTAAACTTGTAGTACAGTTTCTCCTGTAAAATGTTAAACCTGGCATGCATCTGACTAAGCTATGTATCTTTCTCTGTTCCCTAACATCTAAGACATGCTGCTTTTCAGTGTAAAGGATTCCTGATTTTGCTTTTTGTGTGAAGGCATGCAGCCTTAACAGTGTTAAAGGGAGGACATTGTGCTGTTTGGCATGCTCCTGATAGGAGAAAGGTGGCAGACTAGAGCTCACGTATAGGTGAGGGCTCATTTCCCTTGCTTCAAAGTGCCATTAGCAGTCATAAAAGTTCTGTGGTTTTGCTTTATTTTGGTCTCAGCTGCAGCCCTTGCAGAAGGGAGGGGCAATACGACCTATTCTGAAAAATACTGATTGTGCTTTTTTATTTTGTTTCCAGGGCCCAGTCATTTACGCGCAGTTAGATCACTCCGGAGGACAGCACAGCGACAAGATTAACAAGTCAGAGTCTGTGGTCTATGCTGACATTCGGAAGAACTGAGAGGAGATCCTAACCTATCCAAAGCAAAACACACATTCAGACTGGAATTGCTTGAACAAAATTTGACCCAGAGAACTCACATGTGGCCTTTGATGCCTAGGCTAGGACCAATGCATGTGCATACAGAGGGAAAGATATATATGTATTGTGTGTAAATAGTCTATTTAATCGTACAGAAGTGAGACCAGTGTTGCATGTTGAAATGCGGTAAGAATTCTGCTTATACATTGCCAGTATTCTTTTTTGTATCTTGTATGACGAGAGAGAAAGTGAAAACTTGCATCACAATTTTAAAATATTTTTATCTTGATTATTAATGGAGAAACTGGAAGATGCCTGAAGATTCTAGATTGACCTGGAGATTCTTTTTTTGCTTATGGGGCCTAATTTTTCTTAGTGGGGAACCTTCAGAGGGTATTCATTTTCCCTTGGTCAGATTCTCAGTACAAGCTACCTTCTTAAATAAACTAGACATTTTCACTCAGTCTTGTTAGCCAAGCTGTGACTTCTAGCTGTCAGAAATGTATGTCTTACCTTTGTAAGTGAAGGAAACTTTTAGGCCTATTTGACCTGTGTAACACAGGTCACAGAATGGTTTACTTCTGTATTGAGCCCATATACTCAAGCTTAGTTCTTTGAGGTACGGGGATAGTGTTGGTCTATCAGATTTGTGAAATGGTAGTTTACTTGTGAAAACTTAAAGAGCTAGTGAGTTAAGAGGATAGGAAGCTACAGCTCTAGGTGACTGCCTCAGATTCTGTTGAACCTTTCAATTAAATGTTTCTTCTCTGAAACTCTTGTCATTTCATATAAGCACAAAAAAGGGTTCCAAGGGATCTTGAAGTTACACTGTTACCTCAGCTCTCCCTCACGGCTCTGTTATACCTCTGTCACTTCCTTAGAGATGTTTTTTCTGTCTTTAAAAACCTCTAATGCAGGCCGAATGACCTCTGGAGGCATCTACGGTTTCACTCTGGTTTTTTTTTTTTTTTTTTTTGGTGATATGACCTGTCTTTGCACAGAGGATGTGGAGGACAGTTTATTTCGTTCCTCTTTGCAAGCGTACTACTTGAGCATTATTTCCGAGCTTTTTGTTTCTAGATTAAACTCCTCATAAATTGTTACAGATTTCTGATCATTCTTTTCTGCTGAAGAGGATCTTTCTCTTTAGCTGATCTGTTTGTATCCTGAAATCTGATGCTCAAAACTAGAAATGGCATCTGAGCTGAGGTCATATCAGAGTACTGTATAGGAGAAGGATCTCTGTTTTGTACATCCTAATGTGATGTTGGCTTTTCTGTAGCAGTAAGTCATGTTCAGTTTGGTTGCTATAACCCCTTCCCTCTGATTCTTACTATTTCCTCGTGCAATCTGTTTGTCTCTACTGAAATTCTATTATGGCTTTTTCATACCTCGTCTTTGACTTGTCAGATAAACTTGCTTTGAATTCTCATCCTGTCCTCCAGTGAGCTTGTAACCCTCTTTAGCGTGATATCTGCAAACTTAAGCTTGCATTCCACTGTATCATCAAGTAAATGAAAAACGTTTAGTTTAGGCCCATGGCAAACCCTTTTGGAATTGCTTTAGAGAATTTGACAGCGAAACTTTAATTGTGACAGTGAAACTTTGATAACTATTTCGACTGAAGTGCATTTTTTTCCCCAACAAAGTTGGGTACACCAACTGTATATTACTTTGTCAGGATCATGCTTTGTTTTCTGACAACACCTGCCTTTGTTAGAAGCCTTGTTAGAAGCCTCACTAAAATCAGGATGAGTCCTGCTGCTGCTTTCCCTGTCTAGCAGGCTGTTAACTCCCCAATGTTTTACACTTAGCTAGAAGCAGAAGCTGTTGAGATGGTTGATTGAAAAACTTCATTTTGATCTGCACAGTCTTTCTCTCCAGACATTTTGGAGTAAGAGAAATGTGATGAACTGAACTATCAAAAACCACTGCTATGAGAAGACAGGGCTGGCCGTGGCTCTGCTGTTGTCTGCTACTAATGTTTTCTTATGCTGGAATACACTGGAAAATCTGAGCACAATCCTGTTACTTCTGGTGCTGACTTTAGGAAACATCTTTCATTGCTTTTGATTAGCTACAGGTACATGACTATAGCCTGTACTGAGGAGGCTCATTGCAAGTCTGTTTGGATCCTCTTTGTGAAGGCATAATAAACTAAGTAGTATTTTTTTTTAAATGCTGGACTCCATTTTAGAAAGAAACCAACTCTCTTACCCCCAGGAATAGCAGAGCTCAGTCTGAATCCCTCTCTAGTCTGAAGGATGTTGAATTCATTTTTTCATGGAAATGTGAACAATGTTGCTTGGCTGGAATAGACAGCTTCTACAATGCAGCTGTTAAAATAACTTATACAGGCTGAAGTCAAAACAACTTGAGGCAATATGTGACTAAAAGTGCTGTGAACTTTCTGTCTCTCTGGGTACTTTAGCTTTTTTAATCAGATCTGGTAACTCTGTGCTGGTGAAAGGGACTGATGCTAAGTTGGATAGCAAGGTCTCATGTGACAGAGGACTTCTACTCCCTTGATGGGTAGCAGGTAGAAATTAAAGCCAGACAGTAGCATCAGATCCTGGTGTTTTCACTGACCAGAAATGTAATTTCACTGACCAGAAATGTAATTCTGTTTTCTCTGCTGCTGTCCTCTTAATTCCCTGATGCTTTTTCATATGTGCAAAGGAACAGCTTGGACTTTGCAGAACGTTATTTTTGTCATCCTTGTCCTGCTGCAGTACTGCTGCTAGATCTTTTTGGGACCATGCCTTATTTAAAAAAAAAAGGAGGAGGGAGAAGAAAAAGAAAAAAAGTGTAGTGGGCAGGCTTGCTGAAGCACTGCTCAGTGGCAGACAGCCTCTCTTGAGGGAGTAACAAATGATAAAACTGTTCATGTGGGTAGTAACTCTTGGATAACGGAGTTGGGGAGGGTCTGTGTGACATAAAGGATTTACAGTGAATTCTTTATTTGTCATGCAGGTTTTAATGCACAGTGACGCAAAACTAGCATCAATCTCAAATGCATTCTTCTGCTGTGAGGAAAAAAAGGTAATTTACATGTAAAGCAGACCTTGCAGTCATTGTAGGAGTGCTGTTTTGGATTGCCATCTCGGGCTCTGGCCGCTAAGCCAAGTTGCGCCCCCCCCTAGAGACAGGAATATAGAAGACGTCGTTCGTCTTTGCCTGTCTTTTCCCCTCTGTTTCTAACCAAAGTGCAAGGTCAACGTGAGGAAAATCTACTTTCCTGTGAGGGTGACTGAGCACTGGAACACATTGCCCAGAGAAGTTGTGGAGTCTCCTTCCTTGGAGATACTCAAAAGCTTATCTGGACACAACCCTGGGCAACATGCTCTGGGTGACCCTGCTTGAGCAGGGGGGTTGGACTAGGTGATCTCCAGAGTTCCTTTCCAACCTCAACCGTTCCGTGTGTGATTCTGTGGAAAAAAGTTTTGCCTTTGTACTGACAGTGGATATACCCTTCCCTATTTTTGATTACCAGAAAATGATGAAATGAACTATAAGGTGTGAATTTGAGTAAATCAGCAGCTGCACTCAGTACATCAAATCTCCATTGCCCCTTTTGAACTCAGCAGTTGTTCTGTAGGGAAGATGGTCAGCATGTTCATTAAATAGCATTAAGAGCCATTACAGGGTAGCAGATGTGTCCCTGTAACTAATTGCATGATGTGTCATTTCTAACTGGAGACCTGTAGGGTTTTGTTTTCTCTCAAAGCTTTAGTGCTATTTCAAATTGTGACTAGGAAAGCTGGAATTAGGTTTTAAACTTTTTTAAACCTGTGAGAACTGTTTAGGTAATGATCTGTCTTGTAACTAACTGCAGTAAATGTGTATATGCAACTTAGAAGCTGCATTGCCTTAGAGTGGATTCATTGAGGTAAAGTATGGGCTGTTTGATTTAGAACCAAAATACCCTCAGTCTATTTTGAAATCTTGTCCTGGAATTTCACATTATTCATTTATCAGCCTAGGACCTCAAATACAAAATGTTCTTATTGTGTACTAGGTGGTGAAATTATTTTTTCTTTAGCACTGTCACGGTGAGGTGGGTAACCTTTCTGGGCTGTGGCCACAGCCCCGTGGTGCTAATATCTAGGTAACAATTTATATGGGAGACTACAAAATCATAATATTAACTATGCTCAGCAAGTATGCTCTTTTTGAGGCTTCTCTTTCCCCTCTCCTTAGTGCCCTAAAGCTAATGAGCCCTTTTATTTAAAGATATTTTTGCACTCTCTAAAATGTAAGCTCAATGCCTTTTGAGATCAGTGTGCTATACAATCTTTCTGTCTCCCTACAAAGCCAGCTGCTCTGTGTGGTAAATATAATTGGAAACAGATAGACCAGATACTTTACTTTTTGTAAACCTCTATCTTGGAGGTATGCAAGGGAACAAACACCTATAAGATGGGTGTATAATCTGTGTGAGGGAGCTAGATATGCATTGCATGGCCTGATTACACATAAAGTGCCCGCGTAGCAACTGTTTGTGCTTTTGCTTTTTCAGACTCACCTCGAAACAGTCATTGTGGATATTTTTTCTTGAATGGATTTTCATGTTTTCTATTGTAATCTTGTGAATATTTTAATACACTCTTTTCCCATTACTGGTTTGCTGGACAAGTCTCATCTGGTTAGGGACTGCAATGGTAGGGGGACTGAAATACACCATCTCTCTTTCTAGCAGTATTTTTCAGTTGCTGTGGTCACTGTCAGCTCAGCAAACAACACAGAGCTGGAGAGTTCACCATTTGAATTAATACTCAGAATTACCACTTAAGCTAGAACTAAGAAGTGCAAGTGAAACTATTTAAGGCTACACTGAAAGTCTGTAGCAGAAACAAAGAGCGAGCTTCATGGCAGGACAATGTCTGGAAAAGGGGATCTGGCAGAGTATCTGCGATATCTTACTAAGCAGAAATGTCTTGCCAGAAGAAAGAAATGCTTCTTTACTGCCGGGCATAAATACTTTGCACTGGGTAGGACAACACACCATTACACAGAGGGTGAGAGGGAGAGAACTTCAGTGCCACAGCTCTTGTAACTGTAGAAAAGTTTCTTTTCCTCCCCACCACTGTCATGCTGTTCTTTGGTAACTCAAAAGGGATTGCAGGGAAAGAAGGGAGAAGACTTATTAAGAGGACGTGGCAAAACTCCACTCTTTCAGACATCCATTTTATTGAATACTGAAGAAGCTACTGTCTCTCAGTTGTCTTTTTCTCCTGAATCTAAAGCTGCAAGCTCTGCTGCTGACTTACTTCCAGCTTTGGAGGAAGGGGTCACTGTGACAGCGCACCAGAGGAAACTGATGCCATGCTCTGAGCACAACTGCCTTACGCTTTTCAGTGACGGATAGGCTCTTGCAGCGTAACGTATAGCCTTTGCTCTGAAGTGATTTTGTACTGGCACATTGTTCTCTGGAGTAAGTAGGGAAAGCTTAAATGTTCATGCATAAATATGCCACAGATGGGAGCAGACCACTGCTATCTCCCTGAGATGATGGTGTTTGTTCTGAAGTATATGTTCTCTGAGTGTACACTTTCACAGTAAGAGTGAGCGAGTGAGCGAGTGTGTGTACTTAAGGGGGGCTGGGGAGTAAGTACTAGAAGTTTTGGCCGTTTACTTTTCACATTCCCCAAAACAAGGTTCTTAGATGTGACCATCTCTGCCTCTAGTTGTAGAGGATGACAGTAGCTAAAACAACACTGGACAGATACAGGCTAGCCCTCCTCTTGACAAAGATGGTGGTGGCTGGGAAACAAATGAAGATGCACACAGCTGAAGCTGAAAAGAGTATCCTTAAGCTACCAAGGAAAAGCAGCAGGGAATGATATATAGATGTCACTGGTTATGGGAAGCATGGTAAAACCCCACCCAGGTCTCACTGTGACATGCAACGCTTCAGTTTGAGGTTCTGGTTGATAGTCATCCACACCACACTACTCCTGGCACTGTTCAGTAGAGCCAGATAAGGTAATACAAGACACAATCCACAATCTGTTTCTTTTAAAGAGACAATGTAACTTCCCTAATACAAACACAAGACATGCAAGTTTACTTAAATTTAAAAGGTTGCACTTTATTTAAATGCATAGAGTTACTTAGTTATTTGCACTTAGAAAACTTGCTGGCTAGACGTTTAGACTTCCTCTTTCATTACTTAGAGGAAAAAGATTAAAATTAGTGAAGCTAGGTCCCACTGGGAAGGGTTTGTGCGTAGTGGGTTTGGGCTGTAGGGTTAAGCATCCTTTTGCTGCAACTGCTCTTGTTTTGCTTTTAGCTCCCGATTATACCTATAGCAAAAAAAAAAAAAATCCAACTAAGAATACAGGTTAAATTATAACAACAGTGTCTTCATAACAACGTGGTCAGCAAAGGAGGTTTAAGATTACAGTGGACTTGAAGGTGGAAACTTGGGACAGGCTAGCTTATGTAAAAAGCTCTCAATTAGTTGCTAAGTTTTGCCTCGTTCCTGGCCAGAACTGAAAAATCCAGAGAAGTCCAAATCTTCCCTCAAGAAAGAACTGTTTTTCAGATGCTGCTTTGCTTAAAGACCTCTTGATGGTCCAGCTAGAACTGACATTCAGCACTGAAAACTGACAGAAGTGCAAAGCTTATGCATGGGAGAAAGTTTGGGCTTTCTGTCAATCAGACATACAGCTTTTAAAGAATGCATTAAACCCAGAAACTACAGCTTAAATAGAGCATTCCTTAACACACGCTCTAGTTATACTGAAGATACTGGGAAGCTTCACTGCTCCTAAACCGGGAAAGTAAGACTGTAGCACAAAAGTTCTGTGTTGTTTAATTGCTTGACTTCTCTTGCATGTTGCACTGCCATCAAGGCAGGGGGGAATTTTTACGTTCATGATTAAGATTGGGTAGTATGAGAGCTTATTTAAAATAGCAAGTGGAGAGCAGCCCTTATTACATACCTCCATATTCGGAAGAGTTGAGAACCACCAGCACAGCCAACAAAGAAGTTCACAGCAAACAGGCCCCAGTTTTTAGGGATAATAACTAGGGAGTACCTTGACCAAATAAGGCCTGTTGAATGAAAAGGAAAGTTTAAATACCTAACTGGAGTAATCTTTAAACTTTCCTCTTAAGTTTAGAGACAGAGCCATGGGCCAGTTTAAGTAAATAAATTTTATAACCATGTTAGACAATTGCTTTTCTAAAAATGTTTCTAACTGAGAAACAGCTAAACAGCAGTGGGAGAGCTACTGGTATATATTACATTTTTCCAAAATAATGCAACTAGACAATAACTTCAACCATAGTCTTAATATCAAATTAAGATCCCTGTGTACTCTGCAACAGTCTTGACCTTAATTCTCCAGCACAGCTGCAGGGTAATGGCATTTTGCTGTAGAATATCCACCCTGACACACCAGTTTAGAGATTACAGAATGGATCAGTAAATAAAATATTTACATATCATGCAAAACAGCACTGTGTCAGATTTCAAAATACAGTTCAGAGAAGGAAAAAAGTATCACCTGTAGTTTTGATTTTAGCTTTAGCTGCCCGCTCCCCCAAGATCGGGTAGAACAAGTTGAATATGGAATATTGGTTTTGGCAGCACAGAAACTCATGGCAGATAGTAGTGCAGCAATCTGTATACCAGTGCTTCCGAGTCCTTTTAGTACATGGAAATTCTTTCCAGTTGTGTTAGTATAATTACCCTAGCATTGTTTAATACCTTGAAGTCTGCTCTATAAAAAGGCACTACATTCTGGACTGATTTCAAAGTTACTTGACCTGAAGTGAAAGAGGACACTTACTGGAATGAGTGACATCATTGTCACTTAAGGGATGAAACTCATAACAATTCGCTGTGCACAATTCCAAATTAAGATAATTAATTTTTTTTTAAATTAAGATAATAAAAGTGGATTTATATAACTTTCTATAAGTGGATTCATACTAGCAAGGAACTTGGAAAGAAATGGGTACAATTTTAGACAGGGTGCTGCGTAAAAGCATGGAGCTTTCTTTACCTGTGGCCATTAATACTGCAGACTGTGCTGTGCTCAGCTTCTCTGCTGGTCTGGTCATATCAGCCATTCCAGCACATACCAAACCCTGCAGAGAGAAATTCAGTGAGCCTAAATCCAGTACCAAGACCTACTGTAAACGATGCAAATGCTTTACAAGGGAAAGCTGTTTCATAGCTCAGTGCTTATTCTACATGCATTCTATATGTGCTGTATGAGTGGAGTAATTAGACTCTTGGAGATACTATCCACTTCTAGTCCCTTGTGGTGGGAATAAGAACAGATATGGGGGTGCACTTAGGAACAACTGGCAATAGAATTGGAGGCAGTGACAACTTTGCATTAGTTTAAGAACAAGGTTAATTTAAGTATAGAGCTTTCCCTTTTGCAATGCTCTAAGCACAAACTGGTTTTCACATAGCAAGTGAAAGCTTGTCTAAATACGATCCTTTTATTGGTTCTTCCTAAAGCTTAGATAACATAGGTAAAGGTGTAGCTGTGACACCATGTTGTTTCCTCTCAGCTTCATCTAAGTAGGTAAAAGCAATTATTTTTTAATATAACTTTATTAAAAGCAGAAGTTTCCTCACTTCCAAGTGAAGTGAGGAATAACTTGGCTAATCTACTTGAGAACACTGCTAGCCAGTATGCTGTTTGGTTTGTTCTGTTGTGTTACTGCCCTCTACTGGAAACAATCTGATGTTCTGTTACAGGTGTTCACTAAAAATGAAAACTAGCTTTTAATTTATTGACTGCGACTAAAGACTCCTTTGGCTCCAGTCAAGAAGCCAGCTTGTACAGCTGGAAACTTGTTTCTGCTATACAGAGGAAAAGTCATTCCAATTTCTCAGTGCAGGACTTCACTGTGAGCTTAGAGTGGTCTTCCTTCTTTTTTGACACAGCAGCAGTCAACAGCAACCTACTCAAAAGAGTAGCCTTGTATGCTCAGGCTCGAGAGCATGTTGCCTGGCCACCCTCTAAGAAAGGAGAAGGTTAACCATGGTTGCTGCAGCTCCAGTTTAGATTGACAAAGAAAATGAGCTACAGCATAAGAGAGCTTAATATGCGTAGCCTAAGATCTAAAAAAAAGCTGGGGTTCACAGTAGGAAACTCAGGAGCCAGCTGTCAATAGGAAGAACAGGTTATATCCTTTCTTGTTATCATGTTATCAAACAGGGAGATCAAGAGCTTTATGATATTAGAGCTCACTTATTTTATCTTTACCAATTCAAAAATTAGAGAAAAGTATAGTGAATTAGGATTAGGCATATACCTCAGTTGTGCAGACACAGCCAAGTGATGTAACCAATTGGGAAGCAGAATTGCATGAGAAATGGCAGCTGCCTTCCCCCTCATGTTTTTTTTTTTTTTTTAAAAGCAGCAGAGCCAAGTAATGCATTGGGTTTTAAGAAAAGCTCCTGTTAGTCTACATCCTATAGTGCATGAGCTACAGGAGTCAAACTCAGTTGTGATCTATGTCCACTGCTACCTGCACATGCATCTTGTTCAAGATTACCTTCCACTCTTACCCACTTTAACCTGCCCTCAAGCTATAAGGCTTAGAAACTTACCTCATGATACTCTTCAAATTCTTCAACCTCAGAAGAAATATCAGCTTCAACAGTTTTGAATTATGCCAGCTCATCTCTACCTTGAGCAGCAGTTAACATTTCCCAAGAGAGAGTTTTAAGAATTTCACTGGAAGTTTCCCAAAAAAAGTTTTCACAAAGCCTTATTCTTTTTCCCCTGCATCCTTATGGTGTGCTATATGTTATTAGGGCTTTTTTTCCCCCTCTCCATACATTAAACATTAAAGCCTCGGCATTAAATTCTTCAGTAGGCTCAGATACCTGCTGCGAAACTACTGCTTGCCCAATGAGTTGCTGCAAAGCGTCTTCTGATTACCATCCAGATGCCAGATAGGATCTTATACTTACCCATTTCATAACAGGTGCCCAGAAGAACACTGTTTTGGGACCTAGGGGAGTGAGGAAAAAAAAAAGTTAAACTATTCAGTGAGATATAGTTGTTTTGAAGCCTTTAGCAAGTTTTTAAATAATGAAGTGTGTACATTAGCATAGTTTCCACCACTGTACAAGCACTATCACCTAATCATATTTCATCAGCTCAGTGCATCAGCCTTCAGTTACGTAACCAGTCTGCTTATTTCTGCAACAGGTGAACGCGATTTTATATTTTATTTTTAAGCAAGTGAGGAAGCTACAGCAGGCAAAATGCATTTACAATGAAAGACAAAAGTTAGGATCAGCCCCAGGAATAGTGAAAACAGTTTCTATATAATGATTAAAAAGTACTTCTATCTAACGATTAAAAAGTACTCTAGAACTAAACTAACAGAGTTAGTATTTGAAATCTTTGTGAACTGAATCCCCAAAATATTTTATTACTGACACTGTAGTAAGTGTGAGTAATAAATAAATAAATCACAGCCCATCTCTTGGTGCAACAGACATCTTGCCCAGCAGTACTGGGTGGTTACAGAAATAGTGCTACCTGTATTTGCAACTTGCACTAAGCGTGACAAGGAAAGCGTCTTCATGCACCTCTAATCTGCATCTCTGAATACCCCTGTCTTTCTAGCAGAAAGAGTGCTCCCCACCCAATCAAGCCCCCTATTAGTCTACCCAAAATGAAAGGAGGGTTATGGGGGAAATCTATGGGATGAAAGGGAGGAAAAATAAGTGGATTTGGGGGGAAAACATCTCTCCTACAAGTACATACATGCTGCAGTGGTGCTAAAACTGCAAATGGTTGAGTAAAACAGTACTGTTATGCCACACCTATAATCCACAGGCTGTCAGCCACACCAGAAATCACTAAGCAAGGGCTATTACTCCATGTCTTAAAGAGGGACCACGACCCAAAATATCAACCCATAGCACTGCAATAACAGTTAGGACAGCGGGGCTGAATTAATCAAAATATGCTAAGTTTTAGGTCTTGCTAGGCCATTGCTCAGCATTCAGATTACATGCAAGATGAAGCCAAATTTTCCCTTTAATATGTTACATATTATGAGCCAGCACTTTGACATATAAGTGACAGACATTAGGACTTTGGTTGCTTGCTTTTTATGTGCGCCAATTTTTCTCTAACAATATAGCCCTAAAAAGGCGTTGCAGTAACTGTTTATACTCCTTCTTTTAAGCAGCCTCTAATCTGAGGCCAAGATTTGGGAAAAATTAACTGACAGGTTTCTGCAGCAAGCACCTATGAAGTAACTCATAATTGTGAGGATAAGCCTTATTGCTGCAAGTATCAGTTGCTGCATCACCTTAAAGCCAACTAAGCCCTTCAAAAGGGTAAGGCACCTGGAACACAGAACGCAACAACAAGTGGCTTGGCAGCTTTACATAAAAGCCCTCTTAGGCCCACACTGCTTGAGATAGTGATCAGGTTTCAAACTGCAGTTAAAAACTACTGTCAGATTACTTTATGCATTAAGAACATAGAACATTTCTTCCCATGCAGAATTTCTTAGGATGCATGGGACTGGGCAGCCACTAGGACTTTCTCAAACTCTTGAATAAATACAAGTCAATATTTATGCTTGAAAGATGTAAACTTGAGTTATTTTCTTAGACAGCTACTTAGTGTTTTATAGCTCTTTATAAATCAGTCTAAGTCTTATAAAGGTCCCATAAAGGTGGCTTTAGTTACTATTATCAATTTTCTTCTAAAACACAAATTCAGATTCAGGACACTGAGGAATGTAGGGGGAGTATAAATTATTAAATCAACATTCCCTAAACAACTAGTAAAAGTTTCAAGAATTACATTAATTTTTATAAACAATAAATTGATAATTTAAACCTACTGACTACAAAAGTAAGAGAAACAGTTTGAGACAAATAAGGTACCAAGACAAGCTTGTTACATGGAAAGACTGTTAAACTGTGTAAGCGGAATACCTCTCCAGAAGATACTCCAGTTAAGGAGAATTCCCCAGCCAGAGGAAGCCCTTCCTAGACCATGACAGCCAAAATTTTTCAAAGATGAATTTTACAGCAGTGTATCAGAGCAGGGATTTACCAGAGGTTGATCTGGGTACCATAAGCGTGACCAGTATTGTAGGACTTATAAAGTATATTAAATATAACAAGTTTTTGT
The DNA here is from genome assembly GCF_040807025.1 of Struthio camelus. Lineage (NCBI taxonomy): Eukaryota > Metazoa > Chordata > Aves > Struthioniformes > Struthionidae > Struthio > Struthio camelus. The sequence continues at coordinate 105,498,290 of NC_090942.1, read as the reverse complement.
CCTAGGGAGTTTACAGTTTAATCAGGCAAAGTGAATGAAAGAGGCCAAAAGGACGAATACAAGCTCAGCCCTGCACATCTCTGGCTGCCAGAAAGGATGTTCCTCCTTCTGGGGCAGCCAGCAGGCGGCCAGGGGAGTTGATGTTCTCTACCCCTACTCTAGGCCCTTCACTGTCCTGCAACAGCCTTGCTCTGCGCAGCACCAGCTGCAGGAACTGCGTGTCAAAGCAGGCATCAATTATTTCACCGGAAGCTTTTTGTGCCAGAAAAGAAACATTCTTCATCCACTGCAAGTGATTTATAACTTCATGACAATAACACTATTCCTAAAGTAGACATCATCGAGAAAGAAAATTTGAGTCTTTCATTTCTAACCTACTTGTTTGCAGTCAAAGTGACACACATTGCGTAACTTTCTGAAAGACCTACCTTTAAGACAAATCAATGCTGAAATAGAAATGGCAGATAGAAATGGCAGCAGTTTGGTTTTCATACCTGTTTGTTCTATGGCTTTTCTGACTAAAACCATCAATACAGATTATGGCAGTTGTTCTTCTAACTGAAATAAACATACAACATACATATACATACACACACACTGAGGCCCTAAAAACAGATTTCTTTTTTTTTAATCTCAGCGTTGTGATGGTGAACAGAAGTGGCCTGCAGACAGTTCTGTGAAGCAGAAAGCAGTGTAAGAGAGCCTCCAAAGCCTTTTTAGTTGGTACTGCAGTTCTGATGAAGAACGAATACAGATGTTCCCACTGCTGGCCGTGCCTCATATTCGAGATAAGCAATTTAAAGCTGCCTTGTTTCAGATAAGATGAACGTGGCTCTCAAAGGTTTGGCACCTTTACACTAGAAGTGCTGGACATATTGATTCTGAATACACAAAAGTTACATTAAAGTTAAATTGTTTAATTATGATTTGTTTAAACCAACAACTTTCATTTCAAGAGAAGACTGTTAAGGGAGGATGGAGCAACTGACTAAAAGCTAAAGTCCATTTTCACAGTGCAGATTCCAGGTAGGTGAAGAGTCAAGGACGCACATCACACTCAAATAAAACAGTGGAAACATCAGCCTATGGAATTTTAGAATTTTATGAAGCACTCTGCTTACCTGCCCTATTAAATTTGTTTACAGGACAACTATCACCTAAACGGTACTGAAGTTCATTTTACAAGAGGTTTCTCCCTAGTAACACAAAAACATGTTTACCTGAGCAAATATAAGCTTTAGGTCAGGTAAGGGTAGTGCAATCCAGGAAAACTCAAGCCCTTCCTTTCCTACAAGAGTGCTTAATCGACAACAAGGGCCTCATAAATGCTGTAAGTTCTCTTCATTGGAAGTAGCAGCTTTGGAAGAAAATGAAGGCTTAAAATGGACTGTAAGATCAGAAAACCTTGTTACACTCCCCCTCCTTTTCAGCATATCCATTTGAAAGACATGACTGCTAAAGCATTCAGGCCTGTTTTGAAAACGTGGTATCCTCTGCACTTGGGAATAGCTAGGCCAACTGTTGTCCCAACTCAGACCAGGTGACAGCATCAAAGCACACTCGTGCATTGCAGGGGACTGGAATAACAACTGGTGGCGTGTCTGGCTTTTTTTTTTTTTTTTTTTAAAAGTAAGGAAAGTTACCCCTTTAACTGACAGGAGCCTACACTTCAGTAGTTTCCCCCCCTCCTGGTAAGAGATACAGCAACATAGCTATGACTCCCCTGCCCCCTTTTCGCCTCCCTGGGCGCCCTCAGCACGGAGGACCCCCTCCAGCGGGCCCTGCTGCCCAGCGCTGCGGCACCGGGGGGTCTCGGCGCACGTTGGGGGGGGGAGGGAGAAAGAAACACTGGTCACCTCGCCCGCAGCCGCGGGAGCCCCCCAGCACTCTGCTGCCCACACGGCCCGGGGGTCGAGGGCACCGCCCCCGCTGGGCCGCGCCGCCGCCCAGGAGCCGTTGGGCCGCGCCGGAGGACACTACTACCTGCCGGGTGGTTATAGAAGGGCCGAAGCCGGGGCGGCAGCTTGAGCTCAATGCGGTCGAGCAGGCGGTGGTAGGAGGCACGGAGCCCCGCGACGGTGGCCGCCATGTCGAGACAGAGCGGGACGGGGACGGGGCCGGGGCCGGAGCGGGCGGCGGTCGCTGGTCGCCGGCAGCTCTGTTCCTCGGCGACCCGCCGTCCTTCGGCAGCTCCCAGCGCGCCCCGCCCACCCGGCCGGTGCGCGTCGGGGGGGAGGAGAGCGATTTCTTGTTCGCTGATTGGCTGCCTCCCCAAGAGGAGGGGCGGGGCTCAGGGGCTCGCGCAGCGCTATTGGTTGGCGCTGGTTTTCCTCCGCCTCAAGAGGAGACCTGGCACCATCTCTCTCGAAAAAGGCGTTCAGCCTTCTTTGGGAAGGGCACCAGTGCCGTTAGGTGCCCGGCTCAAAGATGGCCGCCAGGCCACTTCACTGCTGAGTTCAAGATGGCCGGCATGAGAAATTGTGAGGCATAACCATGCGCCCGAACCCAAGATGGCCGCCTTGTGGCTTCATCGCTTGGGTCGAAAGCCGGCTTGGCCGGCGAAGCCGAACACGGCGTCGTCGCCCGTCATGTGCACGGCGCCCCGTCCCCGCTCGGGCAGGGGTGGGGCGTACTTGAAGCGACCTCACCCGCTCGCGCGAGACCCACGCGGAGTCTCGGCGCGCTGTCCCCCCCTCACCTCCCCCGCGGCCGGGGCGGGGCGCTGTGGAGGCGGGGCGCCATGGGGGCGGGGCGCGGAGGCGCCGCCGGCCCCGCTGCTACCGCCGCCGCCGCCGCTCGCTGCCCGTGGGTGCCTCGGCGCGAGGCGGGCGTGAGCGCGCCGCGCGGGCGGGCAGGTCGGTCGGTCGGCCTGCCAGTTTCCATGGTGATCGCACAGGGCGGCCGGTATCAGCGGAGCGTCTGACAGGTTCCCCCCACCCCGTCCGCACGAGGCGCGCGCGCCCCCCCCCCCGCCGTCCGCGCGGGGCCATGTCCCGGGGGTGCTGCCCCCACCTGCTGTGGGACGTGAGGAAGCGGAGCCTGGGGCTGGAGGATCCCGGCCTGCTGCGGAGGCACTACCTAGGTAAAGGGCGGGGGGCGCGCGGGTAGGGTCGGGGGGAGGCAGGCGTCGCGCAGCCGTTCCCCCTTCTCCCCCCGGCTCCCCGCCCTCCCCCTCCCCGCCAGGGTGGGGGGGGGGGCAACCGTCCCTTCCAACCGTCGCCCCCCCGCGGCTGCGCGTGCCCCCCAACCGTTCGTTTCCCCCTCCCCGACAAGAGCTCGCGGGGGGGGGGGCGGGGCAGGTGATAGAGGATTATTCTCTCCCCCCCCCCCCCGCCCCGCCCGGCGCGCGCTCAACGCCCGCTGGGCGTCCGTTAGGCGCGCGCCGGGCGGGGCGGGGGGCGGCAGGAAGCGGGGACGTGTGTGTCCGAGCCGAGGCGGCGAGGCAGTAATGGCCGCGGGTGGCGGCCTTGGGGGTTTTTAGCCCGGTTCCGCGCTTCGGTGCTCTCGGGTGATTCCGCTTCCGATCTCGGCACGCCTCGTCCCAGCCGGGCTGTCCCACAAAAGCGGTCGCTGCCCGCTCCAAAGTTTCTTCCGCCTCCTGTGCGCCTTATTTGGGCCGGCGCGGGGCCCTCCAGCTTTTCGTGCCCCGCGGGGGTCCGAGGTAGAAAAGGGCTCTCGCCTTCGCTCTTCCTCCTGCTCCCTCGGCTCCCTGGCGGTCCTCGCCTGTCACTCTTTCCCTGGAGAAACTGTTGCATTAGGGATATTCAGTAGCTAAGTTGGGCGGCCAAACGCATCGCGTGCTTGTTCTAACTGCAGGAGTCGTGGCGGTGGCAGATAACTGCAGCTCAAAATAGAACTGGAATCGTATTTTATGCCACGGGCTAAATAGGCTCAGGATTTACTGACCCTGAGCCTTTAAGGATTGTTAACAAAACACGTAAATACCAGGATAATAGTGTGATTGTTCTCAGGGCTTTTAGGTGTTTCTGGGTTTTGAAAGCATAATGCTGTGCAGAGCCACTTGAACACGTTCAGTGCGTGCTTATCTAATGTTTCTTTATGTTCAAAACTGTTCTTCAGTGATTGGGATATTTCTCCGCATCCTCTTGATTTTCACTTTCTCACTGCTGTCTTTTACAAACGTTAAACGAGTTAATTTCACTAAGTGCCGTAAATTAAAAGAATACTGTTACTTTCAGTTTCTGTGTGTCAGGGAGGTGTTTTAATGTAAAGTAAGTACTAAGTTTTTTGTTTTTTTTTTTGGTAAAGGCAAAGATTACATCCATTCTGCATCTCCCCTTTCCTAAAATATTTTAAAAATTTATTCATGTTTTTGGAGGGCGTGGCAGTCTATTCTGCATATCACAATGGATCCCTGATATTTGCACGGGGTCTCTGTGTGAAGATGGCGTACTGGTAATGAACGTACTTCATCACACAAGCAGAGCGAAATAATTTGTGCTTTTGAATTGAAATGTTGAATATTTAAGGTGGAGCTTAGCAAGAGCATTGTAAAAAGTGTAATGTTTGGAGTTTTGTTTTGTTTTTTAATCTTACAGGCTTTTCTGAGTGTGGCTTTCATTTTGTTTCCTGGTGGAATTTAAGGTAGCATATCACCTTACTCAGTCTAACGAAGTAGTTTTCTGCCTGTGGTCCATGAACACTCAGTAATCCACAAAAAGTGTTTGAGAAGAGTAGGCTGTTGCCATTTACGAGTTTCCATCTATTATGGAGAGAGGGTGTATGTGTGTCAAACACATACTTTCACACAAATCCTTTGGCAAGTTTTCTAAGGTTCAAAAATGATGACAGGGTGACAGACCTGTTGCGCCTTTTTGTGTGTAGTGATAGGATATATGTGGGTCCTTTCAGACTTTAGCAGTTCTGTGTAGAAGCTTCATTGTTAGGACATAGATTGCAATCTCAGTGAAGCCGGAAAGGTAGCATTGATGATTGGTCCTTGCTGATATAGTCTGAAAAGGTTGAAAGCAGTGGTCTAACCGATTTTGACTTCTGTTATATCTTGACAGCTATACTACGCCGAGTCACAGCTGAGACTTGTCCTAACCTGTAGTGACAGAACACGCATATCCTTCTGGCTGGGTACTTAGTCTTTTAGTGTGTGTGTTTTTTTTTTTTTTTCCCTTGGTCTTGTTCCAATTGGAGCAGAAAAGCTCATTATTAAAATTGGGAGTGTAGTGTGTAGAGTTTAAAGGGGCACTGTAAGGCTTTTTTGCTTTTACGTGACTCTTTCTTTGATGACTGAAGTATTAACATTTTATCAGTGTGAATTATCCTCTCAAATTTATTAAGATCTCTTTTCTCAATACTACTCCAACAGAATGTGCATAGCTTTATTTAAAAGCAAAATCACTCCAGTGACAAGGTTAAGGGCTTGCTTTTACTGTTTCTCATTGAACTTAAGCATGTTTCATAGCTTTATAACATTGAGAAAGTATTACCTGGGTCTCGCTTCCCCAAGAGCTGATGATGACGTCTCTATTGACCGTGGTAGTAGTTATTCAGTCGTTACCAAATTCTGCCTTTAACTAAAAGCTGTAAACTGCTGCGAGTAATTTGAATTGCTTTCTTTAGATGGTAGATGGTGTGCTTGTAGAACCATCACGCGTATTAAAAATGGTGCGTATGGCCTTACTGTACCTATTAATTTTACTGCTGGTCAGGATAACTTCTGAGGTATGATTGTATGCAGGTTTGCCAAGTGGCAGACCTATTGTACCTTTTTGTGAGTAGTTTTAGTGTATGTATGGGTCCTTTCTCTTTCTGGCTATCATAGTTCTATGTAGGAGCTTCATTGTTAAGGCATAGATTGTGATCGTAGTAAAGTCAGACAGGTAGTGTTGATTGTTGGTCCTCATTGATCTAATCTGAACTGGAAGTAAACCTATTACACTGTTTCAGCAGTCTGACAGAACAAATGGAAGTCGAGCGTTTTGTTCTGGCTTATTATACTGTTTGGAGACTTGAGGCATCGTCCGTGCCTTTTTTGTAAAATTGTCAAAGCAGTTGTGGGTACAAGTACAAATTAAAGTAGGTTGTACGTTCCTTCACTCACTGCTTCTTTTTTCATATAGTAAAGCAAAAGAGAAAATTAATAGCAAGTACATTACTAACAATGCAGTTGACAATGCGTTGGAAGGAAGATGTATGTATATGAATGATAACTGTATAGTGAACCATTCATTCAAATAGTGATGTTGCACTACAGTGTAGAATGCAGGAAGTATTGAAGGTGATTATGTATTAAAGGAAGACATAATGTACTAAGATATTCTGTTTACTTTGGTTTGTAGTTTCATGTGAACAGGCAGTCAAGTGGCGTCCTACTTATATCCTCTTTCAGCTTTCAAAAGCAGCTGCTCCAAGAAAGATGCTAGCATCATATTGTACCTTCCCATGCAGATAGTGCACTCCTGGAATTTGTCTTCACAAAACCGTGCCTGATTTGGCAAGTTCCCTAAATAATTGCTCTGAAACCTGTTCAGTTCTGGACAAACCTCCAAAAGAAAGTCTAGTGGAGATGGGGGAATATATACATGCCTGGGACGTGACATCCAGAGGTCATCATTTGATGAGAATTTCCACTGTGGTGATATGGGAAAACTTTGGGTCCTATCAATGCGTTTATGTTAACTGCTTTTTTTCAGTGTTTATAAACTATTAGTCTCAATTTCAGACAGTGCTTGTATCTGAAGTCTCCAGAGAAAGCCAGGCTACTCGAGGAAGTTATTGGTAATGCTCTCTTCTCTTACTCAGTTTGATGCTGCTGCTGGATGTTCCATATCTTGGTTAGAAAGTGAGTTTCAGACTACTTTCAATTGTTAAAATCATCACAGTGCTTTTACACTGATAAAGCGTTGGTAGTAAACTGCAGTAACCTATTTAAATTCTGCTTAGAAGTTTGTAAATGAATTTAGGAGGACAAATGTAATTATTTAGAGTCATGCTATATTCTGCTTTCTCAACAACTCAAAAATCTTTGTTGCTATTTTGTATTGTATCAGTCGTGGCACTGTTTCAGTGACTAATGAACGTACCTGTTCTGATAGCTGATGCAGTGTTCAGTGTCATCAGAATAAAGGCCTTTATGTAGATGAACTGTAACATATACTATGTTGTAGAGTAGAATAGAGAAATAGCAGCATGGTTTTATTGCAAGAAAGAAGTGGATCAAAAATCTGAAGCATTTTCTGTGACGGGTTGATCTGTTTTTCTGTGAAGGGTCATGCTGCTGAGGATGGCTCTGTATAGGAGTGATGACTCTTTTTATAAATTAACTAGCATAGCAGGTTATCCACACAAAATCTGTTATTCAAAATAGTTTGCAGAGAGAAATCAATTCAGGAGTTTTTTTTTTTACTCAGGATGTTTGTTAGGAGTTGTGGTGCTTGATACAATAAAAGCAACTATCAAAATAAGTAAATTCTCCCTAATCTCTGAAACTGTTTGCATCATCTTTTCTAACATCTTCCTTCCTTGTAACGTGAAATTTTTAAGCTTTCCAGATTTCTTAGACATAGTGTTGTAATGCTGTCTCATGAGCTTCTCCTTTGCCCCCCTTTTTAAAAGGGGGGGGGGCAATATGTTTCATATTCTAGGGTAACTTTTTGCCAGGCTGTACCCTTATAATTTTTTTTCTCCTGTTTTTAAGATTTGGGAAAGATGTGAGATTTATAAGTTAAGTATAAGAAAACCAGTAGTTATATTCACTGTGATCAAATACTGTAAAGCTTCAACTGTTGGTGCTAAAAAGAGAACTGTAAATATATTTTTGTATAGATAAGAAATGTGAGAACTTTCTGAGCTAATCAGAGATGTGATTAGCTTCCTCTCTTTAGCGGGACGTGAAGATGTCAAATAAAACCAAGCTAATTACAATTTCAAAGTATTTTAATTCCCCTGTTCATAGGAAGGATTGAAATACAATATAGGTGAGATTAGCCACTCTATGCACAGACAACTGATTCATTAGTTTTGAAATGGACTGTTACAGTTCATTACATTCTTAGTTTATAAAACTGGTAGTGGCTCACCGAATGTAGATAGGATTGAGTATTGCTGAGTTGATAGAATTGAGTAGTGTTGAGTGTCTAGTTCTTCCTGAAATATGTTGACTGGGGTAGGATGGTGAAAGGAATTCCTTAAACTACTGTAAACTTTCATTCTCTCTGTTGATTTCTCCTGGACAAAAAAACAGGAGACATGAAAACTTCAATATTGGAAAAAACATCAACCAGAAGAGAGAGGTGTTATTTTCCCCAGTTTTCACTACAATTATATTCCAACATGTAATATCTTAGTCTTTGAAAGCAGTACAGGATCAGAAGGGTCAGACAGCTTTCAAATCATCAGCTTTGTAGTTGGTGCTCTTGCAGACTTGGAGATAGTCACAGCATATTTAATCATCCTTCCGTCTTTAATTCTTTGTGTAATACTTTTAATGTTTAGTTATTTTGAGGTGCACTCATACAATCCATGACCTAAACCTCTGGCCTTAATTTTCTTTTCTGTAAAAAGAGAGACATAGGTGTGCGTCTGTCACAGCTAAAAAACAGAATTGGGAGAGATGTTTTATGTTGCTATTCCTCCTACGCTTGTAGCAAATTAACTGCTGCTTGAGAAAGGACCATCATAAATTTACTTGGCTGTCTGATTACAGGGACTCAAATGATTGACTGCTATTTTGATGTAAATTGTGTAGTTTCTAGTGTGCAGCGTCCTCCGCTGCACTTTCGTATGTACCCAGAACACCAGCTGAGAAGTGGTATATTCTGGCATATACCAAACGCTTTCTGAAACTAGACTAACTGAAGATTTTTGGAAAGATATCATTGAACTCTGCAAATTTGTTTCATTAGTAGTATTTGCTGGATAACAGAAATGGGCAGAGTTAGAATTGAAATTCATAGCGTCACGAGTGAATTAGGGGAAAATATATCTTGAAACAAAGCCAAATGTCTTTAACGTGCTCACTCTTATATACGTCAGGCAGGAAATTTGGTGTGGTCATTGGATTTTTAGTGATTCTATGGAAAACTTTAAAAAGTTTAAGAGCGTTGCAGAGGGATGTTACTTTTTAATTGTTAAAATACCAGGGGAGTGCAGTGAACAGGTATTGCCTTAAATTGTGTGGGGGTTGTTTTCCCTCCTTCTCCCCTCCCCCATTAATAAAAGCAAGACTCAGTAGCTATAGTCCTTAAAAAAATTACAGCTGGGCAAATGGAAGAGCAATGAGTCATCAAGACTTGTTGATAACAAATTGAATTGTGAGGAGTTTAATGAAGAGACTGTGTCTGGAACAAGTTCCATGATACCATCTCATTTAAACTGATTACTGTACCAAGAAATAGAAACACACAGTGCATATGTATTGGGAGTGCTCCTGGCACATTAATGAAGCTTATTTTATTTCCAAGGAAGTCAGCTGAGATAAGACAGCCATTTTAAATGTTAAAGTAGAGTAATATGTAGAAAGTAGCACACTATCTATACAGGAAAATAAAAACATAAGAAGATAATCTGGGCAGAATAACAAATAAAGACAAGCTGGCTGGTTATAATTTAACACATACCAGAGAACCGTAATGAGATGTGAGCAAGGAGGCAGGATTAAAGTTGTATGAATGTTTATGATGTCCAGACGTTGAATGTTTAGCTTTAACCTCAGTCTAATCAACCTTCTGTTATCTTTGGGATTATTTCATTTATAGATTAACTGAACTGTGGATGTGGAGGCCCATGAATTAATTTTGAGGAGCTAGTGGACTGGCATGTGGTACAGCCACGTGGCACTACGCTGTGTAAGTTTGCTAGCTTGATTTGCCACAAGCTAAGGGATCTTTGCTTATAGTTAACAGTATCATTGACCTGTTCTCAGTTGCGCCTTCCCTGTGTTCTTGTGGATTATATTTGTATTTGTGGATTTGTATTACTGCTCCTGTTTCTGTAGTATTGTCCACCCTTGCTACTGCTCAGTGATAAACGTGTTGACAATCACTTTAGTATGTTTTCTATTAAGAAAAAATTGATGCGCAGGAGCGGAGGTGACTCAGTGCCTTCTGCCAGTGTGTCGTGAAAGAAGAGAATGAGTTTCAGTGTTAGTTTTTAGGTTGTTAGTGATTGATAGTAGTACAACTTCTGTTTTCATCTAGTAACGTTAATTTGTGAAAAACGATAATATATTCTGCATGGGTGTACAGTGTTCTTTGGGGCTTCTTTGCTGAAGATTTTCTGTTGGTGGTGTGTTGATGTGGGTTTTTTTAATACTGTCTGGGTTGGATTTTGGTACCCCTGAACCTGCTTATTAAGTTTTGATGTATTGATTTTCAAAATCACCACCTTTTTTTTCGCTGCTGTGGTATGTAGATATGCAGCATAAGAAATATTCACGGAAAGGGGATTTCTGGGACCAAATGGACTAGTCTATATAGACACATCTAGCCTAACCGGAGCTAGAAGGAAACGATCAAAAGTTGGTACAACTATTTCAGGTTACTTTCTATCCTTTTAGAAACTTGAGAGGTGTTTTAAGTTGCCTGTAGCTTTCTCAGGTGTGCTTGACATGGGCTGAATTATGTAGATCTGCATGCACTTTTTTTCTTGTTTTTTAAGGGATTACCCTTATGCATAATATTTTTTTCACTGAATGTTAATCATCTCTATTAATGGTTGCTGTGTAATGTGAGCATATGTAATGTTGTGTGTCTCAAGGCATTGCACAGGTAATTATGCTATTTACATTACAATCAGTCTCACGATACAAATATATTTACTTTATAACTTTTGGAGTCTGAATCTTCTCATACGAACAGCTGGAGAGGTTAAAGGTTTGTGTGCACTTTAACTATCTTTTAATTTTTGCTTGCAATATTTCATTGAATTTACGTTTTATGCTTTTAAAGCCAATGCTTTGCAAAAAGGACTTGCTTGTTTTGTAAAAAAACTGCCGGTGCATTGATACTGAGTGTTTTAGACAGCTTCATAGTTACGTTGCACCTTGATCTTGTAGTAATAAGCTCTGGATACATGAAAGCTGTCTCTTTTTACAAAAACAAGTTGTGTACTGGATTTGTATTTCAGGATGAGGCAGTGATGTGGGAGATCCATTTAGACTTTTTTATTTTTTTTTGTAGCCCTCCTCTAGTTGGATTGTTTCCATTAACTACATTACGGTAGGCCATTATTGAGCAGATCTGTGTTTAGTCGCTTTTAAGTTACTGCATTTCTCTACTGTGACTTCTTGAGACTTTGTTTGTGGTTACTGATCTCCTATCCTGTGAATGTCCCCAAAATAGTCTGCTGGGATGTAACTGATCATGTATCAAGAACTTGTTGATACTTGACACTAGTCCTGTTCTGGCAGTAAGGAAGATCAGTCCAGATATAAGGTATGCCAGCTTTCAAAATAAGCTGAATTTTTCATTGGTTCAGTGCAGTGGCTTTGCTTTTTCTTCCTTTGGGGCTCAGCAAGCTACTGATTCAGATACGTCCCAAATGCTTTAGTATAGACTGAATCATTAAATATTGAACATGAATATCATGAGATAGAATCTGAGTCACGCCAGTGGATTTTAATATCCCCTTATTTTCCTTATTTCCTTCTTTCGTGGTATGCAGGCTTTCCTCAACAAAATTGAACATATCATTAATGCTGCTGCTCCCTGTTCAGCAGATATCATAAGGAAGAAGAAGATCATCCTTTCCTTCCCTGTGAAAAGGAACGCTCAGAGCCAGTAGTGATGTTTATCAAACCTCTATTGAACTGCTACTGAAACTTCATCGATATAGAAAATTGTTAAACAATACCAGAAAAAAACCCCTTTATTCGGGTTATACTGCTTTATCATTGTTTTAGTGTATTTTTTACTTTTCCTAGGATCTGAGAAAAAAATGTGGTTAATTTTTTCTTTTTTTTTTTTTGTTTTAAAACACTGTTATGTCTTGAGAATTCTCTTCAGTTGTAAAGGACTCTTAAGTTAAACAACGCTTTTGTCATCTAGGATGAATACAGGTAATGTAATGTAACAAGCAACTTTTAAAAGTAAGGACTTTTTTATTTTAAATCCTCTGTGGTAACATAAGTTATTGCACAGTTTTGCTTGATAGTCATCCACTAGAAAAACTCAGATTTGTACTTCAGCTCGACTTTTGAAGTCATCAAACTGTAATCCCGGACAATTTCCAAATGTTGATACTTGTACTCTCACAGGGATATGTATCTATATCTGCTTTGGGGTTTGTGTGTGTATATTTTTGTATATATTTCACATCTTCCCCAAAACCTGACAGTGTAAAGTTTATACAGTGCCTAAGATTAAAATGTATAGGTAAGCGTGCAGAATAGTAAGTGCTTGAAATCAGTTTCAGCCTGTCCAGATTCTCAGTTTGGACAGGACATCTTGATGGGAAAGGCAAACTCTGCTTTTTTGCTAGAAGGCGTATCTCTTTAGATCTGCTGGTAAGCTTTGCTATAATCACTTCTTTGCCTATTTAAAAATAGGGGTTGAGTTTAAACAACTTTAATAGTAGGCCTTTATTTACCCAGAACTCTTATCCAAAATGAGCAGGAAATAATCACATGATTTGTTCTCCTGGCTGATTTGAAGAAGCTGTTGGATGCTTAAAAGTAAATGGAAAGACTGGCAGCAGTTTTTTCAGTCCACAAATCTTCACCCATAAGAAGATGTGCCTAATAGGAATGTCTTTCTCTTAAGAGCAGATTCTGATAGCTTTTTCTTTTCTTCTGCTAGTGATTTTCCATGCCCCAGTATTCATTTTGTTTGAATGGTAGGAGATTATAGGAGGTCATGCTTCTGCTGCTAGCGGTCTAGTTTTTGCACTGGGGTAGAGTCTTTATCCCTTCTTCAGCGTCTTAAATATAGTCTGTTCTTGCTGAAAAACGGAGCTCCTAATCCACCTTGGGTGTTATGCAGATTCGTGTTACTTGAGACAATAAAACTGAGTGTCTAATGTGACCTGTATATCCTAAAGTTTTGTAACAATTGCCTATGTTATTATGTTAACTGCGTTTTTAGAAAAAATGCTCAACGTTAATGAATGTTCCACATTCTATTTCAGTGAATTTTTCTTCTAAAATTTGAAGTTAAAGACAGTGTTTCTGTAACTTGTGTGTAGTTTCAGTACTGGAAAATTATTTTCAATACTGCTTAGTTGTAGGATCAGCTTAATGGTGATGGTATATGTTTCTTTACAAGCAAGTAGAACTTAAAACAGTAGCTTTCAAATGTAAAGTACTATACTATTAGATGGTTTATGGCAATAGTTCATTTGAGGTTATATCTTAAAAATCTCCATTCAATATTAGTCTTTGGACATAGCAGTTTCCTTCTGCACTCCCGGGCATCTCAAATTGAAGGCGTGTGTGACTGTAGTAGTAATAGTTTGAAAATGCACAGATGAAGATTCTTCAAAGTCGGGGAAAGGGATTTCCAAGGGCACATTCATACCCGCGGTAATGCTGTTTCCTCAACTTGCAACACTACATATTGTTTCTTTTCACCATCAGTTAATGGAAACCGCCTTTGATGAGAAGAAAAGATAGCTCAGAGTATATTTCTCTTGATCTGGTGACTATTCAACTTTGGCATCTGTTTTAGAATTTCAAGTTGTTTCCTTGGCAAAGATGTTCTACTGCTTGTGGAGAAAACAGAAAATTTGTTTTTGTATTTGTTAGTTTCATTCAGTTAATCAGACAAGTTATTTGAAATAGGTTTATCTTGAGAAGAGTAAGGTGATATGTGTATTTGTTTTGTTTTCCATAGTCCTTTACGTAGATACAGTTTCTCTGTGCTTTATCCCTGGGATTTTTACCTTTTGTTTTGTAGAAATTAGAAATATTCAACATAATATAAGAACATGAAGTAGTTTTTATCTGAGTGAGGAGTTTGTGTATGATCACCGAGGTACTTCAAAGAATTGAACAAGTATCAAAATTGCTGAAAACTTTGGTATTTTGATTTCTTCTGTCACAAGATCATGCTTGTTTTATTTTTTCCTAACTTGAATCTATGGCAAGAACAATGCAGAAGATTTTACTGTGGGCACTGTAGGTGTGGACAGGGGAGCTGTCAGAATATGGTGTACTTGTGAATGAAATCCACTTAGTGCTGGCCAGTATAACATGCTCACTCATGGTTTAATATAAATGCCATCTCTTAAGTTGGGTAGTTATGATTTATACTGAATTCTTGTTGCTGTGAACACCTTAAAAATTTTATTAACGCAATTGAATTTTATGAATTAAGTATCTTGCAAGCATAAAACATGCCAAATATCAAACAGCAATTTAAAAAGTGGTCTACAATTGTTTACTTCATGTAAGGTTCAAATATTTGTAGCCTTATCAGTGACAGAGCTCATGGGAAGTTTATGTTCAGGAGTGGACAGTTTTAGAATCTGAAGTATACTTTAAAATTGATTACAGACACTGCTGCTAATGCAAACAAATCTTATTTGTGCTATTAGTGATATTAATATGCAGATTCGGTGGAAGGAAGTCTTAAATGGAATTCTTTTCCAAAATGCATATTAATTACCCTAAAACGTATGACATCGGCCAAGCTAAATTTTTTGACTGCAGCGTATCTGTTTCTGTGTTTCTTTTGGGTTCAAATTCTCTATCAATTTGCACACCAGGAGATTTTATAGGCTTGTTGGATTGTTAATTCCAGGCATAGCGTCTGATGTTCTGTAGTTTCAGTTTTAGTGCTAATATGTAAGAGTTCTGTGTTTCTTAATCCATGAAGCCTTTTCTGAGATATGTCTTGGGATTTGAGTGTAAACTTGATTAATACCAAATCATCTGGTGTTGGGTGTTTAGTAATAAAGCTCTTAGATATTAAAATGGTAGGTAGCTCTCTTCATAGCTATTAAAACAGTCTGTGTTTTCCATATAGTATTCAGACCTTTTGTAGGTCTGATAAGGTGTCATGAAAAGCAGAGAAGCGTTTAGGTTAACAGTTTTGAACTTAAACCATAGTGAAGCAGTTATCCTTAGTAACTTGAAAGGTAATCCTTTTACATTAATAAAATCAAGAATTATGATATTGTATCCGTTTTTTTGGTGTTATATAGAGTAATATAGAACAATAAGGAAATGTAGTGGAGGGCCTTGAATGTAGTGGAGGGCCTTGATCAAAAGCCTGGAGGTCAGACTAATGGATTTTGTTTCTGGCACTGCTGCTGATTCACTGTATGTCATTTGATAAATTGCTTCAGTTTGCTGTGCCACAATTTCAGTGCCTATAAAAAGGGGGCCACTGTCAGCCTATATAGCTGGCAAATATTTTTTAAAATGTTTTTAAAATGTTTGAGAACTTTAACCTCCCTCAGTGAAAGTTAATTCACTGCATGTTGTACAGAGTCTTGTTTACTGTATGGTATGTGGAGGTTTGTTTGCCATATAGAGTATTCAGAACCATTTTCTAAGGAAAAACAGTGTGTTGAGTCATGGATCACTTTGCAGAGTTTGACATAGTAAACTCAGCACAAATAATCTGTATACAAATGAATTGGGCTGGCCACCTTTTCGTAAAAATGTGCTTCAGAAGTATGCAAACTCTACCCTGGAAAATCAAAAGTATTTTTTAAAAGCTCTTAGAGTGGAAGATAACATGTGCTGTGCACTGGGAACAGATTCTGGCTCTGTTTCAGTTTTAAACTAGGGCATTCCAAATGTCACAGCAAACTAGGACTGAGGGACTTGGCCTTGGAAAGAGCCAGCTTGACATAAATGAGTGTTCGTTTGACAAACAGGATCTATTACTGCTTTTCAGAATAAGGGCTGTCTTTTCATTTCTCATACTACGATGGTGCAGCTTTGAAGCAAAGTTTGCATTTCTGTACAGCACAGGTGTACTTCCAAGTTCAGACCTCCTTGTTCATGAAGCTGTACTGCTCAGTGGAAAGTTCTGGATTACAATTTTAAAAATAAAAAGGTTTTAAATGCTTGAAGCATTAAACTCTTCATATATTGTTGCTGTAATCTATTCTAAAGTAGCATTAACTGAGTTGCTTACAAAAGAGTTGTTCATGTACCTTTGCCAAAACGTCAATGTAGAAAGCACCTAACTAGCAATTTCTAAACTAAGAATGGTGACTTAAATGGAGTCGTAATTGCTCTGGGTGGGGAATATGAGAGACACTGTGGTATTTTGGTTTCATATTTGACAGAAGTGAGTTTAGAATTGAATATACATGCCCAAACACTGAATTTAGATAATTCCCCAAGGAGGAGTGGCAAGGCATGGGTGGGTTTGAAGTTATGTGCAGGGGAACATTTTGAAGAAATACAGTTGCACGTAAGTGGCCTCAGTTTCCCTTTCGCTTTTTTTTCCCCCCATATTGAAATTCACATTATGGGTGCGTTAGAGTGGTAGCTGCTTCCATAAGAATGTGGCCTGGGACACAGCTTTTGACAACAGCAAATGCAGAGACAATATTTTCTTTGATCAGTTTGTTCCAGTAGTTCTGTTCTTATTTTAGTTCATTCAAACATGAGAAATTAAGATGTGGAAGAAGTCAGGCAACTTTTCTTTTTACGGAGTGGGTGAGGAAAAAAACCATTCAGGATCTACTGGTTCCAGATTTGAATAGTAAGATAAACTAGACACAATTCATTCAGTTATCTTTATTTTTAGTGCTGCATTTATCAAATAGGAGGAGTTTGAGACGAATGTTTCAACTCTTGGTCCCACTTGTCCCTCCTTTATCTAAGAGAGGCTTTACTTATAAGGAAACAGTTAGTGTTGTGTTTCTGCTTGTATTTAATTCCCACCCAAATTATTGTTTACATAAATGGTAATCACATGCTAAATAATCGCATGTATAGCAAGTCACATATAACTAATCGCATGATAGCATGTGCAATGCTAACAGAAAATCTTCATATTTTTAAAGTCATGAAGTGTAAATATATGAGACACCATACATAGGTATGTCAAGAAAAAAGTTTTCTGAAGCACGTATGGCTACTGTGTTCAGGTTAGCATCAAAAAATCCTAATCCAACAACAAAAAGTCAATTCGTGCACTAATCTTGTCAGCAGCTTTCTTTAAGAAAATAAAAATGGCATTGGAAGACATGATTAAAGTACATTTACTGCTTCTTGTTTGCTCATTTAAATAATTTGGATTAAAACCAGTCCATCCTGGAAGGAAAATAATTTGTTGTTGTTCTTATTTTTAAAATGCATTAAAACAGTCTCCTTCAGTGCTTCTGTACAGAAGATTCTTAGCAAAGGTCTGTATGTTTGTCTGCACACATCACCTCACTTCTAGATGTGTTTTACGTGTAGCACAATGCGCAAGAATTGCCCTCTGCTATTGAACTTTTTCATCCTGGAAGTGAAAATGGGATGGGACTGGTGAACACTGGATTCTTGTGTCAACACGCTAAGTACAGTTTCCTTAATGAAGTAAATCTATTGGAGTCCTATGTTACCCTGTCATATTTGCATTGTGGTAGCACCATAGCAGCAAACTATACTGGACTCCTATTAGGCAAAGTGGTATGTAAGCATCCAGACCTGTATGTTTTTTACTTATATGCATCACCATGATAGTTCCCACCACAGAGTTCGCATTTAGTTAAGAGCAAGTGGTGTTGAAATCAAATTGATCTGAAAAAATGCGTATATCATTCAGAGATTTGAAACAAATAATAGGATTTGACTGAGAAATACAATAAAGAAATCAACCGTTAAGGACAGAGCTCAAAGTCTGTTTCTCTGTGAGGAAAACAGTGGGTATTGGATATTGGTGAAGAAAGGATAATGAACTAGATAGATGTATTCCCATTTGGTAATACATATGTTCTCACTAATAGTGCATGGTGTGTAAGTTTATGTAATTTTTAACTTCTCTCCATTGATGGCTGTTCCTAGTTAACTGGAATGGTATGGAAACTAACACTTCTGAGAGGTAGGCTTACTCCTATTACTATTTTAATACTACTGTTTAGTAAACTGAGCTGTTGCAATCACTTCTGGCATTTGCTTTACTTGATATATTTAGAACTGCAGTGACCTGTCTGCAACAAACTTCTGTGATATGACTAGGTCATTTTTTTTATATTTACTGTTAATTTCTGTTCTGATGTTTGCACATGGCAGTAAGTAAGTTGGGCAGTTTGCTTTTTAAGTAATGATTTTTGATATAGTAATTGTTTGAGTCGCTCAGGAGATCTTTTGCTCTTAAATCACTGACTGGCAGTTTCAGTACTGCTATTCCTAAAATTATTTTAAGTTGATCCTAAATTCTTAAAAGATATTTTCTTTCCAATTGCCTTTGAGACATGAGAATTCATGTTTTAAAGTTTTTCTCTGCAGTTGTGAGAGCTAGAAATTTACCTTTAAATGTACATGGAAGCTAAGATTCTTATATAACCAAAATTACTGAGATCCTGTGATTAAAATGCCAAATATGATAAAAGAAAGTAGTGGGTGCAGTGGCCACTTTTTCCGTGTCTCTTCCTCATATGTTTTGTTTCTGCACTATCTCTGTTGAATGCTCAGTGCACCAGTTGATTCATCTCTAGATATAAAAAGAAATAATAGCCCACAAACAATACAGAGAGGGTATTGGAAACAGCTTTAAATGTACTGTGAAATCCCAAGGATGTGGGGTTTTTTTTTCCACATTCTAGCTGTATGTATAGCTATAAAAATGAAACAAGATGAACCTCTTTCCTGTAAGAGTAATATTGAAAGCTGATGTACTGAATAAGTAAGGGAGTGTATTCTATATTTGTTTATTAAAGCTGGTGTTAGATGCGCTTTAAAAGCAAGCACTGTATGACCATTTCCCCCCATCAGTACCTCTCCTCCAAAAAGTTGCTCTGCCAAAATATAATCTGGTGTGGTATTAGAGCTGTGTTAAGAGATGTCTGGCTGCAGTCCCTGATCGTACTTTTTAATCCTTCCTGAGGGATTTTGAATTTTGGAGGTGACTACTAATAGTTTCAGCAAAAGCTGAGCCCCCAAACGTACCTTTTCATGGCAAGAAAGCTGCATGAACATCTAGTGAGGCGTAGTTGTACCTGCAGAAGTTTGTAATGCTTGAACTGTTTCCCGTTTTTGATGGAAAATGGCACTGATGGTCTGCCTGCTTCTCAGATGTTTGTTCTGTGGCAAT
Source organism: Struthio camelus (assembly GCF_040807025.1). Taxonomy (NCBI): domain Eukaryota; kingdom Metazoa; phylum Chordata; class Aves; order Struthioniformes; family Struthionidae; genus Struthio; species Struthio camelus. Next base: position 105,479,118 of record NC_090942.1, on the reverse strand, counting down.
CTGATTGTGAGGGACCGGGTTTGGGTATCCAGTGTTTTTTTCAGTGCTGAGCTAGGGATATGAGACAAATAAAAGATATTAAGAGGAAACGAGTAGAGAGAGAAAATTACTTCCTCAAATTTGTGCTGGTGTGTCGGAGGCAACACTGGCCTGTGAAATGGGTTCTTCCTTGAGCTAGACCAAAACAAGTTCTGGAATCTAGGATATTCAGATGTGGAGAGGGTTCTCTTCCATCACAGTTTTTCCTCTCCCCGTCTCCTTAGTTTCCGCCAAAGAAGTTACATTTCAAGTGAAATCGGTCAGTTTGGTATTTGAAAAGAATGCAACCTTACATAGCCCTGCGGTCTAACGCTCTTACCTAGAATTTTGTTCTTAGAGTTGTACAAACACGGGGAAGGAAAAGATGATAGTCCTTGAGTTTAAACATTTGAATGGTTTGAGCTAAAGGAACCGGCTGTCAGTGTTTGCCTTCTCTGAAAGTGTTTTTTTCCAGGGATTATTAGGTTAATTATTACCAATTTTCATAAAATGTAGATACTCTAAATGAAAGTTCAAAGTGTTTGTTTAAGCATTCAGTTCGGGAAGTGGTCACATTGTTTTTTACATGTCTTGTTTTTTGCTCTCTGTCTGTATAGTGTGGTAGTATTTTTAAGTGCAGTTGCATGTCAGCTTGCATATGGGGAAAAAGGACATAAAGTTCATGGGACCTTGTATTACTCAATATGCATTTATGGATCTCTCTCTCTTTTTTTTTTTTCTCCTTTCTCTTTCTCCTCCTGCTTCCATTTCATCCTTCCAAAAGCTTCATTTGTGTTTTGTCATTTACGTATGTATCAAGTGGACTTTTGTCTAGTTGCTTGTGTTGCTTTTCAAAATGCAGACATTAATAGCAAAATTGAAGCCGGCATATTCTCTAGGTTAAGAAGAAATGAACTGTAAACAGTACTTGAAGATCAGCTTCCCAAAAATTTCTAGTTCTGAAATTGTGGGACCATGTTTTCCTTTCTACTTGAGACCTAAACACATTTCCTTCCCCTCTACTCTTGTGCAAAATGTCATACTTCATAAACTATATTATATTTGCTGTCTTCAACTAAGTTGGTCAGATAACTATAGAGTTATTTTCTGCTGCATAGCTATTAGTTTCAGAGGAAGCATCAGCTTGTGAAATGTTAATTTCACTATTTCTACAGCCTTTTTAAAGGTGGTGGAACAGCTAGCAAATGTGATACTTGTCTTAGCATTTGAAAAATTAGAAAATTATGAATTGTTTTAAGACATACATTTATATTTGGGTTCTGTATTGTTTAGGTTTTTAGGCCATTAGGCTCTTAAGTGCTTTTTCAGTTTTATCTTTTTAAAAGCGTATATAATTAGTATTTTTCTTTGCAGGGAGAAGAGAATTTATCCAAAGATTAAAACTTGAAGCAACCTTGAATGTGCACGATGGCTGTGTAAGTGACCTGTTGCATTTTTGTTTGTTAAAAGATGTGAAATTGTGGTTTTGTTGCCACAGTAGTAGTTCTCTGATGTAAAAATGCAAATACCATGTATCAAAACTGAGCTGGAAACCTGCGCTTGTTGAAACCTACATCCGAATCTTCTAGGAATCTTCTTCCACAGCTGATACTTTATCTTTGAAGCAAAATGAAGGACTTTATCCATTCCAGTACTTCAGTAGTGAATTCTGCTACCGAATGAATTAATCTTTTATGTCAGGCAAACACATAATTATTTTTTCAGCTAGAACTAATATATTAAGCTTCTAAATGGAATGCTTAGTAGCCTTGTGTGTGTTCTGTTGACTTAAAAGTCCATTAGTGTCGTGAGTGATTTCTTGCTAATTTAAAGAGATGATAAAAACAACAAAAAAAACCCTCCCCTGGAAGGCAATAATGTAACTTAAAATATTGCTTATTTAAATACTTAATTTTTGAAAGTAGTCCAAATGTTATGAATCATATTCTTTTAAAGAAAAGATTTTACTTAAACTAGGTACAAGCCAAGGAGAGTGTGTGTGTGTTTGTTCTTTATGTCTAGTACTCTCGTGCTGTAGCAGGCACACTGTTTCTGATTCATCAGTGTTAGAATACAAGTTAACATACAAGCTGGGGGTATTTGTCAGCAGAGGATTATTGAAGTAGCGGATACCCTTAACCCTATCTTCTGATCTAAGAGATTATAGCTGTTGTGATAGGATTCTTTGCTGTACTGTCAGAGATGATCATGGTTTTTAATTCTTTGTCGTATAAGTTATCTGAAAAGTGATGGAGTGTTAGATACACTGTAAAAAGTAAAAACACAAATGTAAATTTTAGATTTTAATATGTTTAATTAAAAAGCTGTTCAGATGCAAGCAGCTCAAGATAAAGATCTTTTACACGTGTAATTTTAAATTAAGGAGTGTTACTATTTTTAACTTAAAAATCATACTACTAGTTCTAAAGAGTATTTTAATAACATCATCTTGTGGCTTGAGATCAAAGGTATGATTTTGACTTGGATATGTTTTTGAGGGTCTCAAAAGATTGAGGAAGGTAAAGATTAGAATTGCTGTATCTAAGAAGTAGGCTACTTTTGCTGTACTGGCTACAATTAAAACTTCAACTTTCTGGTGTGTATGGTAGTGACTTAAAAACCAAGCACGTTCATTTCCCAATTTTTTCGGAATTGTTTTAAGTATGAAACTGTTTAGAAGGTTACATAGCAGATTTATATTTATATTTTGCAACAGTGATTTTTACCTTGAAGATTCTTTTTTTCAGTAGCATTTCATCTCCTCAAATATACTTAGGATGACATTTTTTGATTTTTTTTTTTTCCCTGAAGTTGATTTTGATTTTTGTTTGCTTCCTTGTAAAACTAGTCATTTTCATCTATGAAAAAGAGAGATGGGGAAGAGTCATATGTAGCTAGTTGTTAAAAATGTGCATATTTAGTTAAGTACCTCTGTATGATGTGACAGATATTTTAAATTGGTGTTGGCTGTTGCTTGAATCTATCTGGTGAATATGTATTTGAAAAGATATTTTGAATTGACAATGTTAGTTTTTAAAGTATGCTTTAACATGTGGCCTAACTTCATTGTTTTACTGTGCAGAAAATATTTTAATTATGAACTTCTAATATACAGATGTTTAAAATGATATAATTTGAAAGGCATCTTTAGAAATTAAATTTGGGCAGAGCTACTCATGTTTAAAAGAATGGAATATTAGGGGTTCTTCATTTACTCTATTTTTTTGTAGGGAATAATCTTTTATGGCTGATAAAACAAGTATATGGGAAATAAAAGTAAATTGTAGTATATCTGCAGAATAAAATGCTTGTATCAGAAAGTGCTAAATGCGCATATTAGTCTTTTTTTGCACTGTTGCTATTATTAGCATGCATTTCAACAGTGAGGAATGAATGTCATGGTTGTCTTAAGGGTTTTGTTTGTTTGTATATTTTGCTTAAGAACATTTATGTTCTTTTGTGGAATAAGTTTGGACTTATATTTTCTATGTAAAGCAAGCTGTGTTATTGGACATGGCAGATAACCTACTTAAGGCAAGACTTTTTTTTTCCCCTTAATTGAGGAGAAAAGTAAATCCTAAAGTCCAACTTCCTACTTAGCGTTTGATCTATATGTTGCCCAAGAGATGCATCTTGTGGGAGATAATGACTATATGTGTAATCACACTTGGATAAAATTTTTGTGAACCTGAAGCAGAGTGATAGTTCTGTGAATTACTTTAACTGTACTTGTTCTTGTAGCATTAATGTTATCATAGCACCTTTTTCTTTGGGATATGAGTATTTTTGACTCAGGGTTTAGGTACCACTGTCTCTGAAGGAGTGCCCTATTCCACGCTTCTTGTATCTCTTACCTTTGCTCTTTAACTTTATTTGATGATACACTTCCTAGCCCTAATATATGAAGTCACTGAATTAGTCTACCTAATTGATGATGTCTGCTTGTAACCTTATCATCCTTCTAGGGTACAGTTTGCCTCTTTCAACAAGATTGACATTGTCCAATTCAGAATGAGGTGGTATGTACCATAGCAGAAGTTCCTATTTTCCCATATTAACTATAAAGGGAGCTTAAGATGATGAGGAGTTCAGGTATAGATGTCTAAAACTAGATGGGATGCTTTCTCTTTGAAGTGACTAAACCCAAAGCAGAAAACATGTTGAAAGAGAATCAGTTTGGATCAGCGGTAATGAAATGGGAGGGGTGGAGAAGGAAGGGAAGGAAAAAGCACTTCTAAAACATGTTGGATTGGAATAAAAATATCACTTATTTTTTCTTCCAGTTCTGGTGCTATGAAAATTGTTTGAGGAAGGTAGAAGGACTGTAGAATATATAGGTAGATGGATCATTTGACATGAGGAAATACTACGTTTTAAATTAGAGGAAAGCGAATCACCTGGAGGGATAATTTGTCATTTCTATCTATAGACATTTAATTCAGTAACAAATCAGTCTCGTATGTGGCATACTTCTCCCTTAGGATATGAGTTGCGAGCAAGTCATTTTTAGATGTTGTCCTCAAAGCTATACTTAAATTAGCATAGAAAGTATGTTTAGCATTTTGTTAGAATATGCAGTTTTTATCTTTTCTTTCAAAAAAGAAAAGTAATTCCTTTTTCACCCCCTTCCTTGCCTGGGGGAATCTTTCTGATATTCTGGTTATCTCCAGTCATTTTTATTTCCTTTTTTCTTTTCCTTGTATGCCACTAATCTATCCTGTTTACTAAAAGAGTTAATTCTACTGTTACGTTGCGTAGGAGTGATGGGCTTTCTTTTTCCGTCTTTTAAGGACTGGCTGTGCTGCTTCCTGCATTTTCTTTGAGGAGAAGACAGAGATAGTAAATATGTTTTTAGCTATTTGATTAATTCATTAAAAGTGCCTGCTGCTTCCTTTCAAGGCCAGTGGAGCAGCAAAAAAAAAATTAGATCCAGAAGATAATATATGAACTACCTAATAGAAAAAGCTAATTACAGCCCCTTTAACTGTTTTCATCTTGTCAGTAGTCCTCTGTCATTTCTGTTCAATCTATCCTTTCTTTTGGCTCTAACACCTCTTCAAGAATTACAGATCCTCTTTTTAATCGCTGTTACATTATGCTTTTAGCTGGGCATTACAGTGATTGGCTGTGAAGGTAGGTAGTAGGTATGCGTTTTTTCTCTATAAACTTGAAATACAAACCAATTTTCTAGCTGGTCTTCATTTTACAGTGCATTTTAATAGGGGTTTGCTATCTTGAAATAGGACATCAGATTGAGCATTTGTCTTTAGTGATCCATATGCATCTTTATTTGGGTTATACACTGTTGGTCATTAGGTTCTACTGAACACGGAGTAATGTAGTTTATTAAGCGATCACTTATTGGAAGATCAGTTTTCTCTGGGAAAAAAAATCAAGCTAATTTCCGTGGAATACTGTGATACTCTTTTAACAGAGTAATGTTCAGAAGGTGATCTGGCAAGGAATAAAAAGACTGTTTTGTTGTAGACTTCTAACACACGTTTGGTGGAGTAATCTTCATTTTTTTTCTGGAACAAGTTCAGCCTGTGTAGAGTGTGTTATAGCTGGTCAACCCTGAGGCAATCAACACCCTGATAACGGAATTTAAAAGGAGAATGATGTATTGTGTAGGCTTGTGAGAGAAAATCATTATGCTTCCCCTTTGCATCTTCCTGTACTCGCTGTCTGCGTTCCTGTTCTTCAGATTTTTGGGGGACCCCCCCCCCACTCTGTTTCATTTTTGTGCTAGCTTTTCTTCACATCATATTTGTTAACTTTTTTGTAGCTGCCCTGGTTTTTTTCAGTGATTTGTTCTTGTTTCTATTTTTGTATCTTGTTATTAGTATTTTGGTTACTTTAAGGCAATCATAGTATTTTTCTGCCTGAGAGGAAACGTAAACGAAAATCAACTTTCTTGATTTTTATGTTTTCACTAGCTGTAATACTTTGCTGTGTTTGACTACATTTTTTAGGTACTGCAGTTGTCAGGTTAATTCAAAGTTTGATGGATATGGGAGCAAGTTGAATGCAGCACTCTTGGTGATTGACAGCCATGGTTATAAAATCGTAAGAGCAGCCATGCTAGGTCATACCAAGGCTCAGTTAAGCCTGATAACTTGGCTCTGACAGTGGCAAGTATGATTGTTGAGAAAATGGAGAGACAGGGCAAGCATACAGTGTCTGTAGGATATGGTAGAGAACATATCAGAGTTTAGCAGATAGATGTGGTTTTTCTTTGATGAGTATGTCTATTCTCTTCCACTTCTGGTGCCTAGGATATGCCTTGTCAGTGAATTCCACAATTCTAATTAAATGGTGTAGGAAAACCATTTTTTATTTTGGATATGTCATGTGATGATTTCATTGATGGCTCCCAATTTCCTATATTGTAAAGAACCTTGAAAAATTGTTTACTTTCTCCATATTGTTTGTGATTTTTATAAGATTGTGACATATCCTCTGCATCTTTTATTTATTTTTTGAATGGACTGAAAAACCCTGGCACAAGTTAATTGCTTCTTTCAATAAGAAGTGTTAGATATATGCGATCACTCTAGTCATCCTTTTCCATACTTTCTCACTTCAAATGGGCTGTAATAGGGAGAATATGTGAAGGGGATAGGAACCAAAACTGAGTAGTGTGGAAGATGCAGATCTGCCATGCATGGACTTGTACACTGACATAATGATGTTTGCTTTTGTATTCGTTTCCTGGTGATTCCTCACATTGTTTGACTGCTGGTGAGCGCTGAGCTAACTCTACCATAGGCATATAACACTAAGCATGCTCTCACTCGCTCTCTCAGTCTCTCCCCCCGCCCCGGGGTGGTAATAGTTAATTCAAAGCTCCCCAATTAGTATGGTGAAGTTGTGGTAATTTCTTCCACTTGCCCGTGTGATCCATGGGCAATTCTGATTTTGTAACTTTGTCTAATTAAGGACCCCAACTAAGCTTATGATTAAAATTATAACAAAAATTGGTATTTTTATTTTAAACAAAAAGATCAGAATAAGAATACGATCTGACTCTTCTGAGTCAAAATAAGAACGAGACATTTGAATCAAAAAAGAAAGCACAAGAGAAGGGTTTAAATGAGATACTTTTTTTTTCTTTTTCTTTTCTCCTGATACAACCGCTGATACAAAGTCCACACTAGTATAATACACTAAGGCAGTTATTCTGCTAGCAAAAATATTGATAGCTGCAGCTCAACAGTTAAAGTTGTATTAGAGCCTACTTGAAATAATAATGGCGATGGATGTAGTCTTTGTGCGTGAGCTGATGTTGAAGGCATGTTACTGTAAGAATACTTTCTAAGCTTCCTGAATCTGAGTGCTTTTACACCTTTATTATATTAATAAAATAGTAAACACCATCTTGTGAAAAGGAAAATTGAAAGGTAAATATATTGGAAAGTTCATCCAATATGAATCTGTACCTCACTTTAGGATTCTTCTTTCTCAGCATACTCTCACTTCTCAGAAAGGGTTATGGGATGGATTCTACAGTACTTTTCACAAATGGGCTTTCACAAGATCCCTGGGAAGGTGTGCTAATTGGAAAGTGTATAAAGCAATGGATATTCAGAATCTGGATAACTTGAAGATAGGATGATGAGAGCATTGTGATGCCTTCCAGTTAAAATTCGGAGAACTCTCTGGAGTATATTTGGGACATTAAAGCACCTAAGTATGTAAAATTCTTCCAACAAAGGCCTCAGTACCCAGGCTTAATTTACCTGATGGACTGTTGTCACATCATCTTCAGGAGTAAAGGGAGCAACTGAGATGCAAATGGAGGGCCAGAGGTGAAGCAGGTGATTCTCTTATCAGTTTGTTTTTGAAACACAATTTTTTTGTGCTAGCTTCTTAGAAATGACTTCATTTCAATTTGAATTTGTTAATTCCTATATTTGTAGTATTGGATGAGTATATTTTATTGATGTTTTAATATTCTGTATGTTTAGAAGAAAATTGCAATAGTTTAGGTCTAAACTGATTCTTGTTAAATAATTCACACAGGTGAACACAATTTGCTGGAATGATACAGGAGAATATATTTTATCTGGTTCAGATGACACCAATCTGGTAATTAGTAATCCTTACAGCAGAAAGGTAAGTTTGTTTCTGGATACTCAGCATGTTTCAAGTAAGACTTATTATTTTCCAAAAGCAACTAATTATCATCTAGCAAAGATAGTATCAGGCCCTGTATAGTGTTCTACACACGGGAATAAGACCTCACAGTGCTTTAAAACCTTAGTGTTGTTATCCCTCGTGACATAGGTATTATCCTGTTTTACGGTAGGTGGTCTGGCACAAAAGCACCAAGGCCTCATCACAGACTAGGTCTAATTCTTGTGAAATCTTGTAGTGAGATAAATTGTTTTCTGTTTTGTTTTAGCTTTAAAATAATTGTACTAGCTTGTGCTGAGTGTAATATAGTGAATTGTTTTTACATGTAAAATTATTCAAATGAGATGTCAATCTGAATTAAAATTCCGAATTACCATTTGAAATGACATTGCCTTGTGAGTGCATGTATGAAGAAGAGTGAAGTGCTAAAGAAGAGTGAGGAAGAGTTAGTACTAAAATAGGGGAAGCAGGTTTGTGGAGGGAAAGAATTGCAGAAGTAGAAAAGCAGAGATCTCTGCACTAAACTGGATTATGTTGCAATCGAAGGACTTTTAGTATTATCAGCTAGCAACTATCACGTAGTAGTAGTGTTTCCATTGTTTGCTCTTTAAGGAACTGCTGATAGTTTGTTAGAAGACACACTCTGAACTGTGTCCTTCAGTTTTGGGGATCCCATGCACTGATGTTCCGGTGAAGTCCTCTATCCCACGCTTTCCCAGAGGGGTTGAAGACCAAACCCTGAAAAGGTGCTGGAAAGTTAAATATAGAGGGGGTTCCAGAATGTGTGCTTGGTATCATGTAGGAGTTTGAATAGGAGGTTGCAGAGACAGAAATACTTGACCTGCATGAAGAGCTGTGATGGGAAAGTAATAGCGGTGTGTTGCCTGTGCCTGTAGGTAAGTCTCTCTTCCCTGCTTCCTCAAACGAACCATAGCTTCCAAACATCAACTGTTCCTTTCTATTATTGGTGCCAGTCTGACAAGGCTCAGATCAGTGTTATCAGGCTGGGGTTTCTCTTGTACTGGAGGTTCAGCTGAGGAAGAAGAGATATCCAAGACAGCTGGGGAGTGGAGGAAGGCAATATTCCAAAGTGAACGTTGTTGGAGAAACTTGTGAATTAAAAACATTTTGGTCCAAGTAAAATGCCTGTGATATTATTTATTGTGCAGGGTTTATTTTAATGTATCAGTATGTAATAATTGCTGTGTAAATATTTTCTCGTTATACAATTAAAATAATACTTTCAACATCAAAACATTAGAATATTTCAATAGATGGGGTAGCTTGAGCTTCATGCCTCTAGGTGAAGAGTTTGGTTTTTTTTCCCCCCTTGTGTACTATTCCTGCGATTAAGCAAGAAATCTAGGGGTTGTTTTGTTTTTCAGTAGGTTGTTTTGTTATTTTTTGTGCATTTTACCTAACAGAAGAGCAGATAAATGATTTTCAACATATGCAAAAGCAATTATAAAACAGCAGGTACTTGCCAGAAGTCTTAATAGTATGTGTGTTGCCTGTTATTCAGAATTGCGTTAGCTTGTTTTCGCTGGCATGAATAACAGAATGAGTAGAGAAAAAGAAAACAAACTCACACTGGTACCAAGAATCTGCTGTAATTCTGTAGCCTTAGCTGGTATCCTCATCACCGTATTTTCTGTTATGAGCTAGCTATGTAAGAACTAAAATAGACTTCAGTAATTAACATAATCTTCTATATTAGTAAAATGTCCTATTTAATAAGGAAGCATTTAAACTTGTTTAACTCTTTGTTTACATTAATGTTATGTTAGTAACTCCAGTTTGCAAAATATGTATCGTCAGAAGCAAATGTTAATTGTTACCATGTAATTTGTCTCAGAAGGAGAATTCTTTCTAAATATGTTTCTATAGCTTCAACAGGTTATATGTTTTTGTTGCTTGTGTATCTGAGGAGAACTGTGCTACTGTGATGTCTGATATTAATTGTGAGACTAATACAAAGGATAAGCTCTTTTACTATGCACTGGAATAGCTGAGAATAATTCTTCTTGGTGGGTCCTTCCTCACTTCATTTCACTGTCCCCTTCCACTTTAGACTATCTGCACCAGAATTTACTTGTTTTAGGGATCACAGCATTCAAAAAACAAACAAACAAACAAGCTTGGCTGAAGATAAAGCTAGCTCTATTAGCTGTAAGTACAGTACATAAAGTTGGGAATTTATGTTAGACTGAACTGCTCTGTGACATTTACTCAGTTTTCAAAGCCTTTAAATAGAGCCTCAGGCTTCTCTCAGATAGGGCCACTGTGAACACAGGATTTTCATGAGTACTTATACTCAGAATTTTGAATCCCTAGCCCAGTTTGTTGAAGAGAGGCTTTGGAGTATGCCCAGTGAGAGTGAAACACTTCATCTTTTTTCTGGAATCAGGATCACTGCTTTCCAATTTAGGATGAGGTTCTGTTAGGTTTGTTTCATGACTTGGGTTTGACCCAACCAAGGAGTTTGACCTCTTCAAAGAAAATATTTGGAAGAGCCAGTTATAACCGATTCAGTGCTGAATATCTTGAGTTAGACCTCTAAATTAACCACGTCCAGAAAGGCCTAGTAACCTGCTGATACATGACTCGCATTCATTTCAGTGAGTCTCTTTTCAGAAAGCAAGCTACATATTGGGAATAGATAACACCAGTTCTTTTTACTGGTTTTAGTATTTAACATGCCTTTACAACTGCTGTTTTGTGTTAAGTCTTTTTTCTTTTTATTATAAAGCTTCCATTTAGATGTGGAACTTAAACATTTCAGGTTTAAAGAAGACAACAAAGCTGGCAAATGTTCTAAGAGTGGATGAATAAAACTTAGGTAGTTTCACAGCTTACTACTTTGATAAGAAAAAAGCTGAAGTACAGCATGGTTAAAAAAAAAAAAAATCTACAAAAATAGCTTTTTACTTCTTCATTTGGATTTCCCAAAACATGCGCTCTTACCTTGTGTATGGCTTTTTGGAGCAAAGTACATATTGTTAGGGTTGGAGCTTTATGCAAGCTTCTGTTATTGCTACATGAATTAGTAATCCTGTCCCAAAAATTTAGTTTATGCTTTAAGAGATGCAACTGGAAATCTTGAATTTTTTGCCTCTCCAATTGATTTTCTGTGTAATGCAAAAACTATGAAAAGATGTCTGAAATATAGCTGGTCAGCTACTTTGAAAAATGTTTGCAATTCTTTCTTTCTCCTTTCCCAGTTTTTAACTTGATCGTTAAGTATTTGATACTTGTGGTATGTTGGTAGTGAAATGCTCCGCTGGAATAAGGTGGTGGTGTGTATATATATATGTGTGTGTGTGTGTGTGTATATATATATATCCCCCCCGTGACATCTAATAATAGGCTCTTGGCTTGGCTTTGTTTATTGACTAGGCACAGGCGACTTTTTGTGACAGGTGCATCTCTGGCTCCCTTCTCTAAGGCAGCATGATAGCAAGCAAAGGATGTACAATGCAAATCAAGGATGTAGAAAATGTTATGCATTTAATAGATGGCGTAGTACTCCAATAAATACTTTTTGTTGCAACACCATGCAGTATAGCAGGATAGGCAAGATGGAGTTAGGTCTGCCTGTTACAAAATTCTTTACTGTACTGAAAATATGTACCTGTGTGTATTGCTGGGTGCTATTTCAGTTTACAGTGGAGGGGAGAAGAGAGGAAAAGAAAATTACGAGTATTTCCAAGTTCGAGGGCAGTCATCTAAATTGAGAGCTCCAAATAAGGAAAACTGAAGCAGAAGGTTAGATTGCTGTTGACTGCATGAAAAGCCAGGGCATTAGGTTGGGGTCTGTGAATAAGAAAGAAGGCAAAAGTAGGAAGCATGGGTACCTTGATGAGAAAAGGACGCTGTGCAGCAGAGCAAAGAGAAGAAAGACCACCTGCTTTTATTCAGTAACAGGGAAAAGTGATAGGGAGCTGACGAGGAGAATCTTAAAATGGTAGAAAAGCCCAAAATTGTTTAGATTTTTTTTTTTTTTACAAGAAAGAAAATTACAAGAAAAAAGAATTTCTACAAGAATTTCTACAGTTTTTACAAGAAAAAGAATTTCTTTTAGGGTAAAAAATATGCCTTTCAGAGTAATAAAGACATGCCATCTGTCAATCCCACCTTTTATTTTAGTTATTAGCTATCGCCTGAGCTAGTATACCTTAGGGACTTCTTGTTCTGAATAACTGCTTTGCTAGTGAGTTCCTCATTTCTTTTGAGTATCTGAGTTTTGAAAGTTTTCAGTAAAATTGAGAAATCTGAACCAATGTGAATAAAGAGGCAGATGTATTGAAATAAAGTGGATGGATTGCATTTTTTTTAATGCTCATCTCTCTACATCTTTCATAATATGCAGATACACTGTCAATCTTTTGCGTGAATTGTTCAAAAGGTGTGAAATAGCACTTGTAAAATATTAGACACCAGCTACATTGGCAGAACAACTTTATTTGCATAATGTTTTCTTTGATTAAGTTAATTGAGTGGAAGTTTGGAATTCATTTCCATACTATAAACAACTTGATAAGTGTCCTTTTCATATAAGTATTGGGTGAAAACGCAGTTTGCTGTAACTGCCACAGATGGGATAAGTAAGGTAAGTCAGGTATGTTCACCAGTGAACAGGAAAGCACACAGCGGATTTTTTCAGTTTTAATAGTCTAATATTAAGAGTCAGTACAAAGTATGTAAGACCAACTGTGATGATAAAATAAATTATATGATGCTCTGCACTACGCTAGGTGGATGACATTCATTGTGTTAAATTTATTCTTTAAAAAAAAAAAAAAGAGACTAGTGCAACTGTTTACTGCCTTGTAGTAATGTTCTTAGATTTTTATTTATTGTTGACTGGTTTCAAAGCACTCTTTCTTATAAATTTCAGTTCTGTTTAAAGTGAATTTATTTTAAGGGTGGCATCATTGCCATCAATTTTTAAAGTTTATGATGTTGGGTTGGATTAGAATGCCTTATTCTCATTGATCTACAGTATTCTCAACCTTTTCGCTCCTCATTGGCACGTTGGTTCCTGGACTAACGTTTTACTTTGAGAAACCTAAATGATATGTAACTAACCGTTTTAAAAATAAAACAAATTCTTTAAGCAGTTGCATTCTAGTGCTTGCATTTTGCTGAACACTTTGGGGAAAGTGCACAAGCGAACGTCTGTTGTGGAACCACTTTTTCTCTACACCAAATTTCTTCTAAGAATAGCTTCTTTGTTTCATATGGAACTATATATCGCTGGCAACCTGTATATAACTGAATTTTTATAGTACCAGAGTCCTTATTATTTTCTCATTCTTTATTTGCTTGGAAAATATGAATCTAATACAGCCTTTTTTCTTTTCTTTTTAGGTTTTAACAACTATTCGCTCAGGACACAGGGCAAATATTTTTAGTGCAAAATTCTTGCCGTGCACCAATGACAAACAGATTGTATCTTGTTCTGGAGATGGAGTAATTTTTTACACTAATATTGAACAAGATGCGGAGACCAACAGACAATGCCAGTATACGTGCCACTATGGAACTACCTATGAGGTACTTTACGAAAGTATAACATATTTTTAAGATTGTTGTAATACATGTTTTATTGTATTGTTGTCAAGGATTTTAATAAGACACTGAAAACTTTATTTCTGTGCTTCACAAGAATTAAAGATTTTTGGTTTAGTTTTAGTGTTCTTGATTTCTTTGTCTTAGAAAATTGACTTTAAACGAGAAATATATTTTCTAAATGGAGGATTTTTCCAAAAACAAGTGTCATTGACACCACGTTTTTGGAAAACAAAATAACTGAATAAACCTCCACTAAAACAATCCTCTGCAGAATAAAACTGATTTAAAATATGCTGCAAACTTCTTTGTGAAGTAGGTTATGAGAGCTATATTTTACATTTTTCAGAGTATTCACGTATACTGAAATGTGGGCATTTCTTAAGAAGATTTAAACTGTGAAAAAAGGGCATTAAACTATTGAAATGTTACGTTTTGGGGAAAAATGTGTTTACAGTTTTAGAAAGTTCTGTATTTTAGTTAAGTATGTGTTTGTAAGTTTAGAGCAACTGTTTTCAATACTCCTTTGGAAGTTTTGCTCATGTTAACTGGTAGGTGAAGAAGTGAAATGTTACTTTAAAAGTTAGGATGGATATCTGATTTTGTGTGTGTGTGTGTTTTTTATGATAGCAAAATCTGCTGTTTGTAAAACTTGCTATGCTTAAAATTGGAATGATACTGCCATTTTCTACTTCAATTGTAGATGCTCTGGCTTTTTGTTTTTTTTAAGCACCCACGTTACATGCATGCAGAGGTAAAAATCCCGTATCCATTGCTTTTGTAACTATTTAACTCTCATTTCATAGCAAGTTTTAAAATCTTTCTCTTCGTACGTTACGTGGAAAAAAAATCAATACTTTTTTTCAAATCTTTGTTAAAAATATGAACAAATTTGGGGCCTGGAGGGAGGTTATGTGAGAAAAGTTGATGACTGGAGCACTACCAGAATTAATTTTTGATCATGCAGTAAAAGTATCCTTAAAGCTGTAATTACACATACTTAATTAGAGAACTTGTCAAAAACACTTCCTGTCTGCATGGTAACTCTGTAGGTCATTTAAGCAAACCTTGTAGTGTTTACTGTATCTATTTGCATAGTTTTTTGCTTGGGATTAATTCAAGTTGTCTAGGTATTTGTTTTCAGCTTTGCAAAACCTCCTTTGGGCATCCCTGGCTCACACTACCGGCTCTTATTTTTGAAATATGTTTGTTTTGACCAAAAAAAACTAAATATTTTATTCGAATAGCCTCAATCTGTATGGCCCCCAATCAGAAGTTTAAACTAGCTCAGTTTTCACTGAAGTTTACTATTTATAGAAAGCTCTATATCACTCTGTGGATTCTGCGAAATGATTGGATGTTCACTGCATCTCAAATAATACCAGCCTTTTCATGAGAACATCTGGAGGCCAAGATGCTTTTTCTTAAAGATGAAGCATCCTCAGTTGTGTGCTGAGGTCTGTCAGTTCGTTGCCTTCTGGCTGCCTTGCAAAACGAGGGCCTCTCTGCTGCTTGGGCTGCAGGCTTGAGGGCTCAACTGGTACCTCTCTTTGCTGGGGAACTAGCTGTGAGTGTTAAAACCCATAAAATTTTTTGCGCTTGAGAACAAAGAAATGGTTATGGATAATGCACTGAGGAGACCTTCAGGCAGTGATAGGAGTATTATTAGAGCAGTGGGTTTGGGTGAGTGAAGTTTGGAGTCGTGGGGATAAGCTGCTATGAGTACCATGAAAGAGTTTGAGGAGGTGTAAATATTGCCCTAAGGAGCTATTTTGGCAATCTGTTAAATTTTGATTTGCCTGAGATTGGGTTGACCAACTGTTTGGTGGATTACATGAAGTGACTGATGCCAGGTGGTGCTGCAAAAACCAGTGATCAAACTGGAAAAATTCAGTAAAAAGTGAATGCCAGTTGTGCTTTTGTGGGTCAAGATTAGTAACACTAGGTAGAATATAGCACTTCTAGGCTTTAATATGAGATACTAATCCTTTCTTTGCAAGTTGTTGTCAGCAGTAACAACAGTATGCACATTGCTGACTGTGAACAAATTAAGCTTGTCACAGAAGACAATGAGTTTGAAGAAGACTTTAGAAGAAATATAAGCAGCCAAACAGATTAGGAAAGCAAGATGAAAATTTTAGTGTTATCCTTACAGGATAGTTATAATTAAAGAGTAACTAGCTGTATGTAATACAGTAATTTTCTTCAACATCATTAATTGGAGAGAGTACAGCAATTTGACTACTGTATTGCACAGTCATTATGCTGATGATGAGGAAGGTTTTGTTAATATTATTTGTTGACTAAGAGGGCGGGGTTTTGTTGTTGTTTTGAATGACAGTAGTGTGATACTGTTGTGATCATTTATACTGTTTTTGAAATGTCTTCCATTACCTGTATTTAAAGGCACCTAAACTACATTCACTCTTTTAACCACAGTATCTTTTTTGAAGTTAATTATATTAGCCTGTTTTGCCCTGAGGTGAAGAAGGGAGCAGATTTATATGTACTATTGTAGTTGACAACAAAGACCAAGGTGAAATGAATGTTTTCAACTAGATGTTCCTTGCTTATCTCATGTTTTCATTGAACATATCTGAATCTTAGTAATTTGAGCTATCTTCAAAAAGTTGTTGGTAAGATATGTTTGTAAAACATTTTGGAAGGGAAAGGTACTTTTATAAAGATTCTAAATTTTGTTATTATGTCTTAAACCTATTTTGTATTTTAACATTAACTGCACTTATTCTTGTATGGCATAGCAAACCTTTTTTTTTTTTTTTTTTTTGAGTCTTGGCATACGAAACTATAATGGAGTAAGTAGCAGTTCTTGGAAGCAAAGAATTGAGATACTGTTTTAACTTCTGACATATTGCGGCTTTGTCACTGAGAGGCTTCTGGAGTGGGAAAACCTGTTCAAAATGTTGTGACGTTACTGCCCAGCTCTATATAACCACAACATCATATTAAATACAGAACTCATGGGATTTTCTAAATAAGAAAAGCTAGTATAACCTGGCATTGAGATACGAATTTTAAATTTGGGGGTGAATTAGATTTATACTGCCCTGTGAACTTGGAATCTGTGACAGTAACGCATTTCAGACAGTAACAAAACATACCACAACAGAGGATCATGGACATTTGTGTAGGTTGTTGTGAACTGTGAGGTAGCAGGACAATTAGGAGAGAACAGGGAGTAGAGAGGGAGAGAGAAGTGCTTAGAATATGTCTGGAGAATTTGGAGTTTATATGAAGCTATTAAAAGTTTATTTTTACTCAGACAAATGGCTTTTTTAGTGCATATTAATTGCATTTTAGAAAGAGAATGTACCTTCGTGAACAACTCTTACCTTCATCTTTTCAATACAGTCAAATTAGTGTATAGTTCAATTTTTAAAGTTAAACACAGTAGATAGAAAAGGTTTTGTTTATATAGTGTGTACTTTTTTGAACTTGAATATATTGAATATGTTAACTAAAATAACTTAAATATATTAACAATAACTGTTACTTATTGGCGTCTCTCTCTCTCCATTTCTCTATTTTAGTGTTTATAAAGCAGTTTGTAGGTTTTTAAACACCACATATATAAATTGGCATGTGCAAGTGGAAGTATGTACTGCATGTTTACATGAATATTGTGAAATAGTATTAGTGTGAACAAAAATAAACCATGACTCCTTGCAGTAATAGTTTACTATGTTATACCGTGTTCAACAACAGTCTCAGGACAAAGTAAATGTTTTCAGTGAGACTGTCTGAGACTTCCTTAATATAAGCAAAGCTGAGATCAGGGAAATGATGTTCCCTTAAAAAATAGGAAAAAAATGCATTGGGGGCAGGCTAGTAACAAGCCTTGAAAGCATAGTTGCTTCAGGGTGCTGTCTCGAGTGTAAAGAAATCATCAATGGGAATAAAAGCCATTTAGTATTTTGATGTGATTCAAACTCCTGAGGATTTTGATTATTGGTGTCCTGTATTGCTTCGTGGAAAATAAACTGAGCCCCTGTTGAATTGTCACAGCAAACTAACTGCTTACATTTACTACTATCAGTTTTCAAGTATGTCAGTTATTACAAGACAATGGAAGTATTTGTAAGATTTGGCATATAAATAATCCTTATTGCATCTTGTATGTCATAGTGCATCATTTATTTGAATTTCAGTAGTTCAAACTTATTCTTGAAAATGAAGAAACATCAGAAATTTTTCTTTTATTTATTTCAGTAGAAAATCTGACATGAGTCATAACTGCTTCACTGTCTTTGCATCAAAATATTGATGCTTTTATTTCTAAATTAGTAGTATTTCTGGAAATATTAATACTCTCTAGCGTTTTTTTTTTTTTTTTTTGCAGATTATGACAGTACCAAATGATCCCTATACTTTCCTCTCTTGTGGTGAAGATGGCACTGTAAGGTGGTTTGATACTCGAATCAAAACAAGTTGCACAAAGGAAGATTGTAAAGATGTAAGAGTGAAATCTTTTAATAAAGATGACCTAAATGTAGAGCTGTACATCATACAAACATAGGATTTGAATCCTGGTAAGGCTTTTAGAAATAATAGATTTCAGGGTCGTTGGTGGAGATGACAACATATTTCCCAAGAAACAAAAAAAAAAAGTTTGGGGATTTTTTTTTTTTTTTAAATAAAATTCCCTGGAGTTTTATAGTTTATGAATTTTGGTTTGATGTTTCGTATGTGGTGGAAAAGATTCCACCTTGAAATTGAACCTATTAGTTTGGTTTATATTGACTACTATAGAGAGTGCAGAGTTGGAGGCAAAAAATTGTCTTAAATTTGAAAATCAGCTGCAGCCTTGTGCTTTTGGGCATCCTTTGTCCCTCCCTAATACAATAAGAAAATATTTGGTAATGAATTATGCTAGATCAAATCAATTACTTCTATTATTCCCTAGAAGGTAAGGTATTAGTTTTGTCTACTATGTTTGGAATTCAGAAACAATTTTAGTGTTGAATTGGAGGAAAACAGACACCAAAATATGAAATATGTATGCTGTATTCTTGATGAATTTTATTCTGCTTTATGCACATTTCCAAGTTTTAGGAGTAAATTCAGTAAA
This sequence comes from Struthio camelus, assembly GCF_040807025.1. Taxonomy (NCBI): domain Eukaryota; kingdom Metazoa; phylum Chordata; class Aves; order Struthioniformes; family Struthionidae; genus Struthio; species Struthio camelus. The sequence goes on along the minus strand of NC_090942.1, from coordinate 105,460,304 downwards.
TTATAGTAAATTCAGCTACCCAATTACCTGCCCATCAACCAAATCTATTCTAATCCTTTAAATTAGTTGAGACTGTTCCTTTGTATTTACTGCTCTACCTACTCAATAGCTATCTATGTTTTTGTAAGAAAATCCAGTGTGCAAGCCAATTTATAAATCTGTGCTTGTTATGCTTATCTATCCTCAAATATTTGTTGGGCTTTTTTGGTAATTGGTTTTTTTTAAGTTTATGTCATGCAGTGTTTCTCTCTGATAGAAGAGCCACTGCATAGAAGGAAAGCTATTTGGCATATGTACAATCTATCTTCACAGGGCCAGACCTGATTTTCTCAAAAGCTTCCACCTCCTTGAATAATGGGACTGTGTCTTGGAGTAAAAACAGGAGTATACTTCAAATGCTCAGAACTATTATTTAAATGCAATATATTTGTTTGTTGCAGGATATTTTAATAAACTGCCGTCGTGCTGCCACTTCTGTTGCTATCTGTCCACCAATCCCATATTATCTTGCTGTGGGTTGTTCTGATAGCTCAGTAAGAATATATGATCGGCGAATGCTTGGTACAAGAGCAACAGGTAGGAACCGTACCTTACAGTAAACTTTTCTAACCACTTGCAGTTCCTGTTTCTGGTTCTTTTTTTCAAGATAAATGGTGAATGACTGAAGTGTTAATGTTGTTATCTGAGATCTATGTTTGTTTAATAAAGGGTTCATTTCACTCTAATATTTACTAATAGAAAAGTCTTAAGGTAAGTAAACCTGACCTCTTTATCCATCTTAGAATATATTGTATATTCAATACAGAAGATGAAATTCTGTAATGTCTCATTTTAGTCTTGAAATATGTGATTCTAAGGTTCTAAAAAGCTAGGGATTTCAGCCTGTAATGGTCCATCTCAGTTTTAGTTAAGTTCTTGCTTCTTTGTACTGTGTTACACTGGAATATGTTGCCTCTTACAGGAAAAGATCTTATGAACTTTATCATATTATACTAAGTATTTAATTTTGCAGTTGTTGCTGTGTCTAACATAACTTGTAGCTCTTGGGTAACATCTTTAGCTGGAAATCAGGAGACTTCAGGTGCTTACCTAAGGTTTTTATTTAAAAAAAAAAAAAAAAAAGTGACAAACCAAAGTGAATTATGAAATTCGGACATATCTCATATTTATAATGTATGATCAGCGTATGTTTGGATACACGTATGAAGTATATACCTGCAGCTGTGTCTACACATACATAAAATGATCAGTGTCACAAAATCTGTCATGTCTTGCATCATTTTCCTGTTAATTATAGTGATGGAGGAGAAAAGGAAACAGTAAAGATCACCAGTAAACATTTTTAAAAAAATGCTCTCATCAGGCTTATAAGAGCTTTCGTCACAATGGTCAGCAAAATTCTGTGAGAACTGTCTGAGGAACAGATTCTCGGGGGCTGATAAAAGGTACTATGTGAATATTGAATTTTATTTTTTCTTAGTATTTAGGTACGTCACTTCAGTTGTTCCGAAAGAGTTTCAATACGTCTTCTACTTTACTCAGCCCTGCCGAGTTCTTAACGCTATATTGATTACATATTTTTAAAAAATCTTTTTTTTGTTTTTAATATACCTCCTCCTGTATTGTAACGATACAGCAACAAGATGAATTCAGATATGCAGGCCTGTAGGGGAAGAGGAGCGAAAAGACAAAATTTCAAAAGTTACAATTTTTTCTGGAGATATTTATTATAGCATTGTTGCACTTAAGGATGAGATGTAAGGATGAGACATTCCATGACTTAACCAGTAGTGAGCAAGCTACTGATTTTCATTTAATGCTTTCAGTTTCAGTCCTTACGCAGTATGAGATGATAAACTCTGAACTTGTCTATGGTTAAGGACAGAATGTTGCACATACTAAGCCACAGCAAATATGCCACATGGGAAATGGCTGTGTGACAAATGAAAGATGTTTGGAACATCCTGTTTTTCTGGGTGTTAGATCTTTTTAAGATAATTTTAATCAGCTCATGAATTTTTAATTCTAGATTTTAAGATTGCCTAGTATGTGGAATGGAGGTGAGTTATCAGGGAAGCATGATAAGTCCAATGTATTGGTGTAGTTTAGCAGTTTAAAGGGACAGCATTTTTTGTCATAAAGGAGGAAAAAAATGGTATTTTTGTAGATTGTTTTGGAAGAAAAGAGGAGAGATATGTCCATAAACTTTCGAAGTTTTATACAATGTATTCCTTCGGAATTTGCGTGGTGATCTGTAATTGCATTGTTGTTGTAGGAATGTTCTTAGGTTCCATTCCATACTACGTTTTACACAAACCATCATGTGATGAGTATGTGATATATGAACATATTTGTGTGAGTGTGTGTATTCATCTATTTAATAATGTACATACAGTGTAACAAAAATAAAATACTAGCTAGAGATGATATGTCACTATTCAGAACCAATTTAATGAAATTCAGAAGCTACAGGATACTTAGCTTTTCTCTGATCGTTTTCCTTTGATTGTTAAACAACAGTATATTGAAAGAGTTGAAAATTTGTAATGGTGAATGTGTTATATTCTTTCTGTCTCTCTCCTTTTTTTATGTAGGAAATTATGCTGGTCGGGGCACTGTTGGAATGGTGGCACGATTTGTTCCTCCTCATCTCAATAACAAATCCTGCAGAGTGACATCTCTGTGTTATAGTGAAGATGGTCAAGAGATCCTTGTTAGCTACTCTTCAGATTACATATACTTGTTTGATCCCAAAGATGACACAGCACGAGAACTTAAAGTTCCTTCTGCTGAAGAGAGGCGGGAAGAGGCAAGTGATCAGGATGACCTCTTTTCATGTTTTGGTATTTTTTTTTTTCTTGTAGTCTTACCAGCTGTACTCCCTTTGAAATGACTCTCAGCCATCGTTTCTCTCTCAAACGTTTTTGAAAATGTTTGTAGAATGTCTACAGTGTTTTGGCGGGGGTTTTGGTTGGTTGGTTTTTTTTTGGTTGATTTCTTTTGGCTTTTTTTTTTGTAAATGAGAAAACTTGAGGAGAATGCAGGTCTTGGTTGTTCAGATGACTGGCAAACAAGTACAATCTGTGTTTTACTTATACTGGAAGTCCTTTGCAGGCTGATAGTAACGGAACATGCTACTCTGAGTGATTTATGTAGAACAGGTTGACTTCAGTGTAATGGCTACAGCTTGTAGCAGGAAGCACATTAATTAGCCTTATTATCTCCATCTTCTTCCCAAATTGATATATTCTACAAATAAGCCAAAGCGACAGACGCTTAGCCATCATCTTTCAGTAACTAGATTCAGTCACACGGGATGGGAGGTATGTTTGTGATTCAAACATGTATCTTTTGGATGCTGACACTGCATTTTTTTGCAGGTAGGATCTTGGACTGTTTTGCTTTCGAAGAAAATCCTTACCTTTTTCAGGATTGATTAGGATTTGGGGTACCTGTGTTGAAATGAGAATCACAGATCCCTTCTTAGCTTTATTTCTTTAACAATCTAGACTTCTCACCATGACTACTTTATATTTATGAATCCTACTATTGGAGTGAGTCAGGAGAGGTTTTGAATTCAACTTTGCTGTCTCTAACTCCTACAGACTTTTGGTGGAAGTTAATATATTGAATCACCTGGGAGTTCATATAATATATACTATAGAGAGAGAGAGAGTATATGATAACACAATATTGTTTTATATGTAATATTATACAATATATATCATTATATAGTATATATATTATGTATAATATATGATATGTTGCACATGATATATATAATTGTACATATTATGTTTTATATATGATCCATATTATAATACAGACTTATATATGATGTGTGTAACGCACAATATATAATATAATAACATATATGAAATTATATGAATTAATTATATGAAATAATAACTATATAATATATATAATTTCATGCCTGGCGCTCCATCTGATGTTTTAACTGCACTTAAAGAGAAGTACTGTAGCATCTGGGGGAAGCTCAGGTAGGAGAACCGTTTCTGAAAGAAGAGTTATGGGATAGTCTTTGATGCCAAGAGCCTTGATGACTTGCCTAATCCCTGCAGACTGAAGATGGTCTCGGTGTTCCACACCTGTAATTCAATTGTGTAACACAACAAAATTGTATAAAATTGAAGAAATCTTGTTTTGAGATTAGGAAAATTTAGCCAAAATACCTTAAAACACATTTGATAGCTTTTAAGGGAGAATGTCTTCTGGAATGTCAGTGAAATTTCTGCAATGCAGTTGTTTGAGAAAATTTTTATAAAAACAATTTGAAAGTTTCCTTTATTTTAATAATTGGGTCTGGGCCGGTGGACAAAAGCAGAGAGAGAATCTTAGCTGTGTACAGTGTAGCATTTGCCATATATATGAGATGGCAAAGAAACTCTTTTCCTCCTCTTCAGTAGGTAGATTGAGGCCAAGGGAAGGTTGCTGTTCAAAGCCCGAGATTGTATGACAAAGTGTAGATTGTGTGACAAAATTCACATGCTCTGTACCTAATATCTTACCCTGTTTTCTACCACTTGCATATGAAATGACTGGCAGATAGTACAGATACAGAATCCTGAGCAGTTATGTGCTATCTGCTTTTTAATGTGCTGTGAAAACACAAAACTGTTGAACAGTGGATTTACAGTGAAAAATGCTTTTCCCAATTCCTATTCATTATAGATGTATGTTATTTCAGACAGTTGTAAGCAAATTAAAATTCTAGTTACATTGCTCTTTTGCTTGGAGGGAAGTCTGTACCATTATGGTAGAATTCAAAATGTTTTAATTTTGAGACTTACTGTCCATTTGAAAAGCACTGGCAAAAATGTTTTGCTCTGCTAGCATTGCATTCTGGAATTGTTTAGAAATCTAAAATTCTATTCTAGATTTAGAAATACATGAGTAATGACATAATGCATATCTAAAGACAAAAATAGCAGCAAGAAAAATCAACAAATACAATTTCAGGAATCCATTGATAGCTTTCAAAACAAGTTCATCTTTAAAAAAATATTTCCTTATGTCTTTCTGTTGTATATAAAACACTCAAAGAACCAACTGATTCTTCTTTTTTCTAGTTTGCAAGCTTTGTATCTACTTCTTGTAAACAAAAACATTTCAAGCACATGATTGCACAGTCTACAGAGTATGTTACACTTAAATATTTTAATCCAGTAACAACTTCTATTCCTAGCAGGTTACACTAGATCAACATAACGTTAATTCTGCAAAGATCTTTCTTCACTAGATATTTAATTGGTAATCAGCATGACTTAAAATTAAGTTAAAGTACACTATGAACTCATAAATACTGTGATGTATGAAATGTTTCTTAATAGTTTTTGCTGTCAGAGCCTGATTGAGTACTTCATTTTAGTTAAGAAAACATTTGAAACTGAAGATGTACATCAATGATTTTTGGTTAGCCTATAGTAACTCTTGGTAAGTGAGAGTACACTGGTAAAGAAGTCAAAATTACAGCAGATTCTAAAACATTTCTTTTCCTGTCATTTTAACTTCTGCTGACTTAATGAAATTCCTGATTAGAATGTCAAAGAGTGACAGTTTTTATTGTTTTCTGGCTTTTTTGGTGTTGCTGGCACTATTTCAAATGGACTTGACTGAGACTACCGTTTTATACTGTGTAGGCTACCAGACAATAGTCAAATGGTCTTTTTCAGCCATCACCAACCTGGACTAGTTTTCATCAAGTGACTTTTAAAAGAATGTTATTACCAGGTCAATAAAAGTTAAAGAATAATAAACTATGTTTGGGGACTCTCATGGGGAAAGAGGAGGAATGCATGCGTGGGGTTTTTGTTGCTGTTTTTTAAACAAGCTTCTTAGTGCAGAAGTACATGGAGAAGAGGTGGGTACAAATATTGAAATTTTTTTTTAACAAGTAAGTGCAGAATTATTTCACTTTTGTGGGAATATATTTTGTCTTTTCCAAGCTTTGTTTCTTAATGTTTTGCAGAACCCATGTAACTTTCATATGTATAACATCATATATATAATTTACATCTACAAGTAGAAGAATAAGATTTTTTTTTTTTTTTTTTAATGGCAATCCTATGAGATGGAGTCCTGTGTGGGTGACTTTGCCAAACCAATATGTGTAGTGTCTGACAGGATTGGGAGTTTCTTCTTTTGGGTTGATTTTTGAGTGCCCTTGCAGAATTTTAAAATAAGTGTATGGAGCAGACTATTTGCTTAAAATGCAAGCATATTGAATTTCCTGTGCAAGACCTCAGGCACTGCAGACAGAGGTACTAATTTAGCCTTTCATTTCCCTCTTCCATCTTGTGAAACTGATTACCTACTGCATGTGACTTTTATTTTGAGAATAGTAGACCTAAAATATTTTATCATTCTTGTCAGTTACCAGCAACGGTGGCAGGTCACTCTTTTAAGAGGTGTATTCTCTCGGTTATCTTTCATGCTAATAAAAGCACGTTCCTTGAAAATAAAGTATCAACGCTCCTGTTAAGTTATCATTACATGAAAGAGAGCAGGGAGTGCAAAAGGTTTAGCCCCAGGTGGTGTAGGATACGGCTACAGAGCAATAATTTTTAACACAATACCATTTGCATCGCAGTCTAAAATGGTGGCAGAGTTCAGAAGAGAACGTCTGATGAGAGTAGATGTTATCTAGTTACAGAATAAGAGATGAATCTTTTGCCTTAAGGAGACTAGATGCTCTCAAAATCTTTTTATGAGCCAAAAGGAGAACACGCTTTATATGTGAAGCCAAGAATTTATTGTTTAGCCTAATTAAAAGTTTCAGCAGTGTAACCAAAATATAACAAAGAGTTGTCGTTATCATTTAGTTACAATGATGCTAATCTCTCTCTAAATTTTCTATTTAATGTAAAACAATTCTTTTTAACAATAACTTTACACACACACAGACAGACAAACAGACAGAGACTGACTGTCTACTTCTTTTTGCCTGGCATTGTGCTCACCCTTCTACAAGCTCTTCTGGGTCCTCAGCTTACTGGCTATAGTCTGGGATACGGGCCTTGACTTGTCAGCATCCTGCCCTCTTCACTGGGAGGAGTGTGATATTAATAATGGAGGTTTCTTCCTCCTCTTTGCTGGGAGAAGCCTGATTTTGATGTTTTCTTCCTACTTTGTCTTAGGGCCTGCTTGGGGGCCATATTAATGTATTTTCTAGTGGGTTTTGATCTGCCAACACGTGGCATATTTTATCTTTTGTCTACTTGTTCTTTGTCTTTGTTGTTACCTCTAAAACTGTGTTTGCTCAGGTCCTACCTTTACATTACAATCAGTAAAGGGCCACTGGTGAGTTGCTGAGAAAGTGCCTCTGGTATCCTCCTGTGCCTACAGCTGCAAGGCCTCTGCTGTCACCCCATACGGGTACTCCTTTTGTGCTACAGCGTTATTCTGCAGTCACAAATAGTTCCTTCTTACACAGTGTGACTACTTGTTATTCCTGTATATATCAGAACTATTCACAAGAGGTTGTATGCCACACATCTATACAAAGCTAAGCAATACTAAAGTGAATTAGGCAATAATCACCTTGTCACTAGACAATTGCTGTTACAGCTAAATGAGTAAAACAAAGCTCCAAGCAAGTAAAGTCCAGACAAAATGTGACAAATCTGAGGCTTGTGGTGTTAGCTTAATAACTTGTTGCCTGTTGCTAGCAATGGTAATCCTGTAGTTACTAGCAACAGCAGCCTGTCACTCAGTATAAGTATTGTTGGTCATAACTGGATGTAGAGTCATCGGACTGAGGAAGAATGTCCAGCTGAGTTATACAGTTACCTTGTTGAGACAGAAGGAAACAAAGAAGAACTCAGAAAAATGATATGACAAATGAATAGTTTCTCACTTTTCCCTTTCTTCTGTGTAAGGTCCATCTGATGTGAAGTAATTTTGTGGAGAATTTATTCCCCAGTTACTAGAGAGAGAGAGAGAGAGAGAGAGAGAGAGAGAGAGGATTGTGAACAGCTATTAATAACAGATACTTAGGTATCCTTTTCTTCTGTAGGCACAGAATATGACCGTGTAATCTCTTCTTGCCAGATAAAAGCCATCTTTACTTCAGCTTGGTTTTAAGTTGACTAAAAGTAAAGGAATGTAGAGCTGCCTTCCTGAATCTGCTGGCTTTATGAAAGTTAACACTTTAATATGTTTTCACCTCAGTGGGTTTTGCATTTGCTCTCAAATTGTCAGCCCAGCTGTTGAGCTAACTGTTTTTTCAGACTAAATACCCAGCTAATACGCTTCATCTCAAATTCCAAATTGCCTTCCTGAATGTTCAAAGCACTAGCTGTTTCTTTCCAAGTTAGCAAAAGTAGTACTTCCTGTACAGTACTTGTTTTACATTTATTGCTGCAAAAACCCCTATGCAATAAAAATAAAAATCGCAGGGTAAAAAAAAAAAATTAAGCCAAAACAATTAATGAAAATAAACTTTACAAATAGCGTTTCATTAAACTGAAGCTGCCATATAGTTATTAGCATGAAGAAGTGAATACTTTTGCAAATTCAGGCCTAACTTATTGTTTAGTATGGAAAGCCATGATTAATGTAATAAACTTAATACCGTGTAAAATGAAAAGCTGTGATGGTTCTGGGAGTCATGGATTTACATTGTTGAACTTTGTACAGCTAAAACCATTGCATTCTATGGATAATATTGTGCTTAATCATAGTTGATCTGAAAATATTCCATTCTCTGTGACAGTCGCAAAATTTATATAACTTAAATAATGGAGATACTACATTTATATTTAGACTTAGAATTCTGTGTTGTTCAACAAAGCTATCTAATGCCCTTCCTCTTTTTTCTAGTTACGACAACCTCCTGTTAAACGTTTACGGCTAAGAGGGGATTGGTCAGATACTGGACCAAGAGCAAGGCCTGAGAGTGAAAGAGAAAGAGATGGTAAAGTGTTTGCTGTAAAGCTTTTTGTTTTCTTCTGTTTTTTTAAGTATGCCTCTAATGTGCAAGTGCTTCAGATAAAACTGTCCAAATTTTTTTAAGAATTTGCCAGGTCTTAGGATGGTTTACTTGCAATCTAACAGAGAACTGCTATTCAATAATGAATTTTAAGCACTGTCTAAACTGAAAATGTTCTCACCAGAAGTGTTACATTGCTTTGGTTATGCTTATGTAAATCAAGGGGAGCTTACTTCATTGTTGTTAGCCATGTAGTAACACAAAGATGTGTTTCCCTTTTTGTACTACTAAAGCTACAAATAAAGTGCTCCGCAATGACTACATCAGGGGACTGGAATGCAAAGCAATGGGATTCTAATATTGTATCTTTCACTTTTTTTATAAAACAGTCACAGTAATTAAATTTTTATGGTTATATTTTCATATTTTTAATAAATTACTCAATTACTTGAAGTTTCAACAGCTAGAGCATTTCCAAAACTATGCTTTAGCATCAGAAAATGTAATACCAAAGCAGGGGAGAGAATTCTAATTTTTTTTTTTTTAAACAGAATAAAAATAGGACATGTGCTCTTCTAGTCTCATCAGTGTAGTTTCAGCTACATCATTTTAGCCTTTTTCCTGTAACTCTTAGTTTTTTTAACACCTCTTAATACTATAGATCCCAATTATGTGTTATTTTTATTTCTTTCCAGATGTTATTCTAATGCCTTATGTTGACTCTGCGTATCAGTTCATCTTCATCACTGTTCTTATCTTTCCACTAATTACGCGTTTCTGTTTAACTCTGAAAGACTTGGGGAATGCTTTTGCTGTTTCCCTTAAATCTGCCTTCCTTTCCTACCTGCTACTTTCCTTTCCAGATTTTCTGTTAATTTTCTCATCTTCCTGATTCCCAAAACTGGAATAGAAGAAGTGCCCAGCTGTGTTAGAGCAATGGTCCATTTAGATGAGCATTCTGTCTGCCACACTGGCAGTAAAAGATGCTGTTTAGGAAGAGGACTTGAGCCTGTCCTCTTGCCTCAGTGCATTGCCTTTGTTACTCTGCCAGCATTCGCAATTCCTGGGTTAGAAATTTCAGAGGATACATTCAGTCTGTTCCTTTAGAGTCTCTTTATGGTGCTATTGTCCATGATTTTTTCCAATCCTTCCTTGAATCTGTTGATACTGTCTACTATGGCAAAAAACTGCATAAGTTCACTACCCGTTGTGTAAAGAAGTACTTTATTTCCTCTCTTTTAAACTGCTCTTAGTTTCATCATGTGCCCCCTTGTTCTAGTATTGCAGGATTTGGTTGATAACTGTTCTGCGTTCTGCTTACTGCTGTCGTGATTTCGTAAACCTTGTTCATATACCCCTTTATATCAGGGGCACTCTTGCTGTCATTCAGGTTTCAGAGCTTTGCATCAAAATTTGTTGCCGTTTTGCCTTTGCTCAGAGTTACTTCTTATATAGCTACGCTGTTTTTAAGCAATGTGTCTTCGGAGTCCTTCTAGCTCTCATTTCCGTATGATATGAAGTAAATACGCAGGGGGAAAAAATGAAACCTGAGAAAAGGAGATCATTTCCTTCAGTATGGACATTGGCTAGACGTTTCTTTTCTCAAAGCAAAGTTTCAGTAGCTTGACTGATACAGCGTATAGTGACTAATATGCTCAGGAGAATAGCTCTTCTGCATTAATTAGGCATGTTTTGACCTGTGACTCTTGTTAACTGTTCATTATCCCTTCCTCCTACCTTTCACCTGTTCGATCTGTTTTCTTCAGCTATTGTATTTTGTTACCTGAATTTTAAACTTGTGGGGCCAGAATATTTCTGTATTTTCTAGTACCAGGGCCTGGAGAAGCAGAAAGGAGGCATGGAAATGAGGACCAGCAAGGACACTGGGATCAGAGGGGCAGGCATTGTTGGGGGGGCTGGGCTGATGTCCCCCCACTCCCAATTTCCAGTAGTGGTTTTTAAGCTCAGCTATGAGGCAGATAATCTAGAAATGAAATTTAATGACAATGTATCCAAGGTATATCACTAGCAGTGAAGATTATATGCAGCCCTCAAAGATGCTCAGTTCCTCCAGATGTTTGATCAATGATTCAGCTTTTATAACATCAGTGTGTGGGTACCAGAAATGATCTTTGAGAGAGGCATATTCTCACTGTATGTATTCTGCTCAAGTACAGTACAGAATTCTTCAGTATTAGCTTTTGTATTTAGGCTATTAAAATATTTTTCATTTATGTATTTTGGTAAGTGTTTGTACCTGCCAGTGATTCCATTTCTTAAGATCTTCAATTACAAAACTTTTGGAGAAGCTGCTTAAAAAAACGATATATTGGCTAAGGGGCCAGCAAAAGCTTGTACTTACTTGGGAGCTTTTCAGTGGAATGGTTTTCTGTTGCAGGTGCCAGTGTGTTTAAAGAATGAACATTTCAGAGACCATAAAAGCCCTTTAGGATTCAAATATTCCACTTCAATCCTTTAAAAATGGATTTTTTCTTTTCTTCTTTCTTGGGACAAATTTTATTTCATCTATAATAAAATTAAAATGACAAGGACGTGTTTTGAGTTATGTTAAAAGAAAATTTGTGCAAGGATTTTGCTGGTTGAGAGTCTTGGCGATCCTGACACTTGATCCACAACATAAAAACAAAGAAACAAAAAACCCCGAGCCCATATTTTTTCACATAGGTCTGCTGCTGTGTTAAATTGTGTTCATGTGGTAAATCTTCGTCATGAGGAAGCATTTGGGCATAAAACATCATGTGCTAATTTTATCCTATTCTTTTTGCTCTTTCAATTTATGATAAAATATTGTTTTTATAATAAACTGAAAAACATAAATACATGAGTTTTCTTCACTTACTAACCAGCATTTAAAACAGAATACCTTAGACTTTAGAAATTCATGCGTACAAAAACTACAGGTAATTGTAACATAGAAAATGATTGAAAGCTTTAGGAGGAAGGGAGATCTTTTTTTATTTTTTTTATAGAGCTCTGGACAGTTAGCAATTTTTGCTAAACAGTTGTGCTGAAAAATGGATTTAGTTTAGGGATTACTAGGTGTGTAATTTATAGTGCTGTTTTCTTATGGAAAAACAAATGAGGGGGAAAATGAATTCTTTTGTAAACTCATATATAAAACTTTAGCCTTACTGTTTTTACAGGGGAGCAAAGTCCTAATGTCTCTCTAATGCAAAGGATGTCAGACATGCTATCAAGATGGTTTGAAGAAGCTAGTGAAGTTGCGCAAAGCAATCGAGGACGAGGAAGATCACGGTCCAGAGGTGATTTCTTCCCTTCCGGAAAAAAAATTACAACAGAAAGTATATTTATTTTGGATATATAGGGCTTGAATATCAGCCTTTCTGGGGTGTAGACTAGAATTTCTTAGGGCATTCTGAAGAACGAAGCACATTTGGATGCCATATAAATGATAACGTAAAGGGGTCCTTAGAGACAGTACATTTACCTTTGAATTCTTGTTTTCCTTGCTTTTTTCTTTTTATTCTTAATCAAAGGTGGGACTCATCGGCCAGATGCTCCTGCTACTAATAATGTGGCACCTAGTGCAGAATCAGAAACTGCAATGGAAGTAGATGGTTCTGAACAACTTCCATCATCTTCATCTTCTACAATGTCAGCCCAAGCTCCTTCAACATCGTCCTCGACAGAGAGTCCCCCTTCAACTTCTTTGTTGTCTTCTCCTGATAATGAACAAAGGCCTTCTTTAGGGGCCTCAGCGCAACCTGTGCTCCATCAGTCTGGTGAGAAGAAACCTATCTTGTGTCATTGTTATTAAAAAAAAAAAAAAAAATGCTTTGACTAAGAAACAATTTTATTTTAGTATATTTTGGGTAACTAATCTAAATCTGATTTATTTCTTGCATGTCCTTAATGAGACTAGGCGTTTCATGCTTACCAAGTGACTGCAAGTGTGGTTTAAAAAAAAAAAGAAAAAAACAAAAAAACTCAACTGTATGCATTTGTCTGAAAAGGCAATCTTGAAGAGAATAATCAGTCTTGAAATGAATATACTTATATCCATGAAGAAAATATATTTAGAAAAAAAAACAAGCAATAATTCTGTAATGTCATGCCTCCTTCAACCGTGATTTAGCTGTAGCAACTTCAGTGCACTGAGCAGCAGGATCGTTAACATTCTTTTTTGCTCTCAAAAATATCTGGATAGGCAGGGCTTATCTTGCACTATGTTCTATCCTTGGTTAATAAATTGCACTGCATATTGATTTTTTAAGTTTGTATGTCTTGAAGAAACTCACCTATTTTAAATACTGACTCATATTCTTACTAGGAAAAGTAAGAAACTGCGTTGTACTTTTAACGTCAGCGACTTGTTTGGATAGGAGTAAAAGAGCACTTTATGCTTGGTCCTGCCTTTTTGCATCACTGTGCAGGAAAAGATGCCACAGCAGTTAGAGTTAAATATTTACATGAGGTTCTGTTTATGCTTTTTTTTTCTTTTCTTTTCTTTTTTTCTTTTGTGAGTGAGTTTCTAGGCTTCATCACTGTGGGGGAAAAGGTTCACGTGATCTGAAAGCACCTAGGGATTTTAATTTGGTTATTTTAAAATCCTACAATTTTTTTTATAAATTTACTCTTTGTGAATGAGTGCTGATTCTGCTGGTGAAAAAATCAACTTTATTATTAGAAAAGATGACTGATAGCATCTTCAGGCCTTAAATGGATGTGCTACAGTAAAGGAGGGATGGGGATTTTTCCAGAAGAGGTGTGCCGTTTAGTATATTGTGGCTCCTGCCGCGAAAGCCTTTGCGACAGATGAGAAATTACTAGGTATCTGATTTCTATTCTAGTCTATTCTTCCCACCTTTTCAAACCTGACAGTTATTCTGATTCTTCTTGTTTAGAGAAAATGAACCGTGAGGAGAAACATGACTGTTCATACAGTCCAGATACTTTTTCTAATAAGTGGATGCTAGAAAACTTGTTTAGCATCAGAGGCTTTTGGTTTCCTAATGTTTTTGTTACTGTCAGTGTCAGCCGCAATCTCAAGTATTTCACAATAGCCAGAAATAACATTGATTAAGAGTTCCGCTCTAATGCGGTGTAACCCATTTTGGTAGCTACCCTCTTTGGTACAGAGGGATGGTGGCCAAAGACCACACATACCATTATCAACTGCTCATTTTGATCTGGTTGTATTTTAAAGTAGATGGTATGTGCTGCAGTTGGACAGTGGACAGGAGAGTACGTCCCATATTAAAGATAGTTGTTGCAAGCGACATCTCTGGAACTTTGTGGACTGCATAATGACAACGCACTAGAGAGCATATCTGGGATTATGATGTTTTTTCTATCCTGTCTTTTAAGGAATGAATGCTCACTTTGACCGAACTCTTTTCTCTAAATCTGTCTGAATTTCTAAGTAAAAGTTTATTGTGCTAGTGTGAAGCTGAAGCTATTATTTCTCAGTCCAGCTTTTCTCTAAGAGTCCCAAATTTCAGACTCTTTCTTAAAGCATATTCAGATTTGAAAGGGATACTGGTGGGTTTGGGGATTTTCTTCTTTGTTTGTTTTGACAGTAGATACTTCATAATTTACAGTATAATGTTTGGTATGTTCTTTGACTACACCTAAACAGGGTGTCAGATTGGCTTTCTCAAAAGCAAACACCCACCCCCCAAAACAACAAAACTCCCTAAAACTAAACCCTAAGCGGGGGGAAAAAAAAATCCTTTATCCAGATTCCTTTAATGCCATATGCAGACTTTAAATTGTCTACAGCACTCCTGCAGATGTTAATTAATATTATAGTAGTAGCACTGCATGTTTGAACATCTAAAAATTATCTTGGCTAGTTTAGTTTGCACCTCTTTTAAAAAAAATTAAATTTGAAAACAAATCAAAAACAAGTAGCCTGGACAAATTCAGAGAGAGGGGAAGCTGCTGGGTAGAAGGAACAAGTTATGGAAGAGCAGTAGCCGTGGAGTTATGGGTGGATGGGTTTGAACACAGATTTTTCTTTTGTGGTGTTTGTATACTTACATAACCCATGATGCTGGCCAGTTACAAGATTTTATTTACTCCTAGTCTCTAGTTTAGCAATGCACTGCACTCTGTATCAAGAACAGAATTCGCTGAGTTTGTATAGCTGCATTTAGAGGTGAATAAAACCTATTGCTTTTAGGGAATAGTGACTTACTGACTTGGTAGCGTAGCTTAAATTTCTGAAACACTTGTTTAAACAACTGAAAACTGCCTCCCTGATGGAACTGAAAACCATCTTTAAAAAAAAAAAAACAAAAAAACCCTAAGAATAACGTTTAGACAGTAGATCGTACCTCTTTATAATTGCAGTGTTGTCTCCATGCAAGAGACTTAAGTAGCTGTCGAGTAATGGAGTTATTTTACCTTTTATTCAAGTTATCCTTCAGTAATTTGTGTGTCTGAGCGACAGTAGAGAACAAATTAAAGAAAGTAGAGGGTACACTTGTTACTGAAGAGGCAGGAAAGTTTCTTACAGAACAGAATTACACAGAAAGCTTTCAAGGTAAAGGGAAGAATGTTCTGGAAAAAATGAAGATAAGAGCTTCTTTTTATGCACCGATTAACACTTGATTTACAGATACAAGCTGTAGGAATGAAAAGACAGCTGTTAGGAATGAAGTGACAGAAGTAAGTCAAGAAGAACCAGAGAGAAGTGTAAAGGGGAGATAAAATAAAAAGATATGTAGGCGGAGATGAGATTATAAATTTGTTGGTCATGAAGGTGAGAAATTGAGGCAAGGATTTGAAGTGCAGTAGTATGATTTTGGGGTGATAGGAGGGAGAAAGTGACGGTAGGAGTGGTATTTTAAATCAAATGGTGTTGAGTAGGAAGAGCAAATGGAAGCGTGTTGTGAAAGATGGATGACTGGGGAAGCGTTTGGAAAAAGGAAGAAGAAAAGCCAGAGGCTTTCAGATATCGTTGGGCTTAAAGTGGTGGCAAATGCAGATTTGAACTGAGTAGCAAAGCGTTAGCAGATGAGGAATCCCTATGTTTTGGGGGAAAAGGCTTGTGTAGAGTTACATAGACTTGCATGGAATTGGAGCATGAATTCATAAAGGGGAATGGATCAGGCTTATAAACAGCTCTTCATAACTCAGTTCTACTGTACTGAATGCAGGCGCTGGTAGTAATCTTTGCTTGAAATAGCAATAACGGTACATGTACATTATGATTCAAATATATCATTGCTGTAGTCTTCCAGAAAATATGCCATTTTGGTGAGCATTTGACCTTCTAGATACAAATTACTTCATCTTGTAATGTTTTACAAACATACATCTTCAAAAATCAGCCAGTGCAAAAATGATTCGGTGCTGGAGCTTACTGGGATGAGTTCCTTTCTCTGAATGTTGTATATCTTGCTAGAGAAATATAATTGGAAACATTTGAGTAAGTTGCAAATTATCAACAAGGTCGGTTCAGTGAGACAAATCTCAAGCGCTTGTTCTTGTCAGTATATTTGAATTAAATTTTCCTGTAAGGAGAAAGTGTAATGACTGAAGATGTTCATGCTTGTCACTAAGAAGAAAAAAAAAAGACTAAAACTTATTGTCTCATCTTGCTTGTTTCATTCAGTGCAAACCATTTAATTCAGTTTTTATGCTACTTTTAAGGTACTGCAATTTTAAGTTGCTAATAAACTTCAGATTTTAATGCAACATAGAATTTCAGGCACACATTGGTACTTTTTGTGTGTGTGTATGTGTGTGGAAGTTGACTAATTAGGACTTAGTGTAAATATGCGCCCTGATGTAAGTTAGCTTTACTTTGCAATTTTGAATGGGAAAGCTGTAATAGCTTTTTCTTTCTTTCTTTCTTTCCCCTCTATTTTTCTTTTCTCAGTCTATTTGCTGGCAAAATAAACGTTTGCTTAGAGATTCTGCAGTCTGTTAAAAGGTGAAATTGAGCATAATCAGGATAGTTGGTTATTTTTTTTAAAATTTGAGGTGTCGTTCTTGTTATGTCTTAAACTATAACGGTCTTTGGACTGAGTAGAACTGAATCAGTAACATGTGCTGAAAACTCCAGTTTTAAATACCACCGAAATGTACTTGAAAGCATTCTCTAGTCTTTTTGGAGTTTTAATTTCTATAAATATTCATGGCACGTGACAGTTCTTCATAGCAAGTGTCTTTTATGCCAGATTTGTTTTAGGAAGTATATATTCCTTTTCTTCCTTATACCTCATCAACTAGTAACTAGCATGATATGTTTTCCAAAACTGGTATTAGATTGAAGACGTAAAGCTCAAGACTCTCAGATCTTAATAGATGCCTGCCACTGATTTGTTGAGTGATTGGATTATGTCCTTAGGTTTGTTTCTCTTTATGAAATAAAATTTAAAGTTTGCTTGCCTCACTGAGTGAATAAGTATTACGTGATATTTATGAAGCTTTTGCTTGGATAAAAGAGGATACCTTAATGCAACGTTCTTTAGTTTTTTAACGTTTCATAGCACTGGATTTTTTTTCTTTGCAGATTTCCTCAGATCTACAAAGTACTCCAAAGTACTTGATATAGATACTTTCAGGATAGGTCTAGGCTAGGAGTTTATAGCAAAACTAGCTAGTCTTTGACGTGAATATTTGAGTCTGAGTTAGCTTCTCTACCCTACCATAGTTACAGATGAGAGGAGTTCAGCAGTGGTTCAGATTAATGTTGTGCTTCAGCTATGTGAAATAATTTATACAACAGAGATTATTATGTCTTTATTAGAAAGAGAAGCACTTGCTATACAGCACTTTTGTAGGTGGAGGAAATCTGCAGAGGGCATGGAAAGAGTGGAAAAGTTACTTAGATTCCTGGTTTAATAGTAGTTCGTAAAAACTACTGTTTATCAGTAACAATGGACTGGTACATGAAGAAAAATACATAACTCACAAATGAATAAAGAGGAGGTAATGAAAATAGTGAAGTCTCTAAAGACATATCTGAAAGATATGCAAAAGAATTGCACTAAAACATTTAATGATTCATTAAATGACTTTTTCTGTAGGACCGTTTAACAGTGTTTTCAAACTTTGAATCCTCCCATTTGGGAATGTATGAAATAAAGAGTTAATGTAAATGCATTTTTTTTGGTTAGACACTATTAGACACATGTTTGTTTTGGTCAAGGTTGTGTTAAAATGGCTTTTCGCTCAGCTACGATATGATAGATTTACCTATTTAGACCAAGGTTGCAAAATGTTACACCCCAACTGTTCTGATTTGTTCTGCATGCTAGTAACTAGTAAATGAATATTTGTGTTGTTTTATTTCAAATCAACTAGCATCTATCTATTTTTAAATAATTCTTTCTTAAATGGTCTAAGTATTGAAGATGGAGAGGGGAGTGCATTGCATGCAATGAATACTGAACTTTTAAGTTCTATGATTCAAGTATTTAGGAAGAGAAAAGCAATTTAAATACTTTATTTTATAATTTCTGGATGTCAGTAATATGATTTATGAAGTGTTTATTGCTTTAATTACACTTAGTATCTGTTACTTCTCTCTTTGGTCACTTTTTTTTCCCCTACATTCTTTATATTGTGTGTTCTATGCCTCTTTCTTTTACACACTTTTTTTTTTTTTTTTTTCTCCCATTTGTCAGAGTTAATGGGACCTGAGTTAGCTATAATCCGTAGGGGTCTGCAGCGGCTGAGGCTTAAGAAGGCCGAACAACAGAGACAGCGAGAGCTAGCTGAGGGTTCAGCACCACAGTCCTCCACTTCTGATCAGTCTTCCTCTAAGGGCTCCTCACAGGACCCTCAGACATCAGGTTGTCATTTGTCAAGGTTTCTTAAGCAGCTAATGTAGTTATAGTTTGTGCTGCTGTTGTTTGCTGAGATGCTTCTCTTCCAGAACAAGATAGTTAATGCGTTTGCTGCTTGTCTTACCTTGCATGTGGTGGTGTTTATCATCACATGGTTAGGGAAAGAGTATTAATTAAATTTTATTTTAACTAACACGTTTGAATTATATAGTTAAATGATACTACATGGAGAAAGTTTCCTAGGTGTGCATTAGCAGGTACGTGCAATATTTATTAAAGCATTTAAGCAAGAAATTGCTGTGTTTCGAATAGAGCAATGCACTTACACACTTGGAATTGCATTTTGATGTTAATTGCTTATGTGATAACCGCATTTGAGACTCCGCCTTGGTTTAGCATATGTTTAACATCAGGGTAAAAATTCAGTAAAGCAGAATTTTGGCACTCTTACATGCTCTATTTTTATAGGCAGTATAGTGAAAATACTTGTAATAAGCCAAAACCTCTAGAAGTGCTTTCTTTTTTTAAGCAGAATGGTTTTTTCCTTTCAGTATCCTCTTTCACTTGTGTTATTGAGATTAAAAATGATGATAAAGTTTTGCAGATGTTTATTGTAGAAGAGACATTTTTGAGAAAGTTGTCAGTTAGGATCCATATGAATACATGAATTAGAGAGGTACGCCCTAAGGCATAAACTTGAAGCAAAGTTTGTCATGCCACCCATGTAGAAATCAGTGAGCTGCATGCTGAAAGTGTGAGCAATCAGCATGGTTTATGTTGGAAAGCTGATATTTAAAAGGATGACACAACTAGCCCTGTTTCTTCTATGGGTAAATTTTGCCATAGTTGCGGTGGGGCTCAGTTGCTTTTAAGGATTGTGTTACACGTTCACACCTTGGCTTGCTGTGGTTTAATTTATCCATTTATTTGGAAACTTTTGTAACAATTTGATATAACAGTGCCTAGTGCTCTGGTTACAACGCCTAGTTATTTAATTTTGAATAGTTTTCTACATTAGGAAGTTTTTCAAACCATTTGCAAAGAGTTTGGAAACCTCTAATGCTGATGATGGCCATGATAGGTGCCTGTTCACCTGTGGGAGTAGAACAAGAAAAACAATGATAGCAGTGTTCTTATAATTGGATGCAGGAACTCCTAGCTGTTCCTGCCAGGAAAAGCCTGATGGAAAACTGGAGGGAAAAAAAAAAAAAAAGATTTCAGTATTAGAAAATCAAAAATATTTTTTTCAGCAGACTGAACATCAAAGTTTGTTAACTCAAAAGATAAGTGTTAGATGGAGG
Organism: Struthio camelus; assembly: GCF_040807025.1. Taxonomy (NCBI): domain Eukaryota; kingdom Metazoa; phylum Chordata; class Aves; order Struthioniformes; family Struthionidae; genus Struthio; species Struthio camelus. Next base: position 105,440,268 of record NC_090942.1, on the reverse strand, counting down.
CAAAACCGTAGCTAACACTTACGGTATTGGTCAATAGGTGTTGATGTTCTTCCATTTTCTTTTTGGAATGACTTTTAAAAAAAAAAAAAAAAAAAAGCAAAAGTTGAACTAAATTGTCTCCTATTGAAACTTTGAATTAAAATTTGAAAAAGCTTGGTTATTCTACCATCTGTGGAATTTTCAGCTGGAGGTATATCTGTGGATATTTTACTATCTCACTGAGGTATGTGTTGATCTGTGTTTCACTCCTAGTTGCTTGTTGGTCACCATATCATAGGATCCTCACTAACATACACTTGAAGAGGAAACTGTAAGCTAATTGTTTTGACTGGGAGTCAGAGATATATTTTAGTTTGGATCCCATCTCTGCCTCTCAGACTTCTTACCTGCTGTATGTTTTGAATTTCAAGATAAATAAAGGGAAGGTCTGGCTGTTCTGTCCCTCTGGGGAATCACTGGGGAGTCATAGAACACGCAGGTAGCCTCGGAAGAAACGGATATTCAAATATTTGCTTTGTTCTTCATGTGATGACAATGAATTTCCAAATTTAACCATTTTACTTATTTAATAGTAGTCTTAAAAGGGAGATTTACTTAGCACTATGGAAATGATTATTTCCTGGAAAAAAAAAAAAGCATCAGTTTTGCTAAATCATCTTCAGCTTATTAGGCTGTATATTTTTTTTGCTGTGTGGTCTGATTGGTGGATTTTGTTAGCTTCAGCCTAATAGACAATGGAAGATTTAAACATGTGAATTTGCCTGAACACATTCAAATGATGAATCAATTTAAACTTTATTTTTCTTATTAAGCAGCGTAAAGTGGTATAGTGGATCTGAACTGAGGTGTCTCAGAAACTCAGAGTAGCTCAGCACTCACTTATCCTGTTCTTGTTTCAGAATAATTATGTTAAGTCAAGCTCACAGTATTTAATGCTAGTTCTTTATTTTTTCTTCCTCAGTTTTACTGAGTAATAGATTATATGCATATTTGCATATAGTCTGAAGAAAATTGTTTCATCCACATGTGAAATAGCAGGAAGTTGCATACCCTGCATGTTATAGGAAAGCTATGTGCTGTAATATTCAGTCATTTATTCCTCAAGGAATTTGATCAGATTCAAAAATTACATGATACCTGTTTCTTTTACCTGTATGGGTAAATACAAGAAATTGCTGTTGTGCTTCGTTAGCTTCTTCCATTGTATTCCTCCTTCCCCAGTATGGAGGGAACAAGTGAAACTACTACTTCTGCTTGGGGAGTCCAAGACACCTATTTACTTTTTAAAACCTCTGGGCTCTGGATATGTAAGTTGATCTTGGTATAGTCTAATATATTTGCTCTTTATTTTTTGTACGGATTACTTTGTTTTGTTCCCTTTTTCTAACCTCCTTATGAGATTTATTTTTGGAGGATTGCGTATGAGTAATCTATTCCCTTGGAAAGCTGGAGCTGTGGATCTCTAGTCTTGCTTCTAGATAGAGGCAATCGTTTTGTATCCTTGTGGTAGGCTGGCATTTCAGAAATGTGGTAGTAGAAAAAGGCATTGTTAGTTGTGGTTTTCTAACAATAAATTCTCACACAGATACAATTTCTCTATCTTTTTTCCTGCGAGGTTGCTTTTGATGCTCTGCCTTTAGGCAGATGTTTGGTTTTCAAGCACGTGTTAATACAGCTGTTACTTTCCTAACAAAAATTAGGAAAGTAATATATCCTAAAATAAGTTGTATAGAAAGTAGTATATTCTGAAATATGTCTGCTGCCATATGAAATGAAGTTGAAGGCTTTATTTGGTCCAGGGCTGCAGGCTCTCAATCCCTGCTCTAGCAAAACTTGTATAATTTATACTTGCAATTTTCTTGCAAAGCCAACATGAGATTAAGGCCATTTCTTCTGCCTTGTATTTCATTTTTAGTCTTTATCTTTGCAATTAGGGAAGCTCAGTTGTTGCAGTTTTAGAGACTTGGGAAAAAAAAAACAAAAAACTTCACTCACCTGAGAAATTACTAGCAGAAAATGTTGAGCTGAAAGCTTGTACTGGTTTAATAGAAAAGATTGCTATACTGTTAGGCAGTATGGTAGTTATTCCGTCTCCTTCTGGCATAAGGACTTGTAATAGTTATATGAAGAATTGCAAGCTGAATCTGTAATAATTAACCTTCACTATTTAGAAAATTATAGTCAAAACTTTACTCTGATGTTGAATACCAAAGTGAATTGACTAAGTAATCATTGACAGTAGGCTGATATAACCTTGGGGAAAGCATCCTACATCCTCAGATGGCAAAGAGTCTTATTTATCTGATACCTTATCTGAAATATTGTGTAAATTTGGCAGTGTTTCAAAAGCAGAATATGCCATATGTATGAGGCCTGCTTGTCTTCATGCCTTTCCTTAGGTGTTGAGCAGGTTTAGAGTTTTTGGTCCCATAAGAAAAGTAGCCACATTTTTTTGTTTACAGGACTGTGGTAAGTTATTATATACTTTCTCCAGCAAAATGTAGTTATGACTTATTCACGTTTTGGGGGCACTTCATAACATTTAGATTTTATGCAGTATTTGAACAGCAGCATGCAAGTGCTATATAAAAACTACAAGGAAAGTAAACCTTTATAACTTGCTGTTACTGCTGCTCTGCCGAATGATAGTATGTCATATATGCATCACCGTTAGCCAGGAATGTGTCATGAACTGAAGCAAGGCTTAGAGATCTGCGCTTCTCTTTTTTTAGAACGTTAAGTGACTAGAATACCACTTGAGAAGTAGCAGAAGCATAAAGCAGCTGATCTTGAAGTTATATTAAAAAAAAAAAAAAAACTTGAAGTGATAAAGAAAAAGAAGCAGCGTTTTGACGTACAAACAAGTTACAGCAGGGTTATAGGCCAGTGTGCACCAAGGATTCCTCTGTAACTATCAGCGTGCGTAATTTTACCCACTTCAATAGGAAGAAGTCACTTGAACCTTTTTTTTTGAGGAAAAAGTACTTTAGACTGCATTTACAGTGGAATAAAGGTATGTACATGTGTGTGCTGACAGGTACTGCACACCCTGTGATGCATGTTGACCTCTCTTTTTTTTTTTAATAGTTTTGTCAAAAACCTGTACAGTTAAAGTCTTTAAAGCTGAACTAATTGGACCTTCGTATCTGTCTTAAAGATTTCTGAATGAACAGAGGAGTGATTGCAATTTTCATTACCAGATTCTTTGCACTCCTTTTAAATGCCCAGAACAAGAAATACCTCTCTCTGAATTCCAAAATATGTAATTGAGAGCTGTGGAAAGCAGTTGCTCCTAACTATTAAATATATATTTTATTTCTTGGATTAAATCCACTGTATGTACAATGTTACAACTGTTCTAGCAGTTAGAAAACAGCAGTTTTCACTGCCTCAGGCCTGACTCACTCACTGGTGCTGGAACTATAATAGAGTAAGGAGGAATTTTTTTTTTTTTTATTAACAAAACAATAAAGGATGGCATGTTAATATTTTGGTGACGTCAGCTGCTGGTTGCCCAAACTACAGAAAGATCCTTCAGCATGTAACTGACACTGAAATTATCTTCCATTTTGTATTTGAGGTCCCCTAAATGTATGGCTCTCCAACTCCCCCTTTAAATAGTGTTCCTGTTTAGAATGTACTGGTGACGTTACAACCAGTGGTGAACTGCTTTGGGGTGTAGACCCAGTCTGTGAAGGCTCAGGTAAGAGTTTAGGGGTGGCTTTTTTTGTTGTGTTTTTTTTTTGTCTTGTTTTATTTTTAAGCCATTTTTGGTAATATTTTTTTTCAAAAACTTTATCAGAGTTGATGAAAGTACTTTTTCAGAATGTCTGCAAAACCAAGCCATATATTAAAATAGAGGTATTTACCTGGCTTTCTCTAGTCTGGTTTCCTGGTCCTGTATATTTCCCTGCTTCAGCTGTGTGGTTTCAGCATTCTGAATACTGCAGTGCCACTTCAAGGGGGAGCTGGTGATCTGTGGCTTTGGGGGACCTGAAAAAGAAAAAAGTGAGTTTATAAGTGCTACATACTGAGCTCTTCTTGTAACCATGCTAACTGAAATACTTAGGATGCTTCCTCTGCTTTATTTAAACAATTTTAAAGGTCATATTCCAAGTGAGACATGTTCACAAAATTGTAAGAAAACATCAAATTAATAGTGAGATGTGGGACATTTAAGCCTATGTAAGCATGGATGATTACTTAGGACGTTTTTCATTTTCACTTAGTGTGACTGAATGATGCAGACGGTGAAATATACCTGCATTCTTTAGTCACTGTTGTATAACTTGAGGTTTTAATAACATATAGAAGGGCTGGTAAATATACTGAATGTAATTTATTATACTTATTTTCAAAGTACATTAGTTCAGTCGTATTTCTTCTGTTCATCTTAGCCTGAATTAAATTGCTGATGAGATTAGCTTTTCCAGCCAAGTGAAACGTTTGGCAGCGTTCATAATTATTTGCCTTTAACAAGGATACAGAAGCATACAGAAGAATTGGACTGTGGGCACAGTGCTGGACTGAGAATCACTGTCTTCTGTGATCAGTCTTCTCAGTTTGCCACACAAGACATCCCCTCCCTTCACCGCTTTTGAATGCAAGTTAATCCCAGTCATGGGCTCATAGCTGCGAATCAGTGATCAAAGCCAGCCTGCCCTTGAGGGAGAGAAGCACACCAATTCCTATGCTGAATCTGCTGGAATATAAGTAGAAGGTTTTATGATATGTTGCATCTCCACACCAGCTTTTTTCCTCTGACTTACGGTCTAAGAAATGGATCAGCACCCCATTGAAAATATTCCACTGTAAATAACTCTCTGCTAACTTAGAAACGATAGGTAAAGTTCACTTGCAGTTTTGGAAAGAGAAATACATTCATGTTTTTTAAGTCTCCTGCCTAAGAGCTAAGTCCCATCTAAATCTAGAGGAAAAATTCTTTGGTCTGGCTTAGGTGTATTTGGTGCAAGGCATGGGCATAGCTAAACAAAGTTAAAGATACCTTAAGGCCAATTTTATGTTGCCCAGTTATGGAAGTAAACTGTATGAGTCTAGTTTCCAAAGGAGGCCAACCTCCAAAACACACTGGGCTTGCCTCAGACTCCCTTAGTCTCTGTTCTTTACTACTTCTCCCTCCTCCAGAATGCTAGGTATCATGTAATGAAGGAACAATCTGCACTTCTTGCAAGTGGAAGCTAGGACTGAAACATCTGAGGTTTTATCTTTAAAAATCACCTTTGTTAATTTAGCAGGTTTTACAGCTGTACTACATAATAGGTCATCCTAGTGATTCTGGCCCAAACCTCGAAGTGAGTTACCTGTAGCAGAGAGAATGTATTTTTTCCATTACTTTCTCTGTACAAGATTTAGATTTATCATATTCAGTTTCTTTTTGCGTGCTGTGATGCTTGCTAACTGGGACTCGGTTTATGATACAGGATATTAAATCCCTTCAGCTTAGCATGAATTTGTTTATAGTATAAGATTAAGGAATGGAACCAAGATGTGGTAGCCTAGTAAACGTTATGTACATCAGTTAAGATAATATGGAAACAGGATGTGATCTTTAGAGATGACAAAGGAAACCGACTTCACAGAAGATACTGAGCATTGCAACTGTAATCTGTGTGCACGGTGAATGCATTGCTGATGATAGTTATTAATTAGTAGTGTCTAAAGGAATAATGCGCTTAACTGCTGTTGTGTTCAATTTTTCTGTGATTAAATGAGGATCTTTATAAGACTAATTGGGGTACTATGATAAAGTCCTGAAGGTGCATTCACAGTCACTAGATGCTAGAGAGGTGTAGCATCTAAGAATGCAAAACTTTTGAACTGTCATGTGAGTGGGATATACTTTGGTGTATTAATATTACAAAAGCAGTTTGTATGCTGCTATAGCTGTAAGCCCTCTCATCTTTTACGTTTTATGCTGATAGGTATAAATATTGAATGTTTAAAGCCGAAACTGAAGATGCTGTTATGCTATTGAGTATTCTATTGAGTATTTTATGTTGAATGTTCTGGAGTTCACGTATAGCACGTTATTTGAAATACTATATTTGATAGTTGGAGCAAGGGCTTTTTAGGTGTCATGACTCTTCGGTGTTCTTCCTGATATGTTAGAAACTTCAAGTACATGGTAAAATCCTTTGTAATGGACAGACATATTAAATACCAACATGTCAGCCTAATTTCAGGCTGTTAAATGATTGCGTAAAGAAAAACATAACGGTTTGAAACAAGTGGCTTTGCATCTGTCGTGCCTAGAGAATACAATATGGCTGGCTGCTTAGAAAAGAACCAAAGCTTCCTTATGTTGCTGCTTTTTTGTTCTTATTTTTTATTTTAAGCTAATATATAATCGTGACATTGCTGTGCAGTTCTCTGCTGCTTATATTTTAAGTTGAAATCTCATTTTTGTTTCAGATTCTCCTTCTTCTGTGGTTAACAAACAGCTTGGATCCATGTCACTTGATGAGCAACAGGGTGCGTGTGACAGGAAATGCACTATACCCAGCCATAGTTGATTGCAATGCTTCCTTTTAAAAATGCTTTTCATGATGATAAACAGTCTAAAATGCTGTTCATCTACGTAAAGCAGAATTCCGTAAGCAGGTCTGCTGGAAACTCATTAATTATTTAATTCTTAGTTACAGAGTAAGGTTAATTATTAATTGTTTTATAAAGCCATCCTATGCTCAGTTCTTAATGCGTTAATGTATATACAATATTCCATACTGATGTACTGTACAGAGAGTTAGGGTGGTGGGGGTTTTTTGTTTTTAATTCAAAGTAGAGTTAATTCTTTAAACATTCTTTTTCTGGAGGTTTTTTCTTGCATCAAAGAGCAAATACAAACATCAGAGTAACTTTTAATTATATATTTTAGGCAAGATATGTAGACTTGTTATACTTGCACAGTAAGAGTAACTCAAGTGCACCTATTGCACCTAGGTGCAATAGCTTTAGTCATCGTTCCTCTGTAATCAATCGTTCTGTGCTCCTCTGCTAAACCAATTCTAGTGCTTCTCTTTACTTGCCGTATGGACTGGTGATAGAGGAGAATCTAGGAAGCAGCAGACTATGCCCGTTATTCATCAGGTTTCAAACTGTAAGCAGCAAAATGAGCCACACGTGACCTTATTGCAGCTGAATGAATCTTATCTTTACTGAATATTTACTCGTGAATACTTAATACATAACAGAGGGTACATTTAAAATGGATTTCCGAACACACTGCATTATGCTGAGTTCCACGTTAAAGCCTCAGTAGGTCTAAAAAGAGCTAGTCATTCATCGTGTTTCACATTCTAAACTAGAATGCTGCTTTGAAATATCACTTGTCAAAAATATTCTGTTTGGCAACTGATGAGATGTGGTTTTTTTTTTTAGGATGCCAGACACTGGAAAAAATCAAGCTGTGTTTTATATTGAAAAATATTTTTTTTTATGGAATTACGTTTTGTGATGATAATACCCTTAAATCTTGATATATGAATTTGGTTTAGTAGTCTGCATCACTCCACTATTGAGGCTTTTCTGGAAAACTTCTTGCTCATAGCTTGTGGCCAAGCTACGTTCTCTTTATGAACTCCTTGGAATAAAGCATTACTTGATGAGAGCAGAATAAACTAAAATTAACATACAAAGTCTATATACTTATTGGAGTTCTTACAACTGCAAAAATTTTGGAAAATTGATAAATGGCTTGTTTGCTGAACTTGTCAATTAAACGCATGTGACAACAGCAATAAAACCAGAAGTTATTGGTTCCAGAAATCAGTTCCCAAGTCTGTATCTCGTTCTTCTTTAGGCAGACTTGAAAATTAGTTTGCATCTTACTACTGTTAATCGCACAGTTATAATGGACTTTGGGGAATTTTTTCTTGTCGGTTTTTTCTTCTACACCGGGAAATTGGTTGAACTAATATGAAGAGGTTTCCTCTCGTAAAAGCACTTTGGATTTGGTTTGGTAAACCAGTTCTCCTTCAGTTTTTCTATTGTGATGTTGAGGACCACCTGCAAAGACACAGTTTTACTTCTAATTTAGTAAAGGAGGAATCTGGAAAAGGAAGTAATTTATTAGGAGATCTGCCTTATCCAGATGATAAGTGGAAAAAATCACTTGCTGTGAGGCAGTTCAGATTTTTTTTGAAGTTAAATTACTACATTGGTTTCACTTGCCATTTGAAATCTCAAAAAAGTGTTAGTAGTTAATCGAGGAAGTTGTATCAATTCTTATTACGTGATAATGCTTTTTCTTTCTTATTCCCTCTCTTTTCTTAATTCAGTACTGAACCAGCTGGCTTCCTACAGGGTCGATCTCTGCTGCTGGCATTTATGTTTTAAAACTATTTCTGTGTTTAAAGATCTCATGATACTTATTACACATGTAAATTTATAATGCCAGGATTCTGATATTCCAGCAGTCATCCTTCTCTGTAAAAATGGGTTTCCAGTGGGTTAAAATGATCTACACTGGATACTTTATTTGACCCTAATTTAATTACGGAGAGTGGCTGGCTGTAAGATTTGTTTTAGTGTAAAGGTAGTGTTATGGCTTTAAGGTACTGCTGGAATGGGGATGATCAAGGAGGATACCTGAAGCCAGAGGAGTAGCTTGGTAACTTTAAATTGTAAATGTGTGTATGCATCCCATACCACCGTAAGGCTTCTTCCTGCCTGCACAGAGGCCATACTGAGCTCTGATATTTTTAGTTACTTTCAAGTTAGTGCAGTGCTTTAGTAATCCCTTATGGGAATGTCCGTAAGGGATTACTTACACAACTAGATTGTTCAGTGCCATGGTAATAGATGCTTGAGCTAGCTCAGAACAAGTTAGTATGTCAGCTATGGAGTTAGTTCTGCATAAGCAGTACCTTAAGTCCTGGAAACTGCCGTGGCATGTGATGTGTCCCAGCTAATTAACTCCACCTCCCAGCAAGACTAACTGGCTTGGGCATATAGTGCTTTCCAGATCTATAGTGAGCTAAGCAGATAAAGGCTGAAGAATTTCAGAGCTGTGCTCCAGGGTATAGCATGGTGTGTTCTCTGCTGCCGCCTTCTGTAAAGTGCAGTACAATATCTAATTAATATGGGAATAATCTAGACAAAGAAATTGTATGCCTTGGACTATGGTTTAGGCAGGTCTGAAGAATTACTTGATTTTTCACTCTGCCCTTAGCAGACTTCATTGTCTTTTACTGACTAGTATCAATGTAACAGTGTTTACTCAGTCAGTATTTATCAATGTATAAAGGAATCTCCACCATTACCCCATAAATCATCTATTTCTGATAAATTTTCATGTGTTAAAGATTCCTGTAGAATTCCTGTTTTCTGAAATACACTGTTTATTTTTTTCCCTCCTTGTACCCTTTTTTCTCCTTTTAGAGGATGATTGATTTTTCTGATTGTTTTTTTCCCCTCCAGAAATGCATATGCCAAATAGATAAAGCTGTTGGTTTGTTTGTTTTTGAGAAGATATGCTTAGTGCTGGATGGAAATTATTTTGGAAGCTTTCTCATGAAAAGGCGTTCATTCTTTTCACATATGATTGTCAACAGATCAGTGACAAGAGCAGTGTTTGAGATATGGGAAACTAGCTTTGAGTTCCTTGCAATGCTGTTAAATACTAGCTAAATGATAAAATCTGTAAACTTGTCTTTCTGCTCTTATGGCTTCATAGTTAGGAGCCCCAACTTTTGTGACGTTACGCTGGCCTAGGTTCGTTTTCTAAGGGAAGAAAGTGCAGGCTTTCTATTTGTTTTCAGTTTCTCTATTTGAAAGATTATGAATAAAAAAAATTGTCTTCAGTTACAAGGGAGGAAGTTGAAAAGTACCTTCTTCCTATAAGCACCTCAAGAATGGACCCTCTTTCATAGGAATGTGTGTTCTAGGACAAGGTAAAGCTTCAAGGTATTTTTGAGGAATTTGGAGTAGAGTTTAGGATGTTGATTTTTTTACTCTCTCTTTGGGCAGTTATCATCTTGCTTATTAGAACTTAAGAATAGATTAATCGTTTTGGCCCTAGTTCTACACTTAATCACAGAGCATGTACAGCTTTTCCTCTTCTTCTCTTCAGTGTTCTATCAATGTGAATTAGATCTGGAGGGACAAACCTAGGAATGAAGGAGACCAGTTCTTTCCTTTGATCCATTCAGCCTTTGGCGATCAACTGTTCTTCCTGAAAACAAAGAGTTTATGATTACTGCATTTCATGTGGTTTCTCTAAAATAGTGTTGTTATGTACTAGGCAAGGCTTACTAGCTCTTTTCAGAGGCATATGTTTAGCTTTCATTAGCAGTGTAAGTTTAATATAAACTAATGAACTATGCAAATAATTCTGTGCAGTTTGTTACCAGATTCTTGTCTCATCTGCCTTTTATGATTTCCTGTTCTTATTAGTGTCGATTTCATGTCCTAAAGATAGATTAAAGAAGAAACTGACTCAATCCAAACTGTAGTCCATGTTATTGTAGATTTAAGAGAAAGTTGTTATGTACCGTGTTTTAGTAGCTGTCTGTCTCCAGAAATTTATATTAAAAAAAAAAAAAACATTTCTTACAGTTAGTGCCCTCTTGGGATATGCTTAAAGCACTTTCAACTTTGTCAGTCTGAATAAATACAAGCATCGCTTCAACACCAAGTGAAGTCAGGGGACAGTCTTTTTAGCATCGTTGTTCACTTTTGTGATGTTGAGATGTTAAGACAGGAAGGCACTGTTACAACGATATGAGCTGAGCTTTAATACCACAAGCCATGCAATTAGATTCTTTACAATATAGTGGTTTGTTACGTTCCTTGGTTAGTCAGTAATGCTGACTAGTTTTATGCTGAAGCAAATACTGCATAGCAGTATCAGGTTATGGTACTGTTATTGCTGGGTGGCTGTCTTGGACTCTACAAGTCATCTTTCTTCACCCATCTGTGTTCACAGAATCACAGAATGGTTGAGGTTGTAAGAAACCTTTAAAGATCATCTAGTCCAATACCCCTGCTCAAGCAGAGTCAGCCAGAGCGCATGACCTAGGATTGTGTCCAGATGGCTTTTGAATATCTCCAAGGAAGGAGACTCCACAACCTCTCTGGGCAACCTGTTCCAGTGCTCAGGAAAAAAGCTTTTCCTCATGTTCAGATGGAGCTTTCTGTGTTTCAGTTTGTGCCTGCTGCCTCTCGTCCTGTCGCTGGGCACCACTGATAAGAGTCTGGCCCCATCCTCTCTACACCTTCCCTTCAGGTATTAAGATCCTCCCCTCCCCCCAGCCTTCTCCAGGCTGAACAGGCCCAGCTTTCTCAGTTGTTCCTCACAGGAGAGATGCTCCAGTCCCTTCATCATTTTAGTGGCCCTTTGCTGGACTTGCTCTAGTAGCTCCATATCTCTCTTACATTGAGGAGCCCAGAACTGGACACAGTACTCCAGGTATGGCCTCCCCAGGGCTGAGCAGAGGGTAAGGATCATCTCCCTCGACCTGCTGGCAACACTCTTCCTAATGCAGCCCAGGATACTATTGGCCTTCTTGGCCACAAGGGCACATTGCTGCCTCTTGGCCAACTTGCTGTCCACCAGGACTCCCAGGTCCTTCTTGGCAGAGCTACTTTCCAGCAAGGTCAACCCCCAGCCTGTCCTGGTGCCTGGGGTTATTCCTCCCTAGGTGCAGGACCTTGCACTTCCCGTTGTTGAACTCTGTGAGGTTCCTCTCTGCCCATCTCTCCAGCCTACTGAGCTCTGTCTGAATGGCAGCACAGCCCTCTGGGGTATCAGTCACTCTTCCCAGCTTTGTATCATCAGCAAACTTGCTGAGGGTGCACTCTATCCCTTCGTCCAGGTTGTACACCGGGTGTACACCGCTAGCTACAGGCCTACAACTAGATTTTGTGCCACTGACCACAACCCTCTAAGCTCTGCCATTCGGCCAGTTCTCAGTCCACCTCGCTGTCCGCTCATCTGACCCCTACTTCCTGAGCTTATCTATGAGCGTGTTACAGGAGACAGTGTCAAAAGCCTTGCTGAAGTCTAGGTGAACAGGGGTCCTCCTAGGACTCCTGAGGCAAAGGTAACTCTTATCTTATCTGCCTCTGTTATAAGGAAGCTATAGAATTCTCCAACTATGTCTTTTTTTTTTTTTATTTATTCTTTTTCTCTCAGTGACTGACTCCCTATAACAGTATTTGGATATGCTTAGTATTTGTACTTGATTAGGAAGGGATGCTTAAACTATGAACAGATTTGTATACTAAGAGAGACTTGCTGGCAAATTGCCACAAAAGACAGGAAGCACCTGTTTACTTATGAAAGAAGTTGTCATTTTTGTTCAAAATACCTAAGCACACCATTATATTTTCTAAAGTTTGTTGCTTTTCTTATTCGGTTAAATTCAGGAACAGAAAGCTTTGCATTTGATCAGTTGTATGTTTGCTCTACTCTTAAGAGGGACATAACCATAACCTTTTATTTTAGAGAAGCTGTGAACTTTTATTTGGATACCCGTTGCATAGAATGAGGCCCTTTCCTTGTGTATGATCAGGATGATGACTGTAATCCTCTTTCATAGACAAGTGTTTGTTTGTTTGTTTGTTTTCTTCTTACAACTCTTTAATTTTTTTTTTCAGAATGTGTGTAAGTATACACTTAAAAGTTCTTCTGAGCAGCTGATCACTGCTCGTTACTGTGAGTGGGTTATTGTTTGTCAGCAGTTTACAAATGTGGTATCCGTGGTTAGGTTAAATTCTGTTGTGCTGATTCAGAGGTCCCACAACTTAATGCTTTATTTTAAATCCTATGGGAATATTGTAGCCATTATTGTTTTAATCATAAGCTTTTATGTGGGGGAGCGTGCGTGTTTGCTTGAATTGAATGTTGCAGTTGAATTGGTGTTCCTGCAAAGAAGTTCTGAAGTTTTTACTTTATTACATAATAGTGTCAGTCTGCAGGCAGTATTGTAATAACTGTTGTAGTTATGGTCAAGTGTCTGAACTCTATAAACCGATGAGAATCTGAGATGCTGAAATGAAAAGCTCAGCGTTTGTGCAAAGCAACACATGGTCATGCAGGTCATTTGAGTGGTGCCCACTCAATGGCACCTCTGTTGTGAGGCTTAATATGATGGTACTTTTCATGAGGTATCGTCTATGGCCAACTTCAGCATTAGTGGTGATTCTGGCCATGCCAGATAGGTAGACTGTTACCATGAATTTTCCTCAAGTGTTGTGGGTGGATGGATAGATGTTACCGAGCAGTTATGTTTTAAAAGAGCCCACTGAACAGTCCTTTAAACTATATACTCAACAGAAGTTTGATAGAGTTTTTGTGGTTTTCAGTTTGTTTCACTTCTGTTGGTTTCAGTTATTATACGGTATTTCATTTTGCAGGTACTCCCCTGCTACCTAAGATGATTATGAAATGAAGGGTTTTTAACCCTGAAGCTCTCAGAACATGAATTTACAGTGATTTTATAACACCTACTTGACAATTCAAGTGTAAGGATATTTGTAGTTGAGTGGGTTATAAGTAGAAAAAAGAAGTAAAGGGGATGATGATTTTTCTAGATCACTGATTGTGATCCTGTCATCTTTTTCACATGTATTTACTGGGGCAAAAAGGACTGAACATCACTTCTCAAAACACCTTCTATTCTTATTAATAGTATGCTTGCCATGAAAGAGATCTGCTCATAAAGGATAGTATTGTGGGTACACATGTTTATCTGGCAATTTTATATATATGTGCACGTCAAAGGGCAGCATATTCCTTCTTTTCTGTTGTAAACACAAAAAATTTTAGGCCAGTTCTAAAGCATTGCAAAGTATGGATTTGGTGTGTTTACTCTGAAACTTAACTTTTTGCTTGGGCTCTGAAAGATCTTACATAGGCATTGTTGTGGATGTTACTACCATGCTTGGTTTTTGTTAGGATAATTAGAAGTATTTTCAGATACATAGCAGTTTTATGTGCATTGCTGATGCCCCTTCAAACTTTATTAACCTCATATTTGCAGAGGGTGATAAGCCACGAACAGGAACAGGTGAACCAGTTTTAAGTTTGCACTACAGTACAGAAGGAACGACTACAAGCACAATAAAACTGGACTTCACTGATGAGTGGTAAGAAGTTACTTTGTTTTTTACTGGTTATTGATAAGCACATTGTGCCAACACTGATTTAGCATAGATGCAGATAGAAAATGCACATATAGTATTTTGAAAAATAAACTATTAGGTATATTTACAATTTGAAATGGCCACGGTCCTTAATGCATTCAGAGCAGTCATGCTTTAACATGAAATTTATGCAGGAGTATTAGTGGTAGTTACCCTAAATCTTTTTATGCTAACGTTATGGAACTTGGTATCATTGACAAATACTAGTATTCGCTAATCTTATCCTTTTTAAAGCAGGGTACTATAAGGATGGAAGTTTGTCCAGGGGTTAGAGTTTTAAGATTTAATCCTCTGCTCCACCAGACTTCCCTTATGGTATTGAGCAAATTAGTCTTTCTGTGGCACAGTTTCTCAGTTTTAAAACAGTGAAATGACTATTTTTGTGTCTGAGGAGTGTTGATGAATGCATATGTTTAAGATACCACTTTTGTGGAGTGCTTAGATATTACCGTGATGACATCCTTTTCAGATAATAAAGAAACACATACTATCTAACTGGCCTGATCGTCTTCGTTTGATATGGATGCCTATCCCTAGAGCATCTCAGGCCCTCCTGAGACAACCACAATCTTTACTTTACCTCCTCTGTTTCCTTCGCTTATCTATTTAAAATTATTGTAGAAGAGAGGAAATGATAATGGCTGCTGGCGTTTGTTACTGAAATGAAAAGATCAGTATGTTTGGCTACTCTTAAATGCTGCAGTTTTGGTGATAAAATGCACATTTTACCCATAACAGTTTGGGAACTTTAAGCAGTGATCTATACGTTTACACGGAATGAAGACTTTGCCCATATGGATTTGTGTTAAAGCAATCTACGTGACTGCATTTCTGTTTAGAGTCCAAATCTGGCAAGCTTTGAAGAAATTACTTTTGCTGTAAGGCTTTAAGTAATTATGCATTTATTTTTGTGATTGTTTTTGTTTAATGTTTTAGGGTAGGTAAATTTCACAAGAGGCACAGAGCATTAGCAGATGTCCATTTATTCTTGACGATGTTCTTAACATAGTAATATTAGCTGAATATGTCACAGAAAGCACATTTTAATAAATTTATTTTTCAATACAAAATTTTAAAAATACCTTCTGGGCTTCAAATGCAGTTTTTGATATAAATGATTCTGAAAATGGAAGTTCGGAATGAATAACTACCTCAAAAACATTATCAAGAATAAGAGGAGTATAGAAGAAATGGAGAGGAGAAATGGACAGCCTAATTGTAAAATGTGTAATTAGGGAAGTGAAAGCTATTAAAACTTAACCTCACTTAGACTTTTCAAAGGACGTGTAAACAAATGGAAGAAATTTCTTCAGTGACTTAATCATGTTGCAGTGAGGTTGGAATAGCAGTTAAGGAACACTGAGAAGAGCCGAAAACTAAATAAACACTTTGCATTAGTTTCCAGTAAAGTTGAGGATGTTGATCAAAAGATCATAAGAACTGAATGCAACTCAATGAAAACAAAACTTGGAAGTTAATTTGTAAAAATGAATTAGGGATAATCTGCATCTCAGATTTTTTGATACAACTGGCATATAGATTTCTATCTAATAGCAAGTATCTTAGCAAATCTCTTAGGCCAAGTGTAGCACCATGTTGTTTAAAAAACGTTGAATATGATGTCAAAGGAGAATGAAAGACTAAATGCATCTTGTAAGACTCACGGTAGCTATGTCCAAGGGTTTAGGACAGTTCTGAAGGAAAGATATTAAAATAAGCAGTATGTGGGAAATAAAGGTGTGTTAAAGTTTATATTATGAAAAGTAGAATGTGCATGGTTCTGTACGTTTTATTCAATGGAATAATGAGTTCCAGAAACACACATGGTGTAGTAGAGAGAACCTGTCTGGATTTCCAGAAGGTATGTGATATTTTGCCACACACTGAATTTCTATTTAAGATTATACAGACAGATCAGTAAAGAAACTGAACATGGTGGTAAGGTAACTTAGTGGAGGTCATTGTAGTGGATATTGTTGAAAGGAAGAGGTATTTCTTGGTGGGACAAAGTTGCAAGGCGTTGTCAGTTCGGGGGCTAACTGAAGCGTTGTGCAGAAGCATGAAATAATTGAAGTGGGATGAAATTCAGTACAAGAAAATAAAAGAGCATGCAGTTGAGGACCAGTAACAAAAAGCTCATCTAAAAATTTGGATTGTTGTGGAAAAAAAAAAAAAATAGAGAAAGACTTTTGCCTACCAGTCACTTCGTTCTCAATATAATGCAGCTATTAGGCAAGCACAATCTTACGTTTCACCAGTTGAGAGGCTTCCAGCCAAGGAAGAAAGTTCCTGGTGCTGCTGCTTAACTGTGCTTCGCCTTGTGACTTCAAATCCTGTCTACATTTCTAACCTTGCATTCAAGAAAGCTCACTCAAATGGTAGGAGGTTCAGAGAAGGGTTATGAGGAGGACTGAGGAAACAGGAATCCTGTTATGGAAGCAGATAGTAGGGCTTAATTTATATAATCTAGCAAATGAAATCACAGCGTGTTATTTTGGTCCTGCAAACGTCCTCATCGTGTACTGGAGTGAACTACTGGAGTGAAAACCAACACTGAACTAAAAATTAATGAATGGGTGTAAACTAGCCTTGAGCATTGAGCTAGAAATTAGAAGATTCCTAAGAGTGAGTCCAAAAAAATCTTACTGCTTTTAAGGTGGAACATGATTAATTCATACAAGGGATTACATGATATGAGGGATGAAATAGCAAAAAAATCAGCTTGGTGTTGTCCTAGCAGGTCCCTTCTTGTATGTCCGTTCAGAAACAATGCTGAAAATTTAGTTTTTGATTTAGAAAAACTGTTGGAAGGGCTAGCAAAATTTTTGCACATGCTCCATATCCAACACAGTAAGTACTTTGAGACCGATTACTGTTCATCGAGATGAGTAAAAGCTCTTATATTCAATGTAAAAAGAGAAATACTGAAGTCTAAACTAGATTCTCAAGAATCTAGACTAAGCATGATTTGTGATGCTTTTCGCAACATAACATGAATTAATTTACTGATAACGTAAACATGTAAGAAAATTGTAATAACACAGACTGGATTCTTGAGAATCGTGCTTATAATTCTCTTAATTGATATTTGTTTCAGCTTTTGTATAGTGCTCTGGAGACCACCTAGAATTTAACAGCTCATCGCAAAGATAGGGGCAGGGCGAGAGTAAGTGACCTTAAGAACAAGGCTTTGCATTTTGTAAGATGAGGTCATTTTCAGAGAGTCTAAAAGCATGAGTTTTAATGACATTCAGAAAAACAATGTTATATGTTTCCTGAGAAATCATTTCCTTTATTGTAAAACGGAAATTGGTGTTCCAAATAATTATCTAATCTAAACATGAAGGAGGAATAAATCTCAAGTACAAATCCTGATAAATAACAAAACATTGAGGCCTGAAAACTAAAATCAGAAGGCCGTGTTGCAGGAGATAGAGAAATGATAAGTAAAGGTAGGGAACCTGGAAAACATTATCTAAACCTATTTTTCAATTGGTCAGGGTATGAATACATATGTAATTAGTGCTCGCTCAACAACTTGTAATTCACGTAATGAAATCTCTTCTCTCTCACTTATACGTTCTGAAATTTGGAAATAAAAGAGAGCAGAATCCTACTGAGTCTTAACAGAATATTTTTGGGATGAGAAACATGGATGAGTGCTAGACAGACATAATAAAAGAGAATTTTGAAATTGCTGTGAAGTTTGTTAGTTTCAGCTCCAGCAATTGAACTGCGAGATTGCAGTTAGAAAGATGATGATGGTCAAGCTGTGCTATCACAAATATCTTCTCATCTGTTTACGTTATTTCTCAATTATTTTATACATGTTACGTTGCTAGGAGCAGCACAAATTCAAGCTCCAGAGGGAGTGGAAGTCATTGCAAATCTGAAGGCCAAGAAGAATCTGTAAAAACAAAAGCATCAGGAGAGTCAGCACCTGAAGATGAAAAAACAAGTAAGATAAAACATTGTTTCTGTAATGGTCAGATCAACATTCTACTCTCATATGTTCATGACTAGCATTGAACACGGTGGCAGTCTCATAGACGTTCATATGAGGGCAGAATATAACTATAATAAAACATGATTTTTTTTAGGAAAGAGAAAGATATACCCACTTGAGATAGTTCCAAATAAGTATAAAGAAAATTAGCTTTTCCTGGTGTTGGTTCTAAAAACCCTTATCCTTCTATTGTAAGGACATATTTTTGTCCTTCATTGATATTGGAAAAATAATACAACCAAAATTTGCAGTCATGAGTGTTAGGTACCTTATTACATTTCTTTCAAGTTTCCACTGTGTTTATGTGTAATCGTCTTGCTGGATTCATTGCCAAAAGGGCAGTCAAGTCAAATGACTGGTTGGTTCCATAGAAATGCCTGGAAATTCTTAAAAAAAAAAAAAAAAAAAAAAAAAAAAAGCTACACCTTTTAATAGAGAGGTAACTTAATTTCTGTGTTGAGAACCATCAATTTTCAGTCAGTGACCTTCTATTTCAAGAGTTGTAATGCTGTTCTTGCAACTAAAATTCTCATATCATAGAATATTGAAATATTTTAAGGAACAAGAAATAAATACTTTTTTCATTGTATTCACTTGAGCAACTGGATGGATTTATATATTTTTATATTTTTCTACTTCAGTAGAAGTCTTGGATGCTGATCACATAATATGACATGTAGAATTTGGAGGTTTGATTGGTTTGATCTAGGACTGCTAGAATTACATAGATTTGCTTATATTATAGATATTCATGTAGCTGAAATCATGTGATTTACCGTTAAGTTGTTTGTTTAAGGAGTTCCTGATGAATCTGACAAGGAAGACTCAAGTGCTGAAGGACTGAAAAGTGCAGATGAAACTGCAGGGACAACAGAAGCAGGTGTGTGCCTGTCATCTTTTAAATACAATTACAAGAAGAGGTAGAGAGCCAAAAAAAAAAAAATTTCCAATACAAACTCAGTATGTGTGATTTCTGTAACCATTTATAGCGTTATCTAAAATAGGTTATAATCATCAACGATGTGACCTACTTGCACCAATATTTTCTGTTACCAGTGTCAGATGCACCTGTTTCTGAGCATCCTGGAATCCAAGCAGAAGAAGAAAATGGCCCCAGTGTTGATAGTGTCTCCAGAAATGTAGAAGAAGGATCCTCGTGTGAAAAAGGTGCAAATCAAGAAACATCAAGTCAGCCAAGTACTGAATCTACTGCCAACTCACATGCTGCAAACAATGAACCTCAGCCACATCCAGAATCCTCAGGGCTTGCAACTCAAGAAGAGACCTCTGCCAGGACCTCTGCTCTCCAAGAAACTGATGACAGTGATGATGACCCTGTTCTGATCCCTGGAGCAAGGTATCGAGGAGGACCAGGACACAGGTTAGGGGAATATTTATCTTTCCAATTACTTGGCAAAATGTCTTTTTTGAAGGAGAGATCTAGAAATTGATGCCTTATATCCTTAAATAAAATCTGAGTTCTTTGACCACTAGCAGAGAGTTGAATGGCTGAGTCTAATTTGCCTGTATGTAAGATACACATAAGTACACTTGCCCTCCCAGGGGGAAAGCTCCCACAGATCTAATACTTGCTTGTTCTTTTATCTTGCCTGCTGTATATGCCAGTGCTAAATACTTGGATTGATCTTTTTTTCAGTATTCTCACAGGAATCATAAGTATGTAACGTTCATAAATTTGCATTTAAGATACAGGAACCTACATTTTCTCTTTTGCCCTTATTTTACTTAAACTTTTCCTTGTTTGGGTTATTGAGTATCAATATGCATGTATAGAAGTCACAGAAGTTAGGCAGATTCCTAAAGGTTGTCTTTATGAGAAGATGTATTTAATGGTAAGTTTTGTATATTGTCTTGTAAAATGCAAACAGGTATACACACTTGTTTAATCATTCAGTAAGCATAGCCTCCAATCCAGTATTGCTATATTAAAATACCTTTGCTCATTAACTTAAAATCTCGGGCATTTTAAATGCTGTCATAATTATTTAAGTAACATCTCTACTGTTGGGTTTAAGAAAATATCTTTTTTCTTTTCTTTTCTTTTTTAGTTGTCCTGTAATCTAATGTGTCACATGCTTTAGATAGCTTTACACCTGTCCTGTACAAAGGCAGTGCTATATTGCTATTAATTCCTTACCCTAGAAATGCCAATTCTTCACAGGAAACATTCAATATGTATTCACTAAGAAATCAGAAGGAATTTAATAGTTGTGTACAGGAAAAGTTTTGAATAATTTGCAGTTTAAAAAAAAAAAAAGTCATAAGTCACCGCATTGTCAGTAGTGACAAAAAGAAGAGACAGTGGTTGCTTATTACGTAGCACTAGTGATTCTCCCTGCTAAATGACAGATTTTTAATGAAAAAGTCATCCTATAAAGATTCTGTCATAATACATTAACTTCCTGTGCAATACTAAATAAACTTTAATTGCAGATAAAGATCTGGCAGCAGAAATATTTTCAGCTGCAAAGGCAATGTTCTGTATGAGCTGGTAATTCGAAGAGCAATCTGTGAAAAACTCCACAATTCAAATCACATTTCTGTTTTTGAGCAAGACTCTTAAGCTCTCTTCCTGCGCTTTATTACATTATTACAAAAACTATTACATAATAGAGATAAGATTGAAACTTCCAGGTATCATACAGATGTTAGTTTCCCACTAGTGCGTATATCTCAAATGAAGTTATGCTTGATCTTGCGTGATTTTTCTCCTTTTTTGTGTGCAGCCAGATTTCTTCCTGTAGTAGTTTAAATTTATCATGTAGGAAAGAGCATTCAGTTAAAGCACTTTATGCAGCCTCTTGCACCCTAATTCTTCTCCCCTAAAAAATCTAACAAAAGTCAGTATGTAGTCCATACTCATTTAGGATTGCCTCCAGGCTTTCAATTAATTAGGTTTAAAGCCTGAACACTTTAGTTTGTTCTGCTTCTGTATAAGTGCAAGCAGCAAAGTTTTCTAGTTGAACTTCTCGTGATCCAGGTATATGTTTAGATGCAATTCCCTCCTAATTTTCTGGCTTCAGGAGTTTCTAAATGCCCTCCAAGCTACTGAAGTGAAGCAAGCTTTGTGTGTTCAAAGAGATTTGGATTTCTAGAGAGAAAGCAGGCACTGGTAGTCTGAAAGGCTAACTGTATAAGCCCTCTTAGTATTTATTTGTCATATGAGAAAGAATGAAAGGACCCCAAAGTCCTCTGTACTACTACTATTACTACAAATGTTGTACCATATAATCCCTTTCATAAACTGACTAAATTTACATGAAATCCACCCGGCCCCTCACTTCGTGGGAAGCTACTTCAAAACATCACTTCTGTGATCAGTTAAAGTTGACTATAATTAATCAATTTGTTCTTGCTAACATAGTATATTAGTTTAAATAGTTTTTCCATTCCTAGAGTTTTTCATTCAAAGGATGTTCATCCTGTCCATTGTCAGCTCTTGTCTCACCATACTAAGCATGCCAAGCTTTTTTGCACTCTTCTCAATAAAACTTTCAGTGTTCTCCCTGTCATCATACTCTCTGTACTCTTTCTAATTCCACTTCTTTCTTGAACCTGGGAGACGAGAGTTCTGTACACTGTGCTATTTTGATTTTTCTAGAAATAACGTTATGAATATTACTCTTGGTCCAGAAGAGATTCTCTAAGGCCCCAGAGAGCTGCACTTACTGTCCTTCCCCTCTCTCACCTCTGGCTGTCTCATACTAGTGGCTTATGATAGACATAGGATCAATTAGTATGCGGAAATCTTTTTCTTGGTTTGTCATTTCCCACTGATGTGTTCCCATCTTGTACCAGAAGGAGGTTCAGAAGTATACAACTGTCAATTTTATACTACTGAATTTCTTTCCGCTTTTTTTCTCCGGGTCCTCCTGTCTGCTCTATATTCCCAATATCAGCCAATCTCATGTCCTCAACACACTGCATGAGTGCATTCATACTTTTTGCTCAAAGATTATTAGCGAAATATTAAACAAAAGAGCCTGCAACACTAGCGCTTAAGGAACTCCACCAGTATGCTTTCTGTAGGCTTATGTTTACACTTTTCTCACTTGGTAAACCGTGTTATCTAACAATTCCTTTACTAAACCTCATCTTCTCCAGTTTACCTAATAATTTAGCTTTTCATTGGTCATCCTAAGAGATAATTAATGACATTAATATAGAAGTAATACAGTAGATGTTGCCTCTCTGGAATATCTAGGAGGAGTTATTTGGTTTCTTTCTTTCCAGAAAAGGTTGAAAGGCTTAGGCTGTAATAATTTACCTCTTGTAAACCTACTTCATGCAGTAGCAAGAAAATATTTGCTTTTAATTTTTATTTTTGACAAAAAAAGGCTTTAACTTTCTGAAATAGAATGCTAAAAGCTGTTTGACTGATAAGCCTTTTCCAGTATATAACATTACATGCTTTTTAACTGCAGAGAATAACTGGTTATTGTTTATATTATATAGAGGAGAAACACTGCAGTTGGGGAAAGCGAAGATAAAGGCAACTTGGTCTTAGGAGTCAGCTTTCTGCTATAAAGTACAACTTTCTCCACTGAGAGGGCATTGGAAGGGTAGGCTTCTGAATCTGTACTCTGAAATCATGATCTGAAACTTCTCAAGGCAAAGCAGTGGCAGAAATACCCCTTTGAAATCTCTTTTGGCAGTACTTAACAGTTAAATAAAAGGAGAACTTCTTGCCTCATGAGCTTTACAGATTTCACTCGGAAATGTTTAGAAAGCTTCCGTTTTTTTGAATGAGGTTTAGATATAAATCCAACTCCTAATGTTTTCAAAGTGAGGACTGAGTCTTTCTCTCTTGTCTGTCCCCACCCCCAACAGTAGCAGCAAGGAAATTGCCTACCAAATATATAGAAATACCATGGTTCTTTGTAGGTTGATAAATTGGTTAAGTTAATTGAATTTTAAGTATTTTTGAGAATGGAAAAAGCATTTAGTCCGTCATCTTTTGGAGCCAGCGTCAGCTTGGAATAGTTTTGACATAGAAAGGCGTGTCCTTCAAAGGAATGACTGAGAACGTGATATCTCTCTTCCCTGTAGCATTTCTGCATTCACTAAGTATTACCATAGGAACGGTGAACACTAATGACAAATAGAAGCTAAATAGTTATTTTAGCCTTACTATCATTGGGCTAGTCAGTACACGCTATTTTCGACATAACTGTGTAAGGAACGACCTAGAATATTTTTAAATTTAAAAAATGAAACCTGTTTCATACAGCACAGCAGTATAGCTCGATACTCGACAGAGAAAGTAACCCTCTGGACATCTTAGGGAATCCATGGGAAAAAATGCTCTCTCTTTGAAAGGTGAGGAGCTACACAGGTTTTTAGATTTGAGGTGTGTTCATAGCATATTTCCTTTAAAACTTACAAAGGCCAGCAAATTTATTTGGAACAGAGGTAGATAATATGGCTTGCCTTAGCACTATACTTTGTAACCTATGGGAAAAATTAGATGCAGAATGTATTTCTTGCACAGCAAGTGCAATTTTTAACTGATTCAACTTAATTTTCACAGAAGCAGTCAAAACGGCTCTTTGAGGGCTGTTTTTGTACTTGGTCTTTGATACAAGCTGATCTATGAGCAAAGACTAAGCCTAGAAAATATTAAATTACTAGGTTAAAAACACATACATATGTAAAAAGAAAGTGATTGTGCAGCTGTTCCCATTTCTGCTATGATATTATGAAGAATTATTGCATTTTAGAAAACCAACTTTGTGTACTAATCTGTAATCTGAATATTATTCATGTTGAAATCAAAATATTCTCATATACTAACATATTGAGGAGATGGAATCTTCTCAGTTGGGATAAGTAGAGCACATATTATAATAGATGCTAACCTCTTAAAAAAAACATGATACCCAGAATTTTTGAATGACTTCAGTTGTTGTTCCCTTTACTAGATATAATATCAGAGGAACAGCGATAGGTGATAGAATAATGAGGTAATTCATTATCTTCTTCCTCCCCTCTTCCTTTTCATTTCCGTATAATGGATTTATCAGGTTCTTTGGTTTTTGTATCTAACCAGCATTTTAAAAATTGCTAAACTTCAAATGCTATGAATTATAGAGCGTATTGCTTGAGGTATATTTAGTTGCATGTATTGCATGGGAATTGAAAAGAAATTGCAGTGTATACATTTAACAACCTATTAACCTTTCTTTTGTGTGTCATAAAATAAACGTAATTTGAAGAGTGTGTAGTTTGTGAAAAGCAAATACTTTTTTATTCAGTTGCTGAAGAACATGTTATATTTGCATGTGCCACCACTGATTTGCTTTGTCTGGTAGTAGACAACACCCAGATCTGGACAAATATATAAAAATGTAAGAAGAAATGTATTTAAAGGCCACACATTTTTTTTGGCTGAACAAGGTTGTGGAACTGAGTGCAATTATTAAAGCCATATTTGACAATATATATTTAGCAAGAGAAGTGCTAAATCTTACGTAATATATCCTTTAATGAAGTGAAACGAAAAAGTCACTTGATCTCCCATTGAAATACTACAGTGAATTAGTAGTGAGAATGTATAAAACTATTAAGGACACCTGTGGTTAGTTTCCCCAACTTATGGTATTTTGCTGTCTGCTGTCATTTAATGCCAAAGGCCTTTATATAGGGGAAATGGAGAAAACAAATGGGGGAAAAACAATCACAGTGATGAAAATTAACATCGTGACTTTGTGTGGCTAGAAAGGAAAAGTCTCAGGAAGTAGTTGCGCAGAAAATATCTAAGTCTTCTATTTTCAATGCCTGCAGGAAAATAGCACAGACACGTATTTCTTTGTCTTGTATTCCAGTCTTAGCTGGAATAGGAATATATGATTTTGACTCAGCTGTTTTTCTTAAAGTTTCAGGAATCTGTGTACTCGCCGTACTGGATCTAAATTTCACGACAAGCATTTTTCCCATGTTAAACATGCTTAGCATGGAGTTCTGTAGTTCATCAGTGTGGCCCATGGGAAAATTTGCTTCATATTGCTATAAATGTAATACAAAAATGAATGATGCATTCATCATAGAATTTTTTTAATCACTATATTTTTCTGTGATTTTGACTGTCATTCTTCTGCAGCATATCGAGTGAAAACTTTAAAAAAAACACTCTCTGCAACTGAGAATACTTTGAAGATTGTTTTTGTTGAAAGGCCAGGGAAATGACTTAGGATTGTTCAGGCAGTGCATTACGATAAACATTTCTTTTGATATGATCAGCAGTGAAATCGCTTGATTAAAAAAATGTTAACTTTGTCTTTAGGGTCAGGTCAATATGTTAGTAACATGATGGTTTTGTCCTTGCTTTTGAACTATCTTAATACGTTAAATTTGCCAGCAATAGAAAGCCTCTTTCATGGCTGTAGAGGCTTCTAAAGGAAGATGGATATTTGGTAATTAAAATCAGAAATATAATCAAATGTTGATATTTAGGAAATTGATCTATTTTAATACGGGTAATCGGTCACCTTCCTGCACTGGATTTGATATTGGTGATGCTAGCCTGGCTGCTAAGACACGTGGTTGGAATTCATGGTCAGAAATGTGGGAGCTGGCAGGTGGATTCCTCTAGCAGCGATGTTGTATTTCGCTTATTCTATTTCACCCTTGTTATCAAGACTAAGGTCAATGAAGAAATAAATGCAAGGCATTGGAGATACAGTTCCTAAGTTAATGGCAGTAAGCCTTAAGTTCCTTGCAGCTGTTGTGGATAGAGGAAAAAATAGTTGAAATAGTTATAGAGGTAGTGGATAGTTAAAATGAGATGGCTGCAAGGAAAGAGTTTTAGTCTGAAAGAGCAGAAAAGAAGGAAGCACAGTTTCTAGTTCTGAGTAAAAAGAGACAATGCTTGGCTATGTGTGCATAAGTAAATTTGGAAAGTTAAGAAGTGGGAAAAATCCTCCATATTGGAGGAATACTCTTTTTAGTCAAGTAATCAGAGCTGAGGTAAGAACGATACGAAATGGAAGCAAGTACACAAGCTCTAAAGCTAGCTGCTGCAGCCTGGCTCAGGAGATGATCAGTCTGTGCTAATGATGTTCAGAAGAAGCAGGCTTATCCAGGGTACCCAGATAATTTTATTACAACCACTAGTGGAACAAAGTTTGTTGTGCACAGTAGCAGAGTGCCTGTGTATTATTTACATACTCAGTTGATGCATAGTTGTGATGTTTGTTTGTTTTTTTTTTTCCTCTTTTGAAACACGCCTGTTAATTTTGACTGCATCTCTTTTAACTAATAGATGAGCCTTTTTTTTTTTTTTTTTTTTTAATATATACGAGGCTGGCAAGCCAACAATTGTTGAGTAACATCGATTGGGAGTGATGATTGAACAGAAGTCTCCAACCCAAAAAAAATTTTTAAGAGCAATATGTGAAATATGGTTCTTTATTAAACACACTGGTTATGTAGTGATGCAAATTGTTTTTTTCTTTTAAAAAAACCTTCCTTAGGAGACTTCAGAACTTCTGAACTTATGAAAATGTCTTATGTGACAAAAACGTTTTTCATTTGTGTCTCTTTTAGCAGCCTTACCTTGCAGTATCGTGTATTTTCCATTTGTTTTGGCTATTTGTAATACATAGCTATGGATCAGCCTGCGTCACTAGGATTTTTTTTTTTTTTTTCCTTTTGGACCTGTGTTTAACTGAAAGAATATAATGTCTCCACGGATAAATGCCTGTACCAGTCATCTAGGGTCTAATTTAAATTGACTTTCAATCACTAATGTTTAATTGACTTTGAAGACTTTATTTAGCTGATTCTAAGGGAGAAAACTGTATTCTGGTCCAGGTCTATACGCCTACTTTTTGAAATAATATTTTAAAATTTTTATGATTTTTCCGCAAGGTGCACACTATTGAGATGATGAAAGTACTGTTCATCGTCTTGGGCTTAATCTCATCAAGACTGCATGCACCAACATTATTGTAATATACTGTGCAAAAGTACCACAGAATTAGACAAAATGTGCTTTAGCTGTATACCTTAGGAGAAGACAGTAGAACTGAGTTATTCTGAAGTCAGAGCACTACCTACAGTATGAAGTTATAACTGAAATACAGTTCAGTTTCACTAGCATCATTCTATAATTATTTCCAACATAACATTTTTTTCTTTTTGCAACATAAACTCCTTCAAAAATATTACTAACATTAATCTGTATCCAGCATTTCTGAAGCATTTCTATTACTTGCTACCTGAATTTGAATAAATCACAATTGTATCAGTTGATGTAGTTTGCCTGAGGAATGCTGGTGCAATGTGCATACCTTGTATTATCTGGCACTGTGCATTTGGCAGGCGATGCGGTTTGGGGTAGCAGCACCCATTCCAGCTTTGCTTAGGCCAAACTTTGAAACAGTGAGAATTACGCAGCCCATTACTGTATTTGCTGATGCACCAACTGATTAGCCTACAATCTAAGTTTGTTTATGTTGGCACCGACAGGAATTGTTTATCGCAAATCTTATCACAAGTGAAAATAAGTCACGCAAAAAAAGTTTTTGTGTTTTTTTTCTGTGCCACTTATAAATGAATATAAAATCTATCCTTAGGGAGAAGTAAAACTTCTCTGAAAGATCTTTTCCCATATACGTTCTGTTTTTTATTCTGAAATATCATTACACTGGGCTCATATTTATCTTTTCTGGCAGAGACTTGCCTCTGCCAGGTTCCTGTTCTCAGCAGTATCTTGCTAGAATGCCTGATAGCAATATCACAGTTACCGCCCTACGTGCTTGGCTGCGTTCTCCCTATTGAAGGTACTCATTAAACTAAATAACAGCCCGTTCATGCCTTTTAAAATAAGACCCAAAATTAGAATTTTAAATTCAGAGGTCAGTCTAGTTGAAAGACAGTGAAGTTGCTACCAAAAAATTGGTTGTCTTTTCTGCTTTTATTTAAAAAAAAAAAAAAATCCTGAATGCTGAATAGTCTTGACTCTTTGTCATGTTTGTGTTCAACCTTGGGGGAATTTGGAGGAGTAGATTAAACTTCATAGGGATGCTAACATGAAAAATTATGCAAGAAACTGCCTTGGGATACCACTTAGTTACTTTAATACCATCTTTGAGCCCCAAGACTTTTATTAGCTATTTTCTAGCAAGTAACTCTTCTGGAAGAGCTAGACAACTCTACTTCTAAGTGAAGTTTAGCTTTTTACTTTTTCCACTGCAAGCTTTTTTGATAGATAATTAATTTGGATAAATAAGCCCTTTTGCAAAGGGATTATAGCAAGGGATAGCTGTAACGCTAGCAGGTATGCTCTTGAAACAAAAAAGGTCTTACTGTGTTGAGTAGCTGTGTGTGCTGCGTAATCCTTGCTGCTGTTGATAGGAGAATGGCTAACTATTATTACATGATTCTTTCTTTTACTTTCCCACAGAAACAACATCTCTTTTTAAAACAACTGCAAATACAAACGTGTACCAGCAGTTGTATTTGTGAACTCTCTCCCTAAGCATTTTATGCCACCCTATTTTTTCCTTTATATAGAAGTAAACATGTGAGGAAAATAATTTTGTGATCTGTAAAGCTTAGTAGATAAAGAAAAAGGGCTTTTTCTTCTCCATTTTATAAAGCTCTTTTGAAGAGCTCTGTTGTTAAATCTGCTGAATGTGAAAGCTGAGAGTTAAATACACTTTGTTATTTAGTCCTTATACTAAAAATGGAGATTTATTTAGTGTAGTATAAGGAGAAGAAATGAGAAGATTGCCCCAAAATGAGATTTTTGGGGTATAGAAAGCTCTCTGGAAGAAAGTGGATGAAGTCTATTTCTTCTGGGACTATATGCTAGACAAATTTCCAGGAAATGTATTCTAATAAATAGCCTACTGTTAAATTGATCTATTGGCTAGTGCTTGCAAGTCTCTCCTTGTTTCTATAAAAAATGGGTATCAAAATATCTTTTAAAAAGCTTAGCTCTATTAGATGATGTGTCTTAGTGTGATAGTTTGTTTCACAAAGTGTTTTCTGTACTAATGACTCATTACTTGCATTCATTTTCTGTCCTTGTCTAGCTGTAGGATAACCCTTGCTTCCATCTTAAGTTTTGTGTCCAACTTTATCCTGTGACAAAACAGAAAATAAAATCTACGCAGACTGCTGGCAGAGAGAATTAGCTATGTGACAGATCTGGTGGTGGTTTTTTTTTTTCCTGGGAAAGAGGGCAGGAAGAATTGGAGACAGTGGCTACAATGTCCTACAGCATCATTTCTGGCCTGCTTGAGGTTACTAGCCTTCTGGTAGCAGTGCAGTGAGGTTGCAACTCTATTCACTTCTGGCTCAGTTCACTTTCCAGGGTTCCTTAAATCCCTGTTACCGCTAGTTTGATTCCTTGCACTGTGCTAAAACGTGTACCTGCTCTCTCTGACGTAGTACTCTGGCTTCGTTCAGGACTTCAAGGCTAATAACAACCCTGATAATGGAACAAAAGAGGAGGAGGAATTAGGTGCAGGTGCTGGGGCGCAACCGTTTGGTTATAACTGCAATTATGGGAATCTGCAAACTGAAGGCTTAAGTTTTAACAGGAAAAACTTGGCACCTGGGACTTTTCACAGATCAAAAAGTAGCTTCCTGGAACTGAACAGCGACAAAACAGAATATATCTTTTAGCTAATTTGTTTTCTCTGTTACTCTAGGAAGTCTGCTGCAGTAGGTGCACCGCAAACATAGCGGGTAGTTTCTACTATAATTGATCTGAAATCATTTCTTGCCCCGTTAAGAACCTTTTTAAAGCTGTCTTAATTTTGAGTCTTGTCGTATAGAAGTAGTGAAAAGAAGTGGATTTAATGAAACTTTAAAAAGAAAATACTGTAAGACACCCTAGATCTTTAATAACTTTTTTTTAATTTAAAAAGCTGCTATTTCGGCACAGTTTTCTACCTCAGAACTTACTACCCTCGGGACAGTTTGAGGAGTTCTCCAGCACTTAAGAATAATACAGCACGTGAATTTTGCCAGCATCCGAAGCTTGTGTTCTCTCTCTAGAGAGAGAGTAAAATTTCGCATCACTTGACATTCCACTGTCTTGCATGCTGGTCTTGTTCTAAGTCAGAATGGAAAAATTTAAGTTTGTACTTTTACACTTGAGATAATGTTGATGTCTGTTCCAAACATAGGGGGGAGTATGTTTGAGTGCCCAATTACTATTTTGTAGTTTTTTTTGGTAGCCCATTGCAGTATTTAGAGATGGTCTTTCAGTAGTGTTTTCTTTGTGTGCAATTCATAGGCGATCTGCTGTTGCCCGCATTCAAGAACTCTTCAGAAGGAGGAAAGAAAGAAAAGAAATGGAAGAACTGGAAACTCTGAATATTAGACGTCCTTTAATAAAGATGGTTTATAAAGGTCATCGGAATTCCCGGACAATGGTACAAAATCTTTGTCAGTTTTTGGAACCATAGAGTTTGTTTTATGGGCTGTAGTATGGTTGCTACATTGATATGCTTGCCGAAACAGCAATCGTAATATATTATAAGAACTTTTATTTGCATTTTGGAAGTTGGGAGACATAATTGGCTCTAATTGAAAATTAAAATGAGTATGACTTGTGTGTCACTCTATTTAGATATTCAGGTTTTCTAGAGTTTAAGCCTCCCCCTAACCTCCTTTGAGATCTTGAGTATTTCTCTTAACCTCCTTTCCGTCTTTTCTGTCAGCTTAAGTGGTATAAAATGTGCCTACCTTCAAAATTGTTATTTAATCCTCGCTTTTCCTTCAAAGCTCTTAAAAGGGAAAGCAAAGATTAAATAAGAGTTTTGAAGAGCTGTGAAGGGAAAGTGAGGATTAAATAATAATTTTGAAGAGCTTTGACATCTCTGAATTAGAAAAAAGAAATGGTGCTAGTTATTAATTTGTAGTCGAACTGTGAGATACTCACTGCCTTTTCCATACAGTATACTAGATTTTAAGAAAATTGTTGTCACTGTGTTTCATGCACCACCTTTACAAAGAGAAATTCTTTGAGTTCCGTTTCTTTTTCTCTCTTTTTTTTCCTCTATTTCTTTATAGTATTTTGAAGATATGAAGTTCTGAGTACTAGGTAGTATTTTGCAGAAGTAGCAGGCATATTATTTTGCAGATAATTTGAGGCGTAGTCTCTCTACCTCCAAAAGTACTTTCTAGAGTTTCTGTGAATGGCTTTGATTGCACTGGGGAATATGTTTCAGTAAATGTGTATTTCAGTCTACATGAGCAATGATGCCTTGAATGAAATGTTATTAATGACAAGGTTTGTGTATTGTATTTCAAAAATTAATTATTCAAAAAATCCCTATTAGTTTAAAGGCCATAGCATTAAGGACTTTGTGGTTAGTAGATGTCAAAGTTAAGCTTGCCTGAGTGACCTTGATTCAGTCGCAATCTGCATATTGTAATAGCAATTACAGCATAACAACTTTTTATGGATTTTGTTATTTGGTTTTTTGGATTGTGGGCTGGTGTTTTTGCTCATTTTACATGAGCACCTATGGCAAGGAATGCACAAAATGAAAGATGATATAATTTCCCCTGTTGCTTTTCACAGTCATTACTACTATACAGTCAAACTTCATTTAAATGAAATTTACTTTTGGTGGAGACCCTTCCTCCTGTAAGGAGAGGGATGCTCGTATTTCCATTTAAAATTTGTAAAGGAGACAGATTAGAGAGAGGTCTTGTTTGAAGACATACTTGAGCAACATGCCTACATACCTGAGCAACTCACACACAAAACTGTCCTTTCAAATACATGAACATAAACTATTTTAATGCATATGCATAAGGAAAGTAGATTAAAGTTATGCTTAAGGGCATTAAGTGGATTAAACGCAAATTTAATTATTCTGCTGCTTCCTTACTTTTGAGAGCTTAATTTGGCAATCTAACAGTTTTCCTTCTTAAATAAGGATATTTTGAATGTAATCCTTGTATTTCTCTGAAAGCAAAAATTAAGTTGCATTATGCAAGTGTTTGCTTGTAGCATTGGCAGGATTTGCACTCTTTAGGTTCAAGACACAGATTCTTTCCATGTAACCGTTAGGACAAGGTCATTAGAGTAGTAAGGAAATCCTTTTTCTTTGGAACAGACCTCAAAGAACTATGGCAGCATTGTTTGGGACAGCAATGGAATGGTGTGGTTTGGGATTTGGTGTTTCTTTCTAGCCCTTGGAGGAAGAAACGCTGTAGTGAGCCCAAACTCTCCTTCGTTTCAAAATTGTGTCTTTTGCCATGAGCCATTAGCTCTTCTTTGTCTATCCTGTTTCTTCCTTGCTCTTTTTTCCCTCCTGTCCTAGTCTTCTCCCCTTTCAGGCATCTCCTTGTTCCTCTCAT
The DNA here is from genome assembly GCF_040807025.1 of Struthio camelus. NCBI lineage: Eukaryota > Metazoa > Chordata > Aves > Struthioniformes > Struthionidae > Struthio > Struthio camelus. The sequence continues at coordinate 105,407,747 of NC_090942.1, read as the reverse complement.
TCCACTCGCTCTGAATCCAAAGTTCCCCTTTTAAAATGCTCATGTTAGAGGAACTCTTTCCTTCAACAGAACATCTATTTACAGCTAATAAATTGGTAAATTGTGTATGCATACATACATATGTAGAAGTGAGCGTGTATATGAACTTGAAAACACAAAATATTTGAAATAGGAATTTAAGTTCTGTTGATTTAGGTAATGCTAAAATTGAGTTTTATGAGTTTTAGAAATTTAAAGCAGTATCCTGAAGAAAATACGAAGGAAGCAGTAAGAAATCACAACTGAGAAATAAAATGTAAAGTTATTTACTATTGGAGATAATCTGAATGCGCTTCTAATTGAAAAATAACAAAAATTATTAAATGGAGCTGTAAGACAAAAGCTGCAAAAAGATGAAAATATTGGGGAAATGCCTTGCACTGAGGAATCCAAAAATGCAGTTTCCCAGACTTATTTTTAAAGGCAAGCGTGACTTTATTACAGTGACTTTATACTTTGTAC